>NW_026136704.1:27498003-28744670 GCF_905237075.1 Dicentrarchus labrax | reverse complement strand
GTGTTTCTGGCAAACGCCTAAATCCTCTCCTTTCATGTCATCAAGGCTCTGACTCGCCCTCGTCCTCCACACCAGAAGAGGCTGACACCGAGGATGATGGACAAGCTGTGAGTACCCGAGCAGTTTTTCGCTGTGTCGTTTGAGCATTTGTTCTTTCAAAAAGGGCACGTTTACGCTGCCTGCTGGGCCCCCCAATGCAGTTATTAATGGTTTTTGACTTGTGGGATGACATGCAGCCTCTGCCAGTCCCATACAGGAAGTGAGTCGTCGTCCAACAGCAGAAAGGAGATGCTTCCCAAACCCATCACCATAGTGACGAGTGAGTCGTCGGCTACCTGCTTCGTGCGGTCGGAAGAGTTTAGTTTTGGATCCAGCCACGCTGTCACCACTCAGACACCTGCTCAGGTACACCGTCTGCTCCGTCACTGGTCCTTCACTGTGATAACAAGATGCTCAAAGGAACAGACACATGTTGATGTCTCTGTGCGTGTTCGTGTCACTCCAATGAGGATTATTATAAGAGCGTGGTTCTTAAAGAGCGGTCTGGGAGCTGCCTCGGGTCCATCGGGGGGTTCCTAGCAAAGAACTGGTGATATTTCAGATTCATTATTACACATTAGAGGAATGAAAAGACATGGAAGGTGGGATGGTTGATTTTTTTTCTCCGTCTCCATCCTACAGCAGAGACATTTATTTATTCTACACAAAGTAAAAGTAAAAGCAGAACGACCCACTGACGTCCTGTAGAATGAAATCTTTCACGAGCACCTCTTTGAAACATGCAATATGAAAGCCTTCTGTAACTGCTGCACACAGCACACACTGTTCCTGACTCACCCTGTAATCCTATACCCTCTCCACAGATCCACACCAGGCCAGGACAGCACCAGCTTTCACAAATGACGGCTGTGTTAAACCCTCCAGCGCCCCCGCCCCCGCCTCCTGCTCCACCTACTCCTCCTGTGGGTCCCCCAGCTTCATCTCCTCTGTCCCCCCTCTCACCCACCATTTCTCTGCTGGAGGAGGGAGACCTGCGCAGCGTGGACCCGTGCAAAGACCTGTGGGGCTCTCGAGGTTATGAGGACTACAGACGGGCGAGCGCCACCAGGACTATGGTCGGGGGGCTGACCGGGGGTGTGGTTGTTGGAAGCGGAGGGAGTCTGCAGGACAAGTCAGAGCTGTGCGTGGTTCGGTTCGAGAAGGAGTTGGCGGGAGTGGGGACGGCAGGCTGTGATGTGACAGTTACCCTGGACAGTAAAGCTTCCCAGCGTCTGTCCTCGTCGTCGCCCACCTGTATGTCCATGCCCAACGCTGTGTCAGGCGTGTCCTCAGGTGCCGGCTCACCCCAGGAGACGGTCAAAGGCTCGCCCTCTCCCTGCTGCATCCACACCTCACTGGCCACGCCCCGGTCGCGGACTCGTAAGAGAGGAGGAGGGGCCAGCAGCAGCTGCGACCCGGGGGTAATCTCCCCCGACGACGACAGCCCGTGTCCTCAGGCTTCATCGTCATGCTCATCTCGCTGTGTGTACTGCCGCTCTGTTTTCAGCGCTTCGGAGAACGGGCGGGGCCGCTGCAGAGATGCCCCAGACCCGGCCCTGCACTGCCTGCGCCAGTGGACCTGTGTGTGGTGCGCAGAGAGTCTGCTCTACCACTGCATGTCGGACTCTGAGGGAGAGTTCTGGGAGCCTTGCTCGTGTGAAGACTCATTGGGGGGCCACCCGCACCCCCTTTGCTGTGCCCGCTGGTTGGCCCTCCTGGCCCTATCGCTCTTCGTGCCCTGCATGTGCTGCTACCTGCCTTTGCGCGCCTGCCTGCGGTGTGGGGAGAGGTGCGGCTGCTGTGGGGGAAAGCACAAGGCGGTCCGATGAGGCCAGGCTACGGGGTGGGCGGGGTTCTCTGGACCAAGGAGGTTTGGGTGTTGAGAGGTTGAGAGCACCTGTAGGGGGGGATGCAAGACAGGGAGCTTAGCAGGTGGAACAGTGCTCTCGGTAGACCCAGACCCTCTCACATGGCCCTCCAAAGCCCCACGGCCTTCCACTGCATTCCTCTCTTTCTCTTTTCAACCTGGGGCCTTCCTCACTGGTCCATGCCTGCTGGAGGTGCACTGCACTCAGACCAGGCTCTGTGGGAGTCATCTGGAGCCTTCATAGTGGATTTACTGAGGATTGGCTGATCTAGAGGTTAGCGGTCAGAGACTTTATCACAGGAAGATGGGTGGCAAGAGGCAACGATGATGTGTACACTGTTTCAAAATGTCTGTTTGTTTGTTTTTTTATTTAGAAACAAAAAACACAAAAAACAAAAGATGTTTATATATATGATTGTTATAATTTTAATTGGTATATTTTATTAAATGTAAAACATATTGACAGAATCCCCCCGATGGCACACACTATCACATACTCACAAACATGAGATCTTGGGGAAGTTATTTGTTTCATGTTGGCCTGTTTATCAGTCAGATGAACAGATGTCACCCTTTACCTCTAATTTTACCTCAGATGTTACTCAAACCCTGGTCGAGACATGAAAAAGAAGAAAGGGAGAGAGGTTTAAAAGAGCGTGAGCACGAACGAGTGCAGTCTTAAGGAAAGTATGAGCATCTGAGACCACTAGTGTTGTCTTTTGGTGAAAGTAGTAGACCACAGTGGAAGAACGGTTATCAAATGCAAAGGGACAATTATCATGAAGGGAAGTTGCAATGACAACCACAAAGACTTAAAAGTCATAATGTGATTCATTATGGTCCTTTTTAACCAAACACAAGGCTATTTTTGTTTTTCTGAAGTAAAAAAAAAAAAAAAAGAATGTGTGTCGAACATTAAACACCCTCACTTTACACATCTTTCCATGTATTTTCAATATTAACCATAGAGAACATCACATCCCACCCACTGTACTTGTTGAATCAGTCAAGGTGCTTACAACTGAGGCCTCTGAGCGAAGTCTATTCTACCTAACGTACACAACGACCTTACACACCCAAAACCCCAAAGAGAAACAAAACAGGACCCCACTGCTAACCAATCTGTAGACGTGTCCAGGCCTTTGAATGAGACGCCACCAAAAAAAAAAAAAAAGAAGTGCAATGAACAATGTATTGAAAGAGTATTTTTGTACCAGTCGCTCGAGTTAAGAAAAACTAAAACAGAAGTTGAAAAGTGTTGGAACTGGATACCGTAGTGTGTTACTGGTGTTCGATATCAAACAGAAAAGGGATAAACGGGAACACAAACTTGTCTTTGAGCAAGCAGCACGTAGCACACAGGTGTGACATTTAAATGCGCGTGCTGTGTAGACTGTTGACCCTGTGAAAAGAAAAAGGAGACACATTAACTTTAAAAAGATGAATGGCCCGTAGGCTCTTTGTTTGGGCACAGTGGCAGATGTGTTTGCTGAATGTTGCTTTAAGTATGAAGTAAAAAAAAAAAAAAGCTGCTATTTTAAGTCCTGTCCTTAAACCCCGAGTCAAACCTACGAGGTTGGTGTGGCAGAGTCAAACAATCCTACCCAAGGTGCTGAGGGTGCTAAAGAGTGTGTGAGGAAGGGTTTTTTTGTAAGTTTACAGCTGGGCTTAAAGATAAATTCACCCCGAGACATTAAAAAAAAAAATGCTTCTGGTGATGTACGTTGCATTTCTGTGTCTGTTTAGCTGATTGGGGGTATATTTTTCTACTGGCCATGGGTAGATTAAAAGCTATTTCCATCACAGCTCCAAAAGATTTTTGTTAACAGGATGTTTTTTCAAAAAAATCTTAATATGTCAGCGTAAACATCAGGGTTTTTTTTTTTTTTTTTTTGTGTAAAATCCCTCCGAATCAAAGAAGGGCCTTTTGTACAGCCTCCACTTTGCACCAGTGTTTAACAATCATGCAAGGTGAAATATAGTATTGACGAGGCTCTAATATCCCCCTATAACTGTTGTTATTGGTCTCTCCCGACTACTGAACACAACAATCTCACACACCTGGTTTCTGTGTGAGTTGTTGAGAAATTGTAAGAAATCAAGACAAGCAGGGTCGATGAGTGAGTAAAAAATGGGAACATTGATAAAGAAATGACAAAGAATAATCTTAAAAATAACTCATGAAATGCACTGAGCATCACAGAATGGTGATATCTTAACAGTGTACTTTAAATTAAAGATGGAAATACATACAGCGTGCTTTATGTATGAGGAAACCAGTGTTGAGCAGTGATGCTGCAGTCTCACGTCTCCAAAATAGAGGATCACCTCCTTGATTTATGGCAGAATGAACTTATCAGAAGCTTCACCAGAGTATTTACATTTTAATTTACAGCCAAGAACTTTTTATCCAAAGTGACTTAAAGTGAGTGAACTTGGCAGAAGGAGTTCAGAGTCAGGTCACAGGACTGCTGATGAACACAAACCCCTCGACCCCTCGCGGTTATGGGATTTACGTCTTCACTACTAGGACCAGCCTGCCGACAATGCTGGTCCATTTAGAGAGAAACACAAACTCAGTCTTCACTAGACTGCCATTCCCTGATCCTAAATTAACCCTATGCCCTCCCACCCTACACACACTATTCTGCAATGCGTAGAACTGCACACACACACACACACGTTCACTCGATGGTGCAGATATACAGAACTAGTAAAGCCATTGCACATTAGTTTGCTACTTCTGGTTCAGAAATGGTGTTAGAGTACAGTACTGACAAGTCATGCGATCACAATTGCAGCCCCCCCCCCATTCTTACATCTTAATAAATGTGCCTTTTGATTTGAGTAATCAATAACTTATGATTTCTAAGTAACTCTGTGTTAAGTACTATTTTACTTTTTTCTTTTTGGGGTTATTGATTTCTGCCAATGTGCATATTTTTTTCAAATGTACGTATTTATTAGTTTCAAAAGTAATTAATGAGATATTACCTGTTTTATTTATTTATTGAGATATTTATTCTGATTCTTTATTTTTTTGGAGACAGGTTTTTATCTTCCGTGCTGTCTTACTTCTGACTTTGTGCCAATGTGCTGCTTTGAGGTGTTACATATCGTGGGTTTGTATCATTATTAAACCCTCACTCTATATTTTAAAATCAGCGTCTACTTCTCTCTCACGTGTGCATGTCATTAACTCACTGTGCCTTCCCCCCCCCAAACACTGTATGCAAGTTGTATTCTCTAGTTGTTCCACAATGCTATCGAAGGAATCTATAAATGTGTTTCTTTTGTTTCTGGCCTTTAAATATGTTTAAGTTTTGGAACTGTTATTTTGTATGGAAGCGTATCGCATTCCCTTGAAAAAACTCTTTATTTATATTCTGTTTTTCTGAGTAATTTATTCTGTTTTTCGTGGTAATTTTTTTGTTTTTCTGAGTCATTTTTTCCTGAATTATCGAGATACTTGAACTCCCACGAGAACCTCCAACCTGCAGGGGACTCCCTGACTACAAAGTCCTCAGGTTCCTGCGTAGAGTCGACAAACTAATGATAATACCGTCTATATGACTTAAAGACAGGACTATCTCCCAGTGTCTTAAACCCAGATCAAAGTAAAACTTGATTGAACTAAACAAGCCGGTCGTGTTTGTTTCCATTAAATCGAGTTCTCAATAAAGGAATGAATGCGTCTGTTGTTTCAAATGCTCTCTAAACTCAGAAAAACAAACCAAAAAAATAATTTTCAAGTGAATGCAATACGCTTCCGTAATTTTGTGAGAGTAGTTTTTACAAATGTGAATATCTCCTATTGGAACGTAACTATGCAGAAGGCGATGGCACATACATCCAGTGACCATTAGAGGGAAGTAATCACACTTTAATAAAAAGTTCTTCAAGTACAAAAAAAGGAAGAAGAATGGTGACACAAGTGTTACATAAAAAAACTTTATTCGATAAAGTCACGTCTTTACTTGACAGAACAGAGTTGTGATTAGTTGTTGTCCTTTAGGTCGGTCACTTGGCAGAATACATGTGCTGCCTCTTATGTTTGAGGATCTCAGTGGAGGTGAGGGTCAGGTCTTCATTACAGACCTCGCAGTGATAAACTCTGGTAAGACTGGATGCTGAGGAGGAGCTGGCCTTTACACCTTCTGGCTCTAAAAAAAACAAAACAAACCACAACACATACTCACAGTTAGTCTCAAGTTATTCCTCTCTTTCAGACGTTTGAGTAAATCAGCTCCTGAATGTGTTAGAGTGATTTAAATGCCAAAATATACCTCAAAATAAATATCAACGTAAGTTAAATTCCTGACCTTCCTCCGCCTGCTGCTGTTCTCCAGCCGGCCTGCAGGAGGCCTCGTGCTGCATGCGTTCCAGTGGAGTCAGAGGCATGTAGAGGTCACAGTTAGGACAGGTCCAGAAAGTGCGTAAACACTCGCTGTAGAGATCCTTTGAGTCCTGCACAGCACAGAATGTAAAACACAAGGATTGATGAGACTTTGTAGTATTTTAGTCAGGTGTGGTGATTCAGTTTATTTTAAGTTCCACAAGGGAAGCTGAATAGTTTAATTCCAAAATAATATATATATATTCATTGAAGGAGACAAATACTTGAAACATAAATTCCATGAGACAGCTATTATATTATTTTGTTATCTACATAAAAAAAGGAAGGGAATATGGTTAGTGAATTTAACTCTTAATTAAGCCAATTAAACATCAGTTTTATTTAATTGTAACCTTTAAGTATGTCACCACTAGACACCCTGTTTTACAACGCCTGGATTCCTGGAAACAAATAGATACAACCTTACAGGGATGCCACAACGGCGTCTAAGAAATATTTAGAAAATACATCAGTAGCATCACCTTTAAAAGATATGGAACTGCTGGCTTTATTTGATTATACTCTGTTTAAAACGTGGCGATAAATAAAATGACGACGATTATGAACTGGTACTGTTCACCTGAAGTGACCTCTAATAAATACTCCACAAAATAAATATAATAGGAACTTCATATGCAAAAATGCGACGATTTGGCTAACAGTTAAAACATTTCTTTTCCATCTTTTTGTAACTTTAAGAGAACACTTTTCTAGACTGCCACTGCTTCAGACAGACTTACAGCCAGGCAGTTGTAGGTGAAGAAACTGGTAACACGCAGGCCTCCTTTAATGGGGTCCGGCTTGGCCTCGGCTCCTGGAAAAAGCGGGTTTAGATCTAGACCTTTGGTGTGACACAGCTCAGACTCGGGCTGAGGGCCGATGTACAGGTTCTGGGTCTGGAAAGCCGTGAGTCGCCGTAGGCTGTAACTGACCTGGGAGAAAGGGTAAGAAATACACAGACAGTACAGAAAGAGTATATTCAAGAGACTGTAAAAAGATGAATGAGCATCGGAGTCACAGAGAATGTCTGCAAAGTAGAAATGACCAATACAGACACACAGAGCACACAATATATATTCACGGTTACAGAGATGAGATCAGCACGTCAACCCTGCAACAGTACCTCAGTGTAGAGCAGGAAGCGGACCAGGCCTTCACTCAGCTTCTCCAGGACTTTGCGGGACACCCCCTGGACTTCTGGTCCCCCCATTGTGCTTTGTCCAAGCTGGGCCAACAGGAGGCGCTCCCACTCAGCCCTAAGAGTAAGAGCTGTGGACAGAGCCTTCAGGGCCTCCTCTGGCTGCCTCAGCTCCAGCTCCAGCCAGCCGTCTACCACCAGACGAGTACAGTCAGCGTTACTGTCCACAGAGTTTGCTACCAGCAGCAGAGCCTAGTGAGCACATGCAGACACAGAGAATTAATACTACTACACGATGTGTGAATGGACCACAACAGGGACTTATGGAATCACAATAATGGAGGGTATATTATGTAAATGGTTTTGTGACACATTATAACTATAGATTACATTATTCTAGTACTATATTCTTCCATTGCATTATCAAAGGAATTTCTGAAATTAATAAATCTTTATCTGTGGAATTAATAACAGAAAACTCAAAAAGCACCCTAGTAGAGTGATTAGTGATCAGATAAACCCAAAGACTGGATCATATAGGTTTACTGTTCCTATATCAGGTTATAATAATCCAAGATAATCTAAAAAAAACAAACATTTAGCGGTTTGTGGTGGAAACAAGGACCTTCAACATCTGGTACTAACTTGCAGTGCAGGAACACGCACACAGTTGGACAAATACGGCTTGTTGGTCTCCAACAGAGTGACGAAGGCTAGCAGCTGGTGTCTGCTGCTGTCCCTCCTATCAGGACCTTCAGGCAGGAAGCGGAGACAAAAAGGCAGAGACAGATGAGATATGTTAAGAGACATGCACAATAATAAGAGTGAAAGGAAGAGACATACAAAAGGAAAACACAAACAGACTCCATCAGTGGATCAGGATCAGAAAAAATGGCAGCCACTGTTTCTCTGTTTTCTTTTCTAGATTTCAAAGTAAGTAACTTTCAAAAAGACACATTTTTGGTTAGTATCAACCACAGCACTAAAGTGAAACAGAAGTTGCAAATAGTCTCAACAATTGAGTAAATATTTAAGGTGATTTATTCATAATTTATAATACTTGAATAGCAGTTGTTACCCATTTCTCTGGTGTCATTCTCGGGGACGTGTAACACCTCTGGGTCGCTGGCAAACACGCTGGTTGGGTGGATCACCACTCCATGCTTATTCCTTGTGTGAAACACCTAAACAATGTAGAATCAAACAGTGAAAGTGGAATATTTCACCCTACATCATTTCTTCAGTCACTATTGAAACTGGTTTACTGACACAAGGTTTCCCCCTTTGTTGTATCAGTATAAACTGGTGTGGGTGCAGCAGCAGGCACTCACCTGCTCAGAGTCCTTGCGGTTGGAGTTGTGTTCATCAGGCACTGCCAGCTGAGGGTAGAGGCCTCGGCAAAGCAGCAGCTTGAGCAAAGCCTGCTGGCGGGATGACATGTCCTGACTGACACTCACCGCCTCCTGCAGCTCTGACACATTGTGACGCAACTTGAACTTCACCTCCTGTTGCAGACAGAAGAGTGCCATGGGGAGATCAGTCAGAGTGTAATTGTCTCGAAATACACAAAGAAACAAACATATCCACCCTTGTAAAAGATTACTAGCCTCTATACCATTTATGCTGCCCTTTTACCCTTCATACAAAGATAATATCCTCTCCACCTTTTCTTCTTCTAATTAATTCTAGACCCACAAAACGTCCCTGTAAGTTTTTCTTCAAATTGCTGTGTAACAGTATTTAAACATAGATTTTATATACATTCATTTATTTGTTAATGTTAAATGTTGGTGGCGAGGGTGAGGGCTGCTTTGTAGCAACCTTTATCTGTGTTACACTGTATTCTGAGTTCACCTGTATGTCCATGTTCTGTTTTGATCCCTGCTTGTCCTTCTTGCCTCTGCCTGCTTGCTCTGTGTCTGATCCTGAGGAGAACTCTCCGTCCTGGCCCTCGTCCAGCCTCAGGACTTTACGTCTGCCGCTCTCCTGCTGTTCATGATCTCTCTTCAGCTGATGCAGCTTCCTCCTCTCAGTTAGCCTCTCCCTGCGCTTCCCACGGTCACTACCAGAGGGAGCACTGTGCTCTGATTCCAGCAGGCCATGGCTCCTCAACAATTCCTGTTAACCAGAGAGAGAGAGAGAGAGAGAGAGAGAGAGAGAGAGAGCTCATATTGTGAAAAAGTGTTCACATAAACTTTATTCATAAAATATTTTTCTGTGTCGGCGGCCTACCTTGAACTGTCTACGGAGGTTGACCATCTCATATAGCCGCTGCTCCTCCAGGCCTCTCCTCCTGCACCACTTCCTCGAGCCACTACCTCTCTCTCCCTTCATCTGTTGAGCCCAAAGATGAAGAGGTTCATATACAATGAAGGCAATCTTATATTCCAACTGTTACACTGTTGATTTAGTTTGTTTTAAATAGCCACTGTCACATAATGTTTCCCTTACTGACCTCCACCCAGGCATTGAAGGTGTTGAGCAAGGTGAAGGGGTCTCCCTGGTTGCTGTGCAGGGGCTGGCGGGCAGTGGCGCAGTCTGGGTTGTGCTGCGAACTGCGCAGAAAAGGTGACTGAACGCTGAGGGCTGCTGCCACTGTCAACACGGGCTCCACCAGGTTAAACAAAGAGCCCAACACCAGCATCTTCCCTGAATGAACACAAACACACAAACGCACACTTCAGATCTCACTGCTGGTTAAAGCTGCTACTGTATGTGTAGCACTTCTAAACTCCAGTATGTCATTGCCAAGTTAATTGTGATATTTTGTATAATTACTGCAAGTGAAACATCATGAATCTTACCTATGACCACATCAACGGGCAGTTGTGCCAGCAAACTACCAATAGAGGTCAGTTCACTGCGACCGTCTAGCGCTCCCTGCTCTTTCAGGTAAGTAACTGCAGTCTGAATACTAGAAGCTGGAGGTGGATCAATGAAGACAAAAGAAAGTGGATCTCCAAGACACATGCTCTTCATCTGCACAAACAAAACAGCATAAATAAAGCAAGAATTTAACGATGGGAATTCAAGAACTAGATTGCTAGCCTGCTTTCTACAGGATGCTGTTACCTGAAGAATGAGGGAGTCCAGAGCCACTCTGTGGATTTCTGGCACAGGATAAGGTGCGAAGGCATCGTAGTCAGACTCCGCGTACAGTCGGTAACACACTCCTGGACCTGTACGACCGGCGCGCCCTTTCCTCTGCTCAGAGCTCGCTCGGCTGATCCAGAACTCCTGCAGACGTTGCATCTTGGCCTTAGGATCAAAACTCATTTCCTTTACCTTTCCTATGAAAAAAAATAAAAAAAAACAATTCATTTATGTGGTTGTTGTTCTATGTCTGAGTCATGTGTTATTTTTTTGTATTTGTATTTTCATCATTGTAAGGATGGACTTACAAGTTCCGGCAAAAGTTAATCCCCAGCTAGAAACGTACTATATGTTCCTTACCTGAATCTACAACGAAGCGCACTCCATCTATTGTAACTGAGGTCTCTGCAATGTTGGTGGAAATGATGCACTTTCTCACCCCAGGAGGAGCAATGTCAAACACCTGAAGAATAACATGATGACATGAGAATTAGAACAGGTAAATAAACATAGCAAACATATCAGATTTCCTATTCTAATCCAAACAAAGCTGACTGTGCCTTATCCTGCTGGGCCAGTGAGAGTGTGCTGTGCAGCGGTAGGACTATCCAGCGACCTGTGTGCGTGGCATAAACCTGACAGGCCTCCTGGATGGTGGAGATCTCCGCCACACCGCTGAGGAAGATGAGCAGGTCGCCGCGCTCCTCGAGAGGGTAACGTTGATCGATGCCCTGGAGGATGCGCAGGTACGGTCTTGGATCCAGTTTCTCTGAGCGTGAGGGCTGCTCCTCAGGTGGAATGGGCTGGTATATCACCTTAATACAGGAAACAAAGACAAATTCATTGTGTATTTTATTTATTATGCACTGATTGAATGGCTGATACATTATTCTGTGGTCCTTTGCAGATGCACTGTCCGTGATCACTGCCGTCCTCCGCTCACCTGTATAGGAAACAGCCTGCCCGGTACCTGCAGCACAGGAGCACTGCCGAAATAGTCAGAGAAAAGTTTGATGTTGATGGTGGCCGACATGAGGATGAGACGCAGGTCCGGGCGGTCGGTCACCAGACAGCGCAGGACCCCGAGCAGGAAGTCGCAGTGGAGGTGTCTCTCGTGGACCTCGTCCACTATCACCACCTCGTACTGAGCCAGCGTCCCGTCCTGCTGGATCTGTCGGAGCAGCAGCCCCTCGGTCAGGAACAGCAGTTTGGTGGCTGTGGTCCGGGTGGTCTCAAAGCGAATCTGGTGCCCCACCTGCAAAAATAAATAGTTTTTATTACTTTATACAAATGTTACCTGTTCGATTCCCTGGCCCTCGACACTAGAGTTCAGGTGATATCTGCAAATGTCTTACGTGCTTCATTGTAAGTGGGGTTTTTTTTTTATGGTCTGGCCAGTGCTTCAACAACTGTGTTCATGACAAACCTTTGAGCCGAACTGATTGAGACTCTCAAAGCTGACCCTCTTTGCGAGGGAAATACAGGCAATACGTCGAGGCTGAGTGCAGGCTATGTGGTTGAAGCCGGCTGAGAGAAGATACTGAGGCACTTGGGTGGATTTCCCACAGCCTGTGTCCCCTGCCACCACAACCACAGGGTGAAGTCGCACCAGCTCCACTATCCTGTCCCGGTACTGGAAGATGGGCAGGTTCTTCTGCTCCCTGCGAAGCTTGGCCAGTTTCCCAAAACTCTGCCTCTGGCTGAAGTCCAGGAAATGCAGGAGAGCCAGCCGGCAGTCCGAGACCTCCTGGCTGCCTGGACCTGAGGATCTCTGCTTACTTCTGTGGTCTGACTTCCCCAGGCGGTCCTCGATATCCCTGGTGCACACAGACACATTAATCCGGTAGCGAGCGTCGTAGTCTTTAGGAAGACCAAGCTCTACTTTTCCAGTCTTTCTCCGGTCTTTCCCCTCCGCTGGGTCCTCTTTCCGGCTGCTTCCTGACCCAGACATGTCCCTCTTTGTTTTAAACCTCTGAAAGCGGTCGAAGAAAGCCCAGAACTCTTTGTGCTCCTGGCTGCCCGCCTGGATGTAGTCGTGCTTGCGGAAAAAGATTTCGTCCAGCTGTGCTCGGCAGTGCGGGCTGTCCCAGTCCCAACTCCGACTCCCTCCGCCACCATGTTCCCCCCTCAAACCTGAAGTCCACATTGTTCACAGGTCAGCGAGCACACAGCAGGAGTTTGAGAAAGGCAGAGCAGTCGGTCCTTAACATTGTTTTCAACTGCTACACGTTAAATTATTAGACGATAATATTTTACGACTGGAAGAAAAGAAGAAAAAACTGAAAACAAACACGGCCGCGTCTGCTGAGAAGAGCTGGGGAACAATAATACGGGGAGACCACTTCCGCTCCGTTCCTATAAACCTCCCGGTAGCTACTCGGTTCCGAGGTGAAATAGCATTTCTTTATTTGTATTTGTTTATTTTAGCTTTTTAATAAACTGTATATACATATATACAAACATATATATTAACAGATAGTGCCAGGGGACCCAGGCAGAAATCATATATCAGTTAACGTTTGAATAGCTTTGTTATATTTAATTTTCTATATTTTGTTTAAAGATTGTTTATGATTTCTACATTTAGATTTAGATTTTTTTGCAAGTTGTATGATTAAATAGATTTTTTTGAGCACTCTTCATATTCATGCATATGTAATGTCCATTGCATAAACTGTGTCAGTCTCTTCAGTGTCTCACTGAAGTGCAGAAATATTACTCAGAAAATAAACATGACAGAAAGCAGCCATCCAAAAATGAAAAGCATCTCCGTGCATGAAAATACAATACAAAGAATTGGAGGTGATGTTAGAAATGTTTTATTTAAAAACATCTGCTATAAAATACACATTTACACAGATTTGAGACAAATTAAACTGTACAAATATTGTGCTGAATGGAGGAGAGGTCATATGAGCCCATCAAACATGGAAGATTAAACTAAAACAAAACCCTACTAATTTACTCTGTGTTATAGAAATGCAGTTCACATCTGTTTAAAATTAAACTGGGAGTGCTAATGCTTTCAAAAGTGAACAATCACATCAGTAACCTTTCAGGGATTTCTGCTGGATTAAAAACTAATAATAATAAAATGCGTAAGATACCAAGCCATAGGAGGTACGAAGGAATGAGCTTGCTGTCATTTTGTTTTTAATTTATAAAATTTAGAACAAAGACAACAAGGAAAAGTGGTGGGAAATTCTTATGATGGCTACCGATAAAAACACAGGACAACAAGGACGCACATTTCATATGTGTGTAACAATCACGCCTAAAATCTATTTCTTGTGAGGAAACATAACATTATTCTCCATTAAAAACACGCCAACAACAACAACAACAACAGCAAAACAAAAAAAAAAAAAAACACACAAAAATAAAACATTTATTTACATTTAAAAACATGTCATCAACCCCACCCTCATTAAAAATCACAGTGGACATAAAATGTGCTGCAGTTAGTCTTCAAGCAAACAGTACTACGGAGTCAAGGCCACTACATCAGCTGGAAGGTCACAGTGGCGCTCGACCGAAGCAAAAATCTGTTTCTGTGGTACTCGTCATCAGTCCGCGTTCATGTCCATATCCACGTTGGACCGTTCTGCAGTGGTCTACACTCCTGTCTTTTCTTTGATCCAGCCACGGAATTTGGTGACTGTTGTGTAGATGCCAGGTTTATTCCTACGGGCACAGCCATCACCCCAGCTGACCACTCCTGCCAGGAACGTACGGCTGGCGGACGGACTGGACAGAGGGCCGCCAGAGTCGCCCTAACACAGACAAATACACACAGACACACAGGTACATGTAAGCATAGACGTACGACACTGGAAACACAATTTCTATTTTCCAATTATCTTCTCTCTCTGCCGCTTTCACCTTTTTTCCTGCTACACCCTCTCCTCCTCCTTAATATCACAATTTTTACAATTAGAAATGTTTCTCAATGGTCAGTTACATTTGTCTAATGATAAAACATCTATATCTCCTGTTTTGTAAAAGAAAGAGAAACAAAGAAATCAGGGTTCAAGGGACTGTTTTTGTATTTTACCTGACAAGCATCGACTCCTCCACTCAGCACGCCAGCGCACAACATCCGAGACGTGAGCTGCCCATTCATCAAATTGTTACATATCCCATGGTTGATGATTCGGACCTGGGCCTTTTGGAGCACCTTTGCAGCAAATCCTGAACACAGCACACACACACAGACACACATAGACACAGACACACACAGACACATTTTTATCAAATTATGTAAACACAGTATAAGAAAAACCACAAAATCCAACATATCATCACTTGTAAAACATACTGTACATAAACATTTGAATTTACAATAAATGTGATAATTAAATACACAAAGCAAAGCCTAAATATATTTATTTAGAGATCATTTCATGTTGTTTTCTTTATTTAGGAGTAAAAATTTGAATGATTCCATCCGACCTCCAGGGGATGCAATTGTATCTCTGGTAAAATCATCTACTGCTACTTCTGTTAAATACATCAAAAACTCACAAACAAAGAACTGAAACTGATTGAGATCCTTCCCCTCGCTGGATATTTTTTACAGATTCAGTTAAAGTTGGGGGTTAGTATTTATCAAAATGAGAAATACAAGGTTTATTGTTTGCAGGGACTCACCTCCTTCTCTTGTGGCGCCCCACCCGGTGATCAACACAGTGTTGCCAACTGGAAAATCATGCTGGGGAGATGGCAAGCAGATGGGCCTGATGTAGTCGGAGTATGTGACAGGAGAGTCCAGCTCCATCAGGGCGATGTCATTGTCAAAGGTGTATGCGTTGTAATTAGGATGGGGTATGATCTGCTTCAGGTTCCTCTTCACCACGGACCTTCCAATATCACCCTGGGTGTGAAGGCCGAGGTAAGCTTCCCAAGTACCAGGCTGGGAGAATCTGAGAACACAAAACAGAGCACAAAGTTCATTCTCAATCTTGGATAACCATCAACAGACACATCATGTGGCATAAGCATCACTTTAGAAAATACGTAGGAGAAAACTGAGTTAGGCTTTGGTTCAGGGGTCATTTACTGTTGCAGTTCAGTGGCAGTGAGTGTGGCAGAGTATGCTGACTCAGACTGTATCCAAAGTGAACTGAATGTTAAAAAACATCTATTAAAAGGCAATATTTATTGTTCTACTGGGACATCCCACTGTTAAAAGGTCCAGTGAGTAACATTTAGGAGAATCTATTGGCAGAAATGGAATATAAACATGCCTAACTATGTTTTCATTAGTGTATAATCACCTGAATGTAGGAACTGTTATGGTTTTGTTACCCTAAAATGCAGCAAGTTGCCTTCCATGTTGAACCGCCATGTTTCTACAGTAGCCAAGAACGGACAAACCAAACACCGACTCTAGAAAGTGGCGTTTGCGTGTCATCTGCAACTACACCGCTAGATGCCACCAAATCCTAAATACTGGACCTTTAAGTCATTTCAGAGAAAACACATAAATATGAACCTACAGTAGGACATCGGCTGTATAAAGAGCATAATATCAAGGTATTGTTTATGACAGCTGTATATTTGCTTAGTGTGGTAGGAGCTCTAAAACATGCACTGAGGGCCTGGAAGGGTTTCATGTGTCTGAAATTATTCATGCACACATCCAAGCTGTCATTAGTAAAAACACAGAGGTCTAAGGTTTCACTTTGCATGTGACAAACTGTTTACAGAATAAAGTCTGAACTGCCAGCTGACTTTGAGGCCTTTCAGCATATTTATGTTGTCCCCCCCCAGACAAAACTAGGGAGTATAACCCTAGTAGTTCCCTAATAGTAATAGTTATTGTCGTGTTTAAAACTAAAACTATTTATGGCCTTGAATGAATATAACATAATTTAAGTTACTATAGTAGAATAATACATGGTTAAAAGACTTAATTCAGTCACTGTTGCACTCATTTAAATTCATTGTGTATAAGTGCATCTGCTAAATATGTGCAATATAAAAAAACTGAATGATGTAAAAGTGAGTGAGCTGCAAATAGATTTCACTCCAGATTTCACCCCGAGGAAGCTGCGAGTATGAACACCGATTCATCACATTATGCAGAAAAAGGAAGATTTCTAGTTGCCAGTGAGAACATGAAGCATAAAGAAACACATTACTTTGTCTTGCCGTCATCTTGCACACAGTGGGCAGCGGTGACCAGCCAGCGTTGACCAATGATGGAGGCTCCGCACACGTGACCGTAACTCTTGATGTGGAGGCTGACCTGCCAGGGAAACTCCCCTTCCTCTGCATCCTGACCGCCCACAATACGCGACGTCTTGAACATATTTCTCCCGCAGTCTACAAAGAAAACAATCAATCAATCACAGGGCCGGCGTGTTGCAGCTTGTTGTGATGCCTGAAGTGGGTGGAAGTTCACACCTGTTTTGTCATGCATAGTAACAACGCAGGTGGCAATAATTAGTAGTTTCTAATCGAAGACAAAGCACATACAACTGCTGAGGTTTTGTGCGTCACATACCGCAGTTCTCCTCGTCGGATCCATCCTCGCAGTCAGATGTTCCGTCACATTCTGGGTTCACTTTACTGATGCATTTATTGTTTTTACATTTGTATGTGAGGTCAGTGCAGATTACACCAGATGCTACAGGGAGAGGGAGAACAATCAAATTCAAACTATGGAACAGATGTGGAGGAAAAAAAAAAACCCCACTCTATCACCATCTTCAATTATGTGCAGCAGTTTAAATTGATATGTTCATTTCACATTTACAAAGCAGTTTAAGATGTTTTAATTGTTTTTTGGAGCTTCATTCATTTATTTTTTGATCACTTGTGAGTGATTTGAGTTAAAAAAAAACACCCATCTTTGACATTATCGGCTTTTATTATGGCGAGCAGACATAGAGCAACATTTGGAGTTGTGCTGGTGCCCATGTGTTAGGATAATATAATAATATAAGTCAATACGCTCTCCTTTTATCTCTGCTTTTGTTCTCCATCAGCTCCTGACAAAAATATTTGTCCCTTTAGCTGCCAAATGATCAACAATGTTCACCAGCTAGTTGTTTCCAATTTGGTACTGAGCAGGTGTACAGTAGGTGTATCAGAGCTTTATTTTTCCAAATACTGAGCACTGCAGGAAATGGGGTTTAAGAGTATGGTGACTGTGAACAAAAAGGGTAAACTTGCTGTAAAATATATATTCAGTGACTTATGTATGGAGACATATTTGCGCCTTACTTCTGCCGCAGTCAAGCTCATCTGATCCGTCCTCGCAGTCGTCCCTGCCGTCACAGCGCTTCTTCTCAGAAACACATTTGTTATTCTTACATGTTATTTGTCCAGATGAACATCCACCTTAGACAACAAGAGAAAACAGACATGTATGAGAGATCTGACCGACAATCTTTCCATGCTCATGCAAAATATGTCCTCCGTGAGTGTCAACAGGTCTTACCACAGTCCATCTCGTCTGTACGGTCTCCACAGTCATCGACGCCATCGCATTTCCAGAACATGGGCTTACACAATCCATTTTTACAAGTGATATCCTTTTCATTGCACTCTGTAGGAAAACACAGTTAAACTTAGTTAGTTTTGTGTGCTAATGGAGTAGAGAGTAATTAGAATGAGGTAGAATCAGTCTGACTATAATCTGTGTAAATATTACTTACTGCAGTTCAGTTCGTCGCTCATGTCTCCACAGTCATTCCAGCCGTCACACTTGAGGTCTAACTTAATGCAGCGCTGATTTTTGCACTGGAACTGCTTTGGACAAGCTGTGGATGACATGATTACCATCAGATACACTGGCCTTATGTCAAGAAATAATAATCATCTGTGAGAAACTGAGCCGCTTACGGTCTTTGATGTCGATGACCTCGAACTCTGCACTGAAACCTCGGTCCACGTAGGAGTGATCAGAGACGAACATCACGCTCATTGGGTTGCTGTTGCTGGTTTCCGTCAAAGTTCCGTCAGGCTTTTCTCCACACAGTCTGAGGAAGAGACGCACAAGCAGTGACATGTCTGCCGTCTTATGTAATTCCTACGTGATTTTTAGACATACAAGCAGGGACTCACTTCTTTTGGTTGACCTCCACGTAGTCTTTGCGACATTCCTTGCGGTTTTCCTCCCCCGGCTCAGACAAGAGGAACTTTTTGAACGTCACCTTCACCGCCTTACCATTGGGGACCTTAAAGATTGACAGAGATGAGTAGAAACTAAGTGACACCTCGTGAGGAGCAAAAGAGAACAAAAACCTGTGTGAAACATATCACAACTGCTGTGTCAGTGCAGACATCTCACCTGGATCGACCAAATACATGAAGTCCGGGGAGGATAGTAGTTTGGGAAGTTGGGGGAAGTGAAGGTGCCCTTTTCCCCACTCAGCTGGCCACCGCATGTCGTAGCTGTTAAAAAAAAGATGTGTTAGCATTTGCACAAATACTAAACATTTATGTTTCAATTAGGACTCACCAAAGCATTAGTTCCTACCTTTACTTCCACGTTGGATTTGTGAGACTTGTGCTCTAAAACCTGGGAAGTTCTTCTTTTCATTTGTGGCCATCGTCACCAGCATGACATTGCCGGAGGACAGAAAGGTCAGTGGTTCACTGGGTGAGTAGTACCCACACATCCTATAGGAAAACAAGAAATGTATTTATTTTAAGATTGTCAAGCCAGCCCTCGGAAAACTCTACACTCCCTCAGAGAAGGTTGGACAATGTTCCACTGTCTCTACCCAGAGAGGAAGTAAACTAAGCGGTGCTACCTATACTCGCATTATTATAGAACCGAAAAGGAGTTGGAAAAAGTTACACAATGTAATTTTCACAGCAGCCTTGTTATGAATTCACTGTGTCCAAGAAAACAACAATGAACGCTAAAGGTTTCCTTACGCAGAAAATATAGCCTGTTTACTTTTCTATAAATAGATCACTGCATAACTCATAAATGCTAAGACAAGCTTAATATTTGATTATTTGTGATGCTACGTTAATATGCAATTGAAAGATATTGCTGCACTTTCAAAACTAGTTTGAGAGAGGCAGCTCTGCGTTCAGTTGCACACAATACTTCCTTTTCCACTACCCCGACAAGTAAAAGTATCGTGTGGTGTCAATCTGGGTCACTTACACACCGTCACTGAGGCAATTTATCTCTACCGTGAAAGAATGCAGCTAATGATTTTATTGTGCACACATGAAAGTTCTTCCTGGAGATTTCCTGATAGCTTTCTGGTTGCATGTTTGCTTTTCCGGTTTTAAAAAGGTCAAACGCTTTCAAATTTTCCGCTGAATTGCTCCCAGATTTGGATTAAACTGTAATTTTACAAGTGCTATTATTCTAGCATGAAGCCTTACTCAGGCAATGTTAGGAAGCTGCACCTTTATGTACAGTAAGAGCCCATCAGAAGCACAGCATCTGACCAGCAGAGGGCCTTACATACACGATAAAGTCCTCTCCCTCTGAATCTAAAAGCATGTACAATATACCACTGTATGAAAATGAGAGTGCAGGAGGCAGGAAAGTAATTCATCTGCTTGCAGCTGTGTTTAGACGAGGCAAACTCACTCTTCCATAACGCGGCTCTCAATGGCCACCAGGGAGTCGTAGATCTTGACAAAGTCATTCTTGCAGTTCTCCTCCAGATTTATCGTGTCAAAGACGAGCTTGATGACGTGGTTGGGGTCTGCTCTCAGCTGCCACTGAATGAAGGTGTTGGAGGGATATGGACTGTCAGGGAAGCCGGGGGACTGGATTTGCCCGATGCGATTGGGCTTTGCATGTTCTGAAAACTTTAAGAATCCTGAGACAGAAACAATGACTTTTAGTGGCGTTCACATTAAACTTTGTAAATCACTATCACAAGACTACAGAGGCCCACTTATCTCTGCAAATGAAATTACAATGTGTTTACAAACTTATTCTGATTTCACCATCCTGATATTTACAATGAATAATACCAAACAACTGTGACCACTGTCTAAAATTACATTACATTATCTGGATATGATGAAACACTGGACTAAAAGGCAAATTCATTACAATTATGCTTTTGCCAAATAAAGAGCAGCAATATTTTACAGGCATTTCTTGCTTGTTCACACCCTAAAGTTTTGCATTTCTTATTAAAACTCATTAGGGATAATAAATTGCACACCCAAATATGACAAGACTACATGTTTATAAGTCAGAATACTATTTTCTGAAGAATATAATTTGACATAATACTTAGGCTAGAAGGATGAGCTGGAAAAAAACCTATTTGTTGTCAGCCAACTATTCAGAAAAATTATCTACTGTAACAAGTGACACCAGATACTAATCACAACTGGTCTGAACAATGATAAACCCCAGGAACTATGCAAGACATATATATATATATATATATATATATATATATTATATATATAAAAGACATATACATATACACATATAAGACATATACATATACATATACACATATAAGACATATACATATACACACATATACACACATATATATATATATATATATATATATACACACATAACAATATATATAATATATAATATATACAATAACAATATATAATATACACATAACAATATATACATATACACAAATAACATATATATATATATACAAAAAAATAAAAAAATATATAAAAATAAAAAAAAAAAAAAAAAAAAAAAAAAAAAAAAAAAATATAAAAAAAAAAATATAAAAAAAAAAAAAAAAAAAAAAAAAAAAAAAAAAAAATATAATATATATAAATATAAATAAATAATAATAAATAAATATATATAAATATATAAAAAAAAAAAAAAAAAAAAAAAAAAAAAAAAAAAAAAAAAAAAAAAAAAAAAAAAAAAAAAAAAAAAAAAAAAAAAAAAAAAAAAAAAAAAAAAAAAAAAAAAAAAAAAAAAAAAAAAAAAAAAAAAAAAAAAAAAAAAAAAAAAAAAAAAAAAAAAAAAAAAAAAAAAAAAAAAAAAAAAAAAAAAAAAAAAAAAAAAAAAAAAAAATATAATATATACATATATATATATATATATAAGAGCTGTCAAAAATAACTCGTACTCCTTTAGTAGAATAAATGAAAGATGCAAGCCGAGTACTTACTGCTGAATGATGTTGAAAACAAGCGGGCATCAAGTGCTGTGAGATGAAAGACAAAAACAAAGAACAGGCAAATAACTCAGATGTGGGTATTGACAGCAAAACAGAAAAGTCCACACAGAACTAGACAACTGGCTCTAAAACAAATCACAAGAAAAACAGCATCATGGATATGGACTGAATCACAAACGACTCTACCTGAAGACACCACATCTTCAAAGACCAGATCGTTTCCAGGCCTGTACGAGCTGCGCTGCTCTTTTTCCACCAGCTTGTCCACTGAAGTCATGGCGCGGTCGACGGCTGCCTCTTGGCCCGCGGGGACTCTGAACTCAGACAGGTAGTAGGCGATAACACTGCCTTCACTAAGAGCAACGACACAAGAATTAAACAGTATAGAGGCGGAGGAAAGCAAACTAATATACAAAAAAAGGGTGAGACTGATAGATGTGTGCTTATGTGTTAGGCTGTTATTGTCTCTTTTGTTTGGTGATCTTGTTTTTCTATATGCTCTGGACAAACTGGTTTATGTTACAGACTGATACCATTTATATTAAACTGAAACTCTGAGGGTAAACAGTAAATCCCATCCAGTTTTAGACATAGAAATCTGTTTCAAAATGTTCATAAATTAGTGTTTTATATACGGTAGTGCTATTAGATCTGCATGCATCTGAATCCCGGATCCGTTTCCCTACAGAATTCAGTTAAATCTGTTGTTTAAATATCCTGCAAACCAACACACACACACTGAAAAACAGGAATGGAAACATGATCCCGTTGCTAGAGGTAATGATAAAGGAGCTTGATGTATTATTACTTCACTGCCTTACCTGAAAGCCTGAACTGTAGAACCAACATAGTACTTGGCCAAATGTGGACTTTTAGAATAGATGGCTTTAAGCTGAAAGATAGAGGAGGAGGAGCCAGGCGTGAATGAATGTTGTTTGAAAGACCAGTTGACACAGAATGAATTTCATATTTTAGGCCTGAGCAGCAGTCTTACCTTTGAAGTCACCTGCATCGCCAGCGCCTTGAACTCGGTGCTGTTGGAGTCCTCGTAGGCGTTTTCAAACACCTGGTTGGTGATCCGCATGGAGCCGCTGTACATCTTCTTGACACGCACATCTTTACGGACTGCAGGATCACACAGACGACACTGAATACACACAGCTACATGCTTACTGCACAAGAGTTCTGTTTTTACTTCATCTGACTTTTTGCTTTGTTCACTTTTCTTAGTCTGTCACAAAATGTTATTTAGTCCCTCAGGTGCACTCATTTCAACGGATGTAGCTTTAATCTCTCCTTCGGGGTTTCAATCATTTGCATGTGCAAATAATCAAACCAAAAAAAGCTGCATCAAGATCCAACTTGCCTACGAACACGACATGATTTATCAAAAACCTTTGTGCTTATGTGTTTTTGTTATTTTATCAGAAGGAACTTAAAGAGGACAGCAAACATAGGCTTTCTGCTTCTTTTGATCCATATCTTTACCTCCACATAAGAAGTCAGTTGGTCCTGTTTGTTAACATGATATCTCCAAACTGTTTTCAGTGTTTTAATGTGGATGCAGTATTTTATGTAGAAAATCTATTAAAAATATGCAGAAAGGCCTTTTTAAACTGTTTTCTCATCATCTACTACACAGAATTCACTAGAAAAAAAATGTATAATATCTGGCAAATCCCATACTTTCTATCTTTTGGGGTATTTTGATGCACATTTTTAAAGCAATACTTTAAGGTTTAGTATAGACAAATAACATGCATTTTAACAAAATAATGTACAACATTTTACAAAAAAGGACTTTAACTTAAAGAAATCACCATACTACAAAAGCAGGACAAATTAGGTTACTTGCCAACCTGTATATAACTTTAATGTGTGTCATATTCTTATCAGTTATATTGAAATTGAGAAAACTTTTCTGATCTTTGTCTGATATCATGATTGCAGAGACAGTATCCATTTAATAACACTGTTAATCTAATTAATATTAAGTAAAGTTCTTACAGTGGAAATGCCAGACGAGCAGTCCGGTCATAAGCGCAACAACAGCAACAAAGATCACCACACCGATCACAGCCCCAGCCTTCCCTGGACCCTTTTTCTTCTCAAGCTTTTTGTTATCTGATGCTGGCAGGAACTGGACGGAAGTGTCCCAGTCTTTGTCCTAGAAGACAGACAGACAGACAAGACAGACAGTTGTGTGGGAGAATGATCAATACATCAATCTGACAGGCCTATATAAAGCCAACAACAACAACAAGAACCACATCCAAATAATGTTTCTAACTACTGCAGAGGAGAGTGAAAACATTTGAGGACATGAAGCTGCAAAAAGTTTTCCCCTCAAGGATGTCCCCCTACTGACACTGTGGATTGTGTTTGTTCTTTAAGACAGAATAGAGGCTGCTGTCTTTTCTCTGCCCGGGTAGATAATCAACTGGAGATAAGTGACAGCAGCAGACAGCAGGTAGGTACTTGTGTATTTTAGGAATGTCCCAGCCTGTGGTGACCAACAAAATAAGGGTCCAACTGTGCAACTATATTCTGAAAACATGACAAAATGCTTTTTCTTTGGACTAACTTTTTAATATCAAGAAATCTGAATAACATTTTCATTCAAAAACTGCTCATAAATAGAAGGGACAGTTTCAGCGTCTGGCGCTGTTAATGAATTAGAAGGAAACTTTATGCATGAGTCACGGCTCTGTGGTTACTTTCTAGAGGAGAGACAGGGGGGGAGGGAGTACAAAGGTTTCACCCTGTAAAATCCTGTCAAACCTGCTGGGAGCAAACCACTCACAGGTCTGACGTAGAACACAACAAGTTTCTGTGAGTGCTCGCTGTGCTGTTGTATAAGACTAAAAAATAAGCCAACAACAGATCATCTTAAAAGCTTTGGGATGTTTAAAAAAAAAATTAAAACATCATTCCTATGGCTTTCATTTTGTGCCCGTCTTTTTTTTAACTCACTGGAAGATTATCTGCAGAACTGTGACACCATCAGCTATTTTATGAACCAACACTTTCTTACCGCCTCTATCAACCTGACACTCATGGCAAGAACAAATTACACTGCACCTATAATGGCGTGCAAAACAACTCAAGCATTAAAAAAAGGTAGTGCCTTGACAGAATGGTAATTGTTGCATGTGTCATATTAAATTCTCATTTTAAAAAGCTTGTTGCAGAGTCTGTGGATATTACCTCCAATTTTGGTGGCTCTCTTATGTTTATTAACTTAATATCACAAGCCTAAGGTGTTGTTTAAAAGTTACAAGCTGGGGCGCCCAGTTAGCTCAGTGGGTAGAGCTGGCGACCCACGTACCAAGGCTCAGTCCTTGCTGCAGTGGCCCAGGGTCCGAATCCGACCGGCGGCCCTTTGCTGCGTGTCATCCCCACTCTCTGCCCCCCTTTCCTTTCTATCTTCAGATGTGTCTCTATAATAAAGGCAATAAAAGCCCCAAAAATATACTTAAAAAAAAAAAAGTTACAAGCTACAAATAAAAAATGGGAAATCGATTGTAAATAAAGAAGCAGAGAAGACATGTCACAGCACCCCATCCTCCTTATGAAGAAGTGTTTCTGGCTACAAATCATTTTCAAAACAACCCGGACTCATAGCTCTTCAAATGTACCATAAATGTAAATATTCACTCTTAAAGACGCCTGAATTCAAGTGTAAATCTTTAAATAAACACTCTTATACACACACAAAACACACCTTAATTGAGTCAGTCTTTAACAGCCGTTTTCTTTTCATTCTTGTGGACTAGTGTAAAATCCCAATACATATAATTTAATCATAATATGTTTAAAATGGAATTGAAATATAACCCAGCCTCACTGTCTTAGACCACTCCACTGGGCCCTGGAGGACAAATCCTCTGAGACTGAAGGGCATTTTCACATAATGCCTTGTGTTTAACACCCTACTGTGATGCCATGGGGGCATCTTGAATGGATGTTCTGCAGAGGAGAAGGACTCGAGTTAACAAGTCACAACAGGGCAGAGGAACCCGGAGGAATTCAGGCGTCAACCCCAGACGGCTGAGGACCTGAGCCGATGAAGCTCTGGAACGTGCCCCTAATGTTTTCATGTCAGGTGTCCGAGAGAGAGTTACACATTCAGATCATTACTTAAAAGAATATCTTATCTAAAGTTTTGATTCGGTTTAAAGGTTGACAGCTTCTGGGAGTATTATGTTTACTGCTTGCTGCTGGAGGGAACACACCTATTTTTTCTTCTTGGAAATAAGTTACCAGAGGAAATGAGTCAAGATGCTCGTGGGTCGGTTGGTTAGCAGAAGAAATCAGAAACCTGTTCCACTTACTAGGAAATCTGAGTTACATCATGGACCAATGAAGACCACATCCAAGTATTTCTTAGGATATCTGCTTCTTTCTTTGAACTCAGAGAATGATTTGACACAATGTGTGCATTCAAAACTATAGAGATGTGATTTTTCTTGTATCAGAATAACACATTCTGGGGATCCTGCAGCTTCATAAGTGCTCATGGGAATGTGAGGTTTAAAACTGTTTAAAAAAAACCCTCCAAAATAAACCTTTAAATTAATTAAAAACCAGAAGCTTGGCAAGGAAATAAAAGCAGGTTTTCTAACATTTCTTTATCAAACCAACATGTAGATGAGAACAGAGACTGATGAGTGTGTATGGTTGTATACATGTATGTGTGGAATAAAAACAAAGGTGACCTTTTAATGTCTTTCTATGGGTGGGTTCATTTACATACATAGTTCACACACTTAATTAATCACTTTAACTTTAGACTCTGCAGCAGTTTGGTTCACTTCCTGCCTCCAATAATCCCGCACATATGCGCCAATGTTACGAAAGACGCTAAATAAACGTTTAAATAAACGTCAGGTAAGAAACAAAATCTGTTAATAAAAACACATTTAATTAACATTTAACGGGATAAAGCTGAGCAATCAACCTAAGCTGCATTGAAGGTATATAAACAGGTTTCTTACCGACTTTGGGGTGTATCTCAGTCCACTATCCATGTAGTCCATGAAAAGGTCAAAGCCTGGACTAGGCTGCAAAAAAAAAACAACTTTAAAAACACCTAAACTACTTCTTTTATCCCCAAACTTGTCCTGTTGAGTTGATTCGTGTGGTAGTTTCCTACAGGTCGCTGTGTCGAGGTGAACCTGCAGGCCTGCTGCTCGCCAAGAGAGGAGTCAACAAATTGAAACCCTGAGAGCGAAAACAACCGAACACAGGCAGAGAAAATGTCCTGTGTTTGAGAGGAACGGCTCCTCTCCTGTCGAGATCTTCTCAAGTGTTTATCTGACTGGAATATGTCTGCTATCTGTGTGACTCAAGCCGACGACGAAACAGCAGGCAGAATAAAAAAAAAAAAAGTTTCCGGGAGCTTCAGGTTTCTGCGGGCGTGTCCCCCCCCCGAATACACCTGTAGCCACTTCCTGTTTACCTGCTACAGGTGAGGACACAGGTGGTTTTTTTTTTTTAATGTCCTTTTATGGAAAAACAATACCGAAAAGTAGGTTGCTTCATTAAATAAAACCCACCATTAACTCTCTATTGGGACACCGACAGTGTGTTTGGAGTTTATAAATTGCTGTAGTGTTTTGAAACAGGACTATATTTTAGCATATTTCCCAATTTCAACTAATTTGTAGTTCAATTAAAACATATATATTATATATTTATTTATTTATATATTATATAAACGTTTTTTATTTTGTTCAAATATTGATATGGGGCTCACACAGCCTATTTTTAGTATCAGTCATGTGATCTGATCTGGGCGTCACGCTGCAGTGTTTGTGCAATGGATGGTGGTGATGATGATGATGATGAGTCACCTCTGCTGAGTCACCTTCATCATGAGCCATAAGTTTCAGTTTGAGAAAACGGTATCCCCCCAAATATGTGGGGATAAAATGGACCAGTATTTTTCCGATTTGTAAGTCATGTCAGGGGCTGTATTGATCCGCGGAAGAGAGGCGGATTGATACAGTTATAGAGACACTGCACTGTTGGTTCTTCACAGCTCAACTGTAGGCCATCCCTCAACAACATTTACATTAAGAGATTCATTTTATTTCAATCAAAGCAAACACACACACACTTGTATAGAGCTGAAACGATTGATTGATTAATTAATAAACAGAAAATTAATCATTTTTAAAGAGAAAATATCAAAAATCTCCTGGTTTTCTTTGTCTTTTATGATATTAAACTAAATATTTCGGGGTTTTGGACAAAACAACACAACTTGGTGGGCATTTCTTTAACTTTTCATTAATTAATAATGAAAATAAGCATTAGTTTCTACCCTATCTATCCATTAAAAAACAACACATCCATATGGAAGTTTATTGATGTGTTAACTCCCCTTTAACCATAAATCTGTTCCCACTGGTGTCAACCAATTTATTTTTAAATGACTAGAATGCATTTTATATTAGTCCCCAGTCCCCTCAAACAATCAAGCAGGCTTTTAAATATGTTGGTGGACATTTCTTTCACTTTTCTGAGATTTTATGTACCAAAAACTTTATTAAAGGATAATTGACAGATTAATTAATAATGAAAATAAGCATTAGTTGCCACCCTATAATAATGGTCATTGTTCAGAATGTAATGCTAATTTTATCTAGCTGCCTGGTTTATATAATAATTACTTAAACATCTATCTATCTATCTATCTATCTATCTATCTATCTATCTATCTATCTATCTATCTATCTATCTATCATCCGTCCATCCATCCATCCATCCATGAAAAAAACAACACATCCATATGGAAGTTGTGAGTTTATTGATGTGTATCCCCCCTGTAACCATAAATCTGTTTCCATTGGTGTCAATCAAATTTATTTTTAAATCACTAATATGCATATTATATTAGTTCCCAGTCCCCTCCCACAATCAAGCAGGCAGTTACAAGATTTAAGCCGTTTTGGGTGCATAGTGAGACAGTCACATACAGAGATACTGTCACAGGAAGAGAAAAAATAGAAAACAAAGAAAACAAACTTAAAAATATATATCATATCATTTCATATAAGAACAATGCACACCACAGGTAATCCTCCGGAAAAAAGCCATGATTGCAACATCAACTATACAGGCATACAAAGACAATACTAAGAGAGAGAGAGAGAGAGAGAAAAGAGGATTCTAGGATTCAGTTTACTTGTGTCATTCTCTACCTGTAAAAATACACGTTAGCTCTCCAAGCCTTGTCTTTCTGTGTGTCTCTGTCTGCCTGCACAGCCCTCCAGCTCCAAGTTGTCTTCAATTGGCTTTGATCCAGGGCCGGCCCAAGCCTTTCTGGGTACCCAAATCCCAAATTCCAGATTGCACAATTTTGTATAGTTCCCCTGAAATCAATCAGCCTTCAGAATGATTTGTGACAATCCCCAAATTCGATATGTTCAGGGTTAGAAAATCAAAATGTCTTCGTTGTTTGGCATTTGTAAGGGATCCCAGAATTAATCACAGTTTAGCACCCCCAAATCCACCAAGTTTTGTACACTTTAGCTTCATCTGGGGGCCTTCTGGTGGCAGATGGGCCGTAAGCAGCTGCTCACTTCCTTTGTACCTCTGGGCCGGCCCTGTTTTGGTCTATCAGACTGTTCTACGCTTTATGACCAGCAAAGCCAACAGTTGCTCCAATAACGTGTGTGTACATCATCCCCAAAAATTTGTTTTCAAAGTTGCTTTTTCTGGTTCTTGGTTTTTTGCTTCGGACAATTTGTGCAAAAAAAGAAAACAAACCAAAAAACAACACTTGTTTTTCAGTTTGTGGCATGTCGTCGCCCACTGTCACAATGTCTGTGATAGTGCATAAAAAATCAAAGCCACATAGGAACCTGTCAGGTACATAGTATGGAAAAAAAGATTCCACAATACATTCAACTATGTAACACATGTCAATAGCTATTAATTAATCTATCAATGAACTGTTTCCCTATTGATAAAAAGGTTGTGTTTGTGTGTGTTGGAGGGGATGTTTATCACATTCACTTCATAAGGGTTCAGAGTAGGTTTTGTGTGATGTGTTCGAGCTGGGGGTCTGTGCACACGTTCACCTTCCCCGTCTCTTCCTAACAGTGTGCCTGCAAACACAACTCATGACCGCCAAGCTAAGAACCCTAAACCGACTTATAACCTCTTTTCTGGGAGGAAAAAAAAAAAAGAAGGTGGAATAAAAACATCTACTCTTATATATATTTAAACTGTATATGTATATTTTGTCTGTTATCATAACAAAGAACGGAAAGTAAATAAGTCATGATTTCATTTTTTTCTCATTTGTTGTTTCACTATACATTTTAATTGGTACAAAGAACCTTCATATACAAGCAATCTATTGAGAGGAAAAAAGAACAAAATAAAACACCAATTCTTTTGGAGAAAACCATCAGAAACTGCATGGATGACACTTGCATGATGGAGAACTAAAGCGTAGTGTCTGGTATGCTGGTTTGATGATGGCTACTCAAAAACATTGAAATTTTGCTTGATTTGCATTTCACTTTCAAAAATAAAGAAAATGTCTGAAGAAATGTTATACATCTTGATCTGAGATAGCTGTATTGATAATTACAGAGAAATCTGCAGAATCACATTTTCCATAATGCAAAATGGCAGATACATCACCTTTTCAAAAGAAACATGATCAAAAAGAGCTCTATAGTACAATAGTAGCAGTAGTAGAAGTAGTAGCATTATTTAAGGATTGTTTTGAACAAACCAGTAAATGGAGTTTGGATGTATGCAAATGATTTCTTTTAACAATAGCATATGTTATTGGTCAGTAGTATGTTCCCCCTCGGTTGCTGTCCTCAGACTCATAGTGCCCCCTGTAGGCTCTGGTTAGATCTGCATCTGCTCCAGGTATTTGTAGGTGGGGTTTTCGTAGCCGTGGTTCTGCATCTTGCTGAGGTGGCGTTCCTCTGGTGTCAGCATGGGGTCAACCTGCGAGACAGACACATGACACTAATAGCTAACCTCAACAAGGGCACCTGTGCTCCAGAGGCACAACATGCTGCGTCTGTCGTATTCAAATGCTGCAGGGAGAATAATTTAATTTGCCTTGCATTTACCCATGCTCCATTTACATAAGACCTGATAATTTAATCTAAATCTGACACTTAATAATAAGATGGATGGCAGCTCACTGAGAGCACTGGTGTGTGCAGTTTACACTCTCTGCCCAAATCCCCACGCTGTGCTCCAAATAACAGGTGGCTTACCTCCACGATGCCGTGACTGATGGTCCCGTATTGCCTCTTCCTCAAAAGCACCAGACTGATCACAATCACAGTTGCTATGGCCACCGCGATCACCAGCAAGCCAATCAGTGCACTGCTCCCGAAGCTGAAGTCCTCTCCCAGAGGGCGGTAGGACTCCTAACAGGTAGAACGGGTGAGAGGAAGACAAGAAAGGAGAGAACAGTGAGGAGACAATATGTGCACAGAGACACAATAAAGTTGTCTTTGCTGTTATAATGAAGACACTGAACACGTATACTAGTTACCTTAATCAGGTAATCTTTTAAATGATTGTTATCATGCTGTCATATGATTGTTATCATGCTGTCATATGATAAAAAATGTATGTGGACTATTTGTTAATCTGGGTCTTGTTATGTTATGAATTTCCATTATGAGCAAAAATCATGATAACATTATTAACTTTATTTAACACTCAACTTTTGCAATCTGGAAACTTGCCGACACAAACTGTCTTCTTGTGTTTGCTGCCAGATCTCCAACATGTACACACGAGCTAAACTGAGAGCAAGTCTGCAACCAGCATCCACGCATAAATGCAGCAGCTGTCAAGTTGACCTGGAAGTGGAGCTGCTATGCTGCGCAGTTCACTTCCACAGCCGCAGGGATTTCTAAAGCACAACTATCTGTGTTTACTTTTAGTCAGATTCAAACAGAACTGTTTGCAGTGATTTCTGTTAATTTGAAGTTTTTCTGAAAGCCCTAGAAGGTTCTGTCTCCTGGCCCTGATCGATATTGTTCTTGCTGGAATCTGTGTTCCCAAATCAAATATCTCCAGCGGAAGCGGTGAGTAAATTGTTATCACGATCAATAGTCATAATGGAAAGATACAAGATTAGCGCCCAGGTTGACACATACACCAGTTTCCCTTTAAAATATAAGCCAGTAATTTATTTACAAGGAGAAATAAGGAGATCAATCTTCCTCGAACGAGCTTTGAAAAAACTAGAGGAGGATCACGCCTTTATTCTCATGTTATTTTATAAAACCACAGGACAACATCCCTTTTTGCAGAGGTAGGACACGATTGACTTGTGAATAGTGTGTATACATGCATGAAATGTGTCTTTGTGGAAGACTGTGTAATATCTTGGCCAATTTCGTATACACACGCAACCACAGTCACCTACACTCGTCTTCACAATGTAATCTGGCACATATGACACAAACTAATCATATGTAGACAGCCACTGGGGATTTTTTTTTTTTACTGCTCATTTTTCACACATAAACTGAGCACACCCAGTTTGTGTGGATTCACATTCATCATATGAACTGAGATTTTCAATGTGTACATTCAGATACATTCACATAACAAACATGCACCCATGCAGAAATAACCAAAACATATTTGCCTGAACAGAAAACTGTAAAAAAAATAAATAAAAATAAAACAAAGAGAGGGGATTTGGGGTCTGTTCCAAAGCTGTGTTTTATTTTATTTTGGCAGTTATCAGCTGCAGAACTGGTATCTTTGCACACTCCCACACTCCCTCCTTCTTTCATCTTCTCCCCACTACGGATAACTACAGTTCCCCAGAGAGCCCTGTGGAGGGCGCCGCTATACTCACCAGCTCATCATCATGCATAACGCTGACTCTCTCTGCACTGTAAACCACTTCTTTAACATCCAGAGACTCATCAATCACCTGTCAACACAGACAGGGGAGCCCAGGTTACACTCACCACAATGTGTGTGTGAGATCGTACGTGTGTGAGATAGATAGCGAGAGAAAGAGAGAGAGATAGGCAGGCGGAGAGCGAGAGGGTGTGAATGTGCAGCGAGGTAAACTGTAAGGATTATCTGTGTTTGGGTGATGATACACTTGGAGCTGTCTTGTACAAACTGGAAGGAGAGAGGGAGGGGGTTTGCAAGCATCAACAACAGACTCTTCTTCTAGGCACACAGTTAACATGTCTTTCTAAACAGACTGTCAGCCACTCATTACTGAGAGCTCTAATCTAAAGAAGAAGCACTTGTGAGTGGAAGTGGGCGTGTTCAGGAGGCAGAAACAAAATCTGCTGTTTTGTAGAGACAGAGCAGTCCAGAGTCTGTTTCTCACGATGACATAATCACGATTGACATTTTAAGGTGTCGCCACCGTTTGTTGTTTTCAACCTCTGATTGCTCTGCCCTAGGAGACTGAGAAGACATTTCCAAAAAGAAACATGCATGCACACAAAAACCTGCATGACTCATATTCACACACAAACAAATACGCAGTTGTGCATTCGGTGTTGGATTAGCATGCGGAACACGGCACACATTCAGCAGCCAAGCATCGTTTGAAAATCCATGAGGAGGAATGGTGTGTTTGGCAAAGAAAAGTAGCATGCGATGACTGCCGAACAAAGTGTGGAGTTGATCTGAATGAGGGTCGGTTGGCACAGGCCAAAGAGAGACACGCAAATAGCCCAGTGTGAGATAGTTGTAACTATGACAACATAGTTACTGGAATAATCTGACTCATTAAAAGCAGAACTTAAGAGAGCTATGTGAAAGCGCTGTACAGCATGTACTCATCAGTTTCAATCATTAGCACTATTTCCTTGGCCCGAGGTTGTGACAATAAAATGACACTGTCAAGACAGTTGTCTGATTCAGGATGTTTAATATGGAATACAATTTGGTATCTTTACACAGTTTCCTGCGTTTTTGCTTTAACAATGCTGCTCTCAGTTCATGTGTTGAGCGAGTTAGAAAAGTTAAACAGAACGATGAAGTGATAACGAAGTTCTTACCACATTGTCGCTGATCTTGGGTTTGCTGTTGATGATTCTCTCCTCGGCACCTATCAGACCGTCTAAACCAGACATAGCGGAGCCTGCAGGAGGTGAAGGAGCACAGTCAATAACAGCAGAGCAGCACAAACAAACAGACAAACAGGGATGGTGGTATTGATGGTGGACAGCTGCACATAGCTATCCAGCTCTTTTCCTCACAACTGTCGCCTCAGTCTCCTTAGTGCACTGGTGACAACAAAGCCCTTTCTTCCATTCAGCACAGTGTGAGCACTGTGAAGCCAACATGACATCGACCTTATTTTCTACAAAGGCCTTCTCAAAGTAGATTTTTGCATATAGTAGCTGTGATTTCTCTGTAAACATACAGTTACATGCATTGACTCTTTAAAGAGAAACCCCTCTGAACAGTTATGAGTCATCCTGACATTTCGTATCTCTCACTTCACGGTCAAAGCTCCGTATTACTGTACAAATCTACAAATCCTTCACATTCCCTTGAGATTTTAAAAGATGATATTTTGTTTTAAAGTCTTAGTAAGTGGCTAAGCTGAAAACTGGGCCACAGTGTCAAATATGCATGTTAGACTGATGGTTTTCAAATAGGCATAGGATCTATTAATATACACACACCAGATAGGCCATGAATAAATCAAGAACGGAGACGACAGAGAGTGAGCGAGGCAGTGATGGCAGGGTCCTGAACAATGTACAGCAGCGATGAGTCTGGTGTCGGCTTATTGTCTGCTGCTACTGCTGGTCAGCCAATGCCAAATGCTCAAGATTAGTACAACTGCCTTTGGATTAAGCGTGGAACAATGATGTGCGTTTACAAGCTTCACTTAGCAGAAGTGACGTCTGAAACTGGCATGTTATCAGATGGTACTGCAGGGTGCACACAGTGTTGCATTCAGCAACAATAACACACAGCACAATGGGAGTGACCTTTATGGGAGCAATGTGACCACTTATCTATGAGGATTTGAAAAACTATTGGTCTAATAATCGATTACTGTACTCCTCAAACGAAAAACAAACAAAAAAAACGCTTGTAGTCACATAAAAGCTGGGTTTAAAATAATGGAGAACATTGTATTTTTCACTATTCCCACATAATTTTAAGTTGTATAAATAAATGGAGAAAATAATGGACAGATTAATACATAATGAAAATAATCCTTCGTTGCAGCACAAGTAGATTGCAAGTAAAACACAAAATCAACAGTAAATACAGAGGGACAAAGTTCTATGGAAAAAGCGGGAGAGGTTGCGCATCTATTATCATATAATCAATATATAATTTAGATTCAACAATTAGTGGAAGGCGTCTCTGTGTTCACTGAGCAAGCTCACAAGGTTCAGCCCAGATCAGGTGATGTAACCATGTCCCTGTTTCAAGTCTTGGAGGACAAATTGGGCCAATTTAGACTGGGCTGTGGGTCAGCAGCGGAAACACTGAGCCTCAGACAGGGCCACTAAATCACACAGCTCCTATCCGGAAGAGGGGAATGAGTGTGTGGGTGGGGGAATAATTAAGCAAGGTGCTTTGACAAACTGACATACTGAGGACGGGATGACAGCAAACACATGACTGAAGAGTCTCCCTGAAAGAGGGGAGCTGGCTGCGACCTATCTCTACCAGAAAAAGACTTAAAAGGCACTTTGCTATTCAGCATGAGGTGATAATCCTAGCATGATGAAAAGCATAAGAGCAACATAAATCCCACCACGCAGCCCATGTGAGTCATCAAAAAAAGTTAAAAATTAACCACCAGATGGCTTCTGATGAAATAGAAATGGTGGGAGAGATAGCATCCCATATTGCACCAAGGGAAAGGAGAACAGTGGAACAAAATAGTAGATGGGAATGGCTGGGGAGATGAGGGGAGGGGGGGGGCAGAAAAACAAGACGCAACAGAGGCACCAACCTTTCTTGAAGGCACGTGGGGAGTCTGATAGATCGCCTTGGCATTAGAAATGAGCAACAAAAAAGAAAAAACAGAAAGGGGGAAGGAGAGAAGAGAGAAAACTTAGGTGAGAAGAGAAAAGGCAGGATTATCAAGCTGTGTTAATTGATTAGGAAAAGAATCCAGCAGGAAAGAGTCCGAAAATAAATTCGAGACATGACCAAACTCAAAAAAGGGAGCCATTTCAAAACTGGCTAGCTCTGTCTAAGCCCTCGGGGGTGTTGGCATGTATATTAAATGTTCCTTGGGGATTTACTTGTAATTTGCCTTCCATCTTGCTGGAAGTGTTCCATCCATCACTTTTTTCTCTCCTTGAGGATTCAATCTTTTGTTTGGCACAAATGTGACAAAGAACAGAACCATAACTGCTCATTTTCCCCCCTAAGCTTTTGGCTCCGGCTCAGTACCAAAGCCTGAGGCTTTGCGCATTTATCTGAACTTCAGTAGTGCTGTGTTGAAGGCTTGGCCACAGGGAACTGTGCAGGCACAGATAAGTCCAAACCCATGGCTCCACAGCACATTTGCATCGGCATAAAACACATTGTAAACCTATTCTCCCTCACTGTGCAACAGTTCTGGCGTGCTTCGTCACCAATGTCCTTCAGAAAGACTCGTGTATGGCCTATTGTTCTCCACACAGCCACAGTGTTGTTCATGATGCTGCATGTGACTGCGTCTAAGGTCTGCAGCTGCTCACCCTCTGGCTCCGAATGGGACCCCAAGGATGTGACCTGGAAGGGCCGGTAGGGTTTGCCCTCAGACACAGGGACTTCCACACTCTCCTCTGACGAGACGGTGACATCTGGCTGTGATTCAGAGATAGATGACAGAAACTGGTCCATGTCAGCCTTCTGCTCCTGGAGTAGCTCGTCTGCAGAAAGGTACAAATGACAAACTATTAGACGACCTGGCACGTGCTAACACCTGTCAACCTGGGACATGGCAGCAGTGTGCAAAATGAGAGTTTCACCAATTACTGTTAACATTCTTTTTCAAATAGAGCTGCTGCAAGAGAGGGGTCTGTTCCCATTTCTGCTAACTACCAATTAGTATTTTTCTGAAAGCTATTTTCTGTGTAAATCTGCACATCTCCCAACAGGATGCTGCATGGTGAAAGCTGTGACCCAGTTCTGTCACTGCACCCGCTCCACTTTAATCTGTGCTGCAACACCATGCTATGGTTTCTTTAATGAACCAAAGGAAACAAAAGAAAATAATAAAATGTGCTGGACAATGCCTGTCTTAAATTGTACCACTGGAGATGAAGACATCCTAAATACAGTTTCCAGCTTTAGATCTAACTGTTAAAACAAGAGCTGAGACCTTTAAAAACAGAAAGTAGAAGCTGTATTGAATTCCCCTCTACAAATTCATACTGAGAAAAAGAAGACAATTCTCTCTGTCTCTGATAATTGGTTTACAGACAGCGCTAAAGCCTGTCTACTGGTCTCCTCCTATATTTGTGTTTCCCTTCGCACAAAGACAAAGCTCTCTGTTTTTGTCTGTTTGCACCAGATATAAGAAAACAAATTCGCAGAGGGCCAGAGGAAATGTGATGCATTGGCTTTATCTGTCTGCCACATGTATGAATTCCATCACTGTTTTCATTTCACTTCATTCTTATTACAGCCCGCCGTCTCCCTCCTCCAAGCTGCCCGGGGGCTCTTCGACAGAACACGACTCACCAATTTCATCCTGAATCTCGTCGGCCACGTAAGGTACTTTGTAGAGCAGAGACAGACTCTGGTTCATCCTCTCATCAATCACGCGCAGGTGGGTCATCACCTGGTGTCGGAAAAACAGACAAACAGGGCGTCATGTAAGCAGAAGTGAAACGATGGGTTTAATTGCTTGGATCTTGGATAAAAGGGACAGAATAGAGGACAAAATAATTAAGATTTTTATGTACAATGTTAACAATTACATCCAGGACGGCAGTTATTGATATTATTTATTAATGGATTCATTGTTTAGTCTATGAAACACTGCAGAACACAATGGAATTATGTTTCTAATGATATAAGATAGTGAAAAGCTGGAAACACTCATATTGGAGAGCTGGGATTTAAAATAAATAAATACTTGAAACGATAAATCATTCATTAAAATGGTTGTAGAATCATTTAATGGCATATGACAAATCCATTAATTCAATAATCGTTTCAACACTAATCCAGTGACAACTAATTACAGAGTGATTTGCCAACTATTAGTATAAAATGTTCATCCCAACAGTATCTATTTAAAAGCTAACATTAATGAACCAGAAAATACACACTTATCCCCGAAAATCCTCCCCGAAAATCTCTTGAGTTTATTGTCACTAAAGTTTTGACACCTAAAAGCATCATAGATTACTATTTTGGCTTTCCTGTTTGGAGATTTTGCACAGAAGAGCTATGTACAGCGGGTAAAACAAAGTGGTGCGGGGAGATAATTCATGTAAGAAGATTAAAATTCCTCTTCAGAAGCAGGTGTCAGCTGGAAGAGAACATACAAACCAAACAAAAAGATGAAGACGAAGGCAGGAAAATGAAGAATACATGAGATAAAGATGAAGAGTTTGTACAAAATGGAAAAAACTACGAATTTGTCTTTTTTTGTGTGTGTGTTTTTGCTTTTGATTAATTGGTACAACCAAGAAACAGACTTTAAAATGTCATGAAATGTAATAAATGGCTAAACAGAAGAAATTTCAGGACTGCCAGCGAGCTGTTCTCTCATAAATGTTCTGAGGGGAAAGACATTCGTTCATGTTCCTAAAATTTAAACAGAACTGTCACAGAAATGGCGGAAATGCGCTTTCTGGTAGAGAACATATTTTCTTAAGATGAACTCAGACTCGCTCACAGCCAGCCAACTTGCAGACATAAAACAAGTTGCTGCACGTAATATTCAAATCAGTTTTGACGCTCTGAACTAACTTGACAGGATCTACTGCCTGTCAGCCCCAATGATCACCACTGTATCGCAGTTTGGGTAGGAAAACAAACTCTTTTGATCGAACGGATGCAAAAACTTTTCCAAAAAATTCAGTCACTTTCACTGTTTCTACCAGCAATATGATGTTTAAAGAGTAGAGATATTTCCACAACTCCGCTGCCAAAGTGGTTGGCAGAATATAAAAAGCTACTGACAAAGCCGACCAGCTCTTGGCAGGTAACTGGTGTTTATTTCCCACTATGATGATTGACTGTTTTAATCTTCCAACACATGGCTGCAGTGCACCAGAGCAAGCAACAGATGGCAATAATGCACCTTTCCCATTAAAGGCACGCTGCAGCCCTCCTGGCACCTTCCTGTCGATGTTTGACAAACAATCCTCATTATGAAGATTACATGTCCCAGTGTCGGAGTACATATTTCAATGCATCAAGCAACCTCTTCTAAGCCTGACAGGTGAGGCTTTTATAGAAAGAGAAATAATCTTGATCCCAGAAAGTCACATAACACAGTTATATAAAGCCCAGCAAGCCTTCTGTTTACAAAGGATTCTTTTATAATGCACTTCTAAGTCACATATCAAATCCACAAACAAGGGGAGTTGCAAAAACCGAAAATACAGACATGGACTTGGCTGAGTGAAGAAACACACAGGAACTAGCCTTGACAAATAAACACTGTGAGAGCACAACAATACAGATTGGCTACCCATGACTGAGCACAGAGGCTCGCCGCCTCCCAGATATCACAATTCATCTAAATAGTAACCCTCCGGTCCTTTCCCCCCTCCCCTTCCTCACTATGTTGTTTCATCCATTCGCTGTGTTATCTGTAATGGTGGAGGATAACTATAAATGGTGTCGAAGGGCACTGACACACGCAGGCGAGTACATCTAACAGAGGAGCTTCCAGCCAAATCCCTGTGCAGCGGCTCAGAGTCCAGCATTACACAAGACCTGCGCAATGTTAATCTTCGGCTGAGGCTTAAGTGAATGAAACTACCGCCCTCCCTCCGTCAAACAAGCCTACTCACTCCTCTTGGGCTTCAACTCAGAGAAACACACTCTTTCTACCTCCTACACACTTAGAAACAGGGCAGATAGGAGCAGGCTGAGACATCATTATCTCTCCCCTGTCTGAGCAGGAATAGGAGGAGTGTGAGATCTTGGAGTGGCTCGGCATGAGGTTTCAGATTTACTGACACAGCCTCTAATACAGTACGTCTTCATTGCCGAAACCAGATCAGGAAGGATGCAAAACCTGAAAGCGTTGGCAGGTACCAATTAACCAAATGGAACTATACAGACCTGATGAAATAGAGTATATATATCTTTATATATATTTGCTAGTTCCAGCATCTCAGATTTGATGTTTTTTTCTCTTTTACATCATTGTAAATTAAATATTTTGTGTATTTTTGAGTTTTTGACTCTTAAATGGACCAAAAAAAAATAAAGATATCACCTTGGACCTCAGGCATATTGTTTTCAAATCCAGTGATCATCAGGTTTAAAGAAACTGACCTGTGACTTCATCTGAGCGGCCTTCTCAGGATCCACAGCCAGGACGTGCTGGTAGTGGCGGATGGTGTGCTGGCGGTCCTTGTTCTCGGCGCGGACGTACCTTCTCAGGGCTTGCAGGATGCGGTGGGGCTGAGCAGAGACAGGGAGTGGGAAGAAGAGGGGTGGATGAGAGAGTTGTGGTGGTAAAACACTGCCTCATAACCATCTCTGTGTAATATAATTGGATCAGTATGATGCAATATCCCTGTCTTGTGTGGATGTAAGGGACATGACAGCAATTTCTTCTCTGGAGACCATCAATCAAGTGTACTTCTCTTCTAATTTTATAGAAATCAATGAAATTATTTTTGAAAGTGGTGTCTATTGTTCTCATCTCTTTTCATTTTTTTCAGATTGAATCAGATTCATGAACAAAAGTATGAGCATTTAAATATACTTAAAATACCAAAGGTATTATATTATATATATTATATTGTTATAATAATAGCATTATTGGATTATAATCATTGATAGATTAAAGTATGTATCACTTTAATGCTGGTAAAGGTGGGGCTAATTTTAATCACTTTATATACTGTCATTTATATCAATAGAACATATTTTATTTGTTGATAATATTTTGTATAATAATCTGAATATGTAAAGTAACTAGTAACTAAAGTTAGCCAAATAAAGTAGTGGAGTAAAGCGTACAATATTTCCCTATGAAATGTAGTGGAGTGGTATAAAGTAACATACAATGAAATGATTTAATAGTTAATTAATAAATTAAGGGTTAGGGTGACTACAAATAACTCAAAATTGTAATCAAGTACATTACTTTCCACTTTCCAATGAAATAGTATGACCAAACCCATTCAGGGGTGAGCTTTCCATTCCCATAAACAGACTTAGAGGTAAAGCTCACATTGAAAAATAACACCTTCACATATCTGAGCAGAAGGATGACAAGTTGTTGTCAAATGTGAGATGTAAAAAAAAATCTATTGCATATAATATGACATAAAATCTTCTGCAGCAGCTACTGAAATAGCATCACACCACAGATGATGCAATTACCAATTTTGGAAGTGTAACTGAAGCAGGATCAGAAATCACTGCGCTCTCAAGTAAACATTCTTACATTTGAAATGAGTACAGAATAGAAATATTTAATTTGTTCCTTTTTGGGTAACAAGCCCAACACAGGTGGTTGGAGTGACGACCAGCACCTTGTAACCGAGTGCACCTTGAACTGTGTGCTGCCAAAAGGATCAAAAGACTATTAGATAAGAGGAATTTGAAAAACACGACACAGGGATTATAGCTGTAGGTTCAAATGTGATTGACTTTGTGCTCATGGAGGATTTTAGGATGTGTGTGGGGTTTTTTTTTGGCTGCAGTAATCCATTCTCGCCATGATGAATTGCAAGTTGGCAGAGGGTCTTTTGACAGAATATGACGTTAGCCACAGGCCGTAAGTAGTGTAAGGTTCAGTGTTGTGTGTGTGTGTGTGTGTGTGTGTGTGTGTGAATGTGTTTGCACATTGACCGAGGGGAGGAAAAAGCAATAGACAGATGGAGAGAGCTGAGGATAAAAGATGCTCTCAGAGGCCGGTGTGTGGTCTTTACCCTGGGGGGGTCGGCCTGCAGGGCAGCCAGGTAGTTCTCCAGGGCCAGACGGCGCCGGTCATTCAGCATGGCCTCCACACGGGCGAGGTGAGTCTCCACCAGCTGCTGCTTCTCACTGGCTGCCTCCTCTTCCAAGGACTCCACCATGGCTTGGAAGTGCTGTAAACAAAATCATAAACATATATAAATATGTATATACACCTTAAGCTGTACGGCAAAACAAAGCTCTTTCAACATTTACTTAAAAAGTAGGAACAAAAACCTCTCGGTTTCACTCATGCGCCTCTCAGGCTCGTCAAGAGAGTTAGGGACTCATTTAGAAGTCTCCCCATTCAGACAGTGCCCTAATTTAGCCTTAGAGTGATAAAGATAGAGCAGCCGGGGAAAAGGGATCTTTAATGGCACAGGGAGCGAGGGACCCAGGGCCTGTAAGTCATCATATCTCACCAAAACAAAGAGACAAAGGCAGGACTCCCAGGGGGGAAGGATCAGTATCTTACCTGGATCAATGTCTGCCTCTCAGCCTTGGGCAGGTTCTTAGCCTGGCGATCAGCCTCTTCCCACTCTTTTCTTACCTAAAGTGAGAGAGACACAGAGAGGAAGGAAATGAAGCGAGATGGAAGGTGGTCCTCTTGCACCTGTTCACTCAGAGTGAGCCAGACAATTGCCAACAGTAATTTTTGTAAAAGCAGATGGGGTTGGAAGGATCAACACCTGTAATTGCATGAAGGTAAGAGACACTTCAAGTATGACCTTGCTCCTTTCCATATTCTTGCCTTCACATGTTCAAATATTAAGAGTACTTAGAATAGCCAGCCGACTTGCACATTTTCTGGCCCTGAATTCCCTCAGGCAGCAGCTACACTCAGCTGCTCCCCAACAAGCTTAAGGGCTTAATTTCTAAACTTAAACTACAAAAATATTATACTTGTTTCTTATTTGAGTTCTTTAAAAAAAAGAAGCAAAATAGGTCACAAACTGCATCACAGATACTGATGAATCAGGGATGCACAGTTATTATCGAGGAAGATAAATTATGGGTCTATAATAGTAATAATTTACTTTGAATTCGTATGCAAAGCAATTGATAGGCTTTAACATCTATAAAAAGCCAGGTATTTTTAATGTTTTTTTTACTAGAAAAAATAAAAGAACATTTAAAGAGTGACAGCTTTTTCTGTTGTTAACTACAATGTACATAAAACTACAGGTTATGGACTAAAATATAAAAATGTCAGAGTACAACAGCTTTCACCACATGACTGCCCTCTATTAAAAGAGTAAATGTTCTATTGATTGTGTAAATGTAATGTTTATCAAGATGCGATATTCTGTGATAATACTAATGCTTTTATTTTGTTGTTTTTGGCTCAACAGGCAGTTACTAAGCAAACACTGCAGGCAAAACACATCATGTTAGAAGGAAGAAAATTCTCCATCTGGAAAATTATTCTTTAATCAGCTGGTATTGATACGTTTAATTTATTCATATTGGGCAATTAAGCAGAAAAAAGTCTTTTTGCCTCTGTAATTAGGGAAGTGGTGTCCTAGCTTGACATGGTAACTCACCCTTTCCATGCGGTTGCGGTGCCTGATCTCCAGCTGCTCCTTGGCCCTCTGGAAGCGACTGTGCTCCTTGTCGTCGGCCGGGGTCTCGAAGTAGATGTCAACATCATCGGTGGGCTGGGGTGTCGGCGGCATGGCTGCAAATTCAGAAGCAGATGGGTGAGTGGACGGGGCTGCACACTGACAACCAGGCAGACAGACAGAGAAACAGATAGACAGGCAGACCAGGCTGATCCAGGAAGACATACAGTAGGTAGGCAGGAAGACAAAGACAGACCGACAACTGGGCACAGAGAAAGAGAGAGAGAGAGTTGAAAGTGGAATGCAGATTGAAGTTGGACAAAAATCCTCACAGAAGCACTCCTATCATTGGCGTTCTTCCACCCTCAGTAACTCGGATAAATTTAAAAGAATCTGACAGTCTTTCCTTTTGAATTCCTTTCATCTTCCCATCGGCTTTCTGCTGACAGGTCGCATCTCCAACACTAATGGAAATATCTCTGTGTTTGACGGCTGGGTCATCTGGGGCGATGCCAGAGGGCTCTGTTCTGGGTTCCTCGCTATATAGTCACGCAGGACTCACTCCTTGCACCGCTGTAAGTCGCAAAAAACAACAATGCTCCGGGCTCGCAAACAGGAAGACACCTCATCGCTTCATCTCACCCTCAAAAACAGGAGGCACAAGGGGTTAACGGATAAACACGTGGTTTCTGCTTTGAACTTTACTGCTTCAGCTCCTAAAATGATTTTATTTCTCTTTTCTGGTTATGGCTATGAATTGGGTTTGAACTGATGGAAAGTGAGTCATTGTGAGGTGCAAAAAAGTAAAATAAAAAAAAGTGCTTGCTGACGTGCTTGTGGGGGTTCTAGTAAAAATAGTGGCAGTGCTCTGTGAGCAGACAGACAGATTGTTTACAGGCAGACAGACAGATTGTAGGCAGGCAGACAGACAGAAACATGAACAAATGGCAGGAGTGAACAGCAGGCAGGCAAACAAAGAAGGAAGAAAACTCTGGAAAGTGTGTTTGAAGTCGAACACATCGAACACTAAAGTAAGAAAGGATTAGAATGATGTGTTTTTTTATTTGGTATTTTTTACTTGAATTTAAATTTTACTTTTGTTTCCCAATTAAAAATGTACTTTAAAGGTCTTGACCTGTTATACCAGTTGAGCAGGATATTATTTAAAATACTAGTTCCAATATGATACCTGAGTATTGGTACCAAAACCAAAATAATACTTTTTTCATGCATTTATTTGAGTAAAATAAACATATTTTTCTGCAAATTCTTTATTTATTAAAAGAAGCTTAATTCCTCAACAGGTCAACTTTGTCTAAACACGGGCAGCTGAACAAGAAACTGGCCTTAAAAAATTACAGTTGGCAAAATTATGATTAAGACAACAAGAGTAAGTTTTGAGCAGGCATTAAATGTCAGCTTTCCACATTTTGCAGTTTTCCAATATTTGTGCTACAGACACATTTCTGTTGTTGGCAATAAAGTATTGAGTTTCGATTCCCTCAGTGACAATGTGCAGGAAGTACACAGACTAATCAATGTTTGATTACCGGAGTGAACAGAGTGTTCTCTGAAATATAGATATCTCTGTGGATGCAGTTAGTGTCCAATGTTTTACTTAAATAATAATAATCGTTAATTAGGAAATAAAACCTAATATAAGCTTAATTTATTTCCGTCTCATATGGTTAATATTGAAAACTTCAATAGTTCCAATTTAGTAGAGCATTAACCAAAACTAATGAACCAGTGTGTGCCATAAATAAAAAAACATTAAGATCTAATTTGTCATTACAAATAGCCTATTTATTAGTGAAGAACTGGATGCAAAGAGACGTTTTATTCAGTGAAACAGTGCTGAAATTAAAATTGATGAATCTATTGACAGAAAATGAATCAGTAAAAATACAAAATGCTGCTTCCATTGGCTTTAATGCGATGATTTGATATTTGATTTAAATTAAAAAGCTTATTTTGAACTGTTGCCTTGACAAAACAGGCAATCTGAGCATATGGCTCTAGGAATTTGTGATGAATAGTTTTTTTAACATATTTTCCAGCCTAAAGGATTAATTAAAAAAAGAATTGCCACACTATAATATTTAAAATAATCATTAGTTGCAGCACCGGGTATATCAGTGTAACAATAAAACAAAAGAGAAAGATGTCGAGTGGATTCAGTTGTTGTGATTGTCGCGGTGGAGGGAGGTGGCATGGTAACAACAGCTGTAGTGATTTGATGAGTGGCAGCTGAAGAGTGCCGAACAGGTGTTCTGCTTTTAGAAGTCAGGGACAGACTATGTTATCCTAAAGTGTTTTCAGCTGAGAGTCTGCAGCAAAGACACAAACAGAAAGAGAGAGGAGGAGGAGGGGTGTGTGTTTTCAAACCGGCCTCTGTCAGGTGGGACTTACTCAGGCGCTTGCACACGGCCATGCAGTACTCCTCTGAGTCGAAATTGTTGCGGTTGCCGGCACAGCCCCCGTATATGAAGCGCACACACTTCCTCTGGCTCAAGTCGAAGTGCCAGCGGGGCATGGAGGCACGGCAGGGGCCGGTCTCAGCCTCCAGGGTGCACACCGCTGCCAGGGGACAGCTTGTTAGATCATCCGGCCACTAGGGGCAGCACTTAATTCCAGTCTCAATAACAAAAAACTACCATCAAACTACTGCTACATCCACACAAATATAACTAAACAAAAACAAATCAATAAATATACTGTAAAAGCTCGATTCTGTACATGATGAGCAGGGTTTAACAGCGGTTTGGCAACAAGTAAGGCAGGATGATTTGTCCTTGTACTCTGATAAAGCAGAACAGTACATCACAGTGTCTGCTGTGAGCTGAAGAAAAGGGCATCTGCTGATGCATACACTTATCTAATTACAGTCTGGCTGAGATTTAAGCACATAGCCAATAGTTTAAAAGTTATAAAGGTTTGATTATATTTAAGTGGTAGGCAAAGTGCCAATAAGGGAGAGAGAGAGAGAGAGAGAGAGAGAGAGAGAGAGAGAGAGAGAGAGAGAGAGAGAGAGAGAAGGAGGATGGTACATCATAATTTAAAACAACTCATTACAAACCTTTTACTTCCTGCAGAGTCTTGTCCTCATCTTGGCTCTCTGACATTTTGCTGCTCTCTTTCTTCTCATCCTCATCCTCCTTATCTGCCTCCTCATCTTCATAGACATAGTGGTACTCCTCCTCGTCTTCGTCCTCCTCGTCTTCGTCCTCGTCCACGGGATCCTCTTTTTGTGTTGGCTGCTCGTCAGCTGGGGTCTCACTGAGGGGGAGGAGGAGGAGGAGAGGAGGAGGTGGAGGTGATTGAGTGAAGGAGTGGAAGCCAGGAAGAGGAGTGATTTATCAAAGGAGGCAGAGCAGCTGCCATAGGTCAATGTCACCACACGTTAATTCATCCAGATGGCCGGTAATACCTGCCCTTCGCAAGAGCCCATCTCACACTCGCAATATCTCAAGACATGCCATGCAACACAACCACACACGGTCATAGACTTTACCGCCCCCCCCCCCCCCCCCCCCCCCAACAACCCGATTTTGAACCACTCACCTGTCCTCCTCCTCCTCGACCAGGTCGGCCTCGTCAATCTCCTCATCCTCTATCTCCTCCTCTTCGTCGTCCTCCTGGGAGGGCAGGGAAGGTGGAGCGGACTCCCCGATGCGAGAGGAGGGGCAGCACACGTACTCGGTGCCGTGGAACTTGTCAATGCCACAGGGCAGCAGCATGCCGTAGCTGTGCAGCACCATGGAGCTCTTGGCACAGGCCTGGCAGGGTAGAAGAAGTGAGCAAGTGATGATATTGACTGAACATGGCACGTGGGTTTCAGATTGATGAAGCTGCCGGGCTTTCTAGGACTCTCACTCCTTTACAGTATCAATTTTAGCTTTGACAAGGTGACATTTGTTTAACCTTTATTCATCAGGGGGAAGATAAAAGACAACGTCAACAATGATGCCCATGCCAGATGGAGGAGTGTGTGAGTCATGGTGGGACGAAACTGCGGAAGTTTTATTAATTCAGTCTCATGATTTTGTTGACTTGCTGCAGTAGGGATCGTGTTTTTCATTTTTTAAAGATCTGAGGCCCAAAATACTTTTTCAAAAAGAAGGAATCCTTTGAATCACCCATTGATTATTTTGGTCTTCATAAATCCAAAAGTTTTTGCATTTTTGGTAACACTTTATTTGGATAGTCTGCCTACAGACAGTTTATAATGTATTTGTAACATTTCAGTAGCTTATTAGTAGCTTATTAATTCAACAACTGTTTTCTGATATTACACCACTGTGGGGTCATGAGTATGTATGTTACATATACAAATACATATAGATCATCATAATATAATAATTTAATATACATTCTGTAGGTGAACTATAAAGTGTTACCACATTTTCTGCTGCAAGAAAAACAACTAACCACAGATTACAGTAAATGATGCCCTCTTGCCCCTCGAAGCAATTAAAACACAAAACATGGTTCAACTCAAGAAACTTCCACCTTCTGGGTTTTTATATTTATTTACTAGAATTTTCATTATTTATTTCTTAAATAATTGTTATATGTATTATTATAGATGATCAATATGAAACATATTTGTAATAACAATAAAGATTTGTAAAGAAACCAAAAAACAACTGAAAGTGAATCGATATTTCAGTTTGTTTTAGGTGACTAGCACTATCAAAAAGGTCTATCAAAATATAAAGACGAATTTCCTGTTTATAATCAAATAGTGTAAAGTAATATTTAAATTGGACTCATTTACTGTGTGTGTTCAATGACTTAGACTAAGACAGCATTCTTTATCCTTTCAGGTGTTTACTGTCCAGCCTCGGAGATGCTCCCTGTATTTATTGTATGACTCCTAGTATGGTTCTGGTCCCTTGCGGTCACCTGACACAGTTACAGATCTATCCACGTACAGAATACAGACATACTGATTTTAGAGCTAGCTCTCTTGTCACGTACTGACTAAAATGATAAATGGGCCACACTTCCAAAAAGTCATGCGGCCCTTTAACAAACTGGCAATTTTTCAACAATGCTTCAAATAGCAGCTAGGAGGTACCAAACTCAACTTCAGTGTAACTGATGGCTGCTGAGAAACTCCACTGGAGCAGTCGAGGATTAGCTGCCCTGCTTAAGAACATCTCAGTGGCAGTTGGCGAGGGAGCTGAGATTGTTTTTGAATCTTTTTTTCTTTACCCAGATTTTCCCACTGGTAAGATTTATTACTGCTCGGCTGTAACAAATTTGTTATCGACTGCAGGTTATTTTTTGCCTCTGGATGTCACACTATCTGCTGGCTGCAAGGCTGCAGATGAAACTTGGCTTTGGGCGTTTGTGATAGGCTTCGGAGAAGAGTAAGAGTCAGGAAGAATGAGGGAGGGAGAGACAAGAGCAGACGGTTGATGGGCTCAGAGAGGTGCCTGCTGCTCGTACTGTCGTGGTCAGAGTGGCCCCCTAGGGCCGGCTCCCGAGCTGCCCAGGGGGGATTAGTTGCATTACAGCCACAACACTAATCTGATTAGGAGCTGAAATGTGAGGGCTCCCAGTCAGCCTGCGATCAGAGGGCCTCAGAGACTCACAGAGACAGGTGGAAAGGTATTAGGGAGGGAAGAGGAAAGATTGGAAAGCAATAAAAGTGTGACCAGTGTGACGGGGAGACTTAAAATTAGTTTAGTTTAATTTCTAAAAGTTAAGTTGATGCTTAAGACTTCTTCTTCCCACAGGAGTTTTCTTTTCCAATGCTCGGCTATCTCTGAAATACAGCCTCCCCCTGTTTCCTATGAAGTAATTCTTTCCTTACCTCTTTGGCCACACCGTGCCATTGCTGATGGCTGACGCACATGTCCATACGCTCCTTGTGGAAGAACTTGCACTTCTCTGGAACCAGAAGTACGTCACTCACGAACTCGCCCACTGTAACAGCAAATCACATGGACCAATATGCCTGTTAGTCATGCTACCAATCTGTCCAAAAGAAAATAATAAAAAATCACTCCCCTGCCTGGTTACTGCCAGGGTTAGAAACAATTAATCCCCAAGTGGGACTAAAAAAGGAATAACAGATGAGATGAATGCAAAAAATGGCATTATTCAATAATTCATAGCTGTCTGATCCTTTACATTTCATTACAGTGGCGTAACAGAAAGGGCATTTGACACTTGAACATCTGTCCGTGCACCTGAACCCGAGAGGGATTTATGAGGGATATTCTACACCGCATCTGCAATTCTGCAATCAAAATGGCAGTGGAGAAAATCAGGTTTCACACTCTTTAAAGGTAGTCCAGACTCTTCCTGCGAGTCAATGATATCATTTGCTTGATGAATTCAACTCGGAGATGTTTTATTCATAGAACGAGCTGACAGAAAGCAGATCTAGGGGAAATAAAAGACATGAAAGCCATCTTGTGAATTCCTATGAATAGTTTCAGGTTGAAAACCATGTGCGTGCAAGCATATGGTGCAGGGGTCACAAGAAAGATTAAAAAGGACAGCGACTGCTGATAGGCTGGCAGCGTGACGAGGCGCTCAGGTAGAAACACTGCCATCAGAAACAGATGGAAAGCCAGGCTGCGAGAGCAAGGGAGAGAAGGGGGGATGAATAGAAGGTTTAGGGCAAAGTCCAGATCAGAGTGGCTGAAGAATGGATGGACTGAAAACACACAAATGAGGGTCTCCAGGTCTCGCAACAAGGGCTGGGAGCTGTCCTATAACCGCTCATTTAGTGGTTCGCCGCGACCTCGGCCTGAGGCAGAGCTGCTGGAGCGTTTCATATAAGCCAGGCAAGGAAAGGCAGAGGGTGAAAAAGCAGTGTTTTGGAAAATGAGAGGGTAGGATAGGAAGAGGAGAGAGCTGGAAATAGCAGAGGACTCAGCAGCTGCTTCTCATCTCCGCCCAGGAGGTACAGTAACACCCCTTCACACAACCCCCCTCAGCCCTCCAGACCCTCCTGCGTGTGTCTGCTTTGTGCCTACCACTGGTTGAAAGAACATTTACTCAAGCACTGTACGAATTGAACAGAACACAATATATTTGTAGTTTTGGACTAAAATAAGACATTTGAAAAGGTCACCTTAGGTTGTTTTTTTCTAACATTTTAAAGAGTAAACCCTCAATTCATACTACTTCTAATTCTATGATGCATTGTTACAGCCTGCCTTAACTACCCAACAGTATATTAAGTAGTTAAAATGAGCTCCATTTTGACTCACTGTAGCATTTAAATAGAACAATAGAACAGTCCAATCCAATAGAATAACATAAAATAACACTGAGAGTGGCAAGAGAGCTTTTACTTTTAATATTTCAGTGGATTTTGCTCATAATACTTCTTTGTTGTACTTTTACATAAGTGAAATATTTAAGGCATGAATTACTTTGCAGGAGTGATTTTACATTGGTGAATTTCTCCCTCTCTTCTCTCTTCTCTCAGCTCAACTCCATATCCTGCACACCGGATGCTAACTGATTCATTCGCTCTCACACTCTCTCTTCATTTCATCTCTCTCTCTCTCTCTCTCTCTCTCTCTCTCTCTCTCTCTCTCTCTGTCTCATTCTCTCACACTCACAGGTTGCTTTGGTTGCGGGGTGGAGTGGGTTTCAAGCAGACCCCGTACGCAGTCACACTGCAGTGGGTGATGGATGGTGGTGTTTGGAGAGCATCTGTGCCTCGCAAGCACTCCTGCTCTGTGTGTTTCTCTCCGTGTGTAGTTGTGCGAATTGTGTTTATGAGTGCACATACTCTTCTTTCTCTGTGACCTCCTCTCCACCTACTCTATTCATCTGCCTTTCCTTTAACCTTCCGTCTATGAGACACCCCCGCTAATACTATCCTGTGCCCAGACTGGCTGCACTACAGGCATCTAGGGAGTGCGAAGGTAAGAAAACACCCAGTGTACGAGCGATACTTCCAGCACTGAGAGGTGGTGAATTCAATTAAACACCAACCAAGATCTGCTTGTCGACAGCACGGCTATTGTGTTTCAAGGACTTTCCAAAGGAAGCCTACAGTAATGAAATTTAGTGTAATCAATATGAGATATGAAAATGCAAATAACTTGTTCAGTGCACTTGATGATTCAATGTGAAATCACTACTTAACTATGAGATACTTCATTAACATGTGCTGTTGAAAGTCAGTATTATGTGTTTCTCAGATTATAATCATTCTTAATATTCCACCAACGACTAATATTAAAGAAGGAATATGAATATGAATAACTTTGATTTAGTTGTGCGCCAGTGTTAGTTCTTGCCATACAGTTTGAGAATGATATCATGTTCCAGGCTTTGATTTTTGGCAACCCTTTTGTTTACATTTGCTTCATGGATTGCTTCAGTGCCTTTAAAGTGGAAGGAATCTGATTTGCCAACATGAAAGGATTACATGGGGCAGACGTGACAAAATTCACGAAGTAGCTGGAGGTTGGATAATGGAAAGAACATTTAACCATTTAACGTCCGGGGGTTTGACTCCCAGCTCATGCAAAGAACTTCCTAATTTTGCTGTATTACATTTAGCTAACCTTTCACCCATGGTAAATTTGCAGTACCGTCACATAATCTTATGACTGTGGTCACATTTTTGTTTCAAAGTTCAGGCTCATTTCAAGATATTTCCAGAGGCAAAGGCGTGCAAAGAGCTAGAGGTGTGGTCCTCTAATAAAAGCCTGAGGTCTGTATCCATTATCAACTTATTCACAATCACAAGACTCAGCCCCTGTGATGATATCAGGAGTCATTGTGTGCCCTACCCTTAAATGTTAAATCAACAGTCTTAGTCAACAGGAAAGGCAAAGTATGTGTCAGGTCTGTAAATTCTGCTAATTAAATTCCTCTTCTCGCCAAAACATGGCCTTGATATGCTTTCTTCCTGAAAAGTCTAGCTTTAAAGGTCAAGAGATAAAAATAAGCCACAATATGCCTGGAATAAATGTGATCTACCATGGATAACTACCAACGGCAATAGAACTTAAAGATAAGAAGTATCAGACACAGAAAATCTTTGTAAATCTGTGTTTACCCAGAAAAAGGCAGGATTCAATTATTCAGAATCCTCTTCTTTCAGCAAAGAAGCTGCTGTTGTCTCATCAACTTTTCCCCACAATTTAGTTATTGCGCAATTCTGACACGCACACTAACCAACACCCCAGTTAGACAACTACCACTGACTGTTCTCACTATTCCAGACATAATAATAAAAAAAGTCTCTAAAATAATCCTCTGCTGTTTGACAAAGACATCATGCTACAGGGATTAGAGTACCATGGAACAAAAATCACATTAATTTGCAGAGTCATTGTTTGGGGACAGGAAACACGGGGGGATAGCGGCTCTGTGACTGAGCCTTTGCATGGAGAGATGGGATACAGCATAACCCATCTTTCTCTCTTTACACTGAGCTCCTTCCTTAGCGCTTGCATTATTCATATAAACCTATTAACTTGACATGGGTGCTGGTCTGGCCCTTTTAATCATATCCTCCGAGCTATAGCCCACCTCCCTTTGGTCTATTTCATTTCTTTTTGATTCTACAATAATTAATGTACACTGATGAATATAAGGCAGAATCCTTGATGTCCATTTCTCTGGAACAGTATGTGAACATCACAAATAATGAATAATTCAAAAACACTCTTCATTGAACATGATATGATAGAGAGGCCTGACAAATAATGGACTGAAGAGGTGAGGCGCAGTGAGGTGGCAGAGGCATGCCGTGGCTCGTAGCATATGATCAGAGCCCTCCAATTAAGCCCCTAACATGCTCCATTACATAATTAAGCAGAAACCCTCTCAATAGCCCCCTTCTTGCCAACACCTTATGTTTATCTCTCCTTCTCCATCTGTCTCCTCTGTTCTCTCAGTTCAGACTCCTCATTTGCAACCCAGCAGAGCAGCAGAGAGGGCCGTCGTAATTCGATAGGGCATGAGAGTGCAGACCTTTAACGGTGATGACAAAAAATGTGCAAAGAACAAGAAATGACGCTTTTTGATTATTTCAGAGGACAGAATGGGATTGTTTTAATTAAATGGCAGTCATGGCACCGTTACTGAATTATAATGAGAGGTCTTGGGTTGGTGATGGATGCAACAGTCGGCCACAGTGGAGACAGGAAAGAGGCTCAGATCAGGTGTGGCAGGTGGTTAGAGGGAAACAGCTTCGGGATGTAAGATGAAAGCAAACTGGGGGGATTTTGGAGACTGATGCTGCATGTGAACCTCTCTCATCTGTATTCCTGTCTCAGCCACCGAGTGGCCACTCCAGTTGTGGTGTTTGCTGTCCCATGAATTTCCCAAAAGCCTCCTCTCTGCGTTTGCCAAAAATGCTCTTGAATGGTAGCCCATTTCACAGTCCAGTGGAACTGCTAATAGCTTTTTCATCCCGGAAAGCAGCACAACTCAATCAGCAAGAGGCTTTCGGACAGAGGAAGGGTGCTGAGAAGTGTTTGCAGCACAGAGGAAGATGTATTTTCCTTCATGACAAAGCTTTGCAAGTACAGAGAGGAACCTTGTTTCAGAACTCTACTTCTCTGTTATTGCAATCCTCAGAGGCAGGGAGCACAGAGGCATGTGGCCTGCAAAGTCTGAGGCTCTATCTGACATTTAATAAACCGGAATATAGCCATGTTGCCACTGCTGATTACAGTGATGCTGCAGGAGACAGAGGAGGGAGAGAGGTGTGTGTGACAGCACAGGCGAATGGAGAAATGGGGAGTAATAAAGCAGGCCTCCTCACAGACCTCCCTCTCGCTGACCCTGTGTGTCTATGTGAGTTTATGGCCACTGTCTGAGGGGGGAAATAAGATTGTGCTTTATTGCTCAACAAGCCTCCCCAGCAATAATAGCTTTCCCCCCTTAACCATCCATTCTGAGAGACATTAACTCCCATCCAGCGTGGATCTGCTCAATCTGCAGCTCAAGGCCAGGATTAGTCAACCGAATCAGACTCCAGTATTGCTCTCTGTCACCTCTGCCTATGGCTAAGATGTATCATAATCTTTTCTTTCTCTGCGTTGAAAAAAGGGTATAGAAGATATAGAAGAGGTGAGGGCAATGGAGAACGCCTGATATGAAGGGCCACTCACAGCTCTCTAAGTGGTTTCCTCCAGCCCTTGAACTACTTATTAGTGTACAAGCTTACCTAGGCATTTGTAAGGCACCACGATATGGGCATGTCCTTTGCACACCTTCTTCTCCTTCTTGCACCAGTTCTCAATACGAATTGGCTGGTTGGCTTCCACCACGTTCGTGATTTGGAGCTCGGGATACATCTGTTGGAAGACGAAGCAGAGAGTGTATATTAAATAATGAGACATTTATTTTGGATGTGTGTGTGTGTGTGTGTGTGAGAGAGAGAGAGAGAGAAGGCGCGATAAGTGGCGCTTCAATGGGATCCTTTAATCCACATTTTATACTTTCTAGATGCCATCTGCTCAGCCATGAAAGAGCACGCAATTTACACTTTCCCCAAATGCCATCAAAATGTCATCAATAAATGCAACTGAAGCTTGTGGGGAAGGCTGCTTGAAAATATACAGCCCTGCTTTTTTTCTTGGACAGCTGCATAATAAACCATGAAAATAATACCAGAACCCTCCTGGGTTGGGAGATACAGCAGGAACAAGTAAATAAGATTGAGGATATCCGTGCTGTGGAAAAACATGTCCTTAATTGTAGAGACAGCCTGAGACAATAATGGTCACAGGGTCTGCTAATTGAAATGCCACCCACTATACTGTAAATAATGTCCGTCTTTCAGGAACAGCTCAATAGCCTCTCTAATTATAAATCACGGTGCAATAAGAACTGACTTTTTCCACCTCACTAGCTCAATATAACTTATTCTAACCTCATAGACCTATTCAATAATACATTTCCATTTACTTTTTGTCTTGTATTATTTTTATAGAACTCCCATTACTTTAACATCCTAGAAAAGGAAAAAGGAGCAGTAATTGAAAACCCAAATTTTTTGTTCAACGTACATTTCTTCCTGAGAGTTGATGATGTGATGATTGACACCACTATATGTCCATTAAATCCAAAGCTACTACCAGCTGCCTTAGCTTAACACAACAACTGAAAACAGGGGAAAACAGCCAGTCTGGCTCTGTCTAAATGTAACATAATCTGCCTACCAGCACCTCTAAAGTTCACCAATTAACACGCTGTGCACTATATACTCTTAAATGGGGGTGTGGAAGGTGGATGACCTGGAGTTACATCTCAACAACATCCTTTTACTCAATCACAGTTATACACACGTAGGATGTATAATAACAATAGGGTTTAAACATTTCTTTTTATAAAGAAAATTACATATTCAAATCGACATCTAAAACATAAATTACCCGACCCCTGTAACGTGAAGCTCATAGAATAAAATAAAAGAAGGATACAATGGCTCCTCTGTACATGGGTGAGCACCTCCACCGTCTCTCCCTGAAGTAATTTCATTTGTTGGACAACCCACTTTGTCTCTGCCCTTTTCTAACCGACTTAGGTGCTTGAATTTCATCACTTCTATGAGACTGATAGGAAGGGGATTAGACATGTGTCAGTGTCACAGTGACTCACCTCCTGGCAGTACTGCAGCACACCCTCCTTGGTTCCTACGCAGCTCTTGGTTCCGGATGGGTCGGGTTCCCAGCGGCCGGTCTGAATGTTGACATGCATGTTGAGCTTTCCGCAGAACATGGCCACCTGTGGCTCGGCCACGGCAAACCCTGTGCCTGCATTGGCTGCTAGCGCCTACAGAAAGACAGAGAAAGAGAGAAATGGGGGTTAATACAATCAATTATTGTAGAGCCTTTAAAACCTGGGGACTATTGAGGCAGACATACTTGAGACACTGTCTGCCCCACTGTTTTTTTCTCATAAACTTCGTTATGAGCCTGACGCAGGAGCCTGCTGTGAAGTCTGAACACAGAAAGCAGATCCAGCTCATGAACTGCGATGGATAACTGTACTAGACGCGATGAAGCAACATCAGAACAGCCTGTCAACGCTTGGCTGCTACTGCGACTCATCGCTGCAGTGCTGAGAGAGCAGAGGGGCTCAGAAAGGAGACAAATTAAATGCACCTCGGGAAGGTTTGGCTAGGTTGATGGTTAAACGAGTAGGGGTTTGATTGGATTTGTGCACAAGGTTTTTTTTTGCTCTGATGCCCATTGAGTGACTGAGAGGCTGCACACAGAGAGCAGGAGAGACAAAAAAACTGCAGTCATGCCTCAAAAACCAGGACATTCCTGGTTGAGGGTAGAGCTTTGCTCATCCAGGCCTCCTGGGACCAAAGTCTTTCCACAAAGGGCGGCTCATTTATTCTTCAAGGTAAACACTGATGCTTCCTGCTCCCCTATCAGCTCTGCAGCACGGACACATATGAACAACAACATAAATGGTGTAATGAAAATATGTGTTCCAACATCCCACAGGATTTGTTAAAAAATACGTCTGTCCTGTCTTTGTTTACCTCCTAATCCTCTGAACATGAGAGAAAATCTGCTATCTTTCCACCCTGTTGTCTTTCCTGTCATCATTTACTGAACCCTGCAGCTCCTCTTCCAGCAGGCAGGAAGAAGGAACACCCAGTCTGCCTGGTCTTCACTCAAAACAACTTTCTACCACTCACGATAGAAAATGGACACCAATGGTCTGAAACTACTGTGTAATCAGCTTTCACACGATTGCTTTTCAAATGACACGGGGTACTGCTAGCATCAGTCAACTCATCAGCACCTCATTGAGACAATAAGTCACGGCCTGCTAACACTCGCCTGATGCTGGGGGTGTCACAGCACGCGAAACTCTAATGAATCAGCGAGCCGATGTAGCTCTGCATGCCAAACCATCCCAAAACACACACCAGGGAGCCTCCAGACAGGAAGTGGAACGGAACTGATCCTCTCTTGATTGTCATAATGTCATCAGGCTGAGTAAACAGGCTTTAGCCCCAGAGAGAGATCAAGGGAATGAGCGAGGACTGTTGGACTCAAATGTCTCACTGTTTGCTGGGTCCAGCCTTGAGGAGACGCAGACAGAGGTGTCCTCTGCAGCGCACAGCCAAGGAGAAAACAGCTGAAGAGGGGAGACTTGAGTAACAGTGTGTTAGACAAAGCTCTCTGTCTAATTCTGCGCAGGCTCCCAGGCTGATAATAGGTGCAGAACAGAGTAGAGCGGGGACAAAACAAGTGCTGTGTAATCAGCAGTTGGCTGTAGCGTGTGATGAGCCGCAGAGGCAGCCAGAGCTGAGCCTGCACGCACACAGACACACACATTAACTGAACACAGCTTCAGCCACGCACCCGCGCGTACATTCAGCCGCACAATCATATAGGTGCCAGCGCAAACACACAATCACAGAACACACAAAAAACATGTGTACAGCCACACAGGCATCCACGTATGCAAGCAAACACACACTGGACTTTCTTGATTTGGTCCTAGAGGCACAACAGCCTCAGATTCAACCTCATTTCCCCTCCTTCCTCCATCTCCACATCTTTGTCCTGCTCCACTCCTCCCTCTTTGCACCACCACAGGCTTGTTTGCTCTCCTCCCTCTTATTCCTCCCTCTCATTCCTTTGTGAGATTGGCTCGGGGTGTATGAGAAGCAGAGAGGTGGGGAGGAAATGAGGGACGCAGAGAAGCACATTAGGGAGGAAGACAAGGGAAGCAGTGATAGCCTGACCACAACTAGACTCTGCGGCTCTGGAAAAACAAGTGTTGGGGCCTTCTCGACACCCCTTTGACTCCACCTAAGTGATAGTGTGTCTTTAATTCTGCAACAATGGCAGCGGAGGCACAGTGAACGTGGTTTATACCGCTGCCTTAAATCTGCAGTCACATGCCTGTTTATTACTTAACAAAAGAGCTGCTCTTGGCCAGACTTGCACAAAGAGAAGTGAGATGGGGGCAGCAGAGAGCAAGAGAAGTGGCACACACACCCCCACCCCCACACACACACACACACACACACACACACACACACACACACACACACACACACACACAGAGGGGTTGGTGGGGAAAACAGCAAGGCAGAAGAAGAGATTTATCTCGTCTGTGGTCCCTGTCTCATCACCAGCAACACCTGAACCAGAAGAATGACTGCCTTGGGAAAACAGTTCTGCTGACTGTGACATTCAACACAGACACACAGTACTGTAGGAGACATAATCTTTTTGTTCCTGAGACAAAATGTGAAGACTTTACTTGGTCGTGACTCAGTCTTGGACAGCCGCGACTCGGACATCCATTTCAAGACTAGTTATCATCACAATTTTTTTACGTCATCCAAGACCAATTTGTTCCACTGGCCAGTGAAGGCCAGTGAAATGGAATCAGAAGAAAAATGAGAGGAAATGGAAGTTAAAGTTAGACTCAGAAGGGAGCTGTGGATGAGCTTTGGTCTTGTATTTCTTGTTTTTTTTTCCCTACTGTGATTTGATGTAACCAAACTCCTTCTTAAAGGTCGCATTAAATTACTTTGACAGTAATTTGCTTCAGCAGTTTGTCGTGTTTCCACATGAAACAGAGGTTAGGGTCAGAACTTCATGCCAAGAGTCGCTTCATTTTAAAGTTCAAAAGTGGTGAAAATCAACAATGACGGAGGGATTACTTGCCTTCTCCTTTAGTTGGAAAAATAAAGAAAGCTGCTGATGATACTGATGCCCCTTGTACAAACCAACACCCAGATACACACCTTAAGGCTGATGTAACTACTAGATGGCTAATTCAGCTTGGTAGACCTGGAGGTTTTACGGGAAGGGTTGGCTGGATCGCCCCAAGGACTGTAATCACGTTTTAATAACTGGGATCAAAAAGATGAGTCATCAACAACATTTTGTTACGGGAAGAGAAAGATAATGTGGATGTAAAACTATACAAAAATGTAACTCTGGAGATTTATTTGAGACAAAGATGTGAGGTAATAACAAGATATTTTAATTAATATTTTTCCTCTGATGAGGCCCTTCTATCATGTATTTATCACTATAATATTAAACTGTGTTGTACTAAATCTATATCTGTGTGTTTCTATATCCAAAGCATTAGCACATAGATGTTTCTCTCATATCAGATAAATGGATAAACTCTGGTTTTGGCCTTGAATGTAGCAACAACACACACAAACACACAGCCACTAGAAAAATATGCCGCCACACCTAACAAACGCAAGTCATCAAGCATCCATCTCTCATTACTGACTCACCGTGAGATGTTATATCATGTGTAAGTGTGAACACCTGCTGCTATGTGGAGGCTTGGCAAGTCAGAGGGAGAGACAAAAGAGGGAGAGAGGGAGTGGAAGTCGGGAAAAGGGAGAGGCCACGCGACAGAGGAAAGCTCAGGCAAATAGGGTGAATAGACAACGGCAGCAGGGAATGTGTACCGATTGGCTTATGTCCCAGCTTGACATATTATTTCAAATGAACGCAGACTGTAATGCAATAAAGAGCGGCATGAGGCCACGTGAATGCAGGAGAGACAGGCCTGCCACCACAGACGCTTGTCAAAAGCTGTGTGGGCTGAGGATCATTTAGCTCGTTTTTGCTCTTTACTGCGAACACACACTAGTCTGTCGCTGTTCTCCCAGTCTGCCTCCAGCACACAAACACGTTTTATTAGCCTGCTCTTGTGTTTCGAGCCAAGTTTCACATAAAACAAGCTAAGACATGACAGTGCTTGTCGTGAAATAACGCATGGAACATTGTGCACACACAAACAAACACTCCTTTTTTTAATCTCGTAACGGATAAATATACCTTATGAGTCTAGATCTCTAATGAGCAACACACACACACACACACACACACACACACACACACACACACACACACACCACTCCTAGTGGAAAACATTATCCAGTCACTCTAAGAAGCAGAAGAGTTATGTTATTTTCAGTTACAGCTCATTTACTGGCTACATCCAGTTTGCATTACATATTAATCATTTTGTGATGCATACAGTATTCACCTTGTTTTTCATTGTTGAAACATAACCATCACCGTGTCTCACCTATCTTAAAAATAATTGTGAGAGTAAGGTTTCATTTGTTTGCAAGATTATCTATTATATGCAGTGACTTTCTTTTCCTTCTCTGGGTGATTGACAGCGAGCAGAGTGTAAATGAATGCATTCAAATGAAAATGCTGAACGTAGCTGCAGTGAAATAACAATCAATCAGAGAAACTTTGACAAAACCAAATTAAGGCTTTACATTTACTGTGACAGATTATTTAGCTCAGGCGACTCTTGAGTCTGTGGCAGCAGTTTTTTTTGTGCTGTACAAGAATAAAAGGCAGAAAATTGTCTCTTCTAAATGTCCGGAAAAGGAGGAAATGAAGTCTGGTATCTTCAACAATGCGGACTGTATGCAGGCACCAGGAGGAATAATAGAAAAAGGATAGTGCAACTAAGACGGCTGGCACAAACTTATAAACAGGGAGTATTCCTTAATGAGGTTTTAGAAAAACCCCTCCTGGGACCGGTACGGGTCAGTTATTACATGACCTACCACACAGCATCTGGGCAAGATCCAAAGAAGCTAATCCAATCCGTGTGTTTGTGTGTGTATACGTGTATGAGTGTGTGTGTGTGTGTGTGTGTGTGTGGTCTCAGGTCAACCACTCAGGGCAGTGTGATCAGCAGTGTGTGAGCTCAGGACACACACCAAGGGGATAGTGGGAAATGGGAAATAAATAGATGAAGGCCGTAATGTGCAAAACACTTGGGGTCTGAGCTTTTGTGATGATCCTCCAACACAAACAGAGACAGAAACTTTGAAATAGCCAAAACAAAACTTAACACAAAATTCCTCCGTGAGCAGACAGTCTAATCAACATGTTAGCCTGGCTGGCATTTCTCACAAACACAAGATCGGCTAAATTGCCTGCTCCGCTTTCAGGAGCCCTGACTGAGCGGTGGCAACTGGTCTAATTTTGGCAGAGGTATGGTGAAGCCATCCTCACAGTCTAGACCTTATAAAAGCAGCTCCAGAATGAGGCACCGGTCACCACACGTGGGTTCCCAGAATGCTTAGTGTCCATGTGACTCTGTGGAGAAATGCCTGGCATCGTTAATCCACCTAATCCTTCCTTGTGTTGACTTAATACTTAAACAAGATAGGCAGTGTTGAGAAGGCCACACACACACATACACGTACAGGAATATATGATCTATATGTACAATGTTGGGACATAAAATAAGTATTGATTTCCATTTCTTATTGCTTATAAGGTTTGATGTTTATGCAGGCGCAGTGTTTACTGCAATTACTGTGTTGTGCTAATATGTGGAGTGAAGCAATTACAGCATTTTTATTTCTTTATTAGCTTCTATTATAGCTTTCCATAACAGCTTGATAGCTGATAGCTGTGCTGGTTTATTGTTTGTTGCTTATGTAATCTGTATCAACTGAATCCCTCAGTGGAATAGTTTCATAATGCAAAACATATATTATTTATTGATCCATTAAACAAAATAACCACCTTATGTATGCAGAGGTTTGAGCCATTGATTAATGAACACTTTGTAAGGTGCTAAGATTTCTAGCTGTCTAAAGATGTGAAAACGCCTCCTGAATACTGGAGGACTGTGAAAAGGAGACACTTTCACACCCTTTAATAACATCATTACCGGGAGCATACAGTATTACAGAGGGATTTGGGGCTAAAGTGAATAAAAGGGATGGACTTTGGTGTTTATTGCTTCTCATGTCTAAGAATTTAGAGAGCAACTTAACACAGGCTGCACTGATTGCAATGTCAGTTGTGACATGAAAGCAGCTGTCAGAAAATAAATTAGTTGTTGCCTGCCACCGGTATCCATGCTGCTATTTTCCAAACACAGCATTGTATTACTATTATTGTATAACCGAAGCTCTAATCAAGTTTTACTTATTCCAATTACGAGCTTAATGTAAGTAAACCTGGTAAAGATATTTACATATTGTTACCCAAAGATATCATGTGACAAGTACTACTACTTTCACAGCAGTAGCATTTATTTTTCTCTGATCGGCTCATTCTAAGGTAACGAAAACACAGAGATTCTTATTTTCAGGTGGTTATACTCTAATGAAAACATATTGGATTATCATTACATGGAGTGTCAATAATCTTGGAAAAAGCCCATCCCATCTCTGCTTTTGTATGACTAACGATCCAAAATTCAAAGATATTAATTTAGAGGTATTAAAAGCAGTTAATCCTCTCATCTGAGGAGTTGGATCCAGAATGTTTTCCCACTAGTTCTGCTTAGAAAACGACTGAAAGATCAACTGCTTATAAAAAAAAGTTATTTTATATATTTTTGCTGATTGATCAACTAGTTGTTTCAGCTCTAGAAAATTTAACTAGAGACCAGAAACAAAAGCATAGGATCAAAAATGCCATTCTTTATTTCTGTCAATTACAGGCTATCGTAGATGCATCACAGATCATTTTATGGAGGTCAATACAATTCCTAAAATCCTTCATACACACAAACTCACACACATGCCAAATAAGGTTGTGTGACATTGTTGTGATTCCTCCCAGTGGTGAAGCTCATGGGAAGGCCAGTGCCTGAGCTCCTGACACCATCACTACACAAACAGTTCACCAGCAACAGATAACAGATGAGAGTGGAGGAGGGGGGGAATTCAGCAACAGGGGGACTGTGACATTTTCCTACGGACCAAACACCTCTACCTCCCCCCACCCTCAAAAGGCCAGACAGTAAAAACGGAATAATAAAAGGAAAAAGGTGTCATGTTCTTAGACTCTGAATCAAAAGGGCAACCCCTCACTGCAATGCAAATGAGCTCCTCTGTCTGAGTGAAATGGCCTTTTGTCTTCACCATTTGAAGTGTCCCAAGACTTCTCTGGAATTGCCCTATGAGTCACCGCTCCAAACCCACAGCGTGAAAAATGCTCCCAGTTTAGGGAACAGTGGAGTCCAGTCAGCGCGACTTTCCCTCCAAAGATGACAAACTAAAGCTGGGAAATGAAATGAATCAATGATATGTACACATCTTTAAAGAAGTGGGTGACTTTTGCACCCATTTTCCATATCTCCTTTGTCTCTTCTCCTAAAAGTTAAAATCCTAGGGGGATGTGCATTTATGTTTAAGTGTAAAAAATCAACTTCTGTAAATAATTTCCCCATATCAAACATTTTCATACAGTTTCAACACACTTAAGTTGTGCCAAAACAATTTTACAAACGCGTTCAAGGAAACCGTGACATTTATTTGTATGCCTGTGTGTGTCTGAGATTGAGGTGACAGGGAGATGCTCCACAGAAAGCTGAACATTATGTTTCTGTTCACTAGCGGTCACCTCTGTGTGGCTCATTAACCTCCCATCATTCAGAGCCAGACGGGGCTGGACAGGAGAGGAAAATCGGCTGTTCCCTTCTGCCCCAGACTGTCAGAGGGGAGCATAAAAACACCGTCACCACACACCCAACGCCTACAGCGAAAGACAATGGCACGGCCATGACACGCCGGTACCATCCCCGGTTCAGACGGTAAGCCTATTTGTAATCCTCTCCGCTCAACCTGTACTTGATTGAACATGCCTTTGTTAATGAGACTGTGTGGAGCTGTTCCAAGGTGTGAAACACTGGAAACGCCATTGTCCTATATTTCCTTGCATGTGTCAAGCCAAAAAAAGACGTTCAGAGGGGAAAAGGAGTTGATCAAACTAGGAGAGTTCAAAGTGAAGAAGGATCTGAGTGAAGACATTTCTACCTGTCTGACTCCTGAAACCAGTGGTCTGCTGTTACATCAGCCTGCTGCTTTTTCAGTAACTAAGATCAAGTTTGGTCATATTGGATTTTAACTGTACTGCTCTCAAGTTCAAGCATTTATTTGACAAGATTTTGTTGTCTGCATTTCCGAGCAGGACTCCCTTAAAGGTCCAGTGTTAACATTTAGGAGGATCTATTCTCAGAAATGGAATATAATATTTATAGGTATGTTTTCATTAGTGTATAAGCATCTGAAAGTAAGAATTGATGTATTTTTGTTACCTTAGAATGAGTTGTTTTTATCAACAGAGGGAGTGGGTCTTCTTCTACAGAGTGATGTTTCTACAGTAGCCCATAAGGGACGAACCAACACTGGCAATAGATAGGGCATTTCCTACACTCTTGGTTGAGACAAGGGGTATTCAGTTGGTTGAAATCTACAGTCTCACCACTAGATGCCACTAAATCCTTCACACTGGTTCTTTAAAGACACTAAACTGAATGCAACTTAAAGGTCCAGCACCAAGCAGAAGCTACGGTAGCTGTGAAACATGAATGGCCCTATCTACAGCCAGTGTTTGGGTTGTCCCTTCTGGGCTACTCTAGAAACATTTAACATGTCAGCCTCCATGGAAGGTGACCTGCGGCGTCTGTAGATAAAGCTCATTCTAAGATAACAAAGACATAACAATTACTATATTCAGGTGATTATACACTAATGAAAACATACCTATGAATAATTTATTCCATTTCTGCCAGTAGCTCCTCCTAAATGTTACACACTGGTCCTTTAGAGAGTATAATTTGCTACTTCTGGTTTGTGTTGTAGCCACTGCTACAACTACTACTAATAACATAAAATCTGATATTATTATCACTATTAATCATTAAAATTAGGGAATACCTTTGGGCTAGAGCCTACATGTTTAAATATACACATAAAGATAAAACATGGATACAGAAACATGATTAAAATGGTAAAATGGAGGAAAATAAAATGATGTAAATGTTTCTCAAAAGTTATAACCCACCTCCCATAAATCTCTTTGATTCTCGTCTCCAAGAGGATGTGTGTGTCCACCTTTGCTTATAAATGGAAAGGGAGTAGGGTTGTGTATTAACAGCAAAGTAAACTGCATTCAGGTTTGTGGTAATAATTTACTGGTGTTAATATTCTACATGTTGCACCTATGAGCTGCGAGCTATGATTGAGCTGCAGCTCGTTCTCGCTGAGCGTCGCCGTAGCGTCGCCATGCTCAGTGAAGGGAGATGAACAGAAGCGAGACGTGGTCGTAATTAAGCTCCGACTAGAAGATGCGTAGCAGCTCGCTGGTTGCAGGGTAACAGTTGTGGCGATTGAGTGGCACAGGTCTGCCTGTGTGTCAGGGGGGAGATAACATGGCCTCTCTCCAGCTTACAGCGAACAGACGTGAATGACGACTTGTTCAAATGGCCCATCACTATGGAAACCTTCTACAAAAGCATCCCAGCTATTCACACAGAGGAACATTGAGGCTGCAGAAGAAAAAGAGGCAGAGGGAAAGAGAGACAGGGAGGAGGGAAAAGGCGAGGGCATAAGAGAGAAACAGATTGAAGAAGTGGAACAGGGAGGAGTGAGGGGTAGAGGGAGAAGAAAGCAGGGAGATAGATAATCAGAAGCTCACAGTGACAGAGCGAGAGGACAGGAAGGAGAAAAAAGAAAAAAGGAGAGGGGGGAGATTGGAGAAAGGGAAAAAAAATAATGGAGAAAGAGGGAATGAGGCCACAGTTGTGAGAGACTGGCATATGAGACAGTGTGGCAGAGAGGGAGAAGAGATGGGAGGTGTACTGACGAAGGCTGTGTGAATGGCACAGAGGACGACACCCACAATAACAGCTGCTCGGCCGTGTTTGGTGCATTCAGCAACACCGTGTCCTTGTGTGCACACACGGAAATGACCCTCAGCTCTGTAGGTTCGCACATATCTCCCCTGACACACACATACATAGCAGACATACAGTACACAAAGCTATGTCTGTGCTCAGTCCCCTCCTCGACAAAAACCCTGTGCCCATTGCCATGGCAGTGTTCATCAGTGTGTTCAGCAATGTCGCTCCCCATGACGAGCACACACTGCACCAACTGCCGCTGGTTTCTTTTAAAATATTTACCAGACATTAAGTCACAGCTTGAGTTTTGTGAGGCATCATGGTCAGAAAAGAGGGGAGTTTTTTTAGGATAGTTAAAGCAGGTTTGTGCCACTTAGAAAATTCCAGGTGAGTCTGGGTGGAAGTCAGCGCTGCTTCTGCATGTTAGCAGGTTTAGAAGTGAAGGATTGTGGCGGTGCTGTTCCAGACAGCAAATTCACTTCAGCTGTCACAGTGAGGCACAATTTAAATTTCCATTGTACCTGAATGCAACCAGCTTTTGGCAGGGTGTTCAAGGGAGAATGCAATTGGTCTAACTCAGTGGTTCCCAACCTTTTTTCTTAAGGGACCCCTTTTCTGTCACTGAGTGAACTGATGATTCCTCACTAATTATGACAGTGAACAAAATGACTGCAGGAAGTTTGGATGAATTTTGAGCAGATTATTTGCTGTGAATATTTGTCAGAGATGAGTTTTACTGATATTTTCAGGAACATTTTATATAATTCTGTCTTTATTTCTGAAATAATAATCTAAATCTTAGTTTTCTTCACAGAAATGAACAAAATGCTGAGCTATAGGCCTGCTACTGTGTATATATTTTAGGTTTTCTTACACCCCTTAAAATCAAGAAGGTCTCGCAACCCCCCGTGAAGCTTTGGCGACCACTAGAGAGTGCCGGGACCAAAAATAAAAGCTGCTTCATACTGATTTGTCCACAAACCCTGTTGCTACGATGAACTTGGTATTCCGGTCTGTTTTACAGCTCCACAATACATATTGTGAATATCATGCCTTGATAATTGTTCCAATTCTAGTTGGAAGGTATGAGGGTATAAGAATTTCAAGTGGAGCAGCAAGTGGGTGGCACAAGGTAAAGAGCTCCAGTCTACTTTGTGTAAGCTTCAGGCATCTTAAGTACATGTAAAAAAAAAAAAAAAAAAGTCTTTGATTCACGTTTGCTCTTGATAGTCCTGGTTTAAGTTCAAGTTGTCCAGAATGAGCATTTCAGAACAACCTTTTTATGTTACTTACAAACTATAGTTGTGAATAAATCTCACCCTACTGAATTTGCACAAAGCTTCACAGTCAAAGCCTGAAAATTCACCTCAATAAGAATCTCATGTCACCCTCTAACTGCTCAATCACATTTTTCCCTCTCTAATCTTTCTCCTCTGCTTGCTATAAATTGCTCTCATAAAAAAGTCTTTGACATCTCTCCTTAGCTCCTATTTTCTTTTTCTTTATTTCCCTTGCACGTCTCACTTAAAGGGTCATTGTATTATCACACGGATATTGTTGGGGCACTGTCGCTCTCACCCCTGCACTCCTTAATGTTGGCTGCTTGTAATCGTTGTGATCTCGAAATTATTCTATGTGTTCATTTTTAAGTGGCTGTGGACAAGAGTGTCAACTAAATGCCTGCCCTCTAAATGTAAATGCAGTGAAGTGGAGAGATACTAGGCCAAGAGAAGAGAAAAACACTGTTAATTAGAGCAAACTACTTATTTCTTCTTCCTGTGGCACTCTGCCTTTTCACTGGGGAGAAGGTGTGTCTGGGCTATTTATAAGTGGCTCCAGTTGGTGGGCCAGTGGGGTCTTGTCTTCCAGGCTTGCCCTCCCCAATAGAGCTTGTTCAGAGACAGAGAGAGAGAAATAAACACTCGAAAACATGAGCTACTTTTTGTTTGATTAAGTGGTATCATCCAAATTAGAACCATATTTTATCTTAAGAGGTTTTGTAAATGAGAGCTCAGAGGGGGATTTTAAGGCAAAATAGATCTAAAGTTAATATACTCCGTTCTCTTTAATGAAAAATTCTGTCGAAAGACTGATTAAAAAAGGTAATAACCTGCCCGTGTGACATTCATTTATTTTCAGTGTCACATTAGAGATTCTAAGTGATTCTAATGCGCCAAGTATGCTGTCACAGCGGGTTCACACTGTGAGTGTCATGGTTGTAGCCTGTTCAAATACACGCAGTTATTTTGTGCAACTAGTTTTGGAACAAGCTATTCATACATATCAAGTATAAGTTGTGGTATTGTCTTTCATTTTACATAATTTTGCTGAGTCAAAACGGGTATATGAACTGTTCTACAACCATTGTTTGTAGGGATTTACTGATGTAGCCATTCATGAAATAAAACTCTACTGTAGGCCAGGCGTGGTGTGCTCCCACTGTGACACACGGTGTCTACAGCTGCATCTTTTCACCTGCCAGTGATGAGCTTTGGCAGGCGTTCAGACCAAAAACAGCCTGTTAAAACAAAGCAAACGGCTGCATTGGTGAGGGAGTGTTGCTTTAGATACGTGGGAGACATGAAATATGATCCAAGAAGTCCAGTTTTATCAAATGCCAAAACACTGCACAGCGGGTGTATTATACTCTAAAGACAGGATTTTACAACTAAAGTTATCACTGCGGCAATTATTTTATTTGATTGACCACCGCAGCTCCTTTAACTTTTTTTTACAGCCATATTTGGTTCATCATGCATGCTGCCTAAGGCTTTTAAGGCATTAATGACAAGCGCTGTCACCTGTTTCCCACCTGTGTACATGATCAATTGTATTTGCTGTAATGCACAAAAAAAGCAGAGGTACTGCTACTGGGGAGGGAGCTACGGAGTTTAGCTGACCACATTCACAAGGGTGTTGACTTGTCCACAAACCGCACATCAGCCAAATCTCCTTGGTCACTGACATCTTGTAGAAAGAAAGAAAGTCACTTGGGGGTGCTTGTTTTGGTTGCACTGTGATTGCACAGTTAGATTAATCAGTAAAAGTCTTTGTGGGAGACTTCACAGAAAACCGTTATGTTCCTGGAAGGGAGCTTTTACTGCATGGGTGTTTTTAGTGAGACAAACTTAAGAACCCATTAACTCATGCGTACTGCAGCTTAGATATTTATGATGCAGGTCCAACTGAGCAAAGGCCAGTCATGGGAAAAAACGTCTGTTGGTGTGGATAGCTAAGCCATTCTCTGGCATCACAGGGCAAAGGTCCTCACTTCTCCCCATTTAATCCCTTTCCCCTCCCTCACTTCACACATTTTTTTCCCTCTGACACATTTTCTCAGACACCCAGCATTGTCAATACTGTGTGGTCTCGCCATCTTTGTCTCAGCTGTTATCTGCAGCGTGTCAGACAGATACAGAGCTGCTGTTCAGATGTCTGCTTGTGAACATGCACTGAGTGCCTGACGGCCGACATCAGGATGCCTGCTGCATCTTGTGTTTCATTATTCTTTTATTCTGTGGCCAGGGGCTGCCAGCGAAGCGGGAGAGCAGTGCAGAGCAAGAGCAGGAGGGGACTGAAGAGCCATTTCCCCCCTGGCCCCTCTTGACACAGATTTCAGGTTGCATGCATCTCCCTCGAATATTACTCCTCCCCATCCAACTCCCCAGCCCCATCACACACAGCTTGAGGGTCATCCACAGCCATCATAATATTGCATTTGGTTTTCCCTGCCTACCTGGCTAGATTACGTAGATACAGAGCAGATTGGTTTCTAGCAGGATGAGGAGCAGAAGCCAGAGAGGACAGGGGATGAAAGGGAGGCGGAAGCAAGGGAGCAAATTTGTTTTCGATTCTGCTTGGGTTGTACAAGTTGCAGTATATGCTGCAATTTGGGAAGAGACACGTCAAGTGATGGCAAGGGCTTGACTACAGCTTCCTTGTTAGTCCAATCACTGTCAAGAGACGTCAGGAAAGAGGCAAGGAATGCAGGAACAAAGATGAGCTGAAGGGGAGAGGCGGGGCAGAAGTGTGTGACTATTAGCCTGTAAAACATGCACTCTGCTATCTGTCGCCGAACTATCTCAATAATTATCCATCATGAAGAATGTATCTGCTTCTCTCCTGTGTTGGTTTGTGCAGAACAGCGAGTTGTCACAACAGCTATAAGAAGAAATGATACAAATAGCGCAAAGCTCTATAAATTGTTGATTGCTGCTTAATTGCTGTAATTCTGACTGAGGGGTTTAGAGGGGTAATTGCATTTGAGCCAATATCCTCAAATATCTCATACGCCCTGGTAGCCGAATGGTTTAATGCCCCTTGGCAACGTCATCGGTTCGATTTCATCCGACGACCTTTGTTGCATACCATACCCCTCCCTCTCTCCCCGTTTTCTGTCTGCCTCTCCACCAGTCACCATCCAGTAAAGGCAAATCATGCCAAAAAAAATATCCCCCCCAAAAAAATTGTCATATGCAAATACGACAAAACAAGGCAAAAAATTCTGAGTCTAAAAAGTGTGCCAGTGTTTGCAGAGAAGGTTGGTATACGCATTAAAGTCAGTCAACAGAGAAATAACTGATAACTGTGTGCTGCGGCGATAAAGAGATAATTACACCGAGGGTTTTACCCAGAGCTTGTTGTTTAGTTGCTAAGCTACGCAGGTGCACGATTGCATAAATAAGGTGCTGGAGTGTAAAAACTATTTCTTGCAGAAAGAAGATAATTGCTTTTCATTTTGTGTTAATGACTCGAGGACTGTGATGATTGAGGTCCATTTTCAGGTGAGTTTCGTGCGGCGCCCTCACAGCTGCACGGTGTGCTGACGAGGGGTTTGAGCATGCCTGCCTCTTCTGCAGAGCTCCTGTCAGTACAATCACCCATTCTTCCCTTCTGCCCACTAAAAGCTCTCTGCATGAGCAACCCCTTCAATCCTCCATCTCCCTCCTTTCATCTCTATTCACTCTGAGCACTCCAGACAACTCTTTGTGCACCCATCTCCTCTTGCCTCAACTATCTCTATACATTTACCTCGCCACCTGCTTCTCTCTCACTCTCTCAGTCTGTCTCTCTCTCCCAGAGCCATGTGAGCTGGCGACCCTCTCAGCCCTCTCTATCCCGGCTTACCGTCCACGTGGCATAGAGCGGATTACATTCTTGACATCACTGTGCCAGATGTTTATGACTAAAATAGATAGAACAACACTGAACACTGAGTCAAACAATGCATTTAGCCTAAGCCTGACACACCATTTCCCATTCATGCTTGAGCAGGTTTCTTTATTTTAATAGGAAAGATTCGCTTTTGCCTAATGATCTCCCCTGTTTCCTTTGTCTCTAATGTCTCTCTCTTTAATTGGAATCAGAGCTGCTGTCTTCATTACCTTGTTCAGGAGACTAAATTGACTGTCTTTCTCTCAGTTTTCACTTCATTGCTTGCTTTACCCCCCAAAGCTTGCGTTTTCCCACTCTTCCGCCTGCAGCCTCTTAGCTCTTTCCAGTGAGCCTGCATGGAGATCAAATAGCCGATAAGCCGCCCACTGTAACATACACATTAGCATGATTAAATTGGCCATTGCCTGTCCATTTATTAAAAGCCTCTCTGTGCTGGGTGGGAGGTCTATCTACCCGGTGAGTGGAAGAGGAGAGACAGGCTGTGTGTGTGTGTGGGTGTGTGTGGGTGTGCATGGTGCGTATCGCTGTCATGTGTGTCTCTCTAAGCCTGACATCACCAAGGCAGAGAAGTTAATGAGGGTTGCAGGGGTATTTCTGACACAGTGCTGGCTTTCTGTGGGGAATTTCAGGTGATGTGATGGAGAGAGAGGCTGTTGAGAAGCGATAGCTGGGCGGGAAAAAGTCAATGGTGGGCTCGGCTGTGGCAGTGGCTACACAGGAGATTTAGGGCTTAGGCGATTGTTAGACGGGGCTCAGTTTGTTTTGAACTATGGGCCTGTGTTTTCCGCGGGCCACTTTATGCGGACGCTGACTCTTTCCCACTGCACTCTCAGCAGTTTAAAAAGAGGAGGATTAGACGCAGGAGCGTGCCTCTCTCTCTCGTCTGCCGAAGAGCACAGCCGCCTAATCTCTTGCGCTGAGGAGAGGGGATTTGGAAGAAATGACCTGTGCTCACTTCACTTTCTCGTGCTTCTCTTCCTCTCATACCCTCCAAGTTGAGTGAAAACACAGTGCCGCATCCTTCCTTCCTTCCATCACTCCCGCTTTTTCATTTTCCTGCTGGAAGCCTCTGCACTCATCAGCATGCAGCACCACACGGCTGCTCCTCAGGACCAGGCAGACTGGCAGTAAGGCAGGCAGACTTGTCAATAAAGGAACAACAGTAACAGGGCACCTCAGCGAGGCCTCCAGCCCTGTCACTGACGTCTCTCTCAGCTGCCTGGACTCCCTCGGTTAATGAGCATGTAATTGTTGAGCAAGCAAAAGAGAAAATTAGCGAAGTGAGGGGAGGGCAGGGCCGTGAGGTGAGAGGTGTAATAGAGAGATAGTAGAGTGAAGAAAGGACAAGGACAGAATGTTCCAGTGAACAAAGTAAGACATAAAATTGCCAATTTGTCCTAAAATGTGTGTCGCAGTACAGTCGGCAGAAGAGGGGGGGGAGAACAGTGTGTCTAAATCAGTGGGACTGTGGGGGGAATGATGCTCAGTGGGAGCTGACATTGAGAGCAGGCGGGGAGAAGCAGTTTCAAGGACAACATGGAAATATCACATTCAGTCGCTACAAGGCAGCCATGAGTTGTGGCGAGGGCATGCAAGAGCAGGAGACCAGCCAGAGAACTGCAGGAGGAAGAACGAGATCAAGGACACGTAGCAATGTTTCCAAAAGATCTGACAGCATGAAATGATAGTAGGTGACAGATGTACTGCGTGGGAATGCTGAAAGAGAGGAGAAAGTTGTTGACCTTACTAGTGTTGGCATGATACCAGGGGTTTGACTTTGATGCCGCAACTAATTTTAGCATCTTTGGATTCCATACTACACATCCGCAGCAAAAGCAGCATGATGCAACATTTCATTTGGACATCAAATTTTGCTACAACTTTTGATAAATGTTTACGTAATTTCTTTAAATCAAAAATACAGAATGTTCTCTATTGCTCAGATGTGATGCACTGAAAACCCATGAACTCTGAATCTTGTTCACAGGAACATTTTCATCAAGTGTTATAACTGTGAGACAGGCTTTATCATTCACACATTCCAAATTCACATGTGCTTTAAGCCCTGCGGAGGTGACGTTAAAATGAATTTGCAGCTCCCGGAACAAATTTCAGAGAACATATTGAATGTTCCAAATATTAAATATATAAATATTAAATCTATGTTAAATATTAAAATCATTTCTCAACACCATCGTACCAGTCCTGTCCCAGCATGCAGTGCCACTCTCCTGTGACCACCCAAGCTGATTTTAAATGAATCTGTGCTCTGATTGCAGAGCTCCCTGCTCCTTTCCCTCCCCTGCAGACGCCAACCAGTGGAACAGAGACACAACCCACATGTCTGCATTAGCCTGTGATGCTCCAGGCAATGCAAGAGAGGCCATCTTTAGCAGGGGAAAATTATGGATGTAATGTAGATATGCTTATCTGTCATTAAGCCCTGCTCTGCCCTCCCTCAGCCGCTCTTCGGGGGGAGGGGGGAGGGATTTCAATCACACTAGTGAAGAATATAACTCTAGTGAGACATGCTGAGGCTAACAGCTAATCAGTCATGTCTCTATGGAGAAGAAACGGACTTCACAGCAGGAGCATCCGTCTCTAGGCCTGTCTAAGATACTCGCTTTTTGTCAATCATTTGACCTTGCTCCCCCACCTCCTGTGCCTTTCCCTACAGTGTACAGCTGAAGTCGGACCCCTCTGCGGCATCCTACTACTTCTCTGGGAGAGATCCCAAAACCAAACCAGCAGAATGACAGCGACTATGAGGCAGACAAATCCCTGCGCACTCGCATGACTGGGCTGCAGTGTCCGCCTGTCAGCTCCCAGCACCTCAATAATAGCGCAGTGGCGCTAAATAGGCTTCTGAAACATAAGGACGGGATGTGATGAACACTGAAGGCAGCGGTTGGAGGGTAGGTGGGGAATGGAGGGGGTGGAGTCCGGTGAAACCAGCTAGCTGCTCAGGAAAGGCACTATAATTAGCTGCAGAAGATCAAATGACTTTTAATGGGTTTGTCTGAAAACAGCAGACTATTTCAGATTTGCGCTTGGAGCTATATTCATATCTCATCAAACTAATGGAATTCTCTAGAGTGCTTGATTGGTTTTTATCTCAGATCAAAATGGCTGATAGAGGTGCACAGCTGCAGAATTCATGAGCTCCAGTTTTGTAATGAAAAAAAAAGTGTGCACTATTATGTAAAATGGAAAATGGTTGAAACAAAAAATGCACACATGATGTCAAATGACATGAGTAGTCCTTCCTGACAGCCCTCTGAATTCACGGTTTGACGCACAATCATTGTTGCTGTAGGAGTCATTTCCTTCGGATGTTTCAGTGCAAATGGTCTTATAATGACTTCTAGTGACAGATAATGGAAACCTCTACTGGTCATTAGTTAGAGAATTAATAAGAGAGATACTACAAGGATAATATCAGGGTCATAGCTCAGCCACTGCCTGATCTGGTTGGAGGGAAGTCTGGGGGAGAATGCTAAATATGCTTCCCTACAATTAGGCCTTGAGCATGAAGTAACACACGGATACACACACCGTGCAATGCCACACACTTGGGGAACTGTCTAGTGCAGAATAAAAATCTCTGCTTAATGTAACTGTAAACTGAATGCCATTAGGTTTTGGGCTGTTGATTGGACAAAATAAACAACCTGAAGAATTCATCCTGGACTCGAGGGCCTTCTGATAAGCACTTTACACAATTATGTGAGTGCTCAATTCATTGAAAAAATAATCCAAAAAATGAATCAATAGTGAAAATTTAAAAAATTCCTAGTCCTACAACTGTCTGCTGTGGCTCCTGCAAGATTATTGTTTCTGAATAATAAATCTGTATTCCTGAAAACTTGTGTACTGTTGATGCAGGGGAAATAAAAGGAAATACAGACTGAGGCAGAATGGGGAGTTGCTGCACACGCTCTCAGTGAAATTATACGTGTCACAGTCTGTTTCTGTGTCGTTTATTTCCCAGGGTTTCCTGCTAGCATTCAAGCTACATTAATTTCCCCTGCTCCATCGTCTGGGGTTTTCTATTTTAGACTGAGGAAATTATGTCCAAGAACTTCTAACTCTCATTTACATTTCTGCCTTCTCCTCAAATTATACAACACTCAAACCTTTTTATAGCTTGTGTGAGGGCAGGGAGGGGATCTGTACTGTTGACTTTAGCTCTTCATCGTGCATGAACACCTCTCATTGAATTAATTACAGTGCACCGAGGTAAGAGCTTAAGGATAAGTACGGGGGGAAAAAATCACAGGAAATGTTTTAATCTTATTTCTATTACAGGAAAGAAATCTGTTCTGCCTCGGAAGTCCACGGTGGAGATTGTCCTTTTCCCAGTTTCCCTCCTTCGTAGGTGAAATCTCCTCCTTGTTCTGCCTGTGTCCCCAATGGACCATCCTACAGAGCTGCTGTTTGTCCTTGGCCACCTTCTCCTTGAGAAAGTGCTGTATCAGACAGGCTGCTAACAGGGCCGTCACATAGCTTGAGTACCGGCGGCGGCAACAGCAGCAGCACAGGCCTCTCTCTGGGGGTATACAGTTACACTGCACTGCTTCTATCTCTTACCATTCTGACATTTTCATTTCCCCCCACTCTCCTGAGGAAAAAAAAAGATAAACTTTAAAAAAAAAAGGAAAAAAAAAGAAAAAGAAACAGGATGGACTCCATGCTGTTGTTGGTTCCAGTCTGGATGATACCATTTCCGCTACAGGCACGGGGGTAAAGACTGCAGGGATGTAAAGGAAGCTCGGTAAGCAGGAAGACGGACAGGGAGCAGGCTGGAACTAACATGCTCTGTTTTCCCTGGCAGCGGATGGACTATTTGTGCAGCGTTGCTCAGCAAAACAGAGCAATATAGCAGCAAGGCAGCCTGTCAGTCGTCCAGCCAACTTATCAAGGCAAGAGCACCTCCCCCCATTCTCCTTCAGCTATAAAACTATGACACTCAGTGTTTATGCCAAGGCATGCACATACATTAAATGCCCAGTGTGTGTGAGGTTGCAGATTGCAACCAACAGAATACCCCTTTGCCTCACCCAGCCTAACCCGAAACTACCATACTGTCTGCCATATTGTGCCAATAGATGCCCCTAACACTGGACCTTTAAGAAAGGAACCTGATCAAATAGGACTCAGTGGCTCTCAAATCACCACAGAACAATGCAAAAATAGATACTGTGGGTGTGACAGTCCTCAAATCACATCCTAAAGCATACTGAATGTGACACCAAGAAACAAAACATCAAAAAATGGCCGCCCAGCGTGCTGCACGCACATCCAGGGAAACATAGACATAAGAGACACAAATATCCACACAAAGACAGACAGAGCCACCCACACACTCAAGCTCGCAGAAACAGAGAGAGACAAAGAAACAAATCAACAAAGCTAAGAAAAGACGCATCAATTATAACTTAACTTTGGAAAACTGGGTCTGATTTGAATGCTCTTGTTCAACAAGAGAGACAAAATTCAGTTGAAGATGGGTTCAAACATTAGTGAAGGGAAAAAACAGCCCTTGAGTAATTTATGCTCTTACATTTTCTGGTGTAGTTGAGCATGCAAACAGCAGAAACAATGCTTGCCACACAGTCAAACTGGCTCTTTGATTCTTAGCTGCCTGCCTTCATTTTTTTTTTCACTTTGTGCAGGGGAAAAAAACGCAGATAAATCAGTGCACAGGCCTCGCCCGAGCCTGCGTATGACTCACTGATCTTACAAAAACGAAAGCCACACACCTGAATAAGACAAGGAGGGGATGGCAGACATATAGTCCTCCTCACATATGGACAGACAGGGACGGAAGAAGAGACAACCGGGGCCATAGGCAGATGTACAAGTGCACTATAACTCATAGATAGCACACCAGATATTTTATTCATGGGAAGAAAAACCCAAGCAGCAAGAGTGACTCACTGAGCCACAGGGACACACACACACGCAGAGTAGGGGGGTGACAGGGTTTAACCCACCTACGTTGACTGCGTTCTCATTCTCAAACAGAAAGCACATTAAAAAATAAAGTCTGAAATGGCAGGGCTCCTTTCAAAGGGATTAATGGGAATGTTTTTGTCTACTGAACTTGCCGGAGTGTGCAGTCACTCTTTCACTCTCATAGCGCTATCACAGGAAGAGAGCTGCTCACAGCACAATACAGCAAGAAGTTTGCACTTCAGGCTATGCATTCCTGAGCACTCTGGCATATAAACTGACAAAAGGAATTCTCATGCAGCCGTGCCGAGCCAGGCTACTGACGAAAACACACAGACTCAGGTGTAGTGGCGTTCATGTTGGCTGCGTATGCACGAGGAGGATTGTCGAGGCTGTGCAGATTGGCCTACATATGGCAGGAGGCTTGGTGCAACTTAAGCGGTGTGCAGTCATCAGTGTGTCGATTTGAACCCACTCACTCCGCACCAAGTTCCCGCCGCTGAGGATCTCTCACAGAGAAAAACTGACTAAATATGTGATGAGCTGAGCTGTAAGAGGATTCAGGCGTACATCCACACACATTTCAAAGGCATACACAGACACACAAACATGCATTTCCAGTTGCAAAAAAAAAAAAAAAAAAAGGAGGCAACTCCGCTCACTTGGGATAATTAGAGCGCACGCAGAGCCGGAGAGACAAAGCCTGGCATCGTGAGAACAAGGCTTGCCTGATGAGGCCTCTCTATTTAAATCCCCGGGATGAGCTGAGAGTGTGTCTGTCGATGGAATCGCTCCAGGAGACATGCACGGGCTTGGAGGAAGAGACAGCCAAGGCAGTGAAAAGAAGACGGAGAGACAGACGGAGACAGAAAACTGAAGATGAACCGAGTGGCAGGAAGGTATCTTTGAGGAAATGAAAGGACGGAGAATAAGGGCTAAGATTCAATCAGACATCCCTTCCTACTGTTAGTCATAGAGCACAGATCAGACTTCAATGAGCAAACACCACTGAAATTACACACAGGTGACTCACTGTGTTCTGTGCCACTTTGAAGTCAGTTTGCTACTGCAAGGCTTGGAAATTAGGGTTTGAGTGAGTGGGCGAGTTGGGGAGTGAACTGAGTGAGCGTATGAGCAGATAGAGATGGGTAGGGCTCTGGGATTAGTACCTTTCCCTTTGCAGATCTATAAGCACCAAGTGTTTCTTGTCACTAAGAGGATTCACAGGGATATAGGGTTGTCCCAACAATTGAAAGCAAGGTTTTAGGCGCTAATCTACAAATTCAAGGGCAAGGCAGGCTGATTCTCGGCTGATGGAGCACATGCCGCTGCCTTCAACTTGATTGACACGGCAGAACGTGGAGGTCAAAGAGTCAATCTTTACAGCTTAGAGGAGAGAGAAGAAGCAGCCTATGGAAGGCTTTAACTGTGCTCCATCACCCACAACAATCTATTGAGAGATCATTATCAAATGCAAGTGCTACTGATTGTTGTTTTGGATTTGTCTGCCTCTGCCTTCATCTTTGCTCGGTATCTTGATCACCTCTGTATGCTAACGACACCCTGGGTTGTCCCGGCTATTCAGGGACACACAAAAGGCTCTCGTAGGGAACCATTCAGCCCTGCTAAAGGACGGCTCCATAGCACCCGCCCCGACAATCACAGCCAACTGGGGGCATTCATTCACATGCAATTGTTCACTATCAGCCCATATCCAGAGCAAATACACACATGGAAGCACACAGGAGCACACTTTAATATCAGTGCTAACCTACAAGCACACACAGCGAGGCACGCACACAGACTTCAGATGATAAGAGAAAAAATGCTGCTGCAAGAGGACTGCAACCAAAGAGTAATAAGCACAGCACCACAGTCATTTTTGGGGGTTATGCTGAAGAGTTTTTTTTTTTCTTCTTCTCCCTGTGCACAAGCATCCAGCATTTCTGTGGATTGGATCTGCTTGTCCATTGCTCTTGGGCAACTCTGACAAGCAGATGTTTGCAAACAGACCCTATAAAGTCACTCCACCAGTATGAGTTAACACTGCAAGACTTTAAACATGTGTCTATGTATTGTTAGCTACAGGCCCAATGCAAGGAATACAGCATCATTATTTGGATTTTTACGAAAGGCACAAAAATCTGATGTTGTGTAACATCATTGCTACACTGTGTGTCATTGCTGTGATAATCTTTGCTTAAGTCAGCAGAGAATAAAATGTACCGAATGCATTAACTGTTCCAGATATTCTGTATTCCATTAATCCAGTGGGAGCCATACCAGCAAATGCCTGTGTGATGCAATTCTCTGGGTAAACCTGCTATGTGGTTCTAGCCTGCGCCCTATTTATAAATTAGCTTCAGAAAAGATACAGCTGCTCACCCTGGATTTTCCACAAGCTGAGTGAAATTGAAATAAACCCCCTACTTGTTGGGGTTTTTTTGTATACAAAAAGGGATATGACATTATAAGGCAAGATACAGAGAGTAAAGTGCTAGAAACCACCAGGGCAAAACCTCTTTTGAAGCCACTGTAAAGCCTTGCAACACAAAGATGCTCAGATGAGACGAGGGAAACACAGCTGAAGAAACAAAAAGCTCACAATCTGGCACCTTCGCAGGTATCTGACAAAACAGAACCGTTTACACAGCTGAAGTAGCCGGCTAATCCCAAAACGCTTAAAAAGAAGGAACTGCGAAACAAGTGGGGCCGCTGCAGTCCGATGACACCTCAACAATTACAATGCACAAAGAGGTGAGGGACAATGGAAGGAGAGCGGTGGACGAGAGGGGAATAAACCATCCCTGACCAACAGTGAGTGTGTCTCTGAGGAGCTCTCAAATGCTCGTAAATTCAAGCTCAAGGTTCACGGGAGCGAGTGCAGTCAGCGTGTCAGCACAGCAATATCTACCTCAGCTGTGTGTCCACAAACTCATCAGCAGGGCCAAGTCTGTACACACCAGCAGCTTCACTGACAAACAACAGCCAGCATTTGTTTTTTTGGCCGTCCAGTCAAACAGTCGAGAATTACACAGGAAATGGCAAGAGAGCTTTGGTTTCCTTATGATCCTGGCTGAGAAATGGACGGTTTAATGATTAACTTGATGCTTGAATCAAGTAGGAGTTCCTGTATATTTAACTTTTGTTAACTGAAGATGAAGCCAGCATTATAAATCTTATAAAATAATATCTCTTGTTGGTTTGTTTTCTTCTTTCTCCGACTCAAAGGTGTTCATATTTGTGATTTATCCAACAGGTGTATATTCAGGTTTTTGTTTATTAGTTTCCTGTGCAAAAAGGGATGTGAATCTTCATATTTTATGCATGTGATGTTTTATTACGAATGAAAATGCCATATCAAACAAAGAAAAAAGCTTTGTCCTTCAGGACAGCCATTGAACAAACCACAGGAATCCTCAGCGTGCGCCTTACAGTCAAGGCGCACAGCAGCCACCATAAATTTCTCAATTTAATCTGGGTGACTGATCAGGAAAATTCATTGATTTCATCCATTAATCATCTCAGAGAGTCTGTACAGTATCGATCAGAACGTCTGTGTGGTTAGGAAGGTTGAGTGAGGAGGCAATCACTGCGGAGGGGACAGGTCTTTGTAAAGAGAGAGAGTGCAGCTGAATAGATTTTGTTGGGGACATAATAATAACCATTATTTCCCCTCACACAATGCCAGCCAATACTGCCTCAAAATGGCCGAGGTTTTTGTCGCAAATGCAGGAGAGAGGGAGAGAGAAACATTCCCTGATAACCACTTTGCACTGCGTACAACAGTGCCAGGAGGAGATGTCCTGTTAAAATGTTTTGTCACGGTTGCTTCAACAGTGAGCAGGAACACTTGTGTTTACCCTCTGAGGGGGTGGGGGCTGTTTGCTTTGAAAACGGTTGCATTGTTATCCGATGACACACACAAGTCTGACACTGCAGGCATCAGTGTCCAGGGACAATAACTGGTGAGCCAGCAGGAAAACAGGACGTCAGGAAGGTAAGGAGTGTGTGCACGTGTGTGAGTGGGAGTGTTTGTAGAGGAGCACCTACAATTTGGATCTAACAAATGGGAGTTTATAGTGGTTCAGACTGTAATAAGAACTACAAACCTGTCAAAATAAGACATTAAAAGACACTATTGAGTGAGAACAGGGGCCTGCCTGCATCACATATCTAGTATATGGGGCGGCCCATCCTGTTGACACAGGAAAAGCTGGAGTTTTAAAGGATTTCCCCATCTCTGTTTAGAAAATACACCACATTATAATATACAGCAAACACAGGCACAATGCTGGCTGTATACTGTTTGTGATCCATTGCAGAGAACTCGTGTGTGCCCCCCCCCAAAAAAAAGGTCTGGCAAAGAGACAGCTGTCTTTCATTTGATCTCTGCAGCAAACCCTGCTATATAATTCTTGTAAGAGCACCTCCCGGCCCCACATTGTTCAACTCACACCAACAAACTGCCATCAGTGCTCAAGAATAACCTGGAAGCAAGCTCATAAGGCTAACATTTAACTAGATCTGATATTATATCAGCCTCCACAAACACGTTTAAAACATTTAAAACTATATAAAAACAAGTATTATGTAAATTCTCACATTATTGACTGCAATCAATCTCATCCATTCCGCTACTTGTGTGCAAATCTAGTCTGGTTGGAGAAGTCAGAGCCTATAATATAAATACACAGTTACATCAAGCCAGAGATAAAATAGTGTTATCTATCAGCAGGGCTGAGCCATAAATGCCTCATGTGAAGATAGGACAAAATATAGGCCGAACAGATTCGCGTTTGCATGAGAAAAACACACTGGTGTTCAGATCCAAGTCCCTCCAACCTGGTACAGAAGAAACCAGTAAACATTTCACATTACATACCTCAATATAGCCGGCCAGCGCTGGAACCACAATGCCCAAAATAAGGACAGATATCGCCGGGACTGAACCCATCTTCCAGGATCTCCGGTTATGCTACTGTAAATAACTTATATCCTGAGATCTATGTGTGTAAAGTGACGTCCGAGACAATAAAGAGCAAACCAAGTCCTGGGAATAATCTGATAATCTCTCCTGGAGCGCGGCACGAGTCCTGCTCCGCTTGTTTTGTTACCCGAGCTCGACAGAAAATGTTGGAGGGAGACTGAGTGTCTGTCGGTCTCCTCTGGAAATGTGGACTGAGGGTCTGTGGCGGGGCTGCTATGTCTCTCCTGCCTCCTCCCCTGCCTGCCTCCCTCCCTCCCTCCTCTGGTTCATCCGATCCACGCAGAGCGCAGCGCGCTGCGCCACCGGGCGGCCGGCTGCAGCAGCATCCACCCTGATAATACCTGTATAATAACATCTGTTTATGAGCTGCTGTGGTGGAACGAGCACATATCCACTCAAGATTAAAACTTTATGGCACTTAACTCCATTTCTTTTAAAGCTGTAGTCAATAGTTTTTACTACTTTTTGTATTTGAACAGTTCTTCATGTTGCTTTGTTTGGATATTACTTATTTTCCTAATAACCTTAATGCCACATGCACAATTGTGTAGACTATAAAAGTGAGCACTGATTGCACTGATGTAATGCATGTGAAACATATTTGTTCAATAAAAAGATGTTGATGTGATAAGATTGTGCATTGTACTGGATTAAACTACCCAACAGTTCATAATGTAGTTAAATAAGCTCGACCTCAGCCTCTTTCTCACCCATTAATGTAAAATATAAACTATATATGTTTTACATAACACAAGGAAAAGTGGTCTAAAAATACTCCATTACAAGTAAAAGTTCATTATTCAAAGTGTGTAAAAGTATCATCAGTACTATGTATAAAAAGTTGCAGTAAAAATGCCCTATAGTGAGTGGAAGGTATATAAGTATGTGTTTTATTATTACTTATAGACTGTTGAAATCATTAGAGATCTGTGCTGATTACAGTGCATCATATTTAGGAAAATTATGTTTTATTTGTAAAATCTAGCATTTATATATAATATAGCTGCCAAACAAATGAAGTGGTATAAGAGGTACATTGTTTCTTTCTGAAATGTACTGCAGTTGAAGTTCAGTAACACCACAAGTTAATTATGACAGCAGGTCTCAAATGTATATACCACATATAAAATCACAAAGGGTGCTGTTGTGTCAATGGATTTTCAATTTCAGTGTGAAACTTTGCTTTTTTAGAAAGATTTTGAAAAAGATTTGACACAAAAAACATTAAATCACCGTATTCAAGGCATCAACTAATCAATATCACTTACTGGTGGATTATTTCAATAGATCATTTAACCTATAAAATTAAAAAAAAAGGCAGTGAAAAAGAGTCCAAGGTGGCGTCTTCTCAAAGATATTCAGTGAAGCAGAAACTCTTAACACTGGAGGAGCTTTTACTTTTGATGCTTTAAATGTATTTTACTGTTAATATTTTTGTACTTTTATCATGTAACATTATGAATGCAGGACTTTCACTCAGTAGTCATAATGTGGTTATTCTGAATACTTCTCCCACCACTGCAAAGACGACAAAGACAAGCAGATGATAATGTGTCCAGCAGCTCTTAAAGTTAGTTAGTTTCATTTATTATCCTTTGGAGAATTTCCCTTAGGCAGCTAGGAGACAAATACAACAACAGTATGTTACAGTTAAAGACATTACAGACATTTAACAGCAGAGTGCTCCACAACAACACCACGAACAGCAAAGCACAACAAATGCAAATCACAAGGATATATCATCGTATCATAGCACAAGGGTTTGTTTGACAGAGGTAAGGTACCCCGAGGGAACTCCTGCTTGTTTTTATTTTGGTTTCCTTCAGAAAGAAACCCATTTGATACTTGTTATCTATGTGAATTGGGCTTTTCTTCTTTTGCTGTACACACAAAAATATTCTTTATTTTTATGTGGAGAAAGACTGAGCAAATGATCCAACAAGAGAAAAACAATTTCTTTGTTTGAAGGCAATGTGATCAAAAAAAGACTTAATTTTCTGTGTCCAATTGGCTGTATTAATAGAGCAATTCCAACACACACCACACCATCAGCCTTTTGTGATTTGATTATGTTGTTCCCAACTCATTTCTTTTCTTTCCAGATTCTCATTTGTATTTCTCTCTGATGGCTTATTGAAAAGAAAACATCATGTAAATGTTATCTTTGCTTCAGGCAGGGCACTCGCAGTGGTTATTAATTTTTGAAACATCAGCTGTTAGACGTGTTAGAATGAGTTCAATTTGCACATGTTAAGTTTAATCTTGGGACGTGTCAGTTTGATCCCAGGATGCCTCGGTAAAAACACTTCTGGAAAAAGAATTAACCTTTTCATTATAGCTTCCCAGGTAACAGAGGTCAAGAGAATAGGTCAAAATTGTTCAATCGACTTTTCTTAACAAGGAATGTGACTAGAATGTGTTGCTCGTTTTTATTTATTTAGTTTATTTGAAGGTGTCCAACATCATTTTACTCTCAATAGAGCCTCGATTCATCCCAAACAATCATAATGTGATAAGTGCAGTACACTACACTGTAATATAATAAGGGTGCTCTACTCTCAGAAGGTTTTCTGACTTTCTAAATAACCTTTTCTTCTAGATTTTATCATACCCTATCTCAAAACTTTCATCATGTACAAAGTATAAGACATCATACGTTCATAGATTTAGCCCAGGCGTCTCCAGAGAGGGGGGGCCTGGGGTGTTTGCTATCCCATCATCTTTACGTCTTCTACTCCCACTGTCTTACAGAGGCTGTAGCAGAGGCTCCGTTTTAAAGCTTGAGTATAGATACTTCATTTCACCATAGTCCAGAAAGTCTGAACTTGAAATCTAGTCATTATCAATGCATTAAACTCACAGCGAGCTCTAAAAATCCAACGATATCCATTAGATTTCCCCAAATGAATCCTCACAAAGGTGCAAACAGAGGTTCCCCAGAGCATTAACAGGCAGGAAACTATAGGAAGTGATTAAATTTGGACACAAACACATTCTTTGACCTCCTTCGGTTCTGCTTCAGGATGTTTATCTGATAATAAGACTGAAGAGCAACTTGTGCTTCATTTTTAACTTTCATATTTGAATCACAGAAACAAAGCTACAGCTAAAACTACAGGAGCTGAACCGCTGTGTGTTTAGTGGTCATGAATTCACGAGGGAGCTTGTCTACATTATGACTCAATTTTATTTTCAATATGAGGTCTAACCAGACCACAACAGGCAACAGCACGTACTCTATATGCTCTCACACATTCTCATTTAGCTACAAACATTTAGATTTTCTTTGTGGAGTTTGTAGTTAATCATGACTGTTATCAACTAGTATCCCTCCGGAGTATTCAGTGTGTCTGCCTTAAAGGGATAGTTTGGATTTATTGGAGCAGGGTTGTATGAAGTACTTATCCATAGTCAATTGGCACGTCCCCAGATTGGAGGAGCATTCATTAGTACTTATAAGCTAAGCAATGTGTTGCTGTGGAGCAATAACATTTACATTTCAACATGTAGATGTGGCGGTGTTGGACTAAAACAGTGTTCTGTAACTTTAATCAATACTCATACATCAGCAATATATAGGCCTTCGTCTGTCTCCTCCACGTTCCTTGAAATTATTCACATTTGAAAGTATAGAAATAAGAAATTTAATGCGCAGTTCCTTGTTGTGGTCACTCGAGGGCGATAAATAATGTCCCCATCCTTATATATAATTATATAATACATTATAATACTGTACTTATACATCCTTATATATACGATCAATGGTCCCGTTGAACATGAAGGGAGCCGGGTTCTCACTTATCCTGCAGCCAGCCACCAGGGGGCGATTGAGATGTTTTCACTTTACTTACCTCTTTATATACAGTCAGAGCCACTGAGATATAATCATTGACAGTATATATAATATACTAGAGGATATAATGGACTAAATCTACTTGAAACATCATCTCTGTCTTGAAAGAAACAACCTAAACCTAAACCGTTGGGACTTGATGATGAGAGTCTCTCTTTAAGTCTATTATTTTATTGTAAGGCTGTTAATAAATGGCATCACATGGTACAGAGCTTTAAATTGTTAGATTGGAAAGTTAAAAACAATTATTTATCCATATTGTTACCTCTAAAGAATATAAATAATCAGTTTTACGTTATTTTTTCTATTTACATGCAAAAATGTGAACTCAACTGTTATCATATTTATTAAACATAGCTATTTTACTATATATTTATTATATCTTGCTTGTTTTACAGTTGCTTTCTCATATATATTGTCAATGCATGCTTCTTGTTATTTATTTATTATATATCCCCTTTGCTGCTGTAGACTAATAAAGGGACATCTTATATTACTTTCTTTTTTCACAAAAAAAAAAATAGATTTATTAATACATTACAGCATAAAGCAAATAACCTCTTTGGACCACAGGTTTAATTTAATTGGACGACTTCTGTGTGCAATTTTCTGATTGGCTGTCCTAAAAATTGATCATCTAATTTAAACCACAACCAATAAACACGTGGGGCCGTAACATTATTAACTGCTTCACCATTTCAATATGTAACCCCGACGTGTATATAATAAAAAATATTTCGCGGAGACAGTGTTTAAAAAATATAATTATGTCCCTTTTTTTCTCCAAAGTAAACAACCACCAATCAGGAGCCACGTCCGTGCGTGTTGCTAGGCAGATTATGTTAATATATGCAATGCAGCCATCTCTGCAGCTACCATTCTGAGGTAAGAACAACTTCCACGCTTTCGACAAAATGTAAGAAAACTAGGAATTGCCCCACGGCCACTTCTGTCGCTCGACTGCTAGACAATCTTTCTGTTGATTTAAATTAAATGTGCGGGTTGTTTTGGCGCCTTTGCGCCGGCAGGAAATGTTTATTTTCTCCTCTCGGTCTCTTCGTATGTGGCTGTTGTTGTTAGTCCCACCCAAAATGGAGCCTGTTCTTCCTTGTTCCAACGGTTGACTTGAAGGGCTGGGCTCAACTAGAACGGGGGGACGGGTGGGTCTACCTTAAATAATTCGGGATTTTACGGGTTCAAAACCACCTTTGGTAAAAATCGCCGATTGTGGTCCACGTCCTGAAGCACGACAAGTTATGTTTGGCTCCAAGGTCGGCCTTACATTGGGACTATATGGCCGTAATGCTAATGTCGCGGTGCAGTAAATGCCCGGGTTTCTATAGCGCTGGTTTTTGTGGTATGGTCCAGTTGGGACTGAGAACCTGCGGGGTTAAAATAGGGGGGAATTGTATTTATTATTGATTATACCAAGTACATTTCTGAATGAGTTCAGAGAGTCGTGATCTTTAACGGTGGTTTTTGTGCCGGGATACGGTTGTATTTAGACACCGTTTTGTGGGCGGCCTCGGGACCAAACGTTGACCGCGTTTTCCCACGTAACCCCCGCTGAGAGTCTTGTGCTGTGACCGCTCTTGTACACCAAGTGACATGCTGGTTTATTTTGGCTTGCATGATCCTGTCAGGGCTGTCAAAAAAAAAAAAAAAAAAAAAAAAACAGTGTCTGGAGACCTACAATCTCTGTGTTTTGGTCGATTTGAGTGCAACTTTGCTGAGAAATGGCTGCTGCAGTGCTTTTATTGTTGCAGCTTTTTCCCCACACAGGCGTGTCTAGTGCATAATATGACTTTGATAAAGCTTTGACAGCAGAGGCTCAATCATCCATTCATGAGATACACATTGTTTATAATATACAGGCAGATGGTGCACCAAAATATGGTATTTGCCGCTTAGATATCGTCACCATGTTTCATTATTATTGTTATTATTATTATTCATATTATTATTATTGAACTCAACCCCAATCCTCTTGTCTGTGTGCGTTACAGGCGTCCCTGGCTGTCTCCAGAGTGAAGTGATAGGCGACGTGGTTGGTGACAGGCCTGGCACCGTGCTGCCATGGAGACCAAGCAGGAACCCTCCGCTGTGTGGAGTCAGACTGCTACCAGTGATTCAGGCAACGGCACACAGGTCCGCCATCCTGTCTGAACTGTCCCCCGAACTGCAATATATCACAGTCATAAGCAATAGAAGAAGGATGCCGCACATTTGATACGTCAAAGGACGATTTAAGCATCTCACGATATGTCTTTCAAAACACTCTTTTGTCACTTTTGTCAAACATTCACATGTATAGTTAGGCTGGTTTTCCAAGTTTCTCTCACACCATCCGTCAACTCTCGCATATATTTTGTGTAGTTGTGCTTTTTTTTGAAAGCGTGAACTGTTGCTGCAGGTGGTTCAAAGCCTTTTTTGTCTTGTTGCAGGTACATTTCGAAGGCGGCACAGTGGCCCAGATAGTGTACAGTGGAGATCAGGCGGACCGGGGACAGCAGCAGGTGGTTTATACAGCAGACGGGAACTCCTATACCTCTGTAGAGTCTGCAGAGCACACGCTGGTTTACATACACCCTGCAGATGGCACTCAGGTAAGAGGGGGGATCTTATTTAGAGTAGAGATATTTTTAGGTTTTTTATTTAGATGACACTCATAACTCTGGTCAGTGTTGTGTTCAAGGACGCTGTAGCAAGGCACATGGTTTTGTGTTGAAGCTAAGACCCCCCGCGGTCCTTCTTGACCGCCTATGTGGAACATTTTACAAATAAAACAGTATTAACCATTGCAGGAGTTGTATATATTTTTACTTGTTTCAAATGTACGAAATATATAAAATTCCTAACATACACTTTGGCCTGCAGCATTTGCTCACAGCACCGGGTTTAACTTTTCTTTCAGACTGTATTTGCGGATCAGCCGCAAGTAGCGTACATTCAGCAAGATGGAACAACACAACAGGTACGTTTACCTGGTCCTGTCATGTCATTACCTAGCTGTAGCTGTAGCTGTAGCTGAACCAATGTAATCTCAATTGTAGGTCACAGTCCTGCTGCCCAGTGGACAGAACATGAATGCTGCCAACCTGCATGTTCTCAGTAATGTCGCAGAGGCTCCCCAAGCCATCCTGGAGCCAGTTTCCCAGGTGAGGACACATTGTGCTGTTTACCTTTCCGAACTAGGACACGGTGTTTGTCTAGAACATGAGCACAGATTACTTCATGTACTTGCATTGTTATTTTGTTGTCTAAAACTAAGTTGTCTAACTTGGTGCAGTTTGTATGTGAGATACATTGAGATATTCACATTGCAGATATAGTATAATGATTTACAAAAAAAATCTCATCAAATTAATGTTTCTTTTTCTTTACTATAAAATTAGTTTTTACAAGCTCAAAAGCATTAAAAAATAACCAGTATCTAGGATCCAGAGATGCATTTATTTTCCTTTTTATATGGATTTCTGTTGCATTGTTACATGTGAACAAACCAAGCCTGTAGATGAGAACTTGTCAGTGTTTCCCACGAGGATAAACAGAACAGTTGAGTGAGTATTAACTCTGTCAAATGATCAAACGCACACAGGAGCAGCTGTCTGCGTCCAATTCGCTTCCCTCCATGGCTGACATGGCAGACCCCCCCACCAGCCCCCTCGGGGCCACAGACTCCACAGACGATTCTGACGAAGATGAGGATGAAGACTCAGAGATGGATGACTGGGAACCTCGCGAGCCTCAGTCGTTCAACCCTCACAACCTCTGTGAGTGACGTTCTCCACAGTCGTAACACAGTCTGTCAGGAGTCTTAATCGCTCATGTAGACAGCAGACAGATGTTGAGCAATGAGTCTCTTTCTGTGTCTCAGCTCACTGACTCAGCATTGACCTGATTTTTGCTGCATTTCTTATAGACAAAACACACACACACACGCACACACATAATAACACAACATGAAGTTGTAATATAGATATTTAAAAAAAACAAAAAAACAAAGATACATAAAAGATACTGCTGACTTTTGGCTGACGTTCTGATCTAATTCTGCACTACAGAGATGTTGTTGTTTTTCTTGATAAGCAGTTTAATCAAAATAGTGACAGTGTGTCAGGGTAAATTAATATATTGTTAATGGAAATCAGCTAGTCTGTTGTTATTCCAAGCTACTTATTCTATTTTTATACATTCAATATTAATTTAGAAATTATTAATTAAAATCACATAATGTCTCTTATGTTATCTGTATGACACATTTTAAGTAGAACAACAGCACAAAGTAGGGCAAAGTGAAAAAGACCATAGAGCGAAATCAACAATTCTGTGACACCTTTTGAACAATAAAAAGCTTCATAGTGGTAGTATTTGTTGCAGAGCTTTTGTATTGGATTGTGCAGGTTTTCTATAGCAAGTTCACAATTTGACCACATCAACTTTCTACATGTGTTGTGGTGATTCTGTCTTATTGATTTCTCCCTTTTGTGGCCTCTCAGGGTGTGAGGAGTGTAATAATGCCAACCCCTCTGTGTGTCTGAAGCACGGCCCCCTGCACCCCATCCCCAACCGGCCGGTGATGTCCAAGGCCCGGGCCAGTCTGCCGCTGGTCCTCTACATCGATCGCTTCCTGGGCGGGGTGTTCTCCAAGAGACGCATCCCAAAGCGCACACAGTTTGGTCCTGTGGAGGGACCCCTGGTTCCTCAGAGTGAACTGCAGGAACACTACATTCATCTGAAAGTAAATCAGTGCTCTGCATGGCTAGTTTCTATGTGATTGCTATCGAGCTCTCTGTCGTTGTGCAGTTTTGAGTTTGGCCTAGAGCTGCATTGAATAAAAGTACACACATCTTCTGTATTGAGAGGAGTCTCACATTTTACGTTAAAGTCTGTTTTATAGGAAAGTGATGGTTGAAGAAGAAACATAAGTTGTGTGTGTGCAAGCATGTGCAGTCCAGTTTCACTCTTTTAATTGATCTCTAATCAGTTTTTCTTGCTCTTAGCTGTGCATGCTGGATGCAGAGAAAGATGGAGACAAGTCTAACGACATGTGGTTGGACCTTTCCGATGAAGAAAGCTGTAACTGGATGATGTTTGTAAGACCTGCTCAGAACCACCTGGAGCAGAACCTGGTGGCCTATCAGTACGGCTCAGAGATATTTTACGCCACCATCAAGAACATCCAACCAAAACAAGAGCTCAAGGTCAGTCCTGTGTAGTTTGTGTGCTGTGTTGTGTATCGTATGTGGAAGGAGAGTGAACCGGTAAATAAAGGACATCTGAATAAACTGTAGTCATTTGTGTTTTTAATGATATTTCCTTCTGCAGGTGTGGTATGCAGCATCATATGCAGAGTTTGTCAATCAGAAGATCCATGATGTTACGGAAGAAGAGAGAAAAGGTGAGGCTTATTATGTTTATACCATTACAAACTAACAGTAGTAGGGGTGAGTAGTTGTGGCTGTTCCTGGGCCTCACTTTCTGTTGTTCCTTCAGTGCTCCGGGACCAAGAGAAGAACTGGCCTTGTTATGAGTGTAACCGGCGCTTTGTGAGCTCTGAACAACTGCAGCAACATCTCAACATGCACGACGACAAGTTGAACTCTGTCACCAGGTAAAACCATGTTTTATATTTTCTTTCATTTCTACCACATTAGAGCTCATATGACCTGTTCGTGGTTCCTTTACTCTCTCAGATCCAAAGGACGCGGTCGAGGAAGAGGCAGAAGGAGATTTGGGACAGGAAGAAGACCGGGACGTCCTCCCAAATTTATACGTTTGGATCCCCCAGTAGACGCCGGAGGTGACAAGACGACAGTAAGGGACACATTAATACGTGCTGCGTTGATTTATCGATTGAATTTGACACAATTTCGCACATTTTCTCATCAGGCGAAATGATTATCTGAAAAGTTACACAATACACAATCATTGTTGGTAGTTCCAGCTCTAGTGCATGCAGTATTAGATTCACCATAAAACAATAAATGGAAAAATTATTTATACAGTTATTCAAGAGCAAAGTAATAACAAAGAAGCAAATGTTTCTGTCAAAATATTCACGAGGGTTGTCAAATACATTGAATCATAAAATGAGCAGCACAAGATTAAAATGGGCTGCTGACAGATAACATAAAAGCAAATCTGAAAGTGTTTTTGAAACTGAATTACCTGAGCCAATAACAACATTCCTTTTCAATTTCCAATTCCCTTTTTAATCAGGAGATGCTGGAATTGACGGAGAAGCCGCTGGAGGAGCGAGTGGAGGGAGCTCAGAACGGGTTGAAGGTGGTGGAGATGGAGCCGGAAGTGGAGGCTGTGACTGAGCCAGAGGGCCAGCTCATACCCCCTGCAGGGGAACCGGTCCCAGAGCCCATCACCCCCCCATCCAATACAGACCTGTCAGTTCCACTAAAGGAAGACCCGGCACAGAGCAGCCAATCAGACGCCCACCTCACATCTCAGGATATGCGCCGTGCCAAGAGGATACGGGTAAGACTGGAGCCTCTGTGTGTTCACTGAAATATAACGGTGTTTGTTATTTGGTGTCATAATGATTTGCTTTACAACAGTATGTCTCTTTTCCTCAATGCGTGCTTCCCTCAAAGATGGATGTGCCGGTAGGTGGGATGGCAGAAAAACATGAGGTTCAAAGATTCCTTTTGTCATTTTCCATAGTGTTAGGATAATGCTCCCTCCTACACACTCCACTGCATCCATCAGCCTCTTCCCATGTCTCAGCAGATCCATGTCAACAACCCTGTTGGCGTTTTCTGTTAATACTTCCTCTCTTTCTCTTTTCCATCTCAGAATGCAGCGCTGCAGCACCTCTTCATCAGGAAGAGTTTCCGTCCATTCAAATGCACCCACTGCGGCAAGGCCTTCCGGGACAAAGACAAGCTGGATCAGCACCTGAGGGTCCACGGCCGCGACGCCTACGCCTTTTCCTGCCACATTTGCAGCAAGAGCTTCATGAGCGACTCGGCCCTGGAGGACCATCTGGTGGTGCACACGGAGAACCGCTCCTACTCTTGTCTCTTATGCCCAGAAACTTTTGAAAGGCTGGATCTGCTCAAAGACCACGTAGGAGTGCATGCTGTGGACGGCTGCTACACCTGTCCTTCCTGCAAGAAGACATTTACTGACTTCATCCAGGTTAGTAATAAGTGTCTTACAGGCTGATACAGTGATTTTAGAACAGGGTTTGTCAGATCTGACAGGAAGTGAATTGTCAAAACCATTTTTAGATGTTTAAAAACACAAAATTCAGAAATCTCACAGGTTATCTATGTACTCACCACAATGAAGGCAGTGTAGCCAGAAGCATTTAAAATAGCCTGGTTTAAAATAGTAAATTAACACATTTACTTTCTCTTACTCAGGTGAAGAAGCATATCCGCTGCTTCCATTCAGAGAAGGTCTTCCAGTGTTCAGACTGTGAAAAGGCCTTCTGTCGGCCGGACAAACTGCGTTTGCACATGTTGCGCCACTCTGACCGCAAGGACTTCCTGTGCTCAACATGTGGCAAACAATTCAAGGTAAGCTGAAGAAAGGGAGAATTTAGAGATAACAGCTGGCAGTGTTAGTTTATAGATATGTGAGTTCTGATGTGACAATGCTTTTCCTTTTGTGACGTTAAGAGGAAAGATAAGCTGCGGGAGCACATGCAGCGCATGCACAATCCTGACAGAGAGGCCAAGAAGGCTGACCGAATCCACCGCTCAAAAACCCTCAAGCTGAAGGTGCCCACCACCGACTTTGAGAGCTTCATGTTCAAATGCAGAGTGTGCATGATGGGATTCAGACGCAGAGGAATGCTGGTGAGCAAAAAAACTCACAAAAAGCTTTTTATTTGTTGATTTTGCGTTCAAGTACACTGAAAGTGAAATTTCTGGTTCTTTTTCTGGTTACAGGTCAATCATTTGTCCAAACGTCATCCAGACATGCGTATTGATGATGTGCCTGAGCTAACGCTGCCAATTATCAAGCCCAACAGGGACTACTTCTGCCAGTATTGTGACAAGGTTTGTTTTCCTCATCCTGCCATGTGCACAGTGAAATTTGGAAAAGACATGTCATTATTATTATTATTATTATTATTATTATTATTTTATAAAGTTCATTCCTTAAATCAAACATGCAAACCTGTACTTCCCCTCAAACTCTGAACACGAGCGTTCAGCATGATATTAGTGAATCGTTCTGATGGAATGATTTCTGTGCAGGTGTATAAGAGTGCCAGTAAGAGGAAAGCCCACATACTGAAGAACCACCCCGGGGCAGAATTGCCTCCCAGCATCCGTAAGTTGCGTCCAGCTGCTCCTGGTGAGCCAGACCCCATGTTGAGCACACACACCCAGCTCACTGGCACCATCGCCACTTCACCAGTCTGTTGCCCACACTGTGCCAAACAGTACAGCAGCAAGGTTAGTATGAAGCAAAGAAGATATTTGACCGTTTTATAGGAAATCTGCATAAACATTTATACAGAGATGGACTAATAATTTACAATTCCATGCTGTGTCTGGGACTCCAAATGCTAACTTTCTGTGTGTTTGTATCTCAGACTAAGATGGTTCAGCACATCAGGAAGAAGCATCCAGAATTTGCTCAACTTGCCAACACCATCCAGACTCCTCTGACTACAGCTGTCATCAGTAGTGCTCCTGCAGTCATTAGTGCAGATGGTACCACAGCTGAGGCTGTAGTGGTAAGAAAAAGTCACAAACATACACGATGAGCAATGCTCAGCGGATTTCTGTCCAAAGGTGTCACATCTTGCCATGAAAATTTGTATTGCGTAATAAAAAAAATGGTAATAGCAAAGAACAAACCTACAGAAAACTTATTATTAAACTTAGTTTAACAGAAGCAAGAAAGAAGTAAAGAAAGGTCAACTAATGTACACCAGATATTCTATAACTGTTTGATTTATTTTCTCTACAGACTACAGATTTGCTGACCCAGGCCATGACAGAGCTTTCTCAAACGCTGACCACAGACTACCGCACAGCGCAGGGAGACTACCAGAGGATCCAGTACATCCCCGTGTCTCAGGCAGGAGGCAACCTGTCCCAGCCGCAACACATTCAGCTGCAGGTGGTCCAGGTGGCTCCGGTAAGATCCAGGATCTGATATAGGACCAAGATTAATTCGTTTTTTTAAGCATTTATGCATCCCGGTAAAGCTGACTGAACATCTCAACAACATCCTTTTACTCAATCACAGTTATACACACGTAGGATGTAAAATAACAGTAGGGTTTAAACATTTCAGCAGGCAAACAGTTTTTTTATTTTCTGTTGTATCTTTAAGATTTTGTGCAATTTCTCTGTCTCCCAGGCTTCCTCTCCACATTCCCAGCACCCGACAGTAGATGTGAGCCAGCTGCATGACCCTCATGGCTACAGCCAGCACTCCATCCAGGTACAACACATCCAGGTCACCGAGCCCTCAGGCACTGGACAAGGTGCCACCCAGGTAAATCCTCGGTATACTGACTCTGAGGTTAGGTTGATAAGTAATTTATAACATGCAAGGACTTTATAACAAACTTTGTGAGCTCCATAATGTTAAACTTGATAACACAATAATTATATGAACAATCTCTTCGCTCTCTTTTAGGTCACAGGTCAGCCTCTTAGCCCCACCTCCCAGCAGCCCAGTCAGGAGCTGAGCCCCACCCAGATGACCCCTGTGACTTTAGCTCAGAGCCACACCCTGCAGACCAGCAGCACCCAGCAGCAGCAGCAGCAGCAACAACAACAACAACAGCAGCAGCAGCAGCAGCAGCAGCAGGGGACGGTGCAGCACACTTACATACCTGGGAACTGGAACTACAGAGGCTACCGTGAGTCACATACATGCTCCCATATAATCCAGTCGGAGTGTATGTGATGGCTCTGTACTGTATGATTGCACGTCAGGTTAATATGTGAACTTTTTACTGTTGCAGCGTCTGAGATCCAGATGATGGCTCTACCTCACACGCAGTATGTGATAGCTGAGGCCAGCACGCCTGTATCTGGAGTCAACAGCAACCAGGTGAAAACGGTGAGTGAATGCTGTCTGATAGATGGAGTTAAACTGAACCTGAACTGTTTGTGGAGCTAAAGACGTTCTCATCCCTGTCCTGCAGACACACTACGTCATCTCCGAGGGTCAGACTGAGCTGGAGACCAAACAGACTGTTCCTCAGACTACAACCCAGGCCCAAACTGAACATCTGGAGCAACAGCCGACCAATCAACAAGCCACCACGCAGTACATCATCACCACAACCACCAACGGCAGCGGCACTAGTGAAGTCCACATCACAAAACCGTGAACTGTACAGTGATGAACTCTGCAAACCCAGCGCAGACCCCGCAGACTGATCCTGCATGTAGACCTCAGCAGCTTGTACGCACTTGAATGAACAAACACATGTGATATATGCACATGGATACAGACTTGTGTACATACAGAGTTAAAATGGGGATGAATTGATGACCAGCACAGTTTTATGTGTCTGTAAAGTGTTGAGATATTGAATGAGGTGAGAAAATAAAGTTAGTCGAGAGAAAAATGCTTTGATTTTGAACAGAATATTTAAACAACAAAAGCTAAACTAAACACACACAAAACTGGAAAGTGTGGAATTTGTTTCAGAAAGATTTGAATTGAAACTGAGTCTGAAGTGGTGGAAAAGTTTTGTTGCTCAGTCCTTTTACAGGTTTGAGTGCCCATTTTACATATTTATTAAGTTGCAGACATTTCTTCAAGCAAAGTATTTGTAAATGAAAGTGTGGAAAGAAATTCTGAAGTGAAAACTGTGGAAAAATATTGTATAAAACTATTCTCAGTTGGCCTTATGTTTTTGCCCAATGCAAGTACCCAACACACCGTCTGTTATATTGTATGTTACCATGTTGTTGCTGATATCTGATCTGATATCTTTTTATTATTTATTGTCCTGATTTCCGTAAAATCTTTTGTGTTTTTTAAAGTGATATTCAGAAAAGCAAACATAATCATTTCAACTCGTCCAAGACTGGCTGCATGCTACCAAGGGCTTTGGGTGTCCGTTATGAATGTTTTACTTTGATTTAACGAGGATCACACAGTTCTCACAGATACAACAGAGCCAAAACTTGGGGATAATTTTATTTTTTAAAGTATTTAAATGCTCATTTTCACTAACTGGATGAACCAGAAAACTATTATTGAGGAGTAAGATTCATTGAAGTAAGTTTCAAGTCGGTTTCACCTCTGAGGTGTGATTGGATGTGTCAGAAATGTGCTTTTGTTACACCTGTAAGCACACCCAATAGTGATGTCACAGAGTTCTGCAGTACACCTGTACATCACTGCAACAAGACGAGGAGTTAAACCACTGGAGGTCAGAAAAAACAAGATTTTTGAAGGGTTTTATGTTACTTTAAAGAAGAATAGAACATGCATTTCTTTCCAAGACACTTAGGAGTAATATGTTCAGTACTGAGGTTATTTTTTAAACGAGAGCAACACAACAACCAGCAAACTGTCCAAACCCTACAAGTTGTTTTATTGAAGCTTGAAGCCAAATGCAAAATGTGTTTTCCTCATTAACTCTTTTGAAGGCAAATGACTAAACGTTAAAATATTTGGTTATAGCATCAAGTGGACTTGAAGGAACTCAACATGATACAGCATATTCTGCTGTATTAATCTGTTTACAAACCTACAAATATATTGCAAGTGCTTGGTTGGTACTTAAAAGGCAGCAAATAATTTAGGGTAAAAACCAGCAGGAGATACCTCAGCATGTCTCATATTTCCTTCACAGTAGTGTAAGAAAGAAGAATGTACCTCAGCAGGAAGAGTGCAAATCTTGTGATAACAAAAAATACCTGTCCTACTGAAGTGTCCATTAGCAAGTTAAAAAAGTACATAATGTCTTAGATTGTCATTAAGTACTTGTACAAAAAACTCCCCATGATACAGGTCAATGCACTGAATTAAGGCGGGTGTAAAATGCTATTAATGTGCCCATTATTTATATTGGTCTATGGCGATGGACATGTACAAAGTATAGTATAAATATGAGAGTTTGATCACGTACAGCGATTCCTATTGTTGCAGGTGATTTTGTCATTTTGTCCTTGTGTTGAGAAATTAAATTCTTTTATATATGTACATTGTGTTTCCTGCTCACTTCAATTATGAACGTGTTGAACTCGAGACAAATGGAGCCCAAACTATTTCACAAGGTCTTCTGAGGTTAATTGGAGCTGGATTTTGTCTGGATGTCATTCTCGTTCTCAGTGCTAGGTGGCAGCATGGCCTCAGAAGACAGAAACAAGTTCTACAGCATCTTAAAAAAACTGTGATAGTTAAACATTACAACTCAGACAGACAGTGCTAACCTCAATTATGTCTGGGCTGTGTTCCATTTGTAAACCTCTCTCTGGTTTGGGTAAATTTAATGCCATTCACATTCCAGCAGGTTGCTCACATGCTGCGATCTATTAATAGCTCAGCGTGAGTGGGTAACAGTGATTTAGAAGAAAAGAAGTGACTGCTGGAGAGGTTGCTGTTGGCTCACCGTATACCTGGGCGGAGCTGGAATTGTCCTCCACACAATTGTGATCAGTACGTTTAACACATTCCTGCGAGGATGGAATGTGGGAAAAGGAAAAAGCCACTACCTAGATAAAACTATCTTCCAGTTGAACCAGTTCAACAAGCTTGTCATGTAGAACTAAACACATTTTTAACAGGTGTATGTTGGTCAAGTAAATGCTCTGCTGCATTTTCAACTAGCATGTCTGTGTCTGTGTTGCTCCCATGCCTCGGTTGACAGTCCTCTACCCCAGAAGTCAAGGAGTTAGGGGACAGGGAGAGAGAGGGGGTTGGGACAGGGCCTGTAAATGGATGGACGGGGAGGGAGAACCTGCTGAGAGGCGAGAACTGAAGAGGTAGGTAGACCTGCGTGTCTTTCAACAACTGGCCTTTCATTTGAATCAGCTTTTGAGAGACAGGTCTCTGATTACCTGCTGTTACAGGGAGGAGAAGCCTGTGTGAAATGATAGTCCTGGTACACTTCTCGGCTCAGACTATGTTGACAGCAAATGTTTTTCTGATCCATTAGGCAGATATCTGTCAGCGTGACACTCCTCTGGCTTCTCGTGTAACTGCTTACCATTATACATGTGCTAAAAGACCTGAAGTCAAAAATACAGTACTGTGCTGGTTTAGGGATTTGACTCAGCTGGACAACAACAGCTGGCCCATCACTGTAAATACATGTTGTGTGGCAAAGCATTGTCCCCAAAAACGTGATTTTAAAGTCCAGTCTGGATCCCAGGATTTCCAAAGATATCAACTTGTATGAAAGGCGAAGCACAAGAAATCTGTAACTTTCCATCTCATGCCATGTGTTAAAAACTTAAATGTTCTAGCTCATCCTAATTAAAGGGAAAATTCACACAATTCATACAGTTTTTCACAAAAGACTAATAATACAGTGTGCTAATCTTAGCTAATTGTCTGAAATGTATGTCCTGTCTCCTTTTCCTTCCCATTTAACAATGGTAAAACATTTAATTCCCAATAAACTCATCAATCTGTTGCGTTACCGGTTTGCTGTCTATCTTCTCTGTTACCTCATTACTCCAGCGGTTCAAAGCAAACACAAGCTGTTCGTCAGCCACAACAAACATCTTGGTCACAGACTCTGAGGACACTTGGACCCTTGAAAGGCTGGTACAGTTTTGCTCTAGTGGGTGTAGTGTGGTCGGTGTGCCAGGTGGAGGCGCCGCTGCACCCCTCTCAGGGTGATGTGTGCTGGAGGCTCCTGTTGGTGTGTCTGCTGTGGATGGTTCTGGGAGTTTGCGTCTTGGCCCTGAAGTGCCGCCTGCGGCCAGGACAGAGCCGGGTGAGTGCATGAACTGAATCTCCCTTGACCCTGTTGGTGTATATAATCATGTTATGTTTATTCAGTGATTTTGTTCCAATTAAAGGTGGAGCCTCCACTGAGGATACAGCAGGAAGTTGTGACTGAAAACAGGAATAGCCAGTATTCATGGTGAGACATTGTTTTACAGTCATTTCTCTTTTTATTTGATATCAAAATATATATAAATAACACCTTATAGGCCAGATGTTACTTCTGTCTTCACCGCATGTATCTGATGCAAGTGAGCCCCAAGTTGGCCAACACTTTACAGCGTAAAGCAGCTACTACAGATGTCCATTTAAAAATCTGCTATCCATATTTTAGGAAAAACATTTCAAGGCATCCAGAGGAACCACATGTCACCTGTTTGCTATAAACTGTTTTTATTTCACTTTTTATAAAATATCAGTACATCTGTAGGGATGATCACATTTATTTGTTGCTTTATTTTGCCAAAAGTTATTTTTTTAAATGTTTCAAGATGACAAAAATATCATCCTGGTAAAAAAATCTAAGTTTTATATAAAAAAATTCAGAATCTTTTCAAGCAAATCCTTACACATGGTCACTGTCTTTCTCCAGGATGTCCCAGTTGAGGAGTCACAGCCACGACGTTCCTCTGGCCCTCGCCCTGGCTGACAGCCTGCTGCTGTGTGTGCTTCAGGAGCCCCTGTTGGACCCCAGCGTGCCCCACATAAAGGCCCTCCTCGCCAGACTGGAGGTAAGAGGCAGGAAACCAGCTTAAGGAAGTAAAATACCCTTTCTCTCCACCACACACAGTAGCCTCCAGCAATACCCGTCATCTCCCGTGTTTTCAGTCGCTCTTTGCATGTAGATCAGTGTGAAGTCTTTGTCGGTGATATTACAGAGATCAGACCTTGCACTCAGGCATACACACATATTTTAGCCTGAGGCAACACATACACCATCACTGAGCTGCTGTCGTCTGCACTCTGAATTAACCAGATTGTCAGAGGAGATAATTTTGAATGTGTTGTCTCTTTGTGTTGTATTGTATGTAATTCCTGTCTGCGTTTTAGCACACACAATGATAGCAGTGGCAGTCAGCCTGTCAGTCTTTTATTTTATAATATTTTAAGTATTGAATGGATTTCCAAGAAATCTGAAGCTGACCAGAGCATGAATCTTGAACTCCTCTTTGATTTTTGACTTAATTCTAACTGCATGAGCAAGTCAACTGTATATCACAGTAGTTGATGAAAAAACATCTCCAGGTCTAATTTTCCAAAAATCAGCTGTAACTCACTGTTAGCCACTGTCATACTGGGCCTTTCCTTCTGGCACCAGCCTCGGGCTAAACTTGAACTCTTTTGCCATGAGCATTACAGCATCAAAAGGCCAACAGCAAAGCTATAAACTTTTTGTCTTGTTTAAAGGTCCAGTGTGTAACGTTTAGGAGGATCTATTGGCAGAAATGGAATATAATATTCATAGGTATGTTTTCATTAGTGTGTAATCAGTTGAAAATACAAATCCAAAATCCAAAATGTATCTTTGGACAGTTGCATGTGTAGAACAGATGTGTCAATAGAGGATGCATATAAAAAGCAACAAGTAGATTCCTTTGCACTGTCCTCATCTCTTAAAGTTTTATATGACAGCATTATGCACAAATAAATTAAGACATGACTTTTGGTGGATGTATTTATGTATGTGGATTAAGTCCTGCACAGCCACATGTTGCATACACTTCGCAGAGGTAGTTTAAAGTCACTTTAACAAAACTAAACCCAGTCCTCTCTTTTTCACTGTAGTCAGTGTCTCACACACTTGAGAAGGCTGATGCTGGGTCAGAGGGGACATTGGAGGAGACGGACCGAGACTCTCAACTGACAGACAAAGTGAAGCTCATCCGTAACTTCGTGCAGCAGAGGTGAGGTTCAACATCTAGTGTACGTGAAATTTGCTTTCCTGGAAACACAAACTCACACACTCCTCTCTGATAGGATGAGGTCACTGTGTCGGCTCGTCCAGGTGCAGGAGGATTTTGAAGCCAGTGTTAAGGACATACTGGAGGGCGTAGATGGCCTCTGGGCTCAGCTGGAGGAGCTGCACACCGGAGTCACGCTCACCAAAGAGGGGAGCCGGAGCCACAGAGACCTGGCCTCGGCCCAGACAGACGCAGCGGTAAGCAGGGTTTTTAAAGTGCTGGATTTGTTTAGCTTTCAGTTAATCTGAACTACTTTTTAGTTACGACTAAGAAATATGTTTTTGTCGGGTTTCCAAAGTTAAGTTGCGTCTACAACAACAACAGTTGTCTTCTTAGAACCATGAATCTTGGTGATTGCGTTAACATTTGCCATGTCGCTGCCTTTGAGTGTTGTTTGTAATACTCCTACGTGTTTGGCAAAGGCTTTGTTCGCAGTCTTGGGTCACTACAGGAACAGGCTTCAGTGCTGCCAGACTCGTCTGGAGGACAGCACACAACTGCTGCAGGTACACTTCTCCTCATGCAATAAAAATCCACTTTTCATATTTTCTGCTGTCTTCACTGAGAAAACCCGTCTACTCTGTTCCACAGGAGCTAACCTGGAGTCACACTCATATAAGCAACAGTGTGAGCAGCAGCAGTGAGTCAGTTTGGCCGGAGCTGTTGCTTCAGTCCAACATTGAGCAGGTACACTAAACTCTGGCCAGTAGACAAACAGCAGAATGTTGTTTATAGATTTAGAAATCCAACAGGACTAAAAACTCCTCTCTCTTTGCAGTTTGACAAGGTGCAGGAGAGTTTCCTCTCCCTGGAACAACAGACCTCAACGTTCCAGGCCCACCTGGAGGGACTTGGAAAGGAGAATCAGGAAGGACACGCAGGGCCCCTCGGTTATGCTAACGGGGCCCATTCATGCCCAGTGTCCCCACAGAGTTCCCCACATCTCCACAGTGGACGCACAAGCAGTGTGTCACTGGAGCACCGTAACTCGACCTCTGCATCCGTATCTGTGTCCTCAGCAGATGCAGACTCGGACACAGAAGCAGACGCTCCTCTGTCACTGTGTGAGAGGTCGGCACTGCAGTTAACCTCCACTGTCGGACGCCTGCGTAAATCTGGAAGGAAGAAGTGACTTTTATTGGACTTTAGACATTTTGTAAATAGAATACAAGAAGAATACAAGAGAGAATATTTTCAAATGTTGATCATTTGCTGATTATTTATTGCTTCCTGTGATTGCATTACTGTGTTTTACTACTAAGCTTTAACTTTTCATTTCAAGGACTGCATGGCTGGTTTTTAAAGCTTGCAAGTGCATCTTTTTAAATTCAGTGAAACACAAGGGGGCACACTTTCACCAGTTATTTCAGGCACAAACAGACAGCACAAATTATACATTGTACAGTCATCTCAGATCTCTGTCTGCAATGACAGGCCGTGGCCCTGATCTTTTCCTTTCAATCAACTTTATAGGAGGAAAGGGATGAACAGGCTCCTAAAACATATGGCCCATAAATGTGTTTCTTTAAGATCAGAACAGTCAGTCAACTTGTGTCTGAAGAATGACATTTTTAGAGTAAGTTAGAGAGTTAATTTCACCAACCTCCTTTTTGCACTTGAAAATTATAATGTAATGTTTTTATTTATTTTTTATTATTGTACTACTTATAAAACATATCCAATGTCTGTTACAACTCTTTTAACAAGTGTACATTTATCAACGACTGCTTAGTGAATATGTTCTTCTAAGGTGCAGGAGGAACAGGTTACAGGTTAAGAAGTCCCAGACTTTTTCTCTTTTTCACAACTATTTTTCGTTCCGTCTCTCTCTATCAGACTCTGCGATGACTTGAGCCCTTCAAAGCAGGGATTTTAGGTTCAGGGGCGGGGGGGGGGGAGGAAGGTAGAAGGGGGCAGTGGAGGTCAACGCCGGAAGCGTTTCTGTTATTACTAAAAACTGAGCAGTCCTCTAGACCTTTTTGAAAGACATGAATGTCTTTGATCCAAATTCAATTACCCTACAGCTTCAACACTGATAGCATGGAAGTCGACATAGTATTCTCCACCAGATTCCCGACTTTTCTTACCAGAGCAAACAGGATTTCTGATGAGAATCAATTCATTCATGGCCGCTGTTAAGTGCTAATTGTAGGGAGTCAGTACAGTATGCATGACGTGGATGTCACTTGACCATGGACTTGCCTACCATCTGCCAGATCCTGCATCTGTCTGATTCACTCACACTGGGTCAGTGATTGGGAGAGGTGGGGCTGACCCCAAGGGGGATCTGGGATGAAAGGAATGTAAGCTGAACACTGCAGGATCCGAGCTGTCACAACACCAAAGACACAAACACACCATGTCTGGATGGATGGAGGGATGTAAAGACTGTGGGAGGAGAGATGTTGTGTGTTTGGTTATTTGAAGTTAGTGACAAGAGCTTTGAATAAAAAAAAATTAAAAAAAATGTTATGACATGCCGCATGAATATGTAACATTTTCCACGAATCAGTCCTGAATACACAGAACATAACGGTCTTGGATGCTTGCTTACAATAACAATGACCACATTTGCTTTGAGGTCCAACAGTCAAAAGACAACAACAGAGGTTTTTGAATTGATTTATGAAGTGCTTTTATAAATGACTGGGGGGGGGTTGATTCCATTAGATGTGAATTAAAAACAGTGCTTCAAATACAAAACAAGCCCTGCTCTACAAGCCAGTGGGGAGCATCCCGGTCCTGTCCAGATGAACTCATGCCTCACATTGCTGGCATGTGATGTCATAGCCAGCAGAGGGACGGTGTCTGGGAGAGCAGAGGGCACCGGCTATCTGCTCACCGAGAATGTAAGAGTGAGCTAATGAAATTACCACAGGCTTTGTTTAGTTACACTAAAAAGTTGATGACTAGCTTCCTCACGGGCCACTCCAGTCCTGGAGGAGAGGCTATTTCAAAGCTAGCTCAAGTGTGTGTTGTTTCAGAAAATATGGTTCATGGCAGAGGTCAATCCCTCGCCTTATCCTGACAATTACTCAGGATCGGGTTTCACTGGCGTACACATAGCACACATTTGTGCTGATCGCTCCTCTGATGGCACTGCAAATCACCGTACAGTAGTATGGACGGCTGCTATCTGATATAAACAAACTCGAGACTTGTCACAAAACCTTCTTGAGAGCACAGTTAAATAAACCAGCTTAAACTCTCATTAAGATTCGAAATTGCGTTTTCCTGAAAGGGCTAAATTTTATACAACAAAATGACGAGTAGGAAGTTAGTATGTGGACAAATAAATATCAGAATAACAGAATAAACACACACTGTGTCACCAAATAAAGGCAAGAACAACTAAGCTGGCTTTAACAATGATGAATGATGTTTTACACAGGGGTGTGTGTGTCTGTGTGTGTGTGTGTGTGTGTGTGTGTGTGTGAACGGTGGGGGTCCTGTTAACCTTTTAACTTAATGGCAGTGACATTTTCCAGGTTGAGAAACGGCAACAGCGCCATCAAAAAGGCTGCGTGTCTTCATCCAATGATCTGAGGAGTGTGACAATGATATCCCTCTGATCATACAGCAGGTAAAGGGAAAGCAGCACCGTAAATGCTTCAAAGCATATGTTTGTAAAACATCTTACAATCTTACAAAGCGATGTGGTTATAATTAGAAAAGGGCTTGGGCTGTAAAGTCACTCCATTAGCAGTTGTTGTTGTTTTTAGGACTCAATAAGGATAAAAATGACTTGGTAAGATGGATATTTTGTGTAGTGGAGCAGCCACATGCCACAAGTTGTGGCCTTAGCAGGTTCTATTTCGACACTATCACAATAAATAAAACTAATCTTTAACATTTTTATTAATGTGTACATTTATATTTGGTTTGAATTTATTGGTTTTGTGGGGCTGTGATATCTAAATACAGGAACAATATCATCCCGACTTTTGATACATATTCACCAGATACTTAACAAACAAATAAGATGTTTGTGTCAGTGACTGCCATTTAGGTTTTTCCTCTATTTTTAAGACACTATTTTCCTTCATTAAACATGTTTATGCCAAACCCGAACAAACATTTCTGTGGGCGAGCATCCGCTCAACATTATATATACATAAAACTATTGAATGGCTGGAGGCTTAATGTGTATTTTTCTTTATTTTTGATTATAGCCGTGCTGGCCTGGAAGTCGAATTTAAAGAAGCAAAAGCTGAATCACAAACCGCTTGCATGGCTTCTATTTAAGGGCTGGACACAGATAACGGAGGGCCATGCCACTTTTAACCAGAGGCTGTTGGAAACGGAACGGACAGCTGCACATTGAGACAAAACATCAAAAACACCAGCCACAGATGTACGCAATTAGCAACATGGTAGACATTTGGGGAGCAAAGGTCCATAAACTCGCAACTTATTATGGTTGATCTAACATGGCTGGAGGGAAGCCTAAACTCAACAACATTAATGGGCTTTCAGTTTGGGCTGAGACATTCCACCATCCAGAATCTAATGTCGACGAAGGCTTAACTCCTCCTCAAATCTTCCTCAAACCTTTAATTTCAGTTTTCTATATAAATCTTACTCCATTCAGGGCATGCGTGTATACAGTATGTGTGTATATGTGTGTGTGCTGGTGAGTGTAAGTGAGAGAGTGACACAAATGGGCTCAGCATGTTTCCAATCATTAGGAAACTCTAAGCTTCCTGTTTGTGTAAATATTTTCTTATTTTGTTTTCCAAGAGAGCGGGGTAGAATAATCAAGCCTGACCTCTCTGCCCTCCTGTTTCCTACTTGTCACGTGGACGCGGCTCACCTCGACACTGCTGAGACCAGAAGTGGGAGCCTGTTGTGACCCGTCACTGGCTGGTGGGAGAGGTTAGTCAGGAATGGATGGATTCTCCAAAAGGTCATGAGCAAACAGCCATTGATACCAATGGGTAACAGCTGTGGCGCCAGCTTAAACTCAGCATAGTCATGCAAAGACAAAAAGAGCTTGGGACTAATTTTCTCAGCTCAGTCAGAGACACTTACGTCAAGAAATGTATCATTGATAGCAAATGTTTCTGCAGTTTAATTTGGCAGAAATGGCTCTGCTGTTTGAGCTCTCAAGCAATCTGAGCCTCTGAGATATCGCTCATGCAGAATACCTCAGATCAACACGCAGCAGGACAAATCAAACCAAAGGTACATGCACCTGAAAGCTGTGTGCAACTGCAGCAAGTACAATTTTAATTTGAAATATTTAAAAAATGAGGTAAAATTATCAACTGAAAGCAAAGAAATAACAGTTTTATTACATTACTGACGGTGTTAATTTGTTGGAAGAAAGTAAACCTGCCTTTCCTTGTTTCTTATGATAGGGGTGGACTGTTGTTTGGTGTATGAATTCAACAGGTGGTTCTTTTAAAGTTGAACCATAAAGTTGGTCTGTGATGGATGTTTACACCTGTTCAGCTTTGTTTTCTCTTTCAAATGAGTTTTTCTAACCGATATGTTTGTGTGAAACCTGCACGACTTTCTGACTTCTTATATTTCTTGTCCTGTCACTTCCTTTTAGAGCTACATTCAACAACTACGAACATAAGATCCAAGTTATTATAAACTGGAATTTTGCAACATTCTCCACCATGATCCTCAACCAGCTTCTCAAACACTGTATTTTGGCTTCCTCTCACTCTGTCCCTTCACCTCTCAAAGCTTGAACTTGTCTCTTCAGGCCTCAGTATGAGGCACCGATGTGTGAAGCAGCTCTCTGAGGAAAGGCTAAACAAACAGGCTGGCCCAGGCACAAAGAGTCCGCCACTCAGAGACATGTGGCAGCAAAACCCTCTCAATCCATGTCCCCCCCCCCAGCCACAACTCTGAACCCCTCACACTCCTACCAGAGCCACACAAACCCTTCCACATACCCTGAGCTTGGAGCCAAGAGAAGGAAAGATGGAGGAGGAGGGGGAGCAAATTCTGATTCCTATTCACCGAATGTCACCACCTCACAAAGGGGACCGCATGACACTGCCACTAAATCAGAGTTAATGGACTCCTTTCTCAGTCCTGCGAACATGACAGGGGGCGTGCGTGTGAGAGTAAGGGGGTGTGGGAGAAGAACAGGGGGCTGGTGAGGGTGCCTGTTTGCCCCATTGAAGGGGCACATGGGCCAATGAGCCTTGTGTGATATAGTGAGAGCAGATTGGCGAGGGAAGTGTGTTTTCCAGGGGCATGAACAGCTCTCCTAATGGAAAGCCCCGTGTCTCATTCAACACTTATTTGTTTTGAGCAGCCCATAATTCAGAGGATATACTGACTTTCTCTAAATTGTTAGTGATTTAAAAAAGGTGAATGTTAATCATATGGTTTGTTTGACTCTTCTGTCACGACTCTTTCGGCACAGCTGATTTGTGTGTAAGAAGCAAAACAACATAACATCAATCACGGGCCTCGTTAACAGTTGTACGAACGCTACACAAACCATGTTGGCGTGTAGGCAATCCATCAAACTCCTAAAGTGAAGGTGCGGTGAACACCATCCATGGGGCTTGTGGGGCGATTGTCGATTTGCATGTGAACACTTATTTGACAATGAGGAGCCAGACTGGGGGACAGCAATTTCGGAGCCGTTTGTTATCTTCCCTACAGGGCAGAACCTAATACAAGCAACCCCTCCCACACTCAAAGAGCGCAGCTTGGAGGCCGGGGCAGAGATGAGTGAAGATGGCATTGGTGTCACTTGGCAGGCATTCATAGCCGCCGCTACCCCCGTCTTCAGCTACGCAGGGGAGACGCGGAGAGACAGAGGCGGAGAGACACGGAGCCCCAGGTACCGACCTCATTAGCAGATAAAAGCAACCTTTCCCCGTGACCCCTGACCCCGGAGGTTGCCATGGAGCCTTCCAGTCGAGGCATAGATGGAGCACGCTGGGATTGCTCCCAGCAGGGTAGAGTGAATATGGGCTGCTGTGAGAATTATTAAGACCCCCCCCCCCCACCCACTCCTCTCTCAAACACAAATCCATATTCGTCCACTTCATGCTCTTCTGAACTCACTTCTTGATGTTGTGCCGGAGCTCATGTGCTGCTCTCCCTCGCTTCCTGCTTTGTTTCTGTTCAGATGTCCTAATACCAGTCAAACAGTTAAGCTCATTACATCGCAGAGTTCAGCTTTGATGTGCAGGGAGGAAAAAGTGTGATCGTTTACATAAGAACGAAAAGGAAAAGACTACCCGCAACTTTTTTCTCTGCCAGTTTCTACTCTGCAAAGTGGCCATGTACGGTGTTTGTTTTCAAGGCTTTGCTGCGTTGCATCATTGATGCTGTTTGTTCTTGTTAGTTCTTAAGTTGCACAACCAGTTTAATTTGTTTAAATTTACATATATTGTATTCAGTTCTGAACCAACAAGAGATTGTGCATCTGCCCTGTTCATGACTTGTTTTGGATTATTTGCATTTCTGGGTTAAGAGGTCTTTTTGTGATGTGTCTGTTATTAACCCATTTTATTAATTTGTTTTTTTTCTTTTTCAAAATTATTACAGTTTATTTTTTTATTTTTTATGTGAAGCACTTATTTCTATACAAACAAAAGTTATTATTATTATTATTATTAATTACTATATTATTAATATTATTATTATTATTGTTGTTGTTATTATAACTGTTATTATTATTATTAATCATTGAATGAGAATGTGAATATGTTCAAACTGTACATAACACCAAGGAGCTCTCAGACTGTGTGATCATACTTGATGCTCTTTGAGGTAAAACCTTTGGGAGAAAGTGTATCAGTGTGTTACAGCGTGTGTGTTCATGTATGTATCTGCATATGCGTGTGTCATGTGTGTGCATGTGTGGTTGTTGGAGAATTAGGGGTGGGGGGTGGGGGGGTTATATCTTGGTCATGCTGACTGAGTTTTATAAGCTGTGGCTAACCCCACTCCCCACAGCTGACTGAATATTAAATAAACAGAGCCAAGTGGATGAATTCAGCGGAGTGAGTGCTCAGGCTGGAGAGGCACTGCTTCACCAGCGCGGGGCCTCCCCCATGGGGCCCCCACATCAGCCTGTCTTATTCTTGGCAGCTGCAGTGGAGAGAGGCAGCCTATGGGGTGGGTGTGTTTTGGGGGTTGTGTACAAGGGGGAGTCACCTAAAGAGACGGGGGGGGGGGGGGGAGAGGTGGATGGAAGGAAAAGTTGGAATGAGTGAGGAAAGCGGGATGTGGGCAAAAGAAAATTGGGGGCTGGTGTTTGTTGCTGTGCAGCTGTGGGATGAGAATGTCATCGCTGGCTAATTTTTCTTGCAGTTTTGAGGAGAGTTGGTGGAATCTGTCCTCCGTCAGCCTGCCTATCAGAGTCAGAGTGTGACAGTGAGGCAGCATGTCAGTGTCAGTCAGTCTGTCAGGACTACCACATGCCTTCACCCCACTCTCTTCTCAAATATAATGTTTTCTGAGTTCACATTTAGTATTTTGGGGTGCGTCTGATACCAACATGAATAGACAGTGATGCTGAAAAGATGAGTAGAGCAACAAGAACAAAGACATCACATTTTGTACCTCCAATTTTTTCAAATATTATAAATAATTTTATGTTTGAGAATGTGTAATTATTATAAGCTTTCTTTTTATTTTTCAAAAATTTCTGTGAATCAGAAGCAGACATAGCAAAAAAAGCACAAGCTTAATTAATAACATTAGCAATGGCTCTCTTAAAGTAATTCCAGGCAGCAGTATGTACAATATCAGGGCGCACCTAAATGGAACGCACCTATAATTAATATTACTAAATACATAAAAAGTCAAAAAGTCTAAATAATAAAAGTAATGATGACTGAATTCCAATTTGCTGCTTCAGTTTCAGCGTTAATGTTATAACACCTGTGCTTTTTCCTACCATGAGAACTCAAAATGTCTGCAGTGAAAAAAGGAATATTATGGCCACTGCTGTTAAAAGTATGACAAATGTCTCAGGTGCAGGTTTACTTTTGCATCATGGATTTCAACCACAAAAATGTGGTGCCGTGTGGCTTTTTTATGTTCATAGTTAGAAAACACCAGCTCTCTACCACATGTAAACACATTTTGGAAGAAAATCATTATTGGTATTCCCTCATCTGCAGCGTGACCCCAGCCACTCTCATCCTCCCTACAAGGGGTCAAGTCAAGGCGTACACACACACACACACACACACACACTACACACTGCCCCGTCTGGAACCCCCTCCCAACCCCACTTCCCAAACATCACTGTCTCACACCCTTGAGAGTTCCTGTCTTGTGTTTTTTTTCATCTCACAGTTAAAATAAGATCTGTAGCTCAACCCCAGATTACCCCTCCACCACCATCGTTACACACCCACCACCAAAGCTTTTTTCACACATACTGTACTTGGTCTGTCCTTTGTGAACCCAAAACCGACCATCCCAGACCGTGAGTTCAGTTATTCCAGACAGTGAATATAAAGCATTTGATATCAAGCTCCGGCTTGATTTATAAGGCGCTCCCACATGAACGCTATCGAGTCTCAGCGAGCATCTGGGCAGGTCATGGGAGCCATTTTCTGGATGGAGTGAATCCGTAGGGCTCCAGCCTCCCACACCCTACTCTATAAACACAGCTGTCAGTCTCGTGTCTCCTGTCATTGCCAGCTCAAGTGTTTTATTCTCTCCTCTTACACATACTTTGAGCTTTAGGGCTGAGCAGGCAGAGAGCACCCAGTCAGCATCCTGATTACGTAGAAGAGAAATATATATGGGATGCTTTCTTGTGTTTACAGAGCAGTCTTCGCCTGGAACATACACTGCTGCAAAACACTGGCCTTCACTAATGACTCACACCAAAAACCAGCAAAGCACACAGCTAATTGAAGCCAGCGACTGTGTTTTCTGATGAATTGTTGTCCTCTTCGTATCCCTCCCTAAGCGTCCTCCCACACTGTGCTTTAGACCTCCCACAGAACACTACAAACATACATTTGCATGCACTTGCAGACACACACATTCATGCACTCATACTCAGGTAGGGGCTGTCATCAGGGAAATGGTGTTTCATCTTGACCCCAGGAAAGCAGAGGCACGAGTGCAGCTCATTGGTTTTCAAAGGGTGAATGAAAAAGGAAAAAGAAAGATTGAGAGGGATAGAAAAGGAGAGAGAGAGAGAGTATTTGTGTGTGCAGTAGAGGAAAGAGAATGAAGGAAACAGTGAGATGAAGAAGGGAGCCGAGTGCTAAAAACTCTCTGTGTACTCCGTCTGCTTCCTTCTCCTGCAGCCCCACGCAGCTCGGCGTTCCCCCTCTCGCTCTCCTTGTGTGGTCCGGAGCTCCAAGTCATTCCCAAACAATCGGCATTAATCCAGGGAGCGAGGGGCCTGGAGTACAGCGCTGCCAGAGCACCCTCACCCTGGCCTGTACTGACGCACGCTGCACTACACCCACTGTACACACACAGACTAATAGACTCATGCAGCCTTTAATCAGCAGCCTTGGTAGTGTGTTGTATGGTACAATCTGATACAGCAGACGTTGACATACAGTACACCATCACAGACATCTGTAAGTGCCAGACGCTATCAGACTCTAGTGAAGAAGTGGTTTATGAGCACCTTGGCAGAGCTGTTTTAAGGTGTTCATGAGCCAATTGCAAGTTAAGATGCACGTAGAGGTGTAAATTGCAAATCACTTGGCTGGTTAGAATCATTTAGAATCAGTTCAGTTCAAAGATTCATAGTCACTGACGGTAGTTTGTTCACTTTTTATAAGCTAAGCAGTGGTATCTCTGTATGTTCAACAGTAAGTGAATGCATCACCATTCGTACATTTGGTGTTGATTTAACTGTCTTCAGTTCAGTAGTAAATTCAGTTTGTTGTTGTTTGTTTGCGTGTTGCTATAAAGACTGTATAATAAATAGTTTACAGAGCTTCTGAGTCTGAAAAGTGAAGGCCAGCAGAGGGGATACCCCACTCGTTGCTAAAATAAGTCTGACTGTATGTAAGCTTATGAGAAACCGACCCTACTTTTCACTTGATTTATTACCTCAGTAAACAGTTTCCTAATGAGTTTATCATTTATTTAAGTAACAAACAGTCCTGAGCTGACAAGTGTGCTCTTAGTCATCAGTGAGGAGAGCTGCTAAATCTCCAAATAAAGTGCTTTAAATCTGGCTTAACTGTTTTGTACAACCTGCCTGGTTGTCTAACTGCTAATTCTTTGCTGTAGAAATGTCAGTGTGTTCTCAGGTCTCATCCATCACATCGGTGCGTGCAATATTATCACAGCAGATAGCCAAAATAGCAAAAATGAGAGCCAACTTTGTCTCAAGTCTGTAGCTCTACATCTTAGAGATTATTAATATATGAAATAGCATGTATTGAACATTTATTTATTTTAATTCACATTCCTGCATTACTCAGTCAACACCTCTGTTCTTTGCAGGTGCACTAAACCATCCTTTCAAGGATCATTTCTATTCCCATAACTCTATTTTGGCACTTTGCATGAAGCCAAGGGTTACAAGGTTGGTTGTGCACTCAGCCTCCGTGAAGGGCTCACATTGACCAGAACCTGCACCACTCCCATCCCCAACCCCTCCCTCACATGCAGGCCCAGGCATCTGGGATTAGCCAGCATCGTGTACTGTGGCCTGGAATGTATATTCCTGGCAGTGCTCAGGGTAAATTGCTGTAATCAGCCATTACTCTAATTCAGTCATTTACCTGACTTTACACATTCATCACTTTCATATAATTCTAGGCACACAGATGATGAATTGGACTGTTTGTCCCCCCCACCCTATCCCCCCGCTGTAACAGCCCAGAAAGCATGTCTCGCCAGGGGACCAAACTGGACTCCCCCTTCAGCCTCTTACAGCCTAATCACCAGCTCTGACCAGCCATTAGTCAGTCAGTTCAGACACCCTGACACCACATCCGGTACCCCAACCCCACCCCACCTTGCTCCCCAGAACACAGGCCAGAAGGTGGGTGTGCTTCTTGTAGGTTGGCTAGATGGAGTTGCAGCGAGGAACCAGGTCACTAGCTCCCTTATGGCCATTACTGTAATTATAGTTGGCGTTGTTAATTGTTTTTTGTTGGGGCCTAATGAGGTAGGGGGGCTGGTGCAATGCAATTAGGGAGGTCGAAGGAGGCGGTGGGAGGAGAGGGAGTTTTGGGTGAGACAGAGGGTGAGCGGGGGAAGCCAGAATGGGAGGAGGGAGCAGGCAAGTGCAGGATTGAATTGTCAGTCCAGGTTATGATTAGGAGGCGCAGATGCGGCCATGTGAGAAATGAATTTCATGCCTGTTGATTCCGCGATTTCTCCTGGAATGTAGGGGTTTCGCTGCAGACAGAGAGAGACAGAGAGAGAGAAAGAGAGAGAGGGAGACAGAGAGAGACAGAGAGAGAGAGAGAGCTCCTCAGACTCAGACTAACGTAGCCCTCTGTGGTCTGACACAGAGAGATAAAGGGATGAAAGGCTGAGGAGGAAAAGGGTGTAAACAAGAACCCATCATGTGGAAGAAGTTGTGCTTTAATCTTCCCCTTGGATGTCCTCTGTCTGTTAGAAGTGGTAATAAGGTGTGGTATTTATTTTAATGTATTTTATTTTAAGTTTAATGTGTATTTTTGTATTATTATTCGAGATAGCACTTTGTACTATTGTTATATGAAATAATAATTATTAAATGTAATAAACTTATGCATCAATAAGAGTACATTAGTATCCACCAAGCTTACACTTCTTACAATACTTTAATATTGCAGTCAAATGTGTGTAGAGCTCATGTCCTTAAGAAGTTGACCGGATATGACCCCTCAGACAAAGCAGATTTGTATTCTTAGACACACATGGGAAGGGGAGGCTCACTACAAGCTTGACCAATCGTGTTACAATTAATCAAGGAACGTCAGATAAATATTCCCTGGTGTTCTTGCAGCGATGCGTCAGTTTGGATTAAAGGTCTGAGTCTGAAGAAAAGGCGGGAAGAATTATGTATCCCTCACTGTGGGAACAACAGAGCCCTATGTACACTTCTCTCCCTTTTGACTCCTTATGTGAGCACATGTTTTCCATTTGTGTTTGAAGTGTCAGCAAAATGTGTGACACAAGGGGAGTGCAGGGTGTCTGGGGCGGGTGTATGGACTGGAGATGGACTGCCAGGCGCTGTTTACTCTGGCCGGCACCAGTTGTGGATACCAGCCTTTAGCCAACTGCCAACCTGCCATCTCACCAACAGCTTCCCGCCCCGCATTACTCTCCCACCCTGCTCACTCTCCCAGGCCAAGGTTGGACGTACAGTGCAGGATTTCTTGGACCAGGCAGCCGAGACGCCGGCCAAGTGGACTCCTCGTCATGAGAATACAACCTTCAAGGTTTAGGTTTATTTTCCTCAGAAATTAGCAATTACTGTTTTTTTTTTTGACCAGAACACAAAACATAAAAAACAATCCAAATGGGAGAAAGAGTTCATCATGGTTCAGTGAAAGCAATTAAGACAGTTAGTTATTCCTAATTACACTGGATAACCCGTTATAACAGTGGTGTTGGAATAAATGGCGCTTGTAATTATTTGTCCTGACCAGAGGAACCAGAGCGTAGAGGCTGGAATTAAGAGTGATGGGAGAAAGCACTTTGGTTGAACTTGCTGACATGATTTTCCTCGTCTCAGCCTTTTTTTCCCCTGCAGCTCCTCTCCAGTGCAAAACAAAAACAATCAAAGATCCCACACCCTGATAATTAACAGCTATCTTTGGATTAAGTAAAAACAACAACATAAAAATACATTTCAAAAATTAGCAACGCTTGTCATTTTTGCTGGCTAGTGAGGTCAAGTGCTGGTAAACGCCCACTGCTTTAAAACTACAACCCTAGTTTGTAAGGTGGGCACTTTGATTTGATCTTATATACATGGAGCCAAAAGACAATCAAATCTCTATCAAGTTTTAGATATTAAAAGCAATTCTAATGTGATTCTAATCCAATACACTATTCAAATTCTGCAAATATCTCCTCAGCATCCGCCAGCTTTCCGCTCTGTGTGCGCTGAAAAAGAATCCGGTGGTTGCACACAGCCCAAGCTCTGTAAATGGGAAACAAAGTGGATGTGACTGACACACAACACTAACTTGTTATTTCAACCAGAACTTGTGTGTCAGGTGTCGTTAAATGACTTGCCCACTGACATTCAGCTTACTTCCTAGTTTGCCAATTTTGTGTTGTTAGCTGTAGTAGCAGGAGAGTTGTGAGTACCTGTCTGGAGTTGGTGTGCCTGCTTCTGGGATACCGCCTCGTCCTCTCTGCATGTTAGGTGCGCAGCAGCAAAACCCACAACATAACTACCGTTAGTTACATTGCTTGCTGTGTCGTTTCTTTGCGCTATACCATGGTACTGGAATTCTCCAGAATCGCTCACCCCACCTTTTAATGGGTTAAGAAATGGGTTTTGGTCAGAATTCCCTGCAGCCCTTTTACAGAAGTTAAGTGGTCTAACTGTATCGAGACATTTAAGCGATGATGTAAAATAGCGAACAAGCTAAGTTATGCCGTCTGGATGCTTTATAGCCTTGCCACCCAAAAGCAATGACTTATTATTTAAGTATAGAAGATTTTCAGTGGGCACTGTTTGCTCTTACCAACCTTCTGCTGGCGACTTTTTGCCCCGTCAGTCAGTGGGTGGTGAGAGTCTGAGCAGTGGGTTCCTGAGCAGTGAGGTAGTGTACATGCTGTAATAGGGTGTCACAGTGAGTACTGCTGTGTCTGTCCATTGGGGACATCGCATCATGGAAAACCGAGCACAGAGCTCAGCCTGTATGGAGCTGGACATTGCGTAAAGTTTTCAGCAGCCTTGTTCGGAAATGAGTCAACATACTAACGAAAAGCGTTTGTCGCACCCTGGGCCCTGTCTACACCTCACAGAGTGGGAGAACGCACAGGTGCAGATCACAGTTTGCGTGTGTACATGTGTTCGTTTGAGCACGTGGTCGTGCACAGAGCGCTGTTTGTACCTCTCCTGCTGGGTTTGTTAATGAAGGAGTGTAATTGGATTTTTTGGGGTTGGTGCTCTGCGTTCAGCAGAGGGCGGAGCTGGGCCGAACCCCCTGAAGAGAGGGGAGATGAGGGGGACAAACCTGCGGGCTGGATTAGCACTGTGCCCTTTTCTCTCCTGCTCTCCCTCTGGTCTTCCCAAGGTAGGGGATTATTGTCTGTATGAGCGGGGAGGCTGGTGAAAGAGCATTTCATGAGTTCAGCTTGTTAGGATAAATGGCAGGTCGTGCGAGACTACACAAATTCTGCTTTGAACGAATGTTAAAGGGCTAATCTAGCTGTTGCTATTGAAAGCACAAAATCCATTAGCTTGTGCAGAGTTATTCTCAAAGGTAAATCTGTCCGTGTGGAAAGAGTGCTCATAAATTTGGCAAATTAGATTTTTATGACATGAAACTTATGAAACACCTGTGAGTGTGAGTAAAAGTCCAGTACAGAGGAAAATGTACCTTACTTGGCTAGTGCATTTGCTGAGGTCGAGGTCGAGCCTCCCAGATATGCCACGACAATGGTAAAGTGAAGAGGGAGGTTCTGCAGGTTTTTTTCACCAACAAAAGCAGTGAAACTGAGGGAGACGTGGAGTGAGGGTGAATACAGGTTTGCTGTCCCTCTCACTCCTTCCCACCCTCCCTTGTTCCCTCTCCCTCCGCTGGCCTATTGTCCTCTGTCCTCAACCTCCCTATCTTCCGGCTGGGACTGGAGTAGTTCCCGATGGCCGCAAACAGGATTAGGAGCACCCATGGCTTTGGTCATTCTCTGTGGATTTGGGAGTGTTACTGCAGCTTGGCTGAGCTATGGTACTTTAATTACCCTGCCACCAGGGGGCCTCAGAGTGGCCCGGCGGGTAGCAAGCAGGGAGCGGGGGAAAAGCTTCTGTCTTTACATGGGAATAATCCCTGAGCCCCTCTCATCAGGTCAACTTGTACTAAGCACTGACAACCCTTTTTAACCCTGACTGCTAGGCTTTAGTGCCAATTGCACAGTGTTAACATGTAAAAATATATATAACTGTGAGTAGGGAAATTATATTTAAAAGCATTCTTAAAAATATTGTTAAAATACTCCGTAAGTGTCGTAGTAACTTCGGCGTCACCTACTCCATAAACACACTGTTGCAATGTGGTTCTGCTGCCAAGTGTGTAGGTCATCATTGTTTATGTTGTTAAATGGCTGCAGACTGATGCATGGCAGCAAACCAATAACATGAAATCGATTTATATTTCAATTATTTAAATTGTTTCATATGGTTTATTGTTCATGTTAGCACTATGTTATCTACATGAGAAGTTACAATGTATAGTATACAACACAATATCAAGTAGAAATCATGATTGAGTGATTCTGTTATTTGAAATTTGTACAGGTTTATGTTAATTTGTGTATATGTGTGTGTAACATTGCGAGATTGTTTGTTTGTCTGTTGTCTAAGTGGCAATGCAACATGCACTTCTCACTGATGTTGTTTATTTAGGCTACATTAGGTTTATTTGCTTGGCCCTGTGATGTCCAGACCAGACCTGCTGCACCTGCTAATGATCGACAGACTTCGTATGAACAGAGAGAAGATTCTTGCCAACAATGACGTCACTCACAGCCATAGGAGCACAGTTGTAAACATAACTGATTTTATGCCTTTCACTTTATGCATTGTTTTATGTGATACCACAAAGAGATTCTAAAAGCTTTCCTCTTTTATTATTCAGAAGATGCAGAGGTATAATCTAATTAAAGTGTATTTATGACAAGGTTTCATGGATGCAAAATACAGCTTCAGCCCAAATGGTTGAGAGTGGAATGAGAAAATACAGCTCAGACTTAAAATGCCAACATCTGGACCTGGCTTAATGTCACTGTTTGCTATGTGTGTGTATGTGTGTCTGTGTGTGAGATGGCAGATACAGTGTGTGTTTTTGTGCTTGTGAGAGAGCAGGGTCTGCAGAGAAGGAGGCAGAGTAGGGGCACAGACAAAGGTAGGCCTGTGTGCCCCTTCCACTGTCGACCTGTGGAAAATTCCCCGACAGCGCTGTGCCAAGATGCCTGGCTGTACGAGGCGGGACTCAGGAGGAATGTGAGAGGCAGACGTGACCAGGAGTGCCAGCATTTAGCCAAGGCCAGAGAGGGTAGAGGGGGCACATCCTAAAGGGGCGCTCAATTTAAATTCACAGATTTCTCTTTGTGATGATTTACATCTTGTGACATGCATCAGTTTTTCATGAGAAAGTCTAAGTCAGTAATTCCAAGATAGTACATCATTTTGCCCATCATGCTCAGTGCTGCAACTGGTCATTGGGAGCAAAACGCGTTCTCGCTCCTAAGTCGTCACATACTGCAGCTTGGTCAGTGCCCCTATGATTTAAAATAGGACGCTGTAGGTAGCAGCCTTTCTGGAAGGGCATTCAAGTTGCAGCAATAAATATGTAATGTCTGCAAGTTCCAGTCAAGTTAGCATTTACAAATATGCAATGTCTGGTTACACTTTCAAAATAAAGTGACGTGAATCAACGTTGTGAAACAGTTTGACTACAAACTACTTTCTTAGGTTTATGCACAAAAAGACTCATACGTCACATTACATAACCGTCATGGATAAAATCTTCCATCCACCCCTCGCTCTTTATAGTACGTCACCTGACTTTGATGGTAGGTGCATCCATAAATTGACCAAGCTGCAGTATTTGAGAACTTGGGAGTGAGACTGGGTTGTTGACGTATTGCACTCCATATTATTACTGGAGTGGAGGTGGGTTGTATTTTGTATTCGCTGACAGATGGAAATACTGTGTTGTCCCTGGTCCACTGCGTTCAGGGTGGTACTTGTCTTGCTGTCCTGTGGTTTCTGGCAAACCCTCACATTTGTCTGCTCATTCAAACAGCTCTAAACCTAAACCAATCACTCCTCTTTCACTGCAGCCTCGTTTGAGGCAGCTGTCCTCAGGCAGTTCACCTGGTTGACTGGCCCCAAGGTGTCAATCTGGACCAGGTGTCCCTTTCTACCCATCACCCCTCTGGTGAGGCATGTCTGACCTACAGGAAGTTGCCAAAATATCCCACCCCACCTGCACTGGAGGCCTGCATATCCTCACTCACCATCCCCTCCACCGCTGATGGCTGGAAGACATGCTACAGTGACTGCAAACTTCCAGGAACGGAACTCTTTAAATGTGCAACTTTGCTAATGAGCTTGAGTTATTGCCTTGGATGGACATTAATAATGAATTATGAATAATTATTAGGGCAGTGCAGTGGCACAGAGAGCCTGTCTCTCATGCAGAAAGCCCTGAATCCAATCACGTCTGACAGCAAGATCCCTTGGGGTACCATTCTGTAGCTGATTTGGCACTTTGATGTCTTCATGGCGGTGAGGTAAGAAAAATGACAATGACAGAAAAGAATATGACAAAAAGTGTTACTCATATGTGCGTTGACGGCCCTCCAAGAGGTATATCGTTCCCAGAGAATCATTTCATAGGACAGCAATCAGGTGCTGTTGTATCCATTGTAGTGTAAGGGGCACAGAGAGGAAATTGTCCCGTCTGCCAAGCCTCCGTGAATCCTGTCAGAGGCTCCACTGGGGCTACCGAGCCTCCCTCAATCAGGCCCAGGAGCCGCCAGGACCCTTGCATCTGGTCCTGCTTAGGGCAGCCCCCAGCCTCTCCCGAATAACATAACAATCATTTGCTTTTGCTCCAGTTTTCTACCACAGCGAAGCGGCAGAGGGGTGCTAAGACAAACTGCTGGGTGTGCTCCTCTGCCGTGCAACCAAAGCATGCGTGAAAACAGTTAGGGTTTGGAGGAAACACATGCGCAAATACATAAATAAACACACATATGGAGACCCACATACACAATGGAGAGAGAAAAAGGTCAGCTTGCCTTGCCCCCACCCTTGTAGACATTCCTGGAGCACCTGCACTCACTTAATATTTTGGCAGGAGTGGAAAAAAAGCTCCTCTGCTCAGCGCCTGTCATGTTTGTTCACTGAAGGAAACAAGTTTGGTTTTAATTAGAGCCCCTGCCAAGAGCTGAGGTAATTGCCACTTTCTTTTTAAATTTTCTTTTCTCTTTTGTTGCTTCATATACTTTAAAACAGAGTTGAGTGGAGCTCATGCTTACAGATTTTTTTTTTTTTAATCTGAGCATGCATTATATGCGGTCAGTGGGTGCATCCATGCTGGAAATTGAAAATACAGGAAAAACACAAGGTCAGCAGCCCCCTGAGTGTAGCCAGACCTGCACTGTCATTAGTTACACAGGACATACAGTTTATGATGAGGAACATAATCATTTGGATAATTGCTGTGTTCATCCAAAACCCACCTCCCCGTGTCTGTATGTCTAACTCTCTGGCTGTTTTGGGCCCAGAACAAGGTTTTGTCCTCAAGGGGTCTGGGGGTTCCGCTCTTACTTAACCCTCCCCACAACCCCCCTCCCCCTTCTCCCCACCTGTAACCCAGCTGTGGCCTTGTGCAGCTCATGAAAATTCCCACCAAATTATTCTGACAAAACACCAACATCTGCTGCTGGGAGACACCCTCTTCATTACACACACATGCAAACACACTCATTTACATATAGAAGGTCATCTCGGTTTACAGTTGTTGGTGTACACACGCCTATATATGTACGGCGACCAAGAGAGCTCAACGTGAGACGGAAATGAAATTTATATACAACATTAAGAAACACAAGTAAGCACAGACATGCAACACAACACAACAGTTGTTTCTGAGGGACGGTAAAAACTGATGGAAAACTGTTATTATTAGTAAAAAGATTCAAACAATATCTTCAAAAATGCTGAAATCATGAAATCTGAATATTTTTTAAAAATGTGCGTTGTTAGCTCATTTTGCAACCGCAGTGATGAGTGGTTGAATCACATTTATTCATTCTTTGTGTCCCCTGGAAACTTCTTTCTATTAAAATATACTTCCATTGTGGTGTGCAGAGTTTGCAGTGTGTCTGTATGCGCATGCATTATTTTATGCTGTGTATGTGTTTTCTTTATTTGCAGTGCGTCAAGCTCCCTCTGCAACCTCATGTTTCTCACGCGATAATACGATGATGGACGAATGTAAAAAAAAAAAAGATTGACAGGCTCATCATCTGCCGCTCTGCTCTGTTTCATCACACCTTGTGCAACAAGTCACAATGTTGAGATTGAGAGGGTGCACTTGAGACAGGAAGACACATTTGATTTGTCTGTCTGTCAATATGTGGATGGGAATCAGGGATGTATTTTCTCCCAGGTTTTTCTCGGCGGGGCCTCAAATGACTTGAGCACATGCTGAGACTTTCAGAAGGGCTTTTATTTTGATTTGCACCAGCAGGGGATAGACTGCAGCCTGCTTGGTCTCTCTCCATCGGAGCCCCTGCGGACCCATCAGAGCCGCGCTCCAGTCCAGAGATGAGACGCCATGGCGCTGATTTACTATTCAGAGGTTATTCATCGCCTGTGGATAAAAAGACAATTGAATTATGTTGTTGGGAGAGCCAAGGCTGGGCCAGAGCAGCTCAGGACGGACAGACAAGAGAGACAGACAGACAGAGATGTCTGATCCTTCTGATTGCTCCAGGCGACTTCCTGTTTCTCTGATCGGCTCTGTGTGCCGATGAAAAACAGAGATGGGAGTGCTGTTTGCAGTCAAGGCCACTGATACTTGCCGAGATGTCTGCAAACAGCTCGGGGTCAAAGGTGAGATCCGAGCTTCAAGAAAATAATTGTGCTCAGGTGTGTATTTCAAGTTTCAGCCTAAAATGAGTTGAAAAATGCAATTTTTAAAGGAATACTAAAGTGAAAGGACGTATTTTGAGTGTCCGATATTCACACTCACAGTTCCTCCACAGCATAGGTAACCTTTACTTGAGTGTTGATGGTTTGAGAAGATTTTATGGGCATTTTAACATGTTTTTTTTTCTATGATTCTCAATTGTAGTTCATTACAACTTCTGTGAATCCATGCTGACAACAAGTTCATTACAACTTCTGTGAATCCATGCTGACAACAAAACTTTATAGATTGTAGATATATGCATTTTTTGGAATATTAAGCAGTTGATTTTTGAGTGAGATACTGTAACTAATAGAGAGGCCTCTGTTTAGTCACACAATGTTCCCTCTGCAGACACTGTGCACATGAGCTTCTTATTTAATGGACATCATGTCATATATGTAAGACGTCCAACATGTATTCAGTTGTAATGAAGCAATGCTGTCAGCTCGGCCCCATGCCCAATAGTAAATTGTTTCTTGGATGTTCTACTTCCTTCCCCTCAATTACATCATGCTGTTAGTGTTGACCTGCCATCCGTGCAACACAACTCAAACTATATAGCGGTGCAGAAAATGGCCCACATTTTTTCACGTCTCAGGTGAAATATACCACAAGAGACACTCATTACAACGTGCTCTGTTTCCTATTGAATTGAATTTTAATCACTGCTGCAGAAATGTCTATGCCAGATGCACCGAGGTGTTGGCAGGACATCCCTCGTTTTTGAAGGACAGGGATGTTTTACCCATTTCCCATCACCCATGTGGACTCACTGATATTAAATTGAAAATACACATTGAAATCCCGGGACACACACAGATTGCAAAAATTTAAAAACATCAACAAATGGGAAAAACATTTAACAGCATGGATCTCTGTATCCCGAAGTCGAGTCCGTTGGGTGGCCTTTGCTCATGGGGTGGCCCACCGTGGCATATGAGTGTTGATTGTGTACAGTATGAGTATCAATTGTAACACCCCCTCTTCTGTTCGCCAAGTGGAACATAGCTCCCTGTGCCCCTCACCTCCCAGGACACAGAAGGTGAGCTGGACACTGGCCCAGATAAACCAAACGTCTGTTCCAGCTGGGGTTGTGTCAGGATCTACTGGGCGGTGGGGACAAGCCCGTCTTTGTCCAACAGAAGCTGCGTGTGGTTCAGTATCTTAAGAGAGTCATAATCACATCGGTGATCGGGGTGTTAACAGGCCCCCACAGCTGTCAGAAAGCGATGCACCCTGGGAATGCATGACGAAGGAACCGCTGGCCCTCGGCGTGCGGTTTGCAGTATGTGTTAATGTCTGTACACACACAGCATGCATATGTCTATTCATCTCAAGGGTAATATGGGTGGATGCCTCATTTCTTGTCCAAACACATCAACAGCTATGGCAGCGCATCAACAGCTTCATCCTGTGTAATTTAAATGTCTTATGAAAAGCTTCTGTCCCGGACATTGTGTCAAGGCATTCCGAGCATTGTGATATATCTTTGTATAAATGCTGAAACACAGTAAATGACAGGATTCAAAAATAAACATAACAACATGAAACAACGATATAATTTCAGAACCAAAAAATCCCACAAAACATCATCTGCTTTAAATCAACCCGAAAACATTTTCTCTTGCCGAGGAGACATTTGGAGGCCTTTTGATGCGTGGAGGGTAACCAAAAAATAGCTTGGTGGTTAGGCAGGGGAATCTACAGGGCATTGCAGGGAACTCTGCTCATGACCCACGCTAAGGTACCTCCTGTCCAGGCGCTGATTCATGAACAGGGGTCAGTCCTTCAGAGTATATATCAGGTTCTCAGTTTGTTGCTTTTAGCAGCTGTTATTGCATTCAAGTGACTAAGCTGCCCCTGCTGAATAGCAGGCTTGAGCAGGGGAGGGGGACTTTGCCCTCAAGGTCCCCCAGCGTGCAGGCAGAACAGGAGGCAGGACCTTCGAGATGACGCTACGGTACTCCGGCAAGGCCCAGGCAGGGATTCGGTAACACCGGCCCATGCCAGGCTGTCTCCAGGCTGGCAGGCAAGGCAGCACAGGCTAGGTGGTCCAGCCTTGTTTACCTCTTCAGCCGCACGCATAGGCTTGTTTAAACAAAGTGGGTGCCTTCATAAGCTTCCCCTCAGCCTGTGGACGTCATCAGGCAGGCGCGTGTTGATGTGGCCTTTCCCTGGAGCACCCTGGACTGTGTACTTTGGAGAGAGACAGAGAGAAAAGAGAGAGAGAGAGAGAGATGTTGCCAGCTGCAGGACTCAGACCACAGCACCCCTCGTCACAGTTGTTTGACCAGATAACTGTGGGCCAAAAAGATGGTGGAGCAGCATCAAAATCTTGGCTTTCTGGCAGCCATGATTAACATTTGGATCCTAACGTCGAAGCCTCCAGCCAACGATTCAACATTCTTCCACTCCACAGTACTGCCAGCTCTTTTTGTGATCACTGTATGCTCACTTCATCACCTGTTGCCTGCTTGGTACAGGTGATCCTTGAAACAGTGCTTGAAAGTACAGTCAGTATAAGAAATGTCTTATTTAAGGATCTCAAGCATGTTGATCTTAATGTTTCAGGAACTTGTAAAATAGCACCTGAAATCAACTAAAACTAAAAAAACAGGGACGTTAAAGTGGTTGAGATTCTTTTGAGCAACCTGGTTTCAGAAATATGTCTCACTTCTGACTTATCAGTGACTGTAAAAGTCTGCACACCAGCACAGGTGTTTTCAGTTATTCTAATGAATTACTTTGGCTCAGGCTGACGCTGGGGAGTGCTATAATTTTTCACAGCAGCCATTTTGACATTGAACTGTAGGGTAAACACAGGTGTTACCAGTGATACTAATTAAGGTTCTGTTCCATTTAGGTCAAACTGAATCAGGATGCTGCTGTTGTGCATGTCAGTTCACTGGAAAGGCTCTGCCACACTAAATGGGACAGAAGCTTAATTAGTCAACACACATTGTTCTTCCTTTACAGGTGCAACAGCATTTCACCCCTAGGCCACCAGGGTGCGACAAACCTGACAGGTAAGTGAAGTAGATGTTGATCAATTATACCCACACAATCAGGAGAAGATGTCTAATCAGGCAAAGTAAGCAGGAGTGTGTAGGGCTTTTAATTAATTCTCTTGAGCAATGTTAATTTCTGCCCTTGTGAAAACATTAGCTGGTCATGGTCAACACATTTGAATAAAATGAAATCTACTTAAGAAAAAGGTTTTCCACCTTTAAAGGCGATTGAAGGTTGTATGTGTCTCCAGACGAATGATTAGCAGAACTATGTGACACGCTATTTATCTCCTGAAAACCGGACGCTGCTATCAAGTCCTGCTAATGCGTTTTTATTGAGGAATTTTCTGCAGAAATCTCCTTATGGCCCACCCCTGTCAACGATACCAGGCCATCCATATCAGTCAAGAGCAGTTGAATGACTCATTAGTAGCTGCCACGAAGGCCACTTGGCTGCTCACTTTATCATTAATCAGAGCACTGTGTCCCTTAATGGCAACCAATAGAGTGTAACAAGCAGCGCTATCTGGGTGCTTTGATCAAGCATCTGCCTGTTCTCTATCACCCTGTTGGCCCTGGGTGGCCTTGTGTTGTGGGCCCTGCTTGGTCCATGGGGACAGGGTTTAGAAAAGGTGGCTATCTCAGATGTCCTCCCCTCAACCATACCGTTCTTCTGAGTCCCCCACCCCCCACCCCACCCCCATTTCTCCAGCACATGAAAGCTAACAGAGGGCATGCTGGTCTGATCCCAGTCGCTGACATGAATTTTTTGATCAATGGCTGGTGCCTCTGAAGGGCCTTTTCCAACACTGCTCCTCTCGCCAGCCTCCCTGCCCCTGATGGCAACCCCCCCACTCCTCCCCTTTCCTCTCACTCTAAAGCTTGGGCAACTCCAAATGTCAATGATGTTAGTTTAGCCATTGTACACGGCTGGCCGCATCTGAATGGGTGACTTGTCCCCAGGCCAGCCCCCTACAATGGCCTCCTTTCTCACTCTGACTTGTTCTCAGCATTTTTCCCCTTCCATGAAGAGAGGGCTCTCTCTCTGGCTCTCTTAGCTATTTGGCTCTGCTGAGAATCCTGGAGTTGGAGTTAAACTGGAAGAGAAGGAGCAGGAGATCAAGAGAGAAAGCCAGAGAGAAAGAGAGAGAGAGAGAGAGGGTGTGAAGGAAGGATGGAGGTTGTGAGGTCAGTGGGGAGGTGGACCGTGACAGAGCAGTAAGCGGTTTTATAACCAGAATTGTTACAGTGTGCTCTGCCAATAATTACCAGCACAGAGGAATGGCGGTAAATCTGGCTTTCACAGACCGGCTAAGCTTGTTAGTGTGCTTAATCGGACAGGGAAAGAGTGTGTTGTAGCGCTGAAAGCTTTGGGGACTGAGAAAATGTGCACCCGCTTCCCTAATGAAGAGTGACGAGAGGAGATGGGGAGGGGAGGAGGTTGAGGGAGGAAAAAGTCATACATGTATGCTGAATTTACAGATCGGGATGGGTTGAAATTCCTCATCCGTGAGAGAGGGCAGAGCTTGGACTGACAGTACGGACTGACACAGAGCTGAAGGGCAAGCAGGGTTATGGAGACAAACAAAAAAAGAAGGGAAGAAGGGTGGAGCCCCATATTTTTTTAGAAGGCGAAATGGGGTCCAGCTCATGTGGTCAGCGAAGACCAGGGCTGCTTTTTAAGTCTTTTGGGGCAAATCCATGTTGAGTTTTGAGTCAGTTGAGACAAGTTCAAGCCACTAGTCTTGTCAAACCAAATCTTTCGTACAAGTTGAAACATTTTTAGCTCCTGCAGATTCGTTGGCACCGCCCTGAGCAGATTTGCATCTTTGCGCACACTCACATCTTTCTGTTGACTTTGTAATGTGCCTTGCACTCTGTCTGAACATACCTTCAGAGTCGTCAGTCTTTCATTGTTGTGATGTAAGTCTGACTTGAGTCTAGAGTCTTCAGCTCAAGCCACCCTCTCCCCTCTAATTTCCTTCCCCGTTGAGTCTATCGTCACCACTTTCCTTACCGTCCTCTGAAATAATTATTTCTCATTAAATACTTCCCTCATTTCCCACGTGGAGCAGATTTATTTGAGCATGTTAAAAGCAAAGCAAAATGAATGTAATATTTTCTGGAACAGCTGCTGGCTGGGTCTCTGCCAGATTCGGGAGACACACTCAAGCACACACACAAAAACAACTTCCCCCCACTTTTCAATGAGGTTTTTATAGACACTGAACATCTGGAGCGAGAAAGACGGTGATGTAGAGAGGAAGAGGGGTATCGAAAAAAAGTAACAAGTCGTATATTGTCACTGACTTTCTTTCGAAGGAATGAGGTCATTATTGTGGCTTGAATTATAATTATCTTTTCATTTTATGAGTAATTAATCTTCCTTTGTGCTTTTTTATTCAATCAGTGGTTGTCATTCTCGTTAAAAGGAAAGTTATATCATTAATTTTGGTCATTTGGTCTCATGTGCAAGAGCAAAGAGCACAAAATCATATCTGCAGAGATTCAGTTACTAAACTAAATGCTTGTTAAATAGCTGAACACAAAATGGAAACCCATGCAGCATTACACATCCCTCAGGTACATACATCTTTTCCCACTGACTTGGAAGAATTGCTCATTTTCAAACACTTTTTCAAACACAAACACTTTGTGTGCTGCCATCTACTGATGCGTCATAGAACTGCTTGGATTTCTGCAGTCTGGGGGTCAGGTACGTCCACATCTGGACGGCACATGCCTTCTGAGACAGATGTATGAGGGGTCAGGGGTCACCTGGGCCCTTTAATGCAGATTAAAGAAGAAAAGTGAAGAACAACAGAGATGAACAAACCTCTGAAGTGGCTCCAAATCTGGACAGCACGGAGTGAGAGTCTGATCAGCATCACTCAGGTATGCATGTGATGACAGGCTGGTTGATTGCACAAAAAGACAGGAAAGAGGTTGCAGAAACTATCCTGGAAACTCCTAATAAACTACATCCATGCATGATTACATTGATAACATTGAGCCAAATTGTGACTGATTTCAAATTCAGATTTTACTGAATATTTTTAATTTCTTTCTTTCTTTGCTGAGATTTTTTATAACTTGTGATGGTACTTTAAATGTAGATGTGTGACGTGGCGTGCTGCTTGTGTCGAGTCTTTGTTCCCCCTGCTTCTCTGCTACTTGCTCTGCTCAGACATGTCTCTCTCTCCCTCCCCTAAATTCCCTTCTTTCAGAGAGAGGTCAGAGGCCAGGGACTGTGACCTACCCTGGGGGTGGGTGAAGGACTCCCCACCTCCCTCCCTTCCCTGAGAGATGGGCTGTTCCTCCCCATCTCTTTATTTTGTATACACCTGAGTCCCTTATTCTCTCTCGGAGTGCAGAAAGAGCTGCCGTATCCAGTTTCCAGCTCTATTTTGGATTGTTCGGACAGATCAATACGTGCTCCACCGCCGGTTGTATGGAGTCATTGTGCACGCCAAAAAAAAGAGAGGGAAATGACTTTACTGAAAGTTCTGATCACGCAGCTAAAAATAAAGCAAGTTCACAAATCCCATGGACATAATGGTGCCTGTGTAGAACTGAATTACGTCCATTTGTGTGGTTTCCAAAATATATTTGTCGAGTTGTAATCTAAAAAAAAAAAGACGTGGAGTTCTAAAGAGAGATTTTACTATCATTACCTGGTTCTGGGAAGTTAGGTCAGATGAAGTCAGGTCTCAAAAGTAACGTCAGACAGTGTATGACTGTTTTCTCCCAACTCATAAGCCCATGTGTTTTGATGTTGACCACCCTCCCTCCTCCAGTACCCCCTGCCTCTTCTTGGCACCGGTCCTGCATGTGTGTTGGCTTAGAGGAATTTTCTGGAGCCTGCAGGAGAAAACGAGTTGCATTACACGCCACTGTCTCCTGCTCGCTCGGTCCAAAGCAAAGTGTTGCTGGCCCTGTCTCTGCTTGTGCTTCTCAAACACGTTTAAACAACTTGCCTCCTCTCTGCTCCTCATTCCACATTTTGACAAGCCAGACAAGGAAAGTGTTTGGGATGAAGCTGGCCCCGTCTCAAGCTTGTGTCTCCTCACGGTGCCTCCAGTGATCTGGACGATTCTTTACAATCTCATGCTTCTTTCTCAACAACTCAAATGTTTCTGATGTGCCTGCAGCCTGTTTTTTTTTTTATATCCACATTTCAAAATGTGAAGGTTATAAAACTGATTTCAAGATCTCCAGTTCAACTTCTCTTCTGTATTTATTCTTCCATTTTATTTTTTTCCCCCCACTTCATCTCTATGTTTTATACAGACTGTTTTGTTAAAACTGAACCCGTTTATCATTCTCTGTCTGCTCTGTGATTTTCATCATTGATTTTTATGCCATATTTTTGTCCACTTCACTTCAACTGAGCATTTTTCTCCAAATCTCTGTTTTGCGATTTATTTCTATACGTATAAATCAAACCGATCGATGACTAATCCGAATATTTCAACAGAAACAGACAGTACTGAAGCAGGTTAAGAGTCCCTACAAACTGCTGACTTTATACTTGGGTTTTGTGAGGTTTTATGAGAAGGGATATGAGATTCTGCCCTTCAGCTGGTGGCATTCCTTTGCTCCTCAAATGCAATTATCTTTTCCCATTTGTCTGTTTTTGTTTTCCCCATCCTTCCCTCTTACACTCATTTCCTGTTTTGAGCTACACCAGGCTTTTAGCCCCCCCTTCCTATAAGTATGAGAGCATATCTGTTATTTACAGCCCCCAGGGGCTACCTGTCATTCTTACCGCTCCATTGTGATTGCCATGGTGACACCCAAATTCCACGGAGCGCAGGTCCCGACCCCCACCCGCTCCACCATTAAGCTCTGACCCCTCACCTCCACACCTGGGGATGCAAGTCACAAAACTTATTGCCATCTATTAGAGAGTGGAGGAGGAGATACGGACGGAGGCAGAAAAAGGAGATCTATCTATCTATCTATCTATCTATCTATCTATCTATCTATCTATCTATCTATCTATCTATCTATCTATCTATCTATCTATCTATCTATCTATCTATCTTCCCTGGTCTTTATGCTAAGCTAAGCTAACCTGCTCATGGGGTGGCATAAATAAATGCTGATATATTAATATTTGCTTGGAACAGCCCCCAAATGAAGATATTTTAACTCCAAAGCATTACATTACTGTGGCACATTAGTGAATCATTGAATAGAAATATCTGAAGGTTTCATTAGAAATTAATAAATGGTTTTATTTATATTTAATCTTCAGACATTTGTCTAAATATTTCTCTCTTCTCAGTGAACTGAAGCCGATCACTTAGTCTAAAATGTGGCCATAACAGATCATTAAGTAAATTCCCATTTTAAAACAATTTATTTTTTTTAAATTAATCTAAAATAATGTGTTGAATTTGATTAGGATCGTAAACCAAACTGGGGCGGCCAGGCATGTTTTAGGCCACCCCCCCGCCCCTGATGACGTGGTATTGATCTTCTCATCCAACACAAAAGGCAAATCAGCATATTTCACCGAATGCTGAACTATTCCTTTAAACCTAAAGCAACTTGTTGACATAAGTTTAAAAAAGTCAAAAGCTGTTTTAGATAAAAGTGTGATGCCTCCTTCAGCACACTGCAGTACTTCAGTTAAATGTTTCTTAAATATCTGATGTTTGATCCGAGCTTCTGTTCGACTCCGTGGTCGTGACTTCAGGTTCATCACAGTGCACCAGCCTGAACGTGTTTGTACACGTTACACTTCTCAAGCCGGTAATATCCTCTTTTCTCAACCTGTGACTATGTATGTGTGTGTGTGTGTGTGTGTGTGTGTGTGCTCTCCAGTTCACCATTGTAGTCATGTTGCCATGGATACAGAGGCCACTTGGAGAGGAAGACATATCAGAAGGTGATAAGAGGCTGTCGTGAACCCGTGACCTGGTAAAGTTACAGAGTTACAGACTGAGTTTAATCTGTTAATCATGAAATGTATGGATATCATCTAATATCTTCCCTTTAACACTGGAAAATCACACAGCAGGGGTTTCATCTTCTTCTTAAGGTCTGACTCACGCTGCTACTGTTACTAAAAATGATGATATGTCTGACTGCTAATAAAGAAAAAAGCTGATCCCATTCACAGGCGCCGCTGAAGTCTGTTGTGTGAATGGAGAAGAGACCTTCGCTCGTGCGACTGTTAACATTTAAAGTTGGTTGAATTAACCCTCGAGCCCCCCGGGCTGTATTCCTCCATAATTACATGGTTTCACATTTTCCCTTACTCATATATAGCCATGTAATGGTTTACTCCTGCAAATATTTTGGTCCAGCTGGCGCTATAGTGTAACTGTAGAAGGAGAGCCTGTAGTGCAGGGGTGCTGTCTTGTCTGTTCATGAATGGACTTTATAACATTTGACAGACAGACAAAATAAAGTCATAGACAGAACATATTCAGGGACAGGCGGGGCAAAATGTCACATTTAGGAATAAAAAGGGAGGAAAATATGATTTACTTTATTTTGGGGTGTTGACAAAAACAAACTTGTTATAAATTCCACCTTCAGGTACTCGTACACTGTTGGCTTTGATGTTCAGCGCAGTCCAAGAGTTACTTTCTGATCAAGTGGTGAATTTCATGTTTTGCTTTATCCACTTTTCTTGTTTCCCTGCTCCGGTTTCCACACAATGCTGTTCGACATCTTCCAGAGCAGGGGTTTCCAAACTTTTTCACGTCAAGTATCACCACAATAGATGTCCTCCCAATTTGAGAGGATTTTGTCTTAAGGAATCATTTTTAGGTTTCGAGATTCAAGTCTTCATAGTGAATCGATGATCCAACTGGGATCATTATAAATTACGATCAATTTTCAGTCAATAAAAACGCACAATACTATTTCTTCTCTTGTTATTGGAACTTCCAAAAAAAAAGTGATTAAAGTTCAAATATGCTATTCCTCCTTTTGCTGGGGACCCTCTACAACCCACTCAAGGACCCCTGTTGGTCACTGTACCCCAGTTTGAAAACCACTGCTCCAGAGAATGGGGTCTAAACTTTATTGTGTAAAGAAACAGATAACAAGAGCAAACTTTCTGTCACACCCCTGAATGCAACATGTTTCCTGGCTGCATTGAGGTTCTGGTTTATTGAGGCTTCTGTCAGTGGACACATTTCTACATCTGTCTCTTCTACGATGCTTTTATTGCTTTATGATTGTTAAATATTTGTGCAAAGTGGTTAGTTTTTGCTAAAAAAACTTTTTAATTCTGTACAAAATTCAACTTTTACTGTTGATATTTTATATAGTAAAACCTCCTTCTCTTGATGAGTCAGACTTGTGATGCCACATTGTCTAGGTGTGGTTCAAAATAACAAGAATGAACCACCAAAATAAGGTTACAGAATCTTAAAGGTAAAGTTTCTATCACCAATGAGAGATAAAATGTTTAGGTTTCCTCTGAGTGTGAAATTAATATGTTCAATGTATATTAAAAATGTGTACCAGTCCAAACCAAAAAGGTAATAAATGTATGGTTGACTGGTGTTCTTTTATAAAAAGTAGTTATTAAATACAGGAAAAGTAGCAAAGACACTACAGAGAATACCACACTGGGTTTCTCATTATCATAAAAAGTAACCTAAGCTCTCTACCTTGCTATTTAACAGTGTGTTAACCCATCTGTTGCATTTATAAACTTTACAGTCCTGACCAGGAGCCCTTCACATGCTCTCTCCCCTCTGGAACAACTGGTTAGTCTCGTGGTCCAGATCTAATGAGGCACACATTATTATTGGCCGGGAGACTCGTGCGTCGGTCTAACCCTCTGTGCCAAGATGCCAGTCTGAATCCTTTTTGCTGCTGCTTTCCATCTGACTGCCATTCTGGCTGCTCCACACCCGTATGACGCCCACCTGTCCATCACTGTTTGTTTGCCTGTCTTCTGAGCTGTCCGCTGTTGGGCCAAACCACACAACCATCTGCCCTCTGCCTGGCTCCTGTCCTCCGAGACACGGATCATCAAAATGTTATTCCAGTGTAAACCTCAGCAGAACTACTGGAACCCCGGCGCTCTGGCACACTCCTGTATTGTCTCTGAGACGTGAGGAGGGAAAGTTTGAAGGAAACTCTACTGTAAAAGAGATTCCCTCCCTGGGAGTCCTGAAGGCTTCAGAGAGAGCAGGACGTCAGGTCAGAGGGTCCCGGATTCATCTGTTGTAGAAACACAGCAAACATGTGGTCATACACCATAACCCCTACTGTACCAGCTAACTGCAGTGTTCATTATTGGTTGTCAGTTTAACCTGTTTTATATTCATTTACTCACAGATACTGCTTTTATTTCACATGCTTATGCTTTTCTAATGATTATGTTCTTTTGATTTTCTTATTTCTAATTTTGTTGTTATTTGTTTTTGTTTTTTATTGTTCCTTCATGGATTTTTAATTTGAATTACTGTTTTCAGTTATTGGAACAACTTTTTGGATCATAACGTTAGACATTTTATTGTTTTTAGCTTGCATTTGGGAAATTTCAGCTTATTACTACATTTACCACTTTCCCTGCACTACTGTTGCACATTTAGGTTATTAGTTTTGTACTTTCTAAAACTACCTGTGTATGTCCAAACTCAGTACATTGTATATATATTTTTTTGACTAGATTTGGTATCTACAACATCTATCTCTATGATCTGCCTCACTCACATGACTGACTGATTTAAGTAAACCAAATCTTTTAAAATTCAACTTCTCCCACTGAAAGTTGAGGTAAACCCTAGAAAACTAACTTAAAATAAACAGAAATTCAACAGCTTTAATGCAAAAAAGAAACCAAATGTCACAGCAAATGCACATTGAGGTTAGAGGGCACGATGTCCTCACAGATGACACTGTATGGTCAGTATCACTCTGATTGTTAAAAATATTCATCAGTGTAACTATAGTGTAGACAGTAGACTCAGTAGACAGAAGATAGATTCACTTCACTTAAGAACATCTCCAACCCCTTTTAACCTAAAACCTCTCCATCACCCTCTTTTCACACACTCTTTTTTTTTTGCAGTGTCTGTGCTCTTCTCTTCTCTCCTCTCTTGTCTTTCTTTGAAAACAGCTTTCAATTTCCTGGGTAGCCGTCTTCAAAGGGAGCGGGCGGGGGGCAAGAGGCCGAGTAGGATGCCAGAGGCACAGTGACAGCTGGGAGGCAGGAGACTCCGAGAACGAGATCAGAGGGTTCGAGTTTCTGCCCGCCACAGACACGCTGTCATTCTCTGAGCTCCTGCCCCTGCTGCTTTCACACACACACACACACACACACACACACACACACACACACACACACACACACACACACACACACACACACTGACAGAAGTACAGCTAAAGACACACTCAACTACATAAATTTACAGTTATACACACACAAACATACGTACTTACAAATGCATACATACTGAGCATGAACATAAGTATAAACACACAGTTACTGCACATATTATCCACACAAACTGTTTTAACCAACAGGCAGACACACACAATGACACATACACAAAGTACAGAATCAAACTACATGTAAACAGACAGTTAAACTTTCACATGGAGCAAAATTAACTTCAAACTGCTAACTTTCCCAGAAGCACCTGCCCTTCATCCCGGCACCAGAGGTCTTCTGAGGCTGCAACACGGGTTGCAACATTGAGTTTTTATTCCCAGGTGATGATGTAAGTGTTGAGGGAAGAGCGAAAATAATCTTATTCAATTTACATAATGTGTTGACTTTGGAACCGATACCATTCTGCTGGAAGGAACGCAGGACCTTTTCATTGGCAGCTCTCTCGCTCAACACATTTTAGTGATTAATGCACTCAAACCGACTTGAAACATCTGTCCTGCTTTCTCATCTAACTGTCTTTTGGCGCTGCAGTTGGCTTACCCACTTGATATGGGTCTCGGCATGTCTTCTGTGCAGCGGTTTGGTTGGCCTTCAAAGTCTAGGCCAGGTAATGGCACTTTGGCTTTTGTGATGCTGCCACAAGCTCACAACTATGAAGAGCTTTGAAGATGCTGGCGCCACATTTCAACAGTATCTCTCTACTGTTTAATCATACCTTTCTAGTGGCCTGGAGAGGGCACTGTAAAGGGAAACAAATTATGTCCTGATAGCATTTGGTAAAGTGATGCCAGGCTGTTTTGTTACTGCCTGACGTGTGGCCTGGCAACCCCATCCAACCCCTGGAGTAAAGTGACATCAGCGACCACAAAGCCCCCGTTTGCACATGAGCAGGGAGTGGGGATAAACAGAGGATCTGTTTGGAAAGGCTCAGTGACGCTTTCCTAAGTCTCACCTCAAAAACCAGAGTGTTGACTGCTCTCGTATTCCCAGTGCATCTCGCACTCTCAAGGAAAAATATGCAGGAGTGGCGAAGGAAAGCCTGAGATTGAGAATGAAAGAGAGAGTGGAAGAAAATGAGACAGTAGGGACTCCAGCTAGAGAGGGGGGGAGGGAGAAAAAGGGGAGGGCGAGAAAGGGAGAAGCAGAGTGAGGGAGAAAGAGAAGGGGGGAATGGTCTTTGTTAATCCCTCCACATCTGGCTTCTATTAGGATGTGGGGGCCGCTAAAATAATGTTTTTCACCCTACAAGTCTTTCTGTGCTATAAATTACCCACCAGCCACTGTGCCTTCCTGACTAAAACTCTTTCAGTGAGCCAGTGTTCGTTTCGCAGGCAGTCGACTCAACTCCTCCCCCCCTTCGTCTTTCTGGTCCTCTCTGCTTTCTCCATTTCGAAACTCCCTCTTAGCGCCGGCGCAGTAAAATCAGGCCTTTCTTCCTGTCAGCCTTCCACACTTCCTGTATGTACTCTGGTCTTTATAACTTTGTCGATCTCACTACATTTGGATATCACCCTCTCCATCCTCACAAGTCAGTGCCCTTGTGGCTCATATAAACACAGAGTAAGGCTGTGTTCAGTCTGATAATGCTAAGTCAAGCCGTAGCCTCTTGACCATTTCAGTGGTGTTCGGGCAAAAAGCAAAAAAAAAATCTTGGCTTTGCCCTATCTGTAACCTAAGCACTCGTATGTTACTTTGTGATTTGGTCACATAGCTGCCCCAACCCAAAACCTTTCACTATGCTGAATTTTCCAGTAACAACTAGACAACTGAAAACACATGTCCACTTCTCTTCTTATATGATAAATCTTCTGCCTTAGCCTATGGCAGCTTGGATCAGCGGATGTAGTGGCCAGCTTGTAAATTACAGATCACTTAACTAACTTGAAGGAAGCTGTATCCTGGTGATCGAAAGCAAGGACGTCACTCAGCCATTTGTTGCACAAATGTGAAGAAAAGAACATTTTATTTCTATCTAAAGAAGAAGATCACATCACCATTTCTTAGTCTCTCAACATTCAGCGTTGATTCTGACTTTCTTCAGTTCAGTAGCATATTCACTATGTTTATGAGGTTAATAGCTCAGGATATGTATAAATATATATATGTACTGAACACCTCGAACAGAGTGATGAAGACAAAAGTGGAACCATGTTTGTAGTTCTGTAATTGAAAAAACCTGTGAGAGTCTGTGTAAATAGCAACATTTTATCGCTCTAGACAGACTTTGAGATCACAGAAATAACTTTGAAGATGCAACCTATTGCAGGATGACAGGTAAAAATAATATTTTCACTAGGGCTGCCCCTTAACAGTTGACTAAACTAAACAGTCTTGGACCCATTTCAATAGTCAGATAGTCGCAGAAAAAATCCCCAAGATCCACCAGGACTAAAGTATCAGAGGATTGTTGCAACATGGACCTTTTGTCTTGTAACACTGGAAGTCTCCTACCAGTGCACTGCTGCATGTGCTAACTGTACTAGCTACCATTAGCAAAATCATTATCGCTATTATCATAAACATGCAATGAGCAGTGAATTCATCACTTGAACTAACAAATGCTAGTTGACTAGGAAAATCTTTAGTCGGGGGCATCCCTAGCTTTCACCTCAGGTTTGTGTTTAGAACACCATGTGAGTAATGTACAGAGTTCACTGATGGGGATAATCCTATCTCAACTTTTGCAGCAGCAGGGACTGGTTAATCAAAAGCACATACCAGGCAGAATACCTTAAAGCTTGTACTGTGTAGCACTGTGTTAATTCGACTGTTTGCCTCTAAAGTGATTCCTTGTAACTAATTATTTGTAAAACTTTGCCTCAAAGCAGTATAAACTGCTGCAGCATCTTGGCATCTGACATCAAGTTGGAGTTTCTTGTTTTTATTGTATTATATTTTATTTTCATTCTGAACATGGCCGTGGCCGCCGTCAGTCTCTCAACAGCGAGACGGTCAGCCAGGTCTGATCTGTCAGAGGCTCATCATCACCAGGGGTTAAGCAGAGTTCAATGTGCAGAGGCGCATAAAAGTAGTGAGCTCGCATGTATGGAGCTGGAGACATGAGGTCTAATGGCCGGTGAGACGGCTGGGCCAATGGAGGAGGGAGGGAGGGAGGCTGGTGGAAGGGGTGGAAGGGCAGCAGGTCAGTGCCTCTTCACCAGTAACACCAATTAGATAAATAAGAGCTGACAGCTAGAGGATGAAAGGGAGAGGATTGACTAATGCGTGAATTCAAGTGGTAATGATGAACTGGCGGAACCTGATTTTATAGCCATTAGGCACCTGTTTTAGGAGGGCAGCTGGTCCTGCCAGGAGGCCGAGGCTTCCCCAGGTGATCCCCGATACCCGGGCACATCTGCTCTGAAACCAGAGCCATGCAAGCTGTAGCACCCTCCTTCTTTGATGACTGATCGCTGGATCATGATGCTTTTAGAGATCAAACCAGAAATCCTGCACGTTGTCGCTCACTTGTGCTCGCTCTGTTTACTGATGATGATTTAATCAGCCGACCGTCATCAAGCGAGATTCAGGTTATGTTACCTGATGACCCGATGAAGTGTGGAGGATTTCTGGCTTCTTCTCAGTTTACAGAGATCAAATCAAGATTAGACGAGAAAGAGCTCTATCCGTGAGAGAGCAACAGTCAGTGCCTCACCCTCTGAAACTGGCACTTCACAGGTACTCTGTGGGCATCACCAAGAGGAACGCCTCAGGACGAGAGAAATTGATGTATCGTATATCTATCCAGCATGGTTCATGTGCTACAATGTGGCAGCGTTTGGCAGAGACAACCCAACTTTTGATCGTGTAAAGTCGTCCTGAGAAACAACAGGATCATATGAGCCCGGAGAGAGGGGAATGTATCGAGATATTTCAGCACGGCGTAATCCTAGCTGGTCACGGCCTATCATCTGGATGGAGTGGATGTCATCCCTGTGCGGGTACCCATTGTGTCAACGGGCCCTTTGCCACATACTTCGATGTGCCCCCTGTCTCTTCTGTCTGTCTCTCCATTACTCCATCCCATAATTACCTTCTGCACTTCACTCAGTGAACCCAATCCTTCCTTTGCCTGTCTGCCAATTCCTCAGATGTTCAGAGAGAGCCATGTCATTAGCCCGCTGAGATGGGCCGGCCAGAGGATTGACTGTCTGGACCGTTCTGACAGAGTTGTCTGGTTTGGTCCCACAGTCTGTATCGGTCTGTTTTCACAAATAAAATGTAGCATTGGCCTTTAAAACAACTCGGGATCTTAAAGTTATTATGCATGAGTTACATTTCTGTGGTCTGATTATTTCATATTGGAAAACCGCTGTTGCTATGTCTATCTGCTCGCATGACGCCTGTGTATCCTCAGGCTGTCAGAAGTTTATCTCAGCTTAGAGCGAGAATGTCTAGATAAGAGATGAGTAACGAGATAGACGGTTTGAGCGCTGAGGTTGCAGATGAGAGCTGTCTCACCAAGCGAGGTCCTCAAATTCCAGCCTGGGAATATCCCAGTTTATCCCGTGAAAAGGTAAGGAAAGAAAGGACACAAACAACCTTTCAAAGAGCAATGTAGATGTATGTCAACCGTGCTCAGGGTACTAAACCCCACGTCATTTTTCTGTCATGATCCATGGGATTATTTGTATGGAGGTGGGGTGTGTGTGGGGGTATGAACAGAGGAGGCTATTCCTCCACGCAGGGGTCTAAGATATCAAAGCCAGAGAGCTGTGGGGAGGATGGAGAGGGTGGATGCAGCAGGAGGGTTTCAGGGTGGTGGGGGTTAGCTTTTGTTCCAACCCCTCCACAAGGATCCCCTGAAAAGATCACCGAGCAGGCCGATTCGTCACGGCTCCGAGCTCTTCCCTCTGATTGGTTACGGCGGGCGAGCAGATGTTGGATCTGCAGCAGGGGGTTCGGATGATTCCAGCTCCTCACACTCACACCGCAGGACGGTCTCACAGCACCAGCAGCTCTCACACACAACCTGCTGAAGCAGGGGCCCACAGGCTCACACACCGCTCGCTCGGCTGACTCTCAAAGACAGACGCACACTTAGCACTGTTCTCCTCTCCTTCCTTACATCAAAGATAAACATAAATGCTTCCCCCTAAACTATGTTTGCTTCTGAAATGTATTATGGGTGTCCACTGACCGTGTGTGAATGTACTTCAAGGTGCTATTGACAAACTAAACATCTTGTCATGGGGTCACAGCTTTATTCCTCCTTGAGAATGGATTACAACATGCACATGGAGCTACTGCTCTTGATATGAGTTCATTTTTGTCAAACTGACTGACATGCATATAACTTCCATGCACCTTTTCATGTTGTTGTTCTGTCTATTAACTGTTGTAAATTGGTCTGATCTTCTTGTTTCATTTACGTGACATTTATCTTGTTATAGAGCTTCTGTAAGCTGCTACTCACAGTTACTTGAACATAAAAATGAAGAGCTACTAGTGCTTGTTATTTAAAGGCACTGGAAACCCAAATCCACTATAGCCTTCTAACTATGGCTTTTAAGGTCTTATAGCCCCCGTTTGCACATGAGCATCATCCTCATGAGCTCCACTTCTGTGGATGCTTTAATTGAAATCATATATGAAATTTTCCTATGTCATGCTACGTTTCCAGAGGCTTTAAGCAAAAAATTAGAGGAGAGCCCATCCAAAAAACTGTCTATTTGCTCCCACAGAAATGTCCATAGGGTGCTGGTTTTGTGCAAGATGAGTCAATGTTGAAGTCTCACTGCACATTTACATCCAAAGAAATTGGATGTGACATGTGTTGTGACATTTTTGAGAATTCTTCTGATGTAAAATAAAGAATAACAAAGATCTGGACTTCTTTCTCTCAGCATTATCTTCAGCGTAGTCTTTTCAGTCTTGTTCAGGTTTCTTTCCACTAACAGAGCTAACTGCCCAAGATAAAAGTAAAACGATGCCTCAAGGCTAATATTCCCCCCATTGAGTGAACTAATTAGTGTGATTAGTGCGGGGATTACTTGTCTGTGTGTCATTTGAGCGATCCTGTTTCCCATCCCGGTAGCTCTGTAGCTCTTTACCCCTATCTTTAGCTTCTCTACAGCAGATAAGAGTACGGCGTGTACATAGTCGTCTTGTGACGCAGAACCTAACCTACTGATGCCTAGATCAGCTTGGAGAGGCAATGAGTACTCCAATTTGGGCAGGAATTGTAATTGTTCTGCTTTGCATCAACAGACTGATGCTTGCTGAAGGGTCTGGGTCCCATACAAACCCTTTCTGGCAGAGTTTAAGAGGCAGATATGCTATCTGGAAAAATCTGCAGGCTCTGGAGCTGAGAACAGTTCCCATACTGTCCCTCCTCGGCTTGGCTAAAGCTGCAGAGTAAATGGCCATTTGGACTGCCTTCTTGTTTTCCCTTTTTCTTCCTGACATGTGTTTTTATACACGACAAACACAAACACAAATAGATCAAAATTAAGAAAAACAAAAATGGAGACACACTCTATCAATTCATTTTGTGATATAGTGACCTGGAACAAGTCTAGAACAAACTTTAATCATCAGTTTTAGGCCATATCTAATAAATCTTTTCATTTCTAATTCCTGATTTCTAATAAAGGAATGGGCAGATTTAGTTTCTGGTTTCATCTTGCTGGGATCTGCATTTACAGTTCTGGCAGGGGGGAAAAGTAAAAGTAAGTAAATGTGTGCGTAGGAGTGTGCAAGTATGCTCACACACAACACAAATCAGAACATTTGGAAAGCCATCAGGAACTGTTCAAATGAACATCTCTGGAGATTTATGGGTCAATTTACAGCGTTGCATTTTCTTATACAGAAACAAAACAGATGTACGGCTATCATGCCGGTAAAGGTTTTATTGACAGTAGAGCCCCGCAAGCTGAAAACCTTTCAGCCTGAGCCTGGACAACTGCCACCAAAAATGAAGAGCAGCAGTGCAGTTTGGCAGGACATTTCTCATGACTACAGTAGGTGTGTTCATCAGAACCATACAGCAACGTCCCGAGGCCCTTGGAGCAGGGGCCGACGTGTTTAAGGTTGATTTAAGATTATTCCGTTTGTTTCCAGTGTTATTTCTCTGCATGGCATATTTTCCGCTCCACTTACTTGGATCAAAACGCCTGTGTGTTTCTTCCACATTATGTTGTTTTATATATGTTTTTGATTTCCCTGCAGTTTTGAACCATGCAGAGACAAGCAGCTTTGAGTGACCCAAAACAGGAGGCGCACACAGGAAGGCATTTCTGATTGATTGAAATAATGAACAGTTCAGTTTGTCAACGTTAAAGCCAAAGGGTCAAAGGGGCAAAGCTTCTCCTAGAACAGACAGGAGTTCTCTTATCCGCTAAAAATCAGCCAGCTGTGGCTCTGCTGTGTGTGCTAGTTTGCTCTCTTTGAAGCTCGGCGCTCCCGTAGGTAAAGCATGGCGTGACTCGAGCCGAACAGGGTGAGGAGACCTATGAGGGGAGATGTTCTGGTTGTGGTTATCGGTGCGCTATGCTGGCATCCAGGCAGCACAGCATGCTGGAGAGATAACAAGCCTTTAGGAGGGAGAGTGGGGGAGAGAGTCAGACCATCCACCTTTTAATACAATATGACCAGGCCTCCGCCCAGGTTGTGGACAATTGAAGTCTGAGCCAGTAATGCACATCTGTGCCTTATTTTATTGCTGTTCAATTTTGCTTCGGTATGCACAGAGGGCAACAAACAAAGCACAGTTCCACCTTGTTCCCATATCCCTGACTGAAACCTCCCTGCCCCCCCCTCTTCTGCTTTCCTCTCTCCCCCCATGTGGAGACCCATTTGGACACACATAGGCATGTATTACAGAGAATGCAAAGGTACAGATCTTATATTGAAGAGGCATTCCAGCGTAGCCCCCACAGGGTAGATGACAGGGTTTTACTTAAAAGGAAAAAGGCATGCAGGGGGAGACTTCAAGTCTGAAGAGGATATTAGAAAAATACATTGAAAAAAGTCCCCTCTGGCAATTTTTTTTCACTTTCAGGAACAATTTTGTACCTTTCCTTCAGAGCGAAAAGTGTGTTCAGTTGAGAGGGGGCAGGAGGAAGGGAGGGATGCTGTTTTTTTTCGGTGTAGGTCTGAAGTGCAAAGGACGTAATGAAAACCAACTGGCAGGCCGTCACTATCTATCTATTCTGGTGCAGGAGTGCATTGACATGGAGAGGAAAAACAGGCCCTCTCCTAATCCAGTGAGGCCTGCACTTCTCTTTTTCTTTCCTCCTTCCCGCTCTCTCTCTCTTTCTATGTCATTTTCAAGATAGAAAACAGTTCTCAAACTGATTTGATGTTTTCACATAACAAGAGAGCAGTGGGATGATGATGTGAGCTGATGTGTAGCTGTGCTGCGTCTCTAAATGTCTTTGTCAGAGACTAGGCTCCAAACAACATAAATTTTGCTCATTTTCCCCACAAACACCAAGAGTAAGACTTTACTCTCATGTCTCCTTTTTATCAGTATGAACACAAATCCCCATAAAGATTTCATTTCATTTCATGTGTTGAGTCTTACATTTTTATTTATTTTTTTATTTTTCTTTGAAATATTAAATCTTGGTTATATAAAATGAGACACATCAGATTCCATAACATAAAATACAAATATACCAGGTGGGATTTGTAGTCCTGAATCTCATTTTTCGTTTGTGTGTTTTAGGTCTACATAGATTGACATTTCTCAGTTATGTCGCGTCCCACCTGGTTGTGCAGTGAAAGCCGCCTTTGGATCAACTCTGAAGGTTTGTCCTGCAGCGGGAGGGTTCGGTCTGCAGGGTGATAACACTCTGAAGAGAGCTCTTTCACACCCACACTGCTTCCTAATCCACACCGCGTCACCCAAACCACCAAGCCCAATATTAGCTTTCCTGCAGCTGGCCAGTCCAAGTAATGAATATGAGCATGTTTGTTTGATTGCGTGTGTAGTGGCTCTGTCTGTGGACATTTTCACTCTGATGCAGATTTGATGTTTTAAAAAGTCACGAGGAAAGTTTCCTGTTTGCACTCATTTTTACATAGCTTTCCAAAGGGGGTTGCTATCGACTATGGATAATGAATTATTGCTTTAATTATTAATTGATTATTTGTTTGAATAATTGAGCCCAAGCTGGCGTCTTCACATTGCTTGTTTTGTCTGACCAACTGTCCCAAAACACAAATATATTCAATTTACAATAATATGAAAGAGAGAAAAGCTTTCATATTTGTTAAGCTTGAACAAGAAAATCTTTGGATTTTTTGCATACATTAAACTAAACACAATTAATTTATTATCAATTATATTCAAACAACAACTGAATTAATCAACTTATAATTTCAGGTCTACTTTAGACAAGATAGCGTTTTTAAAAGGATGTGGATGTCAGCCCCTAAAAAGAAATAAAAGCAAGTGAACTGAATTAGTGTGGCTAAGACATTTAACTGTATAACTAAGTCTACAAAGACCTTTTACAGTGAACACCTTCTTTGGTATGAATATGGACCTAAGAAGATTTATTCGTCAGACTGATAGATACAGAGACTGGCTTGTCCATTAGCAAATGTCTATTAAAGTCTACCAAACAAAACCCAAATCCTATTAAAACGACAGCGCCGTCGTAGTTCACTCTGAGATTTAAAAGCATAAACACTGTACAAACTCTAATGAATCAGACATGATGTTAAGTTGTGATTGTGAACACATCAGACAAGGTGTTTTTATGCAGTCAGAGGAAGCACTGTGGTGCCTATTGTCGCTGTGGAACATTTATGACCGCTGCTCTGCAGTTAAACGTTTGTTAACACTCCATCTACCCTTTTCATAATAATCAGTCATTAGTAAAGTCCAACAGGCTCCTCTCATTAACCAGCCCAGGCTGACAGGTAGAGAGAGCCTTTCATTCTCTCCACATTTATTACTACCTGCTTTAATGAGCACTTAGGACCATCACCTCCACTCTGTGATTTATAGCATTTTTAGCAGAGATCAGAGGCCCGGGCCTGTTGCGCGCCTGTGAAGCCGGCAGCCTTTCCTGACACCCCAAGCCGGCCTGGGCACAGGGGAGACACAGCTGGGCCCAACATGGCGAGAGGTGTGAACTCCCCGGGCTTAATGAGCTGATGGGAGAGGCGGATTACAGGAGGGGTCAGAGGTGATGGGACCTGGGACGCAGAGCCTGGTCTTAATATCCATGAGCCAGATTAAAAGAGAAGAGATTAACTCCATCAATGTGTAGTCACACAGAATTCCTCAAAACCAAAATGCTCATTCTGGGACGAGTTGACATGTAACCTGTGTGTGTCCACCTCTACAGAGCCGGTGTGTATATCATACAGCAACAATGACGAACAATGAATGTATGCAGGATACTGATGTATATCAGATGGGATTGTTGCTGCGACTGTTAATGGATTAGTTCACCCCAAAATTAAAGCTTTATTATTATCCTCTCACCTTCATGTCCAAAAAGCATAAACATCTTCCCAAAAAAAGCAAACTCAATTGTCTAAACAAACAAGCAGCGTAATCAATGTCCTCTGCAGCCAAACGATTGCACTGTGGGGCCAGGAGGCCTGTATTTATCTCATTATCTCCTAAATTTCCCTGACTTGACAGCTCTCTGATTACAGTAGCAGTAGTAAGCGAGTCTTTCATTAGAGTAAATATATGTGTGCAACCACAGCATAATCAGTATGTAGAGTTAGAGCAGTTGTGTGGCTATTAAATGTTTATCTTATGCAGCACAGGCAGTTTGGAGAAGCTGAATAAACAAGTTTTTTGTTTAATTTGTAAAGTTTAAAGTCTAAAGGGACGATCTTGTCTTCAATAGCTGGACACACAAGGGATAATTTGGATGTTTCCACCAATGAACCTCAGTAGTTGAATGATGACAAATCCGTTTTTATGTGTATTTAAGGGCAAACACATATTTTCTTTTGTTTAGCCAGTTAAGATCCCCGCTTAGATTCAAAATCTAATTTACAACATTGCAGTTACACACAGGAAAGATCCCAACAACATTACACAAAAATTCAAATGACATTAAGTGAAACAAGAAGAAGAAAGAATGGTTCCATGTCCATGTTTAAGACTCCTACTTAGAAGAAAGATTTTAGTTTTTAGTAATATATGCAAAGTGTTTTTTTTTTCTGTTCAGTCCAAATCTCAGGCACTTTGAAAAGAAAAGTTTCTTTTGACCCTCAGACCATACTGTAGTCCACAGACTGGAGCCATAAAGTCTTTGACAACCACAATAAAAGTATTTTTTTTGTATTATCCTCAACATTTTGTGTGTATTTGTCAGTGTTTGACAAGGCATATTTTAAGATGTCAAATAAATCACATCAAAATAATAAAAAAAACCTACTTTACAATAGCATCAGTAATCACTAGAACATTTTAGATCAGATTTAATATAAATGATAGTCTTAAACTGAATGGAGGAGGCAGACGGTCAAACCACTTGACGTCACATGAAGCTTGTTTTGACACGGTGGGGAAAATGATTATTTGAGAGGTCAGGGTCGAGTTAGCCACGCTGCTCTGCTGCCCTGACCCTGTGCGTAGATCTACCCATGAGCACCTTGGGTGAAATCAGTCATTACGAAGCTGGAATGACACTGTACCTGCATCACCATCAGATGTCCCTCCGTTGGAGCTCTGCTGAGTCCCTCTCCGCCTGACCTCAAGCAGTCCAGCATTGCAGAGGTGAACCTGAGCTGCCTGAGTGTTCCCTGTTGTGCCATCAATCCGAGCTGGATTTCACCTGCCCTGTCTATCTTCAAGCCAATTTGTCCCGGCTGATCAGTTTTCCTACATAGCTGAAACTCAAAACAAAACAACATATATCCTCTTGTCTTCTCTCTCATGTTCTCCAGTTCTGCCTATAAATCTGCACAAACACCTACCCTTCGTTTGATTATGTGTTTATTTATTATTTGCTATCACCAACTGGGCCTTTAAGTCTACCAGACTGATTAAAAGAAAACAAAATCTGACATTCTCCAAGTTTGACATGAGGCGTGACTCCATACGCACCTCAGAACAAGAAATAAACCAGCACGAAAAACTTTCAATCACATAAATAACATTGATGATCATTTGCAGAGGAGGGTGCACAGTCAGTGAATGGGGGCTTTGCAAATACTTTAAAGCTGTTGAGTGGCCAATCTGTACAGGAACAGAAACAATATTCAGTGCCTCATTTAGGTTTTAAACTTGAAATGTTTCATATGTGGACACACTACATTTCGTTCCTCCATTTCACTGCACTCCATTTCATGTTGAGTACACAACTCTGCAGTGACCTCAGTCCATCAGGGCATAGAGGCAAAACGAGGGAGGAAGTCCAGCGAACTCATGCTGGGCTGGGACATTAACTGCGGGAGCACACAGGCCATGAAATATATGCCTCTTTAGAGAGAGCTTTTTATTCGCCTTTAACAGGGCTATAAACTGCCTTTCAGTACCCTGATCGGGAGACCACAGGCACAGTGACACCAGCTTCGTCAGTCCTCACACACTGACTCTAACCTTCCTGTGTCCGCTCACACCGCCGGATGAAATGGGATACAGGAAGTAGATATGAATTCAACTTTGGGGTCGAGGGGACTTTTGTCCAGCAAGCCTAATTTGAAACAGGAGCCTTTTCAGACAGCTCTATCTGGCTCCCACTTGTACTGTCTTCCCAGCTGTCCCCAGGGGAACTGCGATTTATGGAGCAGAGAGGGGAGCGCGGCCTGCGGGATGGAGCAGATTGTTCACGGATCTAGCCTGTCTCTCTGGCATGAGGGGGAGAAAAAGGAGGAGACGGGCAGAACTGGGTGAGATAGCATGACTTACAGGAGGGGGGGAAAAAAGACATCATTATGAAGACATCAGTGTCTTCACTTCACATCTGCCCAAGATTTCCTCGCAGCCCATCCTGTTCCGGGGGAAAGTCACTCCTCTGGGGTTTGATTGAACCTAACAAATCTCTTGTGTCTTGTCACTGAGATAGCGGTCATCCCCGTGATGTGGTTAGAGAGACAAAACATGCATCCATACGGCTACATATAAAAACCCTCAGACATAGGACAACGTAGATAAACATGTACAGTGTATCAGGCACAAGCAAACATGCACACATGCTCTCTTTGTTTACTCTTGGTACATTTTCCTGCGGCTCCACAGTGATTATCTGCTGATATTCTGCAGTGATTGTGCGCCTGGTCCCTGGGGGGTCTGTGAGGCTCTACATCTGAAAAAGCGGAAGAGAGATAGATGGTATCTTCGGGGATGGTGTGTTTGACCAGTGCAACGCACAAACAAAAGTGATACTTCTCCCGAGATGAGGGCGCTGTCTGTGTCGAGACAGACGGGAAAAAAAAGAGAAAAAATAGATGAGGGCAGCGGACCCTCTATCACACCCTGACATCCTGTCCTGGCCTCAGTTCTGTTTGTCAAACTCTAATCTCTCTGTATCCCCGCTTAAATCCTTGAAAACAAACAAGCACGATGGCATGGTGAAATATCCTCTGGAGGATCGTTCTGTAACACTTGAGGCCTCAGCTGATACCAGCTCGCTCTGTTTGTGGATTATTTTAGCGCCGATGGGAATGCCAGTAACTTCCAAAGGCCATAATGAGATAAGTTTAAACATCCAAACATTTTGGGCATGCGCTCTCCTCGAGGTTGACAAATGTGCTCTGCAAAAGCTGCGTTCAGGAATGCATGCTGACAGCTTCATGGCCTTGTCTAAAACAGAGCCGGCGTGACGGATGGTGTCCTTCTTGTCAATGCCAACTGGTAGATGTTTGTGTGTTTGCGTATTGACATCTATATCTGTGTGTGTGTGTGTGTGTGTGTGTGTGTGTGTGTGTGGAGATGAGGGACATTACCAGAGATTCCTTTTCTTCACCCCTCTGTCCTTGACCTCTTCTCAACAGATTTCTGACGCATTCCCAAGAGCTGAGCACATCCACAGGTTTAGAGTGGAAGTATGTTTATGTTTGTTTTTATTGTCTACACCAAGACTTTATGAAATCTAAAGTAAATGTTTTTAACCACAAACATGGCTGACTAAATAAATGCTTTTAATATAGTTTTTCTCCTTGTTCTTAAGAATGCACCGTAAAAGATTCACTTTTTTTGCAATGCATCTAATCGTTGCTATGTAAATTGAAAGAGCTATTGGTTGCTGTAATTGTACCCCCTATCTATATCGGCCACAAAGAAATCTCTTCCGAAAGCGATTTCAGTGTAAGCTGAAGCTTCTGTAAGGCTTCAGCAGTCTCAGTCTTTTTGGCATAGAATTAATTCTTTGTACTTCAGTGGACAGTATTTGCTTGTGGAAAGAGACAACAACACCAGACAAAGCAAGCCAGCTGATATTACTTACTAGTCTGGCAGCAAGAAGGCCAGCTCTGCATTTGTTTTGCAACCTTTTATGTCACAAAGAAACAACTAAAAGCCAGTCCGGCATCTCTTGTCCAGCACTTTCCTTGGTCACTCTCTATTTTTCTCTTCTTAGCTTTCCACTTAAACCTCCTCTTCTGTGTCTTCACCTCTGCCATGATATCCATACAGGCAGCTTGGTGGGTGATGTTGTACCACAATACGTTATAACCCAAGTTATATAGTGCAAGTTAACAGGTGTTTGGGGTGCTGATTGGGAATGACAAAAGAACCATTCTCATTATTTAAAATGATCTTGAAGTTGTTATTTTAAGGTCAAATATTTACGTAATGTTGCTTTAAAGCTGAAAGTCATTACTCCATTTCCTAGTTTCCACTTTTATACTGCTCTTACACTGTGAATGATGTCCCAATCAGATCATAATAGTGCCCTAAATCTTTGCACTGTAATAGCAAACAGAGGAGAACTGCATGCTCAGCTCCCGAAACAAAACAATGAGGAGAGCTCATTGAAAAGTCAGCATAGAAGTTACTTGGCAGAGAAAAAAACATGCTGAATGTGGAATTCAGGCTCAGATTGTGTGAGTGGAGGTTATATGACCAGACGGTGTGCGAGTGAAAGAGAGTGTGGTGACCTGTAACAGCTCCATGACTCCAGTCTGGGGCTTTAAAATCCACACGCCGGGGTCCTGGATTGAACCCACTGCAGACCTCACTTCAGTATAGACAAGGCAGCCCCAATGGGAAACTGATTGTTTATTTAACTACTGTTTTATGGAATCCCTAGTGACAGGAAGTCCTTAAAACAGCAGCAGTTACTATTTATATAGTCCCTTTTTGGAGTAAACACACTCGCTCGCCCCTCCTCCCTCCAGCAGACACCCTGCCGTTGAGGAATGCACCCATTCACAAGCTGGTGGCCATCTTGGAAGCTTGCCTCTCACTTCCTGTTTCCATGGCTACACTCCAGTGCTACGGGAGATGATAAGCGCTAGCAGTCTCGGGTCCTAATCCTCTTCATCTAGCTCATTTTCTACATCACTTCATGCCATTCAGAATGAGCTGCAAAAGCCAGTTAGCTGCAACAAGCGTCACATTTTTACGCACATAATCCCCGGATTCACAGACAGAAGCAAATACGCACAAAGGAAAATAAATGCGGAAAAACTAGAGTTAGGGTTATGCATGAGTCTGGTATACACATGTTTGTGTGCCGCTATGGGGCAGCTGTATTCTGATCTGCTCCTCCAGCGCTGCACCATAAATCACAAAGTCACCATGAGCCTGTGGGACCAGAGGAAACATCAGTGTTAAACAGGAATGATATTTCACTTCAGCCTCTTCCTGCTCCACAACTCCCCAGATACCCACTACAACCAACTCCCGAATGCTTTATCATGACAGCTTCACGTCAGTGCTGATTCGGTTTCGGGGATGAGACCGGAACAGCACGTCCGTATGATTTGGGAATCCATTATAAATCGGAGCTTGGTGGAAGTGATATAGTGCAGGAGCGCAAGAATAGTTTTCATGGCTTCACATCATGAGTACTGTTCAAAAAAATGGACTGTTAATAGATTTTGTTACACTACTTAAAAAGTAATGTATTTAAGAAGTTTTAAATAGCAATTGTTAATTGAATATATCCATCTGTCTTTTCTATAATTTGGCTTTGGAGCCAGTCTGCTGGATCTTGTGTACGTGTGTGTATGGGAATATTTCCCCATTTTATCATGAATCAAAACAGTGCCACTACTAAACAGTATCTAATCTAAATATCTGCATCTCTTTAGAGCTGCAAGTCCTGCTTTTATTTATTTCTATATTAACCTACAATTGCTCAACCTGCTCGTAACTGCAAAAACTTGTGTTAAGCTCCTAAAAGTTTGAGCTGTTAGTTCCATCAATGTAGGCAAGGCAGTAGCTGTGTTTATGTGAATGAATATATATATTGTTGAGCTGTGGACAACTCAGGCGAAACAATGACAGTGTGAAAACTGGAGCTTAGACAGTTTTATGCCCTGTACAGTTCTCACAGAGGCAGGATATCAGACAGAAAGCTTTAAAGATGTTCAGAGGATGTACAGGGTCACTGCAGTGTCAGCAGGGACGCTGTAGGATTGTTCTACATGGTGAAGCCCGGAGAGACGTGTGAATAAGTGAGATGTTACAGACTGATGAAATTCCCAGAGAGCCTACGATGGATAATGTGATCCCACCACAGTGATGCAGAAACCAGATGCAGAGGGGTGCCTTCAAATTTCTCTTTCTCTCTTTCTTTTACACATCCATGAACACACACACACACAACTGCAGGCGGATACCCGAAGACAGACACAACGTACACACATACACACTCATTGCACACACCTGTCTAAGTCATGAGATATACAGCCCTCCGAGGGGAAATCCATTTAGTCTATGTTGTAAAATATTGTGATTTTTCTCACCCTCGTATAAATATTTCTTCGCCTGCACAAAGTTTTCCTTGTCTTATAAAAACGTATAAAAAGTCTGAAATAAATGTCCTTGTCTTAGCTCCTTAGAGAGAAAAATTACACATTTTTGTAGCTGTCCTACTCCATGTCTAAGCATTTTTTCCTACATCTGATTTCAAGTATGTAAATTGGGTGTTATATCTGCTGCCTAACAATTAAACCTTTGGTATTTTGTCCTGCTGGCCAATCCACAACCCCTGGCTGGCTCAAACAGAGGGATGGTACTCCTGTTATCTCAAAGTGCCTTTTAATAGCACAGGGAGTAAGGCGTTCCTCAGGCCCCTGCTGACAGAGTCAACACAACCCAGGCTGCTTGGCAGGTCATAAACACTCTGTTGACAGTGGTCGGAGGCTTATTATCCTCAGAGCAAAGGACATCAAGCTGGAGGTATCAACTGCAAACAATCCCAGCCTTTGGATTTAGAACACAAAGCCCTTGTTAGCAAGTCTCCTGCCATTTCCCCTCATTTAAGCGCAATCACGGTGTCACACAAGGAAAGTCAGTATTTTACTGTATAAAGTAAAAGCCTCTGCATGATCGTCAACAAGTATTCTTGTACTGGCTAAATGTGTTATAATCTATTGATATTTGATCAGGGCTGATATGACTGTAGGAAACAAGCTTCATATCAGTTAAATGTGGGCCAGAGGTCACTGCTGCTTTGTGCGCTTAGTGTTTTTGCTGCTTCTGCTCTCAGTGAGCAGCTCGCTGAAGCTGCTGCGGCTCAACAGTGCAGAGCTGGCAGCTCCGCACAGATAAGTGAGTATATACCCCAGGGGGCCAGAGACAGCCGAACCCTCTGTGGATGAGAAGTGTCTGTGCTGTCAGCTTTGGTTCCCAGCGTGGCCTCTCCTCCTCGGTCGCCCCTCCCGCCCCAACAGAGCCCCCACCCCTAGCCCTTTGTGTGTGGACCCTGCTCCCTGTGGACTCGCCGCTCTCTGGCCTTTCACATGCGACTGTGTCCAATCACCCTGCTCACCCCCCTCTGAACCCAGAGCCTCCGTCTCCATCTCCAACCAGCTCCTGACCCTGAGAGAGGGACAGAAATGAGAAATCACTTGTATTGGAAAGTGGGCTGCACTGTCTAATGAGACATATTTTTAAAAGAGTTTATAAGTTGTAACTGATTATTATTATCAATGGTTGGAAAGCAGTTTATTGACAGTTGATAAAGCAGTAATTTGTTTTTGGGTTTACAGGTTGTGAAATTTGGTCAATATCCTCCTCCACTATCAAGCCTGCAGTTACGTTATACATTAATAAAGGTTTCCTCCACCACAACACACACACACACACACACACACACACACACACACACACACACACACACACACACACACACACACACACATAACTGAACAACAAAGGTAAAATAATAATTCTACTAATATTAAAAGTAATTATAATAGCTCTTAATAAAAGTATTTTATTCTGGATGCACTAAGAAGAGGTTAAACTGTCCATTGTAGGCGTCTTTCTGCATGAGGAATTGAAGACGTAGTTAGGTTTGAAGGTCAAAATTGAATATATTATTTATGGGTATGTTTTCATTAATGTATAATCACCTGAAAGTAGGTGAAAGAGCACACTGGTCCTTTAAGTAAAACATTTTTTTTACAACCTGGAAATCCAGGTATCGTAATGGCTTATTACTGATCTACAAGCAGTAATAATAGATGATTCATTACATTAGTGAAACAACTTATAAAGCTTTTACAATGTATGACATTAGAAAGTGGTGCTGATAGGTGAGTTGACAGTGTGTAGAGAAAAAAAACATCTTCTCTCTTCTCAATGACAGAAAACTGGCACCTACAGACAAAAAAAAAGGAGGAGAAAAAAGACAGCAGGTCTGTCCAAACCCTGAGCGAAAACAGAGTTGAAGCATCCGTCCTTCATCAGTCCCGTCTCCACCACCTCCTCCATGTTGTTTTCCCCCTCCTCCTGTGTCAGAGCTCTGCTGGTTTGTTGGCTTTGGCCCTGACCGCCCGAAGGCCCGCACTGGGTCGACCCAGCCTCGGGAGGATTGGATCACACCTTCCATAGGAGTCAGCTGTCAGATGGTGAGCTGCACCTGCTGTCTGAAGCAGGGTGGGCCCGCCGCCGCCACCGCCCGGCCAACGCTGGAGCACATAATTACTGCCTCAAAGATGATTATGCTGTTTACTCATGCCCATACGCACAACAGATGACTGTTTCACACTCCCAGCTCCGTCTCCCCCGCCCCTCTGTGAAGGCGTTGCACCTAGGGATGGGGAAATAGCTGCAGCCAACCAACATTCAACCCATCCAACCAACAGGTCTGATGCCAGAAATGACCCGTAGCTATTAGCTGTTCAAACATCCCCCTCCCACATAACTTTAATTCAATTCAATGGGCCCAGTGAGAGCTGATTTAATCTACAAGGCACAGTGTATTCCAGTGAAAAAAAGAACTGCCTTTATGGCTTTGAAGCAGTGTTGGGATTGAGGCTGTTTGTGCTGTAGATGAAACTATCAAAGTCCTAAACACAAGTAGATTTGGTCACTGTTAATGGAGCTTTAAGTATAATTAAAAAAGACTTGGACACTGGACACGTGTTGATAAAGAAAAAAGTAAAGTTATGTAAGTACTTAGTTTAATTCAAATTTTACTCTCTAGTGTTAAGTCTTTTTTGACCCTGACAGAAATGTTCACAACATGAATCCTTTGTGCTCAAACTAATGTCCGTCATGAGGATTAGAGTGTTTAAGTAAATATTGTAAATCACAAATCAAAAAACCTACAAACGATAACTGCACAGGTGAAAATATTTATAGCATTAAACAAATTCACAAAAAAAATATTTCTATTTTTATCATGGTATTTATTTTAGGGTGAGTCTGGTGTAATTTGGGTTTTTTAAAGATTTTTATTATGTCTCGGTTAACCAAGAAGTGTCCTCCAACATCCCTTAAGCCAGTGTAATTTGTAGTTCAATAAATATAAATCACCATTTTATAAAACAAACACATTTTTAGTGTCGAGAAGCACTGATTAAACCACATTAAAGCCACTGTGCTGTAAATGTGCATCCTCAAGCTGACACTGAAGGTGGGTTCACCTTCTATCCGGATAACGCAGGTGAGTGTGCGCAGAGGAGGAAGGAGGAAGTTTTTTTTTTCTTTCTCCTAGATTGTAAAACTTGCTAATGCACAGTCTATATGGGCAACTGCCCCCCTCCTCCTCCCCCTCCCTCTCTCCCTCCCCTCTCCAGGAGCCGTATTGAGCTGTGGGGCTGGGACATTCCTGGTTTGACGACCAGCTCCGCCGCTGCCATGATTTGCTGAGCAATTCGACACTGGCTTCAAAGATGCGTGTGTGGAGGAGGCAGCGGTAGAGAGACGGAGACCGAGAACTGGGGGAGAAGCTCCAATAACGGGTTCATACACACAGGCAGAGCGAGTGAGTGAGCGCACGGAGCCGGGACGTTACGCTTTGATCCAAACACGCGGACTCCAAACTTCCCAAGGAGGAAAACTCTCCACTACCTCAACTCGAAGTTTAGACCAAGGGGGGGCGGGAGTTGTCGCACCTTGGCCCCGAAGCCCTGCGCAGCTCCGCGGGTCTGAAAACTCTCTTCCTCCCCGCTCCACCTCCGGCTGTGTTCATGTTCCTCCCGTCGTCTCACACTTTGAGCCCGGGTCTAATGGAGGGCCCCGTACGGATTTGCCTCCAGAAGAATGCGTTTGGCTGCTAATTCACCCGACGGCTCGCAGCTTTTGCCCTCCTGCACGAGAGGTAAGGACGGAGGCGGAGAGGGGAGTCCCGGGGCCGGCTTGGCTTGGCTGGGAGCGGGGTGGGGGGGTAGAGGCTTCGCTGTGCGCACCAGGCCAGCTGGGTTTCTCTGGAAATAACAAAAGAAAAAGTGACGCTCCGAGACGCCGAGAGCTCCGCAGTGGCAGCTTTAAGCTGTTCCCCAAACATTTGCGTTGTTTTTCTGAACTTTGCATTGCGGTGAAAGCGGAGAGGCGCAGCGGCGCTACGGGCTCCCGCGGTGGGGCAGTGTGGTGAGCGGGGGCGCCCGTGTACGGAGGTTAATATTATGTGTGTGTATCAATGAATTAACTGCCCACATTAGAGACTACAGCTACAATTTCATGCACATTATATAATTACTTTAATACATTGCATTTGCTCCTTAATTTCCATTTTACCTCCTTACAATGAAAACACTGTGATTATTAGATTATTAGATTTTTATTGTTTAGTTTGTGTCAGAATGTGATATTATGCATTAGTTAGTGCTTTGTTGTTCAGGCTACATCTTTGTCATATTATAGTTAGATTGCAGACAGAAAAAGAAAATCCTGAGCAGCATTTTTGTGTAAAATCATGCTTTTATTTAGCTAAAAAAAGCACCCCAAAGCATTCAGATTATCGTTGTTATTCAGCAGTTATCTGTTATCTCTATGCATTCTGACACAGCTCAGCTCTGTTGCCTTTGAATACAACACAAGCAAAGGCATAAATATTTGTTTGGTAAACAGCTCAGCGACACTTCACTTAACTTCCCAGTTGAAAACAGATGGCCTGCAGGCTGCATTTCTGCTTTGAAAGATGAAAGAACATTTTTAGAAATGGCAAATATGACCCTGGGTTGACACACTGGTGACACAGTCATAAAAGGTGAAATTGGACTGGGGATATGTGAGACATTACTTTGTTCTAAAGTTATACTTTAATTATGGATCCACTTTAGGAGCCAACTTTCTGCCACATTTACCACTGTGCAGGAACATGGTGGCTTAGACTAATATTTAAAATTGTTGTTTTTTTTTCCTCTCTCCAAAGACAGAGAGCCTTTATTGTTTTAGATAAATCCCCCGAGGGTGTCATAAATGATGGTTTGGTAAATCCGTGTTTGTATTGCTTTAAAATTTGGCAAGTGCACAAATGACTGTGCAGAGCATGCAACTGTACCTGCTGCTTGAGAGAAGGTGTCATTGTTTGCTGATCAGGAACAGAGCTCTTCACTGATTTGTGATCAGGGATAAAGTCTTAGTTTAGTTCCACAAATGATTAAACGCTGGAGGCAAAGAGGAAAAATACTGTAGAGAGAGAGAAGTGTGAACGCGGTTTGATCAAGATCATGAAACAGCTTTTGCTTTGTTCCTATTGGCTTAATTTTACATGTTTCTTCGGCATCTTTCAACGTGGAAAATATTCCAAAAAAAACAAGAAACAGTTTTGATTTTGTCCTCACTAACCGCTCAGGACTGAGTGTGTGCAAGTGTGTGCATGAGCTTCTTCTGCTCAGGTCTCGCTGTGTTGTGATCTGCACCGCTGCACTTCAGGAACTTTGAGGATGATAACTTAAAACCTTACAGTCATAGACAGAGTTTTTCTTTTGGAAATTTAACATTAATTCCCATTTTAAAATTTCAATTTCTATTTTTTATGCACTTTTTTGTGCACTATACATGCAGATATAAATGTAAAGAGGCAGCATACATGTTGTAAATATATGATCAGTGAATAAAAAGGATGACAAGAGACGTGACACGAGTAAAAGTGATAGTAATGGTGTGGCTGCTGAGACAAGTTTCTCACTTTTTCCCCACAACTAATTTCCTGTGTCTGCTGTTCACCCCTATCATCAGAGCTTCACAGGGACTTTTGTTACATAGGGGTAACTCTCAGAAAACGGAACACTTAAAAGTTATTGAGAACAAAGTCTTGAATCCCTCTCGAATGCATGACATCCAGTCAGTGGGACACACATGGCTGCTCTCAGATAAAACACTTTCAAGTTCAAACAGTTGCTCGTGCATTGTTGCGTCGGTGGGGGACAAGAAGACACTTCCGATGCCTTTCAAATCCTTTCACTGCTCCCCAATATTGGGTGAGCTTTTGACAGGGCCAGAGAGAGATTTGGTCTTTGTGTTGAGGCTCGGACACTGACGGCGTTCCCTTTTTAAATCCTCCCTCAGGTTTTGATACCTCAGTCTTTTCCAGGAGTTTTTTTTAATTTTTTTTAGTAAGGTGTTGTTATTTCCTCCCGCCTGCCTCATTTTAACTTAATTCACTCCACAATTTCCCACATTTCCTTGAATGCCTCTCTCCCTCGCTCCAACGATTGCCTCGTTGGCTGAATTGCATTCTGGTCAGTCTGTAGAGAAATTGGTTGTCCTTTGTTTCTAGGAGCTTTTTAAAATAGAAAATACAATCATTACCCTTTTGAACGTCACAGTCGAAGCTGCATTACCAATAGCTGGTGGATTTCAAGCTGAACATAAGGGCCCGTGGAGTATTTTTAGTATAGCCGAGCACATTGTTATTGTGTGGGGATTTTCCCCACGGTAACTATGAATCGGGAACGTGATTGAATCAGACGACAGAGCCTCAGAATCATTTTTTTTTTTTTGTGACTTGTAGGGAAATTAATAAACCATTAGTGGCCCGGCTCTTATCAGACAGACCCGAACAAAGCACAACTATGCCATTAAGTGAGTCTGAATAATGTTTGAGCCATTAGGGTGCTCGCTAATGATAAACACATGTTGCTGTAGGAGAACTATGTTAAGTGGGCAATTTGAACGTAAGCATGTGTAATGATACCAGCCCCTGCTCTCATAATGGCTCTCTTGATTTTTCTGATCTATTATAATCACACAACCGCATACGCTCCAACAAAGACAAATGATTGTAGAATAGTAGCAGCTGAGGTAACACGTGGGTTTCCATAGCAATGGCGAGGTTTCATTAAAGGTAGAGCCAGGAAGCCAGGTCGTATACGAGTTAAAATCTTTTAGTTTTGGCATTAAAATGAGGCTCTTTGTCAGGTCTGATACGATTAGTCCATCAGTTAACTGACAGACAGGTAAACTACAGCTGCTTTTTGATAAGCAATTTATCCTTCACGTCATTAATAAATGAACTTGACCTAAAATTTTCTGGTTCAAGCTTCTAAAATGTGAGAATTTGCTGCTTTTTTATGTTAATATCATTGTATATTTATTATCTTCAAGTATTTGACTGCTGGTCAAACAAAACATGCAATTTAAAGACATCTCTTTGGACTCTGGGCAATTGCAATTTTCTCACAGTTTATTGAATTAATAAGATTAAAAAACTCAAAAAAATTATTGTTAGCTGCAGCCTTACTTTCAGCTGTTTAAGAAATGATGGATAAGTGGATGAATGTCTATCGGAGGTGAGTGTGGTGGGAGAGGGTGTGTCTAAATGGGTGACTAAACTATATTTTGGGCACCTCCCCACATTCTCCCGTTTTCTAGGCCATACAGATTTGAGGCCAGGCAGCAAACCTCAGCCCTGGCCCTAACGTGAATGGAAGCAAATTTAAAACCTAAATCACAATGTGGTGTGGTTGTTTATTTGGTTTGACGCAGTGATCTGTCATTTTATTGCTCCAAAGGATCAACCTTTGGCAGAGAAATATGTTTCAAGAGTCATAAAACGGGAGAAAAATGCACATTTTGAGCTGCCACCTTATTTTTCATCATCATCACAATATTTTGACAGCTAGAATTAAGTCTTACTTATTTTCTAAGTCTCTGATGGCTAATCCATTTCAGCTTCTTAGTATAATAAAGTAGAATTTAGTGGACTGTTGTGTGGTTGATGTTTGACCCTTCAAGCTACTTTTTCCAAACTCAAACCTGGCTTGTTTTGAACTCTTGACACATAGCCCTTCTTTTACTCTCATTGCTCAGGGATTGAGTCATACAGCAGCGTTTTTTCCCATTTTCTAATACTGGCCTTTACTCTGCGAGCTTCAGCTCCCATTCGTCAAGGACAGACCCAGAGCTCAGGCCCTCATTAGATGGACAGAGGGGAGTTTGGGCAGCATGCCAAAGAGCCCCCATGTTCAAGGAGCCAGGGGGTGCTGATTGACAACACCCAGCAGCCATGAGCAGGGGGTCGATGGGAAAGATGGGCAGGTCATAGAAAGAGTTTGAGTTCTTGTGACTGCTGGGTTGGTGAGTGCACCCTGCAGCTGCAGTGCTCACAAAAAAATACTTCACTTTCCGCCCTTCGTTTCCCTCCCTAAATTTATTCTAGAGAAAAGCTGTGAGTGGAATTGGATAACTTGGAGCCGTGTTGAAGTAGCCACAAAGGCGAGCGCGGTAGCTGAAGGTGTCACTGGTGTTTATACGAAGCTGTCATTAGTAGCACTTCTTATCTGCTCTGAGCTCAGACTGTCGTTATTTTAACTACACAACGCATACGTCTCTCTGAAGGGACCCCCCCTCCCCATTTCTTCCATGTCCCCCTTCCCTGACAGATGATCCAAACAGCCCAGCACTGACTCGCTTTACTATGCAAGCATGTTACTCCACCAGGTTACAGATAGGCTGCATGCTTCCTCCGGTACAACTCCTCTGAAATGTCAAAGGTGAGCTGACTGTAGCCTGATGTATACACCAGCTTTCAACAGATGGTCGTATTGAGTTTCTAAAAATTCAGAACCTTGAAAGACCTGAAACTGGATAATGACTTTCGGGAGATTTGAGAAATGAAATGAGAAACATCGGGGCGTAATTGTTAAGACAAACAAACAGTTTTTGGAGCAGCAGAAACAGATGTTCCAGCCAGCCACCGAAATGCAGCGGGACGAAGCCGTACAGGCTGGATGGAGATAGGCAGGGTGAGGAGGTCTGCTTCTTCTCTGAAGATGGTTTGTTTTCTGTTAATGTAATGGAAATACAGGCCTCAGCTAAATATATATATGTCTGTGTTCTCAATATGATAAGAGAATGTAAACCAATACCCCGCACACATCGCTTTGAGGAGAAACACACTGTCCAGGCGGGTACATTTAATGAAAATACCTCGACAGTGGATGGTTAAGAGCAGTTTTGTGACACAGAAGGACACACTTTGATAGTGACCAAAAAATGATCTTATATGTAGCTGGTAGGCTTGATGAAAAGCCCAAAAGACTACGACAGACTGCAGAAGTACTTGGAAGTGCACTGCAACGGCGTTTTGATGTTACTTTCTGTAGATGCCTTTTATTACACGCTCATAATCACCCGATGGAGTGCTTTTTCACTTTTGTAGCTGTAATATATGTGCCTTTAACATGATGCAGATGGCACATGTATGAGAGGGAGAACAAAAAGTCCCACAGAAGGGTTTCGACGTGGCATTTTACACAACACTCGCCTCTTGCCAAAAACAACAGTTTTTCTCATAATTGTCAAGCGAGTACACGATGAGACCCATTGTTCCGCAGCCTTGTCTTGTGTAGTTTTCTTAATGATTCCTCAGCCCTAGGGAAGATTTCAGGGAGTGAACTCCTGAACCGAACCCTTGCTGACAGGTCTCACAGCAAAGTATTTCAGAACATGCGAGGGGGAATTTTTTTTTTTTTTTTGCATCCTCAGCGTCTTCCTGTTTGCAAGATTCATTTCTTTTTCCCTTCCTGAAACTGACCCTACTAAATATGCCTGACTTAGCCCGTTGCCTCAGCGCGGGCCCCAAGAGTTAGTCTTTTCTTCTTGAAACTGTAAGCAGCCACAGCTTTTTCTATTTCAAATGCTGAACCAATAAGTCACATCTGACATGGGTTTTCTGCGAACCAGAATGTGTGTGCTGTTGAAAAGCCAGCGCAAGGATCAGCAAGACTATATTAAGGCAAAACTAGTGGCTGGCACTCCCCTCCGGCTGACAAACAGGCTACTTGTTTGAAGGGCTGTTTTTCTCCCAGATCAGAGTGTGAGGCAGTGTGGGTACTGCTGCTGCCTGCCTCCGGGCCTGTGGTTGTGGGTACCATTTTGGGCCTTCCCTGCTCCAAAATGTAGCCCCTTAGGGAGCAATGAAACCCCTTATTTATAAAAGATATTCAAAGTGAGTGGAGGAATTTAAGAGAGAAGGGTGAAACATATGGTTGGCCCAGCCTTCTGCATTGTTCTGGGAATGTTTTGAGATTGCAGCAGATACTCAGCAGACTGCGGGGATGTATTTTTTGCCTTGTGATAGATGGAAACACAGCTCTGGTTTGACTCACTTTAATCAAGTAAAATAAATCATCGCCATCCCTTTGTGGCGCTCTTACACAGTAGCAAACACACACAAACCTACACGAAGAATGCACCGAGTTAGCATTAGCCACGGTTTCTTTATTATTGCTGTGTTTTGCTGTTGTCATGAGGTTGTGTTTCTCTTGGCGCCATCAGAGCACTACGTCATCTGCAAAAAGCTCTTCTCACCTCCAGACACTGTGGCAGTGAGCAGCCTGGACCCTAAATGTGTTGGAGAGGTTTTTACGATTTGACGTGGTGCCAGAAGTGGAGACTCAGATGATCTGTGTGTTGATGTATCACCACCGAGTTTGTTTTGTGATCACTCGATTTGCCGCACAACAAGCGTGGAGTGTTACAAGGCGAGACGGATAAACATTTAGACAAACTAAATAAAGCATTGACACGCTTTTTTGGGGGGACTGTATATTTATCTTTGGGTCCTCAGACTTGTACGTACAAGGCAGCTGGTTTGTTTGTTTGGGTTTTTGCAAGAGATTTGCGGAATTGGTGAAGAAGACTAATTATGTTTTAACCTTTTTACATGTGTTTGTTTTTGTTCTGCCGGATGGCTGCGTAGCTCAGGTTTTCACAGGCAAAGGATTTCTGTCCTCCAAACCCCCTTCCTTGAATACAAGGCCATTGCTCTGTTATATTTGCAGAGTCAATTTGTCATTGTGAGAAATGGAAATACTCTGTGTGTACTTTCTTTCTCACGCCTCTCAAGTGACAAACAAAGAAAAAGGCAAACACCCTGAAAGCAACCAAGCTGAGTTTTATGTCTGGTTGGTTTTGAATACTGACTTTGCAAAACGGAGTTTCTTGTTAGCATCTATTTGGACAGCTTGTCATTTTATTTTTGTTGCACATGTTTGAAATAACATTATTTAATATATGTTTTAGTTTGAAAGTACTTTTGGTCGGCAGCCAGGGACCTATCAGGAGGAGACTGAACAGAAACTGTTGTCTGCGTCTCCGCCGCTTGTTGCCGTAGAGACACAGGCAGTGATGGAATCCAGGGGAGTTGGGGAGGGACGGGAGACTGCGTCGAGGGGAGAAGGGGTGTGGACAGCTGGATCAGATCACTGCATGCCCATATTTCACAGCCCACACAACAGCATTTAAAAACATAGATACACTGTCGTGACTCCTCTGGAGAAAGAAGGTGGACATTTTCAAGGCATTAGGCAAACTTGATCATTTTTTTCCTTCACTGCATCAGCGTGTTTTCCCATCATCTCTCTAATCAAGGCTGATATTGAGGAATGTGAATCTGTGGCCTCCTCTGCCTCAGTGCCACGGCTGCACAATCCCAGCTCCCCTCTCGCCTGGTGTGATGAATCAGACTCTTGGCACATGTTGGAGATCAGTGTTATAACACACCCTGCGGGCAAGACGGCCTTCTTGTGCATTCCTCCTTTCCATCAGAATTACCTTTTCCTCTGAGCAGACGTTCCCCTGTGGGCTGAAAGGCCTGTGAAATCGACCGGAAGGGCCCAGAGAGCTCCGACAATGGGGAAGGGTTGTTAGTTACATGCGCTTTGCAAAAGGTCTCGAGGTGGCCTTGTATGGTGGCGATACCCGAGGATCTGTTTCCAGTGTCCGAGGCCGCTATTGAGTTTCGCCCCTGTGGTTAATCCCGCTGTTCAGGACCTTGGGAAACAACCGTACCTCCCCACCCTCCGGACCCTCCCCCTCGCAGATTCCCAGGAAAAACAAGACATTGCAGAACAATCTCCAATTAAGATGGGTCTTACATACTGTACCATTCAGTCCCCACTCTCTCTCCCCTCTGTCTCAATCTTTCTAGCTCCCTCCCTTTCTCTCCCCTCTCAGCTCCCTGTTTGTGTCCTTGGCCAACAAGCCTGGGGGTAGAATTAGCGCTGTCTCCCAGGTCCCGGCCCTGGCACTTTGGAAGGGTCGGGCTTTGGTGAAGGGAGATATTGGGGGAGGGAGGAGGTGAAGGGAGGTGGTGGTGGTGGGGGGGGTGTGTGTCCTTGGTAAACAGGGCTTTGTGGGATGTGACTGTCTGATCCCCGGGGGCCTCTCCTTTCATTTCTCCTCTCGTCTGATCCCACAGCACGGCGTTGTCGTCAGGGCCGTGGCGTCTCAGGGTTCTGGGACCCGCTTGGCCCTGCCGTCACCCCGCGCCTCCCGGATTGCTTATGCTCTGTCCTCCTGCAGACGCACGTGCTCAGAGAGACAGCAGTGTCTGAAAAGCAGACTGTCCTTGAAGATGTATCTCATTTGTCTTCTGCAGTCCAGCTCAGTTTAAATGATTTATTGAGGAGACTTGCATTAACTTTCTGAAGGATGTCAGGTTCAGACAAGGGCAGTCATTTTGTATAATGGATCGACTAAACCCCACGAATGCGATTTTCTCCTTACTTCTCATTGTAAAACAAAAAGGACCCCTCTTCTTTACCCTCCTAATTCCCTTATTTAATTCCAAATCATGTCTCTCTTTCTTTTCCCCTCTTTCTCTCCCTTTCTTTTGCTCACTCCCCTTCTCTCAGTCTGTCCCACTTTTAATAACGTCTCAGTCTTTAATCAGACAGAGTTAGGCCATACCAGAGGCCCAGTGTTTCCACTCATTAGTTTCTTCTGTGGCCCCGGGCTGCCTCAGTGGGCTCACCCAGACCAATAGAAGAAGCCCATAATGGTCCCCTAGAGTCTCTTCTCTCAGGAGGCTCTTCCCAAGTCCCTGAGCCGAGCTGAATGTAGTGAGGCTGAATCATCAGTCAATTTTGGCAGTCGTGGATGCACGCTCAGCCATTATCTGTACGTCTCTATCTCCGAGCCAAATAAAGAGGGAGGAGATATGAGTTGGGGCTTGGCAACTTTTCACCTCCCAGTGAATGTTTCACCTCTTTATACCCCCATCTCCCTTTCCTTCCCTCTCCCAGTGAGCTTTCCTCTCGTATGCTTTTCCCCCCATTGCCTCTCATCTTCTTGTTTTGAATTTATCTCCCATCTCCTGAGTGTGAGTGTGTGTGTGTGTGTGTGTGTGTGTGTGTTCTCTCTCTCTCGCTCTCTCTCTCTCTCTCTCTCTCTCTCTCTCTCTCTCTCTCTCTCTCTCTCTCTCTCTCTCTCTGTGGAGCTCAGGAATGTGTGTGCTGCAGATCCTCTGTCCATGAGATGTGGGGCGAGTGCAGACAAGTTTGGGGTATAGCATGTGAATCAGCTTCAGCGCACAGGTCAGATTAGACCATCATACCAGAAAAGACTTGCGCTTTCTCTTACACCCCACTGCTCCCTTACCCTTAATGTCTTTATCTCTCAGCTTCTTTCAGTTCAGGCATTTGTTACAATTCTCTCTCTTTCTCGAAGATAAACCTTTCTGATTTATCAGATTCGTACCACTCTGATATCGATTGCGAGAGCAGTCGCGATTGGCTCCTGTTGTCGAATGAGCTGCTTCGTGATGTTTGCTGTTGACTTTTATTCAGCTGTGCAGTGTTGTGAAGCGGAGAGGCCAGGCCCCCGCCTCAGTCAGCAGCACCAGTTGTGACCTGTTCTTCCTGCCCTCCAGGTCTTTGATCCTCCACTGCGTTGCTTTTGTCCCTGTTTACCCAATATGACAGGGATATGGACCAGCCCCACATGCGGGCAGATGGGGCTTTAAGTAGTTCCTGCAGAGAGGAGGCAAAAAAGAAGTGCAGGTGCTAAACCCCCCCTCCCAAAAAAAACTCAAACCCCTTTCCCTTCCCCGAGGGCAGCCTGTCAGTGTGTTTATTTTCTCCTGTGTCATCACCAGGGATCCCTCTTGTCCTACAAGGGGATACACGGTGCTATTCCTGTGCCGGAGTTTTGTATTACTCCCAAGATGGATAAATAAAGGTGCTGCCTCTTAGTATATCTCTACTATGGATTCCTCTGGAAGGGAGCTTGACAGATAAAATACAACAAATACAAAAAAAAAAACGGACAAAGACTGAATGAGGGACACAAGCTGTCTAAGAAAACTGCTGTTTTTTCTTGCATTCACACGCTTAAGCCAGGTGTCAGTCAAACATTTCCCAAACATACACGGGTCAACCCCCCCACACCCAGAAAAATAGGAACTTTTCCACTTGAACTCACTGACACTAACCTCATTTATTTTCATAAACTGTCCCTGTGTCTGTATATCAGCTTTCAATGGCGCAGAGTCTGTTTTCTACGCGGAATGTCTCTTCAATTTATAGCTAGTCGATCCCTCCTTGAGAATGGCCATGCATCTACGGCGTAAGTGCAAAAACAGGGAGTAACACAAGATCAGATTTGGGATCGGAGGAGGAAATCTGGAACACAGGATTTTTTTCCTTTAAGTAGTATAGTCTGGAGTTTTGTGAAGTAGAGCAGAGGAGTGAGGGAGTGGGCTGGCCGCAGATCAACATTGGACCAGAGGAGACTCTCTCAGGCCGATCAGACTTCATTTGACAGGGACTTCCCCTTTGTCGAAGGGCCACTCCAGCTTTTGTCTGAGCGTCTGCTCGGGAGGAAGCAGGACTTGCCTTTCCATGCAGCCAGTGCTGCCAGCATCAGGGCAACTCTCTGTGATGAGGGATACAAGATATCCTCACAGTGTCTGTCTCCACTGAGGCGGCTTCATGGTGGCGGATGTCAGAGGAAAGCCAAACAGATAAGAAGCAGGAATGATGCCCCTGTGTTTCCTTGTTGCGCCAGATCGATGGGCCAGATAGGCAGCTGTGTGTGTGTTTACACAAGGGCACCCAGTCGGAGCTGTAGTGCCCGACTGCTACGCCCACTTGGGGGAAGTAACTGGTTAAAATAAGGAGAAACAAAGGTGGATACAGAGAGAGGGAGTTATAGAATCAGCTCTGGTTTCTCATCCATGTGCCAATGTGCCTGCGTTTGGCTGTGCATTTTTATAGCGCTGTTGTTATTATTGTAATTATATATCATTATTCCGGCAGAGAGAGAAAGATAGTTTCCACTGATGACATGGGGGCAGTGTGCAGGGCCTGTTGCAACTCGTGGGATGGAGAAATGCTAGTCTGCAAGATGTGGGTTTGATCTGCCTGAATGAGCATGCACACGCTTAAACTGGAGCCTGAGAGCTGCAGAGCGTACAGCAAATACATAATGCAGTACCTTCAGCCATCAAAATTACAGCTTGTGTTCATTGTTGTCGTTTTAAGCACTTTTACTTTAGTTTTGTCTGTAAAAACAGTGAAAATGTGTGAGTGTGTGTAAGTGAAACAGAGAGAGCTGAAGGTGACCTCTGGGGGCTGGTCCAGGGCCACCAGACACCCGCTGGTTCACCCTCTCTCTCTGCTCTTCCCTGACCTTTGACTTCAGGGTGAGAAGGGGGCGTGGACCAGGAGCTGGGAGAGTTTATTATTTCCTGCCTCTTCTCTCCTCCTTCTCCTCTTAGGATGCTCTCTGAGGGAGGGATAGAGAGAAAGAGAGCAAGATGAAGAGAGTGAGAATGAGTACAGGGATAAAGCATCTGTGTCTCATAGATCATAGAGGGACAGACGTCCCACCAGCATCACTCACAAATAGTGTTGAAACAATTAACAGAAAATGAATCGACAATAGCGTTGACAGTTGATTAATCATTTGTGCCATTTATCAAGCAAAAATGTTCCAGTGTTCCAGATTGTCAAATGTGAAGATTTGCTGCATTTCTCAGTTTTATGTAAGTGTAAATTGAATATCTTTGGGTTAGTTAGATGGGAAAAAAATAGAAATTTGAAGACTGGAATCTAAACTGTGATGGGACATTTTCAGCATTTCTTTACAGAAAGGTAATCAATCAATAATTTAAGAATAACAAGTAGAAGAAGAAGTAATTGTTCTTTGCAGCTCTACTCAAAACTGGCCTCAACTTGTCATCTTCTAGCCATACTGCAGCACTGAGCGGAGGCTAAACAAATTGACCTGCTTGAGTGTGGAGCAGATGAAACAGTGTTTAGGTTCGAGAATGAAGGGTTAGAAACCTGTTCAGCTTCACCGATCCCACCCAGACATCATCCTTTTAATTTGACCCACCCTTCAGCCCCGGTCGGCCCTTCCGCTAACGTCTGCGAGCCAACGAAGCACCAGTGTGAATATCACAGCTGGACGACCATTGTCCCTCCGGCCTCAGGCTCAAACCCTGGTTACCAACCAGGAACCTGGGATCAAAGCTTGCCCGGATTACTCAGAAAAAGGAGGAGGAGGTGCCACAGTTGGAGGGGGTCGGGTTGAAAAGGATAGAGGAATGCTCCTAATTACGTGCCCTCCAGTGTGTCTGGACCTGCACTTCAGGCTACAGTGAACCTATGAGGAAGCAACACAGTGTGACAAGAGAGTGATATTAAGAGTGAGGCGACAGTCTCTCCACAGCCACTCCATTAGCGGGAGATCTCAGCGGCCCAGTGGGAGAGAGAAGCAGGGGGGCAAAGAGGCTGGACATTCCAGCCTCTGTGGAGACACTGAAGTGGGTGAGAAGAGGGGTCAGAGGAGAGGGTGGGACGTGGAGATCAAGGAGTGTGTAAAGAGGATGTGTCGTGAAGATTAGAAGGATTGTCGTATAGGATTCATTTAGAACCTAATAGATTTTCTTCCCGCTCAGATCCACCTTTGAAATCCCCCTGCAGCTTGTTTTGTCATTTATTTCTGTCTGACCTCTTCTGTTGCTCATGCAGATGCTGTCATGTTGCCAAGCAGAGCTCTGGTTTGATGTGTTTTTCCTCTCCTCTGTGTGTTGCAGGTTTGCTGAACAGACGAGAGCGTGCGCGCTGGGCAACACGGCTTCTGGCAGGGGTCAAAGTGCACCATGGACAGTGGCCTAAGGGTCCTCCTGTCCACTGTGCTGTGTCTCAGCCAGTCTCTGCTTATCAGCTGCTCATGTAAGTTGTTGCCACAAAAAACAAATATTGACAATGGAGCAAATGATTGAAAGGTGTCCCTCGTAGTGATGAGTGCACAAAGATCTCTTCAGCTTTCGTGCATGCTTTTATCAGTTTATAGCAGCAGCATTGCAGCTGTGAAAAAGCTTTGTGAACCCAATGTACGCTACCTGACCATCACCAAACAGCAGATAGCTTATCTGGTGAAGAAAGTGTTGATTATATCAGATATATACCAGATAGTTTTCGTAGGAGATGTTGGAGACCAAAACTGAGAAATAAAGAGAGTCAGTATTTTGCTTAAGTCCAAGTGGACACAAAATTAATTACTGCAACTTCAAATGAATAATTTGTGAGTTTTTCATACTCTTTGTGGTTCAAAACATCTGGTGTTGGTGTAGGTCTATCCTGTCGTACACCAGAATGCTTAAGAAGCAGATAGCACATTAGCCATCACAGCAGGCAGAGGTATAGATAGCTTCATGAGAATGTGTTTTTTGGTTCAGGCTAACCAAACACCTGTAACAATATTCTGATCTATTTTTCTCTGCTCCTGTCTCCTCACAGCTCAATATCCCTCCTTCCGATCTGAGCCTGCCTCCTTGGTTCAGAGTCGAGGCTCTGTTGCTCGTCTGCGCTGCTTAGTAAGTCCTCCTTCAGCGGTGGTTTCCTGGCGCTTCAGAGGCCTTCCCCTGGACCAGCACACCCTGCCTGGTGTGGAGCTCAACGAGGGCTCCCTCACCATATCCTCCCTTAAGCCCAGCCATGTTGGCATCTATCAGTGTGTGGCACACTTAGACCATGGGTCGGCCATCGCCAGCCGCCACGCGCGTGTGGCCATAGCAGGTACGGATACGGAGAATTACCCCTCCGTGCATACTTCTACTCACTTCAAAGCAAGGGGGTAAAGAAAGAGAGGAAGTTGCCTTGAGAAAAGGAAGGCCATTTTGTGAGTGTTGAACACTTTGAAAGAATGCCTGTCCTCGGCTGCCTGCTGCTGAGTGGCGGAGGGGAAGGAAGCAGTATGAGTTTTTACTCGGGCACCCTTCCAGATGCCTCTTGACCGGTATCCTTAATGAGCCTTGGGCTTTCCTGTGTAGTGTGTTATGTTCCTGCTGGGATGCTGCTTGCTGTTGGACACTACACTAAGGGGTTGACCCTGATCTGGAACTGTATCAGGCATGAATAGAATCACTCACTGGAACAATAAACAAACCCAGTGATCCAACACAAACAGCTCAACTCAAGTAGCGCTGTCCGCCTTCGTTCTTGACTCAGCACATAATAAATGTCCAATATTCTGCATAGAAAGTAAGTGTAACTGAAGGGGTCTTCTTTTTTTCTTCTCACTGCAGAAATATCAGAATATGAAGATGGCAGACGGCGGTCGTTATCAGTGCAGGAAGGCAGCACTGTTCTTATAGAGTGTCCTCTACCGCACAGCGTCCCTCCAGCCCTTCCTCGACTAAGAGCACGAGGGGAGCGGATAGAAGTATCAACAGGTTTGTTTGAAACTGAAATAAATGTGAAGTTTCTGTTTTTTGTTGTTGTTTTTATAAATAATCCTTTCACTCGAAGTTCGTGATATGATAATATAAACTAGGAGACACTAAAAATTCAATGATATGCTATATTATTTATACTACGGCTGCAACTCATGATTATTTTTTTGACCTATTAATCGGCAGATTATTTTCTACATCTACATATCTGCATTTCCTTCTATTTTCCAATGAGATGTCTGAATTTCTTGTTTTGTCATTCAAAAACCCAAAGATATTCAGGTTAATAAATCAGAGATAAGCGAATTTGAGAGGCAGAAAACAGCATTTTCTGCCATTTATGCATGAAAAATGAGAAGTCACACTAATCAGATTCAGATAAGCTGTCTGTGCTATTACTGAAACTGCTGTTTCCTTCTCTTGTCAGATGACTATTTAGTTCTTCCATCTGGAAACCTTCAGATTATCTCTGTTTCAGCCCAGCACCAGGGCATGTATAAATGTGGTGCATTCAACCCTATAACAGGGGAAACCGTCATGCAGCCTCATGGCACGAAGCTGTCAGTAAAACGTAAGTCTGACATTTAAGTTCTTTTTTTTTACAATGCCAGCTGTATTTATTCTGTAATTATCTACTAATATGGTTCACTTGTTTGTTTAGATTCAGACTCCTCCCCCCCAGTGCGGATAGTTTACCCCACCTCCCCAAAGACTATTTTGGTGCAGCATTCACAGCCGCTGACGTTGGAGTGTATCGTGTCTGGTAGTCCTGCACCAGCAGCAAAATGGTTTAAGAACGGTAAGGAGGTCGCACCGGGGCCTTCTCACCAACAACAGCACAACAACCTGGCCTTCGTGACAGTGACGAGGACTGATGAAGGGAGTTACACCTGTGCTGCTGAGACTGAGCAGGGGATTGTGATCAGCGCTAACTATACTGTGAATGTTCTTGGTAAGAAAAAGACAAGAGAGGGTGTTTGGGGGTGCGGGGACCTTTTGCAGCTGACCTTGTGGCGATGTTAATCTTTGGGCCTCTCCTCCACAGAGCCTGTGTCTATCACAGAGGGCCCGACCGACCAGCTCGTTTCTCCTGGCTCTTCCGCTCGTTTTACCTGCGTAGCAAAAGGAAACCCATCCCCAAACATCACCTGGCTGTTCAACGCTGACCCCATCACGCCATCGCACCGCTTTCAGATCTCTGGATCCTCACTTGTTGTTTCAGACGTGACACCACAGGATCAGGGTGTGTTTCAGTGTCTGCTGGACAACGGGATTGGCTCGGCACAGTCATATGGAATGCTTACGACACAATCAGGTATGTATCTTGACATCTTCAAATTGCCTGTTTCTATCTGACGAACAGTCCAAAACCCAAAAGATACTCAACATATCCTCACATTTGAGCTGCCCCATCCCCACTGTTCCCAACATTCCCCTTTAATTTCCCTTTCAGAACCCTCAAAGCAGGATAAAACTTGATCCAGTGCCACATTGCCACTGTGTAACAATTTGAGATCATGACTAACCTAACAGCATGAGTTTGTACGCTGACATCGGAGTCCTTGCAGAGCTCAAGAGCTTACGGATACAAAAGGGAGAAGTTTGAGAAATGCTACGTAATCGTAATTGATGCAAAAAAATCTTGCTAGTGTTCTTACCAGGCGGGATCTCTGAGGGCCGGCACGTACAGTATCTACAGGGAGTCCTTGCTCCTTGAGTGTGAATGTGTGTGTGTTTTTTCTGAGGGCTGGTAGGAGAGGCTTAGCCAAGGCCGCCCTCCTCCTGAGCCTTGAACTGAGCTTGAGCGTGAGAGTGAGCTTTGTGCACGCCGTCGGGGATAAGCCCCCGGACACTGGAATGTAAGGAGTAGCCGTGGAGGGTTATGACGAGGACCAGACCACCCAGCTGTCAACATCATACATAACTGCCTTTTATTTATTAACACATCACAACCCTCCCCCCTCCTCCGTGGCTCTCCCCCAAGACTCCCCTCTTCTCCCTCCCCAGCCGCTCTACGCCATGGCCCCATTCCTCAGCTCGCCCCTCTATCTGCAGAATGATTAATACAGCTACATGCGGTACATAGGGAGTACAAATCAGACGGGATCAGGCGAGTTCACTGCAGAACATTTGCTCCCCTTCCACAGACCACAGGAAGAAGAATGAGATTCAGTATCTTTAGCTGCGGACCACGCAATACGCAAAAACCGAATATGAAGCTGATAAGCAGGATATGCCCAGCAGAGGTAAACACACTGGGGTCAGTTTGTGTTCGGTTAGTTTTTTAGGTACCAGGCGCCGGAGCTTATCGAATGCCCTTTGCATTCAGAGTAAACAGTGCGTTGATATGTGCAGTCTGCTATTGTAATTCATCTCCGAGAGCAATCTGAAATATGTTTTTTTTTTTCTGTTTGGTATCGTTGTTTCCATCACCATGACGACTCCCTGCTTTACTCCTTTAAGTGGGATGTACCACACGGGAGATGTGGTGTCCTTATTCTGTCATGCGATTGGCTGTTTCCGTCCTGTCATTCGCATCAACGCCCACTGCGCTCCCCTGCTCCTAAATGACAAAGCTAGCAGCCATACAACAAGTGCTGGGATGATTATATGATCAGTTGATTGACCTTTTTCACTGTTTTATGATATTTTCTAAGCTAAATCATTAACAGGTTAAATGCAAATAAAGAAACTTTTAATGCCCTACTCACAACTGCCACGTCAGGAAGGCGTATTGTGACATCCAGGCAGTCAGTTAGGAATGTAAGAAATACATTCACTTGTCCTCCAGTAAGCTGAGCTCTGTCCAAACTGAGGCTCTCGTCTCTGCTGGTAATCCCCCGTGATTTACTGTCACATTTACTCCCAGGTGTTCCTCTCTAATGGACTGACCTTTTTCTGGGAAGAACCTGGCAGCGAATCTCTGTCCAGGTGTAGTAGCACTTACTCAAGATCTATCACTCCTCTCCATCAGGATGGTGAGGATGCCGTGGCCTTAATTGCCTCCTCCTGTATCAGTGGGGAGGAGGAGGAGGAGCCCTGCCTGTGGTTAAGCTGTGAGTCAGAGCTGTGGAAAGGCGAGAGTGGTGGAGGGCAGAAGGAGGGAACGAGCAGGAGAGTATGTAGGACTGGATGTAGTGCTGGGGTCTGATTCTCTCCGGTATTTTAATGGTTGGCGTGTGGAATGTGTGGCAGCTGGCCACAGTCCCAGGATCAGGTCTAGTGTTACCAGCTTCAGTCCTGTTTGTTTTATAAAGTGAACTGGTGCCGCGCACAAAACAGCCAGAAACTGGACCCAGGACCCTGCAGTGTGCCCCTGTGGCAAGCCTCACTGCTTCAACCTCCTCATTCACTTGTTTAGGTTTTAATATTCAATTATGGAGCTCTTTGACCTCAGTGGTGTGGCTCGGAGTGGAGCTGTGGGCTGTGCTCAGTGTCCTCCAAACGTCTGTGAAAAATTCCACCCAGGCTCTGCCAAACTGGTGTCAGCCATAATAAGGGTCCCAGCTCGCATGATTTGCCCAGGTGGACCGCTCTGGCTCTGGTGAAAGATTTAATGAAAAAAACAAACAAAGCATGATTATGTAGTGGAGCCGAGATCCAGGTTTTTCTCGTTATTTTATGTAGATTAAAAGGCTTGTTCCAAATGTAAAACTTTCCAGCACTGGTTGTCTGCTGTGGACATGTAGAGGCCACCTCTGTTAGTCACTGAGTGAGTAATATTGTTGCCATCAGCTTTTATTACATTGTCCCTTTTCCAGTGACAGATGTCCAAAACTTAGATCCAAGTCCTTAATCAAGAAACAATAAAAAAATAAAATATATGCATACAGAAATACAAGAAGGTGCCTATAAATGCTATTGTTTTATTTCAGAAATCTAAGTGCTCCCCTCCAAGGGACAAAGTCTTGGCACTGGGCTCCAGACAGTTAATTGCATTGCCTGTTTTTACTCCAGCTTTGTTTATTGTGCATAGTTATATTTAAATAACCTTTCACCTCTCCCCCTGACAGATCCACAGCTGGGCTCGACTGACGGTGCGCTGCTGGAGGCTTCACCATCGCTCCACCCCATGCAGAGTGACGAGGGCCACGAGCGCTTCCTGACCGAAGAGGAAGGCGACACGATCAACCTGCCGGCCGAGAGAGTCAGTGACCGTCCTACTCCGGAGGCGCCGATCATCACCAGCCCGCCTCAGACCCACAAGCCTGATGTGTACGACCTGGAGTGGAGGGCTGGGCGTGATGGAGGGAGTCCAATCAGCGCCTATTTTGTCAAATACCGCAAGGTGAGGGAAAGACAGATTTCAGTTTTACCGCCAAACCAACAGAGACTGGGCGAATGTAGTTTGTTCATTAAATAAAGAAGGCCAAGACCTAAACTGACTGAAAGGTGGGTCATTTTCCTGTGTTTGCTTCAGTAATAAGCTCACTCTGACTGTAAAACTGCAGCGATACTAGTTAAGTTAAGACTTTGTTGGCAGCAGGACTCTGTTTTTCTGGAGCTGGAAATTGTGACTGAAATCTCTCAGGGATCCTTTCTGAGGCCGTTCCCTGTCGTTAGTCAGGATCGGAAAGAGTCTTAACTGTGCAGGATTGTAGGCAGACAGATGATTCTGCTTTCCTCTCTGGCATTTTTAGTCATGTGTTTGTGTTTGTCTGTGTGTGTGGCCTTCTGTCTTTGTCTGCGTCAGGTTGATGAAATGGGAACAGTGGTGGGGAGTTGGCATACAGTTCGTGTCCCTGGCAGTGAGAAGACCCTGCGGCTGTCAGAGCTGGAGTCCTCCAGTCTCTATGAAGTGCTGATGGTGGCTCGAAGTTCAGCCGGCGAAGGCCAGCCAGCCATGCTCACCTTCCGCACCGGCAAAGGTCAGTCCAACCACTGGCTGTTAACAAAAAGCCAGAAAAATCAAGCACTGTTAAAACAACAGTTATTAGCAGTGTACCTCCAATTCCTATGTGTTATTAGGCTGTTTGGTGTTACTTGTCATATTCCTGGGAATAACTAAACTCTGGAAGACACCACCTCACCCCATTTTCCAACACAGTTATAATAGAAAGAGGAAACTTTTCAGCTGCCTAAAACATCCACAGTAAATGTCAGGTTTTGGTGTCAGACGCTCTGAGTTAAAGAGCATCTGGTTGTCTCTGGGCTCGAGATATTGCACCGACATTCAACAGACATTCAGGAAGAAATTTATCAGAGAAGAAGCAGAAACATCTCTTTCTCCATCGATAGCCTCATGAGATTAGAAAAATATGCAAAGCACATTGCGTTTTGAAGTTAGGGGTGTACAAAAATGCACTGTAGCTTCTTGCTGTGATCTTTGTGTTTCTACCTTCAGAGCAAACACGTATAATCACATTATGTTTGTGATTTCTGGAAGAAGAAGTTTTTTCAACCAAGCTAATTTTTTGGCTCAAGTTTAGCAAAATGAAATTAGTTCAGTTTGTGTGGACTGAGGAAGATTAATAACTGAAGTAGAAGCAGATGAGACAGGCTGAGGATAAATCAATACACCAAAACATAAAATGCTTCATTACTACATAACTTCTGGATGATTAAAAATGAATTATATACAGCCATATGCTGTATCTGAAGGTAGATTATTCCTTTAAATAACTACTTCCACCACATTGTCCAATTATAATCCAAAGTACAATCATAATGATCAGTGTTATAATCATAGTGAATGACTGTAAGCATGTTTTTCGTGTTTTTGAGACAAATAAAAATAAGAACAACCGCAAATGTTCCAAAAACTAACAATAATGCTATACCACAGCAGGGTTGACAAAATGTTCCCTGGTCAGAAATATGTAAAATACTGCCAAAACCCACACATATGATTGTATCCCAAGGGTGGTTCTTTTACAAAAATGATCCTGGACCAAAAGAAATGCCAACCAGGCTCTTATGTCCAGATGCAGCTTCAAGCTCACGAGAACAATACCACCTCCATATTTGACTTATCCTCTGTAAGGTCTGTGAATGTATTTTGTCTGTATTTATTCATTTAATTGTTTAGTTATATTTTATTTAAAATATATCTCCCTACACAACGATTCAAACCCTTAAAAAATATCAAAATGAGCCTTTAAAAACAACCAAGTGTGTATAAGTAAGAACCTCAGATACCCAGAAACAATAACCAAGATGTGATGGCTACAGCTCTGATTAGAAATATATAAACTACAAAATGATTGTTCTTTTATCTGTACTTAAAGTTCCCTTCCACTCAAAAATCTGTTTTTCTTCTAGTTCCTACAGTGCAATGTTTGAGCTTCATTGTGCAGAGTTTGACACTAGAGGGATGTTTTCATCTCCTAAAAGTAAAACGTTTTTCTGTGGTCACTGAAAATCAGATTTTAAAGGGACGGGGCCTACGAGCATGATTGGTGACATAACAAATAGTTTGGAAGTCCATCCCGGTCCAGTATACAATTAATGCAAATGTGATGTACTTTTTAAGGATTATAATGTGGAAATTTTTACTAACTTATACTTTTTTGTGGTAAAAACATATTAGACACACATTATTGTTCCAAGCAGACAATTTGTATCTTAATACATGTCTGGAGATGCTCTTAATGCAGTTAGCATTGCGGTTTTGTGTGCTGGTTCTGTTCCTGAAAAGGGTTCAGTTGGATACACGTTAACATCACACACTCACCCAAGCAACAACACAGCTAACTTACTGAAGAGTTGTCAAATGGAAACCTGAAACCCACCCTGATAAAACCCGAACAGCTCCGGAAACCAGTAGGAAATTTAAGAGTTCAGAGCCAACATCCGGAGCCGTTCCTTGTACTTTTGGTGGAACTGATAGCCCTGAAGACCTATTAGACCTTGTTTTTCTTATTCCCAGCTTTTCCTTTTCCTCTCTCAGAGAAGAGCACCACCTCCAACAAGAATCCGTCCAAGCCTCCCGTCATCTCTGCGCCGCCCAAAGCTCCGGAGGACAAAACCCCCAACACACACTTTGGCGTCGTCATACACGACAGAGGTAGGTGTAGACACAATCTCCGACTGTCTGCTGTTTTGTCGCTGCAGCTGCTGGACTGTGTGCAGACAATGACTGCGGGATGTTTCTGGGGAAATTATGGGGCTTTCTGATGTGTAGTTGTTGAGTTCATGACCAGACTGTGTTGAATAGATCTCAGAGCTTCATGTTTAGATGGGGTCTGCTTTGTTTCTTTCTGCCTTGGAGTACAAACAGTGAAACGATAGTTGACACCCTGTAATGACTCTTTGGATGAAAGATGCTGTAAGCAGAAAGCTGTGAGAATGCACACGGCTTAAGGGTCTGATCTGAGTGTGTGTGTGTGTGTGTGTGTGTGTGTGTGTGTGAGTGAGTGAGTGAGTGTGTGTGTGTGTGTGTGTGTTCCTGCATTACAAACAGCCCTACTTTTCCGAAACTCACATTTGTCTTTTCACTAACCCTCTTTTCTCTCTCTCTTACTCCTGCCCTCTCTAACTCTGTGGCTAAGAGCCCAGGCAGTAAGTACACATTGCTCCACGGCATGCCGCTTCACTGTGTATTCTTTTAATTTTTTCTTTCCCTGTGAACTTGTTCCATCCTAACATGAGTTGGGATGCAGTGATGACGGTTGCCAGTTCGCTCTCGTTTGTTTGCACGACTCAAACGCTGTTCCTTATTTGTTTCTGCCCCAGTACCCGAGGCCCCCGATCGCCCCACCATCTCCATGGCGACTGAAAGTTCGGTGTACGTCACCTGGATCCCGAGAGCCAACGGCGGGTCTCCGATCACGGCTTTCCGTGTGGAGTACAGGCGCGGCCGCAGTGCAGAGTGGGTTGTGGCTGCGGATAATATCTCGCCTCTCAAGCTGTCTGTGGAAGTTCGCAATCTAGAGCCTGGTGAGCTTTCACATAGTTTTCTCTACAGTCCACTGAAGCATGACATGATTCCTCTGCCCAGATAAGAGTTTCCTCTTGATCCTTCCCCTAGTAAGAATGAAACACAGATCTAAACCGATCAGGGGACGCTATATGACTAATTTGCTTATCATTATTTCGATGTAGAATTTGAGTCTTTGAGTCAGCGTTAATCCAGACTAATGTTACCCTTTCACTGCTGCACACCAGAGTGACTCTTTTTTAGTTTATTTATTGGTGACAGACAGCTGTTGTCTCAAAGTGTTTAAAGCATGCATTTAATATAATTTTTGTAGCTTGGTTATTATCTGTATAACAATATTTGTAAAAAGTAGATAACATATAGAATGAACTTCTAATAGAACAAAATAAGATTTAAAATAATCATTTCTGCCATGAGCAAAGCAATAAGGATTTGTTTAAACTTCAGTGCCTCTCAACCTGAGCTAAGACTAAAATATATGATTAACATGATGACACTGTACTGTAACGTTTCCTCTATCATTGTATTTCTCTCTCAGGCTCCACCTACAGGTTTCGTGTGGTCGCCATTAACATGTACGGCGAGAGTCCTCACAGCATTCCCTCGAAGCTGTACCAGGTGCCACAGGCCAGCCCGCGTATCGCAGACCGTCCAGTGGTCGGACCTCACATCTCATCCACAGACGCCATCAGCGACACACAGATCATGCTGCGCTGGACTGTAAGTACACCACTGATATACAACATCCATAGAAGACCAGCGGAAGCTTCTAGATACATTTTATCAGGAATATTTACAAGTTGTTAAGTTAATTGCTGAGATCCCGAAAAAAGGCAGTCAGATTAGGCAAGAAACATGAGCAATCAGATTTTATACAGATTTATTTGGAAGAGCACAAAAAGACAAACTCTAACTTGGTTCAACATTTTAGGTGCACTTACTTCCAAATATAAAATATTCAAGGCCTGCCTACCCCTATCTTATTTTTTATTCAACGTTTGGCCACTGCATAAAACCAGCCAGTGACAGAATAACTTGGGTGATATAGTGTCTTTTACAGCTGGTTCACCTGTGTTTGAGCTGCTGGTGGTTCTTTTGCAGCTTGAGACTCAATCAGTCCTTTAATTGAGCGGCTGTGCTGATTAGAGCTCCACTCTAACAGAGATTAAGAGGTCTTGTCCGTCTACGTTTTGATTCTGCTCTCTTCAAAGCCATTTCTCCTCCTCACAGCAGTTTGGGCTGCAGATGCATGCAGATAGTTCCCCACATTTACTTAACCTCAGACAGTCTCATTATTTTCTGAACTTCAGACAGACAGTGCAATCACAGTCTTGCTTGCAGTCCTGTACATCTGCTGATAACAAGCCTTGCCATTAGTTGCTGGAAAATTTCCTCTCTTTGTATAATAATTGCCTACCAGATTGCTGTAGTCTAACGTAATCTTTTTTCCATCCCCATCCAGTATAGTCCTTCGAGTAACAACAACACTCCAATCCAAGGTTTCTACATTTACTACCGGCCCACAGACAGCGACAATGACAGCGACTACAAAAGGGATGTGGTCGAAGGTAAGTGGAAATGCAAATTTTAGTCAGTGTTTCCACTGGAGATTGAGTGTGTAGCTGTGGTGGATTGTTTGTTGACAGCCCCGTGCTGTCCCGGACGTTCAGCCTCGCGCTCTGCAGATGAACTGGGAGTTGGGAGGGTAATGGATACTCAGTGTCAAGAGTGGGGTGTAGTGAAGAGGGGCATTTCTTGCTGTTTGATTTATAGAGAGTGCTGTCCCTGGGCAGCAGGGCTTTCTGAAATCTGTTTTTAATAAATGGGTGCCAGAGCTGAAATATGAGCCCGGCCAGAGGAGAAGGGCTCAGGTTGCTGGCTGGAATGCTAACAGTGGAGCCTGGTACAGGAAGGGAAGGAGGGACGTCCTTTCACTCCGCCCCAACTCTTTAACATCTGAGCGACTAGTTTTCCACAAACTGCTCACCGTCGGGGACAAACGTCTGCAGGGCTGGGTACCCAGTGAGCGCGATGAAAAGATGTCCGTACATGACTTGCTTCTACTTGAAATCCCTATAGTTCAATGCTGTTGAAAAAACAGTAATTTGTAACCTAGACATCTAAAAACATTTCGACCAGTCCAACGTCAAAGCCACTTTTTTATAATTTAAAGACATAGACGACACTAATTATTACCAGAATTTTTCTACTAAAACGTACAACTTAACAGTAATTTGAAAGTTGTTGGGATTTTTTCTTACCTGCAAATCTGTGCTTACTTCATCTTTTGAAAATGTACTTTTTTGGATACTATACCTTGGGGAAAGTAAACACGTTTTTGAAACTCCCTTTTTTTGTTCATGTATAAATAAAAGTTTCCAAATGCATCATCATCTAAAGTCTTATCAAAAGCAGCCGTATAAGAACTTTGCCTAGACAAGAAGAAACTAATCTGACAAACCACTTAAATGCCATCTTTCGGTACCCAGCAGTTAGATTGTCTGTGCTACAGTCACATTGGTACTCAGTACTCAATAAGTACTGAGGTTCAGTACCTGCCCTTCATGCATGCTGAAGTCACTTTCCCCTCAGATAATCTTCTTGTGTAAAACTACATATTTGAAATCTGTGATAGAGCACAAACTGGCATTTCTTTGTGTTTTAAACGTCTGCTTCTTTATTGATTCTGATTTAAAGCACACAGTCTATTTAGCTTTTAGCAGCAGCTTTATTTTATTGTTCCCTCCTACAGCAGTTAAAATCTACCTTGGGCAGAGGTAGAACATTGTAAAGTGATTTATTATGCTTTATATTAAACAAAACACAGCAAGACCAGCCGCTTATTTCAGCCTCATTTGTTGGAAATGTAGCATTACCATGCCGTAGATTGTCGCCTCATCTGTGATCATAGAGCACGTAGGTGTGTGTGTGTGTGTGTGTGTGTGTGTGTGTGTGTGTGTGTGTGTGTGTGTGTGTGTGTGTGTGTGTGTGTGTGTGTGTGTGTGTGTGTGTGTGTGTGTGTGAATACTGGAGGCAGGCCAGGACAAACATGAAGCTGCCATATATGGAGCTTGTCTAGAGTAAAGCAACTGTCTGGGCCCTCGTGGGACTGACGGAGTAAGAGAGAAGGGTGGAGGGGGGTGGGGGGCCTGAAGCAAAAAGAGAGAGGGGTGAATGAGAGAAGGAAGGAATATGAGCTCCATGAAAGTGTGATACCTGAAGAGAATGAGAGAGAAAGAGTGGAAAAACTGTGTGTTTACCCAGGATTAGGAGCAATGTGAGTCCACACCGGCTCATGGAGGAAGTGATTTCTCACCTTTGTTCCATTTTTTTCCCCTCCTCCCTCGCTCTTCCGCATTCTCAGGTGTAAAACACTGGCACATGATTGGACATCTCCAGCCTGAGACCTCCTATGATATCAAGATGCAGTGCTTTAATGATGGGGGAGAGAGCGAATACAGCAACGTCATGATCTGTGAGACCAGAGGTAAGAAAACACAAAGGTGTACCGCACAAGGAATGACTCATGCATCAATCAAACCTCCACTTTTATCAGAAGTCCAGGCATGTTTCCACGAAGGCTGTAACTTTAATGACGGGTATGATCGCCATAATTGCACAACATAAATGTACTGAGTTTTATGAGACCAGCAACAATGGCTTACATTTTATAGTTTGGAACTGTGTTATTTTTCTTTGTTGCTAGCGGGTAAAGAAAATGTTCCTCATGTCCCCTCCTCCCTCTCTGCTGCAGCACGTCAGTCACCGGGGTCACCCAGCCAGCACCCCATCACGCCACCCGGCCCCCAACCGCAGGAGCCACCTAGCCCGCCAGGAGGACTGTTGTACCTGATTGTGGGCTGTGTTTTAGGAGTGATGGTGCTTATCCTGCTGGCTTTTATCGCCATGTGTCTATGGAGGAATCGCCAGCAGAACAACATGCACAGTGAGTTCATGGACAAAGCAAACCCAAAGCTAACATAAAATAAGTACAGTTTATGCTGACACTGTGAGATTTTGAATAATATCTATAAAAACCATCTATCATGTAGCGTATGTTGTCTTCACACCAAGTTTTACTGTAGTTCAGTCTGTAGCACCGGCGCACACACAAACAGTTAACTCCATTTTAGTTCTCTCATATTTAAAGATAGTTGGCCCCAAGACAGCTTGTGCAGCGTATTTCAAGTGTTCATAGAGCATATATGGATCCCACAGTGCTTGCAAAAGGGTTTGCCATTGTTGGATGGACTCTTTACCAGAGCTTTTGGATCTGTAAATAGTTCAAGTTTTGTAGCTTCAGTTTGGTACAAATCCTGTCTCTCACTGTACAAAGTAAGTCTTCTCAAAGTGCAGTGTTTAATGTTTAATGTCTTAACAAAAGCCGCGTTACAAGAACATTGCTAAGGTTAAAAAAAGAGGCTAAATTATTAAATACGTTCACCCTAAAATATCTGATAAAGAAGACACAAAAGAATATGACAAAGTTTCAATGCCAAATGATACACTGCTGAAAAATAACAAAAGTAGCTCTTCTTCAGATTATTTTTCATTATTCAAAAGTTTATTTAATATCCAAAAGGTTAAAAAGTGAAAAAGAAATTGCCATTAGTCCATCATTTGTCTTGTTTATTTATATTTATTCTTTGAACTAAACTAGGTCAGACTTTCAAATTAGTCTCTACCTCCGTCGTAACCATTCTGCCTCTCTCTCCGTAGAGTATGACCCTCCCGGCTACCTGTACCAGCCAGCAGAGATGAACGGCCATGTTCTCGAGTACACCACCCTTCCTGGCTCCAGCCGCATCAATGGGGGCGTCCACGGGGGCTACGGGCACAGTGGCCCTATCCTACCCCAAGGGTGCCATCACCTCCACCACAAACTCCCCAACGGCTTGGCACTGCTCAACGGCAACGGCAGCCTGTTCTCGCCCGGCCACCCACACAGCCACGATGGCACCCTGCCACACAGCACCCGGGACTGTGAGCACTCGCACCCTCACCACCACCATAACGTGAGTTCTGCGGTCCAGACACCACAAAGTTCTCCAAACTTAGAAACGGACCACTCATTCACATCCATGATATACGAGTGTTAAATGACCAAGTGTGATATTTTCCCTCAGCAGGTGCACATACAGTTTGGTTTGGCTAAATGTAGTGTTTGTGTTCTCTTGTCAGGGTGGAGGCATGTACACAGCTCTTCCCCAAACAGAGTCGTCGGATTGTATGAGCTGTCAGAACCTGTGCAACAATAACAGGTACGGGAAGAAATCGTATTAATCCAAACATAAACTGGACATCTGGGACACATTATTTCTGCTCTGTATTTTTCAGAAAATCTGGGTATTTATTTGTATAATGTATTTTTAAAAAGTCCATAATATGTATTCCAGAAAATATAATTTGTATAATTTGTGCGACAACCTGAAAAGCATTCTGTAGTGTAATCATTTATTTATTATTTTAAGGGATTCTGGTGCACAATCCACAGCTCATTTTCTATTACTGGAAGATTCTCTGAGTTGTTTGTCTACAAGAGTGCCAAATTTCTTGTAAACTACAGTGATTAGTATCTTACTGTCTTCCCGCAGCAGGAAGCACAACAACTTTTTGGTGTGCAGGAACATAAAATCTTGGTGAAACACCAACCTGCTACTAAAAAAATCAGATTTCAATTTTTTTTTTTTATTTAAAAAAGCGGAAAAATATTAACCTCATGCATATTTCAAGGAGATCACTCATATTTTAGAAGACGCAGCTGAGCAAAACGCACACACACACACAAACACACACACATTCCCCCTCCTGCTAGTCCTGTTTATGTACTTAAGGGTCCCCAGCATCACAGTTTACCCTGTGTGCACCCAGCCAGTAGACCTAATGAGCCCTGTGTTTATTTACCTCTGGCTGCTGGGAAAAGAGGGGGTGTGGTCACAGTCCAATCATGTACAGATAGAGGGAAGCGGAGTTCAGGGAAACATGGTGGAGTTCGCTGCGTGTAACTGTCTGCGTTTGGAAACATCACCGGAGAGCAAAACCACAATGTGTCACAGTTATTTAGAGGCAGTGAGACCGGACCTTTAATCTCCGGTTCCACTGTTGAAAATGCTTTTTGCAGCTGTGCGAGAGTGCTCCAGTTGTGTTAGAGCTGTCATTGTTTTCTACACTGTTAGGAGTATTAACACAAGGGTTTTCTGTGTCTGGCGGAAAACCCACAGATATCTGCAGAGAGGAAGAGCCAGAGCGGTTTGTGAAGCACTGCTGAGAGTTTTCAGTGGGTGAGCACTCAGCAACACACGGGCACCTTATAAACGAACGCTTTTCTTTCCATCTCCCTCTGTCTCTGAGCAGATGTTACAACAAGACCAATGGCACTTTCTCCAGCGGCACTCTGCCTCTAATGCATCGCGTGGCGCCATGCCAGCAGGACGGGCTGGAGATGGTGCCTCTGGGCCAGGTTTCGTCGCAGTGCCACGGCCCCGACAGCCAGATGCACTGTGATGACCAGGGGGCCGACGCAGCGTACCAGCCAGACGAGCACAGGGAGTCCTCGCCCTCACAGCATTCCTGCTGTCTGGTTGGGAACAATGAAAACTGTCCAGCAGACAACACTGGTGAGACACATTTTTATACCCACAAAATCTTTCCAATAACTTTGTCTTTTTCCTCCTCCACCACTTTTTTTTTTCCTTTTTCCTCCTCTTCTCTCCTTCTGGTGTTTTCTCACTGATATACAGAACCAGTAGATAATAGGAAAAGCATTAGATTCTGCCTGCCTGATGCAGTTGATGAAATTAAGTATAAATTGCCACAGAAGAGCAACTTCTCACTGCCTGTTCGGCCCTGCTTATGCATTTCCTTTATTTCATTAGATCTATAATTACAGGTCATTTTTGGATAAACACTAATTAATTGATTCATGAGGTTATAGAATACGACTAAAGAAAATTAGATACAAAAACTAGATTAACTTTAGGCCCGGATGAATTATCCCCTTGTTTTTTAATGTTTTCTCATTGCAATAATTTTTCATTGCGACACTTTTTAATCTTTGGATGGTAGCGTCTCTTACTTGTCGCCAGTGAAGTATTTGATGATAAATGTAGCAATAACGCAGAATAACATAATTATATCAGACTGACTAACGGCCTCTACAGCAGTGTATATGAGTATACTAGTTATCAGCCCCATAGCACTGTGTAAATTTAACCATAGACAGTTACAGGCATAGTTCCATATTTTGGGAAGCACACTTATTTGCTTTCTTGCCAAGAAGATTGATACCACGCTCATATCAGCCAGAAACTGGTTAGCTTAGCTTAGCAAAAAGACTGGAAAAGTCTCAACCTGAGGATGCTCGGCAGCCAACTGAGACTCCAGAAAGTCCTTTCTGCAAGCCAAGATAAAGTCTGGCACTAAGCGCTAAAAACTTCAACATTTTTAAACTTTGTTTTTTTGCCCGGATTTAACAAAGTTGTTAATTAGTGATATTTAAAAGATTAAATCGTTGGACAGAACCGGGTTAACCTGCACCTAACTATAGCTTCATATTACTGGGTGGTATAAACATTTTCATCTTAGTCTGAGCAAGAACGTATCGTATTTCCCAAAATGTCAAACTATAACTATTGTATAACTATTGACATTGGAACTAAAAAACAAATTCCCAGTGATTAAGTGAAGACATTTACTTCCAGACCCTCATGGTTAAAAACTATTGTGAAATCGAACTCTGACAGTCCTTCTTCATGCCCTACTAGTTTTTATATCATTACCAATTCGCATGTTGTATGCAGACAAGCTATGCAGGATCACCACAAATTACACTGTGGGCCTCTCCAGAATCTGTTCTTGTCTTTTTTAATATGAAGTATAAACCGAAGACTCTCTCCCCCCCTCTCTCTCTCCCCTGCTCGCTCTGTGCAGCTGAGGAGGAGCTGGAGTCTGTGGACACGGAGGGCCCTGTGGTGTGCTGGGAGAGTCTTGGCCTGCCAGACTTGGACTGTGACGAAAAGCCTGGGTGGATCTCCAGCAGCAGCCTGGCAGGAGAGCTGATCCAGCCCAGCCCACAGGAGGTCTGAACGCAGCCCACACACAAACAAGCTCTCCTGCAGTGTGGAGACTTTAGAGAAACCAGGCTGAGAGACTGAACGAGAGACAGTGGTGGAAAATGTCACAGAGGAAGTATGAGGACCAGCGATGGTATAGTCAGAGACACTGCATGTTACGGTGACAAGGACACTTAACTTTCGATGGACTGAGCTGAGATGAGCGACGTGGGAAAAGAGATTGCAAGAGACTGAGAGCAAAGTCAGATGGAGGGAAACCCAAAGAGCAGAGGAAACGTTGCTCAAAGACTGAAACTATATCCCACTGGAGGGAAGACTCTCGTAAAAGATCAAAAACTCTTTAGATGACTTATTTATTTTTTTGTAGTAGTAAAATATTATTTCATATGAATGTATCTGTTTTAAAGGAAAAAAGTTTGTCTTTTATATTATTTATGCCTTTTGGATGAGAAATACTTTTTATTTTTTGTTGTTTTGTCCCTTTATGTTCCGCTTAAATGTGGAGATTAGCAATTGTCCGTGTAAAGTTTTGTAATAATATAAAGAGAAGATATGGAAGAGTAAACAACAGCCTATTTTCAATGTCTTTCCTCCCCTCCTTCATGTGCAGCGCCCTATGACTGATAGCCATAGTGAAATTCCCGGCCTCGGTCCAAACCCATCGATATTTCTGGCAGGCCTTTGATGTGGCTCTGTGATGGGCTGTTCCACTGCAGTGACCCCTGAACGGGGTGAACACTCCCTTCCCTGTTCAGATTAAGGCTGCTGCTCTTTGCTTCAGTGAATACTCGATAGCTCATCACTTTACGCAAAATGCACTGTTGCTTTGAGAGCACTGTTGACCTACTGGCCCCAATCTGTTAGAGAAGTGGAGTAGTTACATTAAAACAGAATTGTTAAGTGAGAGGAGCCCTCTCGAACACATCTTTTGTATGTTAAAACCGCTCTGCTGTGAGTAACAAAATACTTTTTGAGATCACACAGTTGAAGATGATCTGACCAGGTGGAAATCTGGTGCCAGTCTCCAGATCTTAAACACAAACTGCGTCATAAACAGCTGAAAACTCTTCATCCAGAGAAGACTTGATCCTCTGTCATCAATGTGGTGTTCTTGGTATTAAAGGGTCACTTCACCTAAATCATAAAAAACATGTTTTTTCACTGTAACCCTCCACTGTTGTGTTGTTTCATTTGATTGTGTCCACAAACAGTGAACATTGATCTCTGTGTATAATTAAGAGTAAAAAGGACATTGTTTATAGAAAGACACAATGCTATTGAGCTTTTCAATCAGTACAAACTAAATTGTACTCAAAAACTAAAACTAATCTGCATGGCTGGCTATCACTAGGGGCTCAGTGATTTGGGTGAAGTGACGCTTTACGTAATCACAAATTGGGAAGATTGGTAAAAATGGCCATCTGTCCCAGTTTAATGCCATTACAATCCATGATTTCTTGGAACTGAGGGCTGAACTGACTGACTGAACTGTTGGAGCTGCTAAGACGCTGGTGTAGCGTTTATATCTCAAACTAAATGGACAGTGGTATATGAGAAACAGAAGGAGGGTGAGTTGAAATGCTCCTGATGTGTGAGGGTACTGCAGATAACTCATTCATAAAACGGTTGTAATATACTCTTCTCAAGTTTCAGCTTGCGTTAGCCTAACCCATTTTTCTGAAAGCTTAAACCCTCCATTGGTTTTAAAATAATCTCCATGGTGTGTTGGCTGATTGGAGTTGATAGGATTGCAGCGGGCAGATGACAGGGCTGGCCGTGCTTCACTGAGGATGACTGTGGTGCAGGCTTTCCATGCCTGGTGCCTGTCTGCCTGTGTTTGTGCCAAAGTCGGCTGCCAGTCCTCAGGCCCCGGCTCGCCTGGCATCTCTCCTCCCCCTGATGGTATACGGGATATTCCTGGCACCCGGATTTACTCGCCTGCTGCTGAGGCGTGGCATGGCCTCTTCCGGCTGTTATTTTTAGTCTCGATGGAGACTGGCGGCATTCGTTCAGTTGACTTCACTTAAACTCAGTTCTTTCCCAGGAATAGCCCGCCTGAGTTTCTCAGGCTTGAAACCCTCAAGTTTTTTAGATGTGCACCGATTTGAATTTGTTTCTGAGGTGGGAATCCAAAACAAAAAAGTGACTGACCCTTGCATTTTTGGAAGAACTGGCCATTCTCTGCACAGTCTCATTAAGTTTCCTTTCATCTTTAACTTTATTTCAATGCAGTAGCTCACTCGAGTGTCCATTATGATTCCCTTGCTCCCATTAGGATGAGAAAGGAACAAAACAATGGGTAGGAAATGAAGCTGGAAACGAAAGAGAAATGGTCCAGGGAGGGAGAGGAGATGCTGACAGATGCAGGCTGGGCTGATGAGGAGAAGATAAGGGCATGGTTGTCTCTAAATGAGCTGCTTCTCCATCTCCCACGTCTATCAGTCGGCACTCTCCCTCAGCCCTGCCCTGCACCCTCTACCCACGCAGCTACACCCCTTCATTAAGGAGCCCATGGGAACAAGAAAGCTCATTGTCCGCCTTGGAATTTCTGCCCCCTTGCTGCAGAGCCGACCTGTTAACGCCAGTCCCTCTCCCCTCCGCCCACCATTCTTCCTCTCTCTCCCCTCTCCAGCACACCCTGAATGAATGCAATTCTTATGAATCGGGCAGTGTGTTGTTAACTCGCTTGATTCAGCCCCGGGCGGTTTCATCCTTGAGATGTCACAAACCACAAGTGAAGCATGTTGTGGTTGGATGAACTCCAACGGCATTCCAGTGGGTCCCTGCAAATGATGAGCTCACATGACTAATAATCTATGTTTCCTCAAGGATATCCGCTATTTATTTGTTATTACCAGGCTCATGTCTTGATGCATGAAGATGTCACACAGCCAACTTTCACCGGGGTTTCACGGTGATGTAACCACAGCATTTGTAGACTGCACCTGTTGGATACAATCAGGGGAAAAAAAACAGAACCACTGTCTCGTCTGTGTCCCAGCTGCATCCATTTAGCTGCCCCCTATTTTCTCCCTGTCAACAGAACCTGTTGACATGAGCTAACTTCCAGAATGAAATTAATGGTATTCGCCAGAGTCAGAAGAAATTCTGAGAGCCACACTTGCCGAAAAGTAAATTTGCTATGTAGTTATTTTTATTCACCAGCCACTCTAGGATGTCAGTGTGCACATATGAGTAATGTAATGTTTATTTTATACGGATGAATTATTTAGGAGAACATTTGTTTTATGTGCAAGGATTCCTGTCAAGGTATCTGTCAGTTCAAAGGAGCTGAAATGTTCCCCAGAAATTATTCAGGAATGAGAGATTGTGGCCTCGAGCGATGTGCTTTAAAATGTTGAGATGTGTCAGTCTCCTCTGGTCGTGCCACAGTCTCTCACTCAGCTGAAAGTGACAACACACAGTAGTTAAATCACTGAGACTAATGCACTTAAAGAAAGAAAAACAGCACAGCATGTTGGCTGTTAGAATTAAGCAGAAACAGTAATGAACAATATATTTCAAGAAAAACAACAAAAAAAAAAATAGTCTTGTCTAATGAACCCGCTATCCAGATGGTTTTAATAATCAACACAAGACTGGTTAAGTATTTGAAAAGAAAACCGCAACCTCAGGTCTACATGGTGTCACGCTTCGTAAGTTTATATGGCTACAAAGATTGCAGGACACAATAGCACAGTCTTTCACTGATCAAAGTGTTTCAGTGTGTATTGCAGTCCAGTCGCGCTAAAAACTGTTCACTGAAAGGACAAAAAACATTTTCTCACTTAACCCTCGTGGTATTTCGCCCCGCAGTTTGGGGTTTGTTCGCCCAGGTATCGAGTTAACTGTTAATGAGATTTCTGCCGACTGTGAGTGGAATTTTGTTTGTGATGTACAGCGGTGTGAAACAGCCTCCCTGTTACTCTGGATAATTCACAGAACACTGTGTCACAATGTGTTTTTCAGGGACAATTTATTTGATACTTCTGTTTAAATTGCTCATATAGAGGTCTGCAGATTACCCAGAGTAACCAGGACTTTGTTTCCAAAGACACATCGAGGTAGTACAATAATTCTATGTTAGACTCCCAGTAAAGTCTAGGGACTCACATGAGACAGATGAGTAGTCAAAATCAATGAAGCAGAATCTGAGATATCTTGGTTTTTAGTCCCTTGTCTGGGCCAAGCTACAACATTTTAGTTTGTAGTTTTGTAGTGTCCAAGGCCAAGTCAAATGAACCCCTGATGACTTTACTCAGGTCTTAGTCTTACAAAGCTCCCTTATATTAGACAGCTGTTGAGTAGTACTCTCCATGGTGAGTAAACAGATTTGAATGTGGGAAATTGATCCTTTAGCAGTATATTTTCATTGGTGAAATTCCCTTGTATTAGAGTGGGGGCAAGAAAATCTTGACAAATCGACATGCTTGGCTCGATACCACTGGAAGTAAGTTTGAGAACATGTTTTGGGGAATGTGGATGAGCCAACTCTTTAAAGCAGATGGTTTGAAGATACACACAGAGGTCATGAATCTTAAGAGCAGACATTAATCGGCACACTTGTGAAGAAACACGGCTGATGGGAACTAAATAAGCCAGAGAGTTATCATCAGTCATCCTCCACATCCAACCGGGTGAAGTAGAAAGTTATCCTGGCCCCTTCGTCTGTGTCATACAAAGCCTGGCAGGTGTACATCCCCTCTGCGTCCCTTTGAAGCTCCTCTATGACCAAAGCAGAGCTGTTGATGGCCACCTGCATACGGCCCAGGCTGCTGGACGGAGAGTGGAGCTTCGGGCCCTGTCCATAGTTGTAAGCCACTGCTACGTTATTTTCAGTTCCTGGTTTGGTGAAGCCCCAGATGAAGATGGTGGGCATGGTAGAACCACAGTCCAAGGTGACTGAGCCTCCCACTCTCGCTGTAGCATGAGAGCGAATGTATTCCACCTCCTCGGGGTCAAGTATCTCCAGACCTGTAACACAAGACAGCCGGAGTCAGTTACTATTACTGTAAGGAAAGAAAAGGTCTGGTGTTGTTTTCTAGTCGTCAACAAAAACAGACTCCACAAGATCAGTATTGACAGATGTTTATTAGTAAGTGTCTTCAAAAAAGTTTTACAAGACCTCACAGTTTGTTGGGAACGGACTGCGTCAGCTCTTGAGGATGAACAACACATAATTAAACACACTCGTAGTTTATCTGCCTCTGGCCTATTTGATGGATCACATTTTATGGCTCTCCCTCTGGCTGCGCTTAGCAATTTGACATAATAATGACAGCAGTTTGTAAGAAAATAGAAGAGAAAATAGTCTACTCGCCCCAACTTGTCTCCAACTCAACATCTTTGTTGTTAAAGTAAGCTAAAGTACAATGCGTCTTTACCTTGTAGAGGAAGAGCCAGCCAGCAGAGGAGCAAGCAGAAATAAGGGATCATCCTCAGACTCCCTGCGGTGCCACAAAGCTTCAGCTGGAAATCTAAAGTCAGGAGGCTATTTAAAGCCTATCACAGTGGTGAAAGCGTGTCTCCTCTCCAGTCCACACTGCTGTACACACTGAGAGTGACTGAGCGAGGCTGGAGGACTGACAGGGAGAATTCTTTCAAACTACACTGGAGTCACTTTAAATTATTCATCAATGCTTCCACCTCCCCAGTGTCGCTCAGTTTTGCCTGTCTCTCCAGCTCTCCACTCATGGCTGGGCTAATGGCTAGACCTGAGAGGGAAAGGTGTAGGGTGTCAGAATGATGCCATTGCTTCATATATTATTGAATAAACCGGTGGAGATAGCCTTTTTAGAAATTCCATCACTTCCAACGTGAAATGAAAACCAGGGCCCGTGCAAGGTCGGAAAAATCGGCTCGGAGGCGCCCACACAAACACCTGCAAGTTATTATTTACCCAATGAGAGGTATGCAGCCTGAATAAAATCACCTCTGATTCATGTCATCTACTGATAACTGGTTTTCTCATGACTCAGTGGGTAGCATTGTGTCATCTCTAAGCTTAGACAAGTGTGAATCATGGAAGCAGTGCACATAGACACTCAAAAATGCATGGGATCCTGCATAATTCATGTATGGATATTAGTCCCCAAAATCCTTAAATACTTGTTGAAGTAGGACACTCATGCATGTATTTCTGTTGTTACAAAAATAAAGGCTCTGTTCAGACTAGATCTAGGTGGAGACAAACAGTGAGCATCATTAGTGGTGCCATGCAGCAGCTGCCAGTAAAAGTCCTGTTTCCCAGAGCCTCTGGCTGACATTTAGGCCTGCTAGCTGCAACAGAAGAGGCTGAAGCTGAGCAGTGCTGCCCTACAAGCAGCCCATAAACCTGCTCTTACTGGAGGCAGCCCCAGACTGAGGAGAAGGCTCTAATTAGTAAGGACTTAGTGTTCAGCTCTTTTTTTTGGGGGGGGGGGACTATATTTAGAAGGTTGTTGGAAGACAGACAGATGTAATAAAAATGCAATATAAAACAACATGGTTTCTGAGTGGACTGGCAGATGAAGTTCAAAGATGTCAGTAAACAGATTGCACAATGATGTTTCTGATAAAACTGCCAAGAAGTAAATTGCAATGGAAAATATTGACCTGACAATTATGTACAAAAGACTCAAAATGTTTGCAAATGAGCTGAAAGTTCGTACCAGTGTGGTAGTCCAAAGAGTGTGCAGCAACAAGACAACACATTTATGAGGAGTTAACAAATTAGACTTGGTGTTTTCTTTTGGAAAGAGCTATCAACTTGTTGGAAGGCAGTTTTTAGTTTTTTGCACTCCACTGGCTGGTACTCCTGGATATATAATAGGCATCACAGTACGTTATTAACTGTGAAGGGCAGCATTGGCGTACAGTCTGCCAGAAATATATTAGAAAGGTTTTAGAAGTAAAATAATTTGTCTCTTCTTTCTAACTTTAAGGTCCAGTGTGTAACATTTAGGAGGATATATTGGATTGAATATATTGAATATATAATATTCATAGGTATGTTTTCATTGGTGTATAATCACCTGAATATAAGAATGAGCTGTTTTTATCTACAGACACCGTGGGTCGCCCTATGTGAAATCCATCATGTTGAACCGCCATGTGTTCTACACATGGAGTTTACCAGCTACCACAGCTTCTCACACACACTTCACAGCCCCTTCTCATTCCCAGGTCATCAAATACAGACGAGTTGTGTTCAGTTTGTTGCAATTTTGCAACTTCTCTGCTGCAGGTCCCATTCACTGAAGAGGGATGTGGGTGGGAATAGCTAGGTAAGTTGACCCTGTATCACAGACAGAAATTGGTTTACGCTTTTGCATTCGCCACTTCAGCAAAGTGAGTTGACATCTGATCTAAATTAGGCCTTAAATAAGCAACATAATTATCCTCAACATAATACATTCATTTTGTGCGCAGTAGAAACGTAAGTCCTTGCCAGTGCAATGAGCCGCTGACACAACCGTCTTGCAGCTGCTACACCAGGCCATAATGTTCAAACTGTGACAAAGCATAGAAGGAGTGTGATTTGTCATTAATGGGACCAGTAAGTCCTGTTCTGTTGGAGTAAGAACTGACCAAATTCTTTACTGGTGAAGCACATCCTTTCTAAGCACTGCAGTCCTGCACACTAGGGCCTGCCACATCTGCTGGCTGCCTGCCTGATTTGCTGCCTGGCTGCTTGCAACTTTAAAAAAAAAAAAATGGGAAGGAAGAAGACCAGGCGACTGGAAAGTGTGAGTCGCTGAAAAACAAAATGTTGTGGATGGTGGTCGGTGTGGGGGGGAGAGTTTGCGACAAAGGGAAGGTTGCATCTTATCTGGACCCTCTTAGCCCTGTAAAAGCTTTCAGGTGCTGTGCCCCATTGAGCAGATCCGGCCAGGCCAAGCTCGAGCTACTTTTTTTGTTCTTGGCAGCAGATGAGAGAACAGAATCAGACCCAGATAGCTGGGACTATATAGGGATCTGGGTAACACATTACTGCCACCCCAACATGTGCCACCCGCCCAGGCTGTGAGCACTTGGCAACACTGCACTTTATGTGAGAGCAAAGCTGGCAAAACAGGTGGGTTTCTGTGAGCGTGCCCTATGATTAGATCAGTCATTACCACTGGCATTGTTGAAAGCAAAGCTAACCTCTCATTTCAGAGGACCACCTGTATTGGAATGTGTTACTAAAGCTTAACAGCAGATGATTCAATCTCTGGATGAGAAAAATAGTCTGTGTGAGGATGTGTTTCCACTTATGCTCTAATGAGATTCTGATTTGCTTTTATTTTCCTTTATTTTCACAGTGCTGTACAGCCACTGTTTATTTCTTTCTCAGGTTTTATCAGACTTGTCCAGTGTCCAGCAATGTTGACTTCCTCCTATTTGTAAGTAGCTGTCCTTTGAACCCCGCTGTCCTCAGACTTGAGTCACATACATCTCAAGCTGGCTGCAGCTGGGAGGTTTCCTCCTCCTCTTCCACCTCCTCCTCCTCCTCCCTGCTTTTTCTTCAGTTGACAGTTGTGTCAGGGACCACACATCGAGGAGGTGGAGCGAGGCTGTTGTACTATTCTTGTAGACAGGCTTACATATATTAGCCAGCCTACCGTATATTTCTACTCTATCATCATTTATCGGCCAGGCAGGCAGAGCGGAGGTAAGCAAGGTTGTGCAGAGGCTTGTGCTCGTAAAGCACAGGGGCCCACCCCCATGACCTCCATTTCCCTCCTGGCTTACTCATCTCATAGCCTCAGACCTCACCATGTTGGCCTCCCTCTGCAGAGGCCTCCCTGTTGGGCCACTACCTGAATCACAGAGCAGAGCACAGCCACAGATGACTGGCCTTGGGACAAGGGCAGCAGGAAGGGGCCTCTCTCCACAACTGAGCCCCAGGAGTGCTCAGGCACAAAATATTGTTTTACAGCTAACCTCTGCAGTCCTGCAGTCCTGCAGCCATGCACAAATTGTTTTCCTGGTAATATCTAGGCTCAGTGTGGTGCTAGAATCAAGTTTTTGTACAAGTGACAAAAAAGGTCATATAGCCTGCTTACAATAGTCTCAAATACATAGACAATTTAGAAATAATACTAATAAAAATATTACAATCAGGTGATTTGCATTGGAAACAAGTATCAAACGTAGAGCATCACACACCTATGTACTTAAAGGACCAGGATTTAGGGGCATCTAGTGTTGTAGTTGCAGATTGCACCTCCCTTAGCTTCACCTTCACCTCCCAAGCATGAAGAAGGAACTGCAGTGGTCATGAAAAGCACAGAAAACATGAATGCCCTATCTACAGCCAGTGTTTGGTTTGTCCTTTCTTGGCTGCTGTGGAAACATGGCAGTTCAGCACTGCAAGTGCAATATCCAGTATATATAAGGTTAAATGTGTGTCAAGACGACGAAGAAAACATTGTTTGGTACAGACAATTTTTTTCAAAGAAAATTAAAATTGTAATTACAAAAATGATTATTCCCACTAATCGTAAATTATATCGCCTCAAAATAATCACAATATGACCGTAACCTTTTTTTACCAGCCCTATGTCTTCTGACTGCTTCCTGTCTTTATCCTAATCTAAGCTAGCTACCTAGATATTTACCGTACACACGTGAGACTGGTATCTTCCTGTTCAACTCAGCTGAATATCTCATCTAAAACACATTCTTTATGTCTGAAATAGTTCTTCTTTTAATAAGTAGCAAAAAGGATTTTGTGTTTAGATGGACATGCTTGAATGAAAATACCAGAAACTTTACAGACTTCAAACAATCGAATTGTTGGACAAACAAAGTGACCGGACAATGGACATTGCCATCCTTAGATAAAGGTATAAGTAAAAGCTTCACCTCTGCATAGAAAGACAAATGCTAATGGCTGAAAACAAAGGCTGCTCTGTATTTGCTACATGGGTAATAAAAGAGAAGACTCGTTCTGGTTCTGAATGGACGAGTTAAACTAGCTTTCAAAGGTCTGTGGATACATTTTCTCTCACAGCCAAACTAGAGAGGATTTGATGACCACTTCCACTGCACAAAACTTTCATAGCAAGTCCTTTGGTTTTCTGTTTAGTGTTGACATCTTGTTTTTCTCAAAACAAGAAGAAAAATCTGTCATTGGCGTCAGATTATTTAACTTGTTCCCAATTAAAATCAACTCGTGTAAACAATTTACTTGAATGAAGTGTTGTTCTCTAGTGGAAAGATCTGCTTATTCTGCCTTGTTTCAAGATGTTTACACTTACAGAGTTCTGAAACAAGAGAACCCACATTGGATCGAACAGGAGCTGTCTCACTCCACTGGCAGAAGTTTTATTTTGGTTTCAGAAGGATACAACGTTAAGACTCAGTGTAATGCTACACGGGGTCTGACTGTGGTCACCTTTTACAGTGTGTTGGTCTGAGTGGTGCTTGCGACATGCTAGGTTGGGTATGTAAACCACAGGAGTACAGAGGGCCTGGCACTCTCCCCTCTTGTGAAGCAGAAAGCAGGTCCATGTCAGGGAACGTGTGTGAAGTCCTGGACGAGCTGACCTGGAAAGAGCCAGATGGGGATTGGGGTTTAAGCACCGTAGAGGCCTTTTGCAAACAACATATGGAAAGGCTTTGGCGGCTAATGTAGCGTGGAGTATTTATGTACTGAGTGCAGACTTGACCACTGTCCATCAGGATCTGGGAAGCAGATATGCCACGACCTCTGCAACCATTTCCACAAGACCACCTCATCTGAACCAGCCTACCCCTCAACCTCCCCCCGACACTGCCCCCTTCTGCAGCCTTTCTCCCCACGGGACCCTCACACCGCTTCTGGTTCAGCTGTTTAGTGTACAGTAGCACATACCCACAATCCTCTCTGAGCAGGTGGTCTGTCATAGGCCTCTTTGTTCTCCAGAGTCTCCCCGTGGCAGCTGAGGGCAGGGAACAAGAGGGACATGCAATAATCCAGCGCTTCAGGCTTTTTTGGCTGCGCTTGCTCTGGTTTAATTCATTTAGTCAGAATATCATCATATCAGATTGGGAGAGTGAGGTTGACACAGTGGTTTGCTCAATGAATATTTCATTTGGTGGTTTTTGAAAGCCTGTAGGGCCATATTGAAGGCAACAGTGACTGCAACAAGTTCTGCTTTGACATTACCACAGTGAAATGTATGTTGTAAAAAGGGATGACAGAACTGATTTTAACATACATCCTCTTGATCTTAACGATGTTTGAAGATGTTCTGTTCATGGGTGTGAGAAGTTCCAAAAGCACATCTCAATCACAATCTCATCACAAACCAAATACCTAAGATGCTCAAAATCGGATCAATGTGCGATTAACTTTCAGGTTTGTTTTGTTTGGGGTTTTTTTGTCGCAATTAAATATGTTTGTGCCCAACCAGAACCAGTACGGACACTGGCACCCTGTAGTGAAGCACCTTGATAGTGAACTGTTTTGAGATGGATGGGCATGATGATAATTTACCAGCATTGTTGGAAAGTTGTTGTATGGAACTAAAGCGCAGTTCACACAGTTCAAAAGCCTAAAACAATAGCATGCTTTAAAAAATAATTAGTAGTGATGTTAAATTGTGCAGAGACGCAGGTGCTTATATTGCTTTGGGCAGACGCTAACTTTAATTTTTTCTCTTTGGTGTCAGACGACATGTTCCACTGTCACTGTGACCCTTGTTCTCTTGCTCAAACTGTTTATGCTGCAGCATTTGGGGAACACTTTGTATTATTATCTAATTTATAACCAGATGTACGACAGTAAATTATCAGACTCTCTCAACAGAAGCCAGCCTTGTGGCATGTCGACAATTTAAACGTTAAGACGTTTTCCTAAAACCAAAAATTAGTTTCAAAAATGCTTCAAACATGACAGTGAAATTGCTATTTTGTTTCCACTGGTGTAATGGAGTTGTCAAACATGGTTTAACTCCTTCGTCTTCTAGAAAAAAAGGAAAACTCCTGTGTGTAATTTACGAGCGCGCCACTAATTTGTGCAAGTGGGGGTGTGAACGTGCATGATGCTGGTTGGCACTCGCTGATTCAAGGGTGGCAGAAATCACAGCCAGAGAGGAAGTCTGACAGTACTTCCAGAAGAGTTTCTCAACCTTGGTCAGAATGCCAGGATGTTAGTTTTTTTATTTCACAGACATTTAAAACTTATGTAAAAAATAAGGGTTAAAATTCACCAAAAGCTTTACAAAATCCATATTCTCACCTCAAACTCTGTATAAAGATTATTATTAATAAAACAGGATCTCCTGTCCTCCTGTACGCTCACAAGATTTCTTACTAACGTGTTGCGTATAGGCTTAATCCTGCTTTCACTCAGTGACTGTGAAGGTTGAATGGTAATGATCAGTTTCTTTTGTTCCCTCTGTTGCAAAAGAGAGATTTCATTAGTGTTTCTCCACAGCAACAGCATCAGCTGCATTTCATGAATATGTCAGCATGAAAGATGATCACCAGTTGTTCAGACTTGAGCCAGCAGATGGGTGGGGTAATACTTAATAACACATATTAGCAGCTATGAACTGACTTGATGTTAGCTGAGATCATAGTTGGTTCCATGAAGTCACTATATATTATAGATGTATTTATTCTAGGGTTTCAACACTGTGTAGCCTGGAAACATGTTGTTAGTTCTAGAAATTCACATGAACCCGTAATTATTATTGTAAAGTTGTCCTGTGAATTTGACGTTAACACACTTAGCTGAACTTGTTGGTGACTCAGGCTGACAACTCTAATATGGAGGAGCCTTTCAGTTTGCTTAAACTTGGCCACCAGCTTATTAATATCAACCACAGCAGCGGGTCTCCAACTGTTTCTGGTCCAGTGTGTAACATTTAGGAGGATCAATTGGCAGAAATAGAATATAATATTCATAGATCTGTTTTCATTAGTGTATAATCACTTGATTATAGGAATTATTGCGTTTGCTTTACCTTAGAATGAGACATTTTTATCTACAGATACTGTGGGTCGCCTTCCATGGAGTCCACCATGTGAAACTGCCATGTTTCTACAGTAGCCCACAACGGATAAACCAAACACTGGCTCTAGATAGGGCCTTTCGAGTTTCTTTTGCGAGTTTTGCAGCCACCATAGTTTCTGCTAAAACACTTTACAGCGTATTCTCATTCCCAAGTTATCAAATACAGAAGCGAGTGGTGTTCAGTTAGTTGCAATCTGTAACTTCACAGCTAGATTCCACTAGATCCTACACACAGGTCCTATAAGACCGGTATGCAAAGAATGGTTTAAAGCAAAGGTCTGCACAGGCCAGTGAATACTTATTTATGTTTGCATTACTTATTAAGTCCTTTATACATAAAAAAAAAAATCATGATTAATGAAAAACAAACTTTATTGCAAACTTTTATGACTTGGCTGGGCAGTTTCTTATAATCTTAAACACCCCAGTGTAACATGTGACAGATGTTTCCATGTAAGACAAAGGTAAAAACCCACCATCAGCAAGAAAGTAATTCCTCTGGCCTTTCTGTTCCCTTCAGCCACTTTACAAGCTTCTAAAATGGATACTTGCTCATTCTGAAGCGGTTTCTGCCATTTATAGGAAGGAGGTCACGAAAGCTTTTCGGGTGGGAAAGGTGACTGTAAAGCAGTCAGTGATTTTGTCCAAGTAACTGTTGCTATTGTTCCTCCCCTCATTAGTTGAACCCTGAATATGACAAGTAGGAAGAGACAGTCGACTTCACAGTTGGAAATATTATATATGTATATTATTTCTTTTGAAGACTGAACTTTTTGGTTCATGAGTCAAATCTATGAGAACATCAGTGTGGATTACATATACATGTGTTATGTGATATTTGACATGTATGAAGGGTTACATTTAGAAAGGTGGAGTTCAAATCTAGCATGATGGCAGCTTTTGTACACACATCTGTGTCATCTTACTTTTATGTAAAATGTGCCCTAAAGATGAAATATAAAAAGAAAACCAAACAGCTGTGCAAATAATCTGTAGCTCAAGTTTGCACACATATGACAACATGAAGCTGTACTCATAATCATACCCCCACGTTAAACCGCGGACACTGTCTCTGGCGTACAATGCTTCTGTAAATGCAAACAGCAGCCACGTAAACAAACACCAACAAAGGTAAACAACAAACTATCTACAGTACACGGCCCATGAATTTTACAGAGTGCCACACATCTGTGACAGGCTGTACCACACTCATGTAGGTTTCTCATCTTGCTGCATGGTTTTTGTAAGGTAAAGACATTAAAGCATTACATTTTTTTTTTTTTTTTCAAAAACAAACTTGAACCCTGGAGTGCCTTCCCCATCTGGAAGCAGTAGAGGGCTTGTCTAAAAGATAGAAACGATATGAATCGCTGCTGGCAACTCAAATGTCCAGTCTGGGATCAATTACATAGACAGGATTCAGAGAGAGAGGAGGGGAGCACAGATTCTATATCGTGGTCTGGTCCAGCGTAGGCATGTAGCCCACATACACCCACACACTAAACAAACTGCTCTGTGACCTGCAGCTTGTGTGCACGGTTCCCAGTGTCTGGTTATGGATTGGCTGAGACCGCATGCTGCCATGTTCCCGCCCCGCTCGCACACTGCATTTAACAAGCGACTGATGGCAGTTCCAGATGAGGCCACTCTCAGCCAGCTGCTCTGTCATGTGGGTTGGGGCAAGGATTTCTGCTAGGATCAATAGAATATGCTGGTTGTCTCTGTTACAGTTGCGCAGTTTTATAGCGTAGAAAAAATCTGAAAGAAAGATGTTAATAATTAAATGTTAGGAATTATTTCTCAGCTTTATGTTCTTTATGTCCACGTTTGTCTAACATTTCTGTACCCAGAATTTGCAGCACCATGAAAACATCTGCCTAACAGTCTCAACGAAATGCATTGTGGGATCCTGAAGACGGAGGGGAGGAGGGTCGTAATGGAATGAATATGAATAACACAAAGTAAAAACAGACAGCACAACCAGGAGGGGAGAATGGGAGAAAGACAAAAGGATTTAATAAGATCCAGACTGTTTTTGAGCTCTTGCTGTTTCAAAGGGAGACGCTGCCATATGTATGTCTACACTTACTGTGTTTGTTGGAGACCTTAGCAGGCAGGGCCAGGCATTCAGGGCTTTACGAAAGGTCACAGCAACACCTTCAGTACCCATAACCCTTTTTAGGGTCAAGCTTCAATTCACAAATAGTGCAGGACCTCACCTCATGTGGCCCCATTAAACTGCATAGGCATGGCCTGCTCTGTGTCTCCCGTTACCTTATTTACTAATGTAAACACACACAATGTTGCAACCGGTCGGATGTTACACGTCATTGTACAGTGATATTTTGATTTGGAGATCTCTTGCATGTAGTATCAATAAAGCAGTATCATTACTGTAGTTGGTTAATATATGCAACAAAAATACACCTACAAAGCAACTATCCAATGTCTGTCATTAAAGCTGTTGATGGTACATTGTAGGACAGAATAATGCTTAAACTTAAGCTACTTGTTTGCCTTCCTTTCTCCTGCATTTTCACCTAATTGTGTATTTAATATTAGTATTTATACATCTTTATTATACGTTTGGTACCTGTTGATTTTACACACTTTTCACTTAAATAGTTTCACAATTATTTAATATACATTTTTTTTTAAATATTTGATGTGTTTTGTGGGCTAGTGGTTTATCCACACAAGAAAAATATGTTTGTGCACTTACCCAAGATTAAACAATTTTGTGCAGGAATGTTTTGCCACCATGGCGACCAAATGGCAGTGTACACAAAATCAGAAAAATCTGGGTGTGCCAGACATCTGCAGTCTGGTGTGAATAGTCTTCACCACTGCTTTTTCTTCTGTCTTTCAGTGAGTCATACCTGTGTTTGTCCTAAGCAAAGCTGTCACTGTAGGAATGGAGAACGACTGTGAGCGTGATTAAAATTCATCAGAGTACCTCTACTGCCATCTACTGTCGGCTCTGGTTTTCCACAATGAGAAGTGTGCACTTGTGCAGTGGAGAAACTTTCCTCTGAACACCAGAATGATAAAAGAAGAGCAGTGAACTCTTTTAAAACTCACTGCAATTATAACCAAGAGTGTAGAGCTGCTAGTTTTGTCCAAACTTGGAATAGATATAAAATTAGACTTTCTGCAGTTTGACCAGAAGACAACCCTCTCTGAGAGCGATGTGGTTGACATTGGGAGTTTCTGCATGCTTTTCCTGCTCAGTGTAGCTCACCCGTATGTCCCGTGGATCATGGGTATTTTGCCAACATGGGGACAGTCTGTAGGTAGTTCAGTTAGCACAATGGCTTCATGGAGATAACGTTTGTATGACTTATTTGGGTTTATACTTTGTTACTCAGTTAAAAGGGATTATTTGGCTAGCTTTAGTCGTAGTATTTGAGTTTGTGTCAAACCATCCCATCCAATCCTATCCCAGTGTGGGAGACAGAATAAACACTACCCACACCACCTAAAAAAACATTTCCTTAATTCACCACCTGTACCTAATCCAAGAAAACAAGTTGGCCATCTACTGCAGAGAATTGGCCACATGGGTATTCAGGTGTGCCAACAACCTTGATCATAACACAAACAAGACTGTGGAGATTACATTGACTTCCACAAGAACCCAGATGCTCATCTCCCCCTGGTATTCAATAATAATATCTTGTGTAAACAGTTGAGTCAATTAAATACCCTCAGATTGAATGAGAGCATCTTCGAGTTTGACTGAAAGATGCTCCTCCTGTCTCAACACTGGCAGCTCAAACTAACAAATTCCGGTCCGAATTCTTATCAATGAAAATCCGCTCAGTTTCCATTACCGCTTGTCTGGCTCTGCCTCCTCCTCTTCTGAGCAGTTTGTCATTTCTGTGTCTGCTGGCTACCCTCCATCAAACACCTGCATGATTTTAAAGTAAGGGCAAGAGGAAAACATGATTGTTGCTGACTTTGCCCATCTGGGAAACCACCTGTTTGAGATACCGGTTCTGTGCATCAGTGCCTGCACCAGCCGCCACGGCAACCGCTTCTCCCCAATTAAAATTAAGCTCTCACCACAAAAAAACACACACACACACACACACACACACACACACACACACACACACACACACACACACATCACCGTCAGACCGTCAGACTGACTGAACAAGCAAACAAAATCTGCACACGGCTGCTTGTTATTAGATTATTCAAGCTATTTATCAATGTCAGCCACCGATGCATCATTGCTTTCTTTTGTGCTTTACTGCATTCTCAAGTTGATCCCTTTCTGTTTGATTTGTGTTTATAGGATTATGACTGATAATGACGGTCAAGACTGCTGCAGTGTTTCATTGTAGTATGAAGTTGTATTTTGTCTGCACTGTCTGTCAAGTCCTGTTTTTGATATGCAATTATTTTCTTTGTTCCCATCTTGTATTGTATGCATAAACGGGTGCCAAGCCTTTTCTGCAACATACAAACATCATTATTGGTGCATTGAACTGCATTGTACAATTTCAACATGTACCTTATGCATCAATATGTATCACATATATATAAATTGTTTAATTCATGTGAATTTAATATGAGAAAACAACCTGGATTTGTATTATACTTTTGTATGACACGCACATGTTAGAGCACAAGCTATTGTCTGTTGAGTACATGGTGTTCTCAGATGCACTCTGTTTCCACTCTGAAAGCAGTGGTAGAGATTGTAGGTGAGGGACTTGACTTCCTACATTGCTACACACAATGGCAGGGGTAGTGTTTGTCACCACGGAAACCATTCGTTTCTTGGCAACATTCCTATCATCTCTAGCCGACTCTAAAATCAAATCTAATGATGGGATTCCAGCAGTCTGAAAGAAGAAGGCTTTGGCAAGTGTGAAAAAGCACACAGGTGAAATGATGAGGTACAGAAAAACTTTTTTTCTTTTTTGGTCCTTACCCAATGGGTCCATGCAGACTTCTTGCAGCTGCTGACAGGTGGCTGTCAAGACGAAAACCAGACATTTAGGACTGATTCGTGTCATAATAGTCTTAAATGATGAGTGTGAAGAGGGCTAACATGCATCGCCATCACTAAATGTCAACCTTGCAGCAGCCGCTGTAGCCGAGCCACAAGTTGTTTACCCGCATTAGTAATTCACCCACTCACACTGACCTCTGCACCTCTCAAACTGATACATTTTTTTAATTAGCCATTTGTAAGTAACCGTTCTGCCTAAAGAGATGAGGGGTGATCCTCCCAACTACTGCTGCCTCCGTCTACTATCTCAGAGATGCCTGGAGTCAACACTTTAAACCTCCACATCTAAAGAGCCACACTTTTGTCATCTTTATTACTATTTTACATTTATTTTTTAAAATCTGTTTATTTGCATATAATGTTAAGGAAGGTCCTCCCTTAAATACATCTCCCTGCTTATTTCTTCCCTGTAGCGCCATCACATTCCCTAAGGGTAAACCAATTTACATTCTTGTTTTGCTCTTCAGATCCATGCCAGTTTCCATGACAACATAGTTTCACTTTCTCATCCTCTCTGTCTCACTCTCTCTCTCTCTCTCTCCCTCCTCTCTCTCTGCCCGTTCTCTCATTCCCCACTGCTCCTTTCTTATGTTCTCTTGACCTTCCTCCAATGTTTCATTTTCTTTCTCCCCCAAATAACGGGATCCAAAATTCCTCCTCTCCTCTCATTTCCTCACCTAATTGAGCTCATTTCTCTGCTTGCCATATACCAGCAGAGAATAATGGACTCAGATAAGACATATCTCAAGGGGAGGGAGAGGGGGGCAATGGTGGGATAGAATTCACAGCATCTTTTTTGCATTTTCATCATAAAATACAAATGCAGCATACTCTGTCTGCGGGCTGTTTTATTCCCTCTTAAATATCCCCGGGCTGGTCTGTTTGGCAGGAGTGATGCCCAGAGCCTAAAATTATTGAATCAAAACAATGTGCAGCAGAGTATTCTGTCTTTTGATTAAAACAATACTCTTGTTTGGCAATTAGTGTGTGTACACAACAGCAATACACAACTTAAAAATGGACAAAAGAACAATAGGAAAACAAGATTCCTCTGTCGAGTTACCCTATAGGTTTCCTTATGCTTTCATTTAGTTATTCAAACAATAATAAAAAAAAAAGCTTTAACCCTAAGTCCATCCTAATTTGGCATATAACGACAGAATAATGCGGAGTGCAGATCTCTACCCAATGGCATAATTAAAATCTCAAGCTATTTAATTACTCTATGATTAAAAATGTCTGATGCCAACAGGTGTGATGGTGCGTCCTCGTCTGATTAATGCCAGTCCTTTTCTGCCTCGTCTGGAAAAGAGAAGGTCGCGAGGGAAGGTGGTCCGTCTCATGCACGGCTTTGACCAGTCTGCCTGCTCTCACTCCATGTCTACAGGTCAGGGAGTCGCAGCGAGACACCTCTGTGGTTTGTGACTGTTTTCACTGCTCCGTTCTGACCCAGATGGCAGATTTTAGTTTTTTTATTCCCTCTCTCGCTCTCAGTGTAAATCACTGGCAGCCCTCCTCCTCAAGGATTTATGACTGTATGTGTCCTTCACTAATATTCAACTGGTTGCCTCATACAAACTGTTTCTTGTGCATCCCTTTTTTTAGACAAGCAAAAAAAAAAAAAAAAAATGTGTGTGGTCTAACGTGGTCTAGAAACCTACATCCTGGAGATTAGTAAGCAGTGTTAACATCTGGACAAGGGGAGCGTACAAGAAAAGCTCCTCCTGTCTCATGTTCCCTTGATTATGGCAATTAATCTGGTAGGCAGCCAGAAAAGTATGCTGCTCCTACTATAAGTGTTCCTAGCTGTATAAACTGCTGCAGTCAAAGCACATGTGCTCCGTCAGCCTTTTCCCTGAGTGACAACATTAGCTGATCTTCCAACTCGGCTTTAAAAACAACACAGTCGAGTTGTATTTGGAAGAAAAATGCCTGTAAGTTCACTTGAGGGTATGTTGCCAAGCCTACTTCTGCTACCCATACCACCAGAGGGAGTATTCAACTGAAAAAAAAAGAGCAGGTTTAACAGAGCAACAACTGGATCTTCACTCTGAGTAACTTTATAATGGTTCCCCCCCCACCAAACCTAAAGAGTCTGAGCTCAGTTTACAGTGTTCCTCTGCTTCACTTTGGATTTGAAATCACACAGTCCTCCACAGCAGGGTGGTGCCCACCAGAAAATATGATCTGAGATCTGTAGAGAGAGAGCGAGAGAGAGAGAGAGAGAGAGAGAGAGAGAGAGATGGAAATTTGCTGGATAAGATATAATCAGATGGAAATAAAAACGCGTTATATCTCCTATTTTAATTGATTGATTGTCTCTTTCAGGACACACACACACACACACACACACACACACACACGATTTTAAAATCTGCAAGACAACATTTAATTTCAGGGTTTTGACTATTAAATAAATAAAAAAAAATAATCTAAATATCGCTACAATAATTTTAAAGAGAGCGACATAAAATAAAAAAAATTTAAAATCCAGCCAGCACAGAAGTCCGGTATGACATATCAGTACAGTGACATACGGATGCCCGTGTGGCCACACTAATTATTGTCAGCGGCTGCTGGGAGTGATATGGACTCGCAGAGAAATGCAACGTCCTGCCCTTCTACATCTTGAATAGTGGGAGTCATGAACCGCTGCAAGGTGACGCGTCCTCTGATTTCCACCGAAACTTCAACCTAAGACACGGCCCCGCGTTATTTATCACCATCCGAACCCCCTCCATCTCTCTCTCCCTCTCTCTCTCTCCGTCCGTCCTTATCAAAACATCGGGGATCGGGACCATCTTGCGCAGTGGTACGGGCGAGCGGAGCAAGGCGGCGGCGGCGGCGGCGGCGGCAGCAGCGGCGGCGGCGGCGGCGGCGGCCACTCCGGGGAATGTCGACTGTCCGTCAGTCCTGACATCGGCCCTCTTTGTGATCCTCGGACAGCAGGTAACCGGACACAGCGTCTTCAAAACACCGCCACTGCCCAAAAGCATGCTAGCTTGCTCGCGTTATGTACCCGGAGCTGTCTCTCTTTTTTTTTTTTTTTTTTTTGACGTGTTATAACTTTCTCTTCCTCTCCTCCCTTGTTTATTTTTTTTTAATTTTCTTTTTTAAAATTAAGTCTTCGGTGGAAGAGGAGGAAGAGGAGGAAGGGGGGGCAGCTCACCTCGAAAGCCAATAACAAAAGTTCATAATCCCGTTAGCTAGCACGGGTTCGCTTGCAGATGTGTGCTTCGGCGGCGTCCGTATTTTTTTTTTTTTTTTTTTAACAAGCAAGCAGCCTAGCGAAGACTTGAATTAGCATGCTAAGTTAGCCCCGTGGACCTGGCTGTCGCAGCAAGTCGACCGGGGTTCACACCAGGGGCATGTGTCCTTAAATTCTCCTTACTAACAAAACACGGGGCTTGCTCCACTTTTCTTTTCCCCTCCTCCTCCTCCTTTTTTTTTTTTTTTTGTTTTCCGCCTATAGGAACATTTTCAATCCAGATCCAGATGTGTAAATTACTAATATTAGCTTGTCAGGGCTAATCTGACAGACGCAGCCGGAGCAGCATATGAATGGTTATATATATGTGTGTGTGTGTGTGTGTGTGTGTTAATTATAATTATATTAGCTGCACGTAAAAGCTTAAGTTTCTACCTTATGTTGGTTAAAGTTAGGTTGCACTAATAGTCTGTAGCACTATTAGAGCTGTAGTTTTAATTTTATAGCTAAATGTTGTCACACAGACTGTAAAAAGAGGTGTTATCTCACACACACACACACACACACACACACTTTTCCCTGTTTCTTTCTTTCTCTCTTTGTGTGTGTGTGTGTGTGTGTGTGGTCTCAGTCCTCAGTAAACTTATGACATCCCATGACCCTGCTGGTCCAGCCTGTTGAATGTGGTGTGTTAAACCTGTTCACGGAGAGAGATACTGCAGCTTTTCTCTTTCCGTGTGTGTGTGTGTGTGTGTGTGTGTGTGTGTGTGTGTGCACAGGCGCTTCATGCTGTTTGTGTATCTACAATATCCTGGTGAGCTATATATAGCACCTAACAGAGTTTGCAACTTGATCCGAATTGTCTTTCAGAGCCACAGCACACTGCGCGTTGCTTTCAACTGGAAGTGAAATTTCTCTCTAGTTCAGAGCATCTTTTATCTTCCCTGACTTTCTTGTACAAGAATAGTCCACCGCCTACCTGTAGGCCTTATTTTTTTTGTGCAAGCAGGTTATATTTTTCTGTACGTGTATGTGCTCAAATATTTTAAAACATGGATATTTGAGTAAGCGTTTGTGAAACACTTTGATTAAACAAGTGACAGAAGCAGGCGATGCTGAAGCAAGTCTTCCTGTCACAATAAGAAGGCCTAATGTATCTATAAATGTACAGTAGGGGCCTGCCTCTTCTGTTGATTTGAGTGAATAAGCACGTGGAAGCCACTGCGTGTCCGCACACACTGCTCCAGTGCAAGCAGAGACAGATTTTGGTGAGCCGCTGACAAAGTGTTTCTTATCTGGTGAGGTGATCTGAGAACTTTGGGGTTAGTTACAGGGAGCACCGCTAAGGTGAGCTATGAAAGAATAATGTGATATTGAGAACGTTTCCACAGGACAGAATATACTAAGGCGCTTAAGTACTGGGCTCTATAGGCCCCCGGTGGAAAAAAAAAAAAAAAAAAAAAAGAAGCAAGGCCCCAGTCTAATCCCTGAATAGAAAGCATTTATGGCATTCTTATGACATTTGTGTTATGGTTCACATTAACGTTGCAGTGTCTGTTGTGGTTCTGTGTCTCTCTGTGTGCTTATCTTTTGCATATTTTTGCATATGGTCTCTGCACACTGCTGCTGGTCCTCAACCTTTCAAATACATTAGTCACACCAGTCCTACTCAGAGCTGTGTGTTCAGGCTTTTTGTTTTTTGGTGTAGTTTGGTGAGAACAACCCCATTTGAACTCAGGTGTGCACCAGATAACTGTGGTGCTGTCTTGGTCTTTTTTTTTTTTTTTTTTACAAGCAAACTGTGGTGCTGCTAGCTACAAGTGAGAATGTAATATGAACCAACAACAGGATTTAACCCTGAGATACTGTACACAGTTTCATGTCTGCAGGAGGACGGATGTTTGTCAGCACTTACTTATGATTGCAAGGCCTTGTTGTCTTACAGTCAAGTGTATCCTACACGATAACAGATGTACTACAGGGAGAGGAGTCTTGATTTGTTTTGACTCCCACCATTCTGGGAAATTCTCCTAATATCCAATAAATGAGATACTTGTGGGTCCGTGTGACTTTTGTTTACAAGCTGTGTTAAACTACGACGACTCAAACAGGGAAATGCATCAAAGCAAACTATATGTGTGACCACAGGCGTGGTGATCAATCTTTTTTTTTTTTTTTTTTACAAACAGTAAATGAACTAGGTAAGCTAAGTCTGCTTTATGAAAGAAGAATGTGGGAACTGAGTGCAGCAGTTTTCATGTGGGAGATAACAAACACAAGTCTTGTTGAGGATTTAGTGAATTTCATGCTCGCTGTCACTACACATCACACTGCATTTCAAAGTGAGATCACAAAATCACAAGATCACGCAGGAATCCATCTTGCCAGGCCTCTCAGTCTTTGTGTTTGTGGCCCCGCACAGTGTTACCGGACCAACCGGCGTCCTGTGAGGAACTGAGCTACGGGCGCCGTTAAACGGTGTGCGTGACAACTTGTGGCGAGAATGACTTTTTGCTTTGAAAACAACAATGGCGGCTGCTGAAACGCGTAGTTGCTGTTAGCGTCATCAGTTATATCAGAACTGGTGAGGGTTTCTTCAGTGAAAGTAGAGCAGAGAACTGCACTGAAGGCTTTTTCTGCATAGAAATGAGTTTTTCTGCTCTCCGGTAAGAGTTTGACTATGTTATATTGTTCATTGATCTGACTGGTTGAAGTTTGTTCGCGATAGACTGTGATAGACAGATGGTTTCATGCAATCACCTGCCAAGTTTATTTTGAAAGTGCCTGCTCTTTTTCCAAACAGTTTCCAACGATGGCTTCCCAGATGGTTGTATGTGTGTAACAAACCATCTGGCACAGTCAGGTTAGTGTTTGGTAACTGTGCAGTATGTATTCTTTGGCTGAAACTCCCCCATAAAGTGTTTTGAACAGAGCAACTAACAGTGCCATTCATATAACCCCTAGCAGGGCTAAAAATGCTTGTAACTGACACGTCCTGGTGATAAAAGTGTGTCACCTCTCTGGGTGAAGGAGTGGGTTTTGTCCGAGTTTTGTATAAGGGTGTCTGATACCAGTTAGGGCATAATGCTGCTGGAGAATCAATGCACAACATCTTAATTCACGCACTAATTCATAGAGCTCTGTGTGGCCTTAATAGTGTATACCATTATTCTCTCTAAGCAGTGTGTATTGCAAATTGTATTACATACAGATGCACAAACAAACGGGCTATAAACAGGCTCCTCTATATCCGGATGCTGCATCTGTCACCGCCTCTATCTTCTTAAGCTTCCTTGTCCTATGCTTTTGTAATCATGCCATTACGTACACGTGGTATTTAATATTAAAGTCATTATTCTACCCAGAACAATAGTGCGTCCATACTGTAAATTAACCAGCAACGGCCAAACATGTGCAAACACTTTGATGATGTGGAGGTAATTTTCTACTTTGTTTATATCCATTTTTTCCCCCTCTTTTTGTGGCTTTCTTTCATCTCTCTTCCATCTTAAGTTTCTCACAGCTTGCATCATTGCTTCAGGTCAGGACACCTTTATTTTTTTTAACCTTTATTTATTCAGGGAAGGTTTGCTGAGAGGAAGCCTCTCTTCTGCAGGAACGCCCTGATCACATTTGCACAGTTAGTCACATTCATAGAAGCTGCCCAGTAGAACCACAGTCTGATCTGCTGGCCACTGAGCAGCTCCACTGAAGCGGTTGGGGTTGAGGGCCTTGCTCAAGGGTACCTCAGTGCTTTCCCTACCCAGATTTATTCTGCCGGTCCGGGCCATGAGCTCGCTTCTTTAACTTTTAGGCCACCCCTGCTTACTTCTACCTTTTACCACTTTTATTCCGTTATGACTCCTTGAACGTAATACGAGGGCCATGTGTAGGTTGGATTGTGAATTGGACTGGTGTCAATTTGGACGTTTCTGTAAGACAGTGGTTCCCAACCTGGGGGTTGGCATTTATGATTGTTAAAAATTATGAATAACAAATAATACAGACAAAGAATTGTATAAAAAGTTCCCTAAACAGAAAACAATCTGCTTAAAATGTATCCAAATCACTCCATCAACACAAACTTGCAGTTCACTATTTGGGTTCATGGTACAGTTTTGGTTATAATGTGAAGTATGTCACTTAAGCATGATAGAAAAGGGGTCCCTTTAGGAAAAAGATTGGGAACTACTGCTCTAATCAGTCCCTACAGGAAGGTGCGATGTTGCGATCAAAACAATTAACGCAAATTCTACCAAGTCCTGCGAGTTCTGTACGGGAACTTTGTCCAGTCATTACAACATTTCTGAAATAGGATTTCCTGCTCAAAACATTGGGCCATACGTCACCAAACTCTCTTCCTTGTTTCTATTTGTGAAGGGACTGGGGTTGAGCCAGTGCTGGAATGAGTATCGGGTACAGATAATGTACTTTTTACTTTAAGTACAAGTATCAAGTATCAAATAAGTAAAATATGTCTAGCTGTACTCGTAAATATACCAACTTTTTATAAAATGAACTTTCTGGAAATAACTCTTTCAGGCTTAAATGAACAACTTCCCCATAGCCCCGGCCGCTTACGGTACAAATACAGATCATTTAGTTGGTTAAACAGATACAGATAATGGTGTACTGGCTCATCCGTAATACGAACCATGCAGACGTGTGTCTCACATTCACCCTCCAAACAGTGCGATTTTATCCCACTGGACAAGTTGCCTTAAAAATGTTTTAACCTAAATATTTTTGCAATTTTCACTTTCTCCCATAATTTCATTGCAAAACAAAAAAAAAGCCTAAAACATCACGGCATGCATAGTCCGTCTGTCCCTCACAGGCTCGGGTACGGTAGTTTAGATAGTCTGGTCACTGTTTATAGTTACAGTTCAGTGTTGTTTTGGGAAGAAGAGGCTGTTTACAACCCCTAATGCTCCCCAGGAGGACAACAGTTGCAGTAGGAAAAACAAATCAAAAACAACAGTTCGACACAACCACATATTGTATAAAAAGCACGGGTGCTTTCTCACTCTCTGTCGGTGATGATGGTCTTTGACCTGTGGGGAAAAAACCAAGACGCTGTTTCCGATTGGACTGGTCGTCCTCTCTCTCGAGCAGACTGGTAGGTGTGTGTTCAGTTTGACACTCTGTCCATCAGCCTTCCGCTTTCCAACTGCTTCCGTGCTGTAATGCCTGCCTTCTGTCTGTACTGAGGCTGCAGTTTGGTCTTCTTCCTTGCTCTAGTTGGCTTTCGTCCCAGAATGTGTTGGAAAGGATACAACCCTTGACCCTCTGTACAAAAAGAGCCCAGTACTTCCCCATCATCCCTGAGCTGAGGCAGAACCGTGGACTAGGTGCCTACTTTCTTCTTAGCACTTCATTTCCAGCCTGTTGAGGAGGTCTTTATCAGTGTTTTTACTGGAGAATCCTGTGTAAATTACACCCGTTTCTGCAGATTTTCCCCCATAGACACATAGAAACGTGCAATTTCGCACATATAATTCAGGGGTGGCCACTGGTTTAATGGAGTAGGTTAATATTTGATCTAAAATATCATTTTTCCTGCTCTGCTTAACTCACTACTCTTTGTACGGTTCATAATGTTTTCCCCTGGTGTAAAAAGGAAGGTACATCTTGGGTCATCTCTTTTGTTGTCGCTGTTCAGTGAGGCCTGTTACATCAAAAGACAGCAACGCTTTGAGATCTTCACAAATGTCTCAGTTTTCCTTTTTTTTCTTTCTGTGGCCTTTCCTGTATTGCAGGCCCGTCTCTCTGCACATCGCCTACTGGTTAGCCTATATTTACTCAGCCCCGTGACATGTTTTGTTGCCACAGCAACCTGCCACAACCCCCCTAGTGTGCTGTTTTTTTTGTTGGCCGTCACCTGTGTACTGTCCCACAATGCACTGCAGTTTACCTCCAACAAGTAACTACTGTATGAGCAGACGGAGAGCTGTGCAGATCACAGACTTGTAAACAGTTTGTGGATTAACTTCACCCCAAAAGTAAAAATGAGTTTTTTTTGTTTTTTTTTAAATGTAAAAGTTTAACATGATCGTTGGAGCAACTGAATCCTCATTTCAGATGTGTATTCAAACGGATGCTGACCTGCAGTAACCTCTTGTTATGCTTGTAGACTAATGCATTCCTGCAACACCAGGCCTCAGAAAAACAAAGTGCATGTTGGGAGAAGAGAACAAGCATGTGATTGAAGGAACAGGGAGGGAAAGAAAAAAAAATGTTATGGCAAGGACTATAAAAATCAAGAAATAGATATGGCTATAGGGCTGAATGTGGCCAATAATCCATGATCAGGGTTTCCCAGCCTCTTACACTCTTAGCAGGCCCACTTGAGCGCTCTGACCAAAAATGCCAAACATGCAGTATACTTTTTTTTTTTTTTCCCCTCCTGCAAGACTTTTGAACGAGTTCCAGTTGTGTCCTTTCCTTGCCTTCAGCCCCTGACAGCCTATTAATATAGTCTCCTCTCTACTTAAAAGTTCTGAGCTTTGAATCTGCTGCCTCTGTGCAAGAAACATTCACCCTGGCTGCATCAAAACCCACATAATGTCTCCAAGAATGGTAGTAGTTCCTCAGTTCATTTTCTGAAATAAGACGCTGTATCATCAGATATGGATGGTTGGTGCTTTCCAATTAAGTGACCTTTCAGTGGTCACGTGGCTAAGAGACCCGTGAGGGAAATATATATTTTTTTTACACAGTTTTTGTACGATTCCAACAGAAGCATGCAAAATCAAAGAGCGCTCTAATGGCTGTAATTTATTGGGTGCTGCCACCAATAATCGCTCAAAATGTACTGATGGCTGTCACTTGGAAGCAGTTTCACATTATGGGTCTCAGTTGGTTTTCCATGAGTGAAAGTTGGCAGCGGCTTGATAGCTGATTCGACATCTTTAAACCTTGCTGAGCTCGCCTGTCATCGTCCCTGTTCATTTTTCTAAAAGTTTGCTTGCAAATCATTTCGGTAGCTGACAGAACCGTTGTGTGTTTGCCTTGAATTTCAGCGTTGTGTTGTTCCTCTTGGAAATGTAGTGCAGTAATTTTAAAACGGCTTACTGCAGATTTTAAATCTGTGGAGTGTCAGTTGTGATGTTTAAAATGTATTAGCGAATCTTTTTTCTATGTTCAGACTCAATTCTCACTGAGGTTTTTTGGTTTAATAGTTTTATGTACTACTCCAACATACTTTTTTAATACACAGTGCCACGGTGGGATTTGAACCACAGGGGACGGTGACAGTACTCTGCTGTGTTCTCTGGTCTAATCTAAATTAAACTCCTTATACCAACAATAGGCCACTTCGTTCTTTAAGTTGCTGCAAAGCAACTGAGAGTCCCTTCCTCAGTTTCAGTTGTGTTTCCTCAAGCTGCTAGTCTTCTGAGGAGGTTGTTGGCTGTATATGATCGAGGATTGTAGGTCCAATTGTTAGTACGTGTTTTAAAAGTAATGTACGCAGCAGCCCCACCAGTGACTAAAAACACATTTTCATGGTAGCACGTCAGTTTGGAGAAATTATGCCATTCATTGCTTAATATGCCATAATTTCATGACACTAAATCCCAAATTAACGCAGTGCATCCCAGTTAGTCAATCACAATTATAGTGAACAAAATGATCATGGTTATCAGTATGTATCATTAAATATACAGTAAATATATATAACAGTAAATACCCTATGTAAACATACGAAACCATATCAAATGTGCATTAACATGAACTCACTGACACCCTTACTCACACACAGTTTATCTTCTGTGTTGCATTTGAGTATGTGCACCGACCTCCTGCACAATTTACATAAACACAAATGGGTCTTAAAGGACCAGTGTGTAGGATTTAGTGGCATCTAGTGGTGTAGTTTCAGATTGCAACTCCCACCCTTCACTCTCTCCTTCAAGTGTGAAGGAGGAACTATGGTGGCTGTGAAACCAATGAAAAACATGAACGGCCCTATCTAGGCTATTGTAGAAACATGGTGGCTCAACATGGCGACCTCAATGGAAGGTGAACAGCGGCTTCAGTGTGGTCATGGAGTAACACGGCCATTCCTACGTTCCAACAAAGAAGGGTTCAAAGCCAACCATGTCCCTTCACATTTCATAAAATTTCTCACGATCCACTTTTAGAGCTGATTAATTTATTAGCGAAGGCCCACAGGTTGCTTCACCAGCAGCAGCTCAGTTAAATACACAGCATGTCTAACTCAGTGGAAAGTGGTCATATGGGTGACAATTTTGGGCTTGAAACCTTTGTGTGTGGGACAAGAAGTGTGTCATTACACCAGCCACATAACCCACATTACATGTAACATAAAAGCAAGCGAGGAAAGGCCCACCAGAGGTGTGTTGTGTTGTTCATTTGAGCAGGTTGTGATAAACCAGAGCGCAGTATGTGAGCTGTTTTTAGGAAGCAGCACTTGTGTTTGGTTGCACTAACAATAATTCTGTAGCATGGCAAAAAAAAAAAAGTTTAAATTAATACTTCCTCTAAAGAACAAAGCCTATGGTTCCTTACAAGCGACTCTGAATCAAGGACTTTGTTGTCACTTTCAAAACAACTAGTTTACTATTTTGTGCAGTCTGAAGTCCCGACGCTGGTTAAAGAATTACAGTAAATGGATATTTGTTAGAAAATGTATATGCGCAGTCATTCTGGAGGATGGGGGCACATTCAGATGAAGTATGGAAATGTTTTGATCATGACATGCTTGAGTGGAAACTACGCCCTAGGTGGTGAGAACCCATTTGCAGTGAAGTCAAGAAAACACTTACAGGAACGATGCCAAATACAAACCAGAGAGAGTTAAAATGGGAAAATTTGCATTGTTTCCTGAAAGTATTTCTAAATGATAGGACTGGTCTTTGAATACATTTTGTCATAGCTACAGCACTGTCTCTTATCACTGGAGAAATCCCAATAATGATAATCACATACTTACACTATTCCCAACAGTGTTTGAATTTAAGTGTTAGATAATAAATCACTTGCACTGATAACTTTCTCTATCACACATTTTGGATGCTGTTGAACATTTATAAGGTTTCAAGATGTACCAGCACGTAGACAGATCACACACACACACACACACACACACACACACACACACACACAACCTGGACATCTAACTCAACCCAACAGAAGAAGAACTTGGTAGACCTTGCAAGGACACATTTTAACCTAAAATAGTCCTTCACAGAGGATTTTATTTTGTTAACAGTCATACATGTTATGTTAGCCATGGCCTTGTCCTAAGGCAGAGTGGCCAAGCTCATTTAATTTATTTGCCATCTCTTGGGCTACATTTTGACTGGCGCCATGTGCAAATGCAGTTTGTTAAGCGCCTGATGTCAAAAAAGTCTCAACTGTGCATCTCTGTGTAACTGTGTGCGCTCCTGCGTCATACACATTATTCATTCATCAGTACTGTTAAACACTTTGGCCTCAGTGTTTACTGGTGTCGGTCCACAGAGCAGCACTGTGGCATCTGTGTTTTGGACTTGGCTTAGTATTTTGTTCTCACTGTTGGCCCTGACTTCCCAGGGCTCTCTGGGTCTATTAATACCAGCTCGCTCTAAAAATACAGAGTACTGTGTGACCCACTGGGACTAAATAGGAGCTCAACCTCTTACCGTAAGCACACTGACATACACACACATACAGTGCAGTTTTACCTATAGACATCAGTATTTTCCACACTGAAAGGCAAAAAAACCTTTCGGCAAATTAATTTAAATCATTCATCAAACCTGCAGGCCTAACTGAGAACAGTGGTGTTTGTTTCCAGTGATGATGAAGGAATGTAGGGGTCTGTGTTTGTGTGTGTGTGTGTGTGTGTGTGTGTGTGTGTGTGTGTGTGTGTGTGTATATGTACTTATCATCATGACCTTAAATGAATTGGCATTATATGTAAAGACCACGTGCTATGGATTTTAAAACTCATTGAATTATTTCCCTAATTTGTTTGGAGCCGTGATTGGACACATCTGGACAAGGTCCAACTGTTAAATTGAATTTGTTTCCCAAACAGCTTGTGAAAATGTCAAATGAGGAAAGTGAAATGGAGAACATTTTATGCCCCAACACATTTGTTGATTGGATAACAGCTCAACTTTGCCCAACTGATATCTGCTTTAAAGGGAGCGACTCCAGCAACATGTTTTGATTAAAGGCTTAATAAGTATCTTGCATACTTTAAAGTAGGCAATAAGACAAAACAGTGCACATCTGGGTATGAATATAAAAATGCCAGCCCTCATATTAGTGTTTTCAGTTTCTCTCCTGACTCCCTGTCTTATGGGCACACACTGATTTGTTTGTGATTGCAGTAGAATAAATGGTAGAGAAACAGTTGGATAACCATTAAAGTGTGAATGCGCATTGGGGCCGCTGTATTCAGTACTTCCTCCACATCATCAAGTTAGACTGGATTCTCTTAACTACATACATGTTTGGTAACTTGATGAACAACGTGCACATCATGAACATTAGCAGTAAATTGTCGAGAATACGTTTGTGTGGAATGTCTCTTTTAACTGTACACACCTTGCTTTGCTCGGTGTAAGACAATAACTTTTTGTTGCAAGCGAAGGCAGCAGCCTGTTTGATGATGTTTGATCCTCGCAAACAGTGATTATCTCTCCTGCTTCAGTTGGAGACGTCTCTTTTCAAGAATTGGCTCCACTTTGACATAAAACTGTTCGACAACGTTCGGTTCACCATTGGTGTGAGACATGTTGAACATTTGAGTAAGCCGGCGACTCTTTTGTACTATTCTTGCACAATGAACCATTTTCAAGCAGCCATTTTGACATGAAATAGTAGGGTAAACATAGGTGTTGCCAATGACTCTAATTAAGGTTCAGTTTCAGTTAGCATAGCAGAGACTTTCCAGTGAGCCAGCATGCACAATAGCAGCACCCTGACTCTGTTGGACCTGAATGGAGTAGAAAAAGCTGAAAAAGGTGTATACAGGCTGCTACTGACTATTAGGCATAACTTAGTGCCAGCATCTCAGACCAAAGCGATGGGCACTACAGCCAACCAGCAATTGTACCTAGCAGATAATCGTAAACACATTTAATAGTGGACTGAAATGAAAGTCTTTCCACAGTCTTCCCAACAATCACTAACGCTGGTTTGGTCGAAATAAACCCTTAATTCATTGAGTTGTTTATGTACATGTTGCCAGGCCAGTGTCAGTCAAATCTGATCAATCCACACCCACAGAGTTTTTGTAGAGACCTCCGTCCACATTGAAACGCCTGAACAACATGAACAACATCTCTTCTTTACCCTCTTTACAGTTGGCAACCAACAGAGCTGTGCATCACAGCCAGCATCGTGGGAGGAGTGGGACGGACAGCCCAGCTGACCAAATCATTATTTCATGGTCAGAACGTCATTTGACAAAATCAACTTAACTATAGGTTAATGACAACAGCTGTTCTGTATGATTGGCTGTATCAAAAAAGTTAGAGACGACAGAAAGTTATCTACACTAGGCTCCACACACTCATTCAGTGTCGTCCTGCTCTCTGTGGTCACGCATACTGCGGTTTAATACAGCCGAATTCACAATATAGTTGTTCGCATTTACATATGTTTCTGTTTCTGTTGTCAGAAAACTGAACGAGTATGAAGCATTTATTAGTTGCGGCCCATAAACACTACATGCTGTGATAAAACCCTCATTTTATAATCGCAACATGATCCATTAGCATAATCCAGGTTAATGACAACAGCTCGGCTTTGTATTCGGCTATACTGGTATTTAAAACACACCATCACAGAGAAAGTTGGAGGCTATTAAAGGTTGTCTTCACTTTACTGCCACACAGCCTCCAACCCTCACTGGGCTGGCTATGGTCATTGTTGTGCAAAAGCTCAGTTTACCACGTACTCACTAAAAAACCCAGCCAGTATTTTAAGATTTATACACCATGGAGGCCGTTTTAGAAAAGCTGCATTTTGGGGGCAGAAAAAGCCTTCTCAGTCTGGATGGAGGGCTGAAACCAAAAGAAAAAGATGCGTTTACTAATTTAGCCATCTTAATGTGGATATAGTCTTAATTCTTCCTTGTGACAGACCCCTTATCTCTCCTGTCACACAGCACCTGTAGGTATAGAGAAGGTGTGGCCAGGGACTGTACTGCTATGATTCAGGGCCCCCTGCATGACCACCACAGCAGACATATAGTTGGCTCTGGTCTGTGGCTGCCCAGTGGTCTCCCAGTTACATTTTCTCACTTTTCACGACATTGTGTGGAGTGGTTCAGCATCATTATTTTCTATATTCTATATTTTACTCACACTTTGTTGCACCTTTATTATGAATGATGTGCTTATTTCCATCTAGCTGCTGTGAGCTTGCAGGCTAGTGTGTGTCATCTACTGATTGGTGTGCATCTGAGTAAATCCCAGAGTGAAATGTCACCCTTCTTTAGCTGTAATTATTTAGAGAAATGTAAGAGAAATTATTAAAATTGTGCCTTTTTCATATGTTTTTACAGTAATTGGTCACCTGCTAGTCAGTATGGGTGATGGCAGGGCCTTGATTAGTCAGTCACTGTGCACACCAGGTATGTGTGAGTCAGTGCCCTTTACGTAACAAGCTAAACTGGGGTTTGTTCATTTCCAAACTTTGTCGGCATGCTCTTTTGCACAGTAAGACCCAGGTCTTAATCAGGTTTCATCTATCCATCCATTCATTATCTCTTGCCACTTATCCTTTCAGGGTTGCAGGGGCCTGAAGGCTATATCAGCTCAGCTTGAATGAGAAATTCCTCATCTAGTGTCATTTTACCTCTGTTCCTATCTATCTTATCTATTGGTTGAAGGGCTTAAATGGTTGTGTGAAGAAGTACAATCAGCATTTTGGACCTGCGGATAAAAATAATGAGAGCAAAACATTTTTCTTGCCATTGAAGAAGCTGTTAAGCCATTAGATGAGAACTACAGGAGACCCTGTTTGAGAAGGAAAGCTGCAGTCTGTGAGGCCAGATGGAGGGCTGCAACCATGTCAACACAAACACAAAAGCTAGACTGAAAATGTAACGCTCAAACCTGCTCTGGCAGAGACTGTTTGACAGGATAAGGGGGAGGGAAAGGGAGAACACCTCCCTTAAGGAACGTTTTACAACCTTGATTTTTATTGCAGATTAATTGCATAGCAGCCAGGTTGATTTGATTTAATTCCATCATTCAAATGTCACCATAATTAATCATTTCTCAGGCTTAGCTGTTAAATGTCTTGTTATCTACATGTGTTGAGGTCAGGATGTAATGAATGCAAATGACACCAATTAAGTTTAGTGTTGGTACTTAAGGTGTGTCTGATTAGTCGACGCCTTTTTATAAACAAAAATGAGAGCTGATGGCAGAACATGCAAGTCAGATTTTGCTCGTATCTGTACTGCTGTTCCGTATACAGTACTGTACCTTTTTAAAAAGCATTGAATCCCTGTGCATTTCTCTCTGTTTTACAGCATCAAATCAACGTGGATTTAAGGTCGTTTGGGTTAAACAGAAAAAAAAGATGTCAAAGTGACACAAACTGATCTAAATTAAGTGCAGATATACAATACACAATCCACATAGTTCACACTCTTACTATGACACACCTAAGTCTTTAGTGGTGCAACCAGTTGTTTTAAAAGGATGCATCATACCTGTGTGATTCAACATATTATTGCGTATATTAGGTGACAAAGGATTTGAGGATTCATAGGCCTCAGATTGATAATTGTAGCGTCAAATTACTTACTTTGTACTCAATTGATACTCAATTGAAATTCTACTTATTTTAATCTTAAAGCAGACCTTCAGTGTCCCCTCCATTAGGGTGCAATCTAAAATAAACTCTGGAAACATTATGGTTTAGGGTTTTTAATTGTATTCTTTAGTCTTCACTGCCCTGAAGCACTTTTCTCCAGATGTTGCAATACAAACTGGGTCTTGAGACTCTTCCAAATAAAAAAATTTTTGAAGCCTGTATGTAAACAGCACTATACAAATACACTTTCTTGGCTTGAATAGGGAACCCTGCTTTGTTTGAGAGATGTGACTGCACAACAGTTCAGTTAAACATTAATGTGCTAACCAAAAAAAATGCTAGTCACACCAGCACCTTGTCTAGCTACTCTCCCGGAAGGTCAAGGAATAACATTTATTACATGCTGTAATATTCATGAAGAGCAGATTGGTTTGAGTAGCTGTATTCTTTTTCATACACAGTTCATACCCTCAAAAACCCTCTCAAGTAAAAACCCATCCAGTCTGAAAACGCTGTTCTAGTCACTGTAATGTTGCTAGTGGCTGATTACTTAAATACAGGCTCCATACACGTGGCAAGGAGTGGGGATAATGGTAGTGCAAGGCCTAACTCCAGGTTTACAAAATGTTCAAATGAGACACAACATTTACTAGACACTTGGCTTGTACCTGCTTCTACGTTCTTTTACAGCCCAAACTGGACCCAATGTGACTTCTTCAGGTTTTTCCTTTTGTTGATCATATCAGCTACAGTAGAAATGACTGGGAGTCTCTTGGATATCTACTAGACTGGTATTCACTTTAGATAGGCCTATCTTTTCTTAACTGTCCACTCGAAGGTCAGCGACTCACCATATGATTAGTGTGCCTCCACTTTGTGTTGCACAAAGCAAGTGAGTCACACTTTGTCAACAGGAGCGACGTCTGACTGTCCCCGCTGGAGTTAATGAGTGATGAAGTCCTCAGCCTGCGAACAAGGCACCTTTCTGTGCTGACTTGAGCCTATGTTAGTTAATGACTAATTGCAGCATTGTGTTTACCATTACCTGTCAAGGTGAGTGAGTGGTACAGATGGTTCTTTTAGAGCAGGACAGTTGACCTGACTGCGCAGGCCGCGTGCAGCGGTGGGATTGTGTCATCGGCCAAAAATGGAAACCGGTGGAAGTGTTCACATGAAATCTGCATCATGCCTGCCAAATATCTTGGCTGAATGTTTTTTGAACAGGCTGTGATGACTGTTTTGACCAACTATTGTTCACCAGCAACAGGTGTGGAAGGGTCATGTTGAGACCTGCAAATACTGAAGAACTGTTTAATGCTCCGCACGCTGGCAGCTTTTGTGGCATCAACGGCAACAAAGCAGAAACACACCCCAGTTGCAAAGGTCAAAATCAGAAGCTTGGGGTTATGGACACAGGCAGATGGCAGTGTCAAGAGGGCGTCAGCTTGCAGCTATGGACTTGAACCCAGAGTGAAGCCTAATGTACAAGGAAGTGTCCTCCATTTTTAATGCTACGGTTGAATCAGTTTAAGGCTGCTTTTATTGCCTAACATTAGCAGTAAAGCTAGAAGTGGGTATTTGAGAGCTGAGGCTCCTCATCTAGGCTCTCAGGTCACATTAAATAGGTTAAAACTGAATGTGGGTAATTCTGACAAACCCTTGAGGTTTGGTGGCGTGTCAAAATAGGCCTAAACTAAATCTGTAATAAGCAGGTAATGAGTTTTTGCCTGTTTGTGTTTCAACTCAAAGTACAAAACTGAGAATGAGTGTGTTCGTAAGGGAGGGAGAGACAGGTATTGCTACAGACAGTGTTGTGGAATGTGTGGTGGAGTTTTTGTGGTTTGCAAAGTGTTTGGTAGGGGGAGGGACCTGCGACACTACTGAGCTACTTCTGAGTAGCAGGTCCCTCCCCCAGCTCAAACTCAGTCTTTTCTCTCCTTCCCTTAAAGGAACAGTCACCTCACAGTGTCTCTTTGGCCCATGTCTCATATCAGTCTTTTGGCATCTTTTCTCTCTTTTCTGTCTTTGCTCATGACGTTGATGTTGACCCACAGGCTCAGGACCCACACAATGACAGATAGCACTGACTGTAAAGGTTGCTATCTGTCTCCACTAATGATATTACTCTCTTGGTGTCCCCCAGGTCCATGTGTGGTCAGTGAAGTGTCCTGGAGAACAGTATGGCAGTGTATCAGTTGAGCGTCTGGGTGAGATGAGGTGAGTGAACAGGCTCTTTTAAAAGGTGCTTATCATCCACGCAGTACAGGCTCAATATAGGTTTATCTTTTAGAAAAAATAGGCTAAAACATATACAACCAAACTATGTATCTATAAACTTGGTGCTGTGATCAGATCAGGCCTTGTAGAGACATTTTCTGAATTTGTCTTTTTCGCCTTTTTGTCTGAAATACTGATGATAGTGATTTATTTCTTTTCTCCATCAGTGTCGCCTGCAAGCAATGTGAGCGCCACTGACAAACAGGCACAGCTATTCTCCATACCAGACCTCCACTTCAATCACCAGCCAATCAAATGCACCCAGACAATAAACTGGCCAATCATGGCAAGCAGGTCACCAGTGACAGCCGATCCCAGATACCCAGTGTAAACCAGCAGGCTCAGCAGCAGCAGGGCGCTGCTGGCCACCTGGGTCCAAAGGGCGTCGGTGCCGGGAGCCATGGAGTCAAAACCAACCAGATTACCCCCGGCAACCCTGGGCTGAAGGCTGTCAGCCAATCGGTGAGCAGTGTTGGAGGGATGCTGAAAACCAAATCCAAGCGGGAGCGGAGCGTTTCCATTGACTCTGGTGAATCAAGAAATGCCATTCCTCCAACACTGGAGACGGATGCCAAAGGAGGTAAGGCATGCATGCACAGAGGAAACTGTGTCAGCATCTGGGACATATAGACAGTTTGTTTCTGTTCTAACTGTGCAGAAGTTCACTTCCTTTACCTTCCTATCAGACAAATCTTAACCCGAAATACCAGATTACGTACATTCACCTCCTCCACAGCAGGAAGTGAATGTAAGGACTGGGAGGACAGAATAACTTGTTTTCTCTCTTGCTGAAATGCCCTGACCTTTCAGTGAAGCGTCAGAATTTCCCCCTGGCTTTTGTTAGTTTGTGCCATGCCCGCGATGCGGTGACGTGTCTCAGATGAAAAAGCATTTGGGCTTTCTAGAAAGCTCAGAGAGAGAGAGAGAGAGAGAGAGACAGGTCATGAGCTTGTGAAAAGTTAGTAAGCCCAGAGAGGTTGTTATTAAAGCAGGAGACAGTGAGTGGGTGGGAAGCATTGAAGACCTTTTTTGTGAATGTCTTGGTAATCATTTGTGTTCATGTGGTTCAGAACAAAGTGTTTGATGTGCATTTGTTGGCCGTTGTTTATTGAAGCGCTTGTGTAGGCACGTGACCGTTTGACTGCAGATGACATTAATGTGATTTTGTGAAACTCATCTGGGCTTCCTGTACAGGATTTGAACCTCCTCTTTAAACATGCACACACACAAAACACACAAATACTCTCTCTCACACACACACACACACACACACACACACACACACACACCTACACACCTTGAGGAGGGAGAGGTGTGGTTCCACCACAAAGAGCAACTGAGAACTGAGACTAAAAGAGGGAGAAAATGAAAGATAGGGTGGATCATTTAAAGGGAAATCTCTTCTAGCCCCATTCGACCTCCACTCTACACGCACATGCACACACACCGTCTCATTCCCTGTGATCTTATTTCTGCCTATAGAAAAACAGAAGTGCATTCAAATGAAATGCTCCCTCATCTTTTCTTTAAATCACTCCGCCACCAACTGAAAAAAGCCTTGGCAGTGACAAACAGTCTGAACACAGTAGCAGACGTGGCTGAAAAGCTGACTTTCTTGTTAACATAAACCAACTGCTGGTAACAAAGATTCACAGAAGACAAGAGGTCAGCTCTTTCATTCAGACTGCCTTTCTGTGTCAAGGTAGCAGTCCTCTCTCTGCTGTCCTTCTCTCTGCATTGTCACTGCAAACTTCCTTCCTTCTTTACTGTATATTCTTTTGAGTCTGTGGTTACCCACTCTTACCTGATGTGTTTTTTGGGAGGTAGTTTTCTGCAACAATATCAGTAAGATGTTGAGTAATGAACCTGGAAAATCTTCACTGATTTGTTTATATAGCTTCTCTAAATGTGTGACAGTGATCAGGGATATTGCCAGTGTACTTTTCTTTCCTGCCACCATTTGGAGTTTAAAACCACTGTTGTATTTACTGTCAAAAGTTGCTTCTGCCTCTTCTACTGCAGGTTACCTTCTGGAAATGTTAAAGCTGCTACATATTTCTTGCAGCTGTTTGCACCCACTGGCGCACAGCAGCTTGTGCATCCACAAAATCATAATTGCAGTGCACCATGTGAGAAGGCGCAGCACATGCTTCTCAAAACATTGCATCTGCAGACGTGATTAGCATGCATGGCATGTTGTTGTGAAAAGAGAGAGAACTATCACAAGGACCAGAACTGCAAATGATTGCAGTGTTTTATGTTTACCGAAAGGTAATTTTGATCATTCAGTTGTGTAATTTTTAATATTTCAGTTAATTTAAGAAAATACATTTGTAAGCCAGCTCAGTTCTGTTTCACTTTTTGCACAGGTAAAAAGAGCTAATTTGAATTGCTGTATTATAACTTTATATCAGCTGTTCCCATGACAGTGCAACAACGAGATTGCAGGAAGTGTAAGCATACTTTCTGGTCACAACAACAAGAGCATGTCTGCAGTGGAGACAGTTAAAGCATGTGTGCATAAGCCTGAGTTTCACAATGTTCACAATGTTGTCAAAAACCTCAGAGACGTACTGTAGTTCTCTTTAACATGATCCGAAATTTTCAATGACACGACTGGTAGAGCATTTGATGATTGATTTAAAGGGATTCTACCATTTTGTTCAGATTTAAAGTGATCTGTCAAGGCAGCTGTAAGCTGGGATCCTGTATCTTCAGGCAGATAAGGCAAACTGCATTAGAACAGTAGGACACTGGCTTCTGGCTCTGGGAAATACGGTGATTGGTTGAGATTAGTAAATTATTTATTATTTTATCATTAGTGGTGAATGATAATAACATTGGTAATACCCTTTAAAGGGACAGTACTATGACAGTTGTTATCCAGGTTTTGATATGTGTATATTATCCTCCAGAGGGTGTCATGCGCAGTAAACGGCGCTGTGTTCTAGAGAAGAAACAGCCATACAGTGGAGATGAATGGTGCTCTGGACCTGACACAGAGGAAGATGAAGACAAGCCACACTCTGCGACCCACCGTGAGTCTGTGCACCTCCACAGAGGGAGAAACACAATACCAGTTGCTGTTGTCTGAGTGTAGCACAGTCCTCCCTAACAATAGTGTCATTGTGACCACAACTGTGAAGGCTGCATGAATTACATATAGAGACCCCCTGTCACGGCTCCATTTTATTTTCTCTGAAAACAACAGGTTGAGCCATAAATTATCCATAGCTGTTTTCAGATACTGGACACACTGAAAGGAAGAAGATTTCAGCTTGGAGTGCTATACTATCCCTCTTTACTGATGTGGACTGTGTTTTAGCTCCATCTAGTGTTGAGACGCTGTAGCCAAAAAGATGATCTGGTATTACAAATATAAACCAGTATACCACTTAATACAAACTAAACCAGTATGCTGCTGATTTTTCGCAGGAGAGCGTGTGCTGGCAGGTCCTATCCAGGGACTCACTGAGCGGCTGTCTGCAGGGCCCATGTCTGAATCTGGGGGTCCTGTAATGGCATGTGGAGTGGGACCAGGTCTAAAGGCAGAGCCATCTCAGCCTTCACAGCAAGTGGTGTATGTTTTCACAACCAACCTAGCCAACAGGTGAGAACAATTTGCAGGCCTGACATGCATGTGATTATCCACATCAGAAGAGGAGAATCTAAATTAAATCTTTATATTATCAACAATTTTTAGATTTTAGATTTAGATTTTGTGGATTCTCCAGTTCAACATTGTGACAGTCCAACACAATAATATATTTTTTCTAATTTGCTCTATTTGTTTGACAGTGCTGCAGAGGCAGTAATGAAAGGACAGACTGATTCCATCCTTCTGTTTCACCAGCAAAATGTTCCACGCACCAAGTTGGAGCAGGTCAGTCATCCACAGCTCAGCAGCAAATTAAAGAAAATGTCAAGTTTGTGTTAAACCTGTTAAACCACAGGGAAGTAAAAGTGTTTTACTGCGGTAGAGACCACAGGTGCAAAGTATGTGGTAAGGCTAATTTGTTTAGCTATTTTGGTCTCAGATACCACTTTGTTCCTGTTTCCATTAGCACTTGTTGTGACTCCCTTTGTTACTTGGTGAGAAAGTGAAATGCTCTATGTGTTTATTTGGCAAATAATAGCTGGAATAAACAACCACAACAATACTACTACTAAAGATAACAATCATGTAATTGCAGGCAAAGTAACAGCATTTTAATGGCCTGAACCTGTTTTTTTTCTCCTTTGGTCTTCCACAGGGCCACCCATCAGGGAAGCTTCCTAACCTATCTGAGAAGGTAAACTCCAGCGGCTCTCCGCCCGTAGGCACCCCTAAATCCCAAAGTGGAACTCCACGGCCGGCCTCTGCAGGAGTTGGTGGCCCATTGCATCCTGCAGGGACACCATCTTCAGCAGGACACTCTGATAATGAATCCTCTCAGACCAGACCTGGTGGAGCCTCCAGCAATAACAGCATCATTGCCCATAGGTCAGAGGGGGGGGGCAGGGCCACACCTTCAGGCCCAGTCCCAGGAACTGGAGATGGGGATGGTGCAGGGAGTATGACTCTTCCTGTTGCTACTGTTTCTCCCTCGGTGAGTCCCTCCATCCTATCTGCACACCTACAGAGTGATACAGGCCAGAGGAGTGGCCCAGGGAACTCAGATGGCCTCTCCAAAGAGCAGCTGGAACACAGGGAGCGTTCTTTGCAGACGCTGAGAGATATAGAGAGGTTGCTTCTGCGCAGTGGGGCAAGTGGAGGACCTGGAGAGACAGGAGGCCCTAATAACAATGCTAGTAATAACTCCTCCAACCTAAATAATAACAACAATACTGATAGGAGTGGTATTCTCGAAGACAGTGACAATGGTACTAATAACTGCAGTAGTGGTAATATGCTATCGTCAGCCTTGGCTCCGATTGGGGGGATGAAGAGGTTTGAAGAACCCCTCCAGTCCATAATTTCTCAAACACAGTCCCTTGGTGGACCGGCCATTGACGGCCCTCAAATGGACTCTCACCATAACCTACCACAACACCCCCATCACCAGCTGTCTTCACCTGGGGTTGACATGGGTCCTTTACTTGGACCAGACGGGCTGACACCAGAGCAAATGGCATGGAGGAAACTTCAAGAAGAATACTACCTAGAGAAGAGACGGCAACAGGAAATGCAACCCCACACACACCCGCAGCACTTTAGAATGATGACCGAGATGGGCATGCATGGAGGTCCTATGATGATGAGAGGACCCCCTCCTCCTTACCACAGCAAGCCTGGAGACCAGCAGTGGGGTCCAGGCAATATGATGGGAGGAGGAATGGGTGGAAATCCGCGAATGATAGACATGCACCAAGATGGACCCCGTGGTCCAAGGTTCCTGGGACAGATGCAGAGGGGGCCACCTGGGGGAGGTGGTTTTCCTGGTAGTACAGGTGGAGTTTTATCAGTTGAGGGTCTAGGACCCCAAAGACCTACCAGGCCAGGGATGATCTGGCTAGATGATATGCCAAACAACATAGGTGGTGGAGGTCCCTTTCATGGCTGCTACCCGGGTGGACCTCCTCAGCACTTACAAGGTGACCCAGAACATCCGTTAGCGCATGAGGAAATGTTGCGCATCATGGAGAAACGGCAGATGCAGGGCCTTCCAAGGTTTGAACTTGACAGATTAGCTAAACAGCAGCAACAGGGCAACCTTGGTTCAAGAATTATGGACAATCCTGGCGGCCCAGACTTTCCTAATTTGGGAATGGGCCGTGGCCCACCCTCCTCTCGAGGTGATCTTATGGACTTCCCTGGCTCCCGGGAGATTATGGGCTCTCCTGGAGGGGGTCCTCAGATGAGAGACTTGGTGGATTCTCCTTTGGGGGGCAACCTCACAATGAACATGAACCAACAGATGAATGTTCAGCAACAACAGCAGATGATGCTATCTCAGAAGCTCCGAGGAGGTCCTGCTGGAGGGGGGCCTTTGGGTGAAATGTTTAGTCCTGGAGAGATTTCACGAATCAGGGCTTCACAGAATGGAAGAGGAGGAAATAAGGGGATGATCCCAGGACCTGATGGCCCCTTCCAGTTTCCCAATCAAGGCCCCTTCTCTGGAGGACAGGTGGAAGGACCCTATCTTCAACAACCTGGCCCTGATATGTTTGGGCCTGACCAACAAGGTCCTAATCAAATGGGAGTTACATCACGGCTTAGTCATATGCCTATGACTGGAGGCCTCAGGGGAGCAGACCTCAGTCCTAGGCACCCCTCTGACCTATCAATCAATGTTAACCCCCTGAACTCTCCTTCAGTGCCTCCTCATCAGCTCAAGTCTCCATCGCTCAACCCAGAGCCATCAACTCTTTTACCTTCCCCCTCCGCTCAAGGACTGAAGTCACCCTCACAGATCTCTTCTGCAGGGCATCACCCCCCTCTTCCCCCTGCATCTGGTGCTGGGACTCCTTCCTCTTCTTCCATGAAATCTCCCCAGGTAATGGGGTCTTCCAACCTTGTGTTGCACTCTCCATCTGCCTCTCCTGGACGACTCAAGTCCCCAGCCATGGCTGTGGGTTCTCCAGGGTGGGCGTCTCCTAAAACAGCTCTTCCAAGTCCAGGTGGTCCAACCAGTGGTAAGATAGTGGGCAACGGAGGAAGTATTTCCACTGAAACAGGTACACTCTGAATCCAAGATAATATTGTTCATAATTAATACGGTTCCTTGTAATGCTGTGACATTAATATTTTTTTTAATGTTCTTTGCAGGCCAATCACTTCCCCCCAGGAGCTCCAACTCTACCCCCATTAGCCAACCTGGATCTATGAATCCTAGTATGCCATTTACTTCCTCTCCCAATGCCCTTCCATCTCAGAATCCTTTATCTCTTATCATGTCCCAGATGTCCAAGTATGCCATGCCTAGTTCCACTCCTCTCTACCACGATGCAATCAAAACTATTGCCACTTCCGATGATGAGATGCTGCCCGATCGACCTCTACTATCTGGTGTCAGCATTGGAGGTAGGAAAACAAGCAAACATTGTTACAAAGACAGAAAACACCTTTATACAGTTCTGAAGTATGCACAGAGGAAGCAGTAGAATGGCCCTGATTCAGTGCGTCATTTGTAGATTTTGCCATGCTATCAGAAAATCAATGAATGGTTTTAATTCATAGGTTTTTATAGCTGAAGCAAACACAGATCTATCAGCCCAAGTTCTCATATTATAGTAGTGCTGTTTCAAAGTATACCTCCAGTTAATATTTAGTCTACTGTGTTGAGAAAACCAGCAGTGTATTTTCAGGTGTTAATGGTGTGATTTGTCACATGCTGGTCTTGTTGTAGTGCTTGCTCATGGTGGGAATTGTTGGGTCTCTGTATATAATTTTATAAGGAGTATGGTCTTGACCTGCTCTAAAAAAGTGTGTGTTGAAAAGTGTCCTGAGATAACTTCTGTTATGATTTGTCACTATACAAATATAACTGAATTGAAATTGAAATTGTTTTGTCACCAGGAAACATGGGGAACCCCCAGACCTCCCAGATACTTGTCTCCCAGGGCTCCATTGGTCCCCACAGTGATCCACAAAGCCCCATGGGTATTGTAAGCCAAGGTCAGCAGCACCTGTCCCATGATGCCTCAGGACCTGTGCTTTCTTCCCCAAACCACATGGGCATGCCTGCCATGAATTCTGCCATGATGGGAGGAGGCGTGTCTGACGGACTGGGGCCCTGCAATGTTTCACCTATATCTCAGAACCAGATGGCAGGTTTTTCTCGCATCCAGCAACCACCTCACGGGCCCATGCACTCACCTATTGGAGGAATGTCACAAAATTTCTCTCAGTCTAATGAGGATATTCTACCACCTCAACAGTTACACCTGCTTAGCAAAGGTCATCATCTCCAACGCCCCCCTCACCCTTCAGACTCATTTGGCTCTTTGCCCATGGGGGATGGCCCGGATCTAAGTGAAGTCATACGACCCACTCACACAGGCATCCCTGAGTTTGATCTCTCCCGCATCATTCCTTCTGATAAGCCCAGTAGCACGCTTCAATATTTCCCAAAGAGTGAGCCACATCAAAATCCACACCAGGGGCCACCATCCCAGCAACCTACTCCACAGCAGCTCCTCAAACAGCTGTCTTCTTCTGGCCCTCCACACGGCAGCGGCCCTTCATCAAACCCACATTTAGCAAACTTACAGAATATGATGGCTGAACAGCAGCTGCCACCTCACCCCTCACATGGTGGAATACGCCAAAGCATGGGCATTCCTCAGGGGGGCTCTAGGGGTATGGTTTCTGGTGGGGGCATGGGCCCCATGTGCCCTCCTGGACATATGATGGGAAGGACAGGCATGGTGCCCCAGCAGCATCTCCAGCAACAGCAAGCCATGATGGCGAACAGCCTTCTCCATCATTCTTCCAATCCATATCCTGGCATGATGTCCTCCCAGCAGCACCCACACAATCTGATGGCACAGCAGAACATTATGATGATGCAGGCTAAGCAGCGAAGCATGTCAATTCCAGGGGATCCTTTTGGCCCCCAGGGTCCTCTAATGTCCCCTCAGGGTCCCATGATGGCCCCTTCACACCCACAGTCTGGTATGATGGGCCCCCAGTCTCTCAGACAGCGTGGAATGCCTCTGGACAGTCCTATTGGTTATGGCCCTGGAGGTATGGCTAATATGCCTTTCTGATCCAGCTCACATGAACTGTACAAAAAAAACAAAAAAAACAAACAAACAAAAAAAATGTGTCTACTAGGTTACCTTCCCATTGTGTCCAAGTTTTTTCATTAATGTTATTCTTGGAGTTGTTTGAAAAGAGGAACTGTAAAACAATAAATCGGTGATGCTCCTCCAATTTTGGGTTACAACTGATTTTAAAAAGATTGAATATTTAAAAGCACTGTAACACAGTTCATAACAAATCTGAAGCCATTTTCTAAAATACTGTAAAATATGTATATTTCAAAGATGTGTGTATTTGTTGTGGGAACAGAGTGGCAGTCAGGAGAGGAGTGCCTCAAATTTCTATTTGTTTTAATATCATTGATTTATTTTCTCCAACTACCAAACTGTTGTGCAAAGGAATTATATATATATATATATAATATATATATATACTTGCTGTATATAAGATGCAATTTGTGATTGTTTGCAGTTGTTCTGTATAACTGTGTTTTAATAGAAGTCTAAAAATAGAATAATACTGATCTCTAAGGTGATTTTAGTTTTGGTTATTGTGTTGTCAATTATTGTTGTTTGATAACACTGACACGGGGACACGGTTGCTGTATACTATATGAAATCTTTATTAAATTCAATTAGCAGTACCTAACATACAAGCAAAAACAGATTTCAGCCAACATTTTTTTTTTTTTTTTTTGAGTGGGCAAATAAAACATCTTTTAAATGCAATCAAAGTAGCAATGGGTACTATATTGTCAGAACATCTGATAAAATTATAACATTTTCCATCATAACAAACAAAACAATGTAGAACAGAACCATTTCAGTTACAGCTGACGTTGTAGAAGAGTTTATTACATGACAACGGTGCTGGTGGTTGTTGCTCCATCAGAAAAGGATGGTCGACTGTGACCCCAAACTCTGATGAAAGGCATACAAACACGGCCGCAGCCCAGTTTACAGAGTAACTGTATAAGCTCATTGCGAAACCGCACCCCAACAAAGGCATATAAGAAAGGGTTCAGACAACAGTGTGACAAACCCAGGCTCTTCGTCACATAAAAGGCTGTTAGCAGTTGGTCATAAGAGTCGCAGTTGTTTACTATGGTGACCTTCAGGTCTGCTAGAGTTTTTATCAGTAAGGTGATATTATATGGTAGCCAACAAAAACAAAAGACGAGAGTGATGAGTAAAGCCAGTCGAATTGCTCCTTGCTTGTCTTGGCTTTTGTGACTCTTAAACAAAGTAACTACCACTGCTGTGTAACAATAGCTCATTATGGCCAGAGGTAGGAAAAAGCACACGTGATCCAAGACTCTAAGGGTCAAAACCCAATTGTTTGCATGGATATCATATTGATGAAAGGAACAGGTGAGCGTAGTTTTGTTTTCCTCTTTCACAGTGAGAAACACAACATTGGGCACTGATAAAGCCAAGCAAACCAGCCATAAGAAAGTGCATGTTATGTGCACGGTTCTCCGACGCCGACTTTGCATACTCGTAATGGCATGAACAATTGCAAAATACCGATCGCACCCAATGCAAGCTAGAAGGAAGCTCCCACAGATGAGGCTGAGAGATTTCACCAAGCCCGTCAGCTTGCAGAGAGAGTTGCCGAACAGCCAACCGCTGGCATTCTCAACTACAACAAAAGGCAATGTAAAAAGGAGCATGAGGTCAGCCACGGCAAGGTGAAGTAGATAGATCTCAGTGATTCGCAGGAGATGCCGACGTCTCAGGAGGACCGTTATCATCAGGCCATTCCCTGCCACACCCAACAGGAAGATGAAGATGTACAGCGCCATCAGGAATTTGGAGGTCTGCTGGACCGTTTGCTCACAATATGTGTCATAGTCTGTGTAGATGTAGTCTGTCAGGTTACCCTGTAAAATATAACGGTGGGATAATGTTCTTTTTTATTTATCTTATCACAGTTTTGGGGATCACATTGTGTGCTGGCGATAATGCAATGAAAGCTTATAATTACATCAGCTGGAATAGCTTTAAAATCACTACCTTGATTGTGTTCTATATTCCCTGTAGTTATCTCATTCAAGCTGTTTGGCAGGAAACACTGAATAACCAGAATTTTTTCACTTCCTCTTTACAGTAACTAAGAAACATTTTGAGGCAAATGTGTCAAAACATCCTACTGTGACTGTATACTAATGAACTAAGGAATACTAATGGCTTTATTTCCCCCCCAATCATAAGCCAAGTTATTATTAGACCTGGTGGAGAGATCACAGCTATTAAAACCTTTAGATGAGGACTAGCTGATACAAAAAGTAACTAAAGGCCCTCTAAAATTGCTAAAAATATATTCATAATTTTACAACACTGAATGCATCCACTTGAATTACATTGCATTCCAATGTTATATTTGCAGCAGCATGCATTTGTGCTCCAGTTGCTACATCTTTGGATAAAGAGAAGTAAATATTTTTAGATTTAGATATTGGCATATTCGTCATACTTTTTTCCACGAGACAAAACCTTTACATTTTAAAAGTATAAACCACTGGAAATGTACATGCAATCATTACTGTCATTGTTATTATGGGGCCTAAAGTTCATAATGGCTACTACATTGTAACCTGTTCTTCTATCACAGTGGTTTAACACAATTTTATAATGTAATTTCCTTTATATAATTATTAGGTTTATACATTTGATTTATATTACAGGCAGTGTAGATCATCAGGCAGGAATATGTTGACTGCGATTTGAGATGAGAAACAAACATATAATTATTTAAATTAGTCTTCTGTTAAATTATATTTGTATCAGTGCGATGATAAATGAATTGCTATTCTATCTATTTCTGCATTAAAAAATAGAACATATCAACCTACATTACTCTTATAATATTCACATACAGAAGGATGTATAAGAGTGGATTTCCTCCTCACTTATTTCCCTAGTGAGTCAACAGGAAAGAAACTATATACACCCCATGTAACACACATCTGTTTGTGTGCATTTTTTTATGGTTCAGTAATTCTGGCTACCATAGTTTATAAATAACGTTCCTTAATTTACTTTAAATCTTGTAGTTGAATCTTAAACACAGGCAGCTACGTGTTGCTTCTTACCATAAGATGTTTTTTTTTTTTTAAATGCCAGAGGCTTTAGCTGAGATTTAGAACATTTTTAAGAGTTGGAGAGATTATACTTTACGTTCACTATACGTTGTATATGGGGCAGTAGAGTGAGGGAAATCTAAATGCTGTGATGTTATTTGTCTATTAAAAAAAATAATTTAATTAAATTAATTAAAGTAACTAAATATCAGGAGAGAAAATATATGTGACTGGAATTATACTAACTGGAATTTGTCCACTAAAGGACATTTGACTGCAGACTGCCTCACTGTATACTTATATGTTGCTTAACTAGGACACCAAATATTCTTATGTTATAGAAATTACAAATTTAACACACACGCCACATTTGAACATCTGGAATTAAATTTACAGCAGAATTGGAAATTAAACTTTCGACCCACTATATTATAGTATATTATAATATAATAATAATATATATTAGTATAACAAGACTTTAAGATAGAATAGTACTGCAGCGCCTCTAAAGCAATTTACCATTCACTTCAACAATTTCTTAATTACATCTTACCTCAAAATCTGGCATGTTGATTGTTACAGCCATGGGGGTAAATCTTGGTCTCTTGTGTAGCTTAGGCTGTTGTAATGAAATGTGCTTGTACTTCCTGTTTGTACTAGTTCTATATTTGCTTGGCTGATTTCTTTGTTGGGGGTGTGTTTGGTAGACAACCGGGGTTTCTACAGTCAACATGCTAGACCAGTAATGCAAGCACACACACACACACACACACACACAAATCTCATCTGATGGTGGTGTGAGATTACCATAAACTTCATCCAGCTATGTCACTGCCATCAGTTATGTTTATCACAGAAACATCATGGAGGTAAAACTAACATTATTAATAATGTAATTGAGGTATCTTGGGGATATTTGGGGGGGCAGTTGTTATTTGCCACTGAAGCTAGTCCGTTTACTTGATAAATTCAGGTATGGAAAGCCTCTGAGCAAGGCCCTTAACCCCCGACTGCTCCAGTGCAGCTGCTCCGTGGCCAGCAGATCAGACTGTGGTTGTTGTTGGGCAGCTTCCAGGAGTGTGAACGGGGCATTCCTGAAAAAGAAAGTGCATTGCTGTCAGCGATTTGCCCCTGGTCGAATAAAGGCTAAAAACAGATTAATTCCATAGGGACATATTCAAATCTGCTAGGCCGCCTTTTGAAAGCAGCACCATTATAAAACTAGAAAAGTCATGCCCCCATGATTATCCACACACTACGTCTTAACGCAGAACTTCTTCAGCTGTAAATATAAAAAAATCTTTATTAATATAATTTTTATGTGGATCTTATAACCCTGGTTTGGACCAGTAGAGTGAAGGTTACTTTACCGTAAGAGAATCGAAATACTGTCATGTTATTTGTCTATTTAAAGTAAATGAATAAATAAAGTAAATAAAAATCATGATAGAAAATAAATGTGACTGGGATAGAAACAAGATATCTTGCTGCATTACAAATACAGCATGTCTGACCTTGGGGTATGGAGGACTAAAAGTGCCATAATTAAATAAATAAATACACCGTTAAATAATTACTTAAATGTGTCATTAATAAATTAAAATTGGAATTAAATACATAAATGTAAATAAACTTTCTAGAGCAGAGGTCACTAACAGGTGGACCATGGTGTGGGTCTGGACCCGGACGCCGTCCTATGTGGACCCAGACCTATGATCAATTCATTATTGAGGGATTCTAAATTTTGACTGGGCGCTTCTATTTTAACCAGCACAGCTTTTCTAGTCTTTAGGGTATTTGTTTAGCGGATCAGGAAGCTTACAGACCAATCGCATGCGAGCTAAGCCACGCCACGTGATGCTTCTCAGCCAATCAAATCTGTTTAAACAACAGTGTGAGACTGAATACAGAGATGAGAGCGATGAGAGGCGAGTGACAGATGGGAAAGAGAAGTTATACATGGAGAGGAAACGGAGAGATGAGTGAGCGCGAGACAACAGAAGATTCATGGCGCTCTCTAAAAAGAGAAAAGTTAATAGAAAATAGAGCTTTTAACCCGGAATGGACAGATTCATTTATATGAATTCTTCCCACTGGGAGCACATAACCAGTGTGTCTCATATGTTCAGAGACCGTGGCGCTGATTAAAAGTGCCAATGTGAAACGCCACTATGAGACAAAACAAAGATTTCATCAAACATACCCACTCAAGTCTGAACTAAGACCACGTTCAGACTGCAGGCAAAAGTGGCCCAAATCTGATCTTTTTTTGGGGGTCAAGTGACCAGGTCAGACTTCTTCAGAAATAGTGTGAACACTCAAAACTGGCCCTGATCGGATTTTTTCAAATCAGATTTAGACCACTTCCATATGTGGTCCTGAATCAGACCCAGGCCTGATTTTTTTCAATGCGGCTGCAGTGTGAACAACCAAGGCGGATTTGATGCGACTTTTACGTAAATCTACATCGACATTTCTCACAATTATGCGCCGGCGAGTTCGCCCTAGACACAGACAGTAACATTAAAAACTTGACTAGGCCTACAAAATGGAGAACAGTGATGGAGCAAGTCAATGGAGGGAGAGTGAGGTGTTAGACCTAATTAGTATATGGGGAGATACTTCAATTCAAGCGAAACTAGAAGGATCGTACCGTAACTGCTCCGTTTTTGAAAAAGTAGCAAACAAAATGGAAGAACGGGGACACAGGAGAACGTGGCTGCAGTGCCAAAGGAAGGTGACGAGCCTTAAAGCTAAATTTAAAGAAACGAATGATTCCAATAACCAAAGCGGTCGTGGTCGCATCACCTGCCCATTTTGTAACAAGCATAGCCGTGTTATGGGCGATAAACCCAGCTGTCAGCCGTTGGAGCTGCTGGATGGCTACGAAGCAGGCGAAGAGGAGCCTGAAACATTACACAAACATTTTGAAATAAAAGCGAAAATGCTTACTTCCTCCATAACCTCACTTACTTAAGTGCAACAGCGTGCTGCGTCTGATGTCATTGTTATTGTTCTTTTGTGCATGCGGGGCAGTTTGAAACCGCAAAAAATTCACACCGGAATCTGATATAGGCCACATTTTAAAAGGTAATGTGAACAGCCAAACAAAAAATCGGATCTGAGCAAAAAATTCCGAATTGAGCATTAAGACCTGCGGTGTGAACGTAGCCTATGGTCACAGAAAATAAGCAGTCTCAGATCCCAATATGATCAATCAACCAGTATCCTGACCCATTCATTCACTGCCCAACAAGGGAGAGAGGTTAGAGCTCAATTCTCTCACTGAACACCAGAAAGTGGGGGCGTAAGATATAAGAGGGAAAGAAAGAGAAAGTGTTCAATTGTAAAGATGTGTTGATATTAATTTATTATAAAATTTGTTGAGACTGTTAATCAAGATATGAAACAAAAAAGAAAAAGGGGAACTCAAGATGCTGCTACACTTTATTTTTCTAAAGTGAAACACTTTATTTTATTTTTTAGACTTAGCAGAGGATGTGGAAGCAGGACCTGCTGACCCAGAGCATGTAGCAAGTAAAGCAGAGGAACTTATTGAAGTTCTTGGAGTTACTTCCGCACTTTCCGACCAAGATATTGACCACAGAGTGACTGCAGATTTAGAAGAAGTCAAATAGCGCCACCCAGTGTATTGGAATGAGTTCACTAGCTCTGCATCAATCCATTATCTGGAATTGATTTGCCTTGGCTTGATACGCAGGGTAACCAATCAGGCGTTAGGATCCGCCTACCAACTTTGATGGGCGAGTTTGACAGATTAAAGTAATTCATGAAGCACTGCAACGCAGGACCATGAAATAATTAAATAGTGAAATAATTATATATGTATTTTACATAAAATTGATCGGTATTTGAATGAATTAATGACAAATTTAATAACACATTTATGTATTTAATTCCAATTTTAATTAATTAATGACACATTTAAGTAATTATTTAATGGTGTATTTATTTACATAATTGTGGCACTTTTAGTCCTCCATAATTTTAGTTTTGGTTATTGTGTTGTCAGTTATTGTTGTTTGATAACACTGACACAGGGACACAGTTGCTGTATACTATATGAAATCTTTATTAAATTCAATTAGCAGTACCTGACATACAAGCAAAAACAGATTTCAGCCAACATTGTTTTTTTTGAGTGGGCAAATAAAACATCTTTTAAATGCAATCAAAGTAGCAATGGGTACTATATTGTCAGAACATCTGATAAAATTATAACATTTTCCATCATAACAAACAAAACAATGTAGAACAGAACCATTTCAGTTACAGCTGACGTTGTAGAAGAGTTTATTACAAGAGAACGGTGCTGGTGGTTGTTGCTCCATCAGAAAAGGATGGTCGACTGTGACCCCGAAGAGCGAGGACTGACTCAAAACACATCCATTATTACAAGCCTGTACACCTACTTGCCTTATGTCAGCACATGGCAGTAAATACAATTCAGCACCGAAATTTAGCGGCTCCAGCGCAAATGGTCCAGAGCCGGTCTTTTTTTGTTTCTGATGTCTGACTTAAAGTGACGTTTAAGACATAGCGCCCCCACACTTCAATGGTGAGGACAAGAATTGCATGCAGGCCGGTATCTTTATTAAAGATAAATAGTGTTAAATCACCCTCATGCGCAAATCAGACATTAAAAAATAGCCTAATTTTACACATGATCCATGATTATGACAATACAAAAAAACAAAAAAACAAAAAACAAAAAGGAAATGCATGGGAAAAAACAGCATTTTGCCAATATTTTAAAGACCCCACAAAATTTCACAAATCATGTTTTCAGGGGAGCTCATGTCATATTTACAAACTCTCATTATCTATCAGCCCAGGTTACAGAGTAACTGTATAAGCTCATTGCGAAACCGCACCCCAACAAAGACATATAAGAAAGGGTTCAGACAACAGTGTAACAAACCCAGGCTCTTCGTCACATAAAAGGGCTGGTTGCAGTCGGTCATAATAGTCGCAGTCGTTTAATATGATGACCTGCAGGTCCACTAGAGTTTTTATCAGTAAGGTGATATTATATGGTAGCCAACAAAAACAAAAGACGAGAGTGATGAGTAAAGTCAATCGAACAAATTGCTTGGCTAGGCTTTTGTGACTCTTAAACAAAGTAACTACCACTGCTATGTAACAAAAGCTCATTATGGCCAGAGGTAGGAAAAAGCACACGTGATCCAAGACTCTAAGGGTCAAAACCCAGTTGTTTGCATGGATATCATATTGATGAAAGGAACAGGTGAGCAATGTAGTTGTCCAATCCTCTTCCACAGTGAGAAACACAACATTGGGCACTGATAAAGCCAAGCAAACCAGCCATAAGAAAGTGCATGTTATGTGCACTGTTCTCCGACGTCGACATTGCATACTAGTCATGGGATGAACAATTGCAAAATACCGATCGCACCCAATGAAAGCTAGAAGGAAGCTCCCACAGATGAGGCTGAGAGATTTCACCAAGCCCGTCAGCTTGCAGAGAGAGTTGCCGAACAGCCAACCGCTGGCATTCTCAACTACAACAAAAGGCAATGTAAAAAGGAGCATGAGGTCAGCCACGGCAAGGTGAAGTAGGTAGATCTTCGGGGTTTCGCAGGAGATGCCGACGTCTCAGGAGGACCGTTATCATCAGGCCATTCCCTGCCACACCCAACAGGAAGATGAAGATGTGCAGCGCCATCAGGAATTTGGAGGTCTGCTGGACCGTTGGCTCACAATATGTGTCATAGTCTGTGTAGATGTAGTCTGTCAGGTTACCCTGTAAAATATAACGGTGGGATAAAGTTCTTTTTTATTTATCTTATCACAGTTTTGGGGATCACATTGTGTGCTGGCGATAATGCAATGAAAGCTTATAATTACATCAGCTGGAATAGCTTTAAAATCACTACCTTGATTGTGTTCTATATTCCCTGTAGTTATCTCATTCTAGCTGTTTGGCAGGAAACACTGAATAACCAGAATTTTTTCACTTCCTCTTTACAGTAACTTTACAGTAACAGCCTGTTGCTTAACTAGGACACCAAATATTTTTATGGATAATCTGAAACAATTTCTTAATTACGTTTTACCTCAGAATATGAAATGTCGATTGGAGTCATTGGGGCAAATCTTGGTCTCTTGTGTATTATACTCCGTCGTAAAACGTGCTTGGCTGATTTCTTTGTTGGGGTTAGTTTTGCTTTCGTTAACGAAAATGATGACTAAATATCGTCGTCAACAAACCTTTCCCACGTGACGGAAACGAGACGAGACGCAACGTAAACGGTGGTCATGTGAAACTATATCAAATATATAATGCAATATTGTTGACGAATAAAAACGGGACTGAATGTGGTTTGCAAAATAAAAACTAAAACTAAAATAACTCTTCATTTTCGTTGACCAAAGCGAGACGAGACGAAATGTTATAACGTTATTTCGTCTCGCTATTATTATTATTATTATTATTATTATTATTATTATTATTATTATTACTATTATTATTATTATTATTATTATTATTATTATTATTATTATTATTATTATTATTTTGTAATGTTTCTGTTTCCTGAGTCTCGGGGTTGATCAGCTCACTGCGCAGACGCAGGCGACGTCTCTTCCTCAATCCCCACTCGCGGCATTATTTAGAAGATGCAGCTGCAGTGGGTTAACGTTAGTCCCCCACCCACACACACACACACACACACACACACACACACACACACATTTTATTTGCACTTTTTTATTATGTTATAGTAGCTCGAACATTCAAGCACCTTGTTTCTCTTTAAGTTAAACTTGAATGTAATGTCAATTCTTTCTGGCATTGTCATTTGAAGCTATTTTATTGATTTATTTTATTTAAATGTATGTGTGTGTACTTCTTACATGTTTGGTAGGTAAAATAAATATGTTGTAAATTCAAATCAGAGCGTCTTCCGTGTCTGGAATTGAATGTATTCTTATATAAGGTAACTTGTATAAGGTAACAATAATGTAGATTCAAGATTCAAGAAGCTTTATTTATACTGAGGGAAATTACTGTGCAACAGTTTCAACACAAAGGTGGGAAAGTAAAGTACTACAGGGTTAGAGTAAAAATAAGCATAAAATAAAATAAAGGCTAACATAAAATAAATCAAACAATTAACTAAATGTGACAAATGCAAGCACTTACAGGTAACATAAGTAGAAAAAAAAAAGAAAACAAGTAACCAAATGTGACAATATGCATCAAAAATTGCAGTTAAACGTAGGTATAATAAAATATACAACAATACGCACCGTGCAGTTTAGCAGCATTAATTGAAATAAAATAAGTACAAACTAAATAAGTGATAAGGAGCGATTGGATAAAGTAGTAACAGTGGTAAAGTGATAAACATTGTAGGAGCATTTGTTAGCAGCATAAATTAACTATGGTACAGTACAACTAAATAAAGTGATGAAGTGAAAATTGGGTAAAAAAAAAATGACATTTGCTCAGGGCACAGTGTCTCCACTGTCCCTCTCGCGACCGGAGGTGGATGAGTTATACAGTCTGATGGCCACACCACCTGGTGGAGAGGGTGAGCGTCGTTGTCCAGGACACTGTGCAGTTTACACAGCATCCTCCTCTCAGACACCACCTCCAAAGAGTCCAGTTGGACCCCCAGGACGGAGCCAGCCTTCCTGGTGATCCTGCTGATGTTCTTGGCGTCTGCTGCCCTCAGCCTGCTGCCCCAGCACACAACAGCAAAGAAGATGGCACTGGCTACCACCGACTGGTAGAACATCCTCAGCATGATGTTACATACGTTGAATGAGCGGAGCCTCCTCAGGAAATAGAGTCGACTCTGGCCCTTCTTGTAGACAGATGTAATAATAAGATAACCTTGTTTGACTTGTGAAATGGGTGACTTAAAGAAAATTTTGTTTTTGTCTATACTATACTAGGTACTTGTACTATATTAACTGGGTTAAATAGAAATGCATTACTAAAAAGAGACTAAAATACAATTTTCATTGACTAAAACTAGACGAAAATAGTCATGGATAATTCTAACTAAAATAAGACTTAGTCGACTGAAACTTGACTAGACTAAAAAGAGTATAAACGTGACTAAAACTGAAATTGCTGCTAGACCAGTAATGCAACCACACACACACACACACACACACACACACACACACACACACACACACACACTCACACACACACACACACACACACACACACACACACACACACACCCAGACACACACAAATCTCATCTGATGGTGGTGTGAGATTACCATAAACTTCATCCAGCTGTGTCACTGCCATCAGTTATGTTTATCACAGAAACATCATGGAGGTAAAACTAACATTATTAATAATGTAATTGAGGTATCTTGGGGATATTTGGGGGGGCAGTTGTCTCTTATTTGCCACTGAAGCTAGTCCGTTTACTTGATAAATTCAGGTGCGGAAAGCCTCTGAGCAAGGCCCTTAACCCCCGACTGCTCCAGTGGAGCTGCTCTGTGGCCAGCAGATCAGACTGTGGTTGTTATTGGGCAGCTTCCAGGAGTGTGAACGGGGCATTCCTGAAAAAGAAAGTGCATTGCTGTCAGCGATTTGCCCCTGGTCGAATAAAGGCTAAAAACAGATTAATTCCATAGGGACATATTCAAATCTGCTAGGCCGCCTTTTGAAAGCAGCACCATTATAAAACTAGAAAAGTCATGCCCCCATGATTATCCACACGCCACGTCTTAACGCAGAACTTCTCCAGCTGTAAATATAAAAAAAATCTTTATTAATATAATTTTTATAACCCTGGTTTGGAGCAGTAGAGTGAAGGTTACTTAACCGTAAGAAAATCTAAATACTGTCATGTTATTTGTCTATTTAAAATAAATGAATAAATCATGATAGAAAATAAATGTGACTGGGGTAGACACAAGATATCTTGTTATATGTCTCACTTTGGGGTGGGGGCTTCTGCAACTGTGGTCAGATTCCTTTGGGTTTGACGGATCACCTCCATCTCTCCCCCATGTTTTAAGATTTAATTTGAGTAGAAAAAGAAAAAGAAGACATGCACAATATAACTGTGATGCAGTGACCACTGGAAATAATCACAGCCTGTAAAACGTATATGTTTGTACTATTTAATTAGCTAAAATGTGGCATTAATCATCAACAGCACTGCAGCAGAGTCGTGTTTAGAAAGCAGATGCATGTACATTTGATTTACACACATTACATGGATAATTAAAAGATAGTTTTGAACGCGTTGTGTTGACAGGGACACACTGTTGAAATGAAATCAGCTGATTCGTTGCAGAGAAGGGGAGGGGCGGGTTCAAATACGAGTGGAAGCCATCTTGAACGCTTTGGTTGACAAGACTCTTTCGTAGTCAGCTAAAAAAAAAAAAAAGAAAAAAATTGAGTGCACCTCACAAAAACACCGCATAGGGAACCGGTTACATCAGGTATTCAAGGTAAACGCATGTGTGTCTTACATGGTTTTCGTATTCACGTGTGGCTCTCGACCAGCTTTCCGTCGTTACGTCGCGGTGACTTCTTTTATAATTTCTCTTTTTACTGTCATCGTGTTAGCCTGCTAGCAGACCTTAGCACGGCGGTGGCTTCGGCGAAGCTAACGCGAGCTAATCATCGTTTCCAGTCTAGCTTTTGGTAAGTTTGATTAGCTGTTTTAAACGGAGGTTAAAAAAAATTATGTATTGTGGTTTTTTATCTGAGGTTATTGGTCGGATGCTCTAACGCTGTTTCCACATTGTTAGCAGATAATAACATTAGGCTAACTTTTGACGTGAGGCCAGCTGTTTAAACGTCGACCACCCCCCCTCCCCTCCTCCACTGCTCTCTCAACACAGCATTACACCGTTTGAATCCCAGTGTCGTTGTAGTTGTTTTTTTGTCTAACTAATGTGTCTCCTGTGTTTTTCAGGATTGGATAAAACCGAGAAAAGACGCAGTGGCTCGGTGAAGCTTACACAAGATGGGTAGCTAAACAGTTGGCCAGTACTTGAACGCTAGCTCAGCCCTCCTGGTGTATGATTACCCCAAAAATAACAATGTCAGAAAACATCTATGCGAAGCCCTAATTTACTGAAAGATACCCATGCTCATAGGTTTTCTAATAAACTGAATAGAGGAATTAGTTTTCTTTTTTTTTTTTTTTTTCTTTCTTTTAAACACACACTTTATGTCCCAGATTCAGCAACACTGTTGAGGAACCTGCTGAGACAGAAACATTACAACAATTTACATTTGATAGTTATTAAAGTCTCAAGAGGGAAGGACAAGCTTAAGTTTTGAGTGGTCCCTCCGGAGTGGACTCACTTCATATATACATATATATATATATATTATAGAGAGAGAGAGAGGGGTTTCATTGTTATTGGAACATAAACGTCACGCTAAGTAAACATGAGTACTGTCAGGACAGAGAACCCAGTGATTTTGGGCTTGTCCAACCAGAATGGACAGCTAAGGGGCTCCGTGAAGCCGGCTGGAGCACCAGGTGGAGGAGGAGGAGGAGGCCCCCAACAACAGCAACTTAACCAGATGAAAGGTGCAATCAACAATGGGAATTCCCAGCCAGCCCCTACAACTAATGCTGTCATCAAGTAGGTTATTTGATGTTAGAAATCCAGGAGTTTGGCTGTGTTTTCTGTATGTTGGCACAGTTATTATGCTTATTGCTGACAAGAACTTTACCATCCACAGGCCTGGAGACGACTGGAAGAAAAATTTGAAATTGCCCCCAAAAGACATGAGGATGAAAACTTCGGTTGGTACAAGATAGTTCTCCTCTTAGAGATCTGAAGGTCATTCAAGTTGGAAGTAGAAATAGCAGATAGTAGTTTTATTTCTGCTTCTGTCCTTTTGCCAGTTATATCAGTTACTGAGGCTTTTTATAATCTGTGTTTACTAAGCATTTCTACCCAATGTGAAACCAGTGTTGCCCCAGTGAGTAATGTGATTTTGCTGACCCTCATGTCCTTCTAGCAAATCCTGCAAAGCTATAGGCATTTGCTTGTTTTTTTATAAAGAGTAGGACTTAATTGTATGTACTATTACTGTAAACAAGGCGATGAATGATACAACTTTTGCCCTTGTTTTTCTGTTAAACATCTTGCAATATGCATGCATTGTTAACTATTCTGTGGTAATCATCTTGCTGTCGTATAAAGCACACTGTGTAGGATCTCGGGTGCTTAACGTCTGTAGGTGGTCCTTACAAAGCACATAGTTGTGTCGTACTCTGTTGTGGAAATAAAAACCTTAACATTTTCATCTCCATTGTAATTGTGGCAGTGGTCTGGTTGGTGTTAACATTGCTTCTACTCAAGCTATAAGAATAATTTGCTTTTCATTTCTGAAATTGGTGCACACATTGGTCTACTTTTTGTTTTTGTTTTGTTTTTAATAACACTCTCCCATGTCATTGTTAGTAGGACATCATGCACCAGTTTTTAAACCCATGATCTGTTTCTGTCTGGTGAACTAAATTCTAATTACTTATAATTTTTGTGATGATTACAGGATGTGACTGCAACTAAAGGCAACGAGTTTGAAGATTATTGCCTAAAGAGAGAGCTGCTCATGGGAATCTTTGAGATGGGCTGGGAAAAGCCATCTCCAATCCAGGTACATTCAGACAATACTCAGATTTGATTCCTTTTGACAGCGGAAGAAGGTGGTCTCTTTGTGCTTAAGGAAGTGCATGTTTTGATAATTATAGAGTAGGCTGTATTTGAAAAGTCCTATCAGTCATCCTGTACCTTGACTTTTGTCACGTTGCCAAAATTTCCTTTAGTACCTTTTTCATTTTATATACTTTACATTATTAACTGTGCTTATTTCTGTCTTCATGCTGCTGTAACACCCAAACTTCCCCTCCACAGCATCAATAAAGGATAACCTTATCTTAATTTAAAATGGCATGAAATACTACTCTGAATGACAATCATGTCATGAAACAACAATCATGCCAGATACATGTGGACTGAGACTTAATGACCAAAGTAGTAACCATACCTTTGGTATGTGCTGTAAACTGGCTGTAACGTACCCAGCCATAAAAAGTAGTAGTTGTGTGGTAATGTGGTGTTACTGCTGTTTGTTCAGGAGGAAAGCATTCCCATTGCACTGTCAGGAAGGGATATCTTGGCCAGAGCCAAGAATGGCACGGGAAAGAGTGGAGCCTACCTCATTCCCTTACTTGAACGCATTGACCTGAAGAAGGACTGCATACAAGGTAAGAAAGTTTATTCTCTTCCCAAGTTTGCTCAGAAGCATTCTTGACTCTCACCTAATCAAATGAGTCATTCATTAATAGGATGGGGATGAAAACGGGATGGAACGTAACCAACATGACAGAAGGAGTATAAAACCAATATAGATCCACTGTGTGTAAAACAACTGTTACCACTGTGTGTGATCAATAAATAAAAAACGACCCTAATCTTTGTGACATTGTGTGTAAAGCGTCCATGCAGTTTTAACCTCTAATTGTTGTGGCTTGATCATTTTAGTGGTTTGGAAAGCTTTATGTGTCCAAAGTAAGGCTAAGCCAGCTCAGAGTATTCACACATTTATTAAACCTAATCGCATGTTCCTGTTTTTTCAGCTGTGGTTATAGTGCCCACCAGAGAACTGGCTCTGCAAGTAAGCCAAATATGTATCCAGGTCAGCAAACACATGGGTGGAGTGAAGGTCATGGCAACCACAGGTGGAACCAACCTACGTGATGACATTATGAGACTTGATGAAACGGGTAAACATCAGTTTACACAAATGGTATTTTCATATTTGCCAACATATAATATCAATAATAAAAGTGTATTAAATAGCAGACAGATATTCAAAATATACAGTTATAAACAAGTTGATGGTAAGGATCATGTTGCCCGTATCTCAGCTGCTTCTTAGTTATAAATACGTGTGAGAATTTATTCAGAATATCCCATCTCAAGTACAGTGAAGTGTGTATGGTTAATTCAAAATGCTCAGTGACTATATCCATGATATTGCACGTAATGGCCTGTTCTTGCACATTTTGTAATGAGTGTAATCAAGAGACTAAAGATGATGGATCTTGATCTGGCTCATGCATTAACTCTGGGTTATATGTCAGATCTCAGTATCTTAACTCCGATAATGAAGGGAGCTCTGTCCTCTTTGGCTGGATATTGGCAATCTAATCTCTCAAAAGCAATCTATTTATAGCTTAATAGCCATCACAGAAACCACAGTGTGAGTTGGTTGTGCATTTCTCATTGTTTAAGGCTATAATTATTGACTACACTTTTTGCTGTTACTATTGAGTATCAGGAAATGCACTGATGACTCGCTAACGTATGACATTGGTTTGTTTTAATACCTTTTCGGTCATTGTGCTGCAAAATTATTGGCACGTAAGAGGTGTTTGAAATATGGCAACCAATCGAAACGCCTGCACCGCTGAATATTGCCAATATGATGCACATGGTCCTTTTTTTTTTCTAAAATAGTGCTTCACTAAAAGCTGTGTATTTTAAGATCCTTAGGCAAATGATAACCCTGCCGTTCTTTGATGTAGCTGTGTATCTTTTATTTTTATGTTTTTTCTTTATTTTACAGTACATGTGGTCATTGCCACTCCTGGGAGAATTTTAGACCTCATCAAGAAAGGAGTGGCCAAAGTCAATCAAGTGCAGATGATTGTTCTGGATGAAGTGAGTTAGTTTTATTTTTCATTCTGTTTGACCCATATTGTGTTTTTTTTTTAAGATAAGACTGCTCTAATGTGCCTTTCCCCCCTCGTCCTTGTGCTCAACAGGCTGACAAACTCCTGTCTCAGGACTTTGTGGTTATGATGGAAGAGATACTGGGCTTCCTGGCCAAACAGAGGCAGATTCTGCTTTATTCTGCGACCTTCCCTCTCAGCGTACAGAAGTTTATGGTACAGCTTTCTCATATTTAACTTCAGCCCTTGTTTAATTATTTATTGGCTGATAAATAAATCAGTCTTTTATCTGTTGCACAACCTGAATATAACAGCCTTGTGTTCTCACCTACTTTGTAGAATTCACATTTGCAGAAACCCTATGAGATCAACCTGATGGAGGAGCTTACACTGAAGGGTGTGACTCAGTATTATGCTTATGTAACTGAAAGGCAAAAGGTCCATTGCCTTAACACCTTGTTCTCCAGGGTAAGTGTTGCCTTCCTGCACTTTATGATCCTGTTTTAATTAACTTCAGCTGTGTCATGAAAACATCAGTGTAAAGGCCAACTTGACTGCAGGCTTTTAATGCAAATGGCTATGTCGCACACTTTGACTTCAATATATTATAACTTGTATTTTTTAGTCCATTTTAACACTTGATTGTTTTGCATGTTCATTAGAAATGTTTATCATTGGGCACTTAAATGGCTTGAAACCTAACAAATTTCACCATAATTTACTGTTGTTGGTGGTCTCTTTTTCAGCTCCAGATCAACCAGTCTATAATCTTCTGCAACTCCTCTCAGAGAGTGGAACTCCTTGCCAAGAAGATCTCCCAGCTTGGTTATTCATGTTTCTACATTCATGCCAAGATGAGACAGGTCAGCTTGAAGTACTGCCTCAGAAATACCAACTTTAAGACCAAAATACACAGGTGGCTATGGATGCATGCCAGAACAGCTGCTACTATTACTTTTAGGCGTGCGATAAAGTGGTGCGTTGCGTAGACTGGCATGTGCCTCTACTTGATGTGCTGCTACAATTCACACCAGTGCTCTATTTCTGGAGTGTTGCTGCCACTGCCAGTAGTTTTCCTGATGTGAAACTGTACATGTTGTCCAGTTACCCAGGTGCCTTATTTGTCAACTTACATGTTACATGTTGCCTTGAACACTTAAAATTGATCCATATTAAAGCCTATTTTTGCTACAACCGTGGTGTCTAAATGCACTTTTCTCTCTTTTGCTCTCCAGGAGCATCGCAACCGTGTGTTCCATGACTTCAGAAACGGCCTCTGCAGGAATCTTGTCTGCACTGGTAAGTGGTATCGACATGTGCATGTACATCTCCTGAACTGTACAAGTAGAATTGTGCAATAACTGGAAGCTATTGTGACCATACTTGCTCTGCCCCAGCTTGAGCCATTATTTTCCATTTAGAGAGTGGCGAATACCGACTGGTCAGACTTTGAAACTTCATCACTGAGCTTTGAATAACAACCATGTCTGTCACTGACTTTTCAGTGTGTCTAATCAAGTTGCAGCTGATGTAGAGTCTTGAGCACAAAATGTCTCTGTTGCCAGAGTTTTAATATTTGTCTGTTTTAAAGTGTATATTTGCTCCTCTTCAGCATTAATTTCAGTTCTAGTTTAAAAGTTGTGTGGTTACATCACATGGGGTTTGCTACCATGGTAGGATGGTGAGAGTTTAAAGAGTGCAATGAAAGTGAAACTAACACAGAAGTGTTTGTGTGCATGCATGACCATAATTATGGTCACCATAATTATGGTCATGCATGCACACAAATACTTCAGTGGTGCCCTGTTGGTTAGGCATATGTTGCACCACAGGTGTGTCCATGTTTTTTGCTGTTGCAGTGGAGACAAACAAAACTGTATTATTGTTTACATATTTTAAGTTTGTATCGATTGCTCGTAATAAACTAAACTCTTAATCTGCAGATACTTTTAGTCGATATCCTATGTTGGTGTAGGTTTTGATTTCTTTCTTTATTTCCTCTAGACCTCTTCACAAGAGGAATTGACATTCAAGCTGTGAATGTTGTGATCAATTTTGACTTCCCCAAGCTGGGAGAAACGTACCTTCATCGCATCGGTAGATCCGGTAAGAGACCATATTGGTTATGTTTTATTTTGTTTGGTTTTTTTTGTCCGTGCAGCCTCTTGTACAAACATTTATTTTAAAGAACAATGATAATTTAAATGCTCACATCCCTATTATCCAGGCCGCTTTGGACACTTGGGTCTCGCCATCAACCTCATCACTTACGATGATCGCTTCAACCTGAAAGGGATTGAGGAGCAGCTTGGAACAGAGATCAAGCCCATCCCTGGCATCATTGACAAGAGTCTATATGTGGCAGAGTACCACAGCGAGAGTGGTGAAGAAGTCAAGCCATGAGCCAGTAGGTACACATAGCTGTTTAACACACACACACACACACACACACACACACACACACACACACACACACACACACACACACACAGGATAATTCCTGGATGATTTAACTGTTTGTTTTTCTTTTTGATGTCAGTATAACTATTTTCACACACAAGCCTAGATCAAAGACACTTTATAATTAGACTGATTAATGACAGGCATTACATTCAGCCATTATTACTGTCAATGCCTAGACAATGCTTTTTCTGCTTGCCAAGTAAAGATGCCACGTCTGTTACCTTTTGACAGAGCCAAGTTATGAAACATGACAAAGGCAATCTGCAGTACTGTAAGACAGGAAGAACATTGGGTAGAAAGATTGTGTTCAAACCCCACGGAAGGTGTCTGACTTCAGGTGTTCTTGAGCCAGACACTCGGTCTCTACCAGCTGCAGGAGGGATATCAGCTGAAAAAATAAATCCAAAATAAAATCTCGGTCCTGATCAGAGTCCTTTTTAATGCCAATACAAAGTCTGATCCCGATATTTACATGGAACTAAATGCTGATTAAACATGTATCTGATGCACTGAAATATAACGGGTGTAGCTTACTAAGTGTGTCATACCTTATTTTTGGCTGGACTGCAGCAAAGCGGTCAGTCAGCACTATAAACCCAGAAGTGCGGCAATGACTGAGTGAAGTTACACCAGTGGTCAGTCGAGTTTTGTTTCCTCATAGGCTGAATAGGCGCCAATGTTAGTTGCATACTGTTACTCCAGATTCTATGAATATAAACGCAGGGCTCTAAGGTTATCGCTCGTTCATCCCTCACTTGACTTTTAGTCTATGCCAACTTACTACACGGGCCACACCTTGGTCTCACCTTGTATATAAATAGGGACATGACAGTCGGCTCCTAAAACGGCTTTTTCCTCACGTAGTTAAATTAACCAGAGTGACTCATTGAAAAAAGCAGAAACATCACAATGAGCTCATATTGCCTGAGAACACCAAACAGTTTTATTTTGAGTGTTGTTGACAGTGGTTTTGGTCATGGGAGGGTTTTGCTACCATGATGGGATGAGTATTTTAAAAAAGTGAAGCGAAAGTGACTCTTCACTCGTGAGACTAGCAAAACGTGACTCACTGAAAAAGGAGGAACATCCCGCACAAAGAAACAAATGAAAGTGTGGGGGCAGTTAATAGATAATTAGTACCAGTTCAAACACCTTAAGATATGAATGGAAAGTTAATGTTCTTGCTACTGTATTTAATTTTTATTTATTTATTTTTTTTTTTTACCCAAACATAACTAAACCATGTCATGTGATCTGCTACTTCAGCACACTTTAAGAACAAATATTTGTGGACCACTACAGAAAATTGCAGATAACATTTCATATCCAGGAATTTACAATTTGGTCACGGTATAGCACGCTGACCATACACGGTCCAGCCATATGCTAGGTTTCAACCTAGTCTAGTTGAAAGTCCTGTTCCAAAACTGAATTTTAAAAGCTTGAACTTTCACTTATATTGTATCTACAATTTAAATGGATAATGCGACTCCTGAAATGACCAGCTATATTGTTTTACTAGAGAAGAGTTGTCACTCTGTTGGAGTTGTGGGAGACTACAAATACACTCCGTCTCCACATGCGATTGTACAGTGGAGTTGGAGCCAGACACCAGCTTGCAGAGAGCAGACAAACAGAAACCTGATAACAAACAAGTTTAATTTTGGCCCGTTATCAAGTGACAACTGATATGACCTGCTGCTGGCAACTATTTTTTATTTTTTTTGTAATGATGAAATGACCGTCAGCACCGGGTAAAGAGAAGCTGCTGAATGTTTTGTACACTGCTGCGTGCTGCTAAAGATAGAGTAGAGGTACGGATTGGTTAGTTTGACTTTTGTTGTTAGTTGTATCAATATCACCTAATTTTACTGAATAAAATAATTTAGTCATTACTTGTTGAAGGCTATAAGTAATCTATACACATGACTGAATAATTTCAGACTGTTTTGCAGTCCCAGTTAGGGGGCACTAAAGTAAATGGAGAGTCTGTTCTAATTTAATTTCCCTCTTTTCTCTCTCTCTACAGATCAGTCCATCCTCCATTCCCCTTTGTACCTTTTTTCATCCCCCCCCTGTCTTGGAGTTTTTTTTTTTATGTACAGTTTCTGTCTGTCTTCCTTTTTTGGATGCCACCATAAGGAATGTGTATTTTGATGGATGCGTTTCGGAAGAACTCATTTGCCTTTTTATAGGGCTCTGTGCTGCACCACCCCACCCTGAAGACATAAGCACCTCGAGGAAAGCATGGGACCAAGTTGAAAATATATATCGATGCACATCGTGACGATTCATATCCACGAATGACACAAAGCCAGCACCAACAGACCGCTATGTGACACCCTCCATTCTCCATTTTTTATTTTGGAAGTTTTAACCGATTTGTATCAAGTGCCTTAACAAGCAGTTCAACTCGTTCTAAAGTAATAACCCTTCATTTTCCACCATCTTACTCACTTCATACCGCACAGTCACGTTCACCTAATTGAAAATTCGTCACACTAATTTAATGTCAGACCACATAGGTGAATTCATAACTGTTTTTGGTTGTGTCATCCGTTTGCAAAGAATGGAGATAATTAGGATGGAGGCTGGTCTGAATTATCTTTTTGCTGGCTTAGCTGCACTTCTATCTGGCTGATGAATGAGGACACACTTGGATTTTCCATGGACAGAGATGCTGGATTTTATTCCAAGAGGCAGCCAGACTGTCCAGTTGCTTGTGAAGAAGCTTGTGCTTCTAAAAGACCCAGACCCTTTCCTCTGTCTTCAGCTTTAGAACACTAAAAATGAATAAGCAGCCTGTCAACACCATGAGTCATGAGGATTCCGGTTTTGGGTGGAGATTAATTGTAGGGAACGCTTTTTTTTTTCTTTCCTTTTTATGTCCTGTGTTTCACTTTCCTATGGATGGCCATACTTCTGCGAGCCGTGCAGCCGGCGTGGGTTGCACCTTACACCTTGTGTATATATCTTCATTTTAAGATTGTTTTAAACAAGTTCAAAAGGCTGGCTGACAAACTGAAAAGCTTTTCCCCTTCTCTCTTGTTAGCACTGGAGACTGTTTCCTTAATTGCCAGTTTGTTTGATCTGCAATATTGGCCTGTGAATTTATTTATAATTTTAGAAATTGCAGAATTTATTAGAATCTAAAACATTTAAATGACCTTGTGCATGAAATGTTTTTGGAGGCAGAGTTCAACACTGATAATCTTGTAGCCCCTCCAAATTTGATGGCAAGTGCAATTTTTCAAAGCTGCACTTAAACTGAGATTGTTTAAATTGTCGCCCTTATTCTCCTGCTACCAGTGTTAACAAGTGGTAAGTCTAGACAGATGGCTTTGTTAAGCTTGTGCATTTGAGTAATGAAATCTTTGTTGTCACCAGCCTTAACTTGTGAAATGGACTCTTGAGACACACTCTTAAGATCTCCAGTTACAGTGAGTGTTGTTGGAGAAGAAAATAATATTCTATCATGTAGTAGTACTACTCGCTGCAGTGCAGCTGAATTGGCAGAGAATTTGTTTTCTGGGGGAGGAATTAACTGTTACGTTGATCTATGGGCTCTTTAGCACAGTTTCATTATTTCACAAATGTTAAGGAGGAAGCTGTGGATTTATTTTCCCCTTTTTGGAAGAGTGACGGCCGAATGCATCAAAATGAACCATCTGACCTAAAATGTAGCAGGAATTCATTCTCTGTGCATTGCATGTTAGCTGGCTTTGCTCAAACCAGCTATCAAAAGATGCTTCGACAAAAACAACCCGAGCAGGTTGGGCTGCACTTAACACACAGAGATGGGTTCAGGCAATAACACTGACTGCACTGCTTTTTGTACACTCACGATGCCCAAATGAGAGAGAAGTGTGCAGAACATTCATTTAAAAAATTGGCACGTACGGGGAATGGGCAAGAAGGATTACAAAATTACTATTAGTTGGACTGCTCGTTCAAAAGATAACTTGGGCACCTCAGACTGCTGAGGTTATGGCTTATTTCTCTGCCCTTTATTGCTTTGATATGTGGGGTTTGGGTTACGGTTTCTTTTTGATTTTTATTTCTTTTTATGCAACGTGATAACCTTATTTTGCATCAAGGCGTTCTGACCACTCGATTGTTCAGCTTAAGCCTTTTCGCAAATGAGGTTCCCTTCGTTATGGTGAGATGCTCTCGACTGTTCTAATCAATGAGAATTATTATTGCACATTTAATTTAAGCTCTTTTTAAAAGATGATAAAAGATGACTATTGATCAGTTTACGATAACCATTTTATTTCTCATTGGTTAGGACTGTGATCCCTGTTCTCTCAGTTCTATTGTTGTCCCCTTTAAATACTTGCACATCTGATTTGGCTGATTTGGCTAACTTTTGGGTGGGAGGGCTGTGTTTGTGAAAAATATCCAAATGAAATGAATCATTAGTTGAGGGAACAGGGATCTAACTGTGCAGGCACTTGGCAGCTGTCTGTTTCTTGTCAGCCCACTGGCAGTAATGGCCACAGCAAATGCTTTCAAAGCTAAAATCAACAATCCTTCGAGATTTAGTGTATTGCTACCTTTTGATGGGGTGCTGCCTTACGGCCAGTGGCTGCCATTTTGAGAACCTTAAAGACTGAGACAAGAGCATCTTGCCCCAGATTGGGTGATTTAATTGGACAGTTAGTGGAACAAAATTGTCTCATTCTTTAAGGTCTTTTTAAATTCTGGGGAGGGAGGGTTAAATTAGTGCTCTTGCTGCCCTGATGCATACGTTCATCCTCTCTTGATAGTCTCAAACAACGTTTATAATAACACGTTTTGTGTACAATTTGGCCGTGGTTTAATTTTTCTGCAAATGGGGATGTGAGAGGAGCCTGTTAAGGATTCCTTTCAGGACTGATGCATCAGTGAAATAACGGGAGGGAGGGAGGGAGGAAGGGAGGAAGGAGGAGGAGGAGGAGGAGGAGCCTTTAGGGCATTACAGAAACGGGATGGTACGATCTAAAGATCCAAAGTTATGGTAATGGGTTTAAAAAGGTTTGGAAAAAGTTGCCCTTAAATTTGGAAGTTTTTTTTTTTCAAATGAAATGTTCAAGTGGAGTACACCTTATTTTAAAAAAGTCTCCAAATTTAAGTGAATTTAAAGCCTGAGTTCATTTTTTATTTTTATTATTTGATGGAAATTTGGTCGTTATTTAATTGGCAGATTTTTCAGTGAAGCTAATTTTACAATGGACTTAAGTTCAACGGATGTCATCAATATTATTGGAAAAGATTTGAAAGTTTTGTTGAAAATAAAGCTCACTGAAATTTATTGTGTCTGAAGCTTTTGTTTTCCTCGGCCACCACTGCAGTGTCCTGTTAATCCGCTCTTTCAAAGCTAGGTGTCAGTGTGTTGCTGCTGTTCTGTCTTTTATATAAACTGACCTGGAGGCAGTGCTCAGACTTACTCGTACTCTGGAGTCACTTCAGTTCGTAGCTCAAGATGCGTAACTTGATGGTATTTTGCTTGCCATCAGTGGCTCTGTTTGCCTGTGTGAAGAGTGCTTTTCCACCACCATGTGACAGGTGAGATTAATGTCTGAAAGGGTTTTGTTGTTGAGGTACTGTAAGTCAAGTTCTTCTTGTTGTTGAACCCCTGTTGCTTGTGAAAGAAAGTTATTGATTTATGGCTGTAAAACTGATCTTAAAAACATAATCTAAAACATGTCTCTAGGCACCTCAGACAGACTTTGCTTTAATTCCAATGTGCTGCCAATAATTATTGATCTGTTGACTTTAATACTACTGTAATACTTGCAATCAGAACTATTGGATTGCCTCTTTTGTTGCCAAATGACTCACGATTTATAGAATTTCCCACATACTGTATTTGAATTTTCGATCTTAGCAGCTTTAATCTGTCTTGTTCTTGTTTAACAAACTGTTTATGGGATATCAGCCTTCTGCTGCTGCCGGACCCCTGCAGGGGTTGTTTCTTTTTAGTAAATGTTAAATCCACAACGTACTGGAGCCGGCAAACGGACATTTATTTATATATATATATATATATATATAATATAGTTTTTTTTTTTTTTTTTTTCTCATTGAGCCTCTATTCAGTTGTCAGCAGACCTTTGCCCTCACCTGATATGGTTTTATTGCTTCCTTTTAACAGGACTGTGACAAGGTGGTGATGCATTGTACGAATACGCAACCTTTTATCTGTTTAATAATTAATCTCCATAAATGAATTTCAGTGAAATATACTGCACTGGGCCCATCCTGCATCAGGTACAGACATTTAAACTGTTTGATGATGACAAGTACTTTGTTGACATGCAGATGAGGGAACCTCCTGGTAAGTCGAATCTCAGTTAATTATTAACTTAATACATTTTTTTTTGGCATGACAACAATGTGTGGCCACCTTTTTTTGCCCCTTGTGTCTTTTCCTGCAGATGTTGTTTTGTCAGCTTTTCGCAACCTTTCTCAAAGCTTGCCAACCCCGACTGTTCCGCCTGCCCAACTGCGGAAGTTCCTCAGCACATACTTTAACAAACCAGGTGGAGAGTTTGTCTCATGGACGCCACCAGACTGGCACGAGAAGTGAGATCCAGTTATTAGATGTCTCGTACTCAGATGTTGCTCTAACTTTTCATCTGTGCTTGGTTGACGTGAGTTGATTTTTACATGCAGGCCGAAGTTTCTGGCAGGAATAGCAGACGAAGAACTACGCAACTGGGCTGAAAACATACATAATCTGTGGAAGTCTCTCGGCAGAAAGGTGAGGATAATGAGTAAAGCTCCAACGCTACGGACATTAATCACCAACTATTTGGTAATAAATCATTTTTAGTCATTTTTAAAGATAAAATGCACTAAATTGTTTCTGATTCTCTAGTATGAAGTTTTGACTAAGATTAGTCTTCTATGATGGTAAATTGAATATCTTGATTTTCTGTTGGACAAAACTAGCAATTCAAATATCACAAATTAAGCTTTAGGAAATTGTGATGCACAAAGATTATTCTTTTGATACTTTGTAGACCAAATTATTAATGGAAAAATATTTCAGATTTATCAGAAATGAAAACAATCATGTGTTGTAGCCCCAATAATGAAGTTTTCTTTAAAACATGTATTCTGAGACAAACTTTTGAAAGTGAAATATTTCTCCTCCAGATCCGCACTGATGTTAAAGATCACCCAGAGCTCTACTCCCACATATACACCCCACATCCTGTTATCGTGCCGGGGGGCCGCTTCAGGGAACTCTACTACTGGTGAGTGAATGATGGAGCCTGTCTCTCAGCTGTCTGTCTGAGAGTTAAGAGAAGAGTGAGGTCAGAGCGAGGAGAGATCACAGCCCGGCCCAGCCAGGGGTCTCTGCTGTGAGCCCATGAGGTGCCATGTGCAGACAGTGACGTGAACCACTCTGTGCCCAACAGGGACTCCTACTGGGTCATCAATGGGCTCCTGCTGTCAGAGATGACAGACACGGCCTACGGGATGATTCAGAACTTCCTCTACCTTGTCAACAGGTGAGCCTCAAAGCACCAAGTCCAGTTCGCTGCAGGTAGTTCCACAAGCTCATTTTTTAATAAGTAATTTAGTAACCCGACTTGTACATTTTGGAAATCTCAGTGGGGGTACTTCAAGATTTTTGAAATAAAATATATTTCTTTCTGTCACTCCTACAGATATGGCTTCATTCCAAACGGTGGGCGGATTTACTATGAAAGGCGCAGTCAGCCTCCATTCCTCACTCTAATGATGGAGAGCTACTATCAAGCAACCAAGGATAAAGAGTTCCTCAGGTGATATTTAGACCTGAGCTGATGTCCTGCCAGACACATTATCATTCTGCAGCTGCCTCGCGTCCCTTCAGAGCAGGAAAAAAAAGACACAGGCATATTAAACATCAAAACCTCAGTGCTCCTGTCTCTCTGTGCCTCCGGTGTTGTTTTTTTTCTAACATGCTTAATTAGAATGTGACACCCCAACTTTTGTGTGTAATGATATTAAGGACTGTGAAGAGTAGACTGAATTAAAACATTGCTCCCTGCTGTCTGCACAAACTTGCGTGGTTTTAGAGCAGCTTTACCAGCGCTGGAGCAGGAGTACCGATTCTGGATGCAGAACCGTTCTGTGGCTGTGACAGTAAATGGTGCGGAGTACGAACTGAACCGTTATCATGTGCAGGTGGGCTTGCCCAGGTATGTTGGAAACTAATAAATAATAAAAACAAATGTAAGATACGTGGGTACAGTAAGGGGTTCCTTCACCAACAGTAACAATGTACTTTGTTCTTCCTAGGCCTGAATCCTACAGTGATGATCTGGAATTAGCTGAAGGACTCACTGCTGGTAATAATAGCTAATTAGTGTTGAGCATGAGAAATATTACCCTGCTATGGTTATTTTATTCCATTAGAGAGAGAGAAATGAATGTACTGTTGTTTCTAATTGCTCCTAAACAGGAAAGTGTAAAATGTTCCCCTGGATTCAAGGATCATCTGCGCAAAACAAATTTGCTCTGAAAATACCTCAGTACCATGTTGTAATGAATATTTAATGCTAAACACACTCATTCTTTCACACTGCCGCAGAACAATTTTAAAGAAGAGCAGTTGGAAGGGAGAAATACATTTGTTGTTCACTGAAATCTTGAATTTTTCTGCCACCAATGTGTGTTTGCTCTAACACATTTTAGAGGTCATTAAGTTATTTCCTCCTCCTTGGAAGAGACGTTTAATAAAGCTTAAGCTTTTGAAAAATGTTGCACTAAAACATTTTGTTCAGAGGCTGCTTATTTAACTTTTTGCTCTTCCACTTAACAAACAAGACGTACATGAATAAGTTCCACATTTCAGAGGTTGATTTGATGTGGCTGTGCTGGTGGATTCATGTTGTTTTCCTGCCCTCAGAGCGTAAGGAGCAGCTGTGGATGGATCTGAAAGCGGGTGCAGAGTCTGGTTGGGACTTTACATCCCGCTGGTATATAGATGGTGACGGCCACAACAACGGCACCCTCAGAGAGACCCGCACCAGTCAGATCCTGCCAACTGACCTCAACGCTCTGCTGTGCCTCAATGAGAAGACTCTTGCTTCATTTCACAGGATATTGGGTGAGTATGTGAGCAGCCTTTGACCTTGAAACTAACTTTGGTTTGCGCAATACTTTGAGCTCCTAACTGCTGTTACATAACGGTGATGTGCCGTTTCCTGACAGGTAATGGTGACTCAGCTGCACTGTATGACCAGGCTGCTGCTCGCAGACTGGAGGCGATAGAGTCTGTGCTGTGGGATGCTGAGAGGGGAGCTTGGTTTGACTACAACCTGGTGACGCACTCCAAACACTTTGAGTTTTACCCCTCCAACCTGGCACCTGTTTGGGCACAGTGCTATTCTCGGCCTGAGATGGGAGAGAAGGCAGTACAGTATCTGAAGGTTGGTGGACATTCGAGGCTCCATTGTGGTCTCAAAGGGTCGGTTCAAGTGACAAAGATACACTTTCTTCTAATGGTACCGAGCTATTCAGATGCAATAAGTCTGGTTTAATTTGAGCGGGTTTTCAGATAGTCGTTTCTAAGATCTCCTGTACAGTGAAGGTGTGTATAATTTTGATTGAGATAATTAAAGAATTGGGGGTGGAGGGGATGCATTAAAAAAAAAAAGAAACAACTTGTCTTTACAGGACCAATGCCCCTGCCCAGAGCACGCTGTCAACAGGGACTATTTTTTAGGTTAGTAATTCCAATGAAAAAGCCAAATTGCCAATTACCCTTCAGCCAGCAGCAAAATGTAAGAGACAGATATCTCAAAACCTGGACTCTGGAGCTCGATACCATTAGGGGTGAGTAACAAAACACTCATAGGCCATGTTATTAGATACATCCGTACAATCTATCAATCAATTGTGTGTCCTGAATGGTTTCTTTTTTAGGAAATGAAAATAAACTGGTGTTCTTACAATAACCGAACACTGTTTTCAAATATTATTGGCACGATAGAATATTGCATTAGATTGTATAGGTGTTCTTAATAAAGTGCCCACTGAGTGTATGTATTTATACCATTTGTGTGAAAGAACCTTTAACCTGTATTTATCAAGACAAGGTTGAATGAGCGTGGATGATTATGTTTTCACAAATGTCAACACAGCTGCCCAGTATGACTGGTCTACTCTTGTTTGCCACTGCAGCTCCATTCTAACCATTTACGCACACCAAAATTAAACTGCATTATTTCCCCAACATTTTTCTTAAGGTTCGCCTTTTCCATAAGTTATTAAACTGCAGACCCCTGCTTAAGTGACATATTTTATGGATATTTCATGATATTCAAAACCATACAGTGAACCCAAATAGTGACCTCAGTAACTACTGGAAGTTTGTGTAAAAGGAGTTATTTGGATAAATTCTGAGCAGATAATTTCCTGTTTAGCAAAACATTTTGTCTGTAATATATATTTTTCAATAGTTTTTAACCATTATACAGACTTAATAGGCTTCTTTTTGGACAAATTCAAATTTCTCACACCCCTTAAAATCCAGAAGGCCTTGTGACCCCCGAAGAAGCTTTAGCGACCTAGTGGAGACCCTGAACCTCAGGTTTGGCACCACTGTGCTACAACATGTATACCCACATATACTCACTTGTCCTGTGTTCTCATTTGAGAAAAAATATCTGAAAACAAAAGGTAGAAATGAACGTGTATTTCATGATGGCACTTTGTAGGATGTATCGTAGTCAGAGCAGAAAGCACTGAGCCAGACAGCAGCCTGCTACACAACATGACAACCCACATTAGGTTTCTGCTAATGTCTCTTCCTCTAACTTACAAACGCAAACACGCCTTGTCAGCTGCACTTTTTTGAACGAGCCACCAAACAAACATTCAGCTGGAAAAAGTGCAGTGCTAGTCGTCTAGTTTGCAGGCTAGATGGTTAATTATATTCTCAGCTGCGGCACATTAAAGCGTGTAAACGTAGCTGCAAATGTCACCTCAGTTTGGTTAGATGCTGGTGTGGTTTTTACTCTTCAGTACCACTAACAATGCGCTGTCTGCCTGTGATACGTAGGCTCCAGCACAAGTTTGTTTACTTTGTCATTCCCATAGCTGCTGTCAAACAAACAGACGCCAACACACCTCTCCAGCTGGCTGGGGAAATATAATGCTCATTTTCTTCTCAGACCTATTAACAATACATTTAAAAAAAAAAAAAATGTGCTGACATTATTTTTGACTAGATGTGATTTCCGTTGGACTTCTGCTGAAGTGCTTCTTGGCAGGAAGGCGTGATTGTTGCCTATTTTATTTCCCCACCACCATGTTCAGCATGAATCCTCCCTCCTCTCTGAGTCCCACCTCGTAGGATGTTACATGTGCTTTATGGACTGCTCATTTGCTCCAGCAGATGGCGCACACACACTACACTGGCTTCCTCCAATCATGCTCCTGTGGTTGCTCTTGCTCTTCATGTCTGTACAGGGCAGTGGTGCTCTCGAGTTCCCCAATGGAGTTCCAACGTCGCTGAGAGAGTCTGGGCAGCAGTGGGACTATCCTAACGCATGGCCCCCCCTGCAGCACATGCTCATCGATGGTAGGTTGCAATCAGTTGATCTGTCATGATGAGAATTTCCTGAAACCTGTACTGATTATTCACCAATTGCTCAACGTGTTGCTCTCTGGTAGTCGGGTGGTAATGCTGTATTTCTCGCCTCTAGCTTTGTACTGAAATGACACAAAGCAGATGAAATACTAGCCTTCAGGTTTAATTTGAGCGTGTTTACAATCACACCTTTTTAAAGGTATCCTGTGGACATTCCTTGAGTGTATCCTTGAGTTGAATGCTGAATGTATTTAACCCCCGCTGAAAACATTTGCGAAACCAATTTTCTTGAAGCGTTAAACTGGCATTGTTATCATCCTCATTTGCTCGTGGGCGGTCTTCTTCCTTGCTTTCACTGGCACATTGTTGCATTTCTCATCTGTATCTGGTGGAATATTTGAAAGCACTGGCAGGAATGTGTCTCCGTATCATCTGCATGCACGTGTGTCCTTACGCACAGCAAGATTAGGCACCCACTTGCTATATAGTGCAACCAGTGATAAAAAAAACTGTTTTTTTCTGTTTATGGGGGCAGAAAGTAATTGGACAAGTTGCATATATAGTCATCATATTTATTATTTGACTTCAAATCCAACAATCCCACAGACATCAGCAGACACTTGGAGTCTGCCCTTGTGATGCTCTGCCAGGGCTGCACTGCAGCCAGCTTCCAATCTTGCTTATTTCGAGGGATTTTTGCCTTTAGTCTGGTCTTTAGCAAGTGTGACACATGATCAGAGAGTGACTGATTTCTTGCCCTAAAAACTCCCTGGTTGCTTAGTCTGTGTGATTAGGATCACTGTCCTGCTGAATCTTTCCTAAAACTGGAGGATTATGTATTAATCTCACACACACGCACACATAAAAGGGCGATGACTTCAACAAATACATTGAAGCCTGAGGGTCAGCAGTCATAGTCATTGTCAAAGTAATTTCAAATCCAATCCGCTGTCTGAGTACAGAGTAAACACAACAGTATGTCACGTACCTAATATTGTTTATACTTAAAGCAACCTCATGCTTTAAAAGACTTTCTTGGGTTTATGCAATAATCCAAATCTTCTTGTATTTCCAGGTTTATCCAAACTGCCTTCAGCAGATGCTAAACAACTAGCATTTGATTTGGCCCAACGTTGGATCAAGACCAACTGGGTGGCATACCAGAAGTATAAAGCCATGTTTGAAAAGGTGAGTTTTCTTATAGTTTAAGTATTTCAGAGCTGGTGTTGTGCAGTGATAACGCAGCTGGCTCAGAATGTGTAATTTTCTTCCTCTTTGACAGTATGATGTGAACGGAGATGGCAAACCCGGTGGTGGAGGAGAATATGAAGTTCAGGTATTTCTTTTCATGTGCTGACGGTAAAACTAATGTGCTTATAGTCACACGTCTTTGTAATTTCATGCAGAGCCTTTTCAATTCTTTCTACCTCACTTGAACTTGAACACACTTGCATACTCATGCACATATATACTTTCACTTCTTTATCAGTATCTTCCTTTTCTGTGTAATTTTCTTGTTGTCATATACTTTTCACTTTGGTTTTCTTACTATTTCTATTAGAACAAATTAGTTTTATCTTTCTCTTGAATTCCGTCACTTTTTCTGCTTTGCTAAACAAAAAAATCCCTTATTCTCCGCTGTGTTGCCCTTTCGGTAGCTGGGTTTTGGTTGGACCAATGGCGTGGCCCTGCAGCTCCTGGACCAGTATGGTGCGACTCTCACCTCAGGTAGCAGTCGTGTGTCTTCCTGCCTCCTGCTGCCTCTGGTCATCTCAGCTCTCATGCTGCAGTGAATCAGAGGTGACAAAAATGCATCATTCCTGGTTTCACTGCACTAAATCACTCCAGTCCACTGACAGACTTCAGACAAACACCAATTGACATACAAAAATAGACTAAATTGTGCCTATTTGAACATGTTTTGATATTTTGCTAAATCCTATATAATCAGATGATGTTTATTTGCAAAAGGAACAGGATATGATTTATCATAACTAAGAATTCCCTCTATGAATATTTTAGTATTTATCCTCAGAGGTAAATTATCTCTGGCAATATCAGAGGATGCAGATCATGTAGGCACTTCTGGACTCTCTCCAGTAATGCCGGCTGCTTGTTGCTGCTTGGATCACAACATTAACTTGTCTCAGATATTGAACTGACATTACAGACAGTCATTCACCTAATTCAATTATAAGGTTTATTGCTGAACTGTAGCTGAGGCCTTCTATTTATCTATCTATTTGCATGCGAACTGAAGCTGTAAATGAAAAGATGTAAACGACCTCATGTGAGAAACAAAATGTGAAGTGAATGCATTAATGTTTAAAACATAGCACTACTTATTATATCTGACTTCAAGACTCTTTTATTCAAATTTTAGAAGTCAACCAAGGAATTTTAAATGACAATGTAGCATTTTCAATAAACTTGCAAGGATTCACTTTCTTTGGCATCATTTCATCTTCCTACGTATACCTTTACAAAGTGCACATGTTAAAATTAACTTTATTTTTAACAATACATGGCACAAATATATATGGTGGCAGTTTCGCTGCTTCACAATAAAAGGCACCCTGTATTCCACCAGCTGAAAGCTTTTAATGTTACACAGTAGCAGTGGAATATTGGGTTTACATTAGTGGTAACTTAATACAGCTCTGACACGATGTAAAGAGACTGAACACTGAACAGTGAGGCCAATATCAGCAAGATAAAATTACACTTGATTACACGCATGCCTTGTAAGTACAAAATCCAGCTTGGGAATGGCAGACTGGATAATGCCTGAAAAACACAGACGGGCCTATCTAGAACCAGTGTTTGGGTTCTCTATTCTGTTCATTCTAAGGCAATGAAAACATAAATATTCTAAGTTTTAGATAATGATAAACTAATGAAAACTTACCTATGAATATTGTATTAAATTTCTCCCAACAGATCCTCCTAAATGTTACACACTGGGCCTTTTAAACAGTCTACTTTGACATTATGGGTTATTGTGTTTAGGTGACTGATCTCGTCTTATTCCAGTTTGAACTAAAAAGTCGAAAAGGCTTGAAAACTTCATGAAGCCACTGTAAACATTTGACTAACTCGCACAAACGTACCATTACTCTAAAAAAGAAACAAAGTCAACATTTTTTGCCATTTCAGATTGTTCCATGCGAGTCATTCTGTCTTTGCCATTTCTGCTTACATCTTTGGTGAAATGCAGGTCAAGCATGAAATTAAGTCCATATAGATATTCAAATGGTTGTTAAAAAAAAAAACCCCAAAAAAAAAAGGAGGGGGGGGTATTGAGAAATTTGAAGAAGAAATTGCATCCTCTTGGCTATGAAGATATGAGGCCCAAGCTGGGATTTCACTGCATCTCTCTCTTTAGCATGAGTGCACACAACAGATTGACAATGCAACTTAAATAGGCAAAAGGCCAATAGGTGCAGTGGACCGTGCAACCCCAAAAAGATCACACTCTAGTAATGTGCTATTGTGAGTCTCCATCTACAAGTCATATCGCTGCCTTTTTTTTTTTTTTTTTTTTTTTTTTAACCCCACGCACATCTGTGACACCCATACAGTAGCAGTCGTGTGTATTGTGCTGTGTTCACAGAGGTTTAAGCAGCAGGCAGCAGTCATTATGTTTTCAGTCCTCGCTGACAGCGGTAACTCAAGTAGAACCTGCTCCTTTTGATAACTCACACATTACCATGCCGTTTTAGCAGAAATGTGCTGTGTTCAGTTAATGAGATGGAGCTGTAAAGTGTGGGAGAAGTTGTCCGGCAGTTAAGTGCCGATGAGGTGAGACCGCGACGTGTTTGTGTTTGTGCGTGCACGTGCGTGTGCCTTTTTTTTAATTGCACAAATCTGGGGACGTTATTCTGAGAAGCACGTTCCATGGGCGAACCATGAATTGTAAAGCAGCAGTGACAAGTGCATTACATGTTGTTGAGGAAGTAAAGGTCAGGGTGTCTTGTCCTCACCAGTCATCCAGTAACTGCCACTGCATACAAACTAGCATGCACATACAAACTTTTTCTTCAGAAAGTGCTTCACATTTTCAACCAAACCCTCAAGATGAATTGTTCTTTATGGAAGTACTTGACAGTTTACAGACAAAAAGTCTGAAATAATGTGGTTGAATACACATTATTCATTTATTCATGTATCTATCTTTACTGCATGTACTCTGGCCTTAGATATGTTAAATAAAATACTAATACTGAATATTTGGCAGATATACGCGCTGTCTCTCTCCCTCCCTCCCCTTTCCTGTCCATCTTGAGCTGTCCTATCAAATAAAGGCGAAACGTGGCCAACGCAGCCCGTAATATCGGAGAATAAGATGCAGGATCCTGCGTGAAATCTCATCAAACAGCTGCAAGAATGGGGAAAAAAAGTAGGCACGGAGGACAATAGAGGTGGATTCATATCTCTGAATGTCTGTGTGGCATTAGACAGAGGCCTGCACTTCATTACTGTTCCCTGGCTCAGCCTTCACTAGCCCCTGCTGCACACATCACAAAGACTGCTCATTATCCACTGAGTCCTCGTGGTGCCGCTGAGACCCACTCGGTGCTGCAGGAACCCAGCTCTGCACTGCCAGGATAATCCCCACCCCACCCACCCACATCCCCGCAGTCTGTGAAGACCCACAATGGGGATGTGCAGGGAGGCTGTCTGTCCTGATGGCGAATCAGGGGAGCCAGAGACGGTTCCTCAGCAAACACTGACTGCCATTCAATATGCTCTCATCAATAACTCGTTCAGGGAGCATGCTTGTCTACCCGTGTAATGTATTTCCCTAATTATGACCGTGGCCTCCACAAAAAATTGGTTTGTCTCTGGCTTAGCTGCTAAATTGTGTAGAGATTAGGCCAACTCCTTGACCTCTAAACTGGAAGGATTGGCTAACTGGAGGCATTATACAGATAGATATGAGATGGCTTAGTCATATTGATTCTGCACTGTCCGGAGAGATATCAGGCTTTTTATAATCAATAACTCTTGAGGAATCGTTCCTATAGAATTTCTCCTGCTCAAGAGATTTTCAAATCCAATCTAATGGAAGGAAGAGCTATCAGTGAGGGAGAATTTAATATTGTCTCAGCTGATCTGCACCCTTGAACTTGAGACTGATAGGAATGTCTGAAAATAGAAAACTGCATCAAAAGCAATTCACCTTGCTTATGCCATTCACAAGTTATTTTTATGCCTCTGAGAGGGTCTCTTACATATTTCTCTATGATAAGTGCAGCTGTCGATACATTCTGGCTTTGGGTTTGAATGGATGGATCAACTTCACACTCACACAGGATGTCTGATTCAAAGACGCACAGCTGAACCTAAACCTTATATTTGTTTTATATTAATATATAAGTATAAACAGTGTAGCAATCCACACTTTAGTACATATCTGCTTAATTACAAGATGGTGGATAACACTATATGCAACAATTGCAGTTCATAAAAATATCTTTAGTTATTAAGAGTTTGAAGAGGAATGTGTGGGTGTGGTTTGATCAGATTTCACTGACAGTGCTAGCAACACAAGCAAACATCTTGATTCAAATGTAGCTAAACATCCCTTTTCCCAGCTGAGCTTTGAGCCAAACCAGTCTGAAGAGCACACAAACCAGTCTGAAGGGCACGCAAACCAGTCTGAAGGGCACACAAACCAGTCTGAAGGGCACACAAACCAGTCTGAAGGGCACACAAACCAGAGATCTCTTGTGTGGAATGAACAAAACTTTTCTAACTCTGGCAGAAAACAGCGTGTTCATGTAGTGTCATATCTCGTGAGTGAGAGGCTGATAAAGAAAATACGTTTTCGGAGCCTTCAAGGTATGTTAAAATGGTTTATTATCTTTAAATCCCACTCTATTTGGAAATTAAGTGAATATACCTCAGAGGTTATATATTAAAATCATTAATATAGCAGCAAACGGCTATGTAAAGATACAGTGGAGTCATGGCAACCTGAGCAGAGAATGATGTCATACTTCCTTTGCCTGTGTTGCTATCACATCCTCTCTCTGGTTTACTTACCGCCGATCTGCTCCGTGTACCAAACCGGCGCTGGTGATTGTTGGGAGAGTGGAAAGACTAACAGCCCGTTTTGGTGAGTTTTATTTTATTTCTGTCCACTTTGAATTAAGTTACGATGTACGAGGTAAAAGTACTGTTTTTGGCTCTTGAGTACGTGCGAGCGATGGCGATATTACGGCTGTCTCTGGTTAAACAAAAGGTCTAACTCTAGGGATCCTGAATGTTTTCAGACAGTCAGAATAATAATCTGAGCCTGTCAGTGGCAAAGACCAGCACTTTTAGTGGACGTGGATCTAACTGGCTAAATTAAAGGTTTATTTCGACCTAACCAGCGTTGGTGATTGTTGGAAAGACTAACACAGATGGTTTTAGTGAGTTTTATTGTATTTCAGTTCCATTGTTTTGGTCTGAGATGCTGGTGCTTTAGCACAACATCCAGTAAATGTATAACCTATAAAATAAGAATTGGTCATGGCTATACAGAAATATAGAAATTTTTAATTACTGGAAGGACTCAACAAACCATTATAGCACAGATCCCATGTTTTTGCTCAGTCAGACAAGCCCATTTGGTATTGATATTTTCCAGACATCTCAGAAGGATAAATACAGTTTAATTTTTCATGTCTCTCCTTCCATCCAAAACATTTAGGACTGTTTCCCAAATGTGCCACTGTGAGGCAGTAGAGCTCTTTGTTGTGTTGGGTGATACGCCTTGTTTTCCCACTCATGCCATTTAGTTCTGGTGGGCATACAATCAATATGGACACCACAAAAGCCTATCACCATTTTCAGAGTGGCACAGTGTCCTTGCCTTTCTGATGGAAGGCTTTTACCAGGCACTTTACATGGTTAAAGCGAAAACTAATCACATTCTCAGAGTTTGTCTTCAAAGACGGTTTTGTTGTGAAAATCACACACAGTATTTCACACTGATTTTTCCATTATCCAGCTGAGTGGGATGTCAGTGTGATGACCGGCTCAGATCAATAGTGTGCTGTTGGTGAGGACTTGAATTGTTAGATCTAAGGCTGTACACTCTTCAATATGAGAGGGGGGGAGATGGTTTTGTTTTGTTGGAGTAATTGAGAGTGATCACGCATCTTGTACATGCCACATAAAGAGCACGTGTAAGGTTATCACATTTATGCTTGCAGCAGGTCTTCACGGAAGGATGAAAGCAGCGTCGTGTTAACTGACTGGCCTTGCTGTGCAGTGGCAGGACGTAACGCGTGACAAAAGTGTCCGAGCCATTTTTGCACACACTGAAGTCTGACTGCATGGTAGCTCCGTTGTGGGACGGGAACAAGTCAGTCAAACAGCCTTGCAGGGGAGGCCGGGCCTGGTGAGAGGGGGATGAGCCAGAATCAGGAGGGAAGAGAAAGCAGGGGAGTGAAAGAGAGCACATGAGGAGTCCTGCTTATTACAGCTGCACAGATGGTGCAGCAGATGAGATGGGAGGGGATAGATGGATAGATAAGGAGAGAGAGTAAGACAGGGAAAGAGAGAAATGGCACGAGAGCATGTGTTTGACAGTGTACATAAGGAGCGCCGGATTGGAGAACTTCCAAGGGAAACACTTTAATATTTATTGTTCTGTGCCTGGTCGGAAACTTTCTTTCCTCCTCCAATTCGTCAGCAAGAAAAATGGCTGAGGAACCGCCTGTGAAATATTAATTCCGTTGCAGAGAAGCGGGATGCTGAAGGTAGAAAGGATAGAATGGCATATGGTGGGAGATCCTGAGGGAAAGAACACCGAGAAAGAACACTCCATAGACGGGAGAGGGTCAGAGTGGGGAGGACGCGAGGAGGAGGTGTGGAAGAAAAGAAGGAGGGAAATTAAATTATTGGGAGGAGGATTCAGTGGAGCTCATGAGTCTGCATTTGCAAGGGAGCGATATTTGAATAGCCCAGACTTTGTGCTTTGTAAGCTATTATTCCAGGCATAGTCAATATTCATTCAGTCTGTCACACAGTGATAAATGCAGAGGTAATAAGAAGAAGATGACATTTCTCACTTGTATAAAAAAAAAAGGGAACATCAGCTGACACAAGCTCCACGGTTCTCCTCTCTAGTTTTAAATATGTTTGATCAACATTAAAATTCAGATCCTGCAGAGTTTGGATTAGTGTTGTTTGTGACAGATTTTAGATTAGAAAGAACATTTCAATCAGGAAAGGAAAGAAGGGTGTTGTGACCATTATTATACAGCGATGTGCGAATGCGACATTAACAGATACTCCTCAGTGATTAGACCCAGTAACCGAGAATAAGAGATCTGATCCCTCTGGAATCTACACTCTGGTGGTATTGGTGAAAAAAGCATATGGCTCCTGGTAGTGTACCTACTGTGCATTGTTCTTTTCAAACTGAAAACAGCCCCATGCTCCCTCAATGTACATTAAAAAGAGTACTAATATACATACATCTGGTGTACAGTATTTTTAAATGCATAATGTTATGGTAGACACATTCTGCAAATAATATTTAAAGGATCAGTATGTAGGATTTAGTGGCATCTAGTGGTGAAGTTGCAGATTACAACCAACTGGATTTTGCTCTCCTTCCTATTGTGTAGAAGAAACTATGGTGAACTCATACCTATGAATATTATTCAATTTCTGCCGATAGATCCTCCTAAATATTACACACTGGACCTTTAAACTATGAGTACAAAATGCTTCTACACACACACACACACACACACACACACACACACACACACACACACACACTTGTTGCACAATTAACAAGAACAAAAATATGGGAGAGTTTGTTGCTAATGTGTTGCATTACATAAAAGGCTAATATTCATTGATGTGTTGCCACTAATGCTTCATGTTTTCTGATATTCATTTAAAGTTGTTTGTATAAGACTATCTTGGTAAGCAGCTTGTGCTAATCCCATCACACCTAAATGTTACCAGGTTTTAAACCGCTACTAAAACCTGACAAAGATGCCAGCCTGCCTCACAGCTATTGCTTATTGTTGTTAATTAACACAGACAGTAGCAATGTCATTGAAGCCCTCGCTAATAAAAAATAAAACCATTAGAAGACCAGAAGAAGCCATGCAACACAAGGCAGCAAAGAAACTATAATTGAGCCCACTAGATAGGTTGAAGGGTTAGTTTTGGAATTTTTGAACTGGGGTTGTACAGTATGAGCAACTTACCCATAGTCAGTGTATTACAGTAGATGGTGGCCAGCACGCCCCCCTGCTTGGAGAAGCAGACAGAAGTACCACCACCGCTACCTCAGTCGCTTTGTGTTATTGTGTGACTTTGGTGTTTTAAAAGGTTAGTTCAGATCCGAACTAACATATTAACTAACTAATTGATGCAGCAGTAGACCAGGCCTATCTGACTGTAAGCTAAAGCAGTGAAAATATTCTAAATATAGCACCCAGCTAAAATGTTGATTTATTTCAGGTGGACCTTTTTTAGATGGCAGTAATATGTTTTTCTGCTGACTCCCGTCCACAGCAGTACATTGCATAGCTTCTGTGCCAGTACTCCTGTCTGCCTCGCCAAACTGGGGGCGTGCCAACTGCCATCTACTGTTAGTAATACACTGATTATGGAAAAGTACCTTATACAAACCTACTTCAAAAAATCCAGACGTAACCCTTTAACTAACTCACAAATGAGCACAATGACGGGGCTAATCACCAAGATTTACATTGTCCAGGGAGATGAAACGAGCTAATTTTCTCCTTCTGTCTTTTTTAAAATCAAACTCCTTGTTGCAGGTGAGTGCCAGAATAAACACATAATCTGATCCAAGAAAACCAATATATAACACAATACTTCTTTGTGCAGATGAGGTGCTACTTTGTTTACAGGACCCACAAAACTCTCTACAAGAAAAGAAGCAGTTTGGCACCTTCTCCAGAGTCTCAATCTATTTTGATGACTGGCCCAAATCCACAAACCTACTTCTTATTATAAAAAGAACTCTACAGTCCAGAAACATATTGCTATTAGATACTACCAGAATTTTTTAGTTTTTGTTGATTCCGTTGGTCCCCATGGACTAAAGCAGTAGTGTTTCTACCAACTCATTTCATTGATTAAAAAAGGAATCTGACTGAATACAACCTTGGGCATTAACTCTTTAGAAACATCCTATCTTCTCGGTTATGGTCTTGTTTGTTAATGTATGTTATATAGAGGCATCAGTATTAAATTGGGACTGTTTAATAATGAGTTGTAGTATGTTTTAAGTGTGCAAGCTGTCAGAACCAGTCTGTATCTATTTAAAAAACCTACAGTCTTTTTTTCTTTTTATTTTAAATTGTTCCAATGCAACCCCTGTCTGGTTGAATTCCATACAAATTACAAAAATCAAAAATAACTAAGAACCAAATGAATCACTCAAGGAAAAACTAAAAAAGAAACCCACAGTGACCTTCACTGTTGAGATCTGAGCATTTAAAGTGCAAGGTTACAACCAATAGAGACAACAGCCAGAGAACCAAGCTGCAGTGACCAGTATTTTCCTTTTACTTGTCCCTGAACCATTTGTACTGCACGAATAATCATTTTAAAACATGTTTGCGGCAAACAAATAAAAAAATGTCAGAATGTAATATGGGTGTGCAGAATATTCCAGCGCTAACCTTCTGTTGGATGAGAGGCTCGTAGGAACACAAGACCTTGGGAAACACATTGATGGCCCTGCGGTGACCGAACACACCGCTCTTAGTGTTGATCTTCATCTGAAGGGCTAGATAAACCTGGAGCAGGGCTTCCTGACGAGCATGTTGAACAGCACCTGCAGCTCTATTCCACTTCATGATGAACACAGGAGGTGAGTCATGTAACTGAGGCCAAGAAACAGCTGAGCAAGGAAACCTTTTTAAAAATTTCACAAGAGTGTTGGAGAAAGACAGTGAAGAGGAAGACCAAAAGACAACAGGATGTAGTAACTGCATAGAATGTATAGCCATAGACACGAAGAAGCATGTATTAAGAAAAATAGTCTCCCTGATTGAACATTCATTAAGTTTGATTTCCTGCCATCTGATTGTATTGCAACACGTTTGAGTGTACAGCTCACCTGCACATAGAGCTGAATGCTTTGTCCCTATCCTTTATATTAGAGGGAGAGAAATAAATCAATGTGCATTATAAGACAAATGATTTCTATTCCAGTTGAGTTAATCAATACACAATCAGTGTTCTGGTTCTTTTATACCCGTTTATAAACAAATCTGATTTTCTATGTCCAAGTACAGGCCACATCATGCTGTAACTAACATGCACACCTTGGAAACATCTGTACTTGACGAAGAAGCTAATTAAAGACAACAAAGGATGTGCTGAGGTGATTTCTGTCACTCTCCCTCTTTGTTTCATGTCCCTCATTAGGAATGCACAACATCTGAATATTTACGAAGGTCAGGTCAAGACCGTCTTTGTCCACTGGAGACCTGTTGTGTCCCAGTGGAATAGAATAATGAAGAAACCAATTTCCTCTTTTGTCAAAGCTATGTGAACCATGTAATCAGCAAATCCTGCCAAAACACCCTTCAGGAGAAAAGAAAGGGGGATTTCATTTTAAGGAAATATTGGAGCTTCACAGCTTTTATTGCCTTTGATTGTCATCTATTCTAAATGGAAATTTGCTGGGTCTTATGACACATTATAACCCAGCATGTTATTCATTGCCGCACCTTTGTGATTTTTGCATTGGCCACAAGAAAATAGCTCTCGGTTCCTTTCATCCACTTTAATATCTGATATCAGAACTCAGATAAAAGAAGCAAAAAAAAGCCAATTTTCTTATCAGATGTCACCTTTACTCTTCACCTCTGGAAGATAGTGAAAAGGAGGTGCATGAAAATGAATTTGAATGATTAACAGCTTATGATGGCAGAGGGATTCGTTATTAGTGTGGCAGGGCATCAAGAGTTTCCCCTCCTGGTGTGGGCCTGAGAATAAGTGAAAACGCCCTCCCAGGTGTTGCTTCACCAGATGGGCTCTGGATGCGATGATAATGTATTCCCCAGGCGTTGGCTCTGCCTTTGAAAAATGCTGGTGCTGGGAGAAGATGGCCTTGCACTGTTTGAAAGGCAAGCCGCAGGGGGGACAGATGCTCTGATATTCCAGCAGGGGTATAGCTGCGGGGCCTCATGGCTGTTCTCTGCCTAGCAGGGGGAAGTTCTGTTGAGTCACGCCTACGCAGCTCAGCAGGAGAAGCCGGGAAATGGCAGGCAATGAGCAGCGGCATGCTCCTCAGGTCATGTGGCTGCATTTACCAACGAGGGAAGATCTGATCACAGACTGTACTAATTTACAGAGTGTCGGGGACTTTGTGTTATGCTCTGTGCTTTGCTGCTGTTCAAACGGATGCTAAAAAGCAAAACTTCTTTGGCTTTTGGCCACTAGACATGAAAGAGGAGAAATACCACTGAAAATCTGTATCTGAATCTGTAAAAAAGTTTGCCATTGCTGACATTTTGCAATCAAATTGGTGATTCTGATTGCTTATAAAATAAAGATTGCCATTTTAATAAATATTTTAAATAATCCATATTATAGCTAAAGTAGATGAGACCACTGTGGGAAAACTGCCCATCCATGGTGAGCTTTTCTCACATCACATCATTACACTAAGATGAAAGAGATTTCAAAGTCTTTTTTCCCTGTAATAGTTACATCATACTGGTCCCAGTTCATCCCTTTGTGTCTTCTGAACTATCAAGTTCCATTTCAATTATGATAGAATAGATGAGCTAAGTTTTGCAAAGTAAAAAAGAAGAAAGAAAAAAATGTTACAATGTGACCATGACCAGTGTCAGATCTTTGAGCTCTATTTTAGACCACTGGAGGATTTTCAGAATCTGGTGTCACTGAGCAAGTTGGACAGTTTCTTGGGGCCTGGAAGTCTCAGAGGAAGATGACTAATTGCTGCTTACGGCTACTTAGCCAGGACATGAGCCATAGAGAGAGAGAGAGAGAGAGAGAGAGAGAGAGAGAGAAAATTTTCTGAAACGGCACCTAAATACAGACTGAAAACACAATGTACTGTGAGTATTTCACAGAAAATGACTGAAGTTTAAAGTGAAACTGGCACAAAGGTAAGATGTATTGGGTTGAATTCCAATTAGAAACATTTCTTAACTGTAAACAAGTTCTTGCAGTCAGTTTTTCCCATAAAATGCACGTTGGGCAGACTGGATAGCTATCTGTTGCTTTTTAGTTGCATTTGGCTTTCCTGATATCAAACACAGATTGCTCTTCAGTTGCATTAGCCAGATGGTAAAAAGTTTGATCTGTGTTGCCAGGCTGCATGTGAAGTTGATCCTTAATGACATATGCCTGTATGTGTCAGCTGCCTGGGTAATCTGTTTTCAGTACATGTTGTTCAGAAATGTTAAACTAGTCCCTCCAACTTTTCTTAATTCTCTTTTTGAATTTTTGGGCTGTTGGCAAATCCCTTCAGTTGCATTACTGCCATTGTGTTTGGAGAGGCTGTTATCAATATTGTTATGATAACAACGGATCAAATGACTGTAATGTGAAAGGTGTTGCTTGTAATGATGAACCCAGAGAATTATAAGCCGAGCAGCTCCGCTCTGCAGCGCTTTATAGCATCTTTCAGCTAATTGTTTTGGTTTTATGGTCCGCAACTTTACTGTTTAGGTTCAGTCTCACTGCTCTCATAGCGTTGTTTTCGGCGGCACTAGGCAAGCTCTCAAAGAAAGAAAAAATATGTTCCACTATCTGCTCAGCACCAAACAGCAGACAAAGTTAGCGATTATGTGGTGAACATATTGGAGCATTTAAGCCAGATATTTCTCCTTGGAGTGAATACTGGACTCACATTTGCCAGGGGGGCTGGAAACTGCACTCTAAATGAGTGCGAATGTTGCTCTGTATCTGCTGGATGTGTAAATATGCAACTGCACACTAACAAGTTTGGCATATCAGCCTAGTGTTTACAGCTCAATTTCCACTGTAATTTCAGGTTCAATTTTATGTTTATGTTTACGTCATCTAACAAAAGAAAATGCAATCATGTTTCCTATTTAGCTAATGGATATGCACACCATATCCACATATGGATATGGTTACTATGGGTATAACACTTTATACATCTGTAAATGAAAAGTCTGAATTAGGTGGAAGGCTTCAAAGGAGCCAAATCACATCAGCGCAGCAGAGGGAACAGTCTTAAAAAAACACAACAGGATATTCCAAACACAAACTGCATCAAAGAAGAAGAGTGCTCACAAGTTCAACTTAACCAACAGGGATCTCACAGCTGCATACGACATGCAGGGAATTAATAAATGCTGCTGTAAATGGCATCCAGCCTAATATGAGCCATACAGTCGCAGTGTTTCTAATGGTGGTTTAGTTGCTTCAAATGCATAGATTAGTTATTTCCTGATCTTGCAAGTTCAGCCGCTTTGCAAGGTTATTGGAAATGGCCACTGGAGGCAAAACATTCCCCCCAAAAAGTCAGACTATACTGTAAGTCCTTGAAGCTGGGGAAAGTGGGTATTGTTCCATTCAACTCAAGGTGAAGGCCTGGAGATTACAGTGACACTCGTTTGGTTTTCCAGGAGCAAATAGCAGCAGTTCTTTGAGAAGACACGTCTCTGTGCCGTGCCTTTCCTGGCCTCGTTGAATTGCGGAGAGGCCTTGGATACAACAGCTGAGTTTATCACTCTTAATGAGAGACTCTGCAGTAGGCCACACTCCATTACGCATGAGCCAGATGATAAATTACATTGCCTTCCATGACTCCCTGACCCCAAGGGATGTTTAATTAATCAGAGGCTGGACATGGCCACCATTAGTCGAAGGAACAGTGGCCAGGGCTGCCCTGGACACATTCTCACTCCCACACATCATTATTTGGCTATCTTTCCAGCTCCTTCACCTTGGCAGCCAGGTGTGAATATATAGAATCAGAACAGAGATAGAGAGAGAGGGGGAGAGAGACATCTCCATGAACTCATGGGGGCTGTTACCAACACTAACTGCTATTTGAATGTGAAACAACCTCAGCTGTAAATCAGGTTATAATATGAATAATTGAGTCTCAAAGATTGAGGGGAGGGGAGTGAAGTGGAAGTGTTGCTGCACAGGTAGAGCAGCGGGATCTAGGGACCTAGAGGTTCCCCTAGAGGGGGATAGCACAAATTTAGGAATAGTATAATTTGAATGAAATCCAATTCACTGGGAATGATCACAATGTATTTCTATGTACTGGAAGGACTATTCTAACAAGGTTTCATTCTCACCACTCTTATTTCCCCGTTAATGATGGCAAAAGTTAATTAACTAAATCAACAATAACAATCTTCGAGCTATATGCGGCGTCCTGGGGCAAAACTGAACACGAATCTGTGACTAAATTTGTGTTCATTTCAAAATAAATAAATATTTCAGATCCCTAAAACATTTTTTTACTTCAACCATTCTGAACACAGTCAATTAACCCTACGGATTCTGGGACTGCAGCTAATGATTACTTTCATTTTTCATATATTACTAGACTGATCAGTCACTTGTTTTAGAAATGTGTCAGAAGTAGTGAAAAATAGGCCCCTCACAAGTTTCCAGAGTGTCTTCAAATTGCTTGTTTTGTCCATGCAAACAGTCAAAAAATAACAACAAACATATCCAATTTTTAATTATATGAAACAGAGAAAAGCCACAGTAGCTGATTTAGTTTCTGATGATTTAACTAATCAGATAAACTGCTAATCATTCCAACACAGCAAGGATCTCTTTCTAAATATTTTGCTGCCAATTGTTCTTCAGTAAGTGAAGACAGAAAGTATCACTACTGAAGGACATTCATTCACATTAATTTGAATTGGAAAAGAGCTATTTGTGAAAAAGTAAATAAATTTAAGAGACCATAGTATTTGTTTAGCAGCGTTACCAGTGCAAGCTTTCGCTTCTTAGCTGCAAATTGCTCAAATAGTTTGTCATTATTTATGTAATTAGTTTGCAAACCATGAATGCAGACCTGACGTTCACTGTGAAGCCACATGGAACTGAATGAAAACAGGGCAACCTCAAAGGCAAAAAATACATTTGAAATAATCCGAAACAGCTTGGTTTGGAATATGGTTAGCACTAATGTAAAGTGTGTTATCTGTAGTAAATGGGCCAACCCATGCTGAATGACTGGTCCATTACTACCAGATTGACCCTACACAGGCTCTCAGACCACTTTTTTAATCACTCCAGCAAACTTTCAAACAGTAAACACTTCCGACTAGCTGGTGAACATAGTATAGAGAACATAGTGTAGTAAAGACTGCTGCTTGTGACAAAAATCCTGTGTTGTCTTGTAATTTACTCTGGAAACAGAAAGCTCATTCAGCATCCTCTCAAAGGGCAGTGTATGGCTTCTAGTGCTTTAAGACACTGGGTAGGTTTATGATAAAGATGGCTTGAACAATGATTGTAATGACTGGAGCTTTATGATGGCCTGGCTGAATAGAATAAGGTCTTTCATTATTATTACCATCTTCTAGTGCATTTTCGGCGCCGTACGCTGAATACAGAATGCAAGTTTGTGACACAGAAAAATATTCCTTCGAATAATTGTCAAGATTTTTTTCCACGCTTTTCCTTGTAGAGATCAAAACAGAACTTTCTATTACATGTAGAATGTGACCTGCCAAGCTTCAACACAACACTAAAAATTCATCAGATTCAAACAGCTTGAGTGACATGTTTTCCTCTTTGTGCCCGCAGACCCTCAGCATCTCCTGATGCTGTTGTTTGAGCTCGCCCGTCTCTATTCTTCTCCCTGTACTATACATTTGTCTGTACCAAACACTGGCTTGTATTCCCATGACTCAGGATTACTCTGCTGTGATATGACATTGACAGGGCCAAATGGATGCATGTGTATTCCTCCATCTCATTTATATTGTAAGTGGCAGAATTGTGGACGGAGTGGAGAAAAGAGCTGGGCATGAATTTGGCCTCAGAATTTTCACTTTGAAAGTGTGAACTTGCTTATTATTGAGATTTGAATGTAAATTCTGCTGTGAAAGGTCACAAGGACAAGACTGAAATATGTGAGCTGCGGGCTGCCAATTGGTGCCACATTTCAAATGGGCCTCCATCAAAAGCCAAGTTACACACTCACATCAGCTTTGATATCAGTCAAAGGTGATATTTCTGCAGCGCTTTTACTAAACTGTTCCAAAAAATATCACCCTTCATCTTGGATCTCTGCTTGCATATGATCCACTCAGCTGTTTAATTATTAGCCATCTAATTTCTGAAAGACAATAGAAATGGAGGTAAAACTGGAGTGACCACATGTTTATTTTGTTGAGGGCGGTGGCTGGGGTATGAGTTACAGCCTCTGTGTGGCAGTGTGTGCTCGCAGTGTCCCTCTCAGACATTTCAGGCTTAGCCAGCTCTGCACGAACAGCCCTCCTGGCTCGTCTGGTTTGTCTCATCTGCTCTCTGCGTGCTGAGCATCTTCCAATCTGGCCGCAAGCGATGGAGCGACTGGCGCTCTCGGTGTCAGCTCTCCTCAGGATTGTCAGAAGTCCTCTGTCAAATCCCCCTACCGGCTGGCCCTGCAGGCTCCAAGGAAATTAAGCAGGAGAAGAGACTGGGGAGGGGCTGACACTGGCTGGAACTTTTTTTTCTCCTCTGTTTATGCTGCAACAATATTATTCTTTCACAAAAAGCATCCTCCGTGATCCGGCCAGTGGTCATTTCATTTGGGGGAGATGAGGAGCCCTTTACTGTGTGGCTCTCTGGCAACTTTCCAGCAAGGCTTTGCTTCTTTGTCTTATTTTCTGGTGCACTTTCCTCAGAGTAACTCAGCTTGAGCCTTCCATGACTCATCTGCACAAATTTAGGAACATTCACATCAGGCACAAAATTAAAATGTTTTGCTCATGGGCCACAACGGCTTCCAAACTCACAAGCAATGTTTGACCTTTCAAATTAAAAATAACCTCCAAATCAGTGCTTGACACCAGCTATTGCAGCTGTGAGGTAAATAAAGTACAGCCAATGCCAGACTTCACCAACATTTGCCTTGAGTTTATCTGCCACCCTGATTAACAGCAAAACAACCTGCTGAATAAAACGGGAAATGGATCTTGTGAGAAATAAGGATTACAGAAAATACAGTTGTCACATTTCCTTGGCTCTGATATTTTGGTTCAATTTGCTTTTGAATTGCAAATGTTGAATCAGAGTATCCAGGATGGAGTTTTGACATGCAGCAGTGAAAACAAATGTGAAATGAAAAGGAAACAGGACTCAGCATCATTTGCAATGAATGCTGTATTGTTAAAGTGGCACACCATGATCCACATCATACCTGCTGTTTGTAATTACATGAAAGGAAGAAGCAAGTCTGCCTAAATAAAAAAAACCTCCAACCTGTCTGATTCAGAATTGCACTGAACATACTTCAAGTATCAAATTTCCCACTACATAGCCAAAAGTATGTGGTTTTATGAGGCCCTTGTGTTCTTTTGGTTCTGGATTGTTTTTCAAAGGATTTTTTTGGGTAAAAGAATAGTCCACCATATTGGGAAATACCCTTATTCACTCTTATTATTTAATATTTATTATCAGATTTAGATGAGATCGATACCCCTGGCCTGTGTGTCAGTTAGATACTGGCTTGTATTTCCATGACTATGTGTCATCAGCTATAGCCAGCAGCTGGTTAGCTTAGCTTCACATAATGACAGGAAAACGGGGGGAAACAGCTAGCCTGATTCTGTCCAGATGTAACACAGTTTGCCTACCAGCGAGGAGTTATGTGCTGGACTGTTTCTTGGATGGGAGAAGTGACTTCCTGCGGCTTCCAGTTTTTAGTTGAATCAGGTTTATTGAGAGAAAAATAAAAATAAAAATGAAAGCAAGTACTGCACGCGAAGAAGCATAAATACAAAAATAGAAAATTGAACAACATGAAAAAAATATAAACACAATAAAAGGTAAAAATGTACAAGGTCTTATTTTAAATGGAAGCTGTACAGTTTGTACTGAGCCGGCTGCTGGCTGTACCCGTATCTTTGAAATTTCCTCATCCAAGCAAATACACATATTTTCTAAAATGTCGGACTTTTCATTTCCCAAACCATGAAAACCAAAAGTACACAAGCGCCTGTCCACATACTGTTGGCAATGTGAAAATTTGATACTGCTTGATGTCAAAATTTAGATACAGAGTCACAAACTCAGATAATGAATTCTTAGAGGAAGGAGAGGATCTGCATGAGCATAATAACTAAATGTATTAGGATATCTGAGTGTCCTCTCTCCCTGCTGGGTAAGCTGCAGGAGGTGAATGTACATGCACTTTTTAAAAGGAACTGTCATTTCTGTAAGACTGTCATTGCATCTCAACATGTCTCTCTAATGTTTGCTTCATGGTGTCCCTAACATGGAAGGCATGCAATCTAACAGTATTACTGTTTCCCTGAAATTGCTTGACATTTGTGGAATACGTTGAAAAGGACTAACAGAGGGGAAAAAAACGACACCAGGGGGTAAAAAGCCATTGACAGATTCTCTTAAAGATAATTACAGTGACAGTGTAAGATCTATGATAATAAGCCTTTTTCACCAGACTACAGCTTAACAAAAGCAGTCGCTAATGCATTTGTACAAGACATTCTCTTGCTGGAAAATAGGCAGAATTTCAATGTGCAGATAAAAGTGAATCATTGCTTGCCAGTGCTTATTCTTTATTTTCCACCGTGCCCCCCTGTGACTTCAGAATGAATTCTGAATAGAAGTTTGTCCATATGCTTCTTAATGCGTGGCTCTTATTTCCAGCTGTTAAGAGGTTCTTTTTCACTGATTATAATGAAGAGGAATTTTGATAGGGAAGATGAGGAGAGGCGAGAGAGATGGAGCAGAAATGGGTTTGATCTTGAAGCGAGGAAAGGGCGTAGGAGTCCTCGGGGCCTTGGCTTCTTAAAAGGTGCTTGTAGCCTCCAGGGAAGATGCTCGCTCTCTTCTCTGTCTCGCTCTCTGCGTGTCTTCATCCTCGTCTCCCACCACCCCCGCTACTCAAGATCAATTATGATTGACAAGCGCTCTGGTTCAGAACTCATTTAAGTTGCTTGATCTATGGGTAGATATCAGCCACCCTCCCCCTTCACCCAATCCGCAACACACCTCATGCCCCTCCTTCTCCCGTCTCACTCCTACGTCCCATTATTAGCCCAATGTGGGATCACGCAGGGCACCTGAGGGAACCGTGATTTCACTGAAGTCCTTGCAGCATGTTAAGCACTGTTATCTCGAGGACTTTCAATGACTTGTGCACTCTTTGCCAGTTCAAGTGAGGGTGCTACGTTGGCTTGACAAAAGATCTTAAGAGGTTTTTCACATTGCAACGCCGTTCTTCACGGTGTTTTATGCAGAGCTGTAAACTGATATCTTTGGCTTAAAGAATTAGTTCAAGCTTGTCCATTTGTTTGTAATGTTTTCAGAAATCTCCCAGAAAAAATGGATTATCCCCACCCATCTCCCTTTAGCTAGTGCAGCAGATAACAAGCGCAACATAACATCTCAATTATTATTCAGGATAAACAACCGTCTGCGCCTGGAGTTTGCCTAACCTACTCCAAATGAGCATGATGATGAGATCTGTGTACAGAGTGATGTGCAAACCTTCAGGTCTCACATAATGGAGGATGGATTCCTGTCAAATCAGAGGCAGCTGATTCTCTTGTCACACAGAAATGGACTACAGAATAATGGAATAATTATGTTACCGACTCATTGAACAATATTTGGACATGACCTCAATAATTATTGCTGACCTCAATATTGCCAGTTGTGTTTACACACCGGAAAAACCATTAGGGTTTGCCCCATCATTACAAGACTTGGGTGCAATGACCAGAGAAAACACTGAGCAGAGAGACGTTTTGCTGTTTCTGGTCGGGCTGCTTCTGTCCTCCTGTCATCTGCTCTCTGTGTCTTAGTTTCACCATGGGTAGGGCACAAGCAGCTCCTCCACTGACACACACACACACACACGTATTGACGTCAACCAGAGAGGAACTGACGTCTCCCTTTAATTGCCAACTACAGATCTGTGTTCAAGCTCAAATCTAACCCCATACACATTATTATACTATTATATTATCATCATATCGGTGGCATACAATTGTCTTAATGTGACAATAATATAATTTATTATTTCTAGGAAAATGTATCTAGGATTGACTCCCACAAAGGACAATGTTTGAGAGACTTGTTCAGCTGTATAATAAATGTGTATGATTCGGTCGGTCCACCAGACTGAAATATATTCTATAAAACTACTGGATGGATTGCTGACTTTTCCTCCAGTGTCACCACAAGGTTGATATTTGGATTTAGTGGCACCTAGTGGTGTAGGTGCAGATTGCAACTCACTTGTTTCACCCTCCTCCCCGTCTGTAGGTAAAAACGGCTCATTCTAATGTTATTTCCCATTTCTGCCAATAGATCCTCCTAAATGTCACACACTGGACCTTTAATGTAAAATGTTAACGTGGTTATTGGATGGATTGCCATGAAATCGGGTACAGATAATCAATTTCCCGAGTGGACTTCCATTTAGCCCCATCAGCAGGTCAGAATGTCCGTTTTTATGACCAAAAACCTGCAAATAATCAGGCCAATCAGCCTCAGCTGTGTTTTGTTTTTAGTGCTAAATAACAAATGTTGAGTGCTTTCAGGCTATGGTGAACCTGGTAAATATTACCAGCTACAAATCAGCATGTTAGCTCACTGATGTTGGCTTTTAGCTCAGAGCAGCTGCTTTGCCTAAGAACAGCCTCAGAGCTGCTCGAATGCCTCTTAAACAGGAATGATACTTTCCACATTTGCAAGTACGCAAGTGTCTGAGTGACGTAAATCTACACGTAGGCTCTGTGCGAACATTTGCGCAGTGCAGTGCAGGCGGTCTGTACGTCCACTACACTGTGGGGAACACGTCCTCCATTAAATAAAGTTTGTGGCGTGCCGTCTTGACAACAGAAAGGTTACGCTGTGCCACGTTAATCTGAAGTTTCAAAACGCCTGTCTTACGAAAAAGTACAATAGCTGAAACAGGGGCGAACACCTGACTAATCTTTGTTTACACGACAGCTATTTGCTAATGATGTTGAATATTAAAGTCTTTAAATACTTTTGGCAGCAGTTGCATTGTGACTATCCTATCTTAATGGATTAAAAATAACTCCCCTTGACAAATACATTTTCAATTTAAATGACATGCCTTTCTACCTCAGTCTGCAGATTCTCTCTTATCGCTTACTCTTCCCAACTGTGCTTACGTTATTCAGTTTACAGTAATTCCAAATTACCTTTTTGTAAAATAGGCTGTTAAGCTTTAACTAATATATTAAAAGCAGAATTGCTTACACTAGCTCATTGTTCTCGTGTGTAAACAAACTCTCTGTCCTCCTCACAAAGCGTACCGTAATGAGACACATATTGACCATCATGCCATTTAAGTCATGCAGAATTTTCTCTGAACTGATCACTGTGAAATTAACTGCGATAAGCAGTGCTAATGCTACATTCTGAGGCCCCTGTGACTGGCTTTCTGTCCATACACTTCATTATTTCCCCTCCTTACTGCTTTGAATGTGTGCTCATGTTACTGGAAGGGATTTCATGGGGAAATAAGCCTGAGAACTCCCAAATTAGTCCAAACAAAAGCACAAAGCTCACCACTGGGGATACAGTTAAAAGTGTTGGCAGTTTTGTTCTTTTGGAGATGAGACTCATCACAGCTGTTTCAATGAGGAGATTCCACCCAAAGCTTTGCAATTACAGTAATTCTTGGTTTACAGAGGATCTGGTTACTTTCAACATGAAATTCACAAATCTGAAGAATACTGAAGGGTGAAGTTTTATGCATCTGCACGGGGGATTTCTATTTATTCGGTTTCACAATACCCATCAGCCTTTGCAAGCACAGCTAATAGCCATGTTTGTAAAATACCCATGAATCCATCAAGTTTAAACTGTTCTGTCAATGAGAAAAAAAAAAAATCTTATCAGTACAGTTGCAACTGGCCACATAGCGTCGGACCCGGAAAGGACAGTGCATTTGTTAATACTAATATCAATATTCCTCACAATCTTTGTGGAGCTGTGAGTGTGAATTGAGGGCTGGCTGATTGGTTTTCATTCTTAACAAGGGCTGTGGAGAGGCAATTTAATTTCTTCTCCTCCCTGCCTCCTGGGAGACTATTTTTTATTTTATTTTTGTGCTTTCCTCCAAAAAATGTCAACATGACTTTGTCAGCACTAAGCACATTCTCTGCTGTGACAGATATCACCTGACCCCAATTTATGAAAGGCACGGAAGAGACACATCCCTGTAGCACAATATGAATATATTATCATCATGAAATGTCCTGTATTCAGCATTTGAGAATTATATTGAAGGATGTGCTGGAAATCCAACAGCCCTCACTTAAATAAGACAAAAGCACTCTATTTGGATGCAGAAAAAAGGATTTCATGAATACTCTTAACATGCAGTTCCCCCTCAGTTTGGTCACAGAAACTGCGATGTGACTGTCACGCTTAGATCAAATGAAAGTATCAATCGAAAACATGCGTCTCGAAGTGCATCCAAAATAAATAAATTAATAAAAAAAGCTTTTATTTCCAGACGGCTAAACTGCGAGATCCAATCTCCCTGCTGACGTTCCTGACATGTCTATGGAGTTCTTGTCTCTCCTTTTCAACACAACAGCCAGCCTTGAGTTCAAATGCAGCCTATCTTCTTAATAGTGCAATGTCATTATGGCACCAATATTAGCCAAGTGAGGAAGGATCTTGGCCTTTCTCAGCTAAGCAAGGCAAATAGCAGTTATAGAGCAACCTTCTTTCTCCCTCTAATGGTGTTTTCTGCCACTCAGAGAGAAGTGCCGGGTAATACTTACTGAATTCTATTCTCCACAACAGCCATAAAAGCAGACAACACTGGTTGTGGACTGAACCCCTCGACTAGGCAGATCTATACGTTACATAAACACACACTGCACACGTGCACAGACGAAGACATGCACACAGAATAAAACCTCTGAGACTTCTTTAAAGGTTCGACTGAGTGTGTATTCATGTGCACATGTAAACGCGCGCGCACACACACACACACACACACACACACAAATTGCATTCAAAAGACATCTGCCATCATGTGACCACGAGGCATTCAGATGCTACCCTCCAATGAATACAAAGTATAAACACTCCTCCAAATTCTCCACCCCTGGCCTCTATTTCATGCCATTATCTTGGCATAATAAACACATTAGCTTCTCCCTACCCAATTCTGCTCCTAAGATGAATCTTTCCCCACTATATAAAATAATTTGCCAACATTATATGTGCTGATGAATTATTCATGAGGGTTCATGGAGAGTTTCAGCCCCATCTGAGTCCTGGAGGAGGCAGAGCTGACAGACACCCAGGTTCTACAGTTGGACCGGCTCTCAGGGAAGAAAGTGGAGGATTTACTGAAAAATTCTCCCTTTGAAAATGATATACCGTCCCCTATATTCACTCTGAAGGGTACTTATTCACACAGGCATGAGGGCAGTTCAAATGAAGATGCAGGATCATTTGATCTCTATTGAATTGTCATAATTGGTTCAAGTGAAATGATTTCTAAGCTACTCTGTCTAGACTTGTGTTTCCAGTAGCCTATAAATATACTTTAGACTTTACCAGTGCTAAACTTTGGGAAAAATAGAAATTATTTCAAAAAAACAAAAGAAATTCAACTATGTAAATGACGTAAGCGCACTGTGTGATGCCTCAGTTCAGTGTCAGCAGTGGGGAAATGGGAACACACCCCAAATGAGTTCTGAGAGCCAGATTTTTAGGGGGAACAGAGTAACAGAGAAACTTTCTTCCACTGAACTGATCCTCTCGAACTGCTCCTGACGAGTCACAACACCTTAATAATAAACTAGGTTGTTTGTCAGTACTTTCTAAAAATGACCTACATGAGAGTTCCTTAAAGAATAGCTTAAAGGACCAGTGTGTAAGATTTAGTAGTATCTAGTGGTGGAGCTGCACATTGCAACTAACTAAACACCACTCGTGTCTGTATTTGATTACCTGGGAATGAGAACAGGCTGTGAAGATTGTAGGAAAAACTACAGTGGCCACAAAAAATGTGAAAGGCGCTATCTACAGCCAGTATTAGGTGTGTCCGTTCTGGGGTACTGTAGAAACATAGCGAACTCCATGGAAAGCGACCCACAGCGTCTGCAGATAAACAACGGCTCATTCTAAGGTAACTAAAACACAATTATTCCTATAATCAGGTGATTATACACTGAATGAAAACATAGTTGTGAATATTATTCCATTTCTGCCAATAGATCTCCTTAATGTTACACACTGGATATTTAACACCCCCATGTTGTCTTTGTTGACCTTCAGTGGTTTAACTTTGTTGCAATGAAGTGTACTCAAGGACCCGGGTGACATTGCAAAAACTCATCAGAGTAATCACAAAGATTTTATAACTGCCTTAAAATCTACTTTAAAGTAAACCAGTCTTTATTGGTAGGAGATGGAACAGGAACTCTGGTTTCTTGTGTCACATTCATACACCATCTCCCTTTAACTTTTCACAGCACAGAACAAAGTCACACAACTTTGTTCTTGACACAAACGCGTTCTAATTTGCAAGAACATCATTCAGTGCCGTTATACTCCAAAGAAGTCTCCAGTACCTAAACTACTGGCCAATTCCACCAATTTATGTTAAGGTTATTGTTATCATCCCTATTAAACATTCGCAAAGCCAATTTAGTATTTTAAATCCAGCATTGTTTACATCCATGTTTATTGGCGTCTTCTTCCCTGCCTTTGTTGTCACTTTGCTGGACAACAAAGGCCTTTGTTACCGCCACCTGGTGATCAGTGGAATAATGTGACATTGTTGGTAGGACTGTGTATCGCGTCCACACGTGTGTGCACGACATAAAAGGTAATGGGAACCCACCCATTGCTGATAAAGGTCTAAAACTCAACAGGGAACCATTAATCTGTCAACAAACAAACAAACTTGGAAAAGTGACTTGAACACAGCCTTTCTTTCCAAACACTGTGAGGTGTCCATTGATATGGAAATAGATGGAATATGTGTCATGGCATTCTTTGCCGCTGTCTGATTATTATTTTTCTATATCAGGACACTCATCCCGTATTGTTGCTTAAGGTATTGTAATTTACTTTTTATACTTCTTAAGTTAGTAATATCCAATATATATTAATAGTTTCCTGTATGCTCGACCACCAGAAATTAAGAATCACAGCTTTCACATACTGGGTTTAAAAAAAGCCCTTGCTCTTCGAAGTGTTTGTATTCTGTGTCGCTGATGAAAAACCTGACTTTTATCTGTAAAGAAAATTGAATTTCTGGATTTTGGTGAATTTTACTTAAAGTTTAAACAGATTGTGGGTGGATGTTAATTGCAGCTTTCCTTGTAGTGTCACAGGATGTAGTTGCTCGCTGGCAATAGCATTAACATTGTAATTAATTAAGTTAACCTTACAGTATCTCATGCTACAGTGTGTTTTGATTCATTTTCAAGTTTACAATAACCAGATGTCAAAACAACAGAGTGAGTCACAAGTGCTGCTGACTCAGGTAAGATTTTACATGAACCCCAATTTATTAAACATTCATCCCATCTGAGCACATTCCCCAACAGCTGCTATACACTGCTCGCTATTATCGAGTACGGATTGTATAAATATGTCAGCTTTAATCCACTTTGGTGTTTTGAAAGCCTGAGGCAGGCTCTCTTGTAAAAAAAAGTGGCAATAAACTCAGAGGGTGTAACTTCCAAGGGATCTCGTACACCAGAAGGATGCACACACACATTTCCTCATTGAGTCTGGTATTTATAAAATGCAAATCTGACATGTGAACAACACCCCCCATCCCGTAAACATTCTCTGTGGCATCTGTAGTCATTTTGAAAGAAATTGTTAGTGTGATTAAAAGTGAACCGTGTTGAATTTTAGGGAGATATTGTTAGAAGTATGTTTATCCAGCACAGCACACTTACTTGCCTTGTATCTCTTCAGTGAGAGACACTCGTTGCTTTTAAATTCTGATTGAAATCCTTCTGATTGAAGATTTTGTGTCAACTGTTTAGATGGGATGTGCTCTTTAATGGTCTGGTGTTTACATGCGCCAACGCATTTAATCACAATAGCAGTGTGACATTTGCAAAAGTGATTAATGTCATGCATTTGTCTTCCTCAATAGCTACCTTTCAGCAAAAACCCATTCAGCAATTTGGCATGTGTTTGATCAGCTCCTTGAAGATGGATATCTATCGTCTGTTCAGCGCAGTAGTTGTTGTTATTGTACCCCGTGCTGCACCCCAGTCACTGGGGATGCAGAAGCCATGGCATTCTTAATTGTTGGTCCCATGCGTGATAAATTGGGAGGGCTGTGTCAGGAAGGGAAGCTGGTGTAAAAAAGCCTATGCCAAATCAAATGGCAGATCTTGGGCGGGGCCCTGTTTGCCAGTGTGATGGAAAGACTCAAGAAGAGAAAAGTGGCATGGCTTTAGGGATGGCAGTGTTTGAAATATCTCCACAACCGACTGCCATGAAAGTTTGAAATTTAAATCATCACTTTCAGGTAAAAATTGCATGCTAACACCATAAACTAAAATAGTTAATGTGGTAAAGAACAGCGTGTTAGCATGCTGATGTTAGTATTTTGCACATAACACCACTGAGCCACTAGCATGTCTGCAGACTCTTAGTAGAGCAAAGACTATTTTGGGGTCAATTGCCTCAAATAAGTGCTCACTGTTGCTCTCCGCCAGGAAATGTTTTCAAATTTAAGTGCACAGTGCACTCAAAATGTATGAGAAATGTGCACATGAATAAATATACATCATGTCTGCTATCTGAACAGAGGACAGAGGACATGAGTGATCCAGAAAAGGAAGACTCGTGTCAGCTTTGTATTGCCTGTTTTCAAATATAACAATACATAGAAGAAAATGTGCTGACATTATGGATGGATGAATCCATGAAAGATTCATCAATGTCAAAACTTTATTCATACATTATGAGGCTACACACATACAGTAAGTCAAACCCAACGTCTTGGATAATAGTAGACACAGACCAAGACGAAAACTGGATGAAGATTTGGATTTAAATTGCTCACTTTACTCTCTGCAAGCCTTCAAAGGGCAACCTTCAGTCTCTTCAGATTCACTGATTTGCTGTTTCTGCCTCAGTAACAATAACCTTCAGGTCAACCTCTTCTCTTCTTCCTTTATGCCAGCATGTAGCTGTGCTACCCTCATCATTACCACCACATAATTCAACACTGATTTCTTTAGTGATTTAAGTTACATTTACACAAAATGATAAAACAGAGACAATCTAAAACCTAAAGACAAATGTACCCCCCTCACAGAGGGTAAAATCTGTAGATTCAGCTCAGCCAGCATTGACCCTTGACATCAGGTGGACAGCCAAAGGTGGGAACTAACTCAGACCTAGGGCTGGGTATTTTTCAACAATTGTGCTGGTGCTGATACCTTGACTTCAATACCGGTTCTTGAACTTTTTTCGAACCCAATTTTCTCACATTTATTTGAACAAAAAGAAAATACATTATACATTACTGTACAATCACTCACTTCAAAGGAGGAAGCTGTTCAAAGACCTGGGAGCAACTCGAGCTTGAACTTAACTCAACCTAGATAACTACTATAACTAATATGGTGAAATAAAACTGAATGTCTGTACAGTATTGGACTGTATAAAAATTATAAATAACTGTCAAAGGAATATTAATAACAAAACAGTATGGCAGTGATACGTGTGGTCTAATCCAAAGGTATGACTGTGTGTGTGTGTGTGTTTTATGTCGATCTGTAAACAACACCATGCCATCTAAAATGCTTTCTCCCCGCTTTGTCGAAGAAAGGATACGCTGCGGTTTCTAACCCATGTGGTGAACGGACTCACCAATACAGTTTGCACAAAGTTCACTGGGTTGTCTGTGCAGTTAAGCAGCTTGTGGTAAAACAAAAGCAAGCCCTGTCTCTGTGTGCAAACAGTGTTATTCCTGCACGCCTATACGACATGTAACATTAACAGCCTGCTGCGTGCTTATTGTTGCACTGACACTAAAGAATTTCACTCCACTGGAATCGAAATTGGGTACCAAATGACAAGACATTTTCCAACCGAAGTATCGACACAATTTGGTCAACGGGAACAAAACACGACATTGACATGACATGACATTTAAAACATACTGCTTCCCAGATTCTAAAGTCTGTGACATATCCCCCCCCTTCAAAAACAATCAATCAATATAGTGGAGCCAATGATACTTGCAGAGAGCAGTCATAAGTGAAAGCCAGATTACGTTGAACTGTTTTATTTTCTGGTCAGTTTTTTGGTGCCAATGGCCAACAGAGGGATCGACAGGTTCAGCAGACTCTGAGAACTCAACACATGGCTCAGCAAAAAATGTGGTCTGAAAAGGACCAGCTACATTGATTATTTCAATCTGTTCAAGGGAGGCAGGTATCTTTCCAGGGCAGATGGTCTCCACAAAGGCAGATCTGGCTGGACCATTTGCGGTTCAATCTGCGACAACCATCGGCCAGTCCTAAGATGGCGCTCCCTGACACATGAAGACAAAACATCACAACCTCAATATCAGCTCTGTTGACATCCAGCTCCTGGATCAGTCAGTCAGTTCCAATTCCTTCCCTCTTCACTCTCCCCTGGATCACTCCTTTTGGGATTCACTGATAAAATGGAAGTGCTGGTTAATACTGGCACTACATTCGTCCCTGTCACTGCCACATTGTCTGCCTCAATCCCAACCAAGCACATTCTGTAACTCCAACTTTGCTGATAACGAAGAGGACAAAAAGATGGAACAGCCCTCTCCTGTCCGAGCTGTGGAGTCAGACTCTAGACCAGACTACAAGCGTCACGATAGCATTCACGTGAACACACTGAACTGACTATGTATATCGGTTCTGTCTCATCCACACATGCATTGTTATTCTGTGCCCCTTATCCCCACCCCCCTACATTTGCAACCCATAGATCCTTGCATTTATGTTACTGCTTTTGGCAAATTTGGTGCAAAAGAGGTATGTCTGTGTGTTGGAGGGCAGCTTTCTCTAAGCTAAAACAAGTTGGCCTCAATTTAAACACTTCAAAACATGGTTTCTCCTGTGGGATGCTGAATCTGCATTGAGCTGGCTGGTATGGACATTTGCACAGATTAAAATGATTGAAAGATAAAATGAGAGCATATCTGTTGCGAGTAAAAAAACGACACGGGGTGATGAGGCCAGCAAGGTCACAAAAAACTCATCAGTCACCCCCCATCTCCTCTCTTACGAGTATCTCTAATAAGCTAAGATCAGAGATTATAGAACTGGATGTGATGTTAATGGATGGCTCCTCTCAACACCAAGCATATCTGACTGGCAAGGGAGGATGCACAGGACAGACAAGTTCCTCACTGCTCCTACCCTAAATTATTTCTCCTAGTGCCTGGTATAGTGGCCCCCACCAACGCCCAGAAGCAGACTCCTCTTCTAGACTTCCTATTTCCATTTTGATAAATAGCAGAATGAATAACATGCACTCAAGTAATTCTGCAAATCAATCAAATTTGATATTAATTACTCACCAGCCACAGTCTCTGTCTGTCTGTCTATAAAAAAAAAAAAACATTTAAATTGCCAAGGAATGCTTTTAACACAATCATTTTATTTTATTTAACACCAGGTCTTTGGCAGGCAAAACATTTTTAATTCATTATTTAATCATCAAGCACAATCTTGATTTTGTTTTTAACAGTGCAGCAGTGAGTCAAACTCTCCCACCTTCAGTTTTATGAGCAAAATTAGAGTGCATAAGAAAGGAGGTGCAGTTGCAATTCTGTTTAATAATTCTGCTTCTTTTTAATATGTTGCTTTTCAGTTTAAACTCATCATGTATAGCTGTATTCTACAGGCCACCTAAATACAGTGCAAACTTTTTTGATGACTTTGCTGAACTTCTGTCTATCATCTGGATTGACTGTGACTGCGTAGTTACTGTTGGTGATATTAACATTCATGTTGACACCATGGTTGTGTTGTGCATTCATGTTGGAAGAGTTGTGTTGTGCTATGGACTGACTCAACATGTGACGCACACAATAAGAGGCACACTCCGGACTTAATCATCTCCAAGGGTCTTAACATTTCTATGACTGTGGTGACTTTGAGATGAGTATCTCTGTGCACGAAAGTGTTGAATAGGATTTAATCAGAAAACGGTATCACTGAAAACACTCGCAAATTATTCATTCAGGCTTTCTCTTCCATACACGCCCTTTCTTGGGACTCCATCAATGATCTTGAAGATAATGCCATGGTTCTGAAATTACGAATGTTATTGATGCCATCGGTCCCACTGAGGTAAATGTAATCTCTGATAAGAAAAAAGACACCATGGAGAAATGCCACGCTGGTAAAAATTAATAAAAGAGAGTGTCGAAAAGCTGAACGCAGTGGGTGAAAAAAAAAACAAATCTCCAGATGCAATATGACATCTATAAAGTGAGACTTTGCATTTATAATTTTTAAAAGAGAAATGCAAGACAGTGCTTCTTCGCTGACATCATTGCCAAAACAATAATAATGTACGTGCCTTATTTGCTACTGTTGACAGGCTGACTACTCTCCTGTGTCAGTTGCCCCTGAACTTTTATCCAATAAGTCTTGCAATGAATATGCCTCATTATTTACTGACAGAATTCTGAAAAATAGACAAGCTGTCAGTTCTTCCATATCAGTTATAGGGCCTGCGTTGTTGTTGCGTCTTCTGTTTAACATTCAAACTGGCGAAGATTACAGAAAACAACAAAATATCTTACCATAATAATGCAGACAACACACATATTTATATAACAATATCAACAGGTGACAATGGTCCCATACAGGCACTAAGGAAGTGCATCCAACAAATCTATGACTGGATGTGTTTCTTGTACATGCTTGAAAGGCTGATCTGTATTCAAATGCTTGCAATCTGCAAGTTCAAATAGAATATTTATTTTGGTGTAGTCATGGACTCTAAATCTTAACATCCATAATTACAATTACAACTTTAAGAATATATTAAGAATGAAAGGACTTAGAAAGATTTAGAAAAACGTGTCCATGCATATATCCTCAGTAGGCTCGACTACTGTGATCCTGTCTTCACTGGTCTCTCTAAAAAGTTCATAAGACAGCTGCAGCTGATTCAGAATGGTGGTGCTAAAGTCCTCACTAACACCAGGAGAGACCACATCAGTCCAGTTCTCAGATCTGTACACTGACTTCCTGTGTGTCAAAGAATTTAAATACTTCTGTTGGTACTGAATGGATTTAGGGTCAAAATACATTTCTGATGTGCTGCTCCGTTATGAACCGTCCAGACCTCTCAGATCATCTGGGACAGGTCTTCTTACTGTCCCGAGGGTCAAAGATAAGATGGAGAAACAACATTCAGTTTTTATGCACCATATATCTGGAACAAACTCCCAGAAAACCTGAGATTCTTTCCAACTTTAATTCTTTTAAATCATGCCTTAAAACTGTTCTGTTTACCACTATATTTTATTAAGTTAAACAACTTGGGTATATTAATTCATCTCTTGCATTGCACTGTAATTTTCTTTCTACTGTTTGATTTGTCTTATTTGTTTCACTTATTTTCAACTTTATTTCACACATGTATCATATATGTATTTTTATACGGTATGTGTTTCTTTTATATCTTTTTTAATTTCTTTAGGTTTTATGTAAAGCACTGCTACACAAATAAACTTGCCATGGCAAATGAAGCACTGTGCAATCCACAAGCCAGAGAGCAGCAACTGTGAGAAACAGAGCTGTCTTTGTTTATCAAAAATGTTTTATAAATATTAGCATCAAATCAAATGACTGTGTAATGTGAAAGATTTGCTAGTACTACCAAACCCACTGGGAATCAACAGTGAACGAAGCAACTCTTTGCAGCTTTGTTGACTGATTGTCAATAGGTAGGCCATGAAAGTTATTGTTTGCTAACATGTTAGAGTAACACTTCACAATGCAGTACACAAAATTGTGAATAGTTACTAAGGAACGAGTGAGGAACGAATCAGGAATGAACTGATAATAAATTATTAAGTAGCTAGTGAATAACTCTACACTTATATAGTATAATGATAATTTTCTAGAGCACTGAGTGGGAGCTACTATATCAGTGAATCATCAGGTAGTGATTACTTCATAAATATAAAATATCGACATATTTCCTGACAAAATGACCGACTAATTACTTAATCATTAGTTACTTACTAAGTAAAATGAAACATCATACTAAATAGTTATTAAGTAATCCATTCTTACTTCATGATTATGACAAGTAGCTACAGAGGTTTTACAGATGAATTTAGACATTTCTAGTATAATATAATTTTCACACTGAGCCTCGTTAATGTGAATTTTTTACCCCTCCTAAAATCGCCTTCGGTCCCAAAAATCCCATATCGGTCGGGCTCTGTTCTTTTGTTTCTTCTGTCACTCCAGCCAGCGACTTTGTTTTTTTTTTGCAGCAAGTGCAACATTGAAACACTGTTATCAAAGAGGAGGACAGTCAAAACTTTGCACTTCCGACTGTGTGCTAATGATGTGACAGAACTACTATCAGAAAAGGGCAGCAATTTTATCATAAGATATTTTGATGTGGCTCTGACATCAGTGATTAAGGGTGATAGCTTCTGATAAGCAGTAATGGGCTGTCAGTGTATTATCTAGTGTCAGCAAAAGGTGATGTAGGAGTAGGAAGGAGCAGCAGCAAGAGACAGGGGGAAAAGAGAGGAGAGTATCATATGGAGGAAAAGTGCTGTTGACAGTTCCATCTTTTCCTGAGGCCAATGAAGTTATTTTGTAAAATAGATTTATAGGCACAAACCAGACAAAACAGACAACAGCAGTAATTTTCAATAACCGAACTGAAGCTCAACTGAACCTTAAAACATCAATGGCTCTCGCTAATATACAAAGGAGGAGATGGAAATAGGCAGAGCAGAGAATGTATTATGTTTATATTATAAGGTAACAGCATTAAGCTAAATGCAATGCAGACATTTCTCTTATTTACCTCTTTCTCTTATTTACCTGAGCACTTCTCTTTGGCTTCTGCTGACTAACTGTAGTCCCTCAATTTTCCACATGCAGTGGGAGTGAACTCAAATCTTTCACTGCTTACACTTTCCAGATAGTTTCCAGATGTCAGTGCACAGACCTTCCTGGTAATATATTTGTGAAGGGACTGCAAACAATTAATTTGGTTTACTGTGAGATTATTCACAAATATAGGAGTAATTATTTCCTCTTTGAAGCCTTACTGTACTATATCCAAAGGGATGTATGTGATCCATCTGTTTACAATGTTTTATTACATGTATAATCCTGCACATGAAAAATGACTAATCTCATCTGCAATTCAAAGATATTGTAATATTTGACTTACATTACAAACAAATATGAAGTATAAATCGATCAGGCATAACATAATAACCACTGACAGGTGAAGTGAATAACACAGATCTTCTGGTTATCATGGCACCTGTCAGTGGGTGGGATATATTAGGCAGCAAGTGAACATTTTGTCCTCAAAGTTGATGTGTTAGAAGCAGGAAAAATGGGCAGCGTGAGGATCTGTGCGACTTTGACAAGGGCAACATTGTGATGGCTAGACGACTGGGTCAGAGCATCTCCAAAACTGCAGCTTTTGTGGGGTGTTCCCAGTCTGCAGTGGTCAGTACAGATCAAATGTGGTCAGTGACGATCAAAAGTGGTCCGAGGAAGGAAAAGCGGTGAACCAGAGACAGGGTCATGGGCAGCCAAGACTCACTGATGCTCAAGGGGAGTGAAGGCTGGCCCGTGTGGTCCGATCCAACAGACGAGCTGCTGTAGCTCAAATTGAAAAAGTTAATGCTGGATCTGATAGAAAGGTGTCAGAACAATTTGTCGCTTATGGGGCTGCATAACATTATGACCACCAGGGTGCCCAGGTGCTCATGATGTATGGCTGATAGGTGTATTTGTAAAATTGTAAATGTTTCATAAATGACATGATCTCTCAGTTTCTCAGCTAAAGATAGATGGAGCTTTGATAGAAGCATGTTTATGGCCCTTTCAGAGTTGCTACCGGATTTGTACCTGGGATAGTGGGTCTAATAAGAGAGAGGCTACCTGGTGTGTGTGTCTGTGGTTGACTGTCTGTACACCGTAGCCGTAACCATTCTGTTTATTACTGTCAACATTACTGTTTGTCAGCCCTACTTATCTTTTTAAGCTCTGAATATAACACAATCATTGGCTGGCTTTTACTGCCACTGCAGAGGAACAAATCTGTTAATGCACAACATTGTTTTCAGCACTTATTATGTTTGCTAATGCTACCAAGCGCTATATGTGAGTTAGGCAGTGTTCTTCTGTTCATACCTTTGGCAGCAGCTGCTACCACAGTCAGGGTGATCAGTGTACAAAATAGACCCCAGAGTCTTGCCTATTTCGTCATTTAGGGAGGGACAAGGGAATTTATCAGGACGGAACTTTCAAATCCAAGCAGAGAGCTTTTTTTTTTTTAAACAATATTATGCATTATAATACAGTATATAAAATATATACTTTTATATATACTGGTACAAAAACTACAAAGAGGTATGAAAATGAAACATATAAAAACGTAAATGAGAACATATAACCAAAAGATAATAATATTCCTGTTCACCTCCACGTTGTGTTTTATTTCCAATAAACAAGAGAACAAATGATACACTTATTTTAAATGGATTGCACAGAATGACAAAAGTTGTAATCCTGACAGAAATTTGCTCCTATGAAGTTCTTGAAAACACTGACAGTACGTTATTGTATGCTATTTCTACACAAGACATTTTTAGTCTTTGGGGGAAAACAGACTTTATTTATTTAGTTATGATGCAATACAAGAAACAGAAATAAGGTGCACATCATAACAAAGTAAACTTAGTAAAGTGAACATAATTCTACACAGACTGATACAACTGGTGACGTTTAAAGATGACAGGAGCAGTGCAAATAAGGAGGGCTTACTGGTACTGTTTGATAAGGATGTTTTCCAGTGTCCATACTCAATGTGTTGTAATAAAAAAAATAAATGTGGTAAAAAAAAATGCAGAAACAGCAGGTTATGCTAGATAGCCTATTGTCCCTTTCCACATCCACATCCTCTTCTAGTTCCTCTCCAAGACTCTAAGGGGCTCCCAAGCCAAATAGCATATGTAATTAAGTGTGTTCTGGGTTTGCCCCAGAGTCTTCTCCCAGTGAGACGTTTCCAGAAAAAACTCCACACCATACTTATCAGACTCCTGAACCACCTCAACTGGCTCCTGTAAATATAAAGGAGCAGCAGTTTTAGTGGAATAGTGATTGAAGAAGAAATGCTCCCTCCTCACCATGACAGTCAGGTACAAAGCCTGCGTTTGTGCTGGTGTCACAATAATCCTTTACTCCATCTTACCCTTACCTTTTGAACCCAAAATACTTGAATCCCTTTACTTGGGTCAACATGAGCTATGGCCTCACATTTGAAAGTACTGGTTCTAATTAATTCACAGGTGCAAACCAGCTGCTGGAGGTCATGAACTTAACAGAGATACATCATCAGCATTAAGAGAGATCATCCTGACGTCACATTTGGTCAAATTACAAACATACTCTTTGACAACACACAACCTTGGCCAGTGGCCACACAGAATGCATTTGATTTGTTGCAGGAATATAAACACACAAGACACCAGGACTAGTTAGCTCGTAGACCCTGGTACCCCATATTCTCACAGCATGTACTGAATCTTTGACACATACACTGTCTAAAACTGTCTAAAACTGCAGATCTACACAAACTGTTATCCCTTAACCAGAGGAGATGCAACTCTGCAATAAAATGCATTTGTACTGCAGAAGGACTGGCAACAGAGCACATGTCTGGGTGTTGGGAGCCTTGGTTGTTGTGGTACTGAAGGCTGTGTTTGTGTTTTCCCTAGAGGCCTGACAAAGTGTGGACCCATGGGAGCCGAGGAAATCACTGCAACATTGGGTACAGAGGCAAGGGACAGCAGGCTGAAACTAGTAGTAAAGATTTTTGTAACCAATCTGAAATTGCCCCATGGAAAACTCACCTGAACCCAAAGTGCATAAATTAACTTTCATAAAAGAGAGAAGCTTCAGATGTTCCCTGCACCTCACAGTTGGAATTCTCCTTAGGCTTTTTAGTTGCTTGTTTTTACAAATCTGAAACTGTGCAGAAAAAAGAAAAGAAGTTAGAGAATTAGAACACCATTTACTCCTTAGCTTCAACCCCAGATATCACTGACCTCTTGAGACAGCTCTCTGATCCTATATATTCTTTGTGTTGACACGATATTTGGAAAATGTTGTCGTTTACTAGCATATTCGACATAACAACAAGGTTTTTTTTTCAGAGTAGTTATGTAGTCAGTATAATATTATACTGATAATTAATGACCTGACCTGAAATAAAGCTTAGAGCCATGAACACTTTACCTGTGCTTTGTAACTCTGATTTTAAGTGCAACCTGTTCAAAGAGAATACTACTCACCACTACAGAAGCAGATCAAGCCTTCTGGCTCTAAACATGACAGCAAAGCAGGAGGTTGTGAAGTTGAGGAGATGAAGAGACTAATCCAGGTCCAAATAAGGTAATATCCACAATCCGTTCAGTGGTTAAAATGAGGTTTAATCACTGTTACGTGTATGTCTTTTTAACTTTAGGCCAAGCAGTGCTAACACAGGTTAATTCCTCCTCTGTTTGATCACAGTCAGTGTCATATAGTGAGATATCCTGCATGGCCTAACGCCAAGAATGAGTCTGAGCGGTTAAATACAAGACAATCTGCCAACAATAACTAGTGCTTCTTCAAGGGTTTAGATTTTCAGTTTCATCAGTTGATTTTATTACTTTATCGTTTGTCAGAAGAGGGTTTATCTTATACCAGTCTTGTACAGTATGTCCTGGTTTATGTCTCTATTTACACAAGTGGCTGTTGAAAGTTGGTAGTTCCCTCATGAACATAACTCTTGTCAGATTACAGCACTCCTCCTCTGTCCATCTGTATGTTCAGTATGTTGCAGACACTCAAAAATGTGTAAAAATATGACTAAATATGCTATTTCTGGCTGAGCTTCTGCACCCTGGAAGGAAATAACTTCACATGGAAGGAGCGTATCTTTGTCATATTTTGGCAATGTGATGTGTGTTGTTGGAACATACTGATACTGCATACAGATGGACAACAGAGAAGTGGATTATGAGAAGTTTTTAATGGACATTTTAATATTGTTTTACACCATAAACACTTGTCACTATTGGAATCCATTGTAACTGTCTGACTTCAAGCTGGTGTTCTTCTTCAGTGAGAAACTACAAACTGTTTACTATCACCCTCAAAGCCTACAGGGGGGGAAAGTTTCCATCCAAACTTCGAAAAAGCAGGTGAAATTAACTGAATCAATGAGTTGGCAAAATAAAATGTGAAAAAGTAATCTGTGTTCCGATCAACCAACAACTGGTGTCAGGCAAAATTACAAGCACTAAGAACTCTGGTACATCATGACATTTTAATCTTCACACCTAAAATGCCATTTATGCTATTTTAATAAATAGATTTGTCTGCTCTGTTGACATTCACTGTGTGATGTTTGTGTGAGTTGTCATGGTGATAGAGAGGAGAATGATGTGCAAAAAGGGCACAGGGTGTGATGATTACATGTCTGCACTGACCACCGAGTTAGCTGAACAGCCCTGTTTTTCTCGTAAAGTGCCAAAACAATTGTGATATTTTTGTTTTTTTTCTAACACTGATGCTCAGATTTCTTTGTACAAATTCAAAAAGTGCATTAAAACAGGATGGTAGAGACAGTTTTGTTTTGTTTGCCACCAATGAAAAGGTTGACAGAAGGAATATACTGCAGGATCCAAATGGCTTGCACCGCCCTTGCCAATTTAAGGTCCAGGTGTGGAGGATTTAGTGGTTTGTAGTAGTGTCGTCGCAGATTGCAGCTCCCTTCCTTTCCAAACGCAAATCAGAAACTAAGGTGGATGACAGAAACACACAAAAACTTAAACACCCTTATCTAGAGCCAGTGGCTACTGTAGAAACATGGCAGTTCAGCACGGTGGACTCATTCTAAGGTAACAAAAACAGAACAATGTAATTATACACTAATGAAAACATACCTATGAATATTATATTCAATTTCTGCCAATACACCCTCCTAAATGCCACACAGAGCACCTTTAATAGAATCAGGTGCAAGCAGTATCCGCAACACGCCATCGGGTAATAAGTCCCAACCTGAGGCCAACCGCAACAAAAAACAAAATGAAAACTAGAATAAAAAAGAAACAAATGTAAAGAAAGCAGTGTTTAGAGTCACAAATATTGTACTTGAGTTTTGCTTGATTTAATTTCCTTTATAAAGACCTGTTCTATTTATGAATGTGTTTGAGTTTTGTATACATACACATACACCAGCTATTGCAGCATGCACTGGGAAGCAGATACACCTAAAGCAGCTCCATAAAGAAAGACACACACAGATTACTGTTCACAAATATAAAGAGCAATGTGTGTTTGGGCTGCTGGGGGACACCCAGACAAACACAGGCAAGCATTTAAAGTCCATGCCGAGGGGGCCAGGATCAAACTAGCTCGACTGTTACTAACCTCTGAGCCACTGTGACAAATCCTTCACTATTTTAATGCTGAATATTGCCCCATAAACAACGAGCTTCATGTGTCGTGGTCTTGCCGGCAAGCTCACAATAATGGAAGCACACACACTCCGAACACAGCGAAACCCATTAAAACATTACATGAAGAAGGAGCTGAAAACAACGGAGCAAGCAGAAGCGAAGAGTCAGTCTGCTGAAAGTGTGTCTGAATTAGCTTGTTCCATGTCCCTTTGGGTAGTATGTAAGAATTACAAACATATTAGTGTAGTATGTCTGCTGGACATCACTGATCCTATTCACTGCTGCTCTGTTTTTCCACAATCAAATCAGGCCACTCCAGAGGCAGTGGAACTTGATTGCGCAAAAATGTATGGAGCGGCTTGTTCTTGTTTTCACAGCTGTTTAAAAAAATACAGGCTATGTTCATTTTTCCTATAAATACTGTGGTATTAGAATCAATATTTTGTGAAAACGGATAATAGTTGGACAAGGTTGTATGAGCTCTTTTGTGAATCTGTGTTTTGTTTTGGTCGGAAAAAAAAAAAAGCGTCCCTCAACACTTTTCATTTACCTCCAAGGCCTCGCAACCTGCTTCTGTTCACTATATTATCAATGAATGTGGCTCGTCTCGTATTGACTACTCTGGCCTCGGTGTAACGAGTGTACAGCAGAGGGACACGAGCAGGCTAAAAACCCTGAGGTGAGCCTCGAGTGAAAAGATCATCACTTATAATGCTATTTAGCCTCTCCCACTGAGCTTTTCTGGTCAAAGGCCTGCAGTCTGCTGTGCACAACTCGTGTTATCAAGAATTAGGGCTATGTGGTGGCAAGAATCTGGCAATACGATACACACCACAATATGGGGGTTACGATTCAATATATTGCGATACTGTAAGCGATGCGTTATACTGAGATTTTTTAAAATCTAATTTTAGGAAAACTGCCATAATATAAAGAACACACCACCATATGCATAAAATCTTCTTCTTTAAAGTCTTTTTATTTAACCAAAACAACGGGGTCGGCATTTGCATTTATCACAGTCCCTGTAACATCCAACATCCTGACCAGTTTACATTTACAACACTACAAAAGCAACGTTCCCACTCCAGGACTTTTCCAGGACATTCTCCAGGAGTTTTTCTTGACAAAATAGGACACATGTTCACAGCAGTGGTTTGTGGGACAGGCTTTTGTGGCGCACTTGGTTTTTCTCACCAATTTTTGTGCTGCAGCCTCATCGAAGCATAAATAAATAATAAATGAATCTTCTACCCTATTAGTCTTTAAAACAAGAGGTGGAAGTGTTCGTTGCACATACGATTAACACTTATCAAACATAACAACTAATGTTAATGTGATTATTAATAGGCTGTATGTAGATGTGATTGTCTACAACACCAAAACTTGTTGCAAGTGGTGTGAACAGCTCGAATGACATGGGAGCAAAACTTTGTGTCTGGTAAACTCCCTTTGAATTGTCATACCACACAAGTTATCAAACCAACAGTTGAATTTCAACAACATACACACCCAGGTTTATGTTATCTAAAATACAATTAAATGAAACTTATTTTCCAGGATATATGGTCATTTTAATACATTTCCAGGTGTTTCCATGACTGCAAAACCAGTCTCTAAATTTCCTGAATATTTTGCAGCGTGCGTGGGAACCTTGAAAATATTGTGATATGATATTTTTTGATATTTTCTTACACCCCTATGAAGAATGAGGCTGTCTCATCCCCCAACTCACTCTCCCCCAAAATGAATAAAACATTTTAGTAAAAGCTAAGAGGTTCCCCGTGTGTGATAAACAAGCCCAAACAACTTAAACTAATTTTTCAGGACACATGAATGGACCGACCAAACCATGGCCCTCGTTGAAATATAAGTTTGACAGATTGTCCCCCCTGGCATCACTAATGTGCACAAGAGGAGGCCCATCAACAGGAAAATCTGCAGATTACAAATAACTGTGGATCAAGAGGAGCAATCAGTGAACTACTTGTTGCGTGGAAACGAGCAGGGGGGCTGATTACCTCCAGTTGGTTCGCTGAAAAGCTGATGCCAAATCAATTCTTCAAGGTGCACCTTTCACAAACATGCTGCAATGGTTTTACCAATTGGAAGAAATTCATGGAGCCCTTCCAAAGCGTAAGTGCTCTGGCATTGAATTCCATCTGATAACTCTGTCACTGTGACAACCGTGTCTGCAGAGACTGAGAAATCAAGTTTTTTGTCTCAGGATTTGTCCCTGTAACAAAATATTGTCTGATATTTCACTGCAGTTATACAGTGAAACGAAGGCAAATAGAGAGATTAAAACCAATGACAAGATAATAATAGGGTGATAATTGACTAAGTAGTTCAAGATGTTAACATCTGGACAAACCACAGCAGGTTTACAACAGATTAAGACTATTTATAATCAATCTGACATTCATATACAACAAAATCAAACAAATTTTATTATCTGTTATATTTAACTTTAATGTGTACAAAGTAAATCAAATATGCATGAAGCTTAGAGGTTGGAGAAGCAGTTATTTGACCATATGACTTCACAGATGGACTGAGAAAATATAGCTGAGGAAAGTAAACAAATATTATACATCCTCTTCACTCTCAATACATTCAAAGTGTAGTCTGGCATACTGCACATACTATTTACCTAAATCCAACCTGACATATTTTGTATCTTTGGGAGCCTTTGGGATTTCCACTGGAAGGTATAAAGTAAAAATCTTTGTTTAAACAGTGTTTGGCTGCACAGTGTGAGTTTGTATCGATGGAAACTCTGCAGGGTCCAGCAGAGGTTAAGTACTAAGTGAGCACAGAGGCCACTGCTCCTTCACCAACTACTCCTATTTTCCAGCTGTACATGTAGTAGATGCAGCATTCAAACAGCTTCATAGCAACTTAGCTGAAAGTCTGTTCCTCAGACCAAGCATTGAATCTCTAAACCTGCAATAACTGATTTTTTTTGCAACTTGTTACCTCTTATGTGCATTGTGTTGAATTTGTTAGCAAACAACAGACATGAATCAACATTAGCATTCATGAATAAAAGTCCAATATTCACTGTCTTTTAGCTTGTTTTTAGGATCCACCGACTCCTGAGGGTCTGAAAACGTTGAGAACGAGTGAACCAAAACAGTTCTGTGTCAGAAAAACAAAACAATAGGCTAAAAGAAGCCAAAAAGCAACTACAGAGCATGTGAGAAATCATTGTGGATTTAATCATTTATCACCAACGACCCCTTCCTCACTACACAATTATCTGATTAATTGTTATTACAAATATATTGATTATTGTAAAAGAAAATCCTCAAAGGTACATTTATTATGATTTTTTACATGCATAACAACAAGCCACATCAAGTCCCCCAAAAAATAACACTCAACTCAATATTAAATTGTGTAGAAAGGGTACATATCACACCAATTCTCAGGTCTGTGTCACAGAAAAGAGAAAGGCTGCAATACTGCGTGTCCTTAAAAAATCTCTGTGGTTTAGAAGCATAATAATGTACATCTCTGAGTCTGACTGGATATCCCCCCTCCAGCCTCTTGGACCATCTGGTAGTAATCTGCTAATCATTCCCAGAGTCCTTTTAAACTAAATGGAGAAGTGGCAAGTACTGTATTTATTGAGCTCCACATGGAACAAACTTCCAGAAGTTTACCATCAACTTTGAACACATTTAAAACCAGGCTAAAAAGGTTGGTTTCCACTTCTTTTGAATAATTCTCCAGCACTCTTAAAACCTGAATTTAATTTTTTTAACATGTTTTATGTCAAACCAGTGTGTAGATTTAGTGGCATATAGTGGTGTAGTTGCAGACTGCAACTCCCTCTCTTCACTCTCCTCTTCCAAGCGAGAAGGAGAAACAATGGTGGCTGTGATTTGGTTTGTCCAATCTGGGCTACTGTAGACACATTATGGTTCAACATAGTGGACTCGCTCCCTCTAGATAAAAACAGTTCATTCTAAGGTTAAGAAACACATCAATTTAATATTCCATTTGTCCAAATGTTACACAGTCTTCAAATGTCTTAAGCTGTATTTCTTGTCTCAGATATTTTATGCATATATAAAACCACTGAATAAAAGTGTATGAAATGTCCTGTGAACTTGTTTCTAATGAACAGAGATTCATTTTCCCTGCCTACTCTCCCTTCTCACCAAACTTGAGGTAACTTCATGCTCTCAATCTTATTTTTTAGTTGATTCCACTGTTGACTCATCACAAGCTGCTGTTCATGGGGGCAAAAACTAAACAACTAAAATCCAATTTTGCTCAAACTACTGTTTTGGTGGAATGATGCATTTTGACAGCCTCTCCGTGGACCAGATGACTGATTTTGAAAAAACATTTTCTCGTTGACTGCATCTGAGAAGTGCTCGCTATAAAGGACTGTGATTACTGATTGACAGAAACAACAATTTTCACTCCAAACCCTGATAGAAAACACAGTGATTTCGAAAGTCCAAAGTTTGACTCCTGTGCGCCCACTTTAAACTCCTGTGTATTTTTCAATTTTCTCTATAGCAAGTAAATATCAGGGGTGCCAAACTGGAAGTGTAAGGGTAACCTGAGGGCACAGTGGTCCTATCTGGCAACCCACAGAGCCCAGCGTGACACTGTCTCAGTCCACAGGAGCTAAAGGCTGATTGATGGTAAGAGCTTCTCTCTCGGTTGAGGGAAGGAGGAGAGGACCAGAGAGCATTAGAGAGAGGGGCAAAAAAAAAAAGAAAAGGACTGATATTGAGCGTGAAATGAGCATAGAAGTCTCATTAAAAATCTCCATGTGGCTTGCCGATGTTTAACTTTATGACGGACATTAGATCTCTGTGGTGTGCGGATACGTATCGAGGGTGGTGGCGGAAACCCACCTCTAGCTAAATCAATTGGACAGGTATGAGATTAGGAGAGGCTGTAGCTCTTCTGAGTGTGAAAAGTTTCCCCGTCAGCCATCCCCCGAGACAGAGGAGCAGGCATGTGGCCCTGTGTGATACAGGTGGAGGCTGTCGGAGGTCCAGTAGCAGGTGACCTCAGCATCCCCCCTCTGCTGGGGCTTGTTTATGTACTGCTCCCTTTTTATCACACCTCACCACAGGCCTAATTAACAGGCTTTTCAACTGAGTCCAGGGCCCATCCAACAAGGTGTGCTGTGCATTAATACTCTAACACCAGTAACTTGAGTCCCTCAGACCCTAGCCAATTAATCCTAATATAATTAGAAACTGGTGAGGTTCAGGAAGGTAGATATTTATATCAAAATCACTGGCTTTCCTCTCTGTCATCATTGCCTCACAGTTATCTCCTGGAGGCTCCATTTGATATGAAACTCACAGATTACTCTTTGGCACTGATTCAAGGATATGTCTTCTGTTAAATGATGAACCGGGCTAAACCATTTCTTGTGGTGGAGCTAGAATTAAGCTGGGATGGTACAAGGTGCGAGGAGAATTACTGGGATGCCAAACCAGCCGTAGATTACTCTACTGACAGCATACATTTCCCTGTTTATTTAAGGGCAGGCGCTGTGCGTTATTATTAATCTTGTATGATGTGTTAACTCTCACCACACGTTTTAATCAGCCTTTTCATACAACCAGAACTTGCAACTCACACTGTTCGGATACACTGGCCATGGCGTGGTGGTCACGCTGAAGCATTGAGCCCCTGGTCAGTTCTGTCAATTTATAGTTCAATTCAATTTTAACAGTCATAACAGAAGTTAGCTCTGGACACTTTTCATATAGAGTAGGTCTAGCCCGCAAACCTTATAAAATGAAGGGGATTATGTCTCCCACAATGTTCATAAAAGGAGAGAAAGGCAGTATTATGTTGGGCAATTCCACTATGAGTGGAATGTAAGATATGGAGTTGGAGATGGAAGGTGCAGACAACGTGGTCTGTGTGTTTGCAAGAGAAATGCAGTTTTACAGCAACTCTGAAGTGGCATACAATCTCTAAAATTAGAAATCTACAATGAGTCATGGTCTGCTAGCCTGGAAACCAGACTCATGTTTCATTTGCTCTGGGAGATGTCTCTGGCCACCCCCCAATTCAAACAGATTTCCACCCAGGAAGTGCAGATCGATTATGAATCTAAATTTGGTTTCTAAATTGACTAGTTCTCGCCTCAAATGTTTTCAGAAACACGTTTTAGTGTACTGTTTAGCTACAATTTAAGCAAAATTGCTTGAAAACGGACCAAGCACCACGGCAACTTTCATGTGTCACTCAGCGCTACCTCATTTGTTTCAGATGATTGGTTCCAGGTCTCTCTGATTGCATCGAGAATTAGTCTGGCGATGCCAAGCCGACCATTTGTGGTCAAAATTGGACTTAATCCGGCCACTGCCCAGCTTTGCAGATGCAATCGGATCTTAAATGGGCTGTGAAAATTAATATCAATGACCATAAAAAAAGAGCAAAGAAAAAATTTGATCAATGAATAAACCATGAGCCTAACTGCTACGTTGTTAACAGTTTTAATATTGAATTCGGCATTTTAGTTTTAACTGACAGGCTCTCAATCAAAATGCCAGTGTGTCACTTCTAGATATATGACAGTGTTAGAAAAGTCATTCACATTCTCACTCTATGTTTGAAATTGTATCACCAGTCTGGCCTTTTGTGCAGTCAGCGACATTTTCATATGACGCACATCGTGTCAAAGATCACAGTCGTCTGGTCAAGTGCTGGAGAAGCTCTATTTGTAACAACACGTTTGGAAAAAGAAGAAAGTTTGCTCCAACATGCAGCTAAATGGAAGCATCGAATAGAAATAGAGAACTCGGTTCTCCACATTTTGAGCAGTTATTTCCATCAGACCTCTTAATCCCTCAGACTCGCTCTCCATAGATCTATTTGACATGAGCCTACTCTATTAGTCGAATTTTAAGCCCTGAGCAAGAATTAAACACAGAATAGGTTTTGGACAGGCTGGTGGTTTAAGTACTGCACTCATTCTCTTCTCACTCAGAGGAAAGTGAAGTTGGTGACCTGTTTTTTTCTCAAACCATTAAGGGTCACTGAAATCCTTTATAGAGTGTGTTTTAAATGTGTGAAATTGAACCCTAACAGTAATAACTGTTGAATGTTGCAAACAAACAGAGGATGAATAACATTTTACAGCGAGTGAACTCTCAACGGCGAGTAATTTATCCCACTAAATTTAATTATTTCACTTATTTAAATAAGCTCCTTACAGTGCCATTAGTGCTTATACCTTCCAATGAAAATCAAACTCCTAACCTAACCAATGTTTTTTTTTTAATCTCAGTTCACTAAGTATATATATAGAGTTAGCTGACTTTCAGTGGAATCATATAGTGAAGATATGATTGTATTATAATATTTTCTATAGGTTTTTGTTCAGATTATTGATGCACAGCAAGCTTGAATAGTTTGGTCTAACGTATAACAGAGAAACAACAGATTTTAGCTGATTTTGCATACATGTGTCATATCATAAAAGCTGAGTATCAGTTCAAATTTCTCTATACTTGCTCCGATAAGATACTTTTATTTAGTACAGTTTTTTAAAAAAAATCATAATTACACCTTTTCTTTGAGAAACACTTAATTTAATACAAAACTTTTTACAAAGTGCCATCTTATAGCACTTGATGGTTCAATACTCAGCAGGTCAATGCTGAAATATTGAGGTTCATCTCTGTTTGTCATATACAGGGTTGCATATTGCATGTAAAAGAGTTATGTACTCAGGATACAAAGAAAGGTAACTAATCCGTCACAGTTACAGAAGAAAAACATGTAATCAGATTACAGATTTAGTAAAAATGGGGATTATTTGCAGGTTTATTATTTAAAAATACATTTAAAACATGCACATGCACAAACATTACAACACATCATAAGTTTACACCACTGAGGTCTGGAGTGAAAACACATCTAATCTTACAGTTACCAATTCATTATAATGGCCTCTAGTGAGAAAGATGCTTTCACTGGGTTGGAAATTTCACCATTATTGTCTTTAAAGCAGAAAAGAGGAACCTCACAGTGCAGTGCAAGTTATGCCTTCCAGCATGAAAATGGTCTGGGCCTGATTTTGCTTAATAAAACATTTTATAATTCACTGAGCAGAGGACACATTTTTGATGCTAAAAATCTTGGTTTACATTTCCAAGATTACATTGTTCTGTTGTCTGACTGAATACATCATCTTTCCCTCTCTCTTGTCTTTATTTGGATATTTGGTGTTGAGCAAATCTTAACGGAAAGTAATCAAGTTACGTTAGTTTAATATTGTGATAAGGTTAATGACTACAGGTAATTAGTAATTGTATCAGATTACATTTTTAAATTAACCCTCCCAACCCTGGTTATATATCACTCAATATCAGAAAACATTCTTATTTTTATCCTAATATTGATTTCTACTGTGTTGCCTGGCCTCAGTAAGCACTGACACTGTCGACACATTCAGGAGATTTTTCCTTTTTCAGTAATGTCAAGTGTACATACTGTACACAGTTTAGATTTTAGGATCGAAGGAGAGAGTTTTGAGTCACGATTTCACCCTTCTAGCTGGGTGCCCTGCAGGTTGTGCGATGACCCTGAGCGTTCACATATTTATAACTGAGGTCAGTCTGCTGTCAGCCCGTTCGTTCTGCTGATCCCAGCCCTGTCTTCCACACTGCCCTCACCCCTGTGTTGATAACAGCCCTTACAGCACTTGAAGTGCGGTTTTGCACTTCAGCTGCAATCTCCTGCTCGCTTCAATCCGTTGTCTCACCTCCTGCTGCGACCAGAGCTGTCACCTACATTTCACTCTCACCAACCCGTTTCCCCCCCATCCTTCCAAAGCCTGCTGTCCCACAAGTCATTTATCAACCTGTTTGGACAACTCCCCCCTCCTTCGCTTCTTCCTGTAGCAAAAGCATGATTTCTAATTAAACCCTCTAACTGTGAGGTTAAGAACCAATTTCATGCACCTTACTCTTGATAAATAGGCAGTGGCCCCTTCACTCCTTCAGTCCTTTCCCTATCTGTTGTGCCCAGGCTACTCTGGCATTACCAGTCTTTAGCCCGCACCATTCCTCTGAGTTTCACTTCTCCCAGATAAGTTTCATCAGTAATAACATCTATTATTCATCTTTCTTCAGAAATGTCATTAATGGAGAGTCAATGAGGGAGCAATGAAGTGAAAAGACATGAGTACAGACCATTTATTGCAGAAATAATTCTAATAGGCACAATAGGAAGCATATCAATTCAAACCCCTTCCAAACACATCTTTTGAGCTCCGGGGTCCAAGTTTTAAACCAGAGAACTGTTCTGCAAGAGTTCAGATTTTCTTACGGGATTGTGCTCAAGCATTAATTTAATAATAACTTATAAGATTCATTGATTCTCCAAGATGGAATGTAAAACATGATCCAAAAAAAATGGCAACTCATTTTCTGAAAGTAGAAGAAAAGGCAGAGGCATTGATTAGGGTCTTTGACGAATAGTCATGCCTGAAGGCTCTGTTGGACTGGGGATTAATTACTATCTTTGCTCTGGAAAAGGAAACATTGATCTGAGTGAGTGAAGAAAAGGAGGATTAATGACAGGCAGCTTTATGTTGATTAAGATTAAGTGAGACAGACAAAAATTTCAGATTTGAATGTCTGACACGTCAGTGCGAGATGATTAGGCGTTTCACTTTGCATTTGAATACTACACACGAGATAACTGAACAAGGTGGCTACTTAACATTGAAATGATATCTCTTATATTTGAAGTATATTGCTCAAACATTTATTTATACATTGTAATTTTAATTTCTACACATAAATGCGTGATAGGAATTCATCCATCCTGTATTTCCAGACAGTATAGCGCTATAGTATTGCTGTCAAATGAAAACCATATCTAAAATATTAACTCAAAATTTTTCAAATAACCTGAAGGATTAGTTCCTTTATGGGTTGTAAAAAGCCTCTTACTTCTTGAGGCTATAATCAATACTTTTCCAATAATGTAAGAGGCGTTGCTCGTAGTGATGAACCTAAAGAGAATTATCTCCCGAATCTTGCAGCTCCCCTCGGCGTTACGGAGCTGTACAGTTTCAGCTCATTGTTTAGCTGTTTGACACACTTTACCTTTCTGGTTCACTTTCATAGCATATTTTCTGTGAAAAAGATATAAAAACCCACTGCACATTTACCTGCTATGCACCAAACAGCAGACAGACGCAGTTAGGAGTTGGTAGAGACCAAAAACAGAAGCTAAAAGAGGGTGAATATTGGTCTTACAGACGCCAGATGGAGTCACTGTGACAACAGTGAGCAACTGTTTGGTCATTAGTTTGACATACCAACTGAAAAAGTGATGGAGTTAATGACGTGTTCAACACTATGAGTCTACAACTTTGCTAACATGCTCACAATGACAGTGATAATGCTAATGTAACGTGTTAGCGCTAACATTTCCTTATTAGCACTAAACATAAAATACAGCTGATGGGAATGCTTTTAGTTGTATTATCTGCCTGATTATCAGATTTTTGTCGACATTCATCCAATCAATTTATCCAATTGCTGATAAAATAAATGTACTATTTAAAAATTACTTCTTTGGCTTTAATGTAGCCGCCACTCTATAGTTTCTGTCAATGTTCCCCCCACAGCACTATCTGATTAGTTACCATTGACAGTATTACTTATTATATAAGTTCACATCACAAGACGGGGAAGTGGAAATATTCAAAAACAGTACAAATACCTTAAAACTGTTCTTAAGTACAGTACACGAGAAAATGTACTGTTACACTGCAGTTAAAAATACTGATTTTCAATTTTACTGCAAATCTATACCAGTTCCAAATATCGGTTATCAGTTATTGGCCACATTGATCAATCCCTAGTTAGTGTTGCAGGTTTTTGTTCATTAACCAAAGTTTATAACGATTCATCATGAAACAAGCATGAATGTCTGTTCTCAATCTCACTGCAATCCATCAAATAGTTGTTGACCAAATGATCCAGATGATCAGATTGTAAACAAGCCACCAGCAGTTGACCCCGGTTATCTCAACCACTTTATCTGCAGGTACAGCTGAAAGTGAGCCCACCTGGAATTTTGGTAATAACGGCTCATTGCGCTAGAAAACTGTGTGTACAGCGGGTCGTAGCTGAATCAGGAGGTCAGTCCGTAAACTGTGATCGATGTTTATAACAGGTAATTGGGGTAATAGCTTTGGCCATCATTTTCTTTTCAAAGTATATTTTGCTAACCTGGGATTTGTTTACATCTGACAACTGGTGTGCACCGTTGGAGATCTCAGAAATTATTTTGCTGAGTGCAACATTATCATTACCATACTTTAGCCCCTAAAACTAATAAAATCCTAGGTTATAATAATTTTTATGCCCCATTGTTTCATTGTGCCTTTTTATTTCAATGCTGAATCCTCCCCACTTTTGCTGCAGTGGCCAAAGTTCCCCACAGAGATCAATAAAATGTACTCTTATCCTGTCTTATTAAGATTAAATCTCACAGTCCACTTAGTGCACACAGAAGTAATTTAGGAAAGTACACATAGCCCAGCAAGACAACTAATTAAAAAAAGTTCAAATTTGGTGGTACATTATTTCCTTCCCCCCCCACATAATAATTGGATTTGGTATTGTTTCAGAATTTCTTGCAGTTTTAACATAAACCCTCCTCTATTAAAAGCCTCAGCATGGTCAGGGTGTAATGCCACTGTCAGGTCAGGGCTTACTGAATAAACCAAACCAGTGTCTGCTTACTCTTGTGGAAGTCAGCTGGGTTGTTTAGTAGCTTCAGGACAACTTAGGAGTGATTTCTCCTTTGATTTTTCACTGACAATCACCTCCCCTGTTAGACTGCCTCTATCAACCCTGCCTCATTTACACTTCACATCATGAACCACACCAAACAGACTAGTGCAAAGGTGATGACAGAAGCGCCTCTAATTTCAAAGAAATGCTGCTGCTAAATTTATATTGAGACCTAAGTTCTGGATTTATATATAGTATATAACATTTATACGGTTCTTCCACCTCGTGTCTAGGTTTGCCCTTGGTTCTTCTCACACTACACTAGAAAACTTCCCCTCCCATGAAACCCATTCAGAGCCCATTACGTGCTCTACAAATTGTATGGATGTCAATCAAAAACTGCAGATGGTATTCCTTCTTCTATAAGTCATCTTCTGAGCGCTCAGCTGTAAAAGGGAAATCCTTTCACAGCACTCTGTCATTGGGAAAGTGATGAGTCACAAGCAGAAGATAATGACGGAGCCCATTTGGGAGGATAATTTTAAAATCTGTCATCGGAGAGAGAAAGAGAGAGAGAGAGAGGCTGAAACTCACAGATTTATATTTATAGTGAGATTTCCGTCACCAAATATGCATTACCATTTTGTACTGCATGTCCTTTGGTTTTTCACTTTGAAGGAAATTAAATCATATTTATTTTCTCTGCTGCTGTGCAAACACAAATAGGATGACAAAATAAATTACACAAACAAAAAAATAAATTGTAATAGCAAAAGAAAAGCAATGAAATGGGAATCAGCCAGAATGTATGTTTTAGTACAAAAGCAAAAGCCACAACAACCGACAGTATTCTAGAAAGAGCAGTGTGTGCTTCATATATAATGGAAAGGTAATGTGGACCAAAAACTTATAAGGTGCTGACCACTGTAAGTAGATTTGGAATAAAACACACATTTATCATCAGTCTGATAAAATATTTTAGCCAGCTGCTTTAGCATCACCCTCGCCCCCTCCTCCTTTATTGCTCTTGGGAAAGACATTCATTCAGACACTTGATCTCAGTGTAGTTCTCCAAATGAATCACAAGGTTAGACAAACCAGCAGAGTCTGAAGAGGCAGTCAGAGGCAATGATGGTCATTTAAGCAGACAGTGTGAGGGTCACTTTCCTAACATGATTTATAATAACTGGTATTCAAAAGAAATGTAACCCCAACCCTTGAAATAAATAGAATATATAACAGACTAGACTATTAACCATTTGATCCTGAATGATTAATTTTGTGCAGAAAATAACACCGTTACCTTTCAGTCATAACCAGTCGGACATCATACACATACTGTACTGCTGGAATCAGCACAACTTAAGCTGAATTTATTCCTGATGCAAGGGGTTCATGGGAGTCCCAGCAAGTAGACCTAGGGCGAAGGTTTTGATTTATAGTTCAATGCTGGATTTCAAAGGTCAAGAATGAACTTACATACAATAAATCCAACATGGTCGGGAAGTCCTCAAGTATTGACCTTGCATGTCAACAGATCCATCTCAATGACAACTGTGCAAACTTAAACGCTAAAATAAGACCTTGGGTTAAAAGCTCCAGGAAAAGGTAGTCGACTTTCAGTCAGGATTGTTCAGTCAAAGTCAACAAGTCTGTTTGAAGTAATGAAAAAGGCATTACTAAGTTATAACTCTCTTTCTTAATCTTTCTCTAATGAGTCCCCAAACCTATTAAAGTGTAATTCAAATTCTCTGCTGTGCCACTTTAAATGACCAGTGTGTAGAATTTAGTGGCATCTTGCGGTGAAGTCTGTAGAAACATGGTGGGTCAACATGGCGGATTCCATGGAAGGCGACCAGTGGTGTCTATAGATATAAAAGGCTAATTGTAAGGTAAGAAAAACACTCTTATATTCAGGTGATTATACACTTATGAAAACATACCTATGAATATTATATTACATTTCTGCCAAAAGCTATTACACGCTGGGCATTTAAGATATAGCCTCGTGGCTGTTAATAAAGTGATAAAACTAACCACCTTGGGTTCAAAGAAGTATATTTAATAAAATCAGTCAAGGCAATTTAAAGGTTTCAAGCCATGTACATTTACAATAATTCCCACTTTATTAGATGAAGAAGCTTGTGTTTCAATTCCCACAGCACAAATATCTCTTAATATCCCTAGAAATAGACCTGTTAATTTTTGTGAGATGGTTCCCTGACTGATGAGACTGTAGCAGGGAGGCAGAAAACAAGGCAACATGTGGTCTTGTTATGATGTTACCCTACAGGCCTATTGACTTGAAGTGTTTGGATTTTACCAGGTGCATGGCAAATCTCTTGGTTGAAATTATAACAGCCTATTTGCCATGTGGCCGACAGTGGCAGTTTGTAGTTTCAATTGAATTTTATCTCAGCAGCCAGCTATTTGCAGATCATTACACAGGGAGTGCAAGTCCTAGATTGCCACTAGAGCGGCGTCGGCCTTGTGCTAGTTTGTTTGCTCATTCATTTATTTATGCTATTCAAATCTCAACACCGATGCTGTTCATTTGGGATGCTAACAAACTGGTTCAAGGTTGTTGCAATGGGACAGATCGAGAAAGAGAGAGAGAGAGAGAGAGAGAGAGAGAGGGAGAGAGAGCTAGCAGTGCATTCAGTGCCAGCTTGCTTCATTTCTGTGCTGGCAAGCTTTATCACACACCCACACTATGTTGCCATCATATAAAATGTTAATTCGAGAAGTGTAACGTTGTGGGACGACAGCTGAATCGCTGCCAAAACATGCAGGGCCAGGACTGAGGGAGGCAAAGGCCAACACCAATGAACTGGAGAGATACACCGCTGCTAGTTCAACTGCCCGTGGCCAGCTGGCCACAACAAAACATGCTCTGAACACAGATGAATATTTCTTGAGCACTTTGACAGACAGGCATACATTTTTTCTAGTTGCCTAGTCTAGAGTTTGACAGTGTCTCTGCTTGTACTCTAAACCCACATAAACCCACAGCATGCTGCCTGGTACAGGAATAACTTAGTCTGTTCACTCGCGGCTGAACATTCTCACATGCAAACAGTATGTAACAATAGCTAATGTCTAGCCGATGTTACATCTTTGTGGAACATTTTCCCTTGTCAGTCGGCACACCTCCACAGATGTTGAGGCTGTCTAGCTTCAGCGCCGTTTCCCCACGGGAAACATCTGGCACCACCCACAATCTGGATGGATGCGAATGTGTTAGAGGAAGAGGAGAGAAAAGTGTTGATTGCAGGTCCACAGAGGAGACAGTTTTTATGGTTGACCATTCATGAACTTGTGTGGAGGTACGTGCATTAAATAAAGGAACTGTAAGGTTTGTTTGAAAGGTCTGAAGATAAAAGATTACAACATACCCAAAATAATTCCAAGTTTAGATGGTTGAATTTAAAGTCCAGGTTGTAATTTCTCCTACTTCTGTTAGGTTGAGTAAATTCTACGATCCCTCGACTGATTCAACCCTTAAAACCTACAGGACAAATGAAATGCATTAGTTGATCAAAATGATGATGCTCAATGCCACACAAATGTCATGTTTTACCACTAGTATGACATAAATGAAGTACTTAACCCCAAACCGCTGGTGTTGAAGAGTTTACATGTATCCTCCACCCTGACTGTCACATCTTTTATGTTTCACTGGAAAATATAAAACATCCCACTGCTTCAGGCATTGGCACTGAATGTTGCTACCGAACATAATTTGTGAATGTAGATCAGCTGTATAACACTGCATATCCTCCAACTGTGTGCAACTGGTGATCTCTGAGAATCTGTTGCTGTCGGTTTTTTGCCATTTGTGGTGCAAATATTTTGGCCAGGTTGATGAAACTGAATAAAAATCCAGTTCTCAGATATTTTACTACATTTCAACGGAAATACACACAGAAGGACACAGACAAGTAATTGGATGTATTGAAATAGTATATCCTGATGGAGACAACAGTGTATGTGAATCTACTTTATCAATAGTTTGAGCTGCCTTTGCCTTTAATCTGTAGGTCTCTTAGCCACACTGGCAGTGGATGGCAATGTCAGTCAGTTGATCCACCACTTAGACCCAGAATGAAATCTATCAAAAGCTACTGGATGGATTATTATGATATTTGATGGAAATATTCATGGTTCCTAGACGATGAACCCTAATGATTTTGGTGATCCCTTCAGCCTCAACTGTGCTTTGTGTTTAATGCTAATTAACACATTCTTGCATGCTAACATGCAAAAGTAAGATTGTGAACAGGGTTAACATTATACCTAATGTTAACATCAGTATGTTACCATTGTCATTCTGAGCATGTTAGCATACTGACATTTGCATTTAGTTTAAAGTGACAAAATACAACCTCACAGAGCTGCTACCATGGCTGTAGACACTCATTTAGAGTCATAATGATGTTCTCATGCTAATTTTGCATCCTTTTCTTGTTCTGTTTTTGTTAATGTATTGTCAACACTGTAGAATAATTGGTGACTTGAATAGATTAGGTAGATAGGATAGATAGACAAACTGTAGTCAGGAAGAAGAATCAATAAACAATTTGTAACTTTGTGACTAATAACTGACTAACTGACATATTGGCATATTTCTTACTGATTTGTGTAGATTAACAGCTGATTGGAGTTGCGGGCAGATGGCGCTCAGCTCCTCCTCACCAGCTATGGCTAAAGGGATGGAAGAGGCGAGAGACACGACAGAACAGATCTTAACAACCTCCCAGCTGGATAAGACGAATGGAGGGACTGATCAAGTCAAGTTAAGTTTATTTCTAAATCAATTTCCAGAAAAACATCTGTGACAAAGAACTTCACAGACAATAAACACAGATAAAAACAAGGACACAGTGTCACAGATGAGACACAGAGAGTGAATGATGCTGTTTCATCGTGTTGTCTGTAGATATACCATATGCCTCCTAATGGGCACTAGGGGGCAGATTGACTAATCATGTCTGTGTGAATGAGTGAATAAATGAATGATTAGGTAACTAAATTACTTTGTGGATCCACAAGGGGCTCTGCATCAAAAAAACAAACGATAAAAAATAGAGGGACAAACAAGAACAAGAGCATCACTAAGTCCAACAGATGGGGCCAGAGCTTATGTTTGGGGGTGGAGAAGCTTTGTGTAGCCGCTTGCATGTGTGTGTGTGTGTGTGTGTGTGTGTGTGTGTGTGTGAGAAGGGATGAAATCACATTGGAGTCCACTGGAGAAATAAGTAAATGACAGACTGCAGGCAAGTAGATAAAGGGAAACGAAGGGCTAGCGGCTGATGCTTTTGAGGGAGGAGGCATTGTTGTGGAGGGCAGTCAGACGGACTCCTGAAGTGCTTCTTGGCACGCCTCAGTGGAAAGAGCCGCCGACTGAAAGTGCTCCATTGCATTGACATTTTGTCATCGAGAGGGTGGAGGACATTGTCCGTAATAGCAGACTGCAAACATCGTTTTCTCCACCACTACCCTGAGTGAGTCTAGTTCATCCCTCCGGCAGGACTGGCTTTTCTCAATTCTCACCAACTTGTTCAGAAATGTGTGTCCCCTGAAATGATACTGCGCCCCGCCAACAAACACCCTCAATCCTGTCAGAAAAGCTTATGGACTCAAGTCTGACAGGCACAGGATTAGTGCTGAACCAATTGGACTAATAATTGATCAATAGAAAGTTAATCGACTTAAAAATAAAATGAATTGATTAATCCTCTAAGTAATTTATCAAGCAACAAATTCTAAGAGTCGACAGCCACACCAACAGATCTGTGAGGATGTACTTTGTCACAGCGGCGCTCAGAGCTAAATGATCACAATGACAATATCACCATCCTAATTTTATCATGTTACCGCGTTCCTCGACTTAGTTTAAAAACGATGGGCTGATGGGAATGCCATTAGTTTTATGGTCATAAACCCACGTACCTGACAATTATCAGCCATGCTGCTAGCATGACGTTATGATTGTAAATTGATTACATTTTGGTTATGGACTGTTTTTCAGATAAAACAAGCAATTTTGAATATGTCACCTTGAAATGTGTCGAACATTTTATAGACTAAATGACTGACTAACAAACTGATAATGAAAATAATTATTAGTTTGCGCCCTACAGAGGACAATCAGCAAGCTTTTGGTATAATATATGTAAGATGTAGTTGTTCAAACATTTCAGAGCTGCTCTGGAGTCAGAAATAATCAAACTGGTTGATTAAAACCTCAGTGGGTGGAACCAAAGAGTAGGTCCAACTAGGGCCACACAATTAATCCAAATGTTATCGAAATTGCAATATGGCCAAGTGCAATATGCAAATTACAGAAGCTTCAATTTTTTGATAAAGGTAATATGTGTGACAAAACAGCATTATAATTAAATACTGTGGTGCTGCAGAGATGCCCTGGCCAACAAATCTTGCTCTCCAGATGTAAGAAAACATGTTTGTTTTGTACAAACCCCCAACAATTTCTCATTATGATGATTTAAATAGTTTTTTCAGCAAAAATTACATTTGTAATGCGAATATGATCATTCCCACACTAATCGTAAGTCATATCGCAATTGCAGTATCTGTTGTAAGAATCGCAATATGATGTTTTTACCATATTTTGTAGCCCTAGGTCAATTTAATCAACTGGTAAAACCTTAATGGAAAAGACTAGAATAATGTATTACACAGCGATTTTAATTATTTTATTCCTAACAGTTAAATGAGCTCACTAGCTTACGTCATTATCTATTTGCCTGTGTTTGTACTGTGAAAATAGAAAACCATCATAACTTACTAAATTAGACGTAATCACTTTGATATCTGTGTAAAATCTGCCATTTTCAGTGGTATTCATGCAAAAACTGTGTATTCGGCTCTGCCCACTGAGGTTTAAAACAACCAAATTTTCTGCCTGAAGAAGAGCTCTATCCCTGTGAAGCCTATGCTACCTCAAGAAGAATAGTCTGCTCAGTCATTTCATGTATTAAGTGTCAGTAATCCAGTTTTCTATCAAAGTGGCTCTCCAAGTGCTCAGAGGATTGGACTTCCTCTACATGGTGCCTAGAATCAGGGGCTCCTTGTTCCATCAAAAATCTACCACCAAAGGTGAAAATTACTGTGTTCTAGCTGGTTTGAGATTGCAAATGTATTCTTATGCCCCCAGGATAGTTTTGTCTGCATTGGTAAGCAGCTTCTGTCTTCCATGGTCAGAAGCGGGAAATGTGCTTCTGTTCCATCAGCAGTGATGCCACACCAACAAACAGCTCTGGCATTATTTGAAGCCCTGAAACCAAACCATATAATAATCTCTTATAATAAAATAACTCATATAGAATACATTACGTCTGAGTAATCAGTCATTTATTATGAGGCATAACTTCAGACAAATACAATGTACAGTCAGTCTTATTCATTAGCAGGGAAGCTACAGATGGTAATTTTTTTTTTTTTTTGCTGTGTTGTTACTTAAGGTTTTAAGGCTACAATTTATAATTATTTTCATTAGGGATTATTCTTTGATTATTTCTTGATTAACATATCAATGGTTTAGTCTGTAAAACATTAGAAAAATAGTAAAAAAAAAAATGCCTATTACAAGTTCCCAGAGCACACTGTTACATCCTCAAATTGCTAATTTTATCTACAAAACCCAAAGATATTCAATTTGCAATTAAATAAAGCAGACAAAAGCAAAAAATCCTCATATCTGACAACCTGGAACCAGTGAATATTTGATATTCTTACTGCATAAAAGACCCAGGTATTACATTCATTGTTAAAATTATCACTAAATCTTTTCTGCTGACCAACTAACCAATGGATCTACTAATTGTTTCTGCATTACACACATTGTAATTATCCATGGTTGCTCCCAAATAGCTTATAATAAATAATATATATATATATATATATATATATATACATATCCAAAATAAGATATTTAGAGACAATTGTTACCAGTTGCTGGTTAATACAATAAAAGATGCATTATAATTTGAATAATATTCCCTAAAATGTACTCAAATTACATTCCACTTCACTGTAATCTCTTCTGAACTAACCAGTGCTGTCTTCATGTAAAAATGCCTGCAGCCATTTTTCTGTCAGGGAACGTCTTTGCCACCAAGTGTCACTGTTGCAACACTGTGCTGTTGCCTCTGAGTGCTTACCCTGTGTTTGTCCAACGAGAAGTGGAGGGGTGGTGGAGAGAGATAGACAGACAGAGAGTGAGAGAGGCAGCTGCTGGGCAGATCATCAGTCTGTCTCTTACTGTAGTCCTCTTCCTCCTCTCTCGCCCTCTCCCTCTCTCTCCCATGGCTCTGCATGCCCCAGAAACAAGGTAGTTCCGTCTAATTGCTCTAATGGCGTCCCATCCTCATTAGACTCTTGACCTTGGCTGTGCGTGATAAGAGTAGGTCAGCGTGGATTAGAAGTGGCCCCCTAGGTCTCCTCCACTCTCCCAGTTACCAGTCAATACCTCCGACTCAATTCCCTCCCCTGAAAAACCACAAGTGTTTCCCCATTTGAAACTGGGCAGCATTCGAAGCAGTTTTTTTTCTTTTGACTCTTGCCTTGCATGCAAGTGTTATCTCACAGTAGTGACAGCATACCTTCAATAATGCATTATTTAAGGTGTTGTTTTTCTTTATCTGTTTGGAACCTGTCAAGGACACGTTTGAGACTGAAAACCAGACAGATAAATATACCTTCATTGAATTATCTGCTCTACTGATAGACTGATATTATTATTGGAATTATAGTAAATAACTACAATCTATGTGACACATCATAACTGTTCTGTGCTGCTCTTGCTGTTGGTTTAATTCTTAGTATTACATCTAAAATCAATAGTGTACAACATGGAAACCAGACTGTCAAACAATATTGTAGAGCCCCACTGATAAATCTGTCAGGCAGATATGAACTTGTTGCAGATGCATATATGTTGGCAGCACAGACTCGCTAAACAAGGTTGGAGGTCATTTAGAAATAGTGTCATAGTTTGTCCATCAGAGAGCAAGGACAAGTTGATTTTTTAACTTTAAAATGTCCCGCTAAGTATATATCTTGGTCACGATTAAAAACGAAAGACAAATTTAAGGGATCCATATCAAGATTGTCATAGAAGTGCTGCATGGTGGATTAGACTTTGTGTTGGTGTTAGCACTGCTAACAATTATTTTCACGATGAACCTGCCAATTATTTTCTAGAGTAATCAAATGGTTGTTTGGTCTATGAAATGTTTGAAAGCTGAAAAACCACAGCATTTTATCCTGAAGTAATTTGCAATGCCCATCTCTTTAAAATATATTCACGTCATCAACTTGCTTGTTTTATCTGATCAACGGTCCACACCCAAAACACAACATGTTAGATACCAAAATCAGTCGCTATGTTGCATTAAACATCTCCAGTTTATGGAAACTCTGACATCATCTTGGAATCAGGGTCTTTGGACAGGATATTTGAAGAGACAAGAAACCCCAACCAGAGGCTTTGAAGAGAAGGACCAGAAGAGGACCTGAACAGATTTTTCTAGAGATACGGTACAAAGAGAAGAGCGATAGCAGCCTTTTGATTTTGGTTTTGGACAAAACCTAAACACTCAGGACAAGATCTGTTCTGCCCTGCAAGAAGTATTATCAGTGCTTGATTTATTGCTTGTGATTTTGCCACACAATTGGTAAAAACAAAGATATTTGTTGTAAGTCATATGATAAAAGGATGGAAAGGAAAGGTGGAACAAAACCTTGAAGTGCTCACTGTAATGATCCCTTGCCGTGGGATATAATATTCACACCTTTTCCAATTCGTAGCTCATCTCAGCTCTAACAGAGTCTGTGTTTGAGGGGGTGGAGGGAGGCACAGCAAAAGCTGTGGCAAACAGACAAAGACGGACAGAAAATGTAGAGTTGTAGCCCCTCAAGACTAAACGTAACAACTACATGAAAAAGACTGCACTGGAGAATCTCTGCAGGCTAAACAGCAATAATTTGGTTCTATAAGAGCGTTATTAGACTCCTATCCACCTATGCAATTACACTTAGCTCTCTGGGAGGAACCACTCCCTCATTCTGCCTCGTCTTCAGTGTACCTGGAGGGTGTGTGTGAGTGTGTGTGCGCACATGAGCTGATACGTGTGTACACTACAGCAGATCACAATGTCTGCGTTCAGGTGGCTATAAGTATACATGAGAGAGAAACAAAGGCAGTGACACAAAGACAAAGAGAGACAGTGAACCACAGAGACCGAGCCGGATTGCATCAAAAGACAGCAACAGCACTTTCATCCCTTCAAATTCAGTCCCTCAGAAATTGACTCCTCCAGTCCCACCAGCACTTCCTGTTTGCAGAGGACCTCTGCTACTGAGTGCTTTGAGGCTTGTGGTAAACAAGTGTTAATACGCTACCTCTGCGAGAAACTCCAGCTTAATGAAGGGTTTACTTCCTATGATGCGATGCGATGATTAAGAATACTTGTAGCCTTTGGCTATCATTATGTTATAGCTGACCCTTTTCTTCTTCCAGCAGTGTTTTCAAACTCGGCATTAATTAACAAGCTGCATTCATTCTGTGAAAGCCAAGACATGGTGGAGAAAAAGGAATACAATATAGAGTAATAAAAAGCATAAAATAATGGAATAAGCAATTTGAGAGACAATCAACTGTAACTTTGTCATCTGTGTACTGAGGTTCCCGCTTCCTCTTGTTCCCAGAAAAGCTTATATAACACTGCTACAATAAAGTGTTAATTTATTCATCTCTATGTCCTCCATTTTCATCCATTAATTTACTTCTCAATCTTAAATGCATGCAGACATTCTGTAGGAAGCACATTCAACTGAAAATGTCAACAGCAGAATGGAAAAGGTCTTCTATGTGAAGCCAGAGCAGATGATAATACATTAATAGCACCATTTGTTTTTTTTAAATATTTATGATCTAAAGACATTTTAAAGATGCTCAATGGCATGCCAGTCCTTAAATTGTGTTGTTTGACTTACTCGATATTAGATTTAATTTGCATCAGTGCTTTTATTGTTTATCTTTTCTTTCATTTTTTATTTTTTTTGGAGACATCTGGAATAAAAGCAAAATGCTTCAACAAACAAGAGAAACGCCGCCTCGTCTCATTATATCAAATCAACAGGGAACCAAACTGTCTGACTAAATTACATCTCTGCAGAAATGACATAAGAAAGTCCCTAAACAAATCCGAGAACAAAAAAAGAATTATCACTGCCATTACACTGTATCAGAGGAGAAGTGAATCCGTTTGCACAATAGCTTATGGCAACAAACCATGAAGCAAGATGATGTCCTTGTTCAAAGAAAATCAATTTCAGCTGAAAATGATGGAACTGAAGGATACTTTCAGTTGGGAGATTCTCCACCCCTCACGCTTTCTGTTTCAGCCTCTCTCTCCGCCAGTGTCAGACTCAGCTGCCATTAGATGTTGTGTTTCTACTTCTTGATGGCCCCCAATTTGCAGCGAGATCATGCAAGAATACAATGAGAGAGAATTAATTAACGCTCTACATGTTGACTCCATTTCACCATCTTTCACATAATTTAGGACGTGGCTACACAATCAAAGAGTCTTTTAGTCCCACATCACTGGCAAAGCTTATATAAATAAAATCCATCTTCATCTGCTCCAGGAAGTCGAACCTTTTTATACCTCACAGAAAGATGGTATATTAATAGACAAGTAAACAAGTCTCCGAAAAACAAGGGAAGAAAGAATAAACCCTTGATTGCAGCATAATCTATATGTGTGTGTGTGGCTTGGGGGGTTGCTGTGTGTGCATGTGTGTCCTTGCATGCGTGTCTAAAGGTGTGTGTGTGAAGGGGAGATGGACAAACCCAGGGGTCCGTTTATCTCAGCTGACAGAAACAATTTACAGCACTGCCAAATGGGGAGTAAGAGCCCCTCACACACAGAGTGAACTGGAGGGGAACCAGACAGAGAAAGCAGAGACTGTGTGGCATTAAGAAAGAGCCCAGTAACACTCTGCCGCCACTAATAACACCCGACTGGGGATGAGATTTGGCCTAGGCATTCTTTGGCCATGACTGACCCACCCACCCATCCATCCATCCATCATTCCATCGTTTTGTTTGTTACCTCCACCAAGGGGTAATGTCTCAGGTCCAGTTTGTTTGTCTCTTAGGATGTCTGACAGAAAGGATTTCAATACGTTTTGGTGCAAAGAGTGATTAAGTGTCAGCTGCAGTAGATAAACATTATTTTTCTATTAAACTTATCTATTTACTTATCTACAGTAGAATCACATCATGATAATATTGTGTTATTGTTTCACAAATTATATTTAGCATGTAAGTTAATTCTTGACCTTGGGAATCTAAAGTCAAACTACTAGCTTTTAGGGAGCTTTTAAACGCATTAAAAATATATTTGGATGATTATGACATAAAGTGGCCAAAAGCTCAGAAAAAAAGCTAGTAAATGGGTCTTTGGCATGAGATTATTTTGTCACACAAACTGTTTCCAAGGTCAGGAATGAACCTCCATCCTACAGCCAACATGAAAGAGAAGAGACCCCGAGGCTGAGGCTTATACTGATAGTGATGTACAGAAATACAAGATATATCAGCAGATATTCATTGTTTCACATTAACACATAACATACACAAACATGTTTGACAAGGATCCCATAACTTTCTTTTTAGAGAACTGTAACCCATATATTATAAGTGGAACATTTTACTGTGGAAAAATGTTCTTGCCCATGTCTCTTAAAGACAAGCTCTACTGACAGTCTTTGTTATTGTTATTGATTGAAATATACAGTATGTTAATACCAATTCATCTGCAGTACATCTACAATTAGCCCTCGTATCAGCCTGGCTGGACACCCTCCTTTTATCAAGACAGGGGTCACCCTCAGTACAGTGTATGACCACAGATGACCAGTATTGCACGATTAGGTTATGTAATGATGCCTAAGCCAGGTACGTTTGCTGAAAAAAAAAAAAAAAAAAAAAAAAAGTAGTAGCTATGGATCATTAAATGGAAATTATTTTGTTTCATAAAATGTTGAGAATAGATATAAATATAATGGAGCACAGTTCAGGGCATTGAACAATTTGATTAGTGTGTATATGATTTCACATACATTTGTCAGAAACTGATTTATACCGATATTGGAAAACATTTTTTTAATATCATTGATTTCTACCATAGTTGTCCAGTACTGTGTTCTGTTGTAGGAATAACAGATTAAGAGGATTTTGCAGATTTCAAGAAGATTTGAATAAAAGGTGAATTTAACACTGAACCCTCGGCGCGAATATAAATCTTTTGTTTGTTGGTTGGACAGTGCTTATAGGCTGAAGATCTGGCAAACAAACTGCACTCATAGTAGAGTCAGCATGATTAAAAAGCTTTGATTGCTTTAAGTGGTTTCCAATAGATCAAAAGTTCAATTCCACATGTGCACCAAAATAAGATTTCAGTTAAAAGTTACCAGAGAATATGACAGGAACATATTTCAAAAGGAGGAGTCGGTGCCCCACCAAACACCCTTTGATGAAACCACATCCTATGATCAGCAAATAAACGAGCTGTACAGGAGTCGGCATCCAAGAGATGGGTGAACTTACAGTAAAGGCCAGGACCAGCTTCACAGAATAATGAGCAAAAAAAACATGATGCATCGCAGCAGATGCTGGCAAAATATGCATGATTAACACCACGTCTGTTGGAAACAACAGCCAAGTGTACAATGTCAACTTCTCTCATATCTCTCATACTGTGTCACTAACAAACACCCACACACACAAACACACACTGCAAAGGCAAGTGTGTGCTGTAGCAGCCAATATTAGGAGATAATAGAATAGAACATAAAAGAAAAGCCTGAACTAAATACATTAGAATATACAGAATAGTAAAATACCAAATGTGTCTGAAATCACTGCCCGACTTCACTACATAGAAAAAACAGGGAACAGAACAAACTAGGCTCAAGTAGCGTACAATATACCAACTAACTAACTAATGATTATCTTTATTATCAATCAATCTGCTAAATAATTGTCTCAATGAATCAATGAATCCTTCAACTTATTTCACATTGAGAAGCAAGGGAATGTTTGTTAGTTTTGCTTGAAAAAAGACTCGATCTAATTGGTCGATTGATTAATCGTTTCAGATCTAGATTAGAATACAATATAATAGAGTAACAGAGAGAATAATAATGAACTTTGTTTTGAAAAATGCTGTATAAATTAAGTAACAAAGAAAAAAATAAAATGGGATAAAAGGCCCTGCAATAAGATAATAAAAACAATAAAACAAAATAAAATGGGGAGCTAGCATTAATAAATATACTTTTTAAAATGATACATTGTGAGAAGTGATTTAAAAGATGTTACTGACTCTGCAGCCTGAAATCTTCAGGCAGGGAGGCCCCGACAGTAAAACCAGGTCACCTTTAGTCTTGAGCCGGGACTCAGGAACAGCCAGCAGAGCCCTATCTGAGGATCTGAGGCTGTGCTTTGGATCATAAGGGAGCAGCAATGCAGCAATATCACTGGGAGCTAAACCACAAAGTACTTTAAAGGATATCAGTAAAATCTTAAAATCAATTCTATAACGTACTGATAACCTGCAAAGAAACGGCTAAAACAGGGATGAGATGATGTAGTGAAAAAAGTACGCCATCACAATTTTCCATGGAGAAGTCCTCAAATGTCCAAAAAAGCCCCACACCAAATGATATTTAGTTTACAGCGAATTATTGCAATAAAGAGCAGCAAATTTTCTTATTTGAGAAGCTGGAACCAGATAATGTTTGGTATTTTTTTTTAAACTATTTTTGCTTGAAAAATGATCAAATTAGCTGGAGATTAGTTTTACCAGAATAGAACAGAATACGATATATTATTACCAGAATAGCACAGAATATATTAGAGCAGACCACAGTACAATAGACCGGAAAAGAAAAGAAGATGTTTCAGTTGCACCAGTGGTACAAGCGACTGTACAAAAACTAGAGGAATACTCCTTACGAGTAAACTAATTTTCAAGAAACTTTTCTCATGTTTTCAGTTCTCTCTTGCACTTTTTCTCTGTTTGCAACAAACGACACTTTGCAGAGTGTGAGCAGGGTCACTGCAGCCTCTGGTTACACTGCTCAGAGTAATGGAGAGAAAACAAAATGCTGTCAGAAGAGGGTGAAAGGGTCTTTAAGTGGCCTTGTCTTTCTCTACCAGTCTCCAAAGCCTCAAATTAGAGTGCACGATTACTCTTCGCTCTCTTAAGACGAATAAAGCACAGTCTGCCTCACATAGCCGGTCCACTTTCTGTTGCATAATATCTTGCCTGAGGGAAAACCTGGCTGTGGGAGGTAAAGCTTGGCATTTTAAGACATCCAATTCAACAGAATCAGGCGTTCCATAAAGAAATCTGTACGTTTTTCCAGGCACACTGGTGCTTTGATGTTAATGTGATTATGAGAATGGTGAGGTAGGCTCGCTGTATGTCACGTTAACATGTTAATCTAATTATGTTGCTTCAATTAGCGCCATATTCAGAGCATTAACACCAGCATTAAGACATCAAGTGCTCCAGTTTATTGAACAGTTTGTCCAGATGTTGATATTCTATTCTGAGTCACATTGATCATGTCGTTTTCCACAAGTTGTGACACTTGCCCAACATCCACCGGGCCGTTAATTTTTACAGCTCCTATCTGTATTTACATCCATCTTTCCAGCCTGGAGCCTCTGCACTGAATTATTTCAGGAAAAGTTGCAGGGAGGGAAATAATAGAACAATATTACAAAGGGGAAATGATTGACATGGTTTGTGTGCTATAGGGCAGCAATTATACGACAAATCTATTGAATTAAAAACGTAGTGTGGATGATTGAGTGAAAATATTAACTTCTACTGCAATGCATTTAAACAGCTTACTGAAATTCTTTTCATAATCAACGCAAGGCTCAAATGATTGTGTGTGTATAAACAGTGCAAGGCAAAACCCACTTGATGAGTTTTTGTGAATCAATAAACCTCATGCAAATAAATGAAAATGCCTATGGAAGAGCCAGTGCATCTATTCCATTTCTGCCGCAGTAATGGACTGGAGTAGCTATTGCAGCCTTTTAAACCTTATTTTTTTCTCTTGGGAAGCAGTTTCACCATGAATACTTTTTCTCATTCAGATCATGAATTTGACGGGAATATAGAGGGCTAATATGGAACAGCTTTATACCAAAAAACCCCACATATAAAGCCACAATATTGTGGCTTGAGAGGTTTTAGGAACTGCAATCACAGACACATATCAGAAAATATGTTCTATATTACATGTGTTACACAAAGATAAAGGCTTTCCACAAAAGAAGTGGGTAATATAAATGATTAATCATCTATTGATTGTTTTAAGGTAAAATAAGCTGCATCATAATTAGAATTTAATTGAGAGAAATTTAATTTTGCATTTTTGTCTCATTCTAATGAATAAATGCCTAGTAGCTAAGGGACAATAAATGCTTTTATGGGTATGTTAAGGCAACTCAAGGAACATTGTTAAATCTGCAGCAACTTTTTAATCAAATGGAGGCAACAGAAACAAGTTGTCGACACATCGTTGACATATCATCACCTTTTAAGTTCACATGGTGATTTTTGGCTAATATAACATGTTCTCTCCCTTATCTATGGTCAGTGGCCCTCCACTTCAAAGTGACAGTGTAGGTGCCCTACAATTGTTTACTCTTGGTTTCACATGGGACATGAACAGCAGTCTCCTGGATCCTGGGACTTTTTGGCTCTTTATACTGTGTCAGCTGACTTTGACAGCGGGCACGTCTGTGAAGTGGAGGGCCACTGACCAAGCAGTAAACTTTGATTCAATTCAATTCAATTCAATTTTATTTGTATAACGCCAATTCATAACAGAAGTTATCTCAGGACACTTTTCAAATAGAGCAGGTCTAGACCGAACTCTTTAAAACATTAATTACAGAGACCCAACAGTACCACCATGAGCAAGCACTTGGCGACAAGGGCAAGGAAAAACTGCCTGTTAAAAGGCAGAAACCTAGGACAGGTGGGTGGTCGTCTGTCTCGACCAGTTGGGGTGAGAGAGAGAGAGAGAGAGAGAGAGAGAGGCAGAGAGAGAGAGAGCGTGAGAGACAGACAGACAGGTGCACAGCAACAACAGTATTGACAATGGCAATCTAGCAGGATTGATGACTTTGTAGTGAGACCGGATTGTTCCTCATGTATGTAAGTCTAGTAACTACTTCTCCTTTTAACTCTATTTTTGGTCTCTTCCAAATAGCTGGCTCTTAAGCTGCTAAGCGCTCCAATATGTTAAACGCTGACTGTGTCTGTAGTTTGGTGCTGAACAAGTAGTGTACGTTGGGGTTTTAGAGCTTTTTCTCTAAAAACAGCTGCCTGCTGTGGCTGAAAACAACACTATGGGAGCAAGCAGACAGCTAAACAATGAGCTTAAACTCACTATAAAGCTCTGTGAAGCAGAGAGGAACTGCAGATTTAGGTGATAACTCTCTCTGGGTTCACTGCAATCACTATGAGCAACCTCTTTCATAAAACATCAACATAAAACAGTATAATCTGGGGATCGCTATCGGTGCTTCAGGAAATACCTTTATAGTAACTTTTAATGGCAGTATGATGAACAACCAAATAGAATGATTGATCATTTATTGATCTATAACACTCAAATAGCTGACAAAGGTCTCACCTGAAGGTACTTTGACAGACAAGTTTGACATTTTTGGGAAATATGCTTATTACTTTCTAGGGCTGCCTCCTAATAGTTGACTCAATCGTTAGTCGATGTAAACTTACCGGTGCACTGTTGCATATGCATACGCAAACTGTACATTAAACTGAACATTATACATCATCCATTGTATCGATAAGTCTGCGAGTATTTGTTTTGTGAATTTGGTAGCTATGTATTCTGTGTTTTGAACAATGAGACTTGAGTGATGTTACTGTTGAAATAAATAGAGCGAAGCCTGCGAGCTAGTTCAGGCAGTCAAACTCGAGCTGCCCTGCTATACACACATGACATGCCTCACACTCCATAATCACTAACCAAGCACACCCTTCCAATCTGGCGGTGTATTTAAGCTGCACAATTTCCCAGCTCTCCCTCTGCCCTCCCTCTGCTCTGTCAATGCTGCTGTTGCCCTGCATCAGTATTGCTGCCTGCTGCTCTGTAAGCCCCATTACTACCCCAGCATCCATCTGTAGGCTCCGGCTAGGGGGTTTAAGGTATCTTGCTCATCACTCTCACAGACGCCAAAATCTACTCTGCTACATTGCTGTAATAAACATTTTAAATGTGAGTTGTCTGACTGAAATTAACTAGATGTTCGGTGTCCTTGCTGGTTGTGCTGACACATTCAGATTCATTACTGCTTTTCCTGTTATCATTTAACAGCCGTTTGAAAAAAAAAAAAAAAAAAAAAGAATTATTATCATAAAGTTGCGACGAGTTGTTGACTATTGGCTTTATCTAACGACTACTAGTCAACTAGGAAAATCTTTAGTCAGGGACAACCCCATTACTTTCTTCAGACCAAAGAGTCACAACGAGACGAAACTGTTTTAGAACGTTGCAGGGAAAAGTTGCCGGCTGTAACTCACCATCACTATCCTCATTTTAGAGAGTCGTTGCTATGGAGACGATAAACTGTCTCCTCCAGTTGCACTGGCGTGAACTGGCAGGGTTTCAGAGTGTTGCAGACCAGCACGTTGCAAGTAGTTGCAAGTTTCAACTTGTCTCGTTGGGAATCTTTGGTCTGAACCGGGCTTAAAGGTGACGACAAGACTCCAGGAAGTAATTGTGCCTGTCCGAGAAATAGACCTGCACATAACCCCCTGTAAAGCCACAAACTGTTGTTGGTACACGTTTGTTTCTGCACGGTTTAAACAATAGAGAGAGGGAGTTGGACTTTGTTATATTTGGTTTTATTTCCCACTGACGCCAATCTTTCTGCTAAGCTAACTAATCAGCTGCTGGCTGTAACTTCATATTTGGTGTACACAAATAAGAGTGGTATCAATCTTCTCAAGAGATATAAAGATATAAACTCACCTACCAGAAGGGGTTACTGGATATTTGAGCCAATATTAATATACCTTTAAAATTCCATTAATTAAATATTTTTAAACAATTGTGAGCATGAAGAATGTCATTCTCAGAGCCTCCATGAAGGATTAATTACAAGGGACTCTTAAATCTCATTAGTTTTACCTTGTAAACCAGTAGCTGTACCAATATTATATCAGTTTATTGCTCAGCTCTACTTTACAATGATTAAAATGGAAAGATGAGTGCTTTATATATATATCTCTAGGAACAGCTTCCGACCTTAAACAAATGTGTCAAGTTCAACCATGTAATATGAATGCAAAAAGAGGATGTCAATAATTATGGAAATACTACAATATATGATCTCATCGGCATTTGTGGCCACAGGTGCTGAGTTTCAACACAATAACAATTCATGTTATATGCTGAGAGATGAGAGATGAAACATGCAAATGAGTCAGTCCTTCCCTTTAGCAAGGTCCTCTGACCTTCACCCCACAAAGCCGCTCACACTCATGCTTCATTTTGATCAGGAAATGGTTTATTATAAAGAAAAAAGAGAAAATGTGAATGACTGTGACTAAAAAATGAAGCAGATGGCAAAAAAAAAAAAAAAAATCAGCGACCTGGATTCTAGAGAGGATGAAATGTACAATTACTGTTAATTCTCCCATTTAATTATAGCCCACAAAAAACATCTTGACAGGAAGCTGGGGTGAGAAAATCCAGAGCCACTGTCGTTGCTGTTTCACAAGTTCTTCAATGAGCCTTTAGGTCCCACGCGCTGTACTGAGATTATCTTTTATGGTAATCGTGTGGGTGCCAGTGGCCTGACAAGGAATGTATAGGAAGGCAAGTATTTAATAAAGGGTTTCTCTTGGCTCTTCATTTCCATTTTTATAGCAAGTCGTCAGCTTTGCCCCATGTAATCAGGGTATTTACTCTGTACAAAAGAAAGGGGAGATTAGAGCATCACAGGACGGGATTATAAAAACCTGAGACCAAAACGACAGCCAATCACTTCCAGAAAATCCCTCAACATCTTCAAGCTTTCATCTGCCATTTCCCTGTTTACTCTCAGTCCTTCATCCCCCTGCCTTTCTTTGTTTCTCTTGCTCTCATTTCCTGCCTCTTGTTCACATGCTTCCTCTATATGTTTCTTAATATAAAAGCGAAAGGGACATTGGGAAAAGGCCTGTGATTAATAAACACATAAAAATATCGGATCCAGTATGAAAACAGTTACAGCAAATACGTGTATTTTTTGACAGACCAGTATTTACACTGATTCCTTTGAACCTTCTACAAATGGGCCAGTGCAATACAAAGTCACTTAGGTATGAAGGAAAGTCAAGGACACAAAAAGAAAAAGTTGCCGCAGCAGTGATAGCAAAATGAAAAACTGCCTACAAAAAAAAAACCAAATACCCAAGAGAAATGGGTAAAGAGAAAACAACTCCACTCCCTGACTGCATAACCCATCCAAAGGCTAAGACAATATCAAGGCAATTTCAGTTCAAATTTAAACTGCCCACTTGTCCCTTTTTCATGAAGCAGATAGAATCTCAGAGCACGGGCCTTGAGAAAAGGTCACAGATAAGACCCAGCACTCAGATGATACACAGTGAGTGGCAGCGCCGCAGCGCTACCCCTGATTCAAACCTTTTTTTCTGTAAATTGATGCAAGAGAAAAAGCCAGTCCACTCTGATAAACAAACTAACTATGAAACAACTAAACATACACATGGAAACCATGTAGCTTTTTCATTTCAGTCACAACAATTTAACAGAAAGTGACAGATTTAAATATCTATTGTTTTGTTGAAGGGGCAGGGATTATGCATAACCACGATAAAAAAAGACAAACTGTCATTTGAAGGCAGCGTCAATCTAAATATCAACAGGAAATAACTGGATTTAATGAGATATGAGTTGATTGAAGTCAGAATAGTGACGCTAACAGTGGGGGGTGTGCAGATAAATTAATGAGAGGAACATTGATTCATTCATAAAGTCCTTAAATGAACACATTTTTTTATAAATGTTTATAAGTGTAAAATCTGCATCTGGAGCTGCATCAAAATACACATACTGATAGACAAGCATTGGAAGTGTGCAAAATTATTCAAAATTCTCAGCATCATGCAATATCAAAGGTACCTGAGGTAGGTGGTGCTGTGGATCAGTGTTTATGTAATAAAGGGAGTACCTGTTTTGTTTGAATGTGGTATCCTACAACAGGGCAATGATGCACATGTGGAGTGAATGCAAACCGCATTATTTTATCAATCAACAGTTGGTGGGAATAAAGTGTGCATTATGGGGTTATGCTGTAGCTATTGTGGCTATTTGTGTGAGCTCAGAAACTACGACGTAGCACCTCCTCAAAACTGTAACTACACTGTGGCTAAGAAGATACCATGTGGGAATCAGGAGAACTGTGAACTGTTTTCTCCAACAAGTTTCTGAGATTATTACTCACTATTCTTCTCCTCCTTAGTAACACACAGACATTTCTGCTGCAAATGTTCTGTTCTACACAATCACCACTCTCGACAAAGAGTAAAGGAACAAAAACATGGTGACTGCATGGCATTAGTATCATATTCAGTAATGAGAAATCATGAAGCAGAGGTTACCTGAATGTCATTCTAGTTCAACAGCTCTGCAAGTATGCTTTATATTACAAAGTCAATGGAAGAATATGAACAAAGGTTACTGCAATTATAATAAAAGCATGATACTGCATGGCCCAGTCATGTACAATGCATCCATCTAGTGCTACTGTGAGACTATCAACAGGTGATATGTATACCTAGAGCATTAGTTTTGACTTGGAACTAATGCTTTAGGTATCTACAATGGGATTCATCCAACTATATATACAAAAAACACAAAAAATGGCTTAAGGGTATAAGAAAATATAGAAAAATATAGTATCACAATATTTTGTTTTGTGATATAGCATCAGTTGTATCAATCATAAACACTGTGTTGAGTTTTATATTTACAACCAACCCCTTGATAGCAGTGTTGTAAACTGAGTGCTACAATGTTGGATGTTACAGGGACTGTTATAAATACAAATGCAGATCTCACTGTTCTGGTAGCACAAAAAAAATAATCTTTTTTCACTCTGCATTTTATGCATATGGTGGTTTGTTCTTCATGTAATGAAAGTTTAATAATTTTAATAATTTTAGCAATATATCGCCCTGCTTACAGTGTCACAATATATCACAATTACTGAATCATAACCTCTGTAGATTCTTGCTAAAGCACAGCTCAATTCGTAAGTATTGTATAATGAAGGAAATGCATTAATCCCTCAACATATGTTTTGGTGGGAAACAAGTTTGTTTACAAAATTCTGCAGGGTATAAAAATGCTTCAGTTCCTGGATATGCACCAAAAGCTAGTTACTTCGCCTACGGCCAGACGACCAACCACATATCTTGAAACAATAAATAAATATCTGTGTACAGATTTTTGATATACCCTACCACAATAAAAATAAAACACTTTGGTTACTCATACGTATGTAACAGATGTGTGGTTACAGCTATGGGCATTATAGTATCCATTATAGTATCCCATATGTTCATGGTGCCCATTTGAGAAACAATATAAGCAGCAGTTCTGTATCTGACTGTTATAAAAGACACTAGAAATGAACAAGCTTTTCATCCTCCATGCAATAATCCACTTTGCTGCACTCCAGACTTTGCAGCATGAAGACTGTGCAGTTACTGACTTGGTGTCAGGCAGGAAGCTTCGCCCATTCTTTGAGCAACACCTTTGGGTGTGGAATCTTGTTATCGCATGAACACTGTGCACAAAGCGAGCTTGGCTGGAGGAAGATGAGACAAAGAAGGAGTCACTCTTGGGTGTTCCTCAGTTCTTGGATCTCAGCAGGACACGTAGGCATCACATAAAACCAATCACTTTGTAAATGAGATCAGTAGGAAGCTAATAATATATCCGCTCCACTGTCATTGTTTCAGTCTTCCATCATGGGCATCCACAAACTTTTTTTTCCATTTCCTTCAAGTAAACAACAGAAAATACCCGTAGTAAGTCCTCCGAGGAGGGACAGCCAGTTTGTTGCTCTAGTTTTTGTTTTAGTGCTGACCATGATGGATAGACAGCAGCACCACTACAGTAGCACAGTTTTTTTTTTTGTCCCCCATGATAAAATTAGGAGAGAGCTATGGATCTGCACCAGACGCTCATCTGTCTGTCACTCACTGAAACACAATATCTAGGACACCACCAATGAGATTTTATCTACACATCTTATTCATTTTTCTGCCATATATGCCAAAATTGCAGTCTGGCCAAAAAAAGTGCATCATCACATTGTATTGCCTGCACTGAATGGCTCTTCTCTCTGCTTCCCCTGGTGCATAAGGAACACAAGGTAACACATTTTCAACTTCTTGCCCCATTACCACTCTGCATCGTTTGTGGGGCAACATGTATATTTGTTTGTTGTTGGTGTTTGTTGATGTGCTTCTTCACAGTTCAGCTGCCCCTACTCTTCTCCTCTCCTGCCGGTTTGTCTTTCCTGTAAGTCACTGACTGCCATTGTTTCCAAAAATACAAACAGCAGTTCGGACTGTTGCCTTTGATGAATGTAATTTATCATTTCCCTTCGTCCTTCTGTCCATCTGTGACCAACATTTCTCTGAAACTGAGTGGAATGGCATGAAATGTATGTGTCTAGGTTCAGGCCCAACCTTGAGTACCTTACAGCTGAGTGTAAAGATCTGCGGAGGTCTACTGAGTAGTGCTTGAATGTTGATTAAACAATTAGACAATTAAACTAAATAATTAAACTGGCAATAATTTTCATAATTAATTAATTGTTTTAATCATTCATCAGACAAAAATGTCTGTCCAGGTCTTGCCAATTATGTTTTGAGGGATAACTCAAAGCTTGAATTTTGTTCCCTGGCAACCTTTTGTTCTAGCAAAGGAGAAATTGCAACAAGTGGATAGGGAAAACCAATTCAATATGTTAGTGGACACTGTGAATATTTTAGCATTAATGTTTTGTTACTTGGCGGTTTTGTTAATTAATAATTAATTAATGGCTTCATGATGATGATTTAAAAAAACAAACAAAAAATCTAATTTGGGCAACATTACATGTCTTATAATAGCCTATGTATTAGCCGTCAAATTAGTAATATATAAACTTAATTTCCAGGGGACACTATTTTGTTTTTACATTTTATAGACTAAACAATTAATTAAGAAATAAATTGATTCATTGGTAATTCAAATAGTCAGTGGCAGCACTACCAAATTCTTTCTAAATTTAGACTTAATGAAGACAAACGGGCTAAGAGAGTCTATCCAGGGGTGCATTCAGTTAGCACAGGTTTAGACTCCTCATTGGCATGTGTAGGAGCACATGGAAACAGTAGGAAAAGAAAACATTAGTATTGCCCTTTGAGAGTGAACAATGTCTCTTGAACCGCAGTGCACGTCTGTCTCGAAAAAATCTCCTGTGTTTTTCTGCTGGAAAGAAGTAGCCTGGTTGGTAAAACATAAGTGTGCACTTTTGCAGTTTACAGATATGACATATAAATTAAAACAGTTTCCTCGTGTTGCCAATTAAAAGCTGCGAACAAGATTCACACTAACTTTTAAAAAGCCCTGAGTAATATAATCAATTACGGGGAGATTCATATATATGAGAAGGAAATCAGATTTTCAGTGGACACAGAATTCAGTCAAACCCTGTGTAACCCCATTTTATTAGATTTTTTCCCCATAGTGCATCATGACATTCACATTGTGTTTTTAAAACATGTAGAGGAACCCTCTGCCCATTTCCACACCAAGTTTGGAATCAATCAGTCCTTGCATTATGAAATTACATGAGTTCAGGTGTGTCATCTCCCATTTGGCCTGGCTTTATTTTGCAGTTATTTTACTTTTGGAGTGACTCACAATATCTGTCAATTACACCACTATGCAGTAAAATATTTTCATAAAAGAACCCATTTCATATATGCGAGAATATAAAAAACATTGTTGTGCTTTGGTATATCGGAAACTAAAGGACTTTTGGGGTTTTTCCCTCTAGCCTATTTTGCTTAGATGACACTGTGACACTTCACTTCCTCCCCTAACATGACAAATTACATTTATCTCAATTTACTAACTATAGAGAACCATATTGAGTGTTATTATGTCAGGAAGATTGTGAATGAGTTATTTCTGTCAGAGTCCTTTAAAGCAAATGGAAGTTTTCCCCTCTCGGCACTGAAGGTACCATAACTGATCTTATATTTTCACCAGAGAGGACATTCATTTCAGTCAACTGAAGGCGATGAAGCAACACACTGCAGTTGAGGGTCATTGAAAGTCAATAGTGAATATATGCCTCATTTATCCCTTTCAGTTACAGAATATATACACACAGGCACAGTAACAGGAACAGTTTATGTCAGAGTATTAATTTGATGATAAATTTACACTGGTCTGACAGTCGATTTGTGACAACGTTACTCAAGGCCATCACTGAAGGCGTCAGCCTGCCTGTGTAATCCTGTCCCCAAAATGTCACTGTGTGCACACTTACAAGGCTGTCTTTGGAAAAATGAAAAGACCACAGTGGAGGGAGGCGGGTGTCTGCAGATTGCTGCATTTGAAGCTGGAAAGAGGGAGGTAATGAGTGAAAACAAATAGGGAATTAAAACATGACATCTTCCTCTGCACTCTGATTAAAATAAAGCTATGTTATTTTTACTGAGGGGTTATGATTGTATCCATATCCTTGAATACTAAAACCAGATGCTCAGTCAACAATAAAACATTTCCTCTCTTTCTCACGGAGGTTGATAGCGCATGCAAATACAAAGAAAATCCTGGAGAAAAGAAATATGTATTTTAAGACACTTACTATTTGCAAATAACTAAAAGCCAATCCTCAATCTGGTGACACTGATCATGGCCGGCTGCTGAAACAGCTGTGCTCTCCCTGGAATGAAATAGATTGAATAAAAATAATCTGCATCATACATCATTTTTCATTTTAGTGAAGTTTCCATATTCAGTATGTATCCAATTATATCTCAAATAAATATCTCTGTGTCTGGAGACTACCTTTAATTATAAAATAATATTTAGTAGCTATTTTATTGGTTAAACCGCCTGCGTGGGTCACTCTATCAGCTGGATTTTATTAATAATACATTTTCTGGTGCAGTTAATGTAGCGTTATTATCAAACACTGTTGCTCAGTGCTGGACTGCTATCTAACTTCACATACGTGGCTGGAAAATGACGTGCGCAGTCAACTAGTTCATTTATTGATCCGCAGACTTATCACTCTGTTGGTCTCTTTGAACAGTAAAAACACACAATCATGCCTTGCTTTTAAAAATAAAAAAAAACTGATTTAGTAGCCTTTCACTCCCTAAAGGAACCTCTTTTGCAAAGAATACAGACTTCCGGGTTGGGAAGCAACCAGATAACAACTGACAGTTTCATTTTGTAGTCTGTTAGTTTAAAAAAGCCTGCCAACAGCATTGACCCTGCCCTTGATTTTATGTGGACAATCGGGCAAAGTGAGGTTGTTGTGCTGGTATATTTTCTATTTTAAAGGTGTAAATATTGCTAATACCACATGCCCTGAAACATCGCACTTTATGTAAACACACCATAAGTCACAGACACTAAAGAGCATCTATAACACGATATCTCATATTATCAATCAAAAACGCAGGTTGCATTACACAGTTTTGTTCGTAATCTCCACCTTGACACATGCCAGGAGAAACATGTGCTCCGTTTGCTTTTGACCTACTTTTAATAGAGTATGGATTCCATTTAAAATACAAAAAACAATCTAATGCCTCATGTGTATGTAAATGTCATCTACAGCGTCGTAGTCTAACCATATCCAAAAGTTTTGTACCACTCAATTAGAAAAGGTCACCAGAACACTGTTCCAGGTCTCATTCAGTTTTCATTCAAGCATGTCTCAATTTTGCACTTACTCACTCTGCTCCATTTCCCTCAGTATTTACCTTCATAGAAAAGTGCAAAATGTCACTGGAATAATAATTCCAGCCAGGAATTGAATGGCAGAGATATCAGATTAATACTAGCCGGTACACTCTGAAAGGAAAGGTTTCTCTGTGCTCTTGTAGAGAAGATTTGGGATTCTAGCAAAGCAAAATACAATGTTCACTTAAACCTCAATGGTTTTTATAAGAAATAGTTTTCATTTAAGGCAACATCTGAAGAACAGGCAGTGTTTGAAGCAGCCGTGGGAGTCAGTCAGTGGGGTCAGGCACGCAGCAACTGTGAGTCCCCTGAGTATTTAAGGGTTTGAACAATTTGTTTTTCTGGAGCATGCCGCCTGGTGCCTTTTGTTAGTGCACCTGTATGTTCGCTGGTGTATTGATTTCTTCAGAGATTGACATATTTGCTTGTTAGTCTTTCTTTTTTGTAGCATGCTAGTTGATAATGTTTACTGGTTGCTTTGGCTGTTCATTACCGTTTGCTAGGATATTGATTATTGTGTTGGCTTATGAGTTGGAGTCTGTAGCATTCTGTGTGACAGAGTAAAGTGAGCTGCAAATAGCATATTCTGTATGTGGTTATTGTACTGTAGTAGGCCTTTATTCCTTAAAGTGATAATAATGTTGGGTTGTTTGTTGCATGCTAGCTGTCCAGCTGTTTTTAGGGAGCGTTGTTTGTGTATTTTCAGCATGGCTCATTCTTTAGAGCCATGAACTGTCATCAGCTTCTAATGGCGTCAGAGTGAAAAGAGCAAGTAAAGTTTATTTATATAGGACCTTTCACAGATACCAGTCACAAAGTGCATTACAGTCAAAGAAATAAAATCAATAAATAAAATACAATATGAAATAAATCAAACAAACATAAAATAGCAAATAAAACAAACAAGGGGGGCGGACATAGGACACAAGATAAAACATAAAAAAAAAAACACACGCTTAAATGTCTCTCTAACCAGATAGATAAAAATGATTATTTATATGTAACATTTACTCAGAAATGTGAACAATAACTCTATATTTAGATTGTTCCTCCTCTCTAAACATTTTCTCAAGCTGCTTAAGAAGAACCAAAGAAAAGAAATCTAACTATCTGCTCTATATTGAAATTCTTTGCATCATATTGCTTTGCATTGAATCATATCGCATTGTATCGTATTGCATTGGTAGTTGCTTCTTATGTATCAGATCATTGGCAATGCACCGAGATACGTATCTCATCGGCCTCAGTGATGGAGATGCACATCCCTGAATTAAGTACGTATAATATTTCACCACCATCACAAATTAAAGCGAGACTAAGCAAAAATAAACATATTGTGAAAAAAGCTGAACTTCATACTGACACCTATTGTACATACTGCAACACTGTAAACTGTGGCATCTGGTAGTGTTTGTCCAACTTGGTGGGAGCTGAATCTTTTTCTGATTCTCCTGCAAAGAAATAATCATACAGATCAACAAAAGGCAGAACATCACATGTCCATTTCAAGCGGTGCTGCAATGTGCAATGACATGTCCAAGCTCTGCTGTTGTACATTTTGTTCATATACGTAGTGTGCTATGCAAAAGAGAGAAGTCAAATTTAAATTGGAGGGTGTACATATGATTATTTATGAATTATCATCATCAGTGGTATTGTTCGCCTAATGCGTTTTTGAACAGCTGTGCCAGTCGCAATGACATATAACGGAAATGGCTCACCAAATGGAGGAAGAGTGCCTCTTAATAGAAAACCAGTTTTTGTTGTGAAGGTTCAGAATTGAGCTGCACAAAGAAACAGTGACAGCAGGTGATGTATCTGAATTTGTTTGAGGAGATGTGGTAACTGTGTATGAATTAGGGCACAGTTTTGTTTTGAAAGATATGATATTATTGCCATGCTGTTAGCTTGTTAATTCAGCCATAATTAATACAAATTCCACATTATTTTAGACTTGCTTAATCAGTGCTAGTTAAATCCCATGATTGTTATGGTCGGTTAAGGCTATCATCATGTAGATTTGACTAGATGTGGAGTCTGCACACTGTTAGTCCAGTTTATATTTATTAGACAGCAATTTAATCTAAATCGGATTATATATTGTCCACATGCTATTACAAGCTAAGCAAATACAAGCTAGTTCTGTCATTTGTCATCTTTCAGCATACATAAACTGGTCTTTAAAGATGCATGTAAAAGTCTGAGGAAATATGAAAATATGTATTTACAAGACATCCCAGTTCATGTACTTTTCATTAGATTTTTTTCATAAGATTCATTACGCAAAATCAAAGGGGCCTCGAGAACTCTCAAACACACTATTTAGGATCCTTGATTCATAGAGGCATCCCTCATTTTTATAGTGTTCTCAATATCACTTAAAGCTCAGGAGGTGAGAACAGTTTTAATTTAATAGATAGTGGTAGTATATATGTTAAAATGTACATACATATGCATGTCACCAGAGAACCCTGACAGATTTTAAAGGTCGATCGATAATTGTAATATTCATGTAATGTTTGCACTTTATATAAAAGTACACACAATCATATTTCACCAGAACAGCCCAACCAGCTAGTATTTAAATAATAGTGTTGGGATTCTTTGCAAATGTGTTTGGGATGATATGAAGGAGCCATTAAAATTAAATGAATCACACTTGATCTTAATTAGTTACAAGGATTTGGCATTTCTGTGACATTTCACTTCTGTTATTATGTCTGTTATGTCGTCTTTCAGGTGAAAGAAGTTATTGACTTTTTGAGTGTTTTATCCCCAGATAACAATTAACTAACATTGTTTTGAGATATTAAATGTTATTTTCTCAAGATCTCAATTTATATGAGCGTCAAATTATCTTTGAATAGCAGGCTTCTGTACTTTACACTTCCTAATTTGGATTTCATCATGGTGTCATCTCTCTGGGCCTTGAAAGAAAGTCCAGAAAGGAAAAAATAAATAAATAATAATATAACGTAACTGCAATTGTGTGATAATTTTTTTGGTCATAAGATAATGTCTTTTGGTCTTGAGGGTTAGGGTTGATCATGGAAATCATCTCACAATAATGGGTCTAAAAATGAAGCCATTGTCACTGTCTGTAAAGCTTATTGGGTTTTAGGAAAAAGAAAATAAAGGAGAATTCCTTTTGTTATTTGTGTCACCTTAAATATCATGAACCTGTGTAATGATATTACTGTACACATACAAGTAGTAAACAAAGTATTATAAATTTACTTTTGTTTTCAAGAGGTCAAAGGAGGTACAGTTTGATGATATGATATTCATTATGATATTTCTATATGATTTTACAAGCTTTTATTGTCAAACTTATGTAGGTTGTGTTGTGCAGCAGTATTCAGTAATAACTAACTGTCAGCTGAAATGGGAATTTGCTATATTGGCTACAGTATTAGAATAATATTTCTCTATTTTCGTATACCAACTCCTGTCTATTTTTTAAAATAATTAAACTTTAAATAAAACATTTAAGAGGTTGCTGAGCTAAATATCAATCGACTGTTTTCTTGAACGTAATCTTGGAGATTTATGACTCCTACTGTCCCCTTGAAGTCTGTATAATAGTAATTGTGTACAGATTTGCATGTCATCGGCATGTTACTTCCCCAGGAATAATCTCCTGTATGCACGCTGTGATCTGGGAGAGCCTGACAGCTACAGCAAACCCTTTATTATTCACCCCGCACATACAGTTTCATATTTATTTCGTATTTGCACACTCCTTAAACCCTGCGACAGTTGGACAGACAGCTAAACATAGGTTTCCCATGTATTTGAGGGAGTGAATGCCTCACATTCTGACAGAAATGTATTTCGGATATGATGTGTACTGAAGTCTCTGACGAGTGTGTCTTTCCATCAGCAAAGTCAAACTCATCGAGAATGCTTTAGAATACATAAATTTAGACTGTCAAATAAATCAGATTTGGCTCCTCAGACACAATTATGTCTATGGCGGTGTAGTCCTGATGTGACACATAAATAATGGAAACTAGATCAGTAGAACACCAAACAGCAAGTTTTGAACACAGGAGGAATGATATTGCAACCTGTAGAAGGGACATGCAAGAAGACACAAATACATACGCAAGCCGGCCAGCAGCAGTTTTGCATTACAGTGTGAGAGTGGAACCTGAGCCAGCTGAGCCTAATGCAGTCTACATTAAAAGATAAAAAGCCATGCATGTGCTCACATGCTGTACTGACGCACACTGCTCATCACAGCAGAAACACATTAAGTCCACATACTGTAGGACAGTGTAATCTGTATAGTTACAGAGTTTGTTGTACTTGTTTAAGACAGCAGTTTAAAGCTGCCTGTTTTGGATGTGTCTTCTTATGCATATGCTATTATGTATATTATGTATAATCTAAATTAAATTGCATGTTTGTTTTTTTTCTGCTACACCATACATACTGTATCTGCTCTGTAAATCACTGGTCATCTGACACAACCCCAAAGATATTGTTTTTTGCCCAAATATTTATTTATTTATTATTTATTTATATTTATTTATCACTCATTTATCGTTACAGGCAGAATGGAGACCAGGCGTAAAATGTTTGGAAGCATTTTAAAAAAGTAGAACGCGCAGTGCACGTTATGTAACAAGAACACCCAGTTTGATGGTTAACTAACCTCACATCACCTCATTTGCTAATGTGTTAGCAAGCACCATGATAATGCTACCAAGGCAGAAGATTAGCCGGCTCATGAGAATGGTGATTGGAGATTTGCTCCCGCTAACCTCCGTGGAGCTGATGACATTTGTTGAGTCAGAGTCAGAGTCAGCCCCTATTCTCAAGTTAGATTTTATGTTTATGTTCTTGAATATGGAAATTAATTTTACATAAACAATCCTAATACAGAGACTTCAGATCTGTTTTTTAGATTGCAACCAACATATATACTGACCAGGACATTTTACAGTGTAAGAATCAACAGTGGTCACTGATGGACAAATTATGTAATGGAGACACTGTCTGGCATTTTTGTACAGCAGTTTCTTGTTGCAGCCAGTATATAATCATAAAGATATATTGCTATTAGCTCACATCAGCTGACAAACTGGCTCTATTACTTCTATTTGTGACAGTAAAATGGGATCATTAATTGTAATTGAAGTGAAGTAATACCTTTCATATACCAGTACAATTCACAATTCTCAAGTTTGTTCCATTTAGATAACGACAAATCATTTTTCAGTTTAACGCCTGACTAAACCTTTGTTCTTACACAAGCTCAGGGTTATTATTTTATTCACAATAATTACAGGAGTCAGTCAGTTCAAGCACTTTTCATGACCTCTTACAGCTCAGTACCATGGCCAATAAACCATCAACCAAAGCCCACTCCAACAAAACACCACGAGGTACATTACTGACTGTGCATTTAATCATTTTGCTGCAGCACAAATTATATTTGATCCACTCTACATTTTCGTAATCTCATCTACAGGCGCCAAGCACTCGAAAAAGACAAGAACACTCATTTGGCGTTGGGTTGCTTACATAACATAAAACAAGAAGCTCAAAGTTAAAACTAAACAGCTGAGCAATTCCTAACCTAATCAACAAAGCAAATTTATCTTAGTCCGATCTAAGTCCATTATCAGCATGAAGCTAACAACAGCTGCTCTGTTGTAATGGAAATCTTAATTACACACATTAATTATGCTGGGATGAATGCAAGAGAAATGATATATAAGCCATTATCATCAAAATCAATTGAACCATGCAAGACATAATGGACTCTTGCACTACATGCAGAAATGTGCTTATACTTAAAGCTGAACTTGTATTACATAGACCCCCGTGGAGCAGACAAAAGGCCTTCTGAAGACTCAGGCTCGAGCTTTGTTTCTATCAGTCCTTACCTTCGCCCATGATGGGATTTTTATCTAGAGGCCTGAGGGAGGGATCTGTTTGAATAGAATCTGGACAGGCCCTGAGATAGCCTGCTATTACCACCAACCAGCACCGCAACAACCATCAATCTCCGCAAGTTTCTCTGTTTACACACAGGACAGCACAACAGTCATGAGTCATTGCCGCTTAGGATGCAGTTAGAGTGAAATGATGTTTCCCCACCTCCTCTGCCCATTGCCCGGACACTCCTAATCAAGCTCTGTGGTGAATGTACTGTCAGTGACAGGAGTATCTCACAGACATTGTGAAGAACAGCCGACATCCAACCAGTTATTACACCCAACATTGTTCCCCCTGATTGCAATCACATGTCCTGGCTTTGTCTCTCACAAGCTCGAAGGCTCAGAGATCTTTGTGATTTGCCGCTTCTTTACAAACTGTCAGATGCACCAAGTCCGTCTGATTTCTCACTCTGGCTGCACTGCCATCCCAATTCATTTTCTATAACAGCAGAAGATTGCTGGGTCTCTACAATGTAACCCTGATGAGACAGGTTAGAGGGTGTGCACCTTCAGAGAGCAATTTTCTTTTGTCCTAATTCTGACAGAAGAGGAAGCCCACGTACAAAAACCAGAGTTCACATGAAATCCATATGGAAAAACACGTTAGAGATTTTAGATCATTTACAGACATTATGGAGAAAATAGACAAGATTCAGGAAAGAAAAGAACAAACAAAAAACAGATGACTTTCTGACTCTCAGTCACACACTCACACTCAAAACACATTGATGCAGACACAGACACTCCAAAGCTGCATTCCCACTGAGCGATGGATTACCAATACTTCAGAAGGAAGGAAGGAACATGTTGCCAGGATTATAATTAATTTCCTTTACTTATGTTGAGAGTGCCATGCTGGTGTTGTTGGCAATTTAACATACAATAATCATGTCAGAAAACTGACAATTCACATCAAAATAAATTCTGTAAGGGATGAGAGATTGACAAATGGCAGCAGAGTGCAGACATCCAGGTTACATCAATACAAAATAAAGAAGCAAGTTTAAAACAGTTCAGCTTAGGTACCTTCCCTCGGCCCCGCTTATGTATTTATTGTATTCATGATCTAAAATTTACTTTAAGTAACTGGATGAACAGTTTAGATACGTACGTACGTGATGTTTTCTAATACATGCTCCATTTTAATTTTAATAAATGTTCTGATATTTGCCAAAACAATGCTTTACTTTATAGTAAATTATTATCTAAAGCACCTATTTCAAAGCTTAAACAAAGAAAAACTTTTTAATTACTATCCACACTGTAAACTTGCTTTGCATTTTGCTTAACTACTTATAGCTTCAAATTTGACCTTTTGGTACTTCCATTATACGATACAATCAGTAATTACAGTAGAAACTTCAGGTGCATGAACATTTTTGTTTTCATTTCAAAATAATTTGGTTTAAACAATATCATTTGTCCACTTGTTTCCCTAATGGACTCCAGTGACGAGGTGTTATAAAACTAATGATAATGATGAACAAAACTATGGAAATAAGATCCATATTATACATGTTTTAATGAGTATCAAAGAACATGCCACTGGGTACAGATAAACAAGGAACATACCAATATTCATACAGAATATGTTCATCTATAGGCTACTTTTTATCCATCACACAACAACTTACTGCACAGTTCTGTCATACAAACAGGTGCATTTAAGCTACACACAAAGACACTGTGTTGTGTGGATCAGTAAAATAAAGAATGAAGACATTAAACCTCTTCATTTTTTGGCCAGCTGACCAATGGATGCGGCTGCGTGGATAGATTTTTATAGCAATTTTGCAGATATTTTGTTTAATGGCTGCTGTTGTGGAAAAAGTCTGTAATAGAGGTGAGATAAATATTATTTAATAGAGATTTCACAAAGAGAGAATAGCCTTCCAAGAGTTTATTGCAATATTCACTCAATCATTTGCAAATGGACCTCTGAGCTTGTTGGGCTGAGAGACACTATGACATTCAATGATTGTCTTTGTACATAAAGCAGCATGTGTCAAAACATCCCACATTCTTCACCCTCAGAGACTAATAGTTGTCTTTTAATTAATACACCGTATTGCTTCTGTCCATTCCCTATCTATCTTTCCTCCCTAGGAGGTGTCTTCCTCTGCCTCTATCTGCCGTGAATTAAAAGTTGAAGGCCAAATACCACAGCTTTGCTTCTGATAACATTTCACACCTGTTGGGAACCGACAGATGAACATTTTCACACAAGAAGCAGAAAAGACACTTCCAGCACTTACAGAATAACATAAGACAGAGCACATAATCATTAGACAGTAAGAGTATAAACCTCTATTACAGCTACAAGTTCATATTCTGTGGAAAATGCAAACAGATGAGTAATTAATACAAAGATTATAATTTTTTAGATGGAGTTTTTCTTTCAGTCAACTTCATGGTTGAGCAGTGATACTTCAGTATGTTGAATAACACAGACACACAAAGGCGTGCTGTGGGACTGAAAGGTTTGATTACTGTCTAATCTGCTGAATATAAATTAGAATTAAAGAGGAATATTGTAACATTAAAATCATGTCATTAAGAGAACTGGTTTCTACTGGCTGGCTATTCTTATGCATTTACTTAATTCAAACTATAACCATTCAAATTAGCGCGTCTTGTAAAATGGGACTTTTTGTTAAATTTCTTCTAAACCAACTAAAATCACAGAAACCTCACAAGGGACTCTAGTTTCAATTTTTTTTTTTTTTACACATTATTGGAAACTCAGACTCAGTGGTAACATCATACTCTTTATCTCTGCACAAGAGGTTTTGTTGCTCTAAATATATCCCATCATAAATGACTTTTGTACATTATGTATTTTGCCTTTCCTAATTGCTGCGGTTTGTTCACAGCAGGAGGAGTGAAAGCCAGCGCACCACTGCTTTTTTAGATCACTCCAGGCAACAACTGCGGCTCATTATGCAGAGGAGAGAAAATCATTTCTAATGATTTTCAAAACAAAAGTGACACTGAACATGATGGCATTATTTTAGGGTCCCCACTCACCATCTCAAATTTCAACTGAATCTAATTTATGCCTGTAATTAACGGTGATCATGAGCCCTCTGTTAACTGTAACAAATGAACTCTGCTGCCCTCTACTCCTCTCCACCTTTTAAGCTCTTTTCATTGATTATTTTAATGTGACTTCTGAGTTTCTGAATCTCATTTATTTTCATCATCTCTAACAGTTTGGTATGTGTCTTGGAGCAAAATGATTTGCCCATTTGGGATGATAATGCACTATTATACTCTCTAACCAATCCAGTTTGTGATTTATCAGTTTAAAGGTTTAAAGAGACATTTAAAATTCACATTTACAGTAACGGTCACACACTTTACTACTATTCTTCATATTATGAGCTCAGCCAAGCAATCTGAGAGTGCAAAATTGTCTTTTACAGAATGAAATAAACATGAGCTGAACCATTATCGGGGTAAGTGACACCAAAGTACTTGCTATTTGATTTGTTGCTATATGACTTTACATTAACATTAACAATGCTGCTGTTCTCTTGATGCTGACTTTAAAGCTTCTGAGTGCATTTGTTCCGATGTCTAATTCAATCCAAAGAGATCCTCCTGGTTTGTTTAAAGAAAGCTGTAACAAAGAGCTAGTTTGTTATAAATCTGCAAATAAATGTAACGGTTGGTTTAAAATCTGTAAATTATGATCAGTTCTGACATTGCCTCTCAGTGAAACACAAAGATAATTTTACTTTTAATGGAGCTGTTTTCATAAATAAAGGTTAAAGAAAGGTTAAACAAAAGTAATCTACCAAACTTATTATCATTTCACGAGAGCAACGCTCCATTTTCCAATGTCCTGTGAAACTGTCACAGAGTGATAGACTAATTTTCCCCCGCTGATTCTTTTTTCCCTCCCATGTTACTATTTTTGAAAGCTGTCCCATCTGGCTGCTCTTCACAACAATATTACCAAATGAACTTTCATTTCCTCTGTTGTTAAATAGAAATGAATCTGCTCTCCATCACAGGTGGGAGGCACACTTAATTGACTCGTGTTAACATCTTCCCATGCCTTGTACACCTGGTCTCTTTCTATATGCACATTTTATCAATGCGCTTCATTCCAATCTGGTGATTTGACAGTTTACCCACTGATGGACAATCAAATCACATCAACGTACCGTTCTGGCCTCAGATTTGCATGGAAGCTTGAATTATTTGGTTTAGGAAAGCTTGTGAGTCCAAATATATTTATGTGTTATAGTACACAAGCTGGATGTCAATGTGATTTATAGTTTGTGAAGTGTTAAAGTGAAGTGCAAAAAGGACCTCTAAAGCTCCATATCAGGCAAAAAAAATGAGATGAGTCTGGGTCTAATTTGTCTTCCAGTGCTCTGAAAGGCTGTATAAATGAGAAGGAACGAAAAAAAAAAAAAAAACCCTGCAACATTCATTTTTGATTGGCTATCTGTATATCACGGGTCTTCAAAATGAATGTCAATTTCATCTCATCTATTGCCTGACAGAACTTAAATTGGATCCCAAAGAGAATAACATGATAGAAATGAAATCAACATTTCCATTTTCTACTTTCTCTGCCACCTCTCATAGTTGTTGATTCAATGACTAAAGAAGTATTTTATTTAAAATGGCAAGGAACAGTTGGAAAACTTTTCAAACCAAAATTCAAACGACTCTCACAGAAGCGCCATGTGCTCAGCAGTTATTCACGGCTGTTATCACAAATGTCTGACAATGTCTGAGTCAAGCTGGAAAGGCTCATCACTTTTTTGATGCTGGCTTGTGCGCTGCATACCAAATATTTACAATTCTTCTGCTTCAGTTTCCTTCCTGTAAGAATATTTCAACAACCTGGCAATTCCACTGGAACAAGCACCCTTTTATGTAGATTCCAGGTAATTTTAATAAACTGTAGTGCAGAGCCATGACAATTACTGCACAATGCAAGAGAAGCTGATTTAATATTAAAGTATCCCCTTATTTCCTACACAATTAACCTTGGGCTAATGTTAATTTAAGCCTTCAGTGCCCACAAGATACTTCCTGCAAATGATGGGTAAACAGAGAAGGGCCGGGAGCATAAAGCTGTAAAGATTGAAGACTAAAGAAATATGCATATGCAGTTTTTTACAGCCTCTTGAGTATACATCTCAGGCATGGTGAACGTATGAAAATATGCATGAGTCTATTGTCCACCCCCACAATCATTTATAATTGGATGCGGACACACCCCTGTACATCATTATATGGACAACACAGATTTATTCTGGATCAATCGGGTACAGTAACATACGCATACGATATATGCTGTGAGCCGTACAACATGGACTGCTGATGGCTGAATTATTGATCTGACGTGTGTTCGTCTTACTCCCTCCTTACATTCCTGTTCCATGTGGATGACAGAACTGTTAAGGTAACACTATTTGTTTTTCTTTACTTTACTTACTTTATTGTGATATAGCTCATACAGATTTACACAAGTAGTCTCATGAATGGTATTATTTTAAGGATAAGTGCTGATTTTCTATATATTTCTTATTGTCAACAAAGCACATTAAAAACCACAAATTAAATGATGTTGACATGTTCATGGACACTGTAATTAATGTGAGGGATAATGCCAGAAGAGGTGTCCATTATCAGGAATTAATGGAGAACGGGAAAGGTAAAACCGTTCGTACATGTACATTATATTTACATTTTCATGGATTTTACAAACAGAATCTAAAGTTTTTCACAAGCCATAATTCCGTTTCCCAGGTAATACCTGATGGTTTGACCATTAACTGGAACAATCATTACCATGCCATCATGTCCTTACGCAACGGAAACATTGTTTGCTTCTCCAGTAAATGGGACAAACCTTAGATACGACTTGGCAACAAGAGATATTTCTAGTCCGCTCAACTCAAAGAGCCCCTTTATGCTAGCAAGATTCAAAGTCAATAACACAAACAGTAAATGTAATTAGACAGTAGAAGTTACAAAGTGCCTTACATGGCTAGAACCAAGAAAAAAACACTTCAAAATATTTACAAATAAACAGATAAAACATATTGCAAATTTAACCACACTGGAGCAAATAATTGAAACAGGTAAAATATACAAATTAAAGAATAAAATACCCATAGCTAAAATATGAAAAAAACAATAACACACATATAATATTCATTCAGTGTGCTAGAATAAATAAAAGGCTTTTTTTTAAGGAGCAGGTGGGGCCCTGACTACAAAAGCACAGTCACCTTTGGTCTTGACCCTGGATGCAGGAACAGCGATCAGAGTCCGGCCCGAGGATCTGAGGCTGCGCTGTGGTTCATAGGGATGTAGCAATTCAGCAATGTAGCTAGAAGCTAAACCGCAAAGTGCCCTTATAGGTGATCAGTAAAATCTTAAAATCAATTCTAAAACTGACTGGTAACCAGTGGAGAGAGGCTAGTAGGAACATTTCCTGCCCTAATTATCTTGGCCAAAATCACTATAATCATTAAAATATATACATATATTTATTGTATCACAGAAAGGCATCTCATCTCCCTGTTTGTATTTTGGAATCTCTACTATTTCCACACATCTGGTTTAACTTGTTCTTGTAGGGGATGCAACAGGCAACCAGAGCCTTCACCCATGGTGACACGCTCCCCCTTGTCCCCTTGTGCAAAATAAATCAGGAAATCAATATAGGACTATATACTGTAGAGCTTTTTCAAGTCAAGCCATGTGAGGATAGTCACGATTCATCAGTATGCTCAGAGGGGCCGTGTAGTCACCATCCTGGTGTTCACAGGATGAGCTACTGAAGGACTATAGATAAGATAAGCGAGATGTAAATCATTTAATTTATGTTGCATTAATTTAGAACGGTGGACAAACAGTTTCACTAGAACTACTTAGCAGGTGTCCTTTATCAGGAATTAATGGACACCCTGCTGCCAATCAGAATTGAGTATTCACCCTAACCATAGTATAATCTGAGTCAATCTCACATAAACCTTCCTGCTGCTGGAATACTCAAAGCAAGGCAAATTCAAAGAGCTTTACATAAAAGCAACTTAAGGCCAAACAAAAATACATTTAAATACAATTAATGAGTTAAATACAAATCCGATAAAAAAAAAGGGCTGCGCAATTAATCAAAATTCTGTCAAAATAACGATATGGCCAAAGTGAAATGATCCAAATTGCAAAAGCTACAATTTTGTGATAAAAGTGAAATGTGGGCCAAAACAGCATTGTAAGTACTGGAGACGCCCTGGCCTACAAATCGTGTTTCTGTGACAGACCCCAACAAATATTGCATGTATTCTGTTTTTTTTCCCTTTATATGTTTGGTTTATTTATAGTTAAACACAGATTTAATGAAGTGCTCTAGAATATCTTTTGAAATTAGCATGAACTCCATAATCCACCATGAACTGGACCTCTTGGCTCTTTTTACCAGTTTTTCCCCACGTTTTGGCACGTAAATCATCGCTGATTAAAGTTTAAGGTTACAGGTGAGAGACAGAGATTGAGTTAGACTAAGGTTTTGGTCTAAATCTAAGTAATACTGCATTGCTTTCATCCCATTTCACTATGAAACCCCTACCTGTTGCTAGTCAGGTGTACTGCCTAAACCTTTTAAAGTGGTTAGAGATAGTTTTCCTTGCACTTCCTGCCTACATTACTCTCATGTTCAGATACATGGTCTCACAATATTTTTGGAGGCCAAGCTAAAAGAAGGGAATACTGACTGCATGCTGAGCTAATATATACTGCCTCACGTCAAGTTGCGTAAATCACAGGGGTAATCATTAAGATGGCCTAAGTAGTTCACTGTGCACTCTGTGATTATGCTCTGAAAACAAACCATGTGGTGGGTTGATTAATATGGTCCAGTGGTGTTTTTAGATCAGGAGGAGACAAGAGTGAGAGAGAGAGAGAGAGAGAGAGAGAGAGAGAGAGAGAGAGAGAGAGAGAGAGAGAGAGACCTGCAGTTTGAGCCTTTGATCATCTGTGGTGCTGAGTGTAGTGATTTACTGCACCCACAAACCCTTTGAAGGCCCCCCCCCCCGCTGAAGCGATGGGCCCGGTCAGTCCTTTGAGCTTCACTTATTTATTTATTCATCTCTTCGGACCCACATGAGATGATACTCATGATCCATTAGATCTGGATTCAGACTTTAAAAATATTTTAGGAGATCTGGCAGTATCAGCTGTTTCAGATATCACATATATACATATTTTAAACTATTGTTTAAAACATTGATTAGTCAGTTCACAGAAAATGAATCTCCATAAATGTTGCGTAAAGCCTCAAATGTGGTTTGGGTCAGGGCTGCACAATAAATCAAACTGTTAACAATAATCGCAATATGGCCCAGTCCAATATGCAAATTGCAGAAGCTGCAATTTTTGTCAAACTTAAAGTTACAGCTGTTGTTGATTGATTCAGGTCCAAATCTTGACATTTTTTAATTTTAAAGTATTTGAATCTTTTGCAATCGGCTGATCTGGAGGCAGGTGACGTATGTGGTGGCAGCTTTCTTCACCAACCAACCCCTGCTCCTATAAAACCAACATCTCGATATCGTCGTTACATAACTGATACCACACAGAGACTTTTACAGACAGCCATGCTTCTAGCGACTGTCAAAGCTCCAGTGGACTCTGTGTGTTTCTGGTGCGGACACAGAGAGCCTGACAGCAGCTGCTCAAGGCTGGTTAGCTCCTTTGGCGCTGACTACTGGTACTCCTGCTACTGCTCTTTCAACTGCTGACCAGTAGTCAGTTTGTCACTCTGCCTGGTGATACCTCCTGCACACACACGCTGTGGTCACAAGCTTTGCCCCGTGTGTGATTCTCTCTGCTGCATTTTTTTAATTTGCCGGGAAGGAGGGAGCTATCAGAAGTTAGGGGCTTAGTTACACTAAAAATGCCAAATATTGTAGGTTCCAGTTTCTTTTTATAGAGTATGTGCAGCTTTTCTCTTCTCATATCATTACTGAATCCCTTTGTGTTTTGTAACCAGCTGCATGACACCTTGAGCTCCTACATCTTCATGTTGTTTTAATTAATGAGGAATTATATCAAGGGTGATAGGATCATTATGATCACAAATTTTAACATTTATGTAACAGCGAGACCAGAGCTACTTGATAAAAATGTGCTAATGTTGGTGTTAACTAATGAGAAAGGTTTCTTTGAAAACCGTGGATTGTGTTCTTGATAGATGTTGTGGGAGATGAGTCATAGATAAAAAGCAGCCTCCTCAGAAGTCTGCATCTTTGTGGTCTGTTTTGTTCCCACAGTGACACACTCAAAAAACTATTGGGTTAAAAAATAACCCAACCTGCTGATCATCTATGGGACAGAACATGTACTCAGTTGGTTGAGTGCTGGGTTTCAGTCAGGTAATTAAATTCCGATTCAGGAGATGCTTCTTTCAGTCTTGGTGGAGTAAAACAAAAATAAATCTTATTTTAAAAATGTATAAGCTTCAGGGTGAAAAGAACACACCCCAACAGTACGCTTCAACAAGGAGCCAGTTGGGTTTGAATTCACTCAATAAACAAAAAAATAAATGCACTTTTTCACAAACAAACTACTTAGTAATTTAATTTAATTCTATTAACACACTCTTGCTATGATCTGATCACTTCTCCTTCGAATTTGGTATACACTCATCCGGCTGTGAAATACAGACTCAAGGGACAGGACAGCTTAATCTGACATTTAACTTTAACACACCTGCAATTACAGATAATATATATTTCTTTAATGTCGCATTCTGGAAGAGAGTTGAAGTTAAACACAAATATTTTAACCAAAAACAATCATTTTCACCCTATTTCCTAAGAATGATCAAATAAGATTAAAATAACATTTCACTAGTTTACCACATACACACACAAAGACACATGATCAGCGAGTACATTTTAAAATGAGCTCTCCTCGCTCCTCAGTCTCTTTCAACCAAAAGCTCATATTCTATATCATACTGAAGTCGCTCTAGCTTCAGGTCTTGGCTAAGAGCCTCAAACACACTGCCAATACACAGTAATGTGGACTGCTGCCTACCACACTGAGAGCTAATACTTATGTTGCTAGGGAGTTAATCGGTGTGTTAGCATGCTAGCACTACCTAATTAGCATTCTAGCATTGTAATAAGCACCCTAGCATGGTAATTACAAATTGCTTCGAACTAACACAGTAATAAAAACATGCACAAACACACGCAGTTTGCAGTAAATCTTCTAACAGGCTGGGCAAAATTCAAAAAGGCAGCAAATATAGCATGGTTATCAGTTAACGTTATAGCAAGTTAGAGCAACCCGTTCTCATTCCCAACTCGTCGAAGACTGACGCTTTGTCTCGTTCCTTTGGCGTCCCATACAGCCGCATATGGTACCCATCAGTGGCTGTATGGGACACACCGGGCTCTCTATTGACTCTAATGTAAACCAATCCGCGGCACTTATAGGCGCTTACAGAAACCTCCATCACTACAATATTAACCTGATCGCGGAATCATGTTGCAACATTATTAGGACAAAAAAGTATAAACATAAACATAAGTTAGTTATGTTAGCTGCACAATTAGACATCGACACTGTCGAATTAGCAACACATATAGCTCCTCCAGTGACAGGCCATAGGGTTAGTACCAGTACCATATGCGGCTGTATGGGACGCCAAAGGAACGAGACAAAGCGCCAGTCTTCGACGAGTTGGGAATGAGAACAGGTTAAATAGCTCGAATCAAGTAAATCAAATGCTAGCTAGTTCACTTAATCAATGTGTTTTCAGACACAACCCAGCACTTTTTTGAGGGCATGTTACACAACATCTATTGGCCTAGGAATGTTCCTTATTATCCAAGAAGTATATATTGCTCCTCGAAAAAGAATGAAGAATCCACTTTAATGTTATCCATATTTTAAAACCATTCTAACATTTGAAAACCAACACCTGAAGTTCCTCTGTTATCACTCTCCTCAGAAGTTTGTTCTTTTACTTAAGAGGCACGCTCTCCACAAGGACACGAGTATCGACTTCAGTGTTCTTGGACTTGATAATTGCCTTTTATCTTGAACAGTGAGCTGCACAAGGACCTATTAAAATTAATTTAATTACTATTAAAGCACTATTAGAAGATGTGAAAGACTCTGCAGGGAAAATACCTTTATAACTCTGTTGTCCTTTAACTTGATTAGTTTTGATTTATTGAAATCATCAACCTAATGATGGATTGTGGACCCTGAAGAGTCTGGAACAAAAGCCATTGCTCATGTTAGAAAAGGTTGTAAGCTACCTTGAACATCCATCCACCTCTGCCTTGCATGGCCTCTTTTCTTGGATCGCTGTACAGGTAACAAGAGCTTGCATCAGTATCTTAAAACTGAAATATTTCCCTCAAGTATCCAAGAATTGTTTCTGCTATGCTTTTGCCTTTGTGAAGGTCTGCAGTGTTTGTCCATTGTAATTTCAGGTAGCACAAAGCACAGCAGGCAAATGCACGAGGCTGGTAAATAAAGGAACCTGAGAACTGCATGCATGCTACAGTATGGGAATGCTCCAAGAAATCGTATTTGTGCTTTTCATGCCCTAAGCCTCTTGTCTCTAATCTATCCCACTTGATGTGTAGGTGTGTGGGTGTGAAATATGCTTTCCTTCCATGGCAAGGATTCCACATTGTTCTTGCCAACAGGAAGGAGGAAATATTTGGCAAGATTTGGCATGATTTTCTAAAACCCAAGCACCTATAAAGCAGATTCAAAGGAGGAGAATAAAGAGCAGTGTTGCTCTGAGCATTCAGGGGCTTTGTACGCACCATGACATCATCATTTTGTGGTTATGAACAATTATGTCAGTCACAATACAGACGTGAATAGATGTCATGACCCTCAGATGATTGCAGGGTCTCCTGGGGAACCAGACAAAAGTTGCATTTTCCTTTCAACAAAATCAAATACCACACTTGTCATGAAGGGTATATATTCCCTAGATATATATATACTGTATTTACATGAATCACAGACAGTCCTTTCCTCAACTTTGTCCAGTAGAAATTGGAAATTTCATTGTCAGTTATACTGAGATGATGAAACGTCAATGAAAAAGCTATAACAGCATAAAATGTGAAACCTCCTACTGAGAAAATAACCCTCTCAGCAGGTGATTCTCTGAGTTTTGTAATCCACATTCTCAGATTAGACTTCCGCTGAAACCCACGCTGGGAAATTTTTAATTTATAGTCTTAAATTGTACATATCCTGTTATTTATAATTAACAGGTTGTATCTTTGGATTACTTTTGCTCGGGTAAAAATGCTTGCACAGATGTGGGCCACATCCTCCCAAAAACACTGATCTAACAAATATATAACCGCAATAAATGCTTGTCTCTCTTCATTCAAACCCAAAGTTAAAGAGGCTCTACACAGGTTAGCCAGTTGAATACATGTGGCAATGATGGTACTTAATTTATCTAATTTATAAATTCATATGCATCAATTTGATTGTATGTACAGTGTATTGACAACCATGATGATCAGATTATGAAACAATTGTCCCACAACGACTAGAAAAACCCAGAGCTCTAAAGAGAGACCAAATGACTGCAAACTATGTTTACAACTTTGTAGATGTTTTGTGTCTCCTTGCTATTTATCATCACTTTGTGTCTCTTTGTAGTTGTTTTGCATCTCTTTGTGGTCAATTTTTCAATTTCTTTTTGGTCCCTTCATGTCACTTTGTAGTAATTTTGAGTCTCTATTTGGGTATTTTTGTCATAATTTTGAATATCAGTTCCTTATTGACTTTCCATCAAGTCATTTTAACAGGAACTTCAAACAAAGTCCCCAAGGCTTCAGGTGCCAGGTAGGCCTGTTCAGTAAAGTCTGTATTGAATATCCTCTATTCATAATTTCTTCCCTCCACACCAACTTTACGGCAATATGTGCCTTCATAAGTTGGGAAATGTAAACTAAAATTTATGCTGTGAAGCGCTCACCAAAGAAGCATTCCATGTTCAATTGTAAAGCCATTTACACTGTCTTTCACAGTAATAAGCCTCAGTGTTCAGTGCCTGAACAAATGAGATTCACAGTGCTATATTAGATAACGTTAAATGAAATCCATAGATCAAGTTAAGTTGCTGCTTCTGCCCGGGCTCCTGAGAAGAAAAATCTAATATTGTTTCTGGAATTAATGCTTCTTTGTGGATAAATCTTTAGAACATTATTGAACATTTGTTTGCTGGATTTCTACTGTATCCATTTTTCTAAACAATATGCAGTCCATGTGTGTAAAACAATGAGGAGATGCAGATCACCTGCAGACACCTTCCACAACAAAGCCACGACTGGAGTAAAAGGTTGCCTGATAAATGCACTGGGATGATGAATGTTGGTAATAGCAGGGTGATGTAACAGTATATGCCTCTGTTACCAACTACATCACCTGCAATCTGATTGGTCATCCCTAAAAGACAGTGTTATGTTGGGTCATTTATAATACAAAACAATTTGAAACCCAGCTCTCTGAAGTTGCAGTGGGTTACTTATACTACAGTTTTAAGAGTGAACAGGGTTGGGATAAGAAAATGTAATTATAGTTGTGTAATGCAAAATAAATGCAATCACCTCTTTTCTATGCATAAGCATTTATGGCTGAAAAGCTTTTCCACTTACTTTTTTGTCAGTTCCCACAGTAGCCAACTTGTCCATTAACAACCATGAATACTGCTGAAATGCCCTTGAGCAAGACACCAAAGACCTGCCTACTCATTTATTGTGAGCATAGGTTAAATGGATAATACTGTATGTAAATCTGAGAAAGGCAGCAGTAGGTGATCTGTGCTGAGGCATAATAATAAAGTCCCTGGTGTGTAGGTGGAAGACGTAACGCGAAGGTGCAAAGATTTACCACACACAGAGAGAGCTAAGGTTTAATGATGATGGAGATACAATATAAGCTACACTGAAAAATATAAATTAGTGGTTTGTGCTGTGAAGGTGTTAAATCAGGACTGAAAGACAGATGCTCTGGGTTGCTTTTGACTTAATAAAATAGAGAACATAATGTTAACAGGGTAAACTGTAAAATGTTCTTATTGCCTAATACAATTAGAATACCGAAGTTATTCTCCTTATACTTTTTCACTGTTCCCCTCAGATCTGTGGAGCTTGTTAGAGTCTTTCAGCTCATGGTTTTGGTTTTACAGCCTGCAACTTTACTTTTTTGGTTCACTCTAACTGCTCAAACCAACCTAATTCCCGGGAGCAGGCAGCGCTTTTCAGCAAAAAGCTTCTGATGAACCCTCTGTGTGTTACCTGCCTGGCAAACAGCATACAGACAAATATAGTGAATGGTTGGTGAACAGTAAGAATTTAGCAGCTAAAAAGCCAGATACTATCGCCAGGAGTTACAGAGCTAAAATGAGAGTGAATATTAGACTTATATTCAGCGGGAGGCCAAAACACAACTTAGAATGAATGCTAATCTTGCTCTCTATCTACTAGATGTTGCCCATATGCACTTTATAAGGTTATTATATGTCAATTTTTCATCCCCAAAAACATCAATTCATACGGCTTTCACTATAATGGCTACAATATGTTTCCTTCCTTATTCAGAGCATTGGTTGCGCACATTCTCAGAAATTAAAGGTATGCATCAGCAAGATACGATTAAGTACATAGGATAGGACATTAGGATGTGTAGTGAGGTAGCAGCAGACTCTGAATGAACAACAACGATGGCAGAAGGCTATGAAGAGAAACTACTAGATTATTATCTGGTATTCATTACTGGGCTTTCCACAGGACTATGGAGTAGTCAGCTAGTGGGCAAAAGTAGCCAGCTAGGAGGGGGCTGGGGAAACTTTAGCTGTAAAAAGACATTTTAATCACTCTTTTCCATCATATATTCTGATCTTAATTATTATATATTTTAATGAGTTTGTCTATCTGATGGTAAACATAGAGAATATTTGTAAAGGTTATTTTTAAAAAAAAAAATCTGCAAAAAAAAAAAAAAAATTTTGGTTTTTGGGGGGGGGAGGGGTTTTTTTTTAAATTTATTAAAAGAGTTTTAAAAAAAAAAAAAAAAAAGGGGGGGGGGGGGGGGAAAAAAAAAAAAAAAAAAAAAAAAAAAAAAAACCCCCCGGTTTTTTTTTGAGGATAATTTTTTTTTGAGAAAGGGTTTTTTTTTTCATTATTATTTAAAAAAAAAAAAAAAAAAAAAAAAAAAAAAAAAAAAAAAAAAAATTTTTTTTATTTTTACCGGGGTTTGCCCCGGGGGGAAAAATTTTTTAAGCCGATGGGTTCTGAGACCGAGTGGTAAAGAAAACTTAAGCTGTTCGACCAAATATATCATGACTGGTTCATTTCAGACTGGACAATAAAATTCATAACTAAAGATCCCAACATGATAAAGAATTATATATAAAAAAAACTGCTAAGAATTCCTTCAATGTGGCATGAACCAAAAAGAAACAACAGAAATAAAAATTTAATTTCTGTTGAATGACAACTGACAAATTTAATATTAAAAACAATGTGGTTTTCCACCCGAGTCTGTGTTACATCTTAGCTGCACATACACAAAGTGTCCCTGTATGTAAACCCCACTAGAGTTAGTATGGATTACACAATGATATTTGGCTCAATCTATGCGGCAGCACAGAATTTTCCTGTCTGTTTTCATCAGCGGTGTTGACGTGACGGGCAAAAGCAAATTTGGCAGGCTGACTTACGCCGGGGCTCACAGGGGGCTGGTTGCAAGGTTAATTGGCAATGGGAATAATTGGCCACTGGGCTCAATTTGTCTGATGGGAGGAATTGGAAACCAATCTTACTGTCTGTTTGGAAGCATTCCATCCAATTCCTCAATGGAGGCATCTTTATCAGATGCTCTCTGCTTGAGCTGCATCCTCCTCTCTGATTGCACATACTATGAATGGTTGTGCTGGCACTGTATATCTGCCACAGATCTGTAAAAAAGTAGGAAATTCTAACAGCAGCAATTTTGGTAAGTCACATTTTCAAATCAATATTTTTTAAATGTTTAATGTTTGTTTGGATTTAGTAATCTGTGCACACAGCAAAATTAAATGCATTAATGTCCACAATTCACACGTTTAAGATTTATTAGCGTTAAATGCAACTCTAATAGTACACAACTAAAATACTCATTTGAGTTTTTATCCTTAATATTTTTTAAGTATTTTTGCTGGTGTAGGTTATGTTACTGTAAACTTCTATGCATTTTAAATTGGTGCAACATAAAAATGCAGGAACACTCTGGCCTATGAAGGAATGGGTTCGATACAGTGTTCTTTCAGAGAAATTGTGTGGGTTTTATTCGTCAGACCCTCTCACTTCTAGCTGCTTGCTAAGCACAGCCTTGTCTTGAGGGCATGATTTGCCTGCCTTTCTGTTGATGGCTATTTGTATCCACAAAAAGGGGATCAACAGAATCAGCATGTGAAATTGATTTTTCTCTCTGACTACATGTAAATGAACTTTCCAATGATTTTTAACTCAAAGCCGATGATGCAAATTTAATGCCGTTTTGGCATTTGTTTTTATACTCTAATTCTACTCACACAGCCTAATGTGATGACATGTGGCAGATTCTGTTTCTTCTGAGATTAAATGGAAATAATATTCGTCATGAACACTTCGATTCAGATTGAAATTCTGATTGTCAATTTTTTCAATGAAATTGACATATGTTGTGATATTTACATATCATTTTATGCTTGAGTGATTGTCTGATTTCCAAATATTACTTATTCAAATTACACGTTACATGTTGAAATATGAGCCAGGGTTGCATGCTATGGTAACAACATCACATTGTGAATATTTGGACAGATATTGTGATTGCGTTATGATTCACGACTGATCATTTTTGCATCACATATTTTATTTTCACAAAAAAAAAATTAAAATCATCATGATGAGAATTTTCTGGGGTCTGTATCAAATAGCAATACTGTACTTCATTATATTGTTGTTTGTTTCACATTTTATCAAACAAATTGCAGCTTCTGTGATTTGCATATTGCTTATGTGATTTGCATATTGTACATGGCCATATTGTGATTTGCATATTGCACTTATATATTGCCATATTGCGTTTTTGATCATATTTTAAACTGTTCTTGCTCTTTACAGGTTAACTCAGTTGTAATATTATGCTAGAACTGTTGCTAGACTTGGGTTCCTCAGGGATCCTTGAGGGGCTCACAGGGGATTTCCCAGCAGAATAAGGGGCCGTTTAATATACTTTTTCCTTATTAATCAATTCTTTGTCATTCAGATTTTTTTCTCTCAACCTATTCCAATGAAATAGGCAAATTCTGCACTAAATGGTATCCAACAAACATAAAGTACATTTTGACACAGATAGAAGAGAGATATTGATAGACATGGATACACATATATGTTCTTACAGCATCTTCTTCAGTTTCCATTGAAAAAAATATATTTACATTATTTAATGTATATAATATATATATATATTAAAATGTTTGACAATTTTGTTTGTTAATTAATAGTTACTTTCAGATTAGTTGAGTTTTTTCTACCGTAGTAACTAGTAGTTGTGTCCTGTTGTGTCATGTTGTGTACAAACAAGAATAAATCGAAAAACTTTACTCAAAGGTGGTGAAAGAGGCTAATTAAACTATTGTGCTTTTATGAACTGCAACTTAATCTGAAAATGTCATGGGATACAAACTTCAGAGAGGCAGTTGTTTCATTTTATGAAATGTCAGAGAAGTAAGACAGGTGCAGGAAAAAGAACTGAAAATTAAAAACTGGTTGATGCCTTTAAACTTCACAGTCAATGTTCTAACAGAGGAAACAAAAATTCCACTTGTTCTTGTCTAAATGTCTCCATCAGTGTATTTTTGTATCTGACATAAAGTTTGTGTAGCAGAAATATATGTATTTTAATTATCTCAATATCCTTTCAGATTTATCTTGTGACCAGCACTGCAGGGGAACCTCTATGGTGTGCAAACTTCAATATCAATTGAGGATTAGCAGTCTGGTTTTCCTGCGGGATATATGTACTTTACTGTCAATCTAAGCACTCATTAAGCAGTTAAACTTACTCGGTAAAAACTTTGGACAAATTTGGATCTAGCTGCACGGCTCAGGAAAAGACTAAATACAGAGGCTGAAAGCTGATTATTTCGGTGGGACTTTCTTTATGTTCTTTATCTTCTTATTTAATTTATTCCACCCATGTTACTTAAATATTTCTTGTATCTGATCACTCCTATGTTTTTCCTTCTCCTTCATTGTACCTAATAAACTTAATTAGTCATATTTTATGTGTTTACATTGATTAGCCCACTTATTGATTGTTTAATTTGACCCCTCTTGTGATAAGAATCCCTCTATAAATCTGTTTTAATGGAGGCCAGTGTACACAGTTTTCAGTTTATTAGGTACACCTTTAATCTATTATATAACTCTATAACATTTGTATTTGTAGGCCATTAGATGTGTCTGGGGGAACTTACTGTTCATTAATTCAATTCAACTCAATTTTATTTAATTAATGTTGAATTCAGATGAAAATAAGTAAGTAAAGCTTTATTTATGTAGCACATTTTAAAACTCACAGTTACAAAGTGCTTGACTATACTAACAATGGACGAATAAAACAAGGGGAAAAGAATAAATTAAAAAAGAGAGACAACAAAGTTAAGTAAACAAACAAAATAAGGAGATCTATGAAAAGGCTATATTAGTTGGTTTTGAGGAGCCGCTTAAAACATTTAAAGATGTGATTTTCCTCCTTGGACCATCTGATCCACAAGACCTTTACATCACCAGATTTCTGTCTGTCACATTATTATCTGCAAAGCCTTGAAACAAGGGCCAGAATGACAGCCATCTGGCCTAGCATCAACTATCAGGCCAAAATCAAAGTCACTAAGGTCACTCATTTTGCTCATTCCAGCACTCAGTGGAGCACTGTGACTGATGCTGCTCTGCATGTTTTTTACTAGGCACCATAGTGAAATATGAGGGTTTACATGATAAACTGGCAATATGTTCCAGTAGTTCTGGGCGATATACCAGATGACCCGCTATAATGGTTTTAATTTCCCATATGATATGAATTTTTCATAGCTAAACAACTGCTCTAACTTTTCAGTAGGCAACAATATTGTTTTTCTGTGAAGAGTGGGCAAGCTGTACAATCGACAGGGGAGCGCTATTAACTGTGAACCCTTCTTACTAATGGTTATAACTTCATAACACAACATTTAACACTCCACAACTAACTCTCTTTTACAGGGCAAAACAACATAGCACACAAAAATGTCTTACTTGTGCATTATAACATTTTAAAAATATCTCTTTGAATACTTAAATACTTTGAGTATTTAAGTCAGATTATGGTGTTTATACAACAGCTTCAAACTATTTTGTTCTGAAAAGCATTGTTGGTATCTAGTTTTTATTTTCAAGTTCTGTTTTGTGCAATTTTCACAATAAAACAGTTTATATCTTGATATCTTGATTCTTTCATATGTTGTAACATTTTCTGGGGCCAAGACTATATAGTATATATATATATATACACAACTGTAACTTGGAATCAGTGTCTTTAATGGGAAAAGATAATTTGCATTTATCACTGCATTGCAAAGTTCCATACTAATGGTAATTAATTCTAGATATTTATAGTACAGGGAACTGAATCCTTTTCATATGCAGTCAAATTCCTGAGGCACTTGCACTAAGGTTCTGGAGATTTATTTACTCTTCTTCCACATTTCAGTTGACATATGAAATCAAATTTGAAAAATTAATTTAAGATGAAGTTGAAGATGAAAGTCAAGTAGGCCCATGTTTTTTTTTTTCTACAGGACTCCGGGTCATGTTTTAGTGATTACACAGTGTCATTTATTAAGATTTGCAAATTAACTTTTGCACAAACCTCAGAAACAGAATTCACACACCGGTTTCGCTGAATAAGACACTTTGAGAAAGATAGAGTCGTAGAGAAAAAAAAGGTGTTAGACAAGGCTTAGAAACCTTTTCAACATTTTCTTTCTGAAAAAAAGTAGTGTGATGAGAAATGTCTTCATGTCTCTTTGAACGCACATACAGGTGTTAATGTGTCGTCTCTTCCGCTCTTTTTTCTCACTCCATAACATTACATCATTCCAATTTCCCTTTAACTTCTCTGTCTACATTTCGTTTTTGAACAAATGTGAATGCTGTATTTTTAATATTAAACCACTGATGCAAAAAAATTCACATTATTAGTAACAGATTGAACATGAGTAACACAAGTATACAATGTAGAAGAATTGGAGTTAAAATGTGCTCAATGTCATTGCCCTTGTAGAACAATTTAGTTCATTATAATGCAGTTGTGGGATGTTCACCTCACTCTGACTTTCTGCTCAGACGGTAGCAAGTCAACCTTTCATCCAAGCGCTCTGCTAAACAATGCTTCCCTAATCATTAAAGTGGCTAAGCCTGCAGATGAGCTCATTGGGTATAACGCACCCATCACAGTAATCATTACTGACAGGACATGCAGCTGCTAATGATCTTCTCTTAATCACACTTAATCAGGTAATAATGATTTTGAGGTGAGAGATGAAGCGCTCGCTCTCTGCTTTCGCCATGGAGAGGCCTTGTTTCAGTTGACTGGTTTTGGTATCAGCAGGGGGCCTGAAGGGGGCGGCGCCTCCATATGCTGCACTGCTCCCCACTCACAGGTCACTTGTTGGGATTGGAGGGAGGACGGATTTATGAATTAGGTCCTAATTCCTGCCAGGCTGCGTGACCGTGGAGTTAGATCATAAAAGGGCCGCTGGGAGACGGGACATCATACAAAAATACTCACTGAGGTTTACTGTGCTGGGAGGAGAAGATAAAGTACTACACAGACATGTTGGAGGTTGGGGTATCAGGTTTTGGAACATTAGACAAAGTATATTTACATGCACACCATTAGCCAACCTTAAGGTAATATTTCCAAGTAGCATGACTTCTCTAATCCATATTACATGGATTTATTCTGCACTACAAAAGCTGAGAGCTGATATAAAAATTTCATTTGAAACTCAGCTTTCCAAAATGTTCCTTTATTCTTTATTTGGTGGTAAATGATGATGTTATATTTCAAAGTCTTTAAAATAACCAAATGCATATACAAATTCTGAACATTATATACAATTGTTTTCTTCTGATCACAGTTAAAATATCTCATTATTGTCATACAACAAAATGTTGTCTCTTTTTACAGTTGAGACACAACGTGATTGTAATTTCTGCCTCTCTCATAAACTCACATTAAGAAAATATGTTGATCAATCTTGTTCTCTCCCTCTAATTGTTACTCCCACTTTTATTGTTTCGGCACAGCGGTAACACCATTACCTGGCTTTTACTGTCTACCCTGGAAAAAGCATTAATTTCGTGATATGATATTAAAGGATACTTAAATCTAATCTCATAATTAACACAAGGAGATTCAAATAAATGAGCCACTACAGCAGCTTGTAGCTTATGAGCTGCATGCTGTTTACACTGTAAATGCAACACTGTGGTCCCTGCCTGGTGAACTATTGGTACAATTTGAAAAAGGACTAAAAACATCCTCCACTTTCCACACTAAACTGGAAGATTGAATCCCAAATGTTCTAAGGATGTTATGCTTGCTTACATTCATGTAACTCATGTAATAAAGGTGTAATGGAAGCAACAAAAGGTCCAAATGCCAAAAAGTCACTGTTGTACTTTGTATTCTGATAAATAAGATAAGGTAATAGTTTAATTTAGGGGACTAAAGCTTAGGCTAAAGTCGAGGAGAAACAAAAGAATAAAAACCGCCACTCTGACCTCCATACGGTGACTTTCTAGTGTGCGATATCAATGTCAAGCTATATTGTCAGGTTGTAATAGTGTCCATCCATCCATCCATTTTCTAAATCTATTATTTCCATTTGGGGTCACGGAGATCTGGAGCCTATCCCAGCATGCATTGGGTATCAGTCAGGGAGACACCCTGGACAGGTTGATGGTCAATCACAGTGCTAAAACGGAGACAATGAAGCAGAGCCAAGCTCACACCTACAGCCAACTGAAAGGATCCAATTATGGACGGAAGTCTTTGTGTATGATTCCTCCAGTTGCTCGTTTATTCCCACATTCCAAACACACATACAGACCAAAGCTAAAACTGTCAAGTTGCAACCACTGAACCAAACTTCTGAGGTGGGAAAAGATATTTCTACTATTTCTTAATATTATTATTATTTTTTAATGTTTTCATGCAAAAGAGCATCAGAGCAAATGTGTGCTTGCTTCTGGTTTAACTCTTGTCAGAAAACCTTTAATATTATATCTGTACTAGCACAAGTAGATAATGTCATTAAAGGTCCAGTAAAAACATAACAGTTCTTATTTTAAGATGATTATACACTAATAAAAACATATGTCTATGAATATCATATTCAGTGTCTGGCAATAGATCCTCCTAAATGTTACACACTGGACGTCAGATAACTGACACAAAATTCAAATACATGACATAGGTAGGCTATAAGTTTAGCTAACATTTGCCAGTGGAAACTAAGACTGTGGGGGACAAATCCTCTCTGTGTTGGAAGGCACCAATTATGTATTAATCCACAGCTGAAAATAGTCCCCAAAAATGCACTCGTCTATGGTAACATTTGATTAAAACTACAAGGCCCAGCTGTTTTCGGGAATTATTTGTTTTAAAAAGTAAAGTATATTTATGACCTGTTTTTTAAGATTTATAGGAGGATCCATTTGGCTTGGAGCTGAGAGCGACAGACATTGTTCATTTTAGTCTTCTTATGGGAACCGTTTAAAATCATTTAATATACAATAATATACTGTGAATGTTTCACTTACTTTCAAGAAACCTGTTGGACCATCAGTTTTTTACACATTAATCCTTGCTCACAGACTAAAATCCCAACTCTCCTTTCCACTCTGGATAAATGCAAGAGCCTTTATCACTTTTATCACACTCTCAGTGGTCACACAGCCTGGCATTGAACCGTGGCCTTTACTAATTGTAAACTCAATGAAGCATTCTTAACAGATGCTGGTGGAACGACTCCATTAGGCCTTACAGGCGGCTGTCGTCCACATATCAAAGCCATGAAAAGTCAAACTGTCATTATCACACGGCTCAAACCACATCTATCCACCCGCCAATTTAATTCTTATTAAATGCACATTATAACTGGAGATGGATGGTCTTGGTCGAGTGGAGTTACTGCTTTGGAAAGACTTTTGGTAGGACACACACTCACAGGACTCAGCCGTACTAAAATGTTGACCATAAAAGTATTTATAAACAGAAACATAAAGCCCATAAGGTTGCCAGTGATGGAAATATAGAATATGTACTGCTGTGTGATGTGATTTGAATGGATTTGATAGATTAATGGTGGTCCAGAATGTGTGCTGCCCCTCTTTAGAGAGTTACAGTGGAGGGAAAACAAAGCTGTGACAGTCCTGTGTTGCTCTGCCAGCTTGAGTGAAAACAATGCATGTGACACAACAAATAGGCTTTGGGCTGTGTGATGCAGAGGTTATACCAAAAGACTCCCAGACCACAGTCCCTTATCTCTATGCAGCTTTATTTTTTATAAATTAGGGATTAATTATTGCCTCCAAATAAAATAGGAGGGGGAAGCTGCATTCAGAAGATAAATCTACTGTAGTGGTTGCCCCCCTGAGGGTTTCGTGTGAAAAAAAGGGGGTAGGATGGTTTAGTAAAGCAGTTAAGTAAATAAAGCAAGCGAAACACAATTTAACTCATATTTTTTTCTTTAATTAGCAAAACCAAATAGAAACAATTACTTCTGCAAATTTCTCAACTGGAGAGTGATGAATATTTTTGCTGTTGTTGTTTATGTTTAAATGATTAATTGATACACTTTACAAAGTAATTAGCATGCAATTATCATTTTCTGTATCAGCCATCCAAAACCAATCAAACTGATAATAAACTATTATCTTTATAATATCCATGAGATTCTGTGCTACGCTATCATATCTTTTTCCTATCCTATTTCTATTTCAACGTATTGCATGACCCAGAGTTACCTTAAAAAGGCCCTTTCATGAGCCGCAGCACCACTGGTATTTCAAACAATCATGTGATTGTGACAAGGTGCGTGGCAAGCCTCCCATGTGTGTGTAACAACAAGCCAGCTGCTCCTCAGGGATATTACCGCAGACAATCTTCCTTGAATATTCATCAGGCACCGTTGCTGGCACACACACATATGCACACAGACACAGACACACACACAGATGATCATCATATACAACAATGCTCCTCTGATCAAAGAGAGCTCATTATCTCCCTGTCGTGCTGCAGAGTTCTGCTGAAATAACCAATCAGTGGAAGCTTTCAGAGTTGAGTTCTCTTTCTGCCTGTCTCAGCACACCATCTTCTTTGGCTGGCAACACTTTAACCAAGGCACATTTGATTCCCTTCCTCTCACCAAATGTTGATTTGAGAGTCTGTTCAGAGAGAGCCCTTTGATTGCATTAACAATAAATGAGAAAGTGTGTCTGATTTATCTCTAGTGTACCGTTTGATTCTGCCGCAATGAAGATTTCTGCCTGATAATCAGCCTCTTGAAATGAGTGGTCAAATCGTTCCTCAAGATGTCCCATTTGATATGCGTGGGTTGGCATTAATGCATACGTGATGACAGTCAATTTCTGAGAAGTGAGAATGAGATTTGACCTGGATTATCCACTTTTGGCACTGCCCGAATTACTGCGATAATCACAGTTCAGATTTGTCAATTGACCTCCACTCTTGTCAGACAGACCTGCTGCAGATATGCTAATGACGACACTCACAGGAACCAGATTGTGCAAAACTGTAATGGAGGTGACAAACAGACAACAATTTAGTGCTGTCTTGTCTCCATATTCAGTGAATTTCTGGTTGAAAGAGATGGATAACCAAAATTGGAAGGCTGGGGTCAACACCCAAAAACGTATCATCATGTCGTGTGACATCTCATGTCCCTTTTGAAGGATTTGTGATAAATTGCGTAGGGGAGTAGAGATGTCACAAGAACCGATACTTCTGTACCAAAAAACAATACTTGTTTTTCTACAATACTGAAGGTACAGCGGATGCAATTCGCCTTGACCTGACAGGGAAGAATTTACGCCTACAAGTATTCTAGGCGGCTGTTAAATGCCACAGGAAGAAGAAGAACATGTTGAAGACAGTGACCGTGCAGCTGTATGGGTGTTTCACTTGTGAAACTTTAATGCACAGTGCAGCCAACATCAACCCTCTCCGCTGTCTGTTGTGGTAAGCGGTGTTTCTTGCGGAAAGGGCTGAGCTGCTGCACACTTCAAGGCGAGACAGAGAGCGGTGGAGAGCCGCACACTCACCCCGCAACAACAGCACCGTGAACCAAGAGCAAGTAAGAGTCATTTATTAATGTAATTCGCGCAAAAGATGTACAGACAAGGAAAATAAATATTCAGCAGAATACAGTTAATTCTGGTAACTCAAGCAAAGGCCCACAGCAACAAACTCTGCAGGACACTTTTAAAGGGAGAGAGAAACTCCCCCCACATGGTGACGAGACCAAAAAAGATTACAGAGGGTTTGTTAGGTTATTTGATAGCCTACCTTTTTATTTAGTAAAGTATAATAAAAAAAATTTACATTTTCACTTTGGTATCGAATCAGTATGAAGAATTGTGGAATTTCACTGGCATTGGTATTGACTACTAAATTTCTGTTATCATAACATCCTTAGAGAGGAGATGTTATTGATTGGGAAATAAAAGTAATGGTCCTTTGATATATTTTTTATGATCTATATTTTTGTATTTAAATATATATTAAATATTAAAACAATTACTCAATTATCAAAACGGTTGGAAATTTGTGTTTTGTTGACTGACTAATCGATTGCTCGACTCAAGTCAAAGACAGATTTTTTAATTTTAAGCATAAAAAAAAAAAGGATTTGGATTGCAGTTACAAAAACATATAAATACTGTAAAGCGGCAATGAAATGCTAGCCATTACACAGCCAGTGTAGACAGCTGTTTTAATTAAACTAAAGTGCCAGATGAGTGAGATATGGACGACTAAAAATGCAGCTAAAACGCCTCCAGTGTAGAGCAGATGTTGGGTTGCAAAGCATCTCATCTCAATCTGTTTTATTTAAATACCACTATACCTTTAATGATCACAACTTTTTTTACATAAATTAGACTTGACCGAGAAATTGAGGAGCAAGTTATGTTAACTTGACAAGTCAATAATGACAATATCATGAAAGAAAATAGTAGAGGGAAAGATTTGAATAAATAATTTGCAGAAATTGTATATATACTGTAGCTACTGACTTATTGCTCATGTTTTCTTGTTTGCTTGCTAACTAATTTAGCTGATAATATTCCGCTCTATCTGGATATCAAGGTCACAAATAACTGCATGGATGAGAGAGATTCAGTGATGTTTCATGCACACGTAGAGGTTCAGCACGAGGGTAAGAAGCTTAGGATAACACAGACTAACAAATACCTTTGTGTGTATGAGGTGCTGACTCTTTCATCACTTCCGAATGTTGTGCACGTTCTGAACTGAAAGAAGCAGGGCCTAATCCAACATAAACATTGATCTGGTGTTTTACATTACTGCAGGCTTTTTCGGCTACTCTTGACTGATCCCACTCCCCTTGAAACAGCAGGCTTTTTATTATTGTTTATTTGCCTTAATTTAGTTTTATTTTCCCAGTCCAGTCAGCTAATGGTTTTCAGCATTCTCCCAGAAGCAGAGCCCTCCTGGGGTGTTTCAAAGTAATTTGGTTCCACCTGAGGAGACACACATGCTTGCTCAAATGCAGAATCAATATTAATCGACTTTAGGGGGGCGAAGCATGTCTTCAAGTAGATGTTGCAGCCTGGAGATAATATCTTAGGTGGGTTAAAGTGTTCGGACAGTGCTGCCGTGGTCACCGTCTGGGTTATTGATGACCTCGAGAGGCTCTTTGTCTCTATGTTTCTGTCTTATTCATTTTCTCGCTCCCCTCCAAAAGCCATAATTTGATGGAACGATGCTGGCCAAAAAGCTTTGCCGCCATCGTTCCATCACTCTGGGAATTTCCTCTCAGTTTCTTTTTCTTCAGGCCCATATCAATAATGTGAGATGGATTGAATGAATGTAAGACATAGCTCAGTATTCAACATTTTCAAGGCTCATGTTAGAATCTAGTAGATAGAATATTGATCACAAATGATGCCTTGATTAAAAGTTAACAGTTGCTCGAATGACTTCTGCTAATCAGTCTTTAAAGTGTAGGTGGCCATGTCGGGTGTCTTGCTGCACTGCACAGTGACACATTTTCTAGCTACTTTATCTGCAAATCAGCTTACATTCCTCATTTACTCATACAGTGATGTGGAATTAAACATGTTTTAACCATTTAAAGGACAAAGCATTTAATAATAATGATCCATTAAAAAGTACAAATTAAGGTGTTATGTATATATTCATAATTTCTAACCAAAATGCATTGCTTGTGTGTATCCCTGAGGTCTAAGAAGCATCATAACAATTAACATAATTTTGTAACTATGATCAAATTGTGAATTCTTTACATCCAAACTAACAGTCTTTGTCTTCACTGCCTTTGTGAGCACACTGCTATGAATCGCCACCAACTGTCGATCAGTGGAGTAACGTAAAACCGGCAGCAGGAATGTGTATCATGCCACCTGTGTGCTTCCACGCAAAGATGTGCATCGCTATAATACAAACAAAACATAAAAAAGTTGCTCCATAGTACCGATGGTCAAAAACTTCACAGGGTATACCTTAAGAGTACATTTCATTATTGATCAAAGGTGTTTGATTCTTCTTCTTATCTTCCCTAAAGGCAGTGAAATATTTGAATATTTCAAATCAAAGAATTGCCTTCTCATGTAAACTGCATATAGCTGTATATAACCATGTGAATGTAACTAACTGAATATCTCTGTCTGTCTTAATTAGAGCTGTAATAATCAACACGTTCTCATTCCCAATGCGGGCAAGTTTTCTAACTTTCACCTGAGCGCCGTCTAGCTGTATGTTTACAGCTAGACAAATAATTAATTCCGTCTAGCTGTACAGCTACCCTGTAGACGGACCTGCTAGACAGAATTAATTATTTGTTCCGCCCGAGTGTGAAACTTTGAAAACTTGCCCGCAAAAGAGAATGCCGTTTCCACTGTTGTTGTCATAATTACATAAGTTAACTTTCATACTCTTCGTGATAAGCAGCAATGAGGTTTGTTGGCTGTTTATCTGCTGTGAAGGTGTAATTGATTATTGTGTTTACATGTCATTTTCGGTTTATTCAATCAAACTGTGTCTAGCTGTATATATGCTAGGTTATAACACAAGATGTATGAGACATGCATACAGCATTATTTTTGTTAATTTATTTTTTCTTTCTTTAACCCGTTCTCACAGGTTGACCAGCAATAAAGCCCTGTATTTTCGTCAAGACCTCTTGCCTCATGTCTGTCACTGGAGGAGCTATATGTGTTGTTGCTAATTTGACAGTGCCGATGTCTAATTGCGCAGCTAACATAACTAACTTCACTTTATACTTTTCTGTCCTAATAATGTTGCAACATGATTTGTATTTATAAAATAGGAAGAAACCACTAGTGTCTTTAGTGGTAGTATTACGATTGTTCATAAAATATGAAACGTTTCTCTTCTGGCTTTATTTTGAAAGTGTAACCAGACGTTGCTTATTTATTTTCCTAATTCAGTCCACCCGGACGTGGGTAAATGTGTTGTTGCTAACTTGACAGTGCCACGGTCTCATATCAATCAAACATGCGTGCGCGTCAAAAGTGATGCTAGAAGGGTACCTACAGCTTCTTCTTGAAGCGTAGGGCCACTGACCAAGCTGCAACTCACAAGTGAAGACAAATCATGACTGACAAAGATCCCTTTATTTTCCAACAAAAATCTACAAAATATATGGTCCTCATCAAATTATAGAATCCTTTATACAATAAGCATATTTCCTTTAATTTGTAAATGTGAAACTGAAGGCTTTGTTCCTTGATACCATGATTGATATCACCATTCATTTTTCATCTTACCAATTTGAATTTTCATATATTTGTATTGTGATTTAACTGTTTTGCGTTATATCTTTACATTCTTAGTCTTAATTTAAGATATGAATAACAATATATCATTTAGAAATAAATACAGTTAAATTGTGTCCCTTTTGAAGCCTCACTCTAAACTCAAACCAGCACAGTTATGGTCATGGTCACAGGATTAGGGTTCAAATTCTTTTGGTCATGGTTTTGGTTTCACTCCCTCTCAGTCTTGGCATTTTTGTCATTTTGGGTGGTCTGGACTACAGCACGGCATGAAGTACAGCATACGTGATCTTATCATTGTTGCCTGTATTTTTTAAAGTCCTGTGGATAAAATACCAAACCCATATGACAGAATTTGACAATTAGCTGCTCTACATTTTTCACATTTTCTTTTCAGTTATTAAAACATCAACAGTAAACATCAGGTTTGGCTTTTTCCTTTTCAGAAGCAAGAAGGACAGGCTTCTTATAGACTCGGGTTTGGATTTGTCAAAAACAATCAATGTTTGGTAGAGCAGAAATTCAACATCTGACAATAGCCTCTATAGTTCACAATGCAGCGGGGCCGGATGAGATGTTGTTCTATGAGTAAAGAGCAGGCGTGACCTGTCTACTTCTATTCTTCAAAATCAGTTGGTTTAAACTATTGATCTTTCTTACATGGTCACATTCATTACTTTCTTTCTTGGAGTTGTTGGCAGTCATTCTGGGAAATGTAGGACTTCACTAACAAGGACGTCAGCTATATACAGCTATATACAGCTATTGTTACAATATAACTGAATAAATGGAATCTCATTTTATGAAATGTAGGCCTAATGCTGTAAGAATATGCTCAGATGGATTTTTTTCTTTGCTCAAGGGCACCTGTGTGGAACTTTGAGAAGGATTGCACTGAGTCACTTTCTCAGCTTTGCATTCTCAGCCTGCAGCAAATGTGAAATGGTGATATTCTGGTTACAAGCCCACATTTCTAACCTTTAGACCTGAGATTTCTAGGATTTGTGAACTGGCAGGATTTCTCTACTTGGCATGACACACAGCCTCTGGCAACACTGCCAGCTTTCACAGTAACGAACCACAAAGAGACTTCTAGAGAAATTTAGGCTTTAAATTGCCTCCTGGCAAAAGTATTGTTTCATGCAGGTTACAAGAAAACAACTGCTAGTAAATGATGAAATTATCAAGGTTAATATCCATTTCCTTTAGCTTTATTTATTGTATGTTAGCCTACAAATTGATGTTACCCACACTGGCTTAAAGCTATTTACACTAATTACTGCCTTACAAATGTAATGTAATTAACAAGATTATCATGACATGTATTTGCTCTCTATGGTCACCCACTAGTCATGTTATCAAAAAGCAAAAACAAATCAAAAACATCTTTTTACTCCAGACATTTAATTGAAAACTAATAATATATCATTGTTGCTGAGAGATTGCTGCCGTAGTTCTTATCCGCACTGCCAAAAAAAAAAAAAAAACTAAGCTACATTTATTTTAGCTTATCTACCAGCTTACATGCATTGCACTAATGCTTGGCAGTTCATGCTTATGAGCAATCTTTAACCTTTTTGTACAAAATCATATTATACACGCTCTGATTTTACCATTTGTGACCTGCATTTAAGGACTGCATTAAAAAAAAAATCGTTTTTCAGTCAAATTGGTGATATTTTCCCTTGTACCAAACAAATACTTCGACCTCAGAGTGGCTGCAAACCCGATCTTGACAAATTCCCATTTAGAGTAGCTCAAAATTTTGTCAGATTTTGTCAGAAGAGGAAACTGTTGATTGATGCCACTGATGCATTCAGAGGTCTCTCGGCACACCCAGCATGGAGACAGGTGAGGTTAAAATCCTGTCACTCAGCAGTTCAATTTCCATTACCTATTCAACACTTGCGTTTGACTGTTGCACCAGAGAGGTGGATGAACACAATTAATGAAGCTATCTCTTCAGGATTAAGCAGTGCAGCACACAGAGCTTTCACCATAGTTGTCTGTACCTTAAATGGATTCCCACTGTATAATATTCTAGCATCCTCAAAACTCAGCTCATGATATCTCAGTGGAAGAATGCCTAGAGGATAAACAGTTTCTTCTGCCCTTCAGGCGAAGCTTATTTTTCTGCATTTATTTCAAGATGACTCAGTCAGCACATTACGCCGATCTGTTGCAGGACAGTCAAAATTGGTGGGGTAGAAACTCGCCGATATTGCAACAATCACAGGAATGTATGAGTTAGGTGAGATGTAGCCTTGTGTTCACGGTGTTGGTGTGAGATAAGACAAGGCCAATTTCATATTTTTACCCTGTTGACAGCAGCTGGCAAGTTGTATTCCTGCTGTATGGTTCGGCTATTGCTCATGTGTCAGAAGTGAATTCCACTTGGCAAGATTCACAAACTTACACTTCACTTTTCCTCTTGTTTGGCTTCTTCAACAAACCTCTGCTTATGAAAATACTGATATCTACATGCTATTTTCAAAACTACTCTCCAACAAACAAACCTTAAAGGAGAAGTATGATAAAATCTGATAATGTAAAATATTGAATACATGCAACATGTATAAAAAAGCAGACATACTTAGTCATTACAGTAATGCTATGATGAAGATAATCGAGCGTGATTTTGTCATACATTTGTCAGATTAAATGTGCCTGCAAACCTTGATAAGGAATGTATACTACCATGTATAAAGTAAACACCCAACTGGTTAATTAAATCAATTGTTGCACAAGATGCACATCACATTGCACACACTTCCTCTTACATGTTTTAATGGTATCTGACTAAAGAATTAGCATCACCTACTGTTACCTATCTCAATTAGATTGGATGTTCTTTATTGTCCTCAAAGGACAATACACATATGCATGTGTAAACACATGTCTGTGGAAGTCTCAGTCCAGTTCTTCCAGGTAGAGGGGGCACAGGGATTCCAGGGGGGTTATGTTTATTTAGAAGCTTTATGGCAGAGAGGATGAAACTGGCCCTGCCCCTGTTTGTTTTGAATACAGGGGCAGCATATCTCCTCCCAAAGGGCAGGATCTGAAAGCAAGTGCTAAGGTTATGAGTTGTGTCTCTTGCAATTTTTCTTGCTTTCTTCACCACCCTCTGTTCATAAAGTAGCTGGAGGGATGAAAACTGATTTCCACAGAGTTTGGACCCCAGTGTGACCAGCCTCCATTTGGCTTTATTGGTCTCTGATAGTCCACCATACCGAGCCAGAAAAGAAAAAGTGAGGAGGCTCTTTATGACAGAAGCTGCGAAGGATGGGAGTTGCTACATCCACATGCCTCAATGTCCGTAATAATAGATCCACTGCTGGCACTTTTTTAAAGATGATCTGTGCATTGTTGTTGAAGGTCAGGCTGCTGTCGATTGTCGTCCTGAAGTACTTGTTGCTGCAAGCCTTCTCCACAGCCTCCCCCGTTGAGTGTCATCAGTGGAACAGGGTCAGCCTTCCTCCGGAAGTCTATGAGGAGCTCCTTTGTCTTTTCCAAATTTATCCAGAGAAAGTGCTCCTCACACCACTGTTACATCCTCGATGCGACAAACTTGTAATATTTGCATCACAGTAGTGGATGCGCACATTTGTTTTGTCAATGTTCTCGTCATTTTGTTAAAATTTGCACTACATGTGGAAGAAGAATCATTGTTTAGGACCCCACTGCTGTATTTGTAAAGATAATAATATTATGTTTTTCTTTTCACCATTAAAACAAATGTGCATGAACAAATATACATTCCTTTTGTTTGCCAAGAGTCAGTATATCTACAGTACGTTCCTGTATCCTACATGGTAACTAATTAGTCTCCAGAGAGGTCAAACTCCCTATGAGACCTCTAATATGTAAAAGAAACTTAGATAAAATAAGCCTTTATTGATCCCCAGAGATGAAATTCAGTTGTTGTGGTATCACAAAGACAGAAGTACTGTACAGATAAATCGAGAAAGTAAAAATACAATAGAGAATTATAAAACAAAAATAAGAATAGAAATAGAAACTATAAAGAGTAATTAAAGTCAAAAAGTCAAAACTCCAATAACGGATGCAGAAATAATAAGGGCTGCATGACTATGGCCAAAATTATTTTGATCAATATTGAGATCACAACATTTCACAATTACAGATAATTGCAATGATTGGCCTTTTTCCATCTTTCTGTCAGCAACCATAATCAGATTTTATTCTGCACACAGCATTAGTCTGTGAACAGCAACAGTGAAAGTAATTTTGGTTTTCTGGTTGAAAAGTTGGAGGTGCATATTGCCTGCAGCTCTTCCTCTACCACCTCACTGTGGCTTCTCGTTCCATTACTCCCTGACATATTTACAACTGGCAAAAGATCTGCTGGCAAAAAAGTGTGAAAATGACCATCGTCTTGACATATTTTTGTTGAAGGATAGCAGCCAGTGTCAAGCTACCTGACAAATCCTTGCGATTCCTGTGACTAGCTTACTTCAAATTAAAAGTCAACTTGAGCTTTGATTTTTAATGTGAAGGTGCAGCAGTAGGAATTGTTCAGTTTGTGTTAAGTAAAGTCAACATTTGAGGAATACAAGTATCCAGGCTGCAGCACAGCTCTCTAAAAGTGAAACCGTCACATCTCGATCACCCTTGATGGCTGGCTGTTTAGGAAGCACTTGATTTGATTTGCAGTAGAGTTTTTTAAGATTTGAGCATTTTAAGTGTCAATATTGTAGACGATCACGCTAATTTAATTGGGGGAAACCAAAATCATGATTAATATTCGCAATTCATATCCAATTAATGGTGCAACCCTAATTTGGATGTCCGTTCTGTGGAGCATGTTATAGCAATTCTCATGTAATCAAAAAAACCCAAGTATTAAGCTGATCAAACAATGTATGTTTGAAAGTATGGTTTTTGAACTGTTAAAAGTGGTCCGGGGGCTCCAGGACCCCAAACATACGTTTGAAATTATATTTAATCCTTTTTCATTGCAAATTAATACCATGCATTTTGCTCACTTCTGCTTGAGACACAGCAGTCTTGTTAAGCCCATATAACAGCTTCTCTTCTAAATGCAGAGAGACAGGATCAGATTCAACACCTGCAAGTAATCTTAACACCCCTGCACAGCAGATGGGTTAAGCATTTGATTTCCATCTATAATTACCTCCAGGTTGACAGTTGCCAATCCACTGTGTATTGTAAATAAAATCTTTGTAAGGATGTTTGTGTGGATTCTCTTTCTCGTCAGAGCGGCTGCGAGAGTTCTCCGCGCACCTGTCTTTGAAAACTTGTCACTGAGCTCAGCAGCTACAGCGTTGCCCCTGCTCACTGACAAGAAAAGAAATCATTTCACATTTGATTAACTATTTATGAGCGCATCTTTTATTTATTTATTTTGATCAATGCGTCCCGTTTCATGCTGCTGTCGTTTTGTATGTCAGAGATCCTCAAATCGCATCTCTAGTAAGCATTATAGGTCTCTCCAGTCCCAGCTGATACTCAGGAACTCACAAGTGTTCTTGGTGAATCTCAAATGCAATTGCAATCTAGAGCAAAATGTTATCGCATTTTCTTCATCATGTGCATCTCTCCATTGTTGCCTTCATCAAAGCTGGAGAAATGACCCTCATTGTGGTTAAATGTGATGGAAATGGGAAATCGTTGAAAAACTGTTATGTTCCCCAGCCCTTGACACAAAGAGCTACATCTCAACAGAAACTACAAGTCTTCAGCAAACAACAGCAATTACATGTATGGGAAAGCAGGTAATGGACATGCATGGTGTTTAACTTCCTTTATGGACGCCTGTGTGCTATTGTGTTAGTTTGGTGATTACATTTCTAATGAGCAATGCATTCCCTTCAAGAAAGGTTGAGCTGGCCGAGACAATAGTCGCTGAAGCAGACCCAATCTCTTCCATCCACTCGTGCAGCGAGATAAGCCCCCGAGTGTTGTGATTGTTGACTTGGATGCCAGCGGGAGCTCTCCAGGATTACCAGGTCTGTCTGTCTTCTCTTTGAGCTGACCCAGCAGGACCTTGGCAAAATGGTTGGATCCAAAAACCAGACTCCTCATCGCTGCTGGGCAGTCTGCAATACAGACTGACCTCCAAGCACAATCTCTGCGGTACAGTTGGATGTGCGGTAAAGCTGTTGGAAAGTGTGAGGACAGGCCTGAATTACAGCGAGGGCCAAACATATTATTTTCAACACTGGCAGACACAGTTTTGTTCTCCAGGATGCGTAAACATGGAGGCATCTCAGTATAGTATTTCTGGCATATATCAGAACCTGCAGAGATGCAGTCAGAATTGATCGCCTGCAGAGCTTTAAAAGGCATGATTTATTTATGATATGACAAACTTATTTGAGCAAACTTTTCCAAGCAGTGTTTTGGGTAAGAGGTTTATAACGATTGCAGAGTACAAAGGATTAGAGAGGTATACAATCAAGATTCATTGCCAAGTGCTCATCTAATTCTATGTTATTTTTGGCGAGAGAATGGAACAAAGTGTCTATTTATTAAGACAGAGGAAAAATCACAATAGACAGATAGATGGGGAATGATCACTTCAGCTTAGCAGAAAATCACTAAATGACTTCCTTGAGAGACAAGTGTACTTGTTTGGGGAGTACAGAAAAAACGAGCTGTAAGTGATCCTCAAAAAATCAGTCCCAGAGACGTTCCATTGCATTCACTTTAATCTACTCTATTTTGCATTTAAAGCCCCTATGTGAATATGTTTATAGTTTTTTTTATTATAACATCAAATTATTTTGATGGCATAAGTTTTTGTTTGGAATAAAACAGTGAGACAATCCTGGTGAAAATTGACATAGTATGTTGTTGTTTCGAGCTTATTAACTCACATTGTATTTTTTAATATCACCACTAGGAGTCACCAAAAAGGTGTATAGTCAAACAAATTCTGTCACTGGTGAAGTTCATATATGTTAAATAATGATAGTCCTTGATTGAGCTATAAATTAATTTTGATTATGTTAATATATTATATATTATTTTAATTCTCTCTATATATCTCTAACTCTTATTACAAGTTCCCAGAGCCCAGAATTCAATCCTTAAATTTCTTGTATTATTAGACCATCTGTGCAAAATCCAAAAACATAACATATAACTTATAATTACAATTAATTTGAGTTGCTACAATTAATTGATTAGTTGTCAAATATTAAATTAATCATTGTGAGTCACTTTTTAAGAAAAAAGGTCAAAATTCTCTGATTTCAGCTTCTCAAGTGAATATTTTCTGGCTTCTTCAGTCATCTATGACAGTAAATCAAATATGCTTGGGTTATGGACAAAACAAGACATTTAAGGATATCACCTTGGGATTTTTCTCAATTTTGTGTAATTTTATGGGCTGTAACTAATCGAAAAAAATCATCTACAGATTAATTGCTAATGAAAATAATTGTAAGTTGCAGCTCTATAGTTAATCCCGATAGTTACACTAAGTACAATGAAGGGCTGCAACTAACCTTAGCCTATCCTAATATGTTTTTTTGTGCAACCAACAGTCCAAAATTCAAAGATACTGAGGTAAAAATGTAGGATTTAGTGGCATCTAGTGAGGTAGTTTGAGATTGCAACTCCCTCCCTTCATCCTCCCCTTTCAATCATGAAGGAGAAACTATGGTGGACATAAAAATGTGAACATCCCTATCTAGAGGCAGAGTTTGGTTTGTCCGGTCTGGGCTACTGTAGAAACATGCACTGAAAAAAACAACTTGTACAATTTACTTAATATAATACCTGTAAGAATTTGCACGAACATTTTTTAAGTAAATATTACTGCTGAAATATCAAGTACAACTCACTTACCAGTATCAAGTAAAATTTACTTAACACTGAACTAAACTTTTGTGAAAATATTAAGTAAATGTAATTTAATTATATCTACATTACAAGTTATATTTAGTTTAACTAACTGAGTAAAGTCAATTATATATTTTCATATACAAGACATTGCTGTCATGAAAATATTAAGTAAATCTTATATATCAGTGATATTTACTGTTATGAAGTAAATAAGTAATTTTTTTTTTTCTGTTTGCCATTTTAAATTACTTATATATATGCAGTTATATTATTCATTACAATTATGTAAATGTTGTTAATTTTGTTTTGATACATTTGACCAAATAAATGTAATTATTTTCTCTACGCATATACTTTATACTACCACAAAGCACGCAACTGAAATACAATATATAATTAAATGTTTCATTTTGTTATTAACACCAATTACTCACTAACATTAACATTAAAGTTGAAATGTACAATTCAACTGTGTAAAACGCATTCAAAGTGAAGCAGCAGCCAAAAATACGACATGGCATGATTGGCATTAATGAAAAACACATGCATAATCCCATTCCCACCATGTTGCACTGCCCTAAGAGGAAGAATATTAATCCAAATACATACTTACTCAAAATACATTTTGCAAATACTTACATACTTTTACTTAAGTAAGGGACCTGTATACAGCTGGTATACATGGCATAGCAGTAAGCTACCATTTGCACTGTGTCTGGTACAATAAAACTCTACTAGCTTGGATCATTTACTTGCTGTGCTGTACTCAGTAAGAACGGCTTGGCTGTTTCTTTCACAGTCAGCATACACACGGACCAAGCCAGTAGATTTTACATTCATTTTTGTGCGTTTAAAATAACTTAACTTAGCCACTGAAATGAACTTATGAGCTTATCATCACCGGCTGACCTGACGGGATAACCTTTTCTGCAGAAACGCGGCAAAGTTGACATAATTTCCTCTCCTCTACTTTTCAATAAACTCTCTCTCTCTCTCTCTCTCTCTCTTTGACATCTTAGAGTGAAATTACCAGCGGAGCTTTCCTCCACATTTTTGAACTAATTAGCTAGCTAAAAGTTAAGTAAGAAAATCGTAAACTTACGTTGACCTTGAACCTGAGGTAACCCGACCATGCAGCGTGAGCAGCGTCTCCGTGGACCTTCACATTAACCGTCCTCTCTGGCTCATTTGTTTTCCTTTGTGCTGATTGGCTGAAAGTAGCGGGTATCCCGTCTGTCCAAATGCGCATGTGCAGATTCAAACACACGCTACACTTTTTGCTTACATTTTACTCAGTGTTTTCAGGTTGATGTGCACTAACGATAAATCATTAAAATAGCATGAGTAAATCTGTAATAAAAGTTACTACTCTTACACAAATCATCTATTACATGAATACATTTCAAATATTTAGTTAAGAAATTCTAGTTCTCTCTGAATCTTAATTTTACGATGTAAAAATTATGACTGTTAATTTAATATATGTTACTATACCAAAAAGTCAGTTTTTTGAGTGTGGGGGTTCAATGGCGGCCTCAATGGAAGGTGACCCACAGCTTCTATAGATATAAAAGGCTCATTCTAATGTAAAAAAAACAAATAACAATTCATATTTTTAGGTCATTATCCACAAATGAACATATGCATATTATATTACATTTTTGCAAATAGATCCTCTTAAATGTTACACACTGGACCTTTAATGATTTATCAGTTTTCAAAATAGCTGCAGATCCATTTTCTGATGATCAAAAAATTGATTAATCAACTAATCAGTCTAGCTGTAAAATGCACTTTCTGTAAACCCTGAGCATTGTGTTTATCCTTCCTTGAAAAAACCACAACAATCTTCTTGGTACCAAGATAAGATACATGGTGCTGTGATCCAATATAAATCCAGTATATGAAAAAAATTCAAGAAGCAATATCCAAAACAACATATATAATTTTCTCCTCTGTGTGAGCCATTGTAATGTAGCCTGAAGCACTGTTGCTCTACCTCGCTCTGCTGCGTGCTGCTGTGTTGAGTCCATTAGCTGAAAAATTCAATTGATCACACATTCCTGCTGTTTGAATGACATCTTCAGACAACCAGAAGATTACAGGTTGCACTACATGATTCTTGATCGCTTCTTCTACGCCTTACTGGATTATTCAGACCCCCAGAGTTTGAAGACAAAATGATATTTCTAAAGATTCTGACTAAAGCATTTCAGGAGGGTTGGACTGCAGATTGACCAGTAAATTGGGAGTTTTGCTTAGAGCTCAGCTATGACTTCAAAACCTGATATAACGCCTGCAGCAGACGCCCCTAACTGCTGCTCAATCTCATGGTTCTTTTTATCATCACTCATGAATAAGTCCCAGAGTTATTTGAAGTCCTTTACTTGAGGCGGCTGCTTCCTCTTTACTACTTGCGGATGATGTTGTCCATTTGGTTTCACTGGACCGTGAGCTCCTATGTGCACCGGAGCACTTTCAAGCTTCAGTGTAACGCAGCCAAGATGAAAATCTGCACCTCAATGTCTGAGACCATGTTTCTCTCTCAGAAAAACTTCTGTGTGATGGAGGGTGGTGACATGCAGCTGCTGTCAACGCAGTCTGCATCAGTTCAACACATAAATATTATATTCACATTCATGTCACCTTGGTGGATAACTTTATTGCTGCATTCAGAAAACAAGGTGTCTTTCAAAAAATTAGACTGCTGATTACGGTTGTAAGGAAATATAAAAAAAATATTGTAATGCAATATTTTGTTTTGTGATATTGTATTGATTCTCAAAAACACTGTAAATTTTGTGTTTAAACACCCAACTTCTAGATAGCAGTGTTGTAAATTGAGGGCTATGATGAAAAAAAACTGAAAATTTTTTCTGCAATAAGATCTGCAGAGATTTTCACTTGCTAAAGTAGAAATTCACAAAGTTTTAAAAGTCACCTGACACATGGCTCAACACTCCTAAAGCCCTTTTATAACTTTTTTTGTCATGTTCTTCAATCCCTTCCTGGTTGGTTTCTACTACCTCTGTGTGCACTACTGTGCGTTATAGAGGGGCCCTCAGCTGTAGCCTCCCAGGGTGATTGAATGTGATTTTTGAGTGCCAGGATTTTAAAAGAAAGCCTGGGATTCTGTACAGTGGATATACATTTCAGCAGCCCCTGTGAGCTTGGTTGTTTGGGACATATCCATACTTGGAGCTATTGTGCCACTAAGGTTAAGAAAATTGCTTTCTAAAAAGGATTGCTCCTGTATGATGCATTTTAGATCTCTTTTTTTATGTCCCAAAGGTACAATTGGGCCTTTGAGACTGAATTAAATAAAGCTGTTGTCACAGCACAGTGTTCATAATAGTTTGCTCAGGACAGCATAGGTCAGCACTATCCTAAGGTTATGTCAGGAAAAGCCAATTTGTGGAGTAACATAACTGCATTTAATCAGGTGTGTAATTTTACAGTTGTCTGTCTGATGCATGTATGCAAGTGTGTGTTTCTCCAATTTCTGTTTCCCCCCTAACATCCTCCCACCCAAGCGAGCAGCTTCAGGAAAACTTTGTTTTGACAACCATTTCAATTCCTGCTTTAGAGATCTACCCACCAAGCTGAACAACCCTTTTGTACAGGTGCTGTCCAAGCTCATTGAAATACTGCCTTTGAACTTCAATGCTTCTCCCCCCCCCGCTACACATCATGCAAGGCTTTTGTGCGAAAACACAATTCTACAGTCCAATGAAACTGCTTTGGTAACGTGTGCTCCTCTGCACGTGGTTGATTGTTGTCATAATTAATGTGTCTGTTGCACTTTGCTCAAATGCTGCAACTGTTTTCTTTCTTTTCTCAAGTCAAACATGAAATAAAATAGATGTGAGCAGCAGGATATATTTCCAAGGGAATACTGAGTGTTAATGCAGACCATGTTATTTTTGAATAGGCAGTTAGGAAAAGTGATAATTTATCATCTGTGCTCTCCAGCTGTCTGCTTAACATCCGCATATAATCAGGCTTTTTATTGCTGTTTATAATTGATATATACATATACATATATATACATACCAGCACACTGACCTAGACTGCAGAAACACGTGGACAATGTGTTTGTGACAACATCTGTAGAGTTCTGAAGGGATTTTGAATCCTGGATTTGCTGCTGTCTTTGGATTTCTCAGAGCCATTTTGTCTCGGGTTGGACGATATGAAAATATACACCAACTAGAGATGAATCGGTTTATTGATTAACTCCATTACTTTTTGATGAATCATTTTGTTGTAATTTTCCACAAATGTCCAATGTTATCTAGTTTCAGCTTCTTAAATGCTCTATCATTTATTTTGTTGCGTCACAAATCATGCTAAAGATAAATATGCATTCTGAAGGGGTTGATGAGGCAGGGATACAATGCAAAGCAGTCAGATAATGCTTCTCTCTCTCTCTCTCGCTCTTTCTTCTCTCTCTCTCTCTCTCTCTCTCTCTCTCTCTCTCTCTCTCTGTGTTTCTCTGCAAAATGCTTAAATGGATCACTGGAGGTTAATATACCTAGGTGACCCACCCAAGTAAAGTCTTATGTGGGAGACACTGAGACATTAATATATACCATATATATATTTTGTCACATTCTTAATTGAGAATATGCACAAAGGTTCTGAATAAAAGGAGAAAAAAAAAATCAAACATGAGTAAGTACCTCTCATTTGTTGAGTATATAATTCAAAGTGAAATAAGATTTCCATGTGGTCATTTTATATAAACTATTTTTTTCATTTAATTTACAGAAAATATGCTATATTGTGATATATATTATTGTCAGGAAATAAAATTTTGTATTAGTATTAGTGTTATCACGCAGCCCTACTCTTATCCTTATAATGATTTGAATGAGTGTTTAAGGTAATTTTGGGCATTGTTGCACATCAAAAAGCAGGACTGTTTTATGGCATTGTTGGAAGAACCTTGATGTCAGGTTTTAATTTCCCTGGATACGCCATATCCATAAGCACAGAAAATATACAATATATATAACATATATGGATCCCACACTATAAAATTCCATCCAAATGGTCCATTACTTATTGGTTAAATGTCCAGTGTGTAACATTTAGGAGGATAGGCTGACAGAATTGGAATGTAATATTCATAGGTTTGTGTTCATTAGTGTATAATCACCAGAAAATGAGAACTGTTGTGTTTTTGTTACCTTAGACTGAGCATGGGTCCTCCTTGTTCAGTGGCGGCTGTTGCAGGTGCTATGGGGATGCTCAGCACTTAAAGGGGAACTTCGGGCAGATTTTTACCCTTGTCTTGATCACTAGAGGTCACCGAGTACTGTCTATAGGAAAAAGAACGACCAGAATTGGTTCTAGCAAACTGGAGATTCTGCAGTACTGTCGCCTACCTGTTTTTTCACCGCCCGCTTCACCGAAAGCCCAGAATAATCGATCACCTAGATAATGCCTTTTCAACGAAAAAAAAGTTTATTTCCCCCCTCAAAAATGTCCATGTCTTCACACACTACTCTCCAATTTGCACACTTCCTGCAACAATTTCTTCTTCTGCGTTTCCCTCCAACAAGTGAAATCCCATTGGACTTCAGCACAAGTCAATTATTCTGGGCTTTCAGTGAAGCGAGCGGTGAAAAAACAGGGAGGCGACAGTACTGTTTTGTACGGTTTCTGCACAACGTATGAGTTGAAAAGGCATGTTGTTGTCACGTAAGGGCCCTGATCATGTTGCACAGACATTTTAAATGCATTTTGTGTCTGTTAAGAGGAGCAAAAGGCACTCTTTAGGATATGCCCCCAAGAAGTGTATTATAACTAACTGGGAGCTCTGGCCATTAGCTGCAGGAACTCCAGTTTGCTAGCACCGGTTTTGGTCGTTGTTTTTCCTATCGACAGTACACAGTGACCTCTAGTGATCAAGACTAGGGTAAAAATCTGCTGAAGTTCCCCTTTAAGAGAAGGTGCTTTGAATTTTGGGGCGTTTCATTATGGAGGTTGCATTGGACCACCGTTGGTATATATACACACACGCGTACACGCCCACATTAACTATACTCGTTCCGCGACTATAAACATATATATATGTAAAAATATTCAACACAAGGGCTATAGATACAACATACATAAGCCTGCCAAGGTAAACCTCTGAAAATAATATTTCACACAATTCTGTCACAGTCAAGCCCTGAATACAACGAAGCAGCAAACAGCAGCAACAGAAGGCAACAGACACTGTGCACGCTTCGGCCTAAAATGCTCAGATCACGAAATCACACAGCCAGTTACCAACACTGGTATAATGATGAATCTACGGTGGCCCTGAGGTTCAAATCACAACGGCAAATCAGAAAACACAACACAAAAAGAGAAAACACAACGGCAATTCAGAAAACACAACGACAAAAGAGAAAACACAACGGCAAATCAGAAAACACAACACAAAAAGAGAAAACACAACCACAAATCAGAAAACACAACACAAAAAGAGAAAACACAACACAAAAAGAAAAAACACAACCGCAAATCAGAAAACACAACCGCAAATCAGAAAACACGACACAAAAAGAGAAAACACAACGGCAAATCAGAAAACACAACACAAAAAGAGAAAACACAACACAAAAAGAGAAAACACAACGGCAAATCAGAAAACACGACACAAAAGAGAAAACACAACGGCAAATCAGAAAACACAACACAAAAAGAGAAAACACAACACAAAAAGAGAAAACACAACGGCAAATCAGAAAACACATAGATATGGACTATTGGAACCCCTGTTTCTACCTCTCTTAGGTATCCCACATTAACATGGACGTATTAATACAATATTTTCCTTATTTAGTGGTTTGAATTTTCAGATTTGGCAACTTGAACGCATAGGTGTGGCGGTGTTGTGTTTCCGGTTCAAAGGACGGACCAGTTCTTTTGTCCGATCAGTGACGACTCATGTCGCCCGAGGGTACCTACCTTTTCCGGTTTGGTTAATGTCGTTGTGTTTTCTGATTTTCCGTTGTGTTTTCTCTTTTTGTGTTGTGTTTTCTCTTTTTGTGTTATTTTTTCTGATTTGCCGTTGTGTTTTCTCTTTTTGTGTTGTGTTTTCTCTTTTTGTGTTGTGTTTTCTCTTTTTGAGTTGTGTTTTCTCTTTTTGTGTTGTGTTTTCTGATTTGCCGTTGTGTTTTCTCTTTTTGTGTTGTGTTTTCTGATTTGCCGTTGTGTTTTCTCTTTTTGTGTTGTGTTTTCTGATTTGCTGTTGTGATTTGCACCTCAGGGCCACCGTATGAATCAGCAGTGTTCCTATTGTTGGAGCATCGTAGACGTAACTATGAAGAGCCAAGATTTGTGCTTCAACCACCAAATTAATTAAATTTGTAATAGCCAACAGAGGGGAAAATCATGCACTTACCATAGAACTTCACAGTCTCATTTCCCTTCAGGTTGTGACTCAGAACATGGACATTTAGGGAGCAAAAAACGATCCATTTTGGTGTATTTTACTTAATTTCCAAAAAATCGCTATCGAAAAAAAAACAAGCTGCCATGCGTTAAGATCAAAGGTTTACCGGGCGCTGCACCCATTGGCCAAAGATGATCACATGTTCGCGCCTCATGTTTTTTTAGACTAAAATATATTTTTTTAACTATTATTTTAATTCACATTTTTAAACAACATGAAAAAGACTATTCAAACATGACATTATAATATAAATATAAAAAAATCACAGACATTTCTTGGGGGTGCTGGGCGGGTGCTATGGCTATTATAGGGGGAGCTACAGCCACACCTAGCTCTTCCCTGGTGCCGCCACTGTCCTTGTAGCCCAGAATGGACAAACTGAACACTTGAGTTTCGAGGAGATCGCTAGATGCCACTAAATCCTACACACTGGTCCTTTAAATGAGAGGTAGCCTGGTTGGAGTGGACTGTGATAGGCTGAGACACCTGTCAATCAAGCAATCGCATCCCAAACCATATTGGTTTTAAAGCCTCAGTATCTCCCTAATGGAAAATGTATTGCCACTAAAAAGCACATTAGAGGAAGCAGCTACTGAGACTCAAACTTCTTGAGGAAAGAAGAAAATATATCGACTTTGTATTTCAGGAGAGGATTTTTCATTTGACGTCAATAGAGTTTTCTGGGAGTCAGCATCTCGCAGCCATTAGAAAAAGTGCAGCTGCAGTTGTCACTTCGCTCAGACAGCCAAATCAAAAGTTGTTTTTTTCCCCCCATTCTTTTCTGAACTTTAAGGCTGACTCTCAACACTGTAATTTACAAGTGTCACGACAGGATTGGACAGTTTAATGATTTGCTGTCATTACAACATTGATTGTCATCAATGATGTAAGAGCGTTTTCGCTGAACAAAGGGCACGTTTTCTGACCAACAACTGGATGCTGCAATAGCAAGGCAACATAACAGCTTCACAGTTAATGCCTAATGCTGCTCTTGTGATGGTCTTTCCTAGTCAGAGCGCAGTGAGAGGAGGTGAAACATTGTTCATTTACCAGGACATCTGCTCTCTTCCTGGCTCTCTGCCATGTTTTAGTGAGGCACGAATGGTCAGACTGAGTTGCACTTTCAGAGATGCTACTTGAATTACATTTCACACCACCTGTGATTTAAATTAGATCTGAAACGTTTCATTTGCTTTTGTCTTTTTATCTACTGCTGGACTATTGTAATTTCTAGTTTAATTGCTCTGTGTAGTGTTCTTTTTCTAATCTTATTTTTTATTGTATCTGCTCTAATTATTTATTTGTTAAGTTCACCCTTTTCTGTCCTTGTACTGCTCTAACACCTGAATTTCCCTTCTAGTGGATCAATATCTTATCCCTTTGCCTGATCCTAGTTTAAGCTTTTTATATAGTGATAGCATGTTTTATTTTTTATCATATACATCATAAATTGCATAATTTTATATACCTCACACAGACTGTCTGCACATATAATGCTTTATTAACTATATATATATATTGAACTTTCATTCTTGACACTGGAAACAATAGTTTGACAAAGCCAATCTTAATTCCACTTACTAGCTTCTTTCCGGAGCTTTCAACCACATTTAATGTTCCTCACAGATGCTGAGGGGGATATAATTTAAAACTCCAGAAAAACCTAGAAAGTGGAGCTGTGGTTGAAAGCTCTGGAAATAAACTAGTAAATGGGACCTTAAGTTATGATTTGCTTTGTCAAACTACTGCTTCCATAGTAAAGAATGAACTTTTATGCTCAGGCAATGCAACAGTTGTCATCACCCCAAAAGGGTTTCACTAATTATAAAGAATTAAAAGCATGAACGATTTTCAAGAAGTTGTCCATTAGCAGTTAATTAGATGGATCACATCAATTAGCCACAATGGATACAGCGTATATCAAGTGAAAGTAAAAGAGCACTCTGATTACTGAGTCAGAGCCTTTACAGCATTTTTACAAATATGGCTAACATTTATAAACTACTAATATCACAACTATTGTCACTAATGCCACTATGACTGTAAAGGCAGAATGAGAGAGATGGTGAAAGAGAGACTGTGGATGCTGCTCTGCTGCTATAGTAACAGGAATGGACCAAAGACCTTTCTTTGTGGATAAATACTGGTCCATGCTTCAAAAAAATGAGTCAGTTTACTTTGTATCTGACAATACGAGTCCAATAAATCAACAGAATGTTTGAGAATAGAGCCAGAGCCATGGGGACACATCCCACTCACAGCTCTAGGCTGTTCTCACACAATAGACTCTGGGTGAGCTTAAGTGTGAGAATGATATGCCTTCATTGGGATATCAGAACAGTCACATGAATCACACAGGAAACTTTGAAATCTCAGCTGTTTTTTTTTTTTTTTTGCTTTTGTGATTCAGGGACTGGGGATAAAAAGGAAAACCAACATTTCAGTGAAGGTTCTGTAGAATTAGATCCCAACTGTATGATTATTTTGAAGATTACAAAGACTGACTGTCTGCAGCACACACTGCAGATATTATTGACCATTATACTCAGAGGACTTCCCCAAGGACAAATCACCTCCTCCCTATAGAGCAGCAAATGGAAAGTACTTTAAACTGTTTTCACTTCAACAACGGTGGAAGTGCCCTCGCGGGACCCAGAGCTGGAAGGCTGAAGGCAGAAGGACTGCATGATTAGGCTGGGGATCTGATAGAAGGTCAGGATCTGTGGTAGGCCAGAGACGAACACAGATGCTATCAGGATCAGTCTGCAGAGCAGTGATAGTCCTCCATGACTGTGATCTATGGAGTGACGATACTGTCACTCCTCCCTCCACCATCCGTCCCACCGGAAGATGTCCAACAGCTAATCGATGATGATATAAACCACGTTTCAAGCCACTCTGCTCAGGTTTACGGTCCTCATGCTGTAAATACAACTGTGAAAACGTACTTTAGAGCTTTAATGTATCTTGTAAAAGAAATTTGCTACAGTGTTGCCATTGTTGTTTACAATTAGTGGTGATGAAATGGAGCCTGGCTTCTGGCTTTGTGCTTTGCTGACGTCGTACTGAAGGGTCATAAGCGAATTTTCTTGTAAAAAACATGTTTCTTCTTCAATGGGGCATCAATTCGAACCCCTCCTATATCTGACTGGACAATCACAAAATGGAGTTTGTGGGCCGTTATTGGTCTTTGCTTTCAACTTTCGAGATTGAAAAACAGTATTAGTTATTGTGCAACGCTTGGCTACTTTGTCCTAAAGAACAGAACAAGAGCAGGTTCTGAAAAGGTTTGGGTATAGAAAACAGACCACTGACAGGCATCATTTGTGGGTATAGAAAATATTTCTGATTGATGTTTGGAAGTTGAAAAAGGCTGCATAATATGTACATCCTTTACTGGATGTACAGGGTTGTTGCATCGATGTAATTAAGTTAATTTGTCAGGTATTTTGTCAACAGATAAACATCCCCATGAGGTCAACATTGTATCTACAAACTGGTCTCCACTGAGCTTCCAGAAAAAATGCTGTATTACAATATAAAACAATTTCACAATATAACATTACATATTGCCACAATAGATTTTATCCATAATTTATGGTCCAGCCCTTGCCACAAGCCATCATGAACATAAGTTTATAGGTCCAATATGCATCTAACGGGGCTGCATTCCTTATGTGGTTGTTTTCAATTCACAAGATGTAGTCTTGCTCGAGCGAGGCTGAACAAAATCATATTGATAACAGTATGTGTTCCAAAGGTATGGGTAAGTCACACTTTATTTCCTCCTACTGTGGAAAATAAGAGGTAACTCAATTCAAAATTGTGAAATGAATTTTTCCACTCAAGAGTTACCATGCAGTTTCCTGTCAATATATCCACAAAGATACAGGCTTTACTGCCCATATGTTCATACAGATATAGGCATTATGGTATCACATGATAGAAATGTGTCAACCTCCAGTGATTTTGCCATACTGTTTACTGTATGCTGTGATAACTATACTGTATAGTAGAGCCTAAAACTCCATTGAGATGTTTAGTCTATACACCCCCGTTTATGTCCTGAAAATGTTTTAAGATCAAAACACAGGGCAAATTTTTTAACATATATAATTTCTTTGGTTTTCTGTTAGTGTCTACAAGTGACAGGAAACTTGTTTGAAGAATGGCAGACAAAGTGCACATTTATTTGTTAAGCACGGTCAGACTTGCCTTCAGATCTGGTGAATGAGTTCACAATATTTGCATTTAAACTACAAGAGCAACCCTGGTGTTTTGTTATGTTCAATGTGACAACCACAGAGAAACAACCTTGCTTAAAGGGAAACATCTGTGTTTTAAAGCCTTTTCACTGATTGCTATCATTTGTTCAACACTCAAGACTCTCTAAAAGCAAGTGAGGTACTTTCCTACTGATACCGGACAGCCTGTGTTGTGAGATATTCAGAGTCTGATTCACATTCTCCTTTCACTGCTTACAGTTTCCCGTTGAGCTTGTAAATCAATTAAATATGTCTCTGACAGGCTTCCTACTCAAACACCTATCAGGATGAATTTTGTTACACTCCTCATCCGTCCTTGTGTATAATGACATGCGATATGTGCATGAATAGCAAAAGAGGAGCAGCCCCTATTGTCTGCTGTGTTGGCATTTCTGTATTCACCACATGGAATACTTCCATTTGAGAACTGAATTGTGTGTCAACATATCCCCGCTTCCCATCTTCCCTCAGGCACTTTTCTCAATGCAAAGCTGGCTTTAGCCCCTGCTGACCTGTGTAGTTCTGCAGGAAGATGCTGTTAGCCCTGGGAGAAACAAACATAAAAACAGTCCCTCTTTCCAACACTGTCTTTAATAGTAATGTGGGCCCTGTGGGTGTGCCTCGTTTTCTCTGAGCTTGTACACAATATCGCAGAAGACCAGCAGCTGTGGATTCACTGCATCTACAGAGAAGAATAGAGACTGAAATCCCTCTTAGTCCTGTTAATCCAAAACATTAAAAAATAGAAAAATGAAAACTAATTCTAGTTTATACTTAGTGTGTGTTGGGAAGCACCATCTAAATTGTGTCAAGATGAAATAGTATTTGTTCTCTTTAGTCATTATTCTCTCCACTTCAACGCCTGCTAGCAACAGCAGGTGTAACAAAGACAAATGACTAAACATTAGACATGTGAGATGTCACTGTGCAGTTCATAAAATTACTCACTTGTCGGGCCCCTATGGCTTGATTAAAATCTGTTTAGTGTGTGTGTCCAGAGCATCAGAGTCCTTTTTTTCTTCATACAGCCAAAGTATGAGAATGTAGAGTCATCATCTGTCTCATCAGGAAGGACAGCTACTTGCTTGACTTTGAGCAAGGACGCACAGAAGCAAACCAGCGCCACATGGGACATTTGGATTTTCACACTTCTCGACACCCTTGTGTAATCGACAGCGACAGGCAGTGAGTGACAGCATCAACTCCGAGTCTGAATACTCAGGTGGACAATGATTCCTCAATCATTTCTGTGGCTGGAACAGATCGGCGTCCTCGCTGCATGGCAATAATACTTTAGTCACACGAGTTGGAGCTGAGTCTTTTCAATGGGGATTGTGTCTGTTAAGTCACGTTTACTTTGTTTGTTTTTCGGGAGATGGCAGGTTATTTAGAAGACGGGTGACAGCTGCATTGTGTTGATAAGGTTTTTATGAAATAGGGGTCCACATACAATCATTCCCAATAGAGTGCCATCTTACTTCATATATCAGATGTGAAGGAGGGCAAAACCAGTTACTGATCAAAAGTAGGAGAGATAAATTAAATCTGAAAGAAGTACATCAATACTGCCCTTTTTTATACGGCTGCAAAAATAATGCTGCTATAAATATACTTCTGTTATATTGCTATAAATATTCAGACACAAGGTAATTCTGTATAGAAAAATACACTGAGGCCTCTATATAACACAATAACAGCAACATATGCTATCAAGTATGTCTACAACCTGATTTTATTTGATAGCACTTTGGCATTATCTCCTTCGCTTTAAGTTCCTCAGTCATAAAGCCAATAAATCAATATATGTATAACTTACTGATAAGATATTGATAATAACGTTTAAACATAGGTGTTTTTAACTGGTTATGAACCAGTCTCAGTTTAATACTGATCCCTCTATATAACCTACCTAAGCAAACAAGACCATCAGCTTGTTTGCTGGGAACATATTCTTAATGCCTGCACGGGTCGGGCTTGATCTGATTCTCCTCTGGAGGACAGAGGAACAATAGAGGAAACAAAATCGCTTTTGTTGAACACAAAATGAAAGTTCCTTGTAGCTGCTTTAAGTTTATAATAAATAAAATGATGACTCAGCTGTTTTTTTCTTGTTTTTGTGAGAAACTAGTAATGGTAAATGGACCTGTACTTGTATAGCGCCTTTCTAGTCTTCCGACCACTCAAAGCACTTTTACACTACATGTGATCAAACAGAAACTAACACATACACATTCACACACCAATGCACGGCACTGTGAGCAATTCGGGGTTCAGTATCTTGCTCAAGGATACTTCGACATGTGGCACCAGGAGCCGGGGATCGAACCAACAACCTTTCGATTAGGGGAATGACCCGCTCTGCCTCTGCGCCACAGCCGCAGTAAGGAATCCATTCAATGACTCAGTTTACCAACAGTTTCCAGGACTCCATACAAAGTTATAATAAAACTATATCTATATCAAACACTATAATTGATATGATTGGCTGAAAATATTACTGGCCTTGCTGCCTTTTTAAAATGTTTTACTTGTGATATCACACTGAGGAGGATTTATGCAATTTTGTTAAATCCAAAATGACTAAAAACAGTGAAGAGTACTTCATGCTTTCATGGAACAACTGCACCCGGTCTAATAAGCTGTAATACGGTAGTACCGTACTGTAGTGCACTGCTAAATCACACTGCAGCTGGATTTCCATCCACAGAAGCAAGTGTAGGTGTTTTTCCGCCTTCCAAAATCTTGTGTAGAGTTATTCTTTAAAAACCAACTTAAAAATCCAGACACATCTTAACTTAATTATAATTTCCCCTCTTTCACAATGTGCTTAAGATTTGCATCTCTACTGTCGGCCATACAAAAAAAACAAAAAACTGTTCTGTAGCCATTATTCCCTTGGGCTGTGGTTTAGCCAATCAACATTGTTTCTTTAGAATCCACAAACCAATCAAATCTACCTTCAAGCAGACAGTTGTCTCATTGTGTCCAGTTTTGTTTTGTCTGTTAAGTACAGGTTGGCTGAACATCCACAACACAACACTGATCAAAATATTTAGCATTCATGTACGTGATTGGTTGGACAAGCACCCATCCTTATTTGTATGCGGTATATGGCAAAGACAAGCCCCAACTGTCCAAATTGGCAGTTTTCAGCACTGTGAAAGCTGAGAAAGAAAAAATATGTTAACAATTTCCTGGCAAGATGGTCAAGTTGAAGTTTCACTCACCTACCTGGCTGTAGTCTGCCTGACAACTTGGAAATGTTAATGCCTCTACGTAATAAATGAAAGGCAGACAGGGTGAGAGAATAAACAGGTCCACACAGAAGTGCAAGAGACGCATCATTTCAGAGGCATTAAGCGAGATGGGATTCAATTTCGTCTTGCCTGCTGGAGCATGTCCCTCTCGTCTGTCACTTCCGCTATTTACCAGCAGTTTCTGAGCCAAAGGATGCCATCGTTACATTTTCCATCACAGCTCTCTCTTGTTCCTATCACATACTGGACATGGTGACATGGTTAAATCAGCATACCTGACACTGATCATTGTCCTTTTGATGAAAGGCTACTGTCCAGCCATCCCAACACCGCAGGCTCGGATGTCCCCATCATGTGAAGCCAAGGGCAAAAACCATGGATAAAACTGCCTTGGTAATTTGAGGAGGCCAAATTCCTAGTTCAAAAAGTGAGATTGGAGCTGATTGGCAGCTCAGTCGGTCTGATTATCAAAAAGCCTGTTATTTTCAGACAAGGACAGGCTGGAATCTGGAAAATTGCCCAATGACTTTGTGCTGTGGAGGGCTTCGAATAAAGCTTAGTGATAATGCTAGCTTACATAATGTTAGTTAGCTTGGGTGTTTGGAATGAAAACAATCCCACCATTATACTGAATAAAGAAAAATGAATGCTCTAGCTATTGAATACTGATTTCTATACCGCAACATACTACAGCTTGGCATTTGAGCCAGTGACCCAAACATGAAAAAAAAACAAAAAACAACAACTGCTGTACAAAACTTCCCAAAAACGAATCAGAGTCTTATGTGAGTCCAACACAGTGTTATTGATTTTCCACGCAGCCTGTCGGGAGATATTATTGTGAAATGATTAAATGAGAAGAATAAGAGGATATTGAAACCTTTTTTTTATCTTGAGTCCACAGCGTTGGAAACTGGTGAACAGAGAACAGAAAGATTCAACTGCGAGTGGATTTCCCATTTCTGCTTCAAGGTAAGACCTTTACTTCCTTAACAGCTGTTAATCTGACATAAAGATGGGGAAAAAAACCTATTTATGCTGCCAGACATGTTTCACAATAGTCTGCAGTTTCTGTCATTACATTGTGTTTGAGTTGTTATTAGTTCTATAAAAGAAATGAACTCTTGCTGCAATTATGAGGGATAGTGCATTTGATGGGTACATGCCATTTTGAAAAAAGGTTAAGGTAATGGGAATGGTTGAGCAATTATAATAATTTATACAGAGCATAGTCGTTTCACATTGGCTGTTGTATCAAGACAGTTCAGCTCAACAGCTTACCCACCTGGTTCCTGTTAAAGGTCCAGTGTGTAACATTTAGGAGGAGCAATAGGTATATGATATTTATATAAATGTAGAATATGTTTCACTCTAGTTCTGCTTCACTGAATTAATAAAACATAAAACACACCAAACTAGGGTGCTTCACTGCTGATATGGGATCGTCTGAGCTTTGAACTGCCAACTCAGCACTCCTGTGTAGAATCTGCTGTTTGCTCTTGGGATCTGTCCATGGTGCTGGAACGCTCTGCTAATGATACTCTTGTCAACCAGAAGACCTTCTGATTTACAGCACTTGTACTGTCACCTCACCCTACCTGCACTGTCATTCTTGATGTGTCTAAGGTCAATCTGCATCCTATTGTGTTATACCTTAGTGTTTGACCTGATATTCCTTCGCTGTTGTAGGAAGAGAAGGAGACTTTATACTCTGAGCCGTTTGGGGCACAGTGCAACATAACTGCATCAAGCAATGCTTGAGTGGCATTAAGTGAAGGATATAATGAATCTATGACCTTGGTTTTATGAATGTAGGGGAAGAGTGCAGACACAAAATCCCTGTTTACCAACTTAACAGGCGAGAAGTAAAGGACTGAACAAAGAGTGAACACTGAACTGAACACTTATTAACAAGGGAAAAGACCCTTGCTAGTGAATGTTAATATGTTATTTTAAGTATCAGGTTCATTTTCTTTTCTAAACAAGTTCAGAAAGGCAGCAAAAATGTGCTGGTATGCTCCCTCTGAGGTCTGGGGTCTGGGATAAACACTTATAGTTTTGCTCTTGGCTCCAAAATCCTCAGAGAATGTACAGCTATCACAGTACATCACTGATGTGTGAGCAGCAGATAGGGACAGTCAGTGGGACTTTAAAGTGGGTTTGCTATTTTCAGTCAGGGACGGTAAGTTAAACCCACCTGAATGCGGCTCTTATTCAGCTCTGACATAAATGCATGATGCGTTATGGTTATATCTATTAGGCTGTAATCAAAAATAAAGAAAGCATTTGTAGTTGGGTTACCTTTATAATGAATTGGTGGTCAATACGTTGCATTTGTGGCGAACTGCTGGAAAAAAGCAGCTAAACCTGATACACAACATAAATATATTTTTTAATGTATTACATTTATGTCACATTCCCATTGCAATGTAGCTTCATATTTAGTGACATATTGGCACAACTTGTGTATTTAAAACAAAATATTTTCCTTTAAGTTTCCTTTTTTGACAAAAAACTCCAAAGCTGAGTCTTGAAGGAAAAACTAGATTTTAAAAATTGATGTTTTAAAATCTATGACTGGCTGGTAGTGATGGTAATTATTGGGATATGAGATTGCTTTCTTTCATATGCCACATTAAAGTGGACCCTGTGTCAGAGAAGTAATTAAATAGCCCCGAAACTTAACATCACGGATAAATAAAAGTAGGAACTGGTCAATTAAAAGCTCACTCACTAAATTCAGTGCAACTACTGTTATCAAAACATTCACTTTTTGCTAATCTTGTTTTACAGCCCATTTCCAATTCAGCTAATTAAATGGCAGCAGGAAAGATATGAATACATTTTGGCCAATCTTGTCAAGATTAAGACCAGCCACAGTTAGCCTACAGAAACACTGAGCTTTGATAAAGATAAACACGGCAAGTCAAATTATTCCGGCTACATGCATGTACATCAATTGAATAATTGTATATTTGTGTATATTTGTATATTTGTATTTGTATATGTATATATTTTTATGCACCAACTGCACCAGGTCACATTCCTCGTAGGCATAAAAACCTACTTGGCAATAAACAAATTCTGATTCTGATTCTGATTCTGATACCGTATACAGTCTGGGCTACTGTAGAAACATGGTGATTGAACATGTTGGACTTTGCAGAAAACGATCCGCTGCCTCTGTAGATAAAAAAAAACAGTTCATTCTAATGTAACAAAAACACACAAATCTTACTTTCAGGTGACTATACACTAATGAAAACATACATATGAATATTATATTCTACCAATAGATCCTCCTAAATGTTACACACTGGACCTTCAAGAGGCAAAAAGAACCCCCAAAGATTATACATTTCCCCCCCAAATGAAATGTGTTATAACACCACTAAAATGTATTTATTTATTATTTATCATTATTATTTATTATTATGTGTTTGTATTCCAAATACCCAAATCCCAGGAATTGAAATGTTATAATCTGGGGCTTCTGGGAGTTGGGATTTACAAGACACACTGGCCATTGTAACAAAATTCCATACTTTGGGCTACATACAGTACAGCGCTTTGGACAGTATCAACCACCTACTGGCATATATTGTGTTGGTTTTATTGTGTCTAATGGTTTCATATTCTCTGCTCTACATACAGTATATGTATGTAGAGCACTTTACCTCTGCACTGATTGTGCCACTTATAATGCAGCAACATTATAGACTGAAATAACGACTGTGGTCTTTTCGCAGGTAGAGGCAAGTGTAAGTAATGGTGAAGGTCAGTGGTTTGACCTGGAGCAGCGTCGGCTTAGAGAAAGGAGAAAATCCACCGGTGTCTGGAGAGCTGACAGAGGCAGCAAATGGGGAGCGTGAAATGGAAGTGCTACTCGTTTGAACTAATTTCCAGAGCGAACAACTGTTCTCTAAGTGCCAGAGCTTTCAACTGACGGCTGATATCACCTGTGAAAAGGCTGCACGAACCCTCAAATGCTCTGGCAGCACCTATTTTACAGATGCCACTTCGATACATTGTTCCCTGTATTTTTTATGTATGCTGTTGTTTTTCTCCCTTTTTATTAAACTTTTCTTTCAGCTTCAAATTCCTATCAAAATCTGCCAAAAGATCATTGCCATCATTATAAACTTTATAATTTATTATAATGATTTATGAGCACAAAGCTTCCTTTTATCTATCTTTGATCTTGTTATCACTGTGAGTCACTCTGGGGAACTCAACTATATGCGTAAAATAGAGGTTTGAGTGTTTTCCCCTTCTTTTGTTGAAGTCTAATTTACCCAGAGAATGTGTTAATGTGAAGGTGGCTCAAGTGGACAAGCCCAGTGAAGAAGATGCATATCGTATATGGCCAGATTATGAGCCGTGATATGTTAAATTAAAACTGGAACAAATCAAGTAGGAGTCTTTTTGGTGTTCCATTGAATATTAATTAAGGTAATTAACTGAGGTAAATTGCAATTTAGAATGTAATTGGTAGTGAGATGACATTTGAAGTTCAAACAGGACTGAAATGCAGTCACCCCTAACCATATGCTAATGGAATTTCCCTAATCTTTAGCCTCGCTTTTGAACCGATTGGATTTTACTGTCCAATTAGTTTTGACCAAACAACCTCTGGATCGGCAATGAGTGAAACAGAAAAGAGTTGGTTGAAAAATAGAGGGACGTGTTGGCTGGGAAACCATGAGAGCAAGCTATGTACTAAGTGCAGGGTAAGACGTCAGCAGTGAGAGGCAGACACTGGTGGGAGTGAGTCGAACAAGGGGAAAACTCAGCACAGGGAGCAAATGTGCTGGGCTTAGAAATAGGAGCTGAATGCTTTTTGTGCTTTCCCACCAGGGGTAAGCTTTGTACTGTTCACTGATTGAAGAAAATCATACAGTATGGATCTGATGTACGGCCAAAACAAAATTTCTCTCCCTGTGCTCCAAACACAAGATTTTGGGCTAGAGAAAAGAGTTGATTGTCTCAGATATTAAAGTGGTCGCACTGGAATAAAAACTGTTTGATAGATAAAACACTTTTTTCCTGACTCACGAGAGTGAGAATCAAACAGGTCCTCTCGTGCTTTGTTCCTTTCATCACCCTGTTAAAGTTATAACATCAACACCATATACATTTACCAATACATGAGACCTGATGAAGTGAACAGTAAACATTAGCTGTGTTTCTATCCAAATGTATCGCAAATTTTAACCGAATTTCGAGTAAAGTAAAAGAAAATATGAATAAAAGTATCCATCCACCACCTAAATGCGAATATTAGGAGTTGGTTCACAATGTAAGCAGGAGTTGGCGCCAGTTATCCAGTTGGAAAAGTAGAAGAAGAGGCCGCTAGAAGATGAGGTAATTCAAATAATTATTAAAAGAGGGACAGTTGAACCTCAAACGCTGAAAAACAAAGCAGAAAACATAATGGAAACATGACATTTCTGGTTGTTTCATGTATTAATGTGAGAAAGGTTACATCCCAACAGTGTGGAGCGATCATGGATGCATTATAGAGCAATGGGAGGGATGAGAAGACTGTCGGAGCTGAAACAGCTGATCAATCACGTTTGTTAAGTCAAATTCATTTTTGGAAAAGGCAAAAACCACCTGAACCTGAAGCGAGCATAACAGCTTTTTTTCAAATTTTGCCGTTTCCATGAACCTTTTTCTAATGCGATACTTTAAAATGGGCATGCAATATGGCTATGACCATTATCACTCAAAACTTTCGTGGCAAATTTCAAACAGACAACCAAATAAAAAGTGATAAATTTAATAATTAATTATGATGATTGAAAAAGAAGTCAAATGACAAACTTCAAAAAAGATTGTGAAGAAAAACAAGTATGAATCACTATGAAAAGTAAAACCAATTATACATCACACTGAGCTGATCTGAACTCACAGAGGTTGAATGACCTGGCTTGAGTGCTAAATACAGTGGTGTGTTTGAAAATACCAATTCAACACGTACCACTGCTGAGCGGTATTGTAGAGGCTTCTACAGTGTAGCTGTGCGTCACACTGCTCTATTATATCTGCACAAATCACATTCATAGAGGTCTTAGGGTCACACTTAAGTGCAACAAACATCAGGGCATCATTTGACACGTGTAGACACACACACACACACACACACAGGAAATAGTCAGTACAGTACAGCAGCCTGGATGTGCTGGTCCAAGGAGAGGAGCTGCAGCACACTGCAAACACACACACATACCCTACTGTAATTACAACATGTTGCTGAACTTAAAACTGCTCCCATGAGGAGAAAAACTTCCATCACCTAGTTCTTCAAAAACATCAGTGACCCCGTTTTAAAACGCTGTTTTACTGTTACATCAACAAAGAGAAGCTGCTGCTGCTGCTGAATGTAGGCAAGATAATAAAGGTGGATCTCCTGTTTGACCGCTGCCCATCAGGACCAGCTGGCACTAAAGACTTATCGATCTGTTGCAGCCTTGTTCTGACTCATTGCTTATCCTAATGTGTTTGTACCCTGAGATATTCAGCCATTTTTCTCTTGAGAACATTTTGTGTCTCTTTTGAGTGATTTTTGTTTTGTTTGCATGTTAGCATTGGTGTTGTGAGTACCGTTAGCAGACTCATATTTGAATTTAGCTCAAAGCACTGCTGTGCCCAAGTACAGCCTCATTGAGCTGTTGACTTCAGACTTTTAGTGTTTAAAGAAACACTGGAACTGTCTGTAATCTATTTGTTATCGTCATTTCTACACATTTTAAATAGGTTAATAGACACAAAGTTGACTGCAAAACACGGCCCAATCTAGAGCCAATGTTTGGTTTGTCCATTCTGTAGAAACATGGCCGTTCAACATGGCAGCCTCCATGGAAGGCAACCCATTCTAAAGTAATAAATCTCCTGCATTTCCACTCAGGTGTTTTTTTTTTTTATGCAGGTTAGGGGTTAATGTGCACAAAACAGGTGGATGGAAACTTATGTAAATATTTTAACACCTAAGTAATCTTACATCACCTAAAGTAGGTAATGTAACAGTGGCAATGATATGCTAGTAATGCTTAAATTCATCTGACACACTGTAAACCTAAAGGGAACTTAAAAATCTGACTGTCCCCACTTAAACTGGTCTCCAAACTAAAATCACATACAGCAGGCCTTTTTGTATTTAGAAACCCATCTTTTACGACATTTAAGTTAGCACGCATGTCTGAACAAATGTTCCATCAGCCAGTCCACACTCATCTGTGATGACTCAGCCAATACTCAGATCCTGCACACAACAATAACGGTCTGAAATAGAGCCATTAATCTCTAGCATGCTCCACTGCAATAACAAAGACACAGAAGTCACACAGTGTGGATCAAATAGAGGAGTACATATATCTAAATTTAGGTTTTTCAGAGATTGAAGCAGACAACAGCTCTGAGATGGAGGAAGTTAAATGAGGCAGCAAATGATGCTGAAGCCACTGATACCATCAAAACCTTATACGTCCTTGATTATACATTCAGTATTACATTGAATGTGTGAGGTAGGTCCAAGGAGCAAAAATCACCCTGCCGTCCTTGATTATTCATTAAACCCATGTAAAGTATTCTTAAGTGACTGCAGAGGCAGAAATCACACCTTTCACTAGAAAGCCCTTGGTAGCTACTGTAGCAGCAAAGGCTCACCGACAGCAAGAGCAGGGCACACCAAGGTTCAAATATATTCTCTTTCATACTCATCAAATCCTGCAGGCAATCACAGGCGTACTTGAGAGGGCAGTGTATAGTTTAATCCATTAATCACAAAGTCTCAGAGATTGAGCCGCTATTTAAAAAGCATCCTTGAATGTTGTTTATGCCCTATGTGCTTCAAAGTATTTTCAATCAAATTTCTTCTTATACTTCAGATCATTTTGATGTTTGTTTTATCTAAAGACTTTAACTCTTGTGTGTGCACCTAAGTGTACTGCAGAGATTGCCAAGAGGCTTGGGATTCAAGTGCTTGACATCTAACATCAGTCCCAATGCACAGTTCCCAAAAACAAAACTCCACTCCTGTGATTACACAGCTAAATACACAGCATTTCTATTCTTGTTGTTTCTTTCTCCTTTGAACCGAGTGAAAATTAAGGATTTTTGTAGATTGAGGTACTGAGAAATATCTTCATACCTTCCAAGTATGGATGTCACAAGAACCAATACTTCGGTACCAAGTCAATGCCAAAATTCTGAAAATGTACACATTTTCTACAGTACTGGTAGGTACCATAGGTAGGTACCAGAGATTCAAATCTTCCAGACCTTACGAGGCAGCACATATGTCTGCCAGCAGCCTTTCCCTTAAATTATAGACTGTGGCAGCCCGCCACGGTCTAATTTGTCCCGCAACAGATTCAAAATGAATCGAAAATACACAACATTGTGTTTTGCAACATTGCTTCAGCAAAGCATCTCTCACTCCTGGTGCAAGTATCCGCCATCGATTACCCAGTGGACAATCTTCCCTCACTCTAAACCTCCTGCGCGGTCTAGTGACATGCTCTGCAGAGAAACACAAAGGAAGAGGAACTGGTCATTTTAATGGGGGGTCCTTTTTGGCTAAAGAAGGGTGTTCTGTCTTATTATGGCTTCGCTGCAGATCAGGCCTTGTACTGCGGGACAGCAAGCTTCCACTCTACATGACAAGCCTTAAGCCAAGAAGCTTTCACTGCACAGCCTGATTTCAGTTATTTTGGCCGGCTCAGGTTTGGTCATCTCACACTGTGCTGAGATGTATCAGCATTTCTTTGAACTGTATTTACAGTGATAAATCTTTTCATTGCTTCCCCCGACAGTCATTATTTCTGACTGTGGCATCTAGAAAAACCTGTGCCCAAAGCTTGTTACGCTACTACACTAAGAACAGGCAAATCTAAGCTGTCATGTTACCACTATGCGGCATATAACTGCACATTTAGCAGGATCTTTATTATGCTATAATCAATATTTATAGCTAATTTCTTCCACTTTGATATGTTTTAAAACATACTATAAAAATGTAGTTAATGTAAATGTATATTGTAAAAGCTACGAAAATGAGCAAATCTCTTGGCACACCACAGGGTGCAACAGCACCCCTTTTGAGAAGGACTGAAACATTATAAATAAATAATCATTAGTTGCACACGTAAACATATTTTTACACTTGACCTCAGGCAAATCCGCAATAAAATCAATGTTAGGAATAAGTGAAGAAATGTGTCTTCATTTATCACTATAAAGCACTTACTGTAGTCTGGATGGTCCACACAAGAGCTTTATAGCAAAATAAGCCATTAGGATCCACTGTGCGGTGGTTATATAGCCTGTCTGTGAGATGAATGATGGGGATTATTCATGGTCCCTTGGAGACGGTCTGAACTGATGACTATTAAGGTGGGACTCATTGACCTCTTCTTGACTGGCAGTGACACGAGAGACCGCCTTGTGTGGGCCAAGGGTCAAATTGGATCAGTGTGAGGTCAGTGCTGACACGGAGACCTGGACAGGTCCTCTGAGTAATTAGGTGAGGGAGGAAGCTGGCTGCCTCAGACCGTTAGCCTCCATCGCTGAATGCCACCGGTTTTCAACTTTTGCTATCAGTCTGCCTTACAGGGGCAATAAGTGAGATTTTTACTGCTCCATTGCACAAAATGGCCATAATATATCTGGAGGGAGTTGATAGAGTTGTTGATAAATACCAATGACTCCATGATTACTTCACAAGGTGCTGACCTTTCTGGCGTTGAAAACTCCCTCTCTGGACCAGTCTGTCTATTTGGCAAGAAAAATGTCGTGCCCATGGGCATTTCAGGATGCTCCCAGCTCTCCACCTGCCCCTAAACCCACATCTCCAACCCCAGCTGCTCACATTTTCAACCCCTCCTCAAGACAGTGTTGCACGACCTGTCAGTACATTTACATGCTCATAAATAGCACCATATAAATTCCTATGTGACAGATTGATGCAGAAACCTGAGTATGCCTGAGCTGATTAATAATCAAGTTAATGTCAGAGCAATTGCTGACAGGCTGGTAGGAAATAGCAGCATTAGGGCATATGGAGTTGATGAGTTTACAGAGCACCTTAATGCAAGGACCCTTACTTGCAGTGTAAGCTGTAACATGAAAACCAAATGCTAACCTTGCTGCTTTTTTGTCAACACATGACTTTGCAACTGGGTTACCTTTGTAGTGTGCAGACATTTATCACAGAGATTTATCTTTTAAGCTGACAGAGCTCCTCAAACCCCAAACCTCAGGACTTTGTTATCATTACTACAGTATTTAGTGTAGTGATGTTACCTTAATATACTCTTGGATCTGTAGTGGAACTGGCCTCATGCTGTCCGTTGCAGAGACGTGGCTCTACGGATGGCTCAGTCGGTCTGCTACTTTGGTCCTGATCGATTTATTTTAACGTTTGCATGGATTGCCATGAAATGTTGTACTGACATTCAAAGCCCCCAGATGATGTATGCTAATGACTTTAGCATTCCTCTGACTTTTCATATATCACCACAAGGTGGACATTTTTTGGATTGGAACTATTGAATGGTTTGCCAAGAAATTTGGTCCACAAGTGTGAACTTGGATTAACTTTAATAACTTTGATGATGGTGAGCTCTTTTCATATAGCGCCACCATCAGGTAAAAATTTGTCCAATACTTTTCTATGACTACATACCTGCAAAACTAATGGCATTCCCATCGGCTTCAGCTAGTGCTAATTAGCTAATTTTAGCATGCTCCCAGGCTCCCTCATTATTAAAGGAGGAGAAAAGGCAAAAAGAAACCTGTATACAACGAGGTCAATTTATTCAATCAACAATTAATTCTGGTTGCAAGATATAAATGTAATAGATTATGTAATTTATTTTTACTTTCAGTAGAAAACCACAGCCTTTTTTAAGAATATAAGCAGTTTTTGGAGTGTGGTAACAAGTAGCTAACCAAAAAATACTGTGTTATTCAGATCAGTTCATGCTTGATTGTGTTATTGGATCTTAGGTTGGTGCTTTTCATGTAAAAAAATATTTCACAATCCCCATTTTAACCAAGAGTTTCTTGTGTTGTGTACAGTATGTGGGCTTCTAAAGTGAGCAGCATTAACCTATAAATGATGACACTACACATTCAGGGGGAAAGATGTCTTGATGAAGGACTGATGGAGTCATTAGTATGCGGAGACCTCAGAGCAGATAATAATCTGCTGTCTGTTGTCTTTCTCAGCCACGCTGGTGCAGGCAGAGAATAAGCAGCATCTTTGAGTCCAACATTCTGCTGAACCTTTACGGGATACTCTGATATGCTTAAAGGAGCTCATCCAAAATTTCACCACCTCAGCAATGCCAAGTGTGCAGAGCTGTCCTAAGATGCCCCAGCCCAGATATTTGTGAAATGTATCAAACCTGTTCTGATGTCTGCATCACCTGTGTGGGCTGGCCAGGGGGTGGAAAGTAAGCAGGTTTTACTCAAGTAATGTTTTAATTATGTCTACTTAAGGGGATTTTATATTTGACTTTAAAGCTTATTATTTATAATTTTATACATCAAAGCCAATGTACTGGTTTTTAGTCTGTGCTACAGTTTCTTTTTAACTTCTTGGGAAAATATTTAATTAAAAAGTGTTTTTAGATAATTAAGTGACAAGTTTAGAGAGTCAGCCACCTCAGCACAGTTAGGTCAACCAAAAGTCTTAAAATAATGCAGTTACTTTTCCTTTGCCTTAAAAAAACACAAGGATGTATATTGAGCATAGATTTTAGTTCTGCACTTACGAACGTGCCCTTCTACTGCACAGAGAGAAATTTGCTGACATTCTGAATGTTCTACTTTTCCTTTTACAAGGGTGTTTTTTCTGATATTTTATGGACCCTTGAAGGGAAATTCATCTTTTCAACAGCCATAGAAGCATAGCAGCGTCCCTGAGCCTGACAGACAATCTCTGTCTTGCTCAAGGACACTTCAGCAGAGCATATGCTTTCTGTCATAGGAGACTCTCTGTATCCCCTAATTCTCTGATAGTGTTCATTGTTGGAATGTTTAGAATTTCACATTGATCCTTAACTGATGTAACATGTTTAGATAGATTTGATAATATATTAAAATCAATTCTAATACTTCTCATTTCATTCAATGTCCATTTTACCAACATAGCCAGCCATAGCTTACAGAACAGGCAACACTGTCCAGTGAATGTGTGAGCTGAAGCAGCCAAAGATGTGACTTCCTACAATTAACTTCAACTTACAAGTTCACTACATATAATATTTTACTAAATGGAGTAAAATTGGTTAATTCCTGTATACAGAACCAGGTAGCTAAATTGACTTTTATCCAACGAATGGACACTGAAAATAAATAACTAAATAAAGATCAACTTAATAACGTATTTGAAGAGTTGGGTCTCAGCGGGCAGTAAGGCGTAGCGAGTGTGAGGTTGAGATAGAGAGCAAGCAGCAGAGAGTGACGGTGAATGCGAGCAGAGGAAAAGGTGAGCAGTACAGTGCAAGTTACAGTTTGTCAGTCAGTAAAGGCAGCAGCTTCTCAAGACCTCTCCAGTGTGCCGTTGTTTGTGACGGGCTGCCAAAAATAAATCACTGTATGGGAAACACTGCACATAGTAGATTTCATGCAGAGCTTTCAGCCACAACTAGTGGCCTTCATCTGCAGACAGAAAATGTTTTTTAACAAATATAGCTGAAAGCTCCGAAGGAATCTAGTATGTGGACCTTGATTTAAATCAGCTATACTCAATACAGTATTTTCATAATAATATCTCAAAGGACAAAACATGTAGTTATGAACCTACAGAGAATTATCAGGTGAATCTGCGGCTGCCCTTGGCTTTAGAGAGCTTTATAGTAAGTTTCAGCTTGAGCAGCAAGAGAGTGAACTGTTTTGGTTTACTCTCACTGCTCTCATATTGTTGATTTTTGCCTCAGCAGGCTGAGAAAAAGCTCTACAAACCCACTGTACACTACCTGCTCATTGCCAAACAGTATACAGACCCAGTTAGAGACTACATGGTGAATATAGTGGAGCTTTTTGCTGCTAAAGAACCAGATATTTCCCCCAGGAGTTGGTAAAGACCAAAAACACATTATTATTATTGACTTCATATTGGAATTATTTTATGTGTCTGAGGTGAAAAGAAAAAATGCCACCAGAAAGAGACAGAGACACAGCAACTCTCTGTCTTCCTCCATTCATGTTGACATTCTGGAAATGACATATACGCTTAGTAAAAACTGATAAAGCTTCTCATGCTGTGGCTCCGAGTTATTAATTCCTGGCTTACTAACAGGCTGCATTTGCACTGCTGTACGTCAAATCTTGGCTTCCCTAGTCTTTCTTTTAGTTACCTGAGGCTTAGTGGTTGGATGGGAATGAATCTCCATGGAACTACCCTATTTAAGTCAGGGATTCACATGCTAATGGCTGTGTTGAGAGCTAAGGCAAAGCTGTAAGTGGAAACCAAGAAAAGAGAAACTTAACCTTCTGGTATGAAATGAGGAAGGTATGATATGCAGCCATATGATTATATTTAGCTATATTGTCTTCTTTCCAGGTACAGAGCAACTCCATGTCTCAGAAGATGAATTGAATAAAAAAGCTCTTCAGTAATTAGCAGGCGCCAGATTTACTGCAGGCCTCGCTGTTATATCCTGTTTGCTGAGAGCATAATTATGAATTTCTCTTATCAGTGTTAATGGACATGGAAGTCTTCACTGTGTTTTAACAATCAGCCCGGGTTTGTGAAATCCAGTTTCTTTCTGTAATAAATGGTTTGATAAAGTCATCCATGGAAAGTAACAATAAGTCTCTATTCATCTGAATCATATTTCCTCAGGGGCTGCCGTTGAATAATGGCAACGGTCACCAAGGAGTACAGTAATCTATCAAAAAGTTTTTTTTTTTTTATGCAAGTTCTAGTTAAACAAAGAACTCTATACTTAATGAGAAATATGAGGGAAAGATGGAAATCATTTAAACAAATGTAACAGTAAATTTGTCGCTTTGCTTACATTATTTCATTTTTTTTTTTTTGTATTTTTGTATTTTCTGCAGAAAATGATCAATAATGTTTGAAAGAGCAACTTTTCAACCTTGTGTTTCTCAACTCATTCAATTCTCCCTCCGGCATGTTAACGTATCTGCTGCAGTAAAGTTGCAGTTGTGCAGACAATGTCAAAGATGAGGAGATTTGCATGTGTCGGTCAGCTTGACTCTCAGTGTTTTTATGCCGACTGTCAAACTGTATTGATGCATGTTAAAAATGTCAAATAAGGCAGAGAAAGAATAAAACTATGGAAATAATTCTGGGTGAATTTTGAACAACCCTTGTCCCAGGCAAGGACATGGAATCTCAAGGTCCATTTTTACTTTATTCTTTGCAGACAATGTAAAGTTGTTGGGTACTGCACACTTGTATGATGAAGTTTCTTATTTTTATACTTTTTGCAAACTTAACATTCCTGAAAATGAACTTTCGATGACATGACACCAGTTGTGCCTCATTATATATGCTGGTATGTTGAATATTGAAGAACTATATTTTTTATTATGGTGTCAAGAAATATTGAATATTAGTGGTAGTGAAAAACTCATTGCCTTCAAAATGTCAAGAGCCTACATATACACTGTAACATAATATGTGTCTTTTACTGAGTTGAAAGCAGACATCTTTTTATTCCATCACTTCTACCCAGAGTCAGCCGACTGGTAAATATGCCACTTAAATTCATTAGACATTGGCTCATAAAGAGAGTAATTATTTGGAGTCCTGTGCCTCCATCCGGTTAGCGTAAGAGTCAATTAGGGTGAACAACTGAATGTTAACTGGCTCATTAGATGGCGGGAAACAAAGCAAATGTCACATTTCTATAGGAGAGCTGCCGGTTTGCATAGTGGAAAATTAGCAGGCAGGCTTAACGTAGTTAAGACAGTCCATACAGATAATTTGATAACTCGTGTTCTGGACTAGACACTATGCACTAACATCACCACATCAACAACTGTGCAAAACTCATAAAGTATTTTTTTCCTGTGTCGAAGCACTATGAACAGGAGTTGCACACATTCATTTTCTTTATTTTTAAAGAGAGGTATATTAAACAAACATTATATCAAATCAAAGCATTCCTCCAGTGAAGGACTGTTTTATCTAATAAATATAAGAAAAAAATGTACCTTAGTATCAAAGAATGAATTTGTGGATAACTAAATGAATTTCTTAGACATACAACAAGACACGCAGAAGCAGTTCATTATATGCTGTTCTGATGAGGATGGCAAAATGTATATTATATATAAAAACGTTTTTGTCTATATACAGACATTGTTCAGCAAGGAACTTAATTTGTTAAAATAGGAAACAAAAACTTTGTTTTGTCTCTTTTAAACAGGTAAATCTATTGCTATAAAATGACTTGTGAGGTGATAATCAACAATGACAACTTGTGTATATCTCACTTCATATTTAACAGTGAGGTCTTATTGAGCAGTCTTTGTTCTTGGCTGTGAAGTTTGAGTTTCTCTCACTTTTTCTCACTGCTGTTGTGTTCTTTTTGTTGGTTTATTCCAAGCGGTACCTCCGTGGCTGGCAAATGAAGCTAAGACCAAGTAACAAAGACTGCAGTTCCTCAAATGGCTACTTCAGGAAGGTTACAGAAATAATTAAATCTCCATAAAACCCCTATTAAAAAGCCAAATTTTACAGTAGACATAAGGATATTTACAGGTACAAAAAAACTGTTTTAGTCTCTACAGCTAATTTACATGTTCATGACAACTACAGGGGTTGAATTTTTATATAACTCATACATTTAAATTACATTAAGGCCTAAAGTTGTGCATAATTAGGTGGGTGCCGTCACAGGCGGCTGTTTTCAGTAACCAGACTTCATTTGGCTCTCCTTACCTCCACCGACCCTCCATGTTGCTCATTTTTAGAAAAGGCGGGGCCACTGAGCTTCACAAAAGCTCTTCAGAAAGCAATGAGTGACGTCATGGAAACTTCATCCACTTTTATTTATGCAGTTGATAGTTTAATCCAAACAAACTGCTGTTTACCAAAGACATGACTTCATCTACACAAAAGGACAACACTTTATCAGTAAAAATTACATTTGTGTTGCTGAAAATAAGCGCAGTATGATGTTTTTACCATATTGTGCAGCCCTATATCGGTTCGTCTGCACAGGTAGAAAATGTGGCAACTGTATGGCTATTGACCGCTAGTGCAAGGTAATAAAGGTACACTTTTTCTGTTTAATTCACACCACATATAATTAGCTGTAAAAGCAAGTAATATCTGCTTTTATGGAAGTTAAATGTCCTCAGAATCATCAGCAGATATAAAAGGACACCTTCTGGTATAGCATCACTATTATATGAACTTCCAAGAGTGTAAAAAAACATGCACACACATTTTTCCACTCTTAATATTTCCATGTACATTTTATATAAAGATATTAAGAGCTATTATTTGAAATGCAAAATGTGGATCCATTTTACAGAAATATTAACCAGTATTTAACAATGACGATGCTGGTCAAACAGGCTGTGGATATCCACAATGCTTTTAGCATTCCTGAATAGCCCTGAAATTTAAAATAAAAAAGGAGCAATTTAAAGGCTGTTATTGATCTTAATGATAATAGAGAGCAAACCTACTCCCTTCAGATCAGATTGAATAATTTTACAACATTTAATAAGTTAAGTTAAGTTGGGAGAACCAAGCAACAGCATTGTATGAACTCATTTATAACCCTTTGTCTGGATGAATTCTGGTGGTTTGTGACTTGTGTAGATTGTTATCTGTAGCGAGGATGGATACAGCTCAACAATTTACCCAACATCACACCCAGTCTCACACACATAGCCACACAAGGGCATGGATGATACAGAGCCAGACAGATGTAACAAGCAGACTTTTGGGAATGGCAATAAAGCACAAAGAATAAGAAGAGTCACTCTGGACAACAGAGGCGCCGCATTTCCTTTCAGAGTGGCAAAGGAAGTGACAGTTCAGTATCTGGACCGCAGAGCTTGCTGCAGCTACAGCTCTGATGTGAGAGCAATAGCCAGGAACACAGGACATATTCCAAAAGAACAAACAAACTCAAACAAATTCAAAAGTAAAGGGCACTGAAATATAACAATGGAAATAAATTATCTCCAAATAAAACACACACACACACGAATCTAGACTCAATCAAACGTGGCTGGTTTGTTTTTCCTGGTCACAAATAAGAGAAGCCTGGAGAGAATGTGAGGTAAGCGCAGGAGAAATATTATTCAATTTTTATTCTCATCCATCAGCGTATATCCCCATGACTCTACTGAAAGTGTTTTCCTATTGGCAAATGTGGCAGCGCTTCTGTAATAAATCATGAGCAAAAGCTGTGGCCCCCAACTCAGCTGACATGATTCTCAACAATTGGATTTCTCTCACTGTGCATATGTTATCATGGCACCAGCACCATGAAGAATAGCAGTTCAGCCACCATTGAGGTCCTGGGTAGTGCCAATATAACAAATCACAGTTCTTCTTCCAAATAGAAATTGAATTGCTAATTCTTTTTTGTCATTTTATTGTCATGAGGTCAAGCAAGAGTCACTATGAACTCAGGTTTAAAGACACTATTATAATCCTTTAGTTTAAGTGTTCCCTGCACTGATGAAATAATGTTTTCAAATGATTGTGAAATCAGTGAAATCCGTGGTTCATTCAAAATATACATTAATAAAGAATGGATATATTTCCTTCCCCACAGTCAAAATATAAAACTATTCAAATTAAACCATGCAACTACAGTAGGCACATATTGCATATATTCAAGACTTATCTTCCCTTCAAAATACAGCTAATAAAACTCTAAGCATAACAATTGGACCTGCAAGCAAGGTTAAATATTTGCAGCTGTGCCCTCTGCCTGTGCTATTTCCATTTCTGTCCAGCAAATGGTGAGAAGTGCTCAGTGAGAGGAGGCAGGAAAAAAAAAAATGCAGATTAGTCACCAGAAATTGGATTTGCGCTTGCCAGAAAAGCATCCTGAAAACATGTGATGAGCTTCACGCAGCCGGAAACGAAGGGAGAGTGAGAGGGGAAAAGAAGGGAGTGGGAGTGAAGGTGGGTGTGAACAACCGCTACAGTAAGAGTTTTCAAGAGATGGCAAATGATCCACGGGGTGAAATAGAGAGCGCAAGCCTCGTTACAGTCAGCAACTCACAATCATAACAGCCCTTATAAGTACAGACTGCCTATAATTTTCTCTTTTTTTCTTAATTTTGTTGTTCAGTTTGGTTTGTTTATACGCCGTGATGGAGGATGATGCCCATGAACAGTTCTTCAAGATGCACAGAGTGAAAGGCATTTATGCTTGTGTGGGATTTCCTCTGATGAAAACCCAGAAACTCTTAATTGTGATTCCCTTTTGCCTTTCCTTCATGTTTACATCTTGGCCACATTTAAGAGTGCCAACAAGGCCTGTGAAGTTTTTCCACTCAGTACTAAAGTACTTGTGTACGCCAGCAGATGGGGAGCAAAAGAGCATCAGAGCATGACAATATAATGAGTCTACTAATCATAGCATCCAGCCAAGCAGACAGTAAAGCCATTGTCGACAGTTGCAATACTGGCTCTGGCAAAGACGGACTAAAACTTTCATGTGGACAGTGTTCACGTAGGAATTAACAGGATCAGAGGACAACAGCCACTGAATAGAGACACGCTGGTATTGTAACACTGGTCAACACTGAATGATGGTAGAAGTAATGCTGTAATAATTTAAAACTCCTCCAATAGGTAGCCTATTTTATATTAGCAATGAATCAAATGACTATGCTGTGAAAGGTGCTGCTCGAACCCACAAAGAATTATCACCTGAGTGCAGTTTCCCTCGGCTGACGAGGCTTTATAGCGTCCTTCAGTTCACGGAGGAGCCAAAAATTAAAGGAATTTATTACAGATTCCACCAAACACACCAAATGAATGTAAATGTTCTTCTGTGTCTGCTGGATGCAAAAAGGTAAACGTTTGCCAACATTAATAAAGCAACAAACAAGTATTTGTTTTGTAGATAGGGTGGGGTTGTGGCATCCTGAGCAGAGAATGGTGTCACACTCCCTTTGCCTGTGTTGCTATCGCAGCTTCTCTCCGGTTTGTTTTTATAGCCGGTCTGCTCCATCTGCAGTCGAGTAGAGCGACTGAAACAGACGTTCTCATCTACGATGGTGAATTAAGGATTTATTTCAACCAAATGCAGAGTTTTTGATTGTTGGAAGAGTGGAAAGACTGTTTATTATTTGTATTTTGTTTCTGTCCACTTTGGATGAAGTTATGATGCTCCGATGATATGCAAGGTAAAATGACTGTTTTTGTCTATGGAGCCTGGTGGCGAGCGATAGCAATATCATGGCTGTTTCTGGTTGAACAAAAGGTCTGACTCTTTAGGGCTCCTTTCCTTAATGTTTTCAGACAACTCAGAACAGCAATCTGAGCCCGTCAGAGGCAAAAACTTTGATAGTTTGATGGGTGCATTTGTTTCTAAAGGATTTACATTAACCTACATTGCAGCCCTTTTCGCAAATATTTTCACATCTAACTCTTTTAATTAAAGGTTTATTTTGACCAAACCAGCTTTAGTGATTGTTGGAAAGACTAATGCTCTAGTACAACATCCAGTGGCAGAATAATCTTATATATAACCTTTGAATTATGTCTAACCTTAACTAGCCAACGAAGTTTGCCCTAATAAAATACATACTTGGTGGTGGAGAAGAATTAAAATTTGGAGCAAACACTTCACATATTTGACAGTTTTCTAAACTTTGTGCTGTGGACATATTTTGGTCGGTACCAAAAGCGTACAATACCCAGCCGCATAGTAGACAATGCAACATGGTCAGTAAAATATTCTGGTACAATAAAATATGGATCATACCTCACTGAGAGTATGAAATATATATAAATATAGATAAATACACTATTAAATGCTCTGCGATACAAATGTTATGTGCAATCAGCAATAAGGCAGAACATTTTAAACACATACCTGCAATATCAGTGCAGTACAGTGTTTTTTTCTTGTGTCACAAAATACAAGAATAAACATACATATGTGATCATTTTGGACACTGCTACAAATAGGTTAAGGTAGTGTTCTTTCATAGGTGTTTCATGCCCTGTGATCTTCCTCAATACAGGTTCACTGTTTCCAAGTTCCCATCCTATCTCTTTGTAGACTTTAATTTCTTAATGTTCCCGGCCTTTTCTTTTCATTGTGTGACTGACGAGGCACATCCCATTTGCCTGTGAAGTCTAATGATGACAACTAGCCCTGACATTGTTAAATATTGCCATAGCGATATAAAATATTTGAGGTCACACAACAAAACTAATGATGATCTGTCTGACGGCCTCATTTTTGGCTCCTGAAGTGACACTGAATAAATTATCAAAGTATCAAATATATATAAAAAAAGAAAGAATGGCAGGGCATTTTTTAAATTTACTAGGGAGTATCTTTTTAGGCTATGGCAGGGTTTTAGTAACTTATCTCCTAATTTGTTTGGACTTCAACTGAAACTTTCAGTTATTTTATCTAACTAACTGTCCAAAACCCAAACATATTCTGACAAAAAACTGAGGAAAGCCATAAATCCTCACTTTTAAGGAGCTGGAACAAGCGAATGTTCAGCTTTTTTGAATGAAAAATGACTTCTTATGAAACAGTTATACACTTTCCGTCAATAAACTTGGCAATTAATCAACCACTTGTTTCAGTTCCAGTTAACTGATTGGACTGATAACTATATATTATAAAATATTAACAGAATCTACAGCAGAAAGGTGCTGCTACACTATTTTGTACAATAAATAATAACATAAACCATTCAAGAATTGCCCATGTATATGAATTGTATATAACGTACCATCAGACATATTACCGGTAACAGAAATAGAACAATGTAATATATGTAATACTGTATGAGAAATGTGTATGTTTTATTTAATAGTTCAATTCAATTCAATGTTATTTGTATAGCGCCAATTCATAACAGAAGTTATCTCAGGACACTTTTCAAATAGAGCAGGTCTAGACCGAACTCCTTATAACATTTACAGAGACCCAACAGTACCACCATGAGCAAGCACTTGGCGACGGGGGCAAGGAAAAACTGCCAGTTAAGAGGCAGAACCTAGGACAGACCCTTCGGCTCTAGGTGGGTGGTCTTCTGCCTCGACCAGTTGGGGTGAGAGAGAGAGAGAGAGACAGAGACAGAGACAGAGACAGACAGATAGACAGACAGTAGCATAGGAACAACAATAGTAGCAACAACTACACTAATAGTAGATGATGACGACGACAACAGCAACGATGGGGGACAACAAGCAGTGACAATAGTAATAATAGTAGCTGTAGTAATAATAATATTAATAATAATAATAATAATAATAATAATAACTGTAATATCAGTGATATTAGCAATGGCAGTCAAGCAGGACCATGGCAGGAGGCACCACCAGGATCAATGAGAACCTGCGAGACGAGAAAGCACAATAGTGTAATAATCTAAAACACGTCTTTCCTATTTAAAATTACAGTCCGTCATAAAGCTGTCCGTGCACAGAATGGCAGCTCTTTTTTAATTTCAACTCAATATTTGAAAAATGTCTTTATGAAGACCATCTTCATGTAAGCACTTCTAATCACACCTTACCATTATGATGTTATTCATGGTTAATTAAAAGATATTTGTATGAAAACCAATACAGCAATTCAGAGTACAGGATTTCAGCACCATGGACAGCTCTTTAAGTCCCACAACAGCACACTTTAAACCAGGACAGATTTAGGAACAGCAAATACATGTGTGATTACCTCAATACTGCTTCTGAGAAATGGTTTATGTCAAGAGATTTGTGTGATTAACATTCACCTTTACTTACTTAGCTGCAATATAATCACCTTGAATATCAACAGTGGAGTTTTGGCACAGCATATAGGACTCACTTAATTTTTAATTTCCTCTCCAGGTTCATTGCTCATTTCCCATGATGCTTGTCAGAGCTCATACAATTCTTTGTGACCCTCAGCTTTCAATGTGCTGCACAACTGCTACACAACCTGAGGAAAAATAGTATTGGATGAAGCTCAAAAAATGTTCTAAAAAAACGATATTTAGTGTTTTTTTAAACAGCAAACAGCTACCAAATCAACCCTTTCCTTCCCAAAGTTTTACAGCAGGCAGCCCAGCTTTCTTAACTTTACCAGCAATGTATTAGCAATAACAAGCTAACACAAAACCAATTGCTTAACATTGTTAGTAACTTACAATTAAGATTTCTACATAGATTTCTATCTGATATGTGAAGGAGAATTATGGGAGTCATAATGAATTTGCCAGCAAGGATATTGCAACATATGTGTATATTCTATTTCATGTGAATTATTTAGTGCAAAAGACAACAAATTAATTCAGTTCAGTATGGAATTGTGATTACAGTCTACTCTGTGTATAGCCTCTGAACAAGTATATTCATGAGCCAGTGAGACTGAAAAGGCAAAAGCCTTGGATTTCCACCATATGCCATTTTGCTGCCATACATTACCAATATCTCATACCGTTTTGGGATTAGTGGCCAGTGAAATTAAACTTGATGGTGTTATGCTCCACCACCCACTGTATTAGACATATCCACGAGTGATGACAAGGGGTATTTACTGTCTGTATGTGTAGAAAATCTATTTTACTACAGCTTATCACAGCCTGCTGTAATGAAGACATCGGCCAAGTTAAATATATATGATTTGTTCTGAAGGTTGTAGCACAACCATTGTAATTAGCTAGACTATGGGAGTTATTTTTGGAGGGGGCTTATGCTAGCATTTCATTCCTGTTTTCGTACACCCCTGCTGTTATTTTCTGTGATGCAGACTCCTTTCTGTACTTCAATTAGTGTGGAATAAAAGAGAAAGGTCAAAAATACAGTGCTTGACAGTTTGATGTTGTAGATTTAAAGCTTAACTCGCTGTTTGGGGTGTTGGTGCTATCAACTGTGCTATCTGTAAATGAGTGATCCCTTTTTTTAAGTGATGCTGAGAATGACATCACTTAGATCCAACTCATATCTACAGAAAGCTGTTTGATTAGAGGAATGATAAGCAAGATATCATCTGCTCTGTTTGGAGATTAACCTTCTTCATTCAGAGGAGACTACTTTCCAGTACATTTTGTAATCCACTTCAGACACATTACAAAGCTATATTCTCTTTCATCTCTCAGATGCCCTATAGGCTAAGAAATTCTGAACATGAAGAACCTTGAGTCAAACCGAAATCAAAGCTAAAATAAAAACAGGAGGGCTGTACTGCCTTTTCCCGAGACACATCTCTGAGGACAGAATAGGAGTGATGGCAGCATGTTTGTACCACAGACATTTCTGTGAAGTTTACACTAACAGTGTCTTACATACAGCGAAACAATGTCACACGATTAGTTTTGTTGCAGTGAGTCATTGAATTATATAATATTACATGGCTCAATACACACAGATATTGTATCATTAACAACGTACAAGAGAAATGCAACTGATAATCTATTTAAGTGCTTTAAGCAGATTTGAAAATTCCTTTTGTTTTTTACTCAGTAGAAAACAACTTAAATGTGCTCTATTTTTTTTATCCAGTGTAAGATTCCACATTTATGATTAAAATAGAAGTGCCTGATGATGTTTGTGCAGTCAGACTTTTCAGAACTTGTGAAGTCTTGTGATGTCTGGTGAGAAAAATCTCACTGGAATATGATGGATCTTAGTTGGATTATTTTGTACTTTGAAATCATCAGAATGAAAGGAAAAACTGATGGAAACACAACAGAACTGATTTTTTTTGGAAACCTTGAAGGTGTGGTATGTCAGGTTCCGAGCTACCTAAAGTACATCACTAATCTTTTGACTCCTGTTGTTAAAAATGTAGATTAGGTGTTGCCTTTGCCATCCGGCCTCTAAACCTCAGAATAACCTGCCTGCGGCTGGATACATTTAATAATTTATTCACTTCTTTCAGCTCATTTTAGCAGACCTGCTTTCATGTGACCTTCCTTTTATGTTTGTTTTTTAAATCCTTGTGAAGTGCTTTGCTGTTATATGTTATATAAACCATATAATAGGGATCGGACAATCAGAATAGCTTTACGTTATCTGGCTTCACTAACCCTAACATCTGCCATCTCGCTAAGCGATCAGGTGGTTGTTAACTCGGCAAGTCAACTTGGATTTCCCTAACCAGCTGAGAGCCCCTTCACATAAAATGGGCGGTGTTTGCAGCATATGACCCAATCACAACCAGTGACAACTTGCAGCATTGCAGCGTATTTTACAAATGAAGAGCAAACTATAATATAGGACAAATAAGAAGTTAAACAGACAGTCCAGATTAAACACAATTGCAGCTGCATGCAGGAAGGACAGCTGTCGTGAAAATGAATGTGGAATTGTTAACTATATACTACATAACTACATAAAGCTAAAATTCATCAGAAAAAGGTGGGGCAGTACATGACCAGTCTCTTTAATTAAACAAATGCAACCTAATATTCTGATGAGCAAATTCATATTAAAGTGTAACTAAACCCCTACATTCTGCTAGCTCCCTCCTTCCCAGCAAATTAAAAAAAGGCAGCAGAGAGAGTCACACAGGGGGTAAGGCCTTGTGGCTACGGAGTGTGTGATGCCGTGTAGCAGGAGTACAGCTGCCAGTAGTCAGAGGTAACCGAGCTAACCAGCCATGAGCAGCTGCTGTGAGACTCTCCATGCCCGCACTGGAAACACAGGGAGTCCGCTGGAGCTTCAACAGTCGCTACATGCACATTTACAGCCATTGGTAAAAGTTTCTGTGTGGTACCTGTGTTCAGTCAACAGGTTGGTTATATAGGAGAGGGTGGTGGGGGGGGGCTGGTGAGGAAAGCTGTCACCACATTTGTCACCAGCCTCCAGATCAGCCAATAGCTAAATTAAATTGCAATTGCCAGGTCTCAACCAGTAGGTGGGTGGTTGTTATGCATTATTTTAAAATATGTAGGTGTTTGTTGCTGCCAGCCTTGAATGGCCAAAACATCTGCATCTGCTGCCTCAGCTGGCAGTCCAACTCCTGCTCCGTCTGCATCATGCTCCCCTAGGAGAAGCACAAAGTGGCTGCACTTAAGTGATAATCCAGGATGAGTACAATGAAGAAGACAACCATTGTGGGTACAAACAGGACACTTCAAGGAACAGGCTTCAGCACACCATCCATTTGCTCGACAACCTGCCCGGCCTCTTCGCATCAACAACTGAGCTACCCTCCCACAACCCGTGGCAATTGAAGAGCCCTGCAGAGGATGTTACTAGTGCCCACACCCCCGAACCACGCACCAGACAGAGGCCCCACGTCAACTGCTCAACCATGGCACCCATCTTTCACTATGCCAAGTGGGAGTGGGATACCCCAGCCAAACCACCTGCAGACGCCTCTTGCACCATGAACGACTGGCAATAGGACAGCTGAGGATTCAGTCAGTGTGTTTCTCCTCTCATTTGCGTCTCTCTGGCCTCGTGGTCTGTTGTATCTGTCCAAGAGAGACAGGGTGACGGCCAGCATGTTTCATTGTTCTTATGCGAGTGCCAGGTCCAGACGACAGCGGCTGCCCTATTCAGGATCTCTCAGGTGTTGGCTATTAATGCCAGCAATTTCTGAGTTCCTGTAATGCATCTAGCACTGACACACAGGCTGTTTCAGATGTAAACTCATCTTATCATGAAAGGCACCCCACCATGGAAGAGGTGGCTTACTTTTTTCCCCTCTCTACGAGCTTCATCTTCCTCCTCACATCCCTCCACTAGTCAGCTGTTTTATCTCACTGATGATGTAAACGTTTCCCTGACTCTCTGCATTGACTGCACACAGCTGTACATTGTGGTTATTGTTGTTGTGACTATAGATGTCATTATTGTTGTTGGTGCTGTGGTCATCTTCATTTTTGTTATTATTGTCATTATCGTCATTTATTGACGTTTTATTGTTATTGTTGGTGGTGTGTCATTGTTGTTGTTATCACTGTTATTATTGTCATAATTGTTACTATTGATGCCGACACTGTAGTAAGTACTGTAGAGTCAAGAATCTCCAACATTTCCTGCTCTTGACTCTAAACAAATAAATGGCACCATTTTTTCCACTCCTATGAGAAAAGTAAGTACAACATTTAACTCTGTTCTAGCTAGAGGTAAGAAACAGTAATTGGAACACACTCTGTGCACAACAACATGAGTGAATAATGGTCTTAATCTTCACAAACTGCCTCATTAGTATCATCAACCACAGAGGGAAAGTGGGACCAAAGAAGCTCACTGAGGCACGCCAAAAACATTGCCCACATCGCCCACATGAACAGCTTAAACATACTGCAGGAGAAAACAAAAGTCTGACTGGTGAGCAGAATATCAAACAAAGCCCTAATGGTAAACCTTGTCCTGCATTTGTCAATAATGCATTACCTTTCCTAATTAATTCAGAAACAGCATGGAAAGTATGATTTCCATGTTTATATAGCATTATGGAGGTGACTTTTTTGTCATTTAAGTTACTATTCGTAATGATGAACTACTATAATGGTCACATTATGGAAACTGAAGCAAAATAAACAACAGAGTACACCCTCAGGGTAATATATATTCCATCGTTTTACTGCAGAATAAGCTGTCTGTTTTCTCGTTGTTGACTTTGCACTCTAAACTGGAGATGCAGTCTAAGGTGTCGCACATACTATTCAGGATGTGTGACAGAGGCCTGCAGAGCTTGCAAAGCAGGTAGCACCAGCTCCTCACAGGCAGAAGAAACAAATAGAATTATTTATAGGTGTAAAATATTTATTTGGGATCTGTCTGTGCCCCCATTGCTAAAATATAACGTAGGCCTAGGTGAAAACCCGGAGTGGGCTGGAACATTGAAAGATTAATCTCTCCTCATTTCACTGCTATAATAACAACCTATTTGATGGTTTTGGCAGCAAAAAACGCCAAGTAATTAAATTGGAGGTGTATGTAAATATGTGAGTAGTAGCTAAGTAACAGTCTAACATAGAACATCTAAAAGCCATCTCAAAATTCACTTAAATTCATAAATGTATCAGATATTATACAATAAATAAGAAATGCAGTGCAACACCTGCACTTACTAGATTTGGTTTGGGTGACTTGGTAACAATATTAATGAATTACATTGTGTGAGGCAAAATGGAAATCAGGATGACCTTGTTGTTCAAATACTGCTGTGTAGCAAGAATACAGAGTAAACACTCTCCTTTTTCAGGCTACAGATGAGATTTAACAAGAGGTTCATGGGAGCTGCTAATAAACAAGACAAATTTAAGAAGTCATTGTACGAGTGAGACATCTGTATCTGCATACTGAAGACTGGAAGCTGAGTCTTTTAGTCTGAGTGAATGTGACAATGATAATGTGCAATTCATTTTAAAACAGCTAATAAAATCATTAGCTATGGTTATCTACAAAAGCAGTGTGCTGACCTCTGTCAACACAATTGCTGCTGTCAATCATCTGATATCAAAGATCAGATTTGTATGATAGCTTTAAACATTGAACATCCTTTTAAGTGTTGTTATTTGTATTTATTTAAAACCATGTGTGAGAATTGTGTGTGTCACAATGGAAGCCCAGTCGCTGCCAAAACTGCTTCAAAGCGTCCAAAAACAGTGTGAGTAAAATCCAATTTTTGTGTGTCCAGTGTGTTCTAAAATGATTAAATGCTTTCAAATGGCAAATGTAACACAGCCAATATTAAAAAGGGGCTGGAAGTCCTCCACTCACACAGCTGCTTTAATTCTCTCAGCTCTGTCTTCTAAGATCACAGACTGGTTTTAATGCAAACAACTGCCCACATGAAGCCAAAGTACAGTCGCTATGGTGGCAACAATAAGTTAAAATGTGACTCAAAGTGTCAGATTTGTTTTACCACTAACATTTCAGTCAGCCAGCTCACAGATTTATTATGTGCATACATATACATATTGTAGAGTTGATATTTGACATCTAGGTCTGACATTGTCACTCTCAGTGAACATTCTCACAAAGCTCGGCACAGCAGAGACTGAGGAGATCATAAACTGAACCTGCATAACCAGATTAAATACAGAGCAGGAGGCCAACTACTGAGCAAAATCTACAGTACTAGACTGCATGTTGGCAAGCACCAGCCACTATGTGACCAGTAAAGCACCTCTGACCATCGCAGAGAATTTACGAGGCCAATAGTGAAATGAGATGGACCGATCTCAACCCAGCAATGCCTCTGCTATGCAGCAGCAGGTGAAGACGTGTCAGCGATGCAGCAGATAGTTACATACGTTAAAAAAGAAAAAGTTCATGGCATGTAGCAGAGCATCTCTTCTACAAAAAGTAGATGACTATCATCAGTATATCTTAAGGCTGGCAAAGCCTGAGCGCAGCTGAGTTAAGCAGCAGCAGAACAGGAGCTCAGCAGTTTAGATGTAATTATGATGTGACGAATAATAAAGCAAGCTGTCACATAAACCAAGTGCTTTGAATTGAAATGTTTCTTTAATGCTTAGCTGAACATGAAGTGTGTGCAGAAAATATGGATGTAACCCAGGTTGAGATTTCCATAAAGCCAGTATATCACAGGGACATAATTACAGGTCTGTGAATTGGCTGTGTGCAAGACAACAGCAATGTTTACATCTTAACAAACAATACACAACACACCTGTTTACGGTGAGCTACAGAACATCCCCGAAAACAAATGCAGCAGGGGAATACGCTGCTAAACTCATTTAGCCCATCACATCATATAAAGATCCGCATACCACTATACAAACAAACAAACAGCATGGAAATACACAAACAACAACCAAAAGCTCAGCCACTAAAGGAACGCAGTTTACACCCCAAACAGGTCGTTAGCAAGAGGTAGGTACAACATGGCGGAAGACCTCTGAGCAGCCATCTTGATTACTTCCTCCTGAAGGAATCCAGCTTGTTTACAAAGAGCATTACGAACAGCAACACGTAGCTAAAAGTAATATTCAGCAAAGACACAGCAGAGTCAGCAAACATGCTCTGCAGCACCTGAGCGAGCCAGAGGACTGAGAGATTATATAGGCCGCGCTTTCACTAAAGGTGCATTGGATAGTGCTGCATGTAGCGCAGTGTGTCAGGTGTATAGCAGCATAGTGTTAAACAGGTTTTAATTAGTGTAATTATATGCTTTCAGCCATCATCCTGCATTTCAATAGCTAGTTAAAATAGTTTATGTTTAATTTTTTCTTCAACAAAAATCCGATGAAAATTCAAAAGTTGAATTAAATTAAATACCATTCAATAAAATGAGATTAAACTAATATACAAAGCAGAAGGGGTATTAGAACTGGAGGAACAAAAATGAGGGCTAACATGATTTTATAATTAACAAAGAATAATAAGCTATTTTCTTCCAGGTCATGGATTGTACAGCCGGGGAGAACACATTCATAAAACACTGCAAACAGTCAAATAAAATGTCCTAATGTTTCTGTAAACCGCAGTGGTCTGGATTCCTTCAGTCACAGTCTTGTTTATTATCATATCCACTGACATTAATGATCAGCCTCCACCGTCTCCACTGAAGAAAACACCAATTATGATTGTAAAATAAACACTGATGAGGATATTTTGAACACATCACAAGAAATTGTCCCTTATTGATTGAAGGGTTGCTCAGTCTGGAGGACATTGCAATATAATAACCTTTGCCTTCACTGGAAATTATGAGCAGCTTCTCCTTTGTGGGACAACACCACGTGTAAGCCATTAAGTGACTCTTCTCTGTAGTGTCATTATCCAGACAGGTTTGTCAATTTGTTAAGATGACCTTTTTTTGCATTGACCGTACCCATTATTTTGCTGTTTCCAGTCCATTCAGCTTGCCTCGTGGTCACTATAGTCATTAAAAGGAAATGCAACAATGACAGCTCTTTATTGCACATTTTTCACAGCTACAATGAGTCTGGTTCATTTGTATTAATAATAAAAAAAAATCCAGGGGCGCAGACTGTATAATACCTGAGCCCATATGATGATGTCAGCGACTGGAAAAACATGTCAGTGTGTTTTTCAGGATCCAGATTTGTTAGTAATTAGTCAGTTGATTAATTCCAATATCACACAAAATAGGAAATACATTGTTTTCTCTTTCCAACACAGGCATTCATAAAAATCCTGGCTCTGTATTCTAGTGAATGCCTGCTTTCAATAAGCAGAGAAAACTGTGCATATCTTTACGCTGCATACACTGTAGAGCCAAATGTGCCCCATAAAAAAAATTTACCATAAAAATGCAGTCAACTCATCTAGTATTCATATTACCATATATTTTGCCTGAAAATACATATGCAGAACATGCAGTATGATAAATAATAGCATTTCATTTATCAATCATATCTGTACGTTTCCATGTTTAATGTAGCATTTGAGGAGAGGGGTTGGAAAGGCGTATTCAGTGGAAACTAGAAAACCAAAAGGGAGCTTTGTATGAATGACTACTGCTGTCATGAATGGGGGAGACGTGACCCCCCTCCTGGCAAAACGTTACCTTGCAATGCACCCCCACCCTCATCCCCATTCCAGCTGTGTGCTCCCTGGGTCCGTCTGCATCCTGTCTCCTTAGGCTCCAAACCATCATTAATAGGCAGAGTAAGCTGCAGCCCTTCTCTCCTTCTCTCCATGGTTTCACATAAACATAAGCCTCCTATGCCGGGCCTGGCATTCTTGAAATGTCAGAAGAATTGTCCCAAGGCTTTCCGGCCCGTTAAATTAAGCCAGACATGCAAAACCGAACCTCTAATGAAGTACATTAACCTAGAGCACTGAGCATCCATTCACAGCATTGTGTTGTTTGCTTACAAGCCACCATGGGGGAAAAAAAGTGAAGGGAGAGAAAAAGAGAGAAGATATACTTGACAAGGATATTACTGAAGAAAAGCATTGACTTGGTGGCTGAAATACACTGATGCATTGCGGTATCTTCTTTATGGAAAAGATTAAACGCTTTGTCCAACATCGCTACTACGACTGACAAAAGGAGAGGAAGGAGGAGAAAAAACAGAACTCTCTCTGGACCACATTTGTCTGGCCGACACAGCCAATGTGCCCACAGACTACTGCGTCAAAATGAGCTATTGTGTGTCCAGCTTTTTGAAAAGGCTTTAAAAATGCATTTATCCAGTTAGACATTTGAGATGATTCAGTGTCACTGACTTTCTGTGGAACCCTAACACTGAGACGTGCCAGCTCTGGATTTGGCCAGAAAAAAGAATCTCTTCTGTTTGTGTCACGGGGGTTTGTTAGTGACATTCTGATTGCCTGGTGCACAAAAGTGGCCATAATATATATGCAAGGGTCTGCAATGTCTGGTATTGATGCTGATAAATACCAATGACTCAACAATTACTTTGCCAAGTGCTTACATTTCTGGATTTCAGAATTTCCCCTCCATCTCCTCCCATTTACAGCCGCTTGAAGATGAGGATTGGCAATAAAGTTTCCATGCCAAAAAGCAAATTCCAAAGGACCTCTTCAAGGGGTGGGTGATAAAATTGATTCACACGCTGTAGGTATCGCAATTCTTATCTTTATCCTTATTCTTTATCTTTAGATTCACAGATGCCAAAAATCATTTTTAAAACAACGTCATGGTGATGGAACAAAAAGGGCAGAACTCAAAGGGCATAGTGCAGCACCTACATTGCACATAGTGGGAAAAAGTGTTTGGGTACAATCTCAGATTGAATGCCTTAATAATTAGCTCTGCAAGACAAAGGTCAGTTATTTTGCGAATCCTTTGTTCCCCAGCACCTACAGAGTAACACTAGCAGAGCAAAGCAGAGCAGTAGTGACCAACACACACTGCAGCAGTTTACACAACTTCAACCAATTATGCTGGGGTGAAGAAAGTAACTCAGTCCACAGTCATTTCAGAAGCCCTGCGTCCATACAGTGTTTTGGACAACAGTGGTTTTCCTCTGTATAGTGTGGCAGCAGAGAGGCTGTTCTTCGCTGCTGAAGACATAACGTTAATAACAACACACTTTTGTCCTTTGTACCCCCTTTAATCTTTTCTTTTTTCTGTTCAGACAATTACTTTCATAAAGAACTGTTAGTTATGTTTTGTTTGATGAGCAAAAGGACAGGCATACCAATTCTGAGTTGAATCGAAACACCAAGAATCAGAATCTAATCGAAACATCAGATTGCCAAAGATTCCCACCACTATTAAATTAATGTTGATCTCTGCTCTATTTCTCGAGCTTACTCGTGTCTTGTTAAATGTGTAGCCTATTTAATTGCAGGCTTGTATGAGCTCTGTGAGAGACTTGTTGTTACAGTTCCTTCGTTGCCAATGGAGACTGGCATGAATGAAGAAATCAGGGGGCATCAGTAGGAGTCTTTTATGATACAAGTTGCATTAAATTTAAGGGTATTTATTTTTTCCCGAATATACAGAACTAAGGTGACATTGTTTAGTATACTGGCCATGTTATAGGAGAGTGGCAGTCCTTTCACACGGAGTGAAACTCTGGCTTCACACATACACTGACAGAATATATGGATGAATTTCTTTGCAGAGTTCAAAAAGCAAGGTGGACAGAGGTGAGGAGCTGGTGTCAGACAGAGGTCAGAGAGTTGCTGAGAGGATTTTCAGTACTCAAGTCATGCACCATCAAAATTACATCTGCCATCCTCCATTAATGTGTTCACAAGGGAAATACTGGGTCAGTATGGAGGTTTCTACTTGAAATTACTTAATTATCATTGATTGAATAATAGATTTATTTGTTTGATGGTGTTCAATTAAATTTACAATTAAATGACTTACTTGACAATAACATAACAATAAAAATGTTTTTTTCCCTATCTGACAATAAAATGAAAAATAATCAAAATTCACATTGGGATTTTTAGCCACACATGGTTAATTCACTAATGCTATGAGCCTCACAGAGCCATTCTCATGGCTGTAGCCTCGTGAACTTGTTATTGTTTGTCCACTTCTGTGTTTCCTATTTTTCCTTTTCTTTTTTTCAGCTTGCTCTAAAAACTTGATTAAATGATCAAACGTACAACCCCGTGTCCTCTTTGGCCCTCTGTTGGTTGATCATTCTCCCTCATACATTGCATGTTTCTATCCAACCGAAGCTTGTTTCATTCAACAGACATTATTATGACATATCCAGGCTGTCTTTAGAGAATAAGAAGAGCAAGAGGGCAGTCAGCAGCCCTTACAGCAGGGCCTTCGATCTCACTGGACAACTGTTGGCCAGACAAATGGCTCCAGGGTGAACGGACCAGGAACAGAAGGACAACTAATGTGTCCATGTCAGTCCCTCATGGGTTAGCCATCTTTGGGAATAGTTGGTTGAATTTGTCGATAATCTGGTACAAACTGCTCCAAGTGGTAACAGACGAAGGTTGGATAATACACTCTTCAAGTCTGTCCACGTGGGCTTGAAAATGATTCCCTCATCGTGTACCTTATTGTGTCAGCCTACTGTATGTTCATGTGTCCCAAGTTTTCCACTTGTGAGGACAATACAGTTTGCCAATGTAAAGCCCACACCCTGTTGTTACCCAGCTAGTCCACAGCTCACATTCACATGTTGGTTGAATGTCGACAGGTTCCTTCCAACTGTCAGTGCATGGGATCATCATTAAAGGAAATAATGTCCGGTGGTGCTTCATGTATAAAGCACAAGTCTGAACCATTGCACCAAAATAGAAAAACACTAAGTAGAGGGTTGGAAAAAAATAGTATAAACGCTTGTGAATGATGTGTCTTGATCCGTATGCATTTGAAAATCAGTGCAGCGGTTTCACAGACTCCCATTCAAAGTGAAGGCTTTTTTTTTAATAAAAACTAGTTCCAAATGGTCAACTCTATGTCAGCATTGGCCTTGCAAGGTTCACATGTAGAATGACCCTGATGATGACAATAAGGGTATTGCAGTATAACATCATGTTATGAATTAGTGTCTGTATGAGCTACCATTATTTACTTTCCTTGAAAAAACTGGTAATGCTGCTCGGAGCCCTTTTTTTCCTGTGAGCTATCAGCTGTTAGTGTTTGCCAATGACTCTGGCTTTGTGAAAGTGAAATCCAATTCTATGGGCACAGATGACTGAGAGAAAATTTGAAAGGATGTTGATGGCATTCTTGTATGTGGCCAGGAGGAGACAGTCTCAGAGGCACAAGTCAGGAATAATGAGAAAGGTAACAGCACAGGAGGTGAGCTACTGACATTAGTTAACTGGGTTGTCATAGTTTTCAGGGCTGAAAAGTGTGAAGAGCGAAAAAGCAAAACATTTAAGAGAAAATTGGAAAATAGGCGAAATTTTCAGGAAGAGGTAAATAATCTGATAACTAAAGAGTTAAATACCATGGTTACGGACATTAAACGTGCTGTGTGCAATCACACAATGACTACTGGGTTTACTCTAATGGCAGAACCATTGCTTGACATACTTTATACTGTATTTATGCTATATTTCTGTTCTATACTGTAGAACAGAAAATGTTCTTCTTCATTGTTATCTTTGTTAGAAACTTCAACAGTGAATCATTTTACATCATTGGAGCTGTATCAGTGATCCTGCCGGTGGAATTGAACCCACGTGTACCATGTGGCTTTAAATTCATAATATTGTAGCTCCTTGTCCATCACTCTGAAGTTAGCTGTCAGCAAGCATAAGTTAGTAATGGGCCAGCTCTGGGATAATTGACTCAATTTATTAACTTGATTAATCTGACTCATGATGAATTAAGATTCAAAAAGGCTGCTGATGAGTGGTCTAAGGCAGAGGACGTCCAAAATGTCACCCACAAGGAACCCATAAGAGGGTTCCACATGGATACATACAGCTTCTTTTATAAATGTATAATTATTATTAATAATAATGATAAAAACAAGGAGAATCAGAATAAGCTCTCTAATAAAGGTATGTTTTAAGAAGAGATTTAAAAGAGGTCACCAAGTCTGCTGACCTGAGGTCAGGTACCTTAAAAATACTATAACAGTATTATAATAGTATAACAACCTTCGATATTCTGCCACAATTAGAATTCATCATAGTTACCCACTAACAAAGACAAATCCCCTCTAAGAAAAACCTTGTTTGGTAATAATTCCCAGCCTTTCAAGAAAAATGAGTCTGTCATTTTATTGTCTGAACGATGGCTTCTCAGTTTGAAAAGCGTCGTTTCAAATTCTTTGGCAATTCCAGTTAACAGCTGCAGCTGTCGCGGAGCATCGGCTGCTCGTGACATTATCCAGCACCTTATGTTGTATCGATAAAATATTACTACCTATAAAAATCTGATTTCCTCACACTGAGTTTCCTACATGAGACTGCTCTTTCTAAAAGCCCTGATTATTATCTGTTAGCCTGTCTGCTCTGGCTGTTTTGTTAATGTCCCCACATTTTTAACTCAACACCATGTAAATTGGGGTGGGAACAACATTTTCCAAAATGCTTTCAGAGAATCAACATTAGGGCAGTTGGAAACGAGCATGTGCATAATTCATCAAATACACACACAGACAAAATGATGCTACCTGCTGAAGAAGCGCAGTATGCTTAAAATGAGTTGCTGATATAATATCTGCATGTTGCAACCACTTCGCCGTCCTTTTCTCTGTGTCACGTCAAATTCTATTTTTGGACCTAAAAACCACAAATCACAGTCTAGAACTATGCTTTACAATCTATGCTGTCAACACCCACTGTCCTGAGACCCTTGATTCGGGTACGGTAAAACTGCAGTTCTAAACCAGCTATTTGACTAAAACTGCTGTTACTGCGGCTGGAAATAGTGCCTCCTTCTGTGTTAATGGTTGTACCTCCATTTGATCCAGCGGTCAAGGAACATTAATGTGACACAGTAACCATATACTACATGTTATATATCAAGTGAGCCAACAGTTTTATTGTGCACACAGGAATTTTATGCACACTTCAAACTGGAAGACCTTTCCGTGTGAAGGCACTGATGATGATGGCTTTATTTGAAAAACAGTATTTCCACATCCGAGTTGTTTCACTGTTGTGTGAGCTAGATGCAGTGTAGCCCATCTGATGAAATTGTTGATTAATCAGATAAAGCAGCCTTGGTCAGCTTGTCGATTAAATCACACGACCTTCCTGATCTTGTCACGCAGTAAAGCCACAGTGTGACCAGCTGTTGACCACTGTCACCACCTCCCACTGACCCGGGCTGATTCTCTAACCAGCTCGGTTGAGCTGGCTGCCCCCGTGTCCATTCATTTTACCACAGCATTTCCTGCTTAAACAGCAATACATTCAAGCTGGTCTGTTTGTGTCTGTACAGCAGGGAAGGACTCATTTCCAGAGAGATATTAAAGCTAACAAAAAACTGCATCTCAGTCTAGTTCCACTGTGGTCTGGTGAATTATTATTTTAAAGTGACAAACATATATAAAGAGCCTGAAACTGAAAAAAACTTAATATATACTGATATACTGTAAGTGTAAAAATTGACAATTAATTTCTTTTTTTTGCTTGACAATCCTCTGTACTTCTTTATAAAAATTGGAGTATAGTTATTTACAAATGTGAATTAGATACAGATTACATATTGTATCAATATCAATGTAACAATTATTAAATGAATAGTTTGCTTAGCTTCCAGTAAGCTTAACGTAGCAGATACTGAGAAAACAGGAGGAAACAGCTAGACTGGCTCTATCCAAAAGTGGCAAAATCTGCCTTCCAGCACTTCTTGTTTGTTTAAGGCTAGCTCTTTCCCCCTGTTTCCAGTCCTTATGTTAAGCTAATCGTCTGCGGTGTGTAGCTTTATATTTATTCGACACACATGAAAGTTGCATAGATCTTCTAATGTAACTCTCCACCGGAAAGCAAGTTATTGCTTCTCCCGAAATGTCAAACTATTCCTTTAAGCACCCAGTTTTCAAACACTGGCAGCTACCCAGCCTTTCTTCTTCTGCTATTGAGCTCCACGTGTTCAAGACTGGTGCAGTCAGAAGTCAGGTTAGCCTCTAACCTGGAGCTGCTCATCTACCACCATCTTCTGTCACTCTCTCTCCAGTTGTTCCTTGTGCTTTACCTTTCCCTCGTGTCTCTTGTGCACCCCTGTTGGTTTCTCTCTGTGTGTTTCTGTGTTGTGGGCGCGGCGCCTCTCTCGCTCTCCCGGCTCAACCTACACACCTGCTCCAAGTATATAATCCCCGGTTCTTCCAAGTATATAATCCCCGGTTCTTCATCCACTCATCGACAGATTGTTGTTTAGCGTCTCAGGTCTCAAAATTATGTGTGTTATTTTGGTCCATGCATTGCAATACCTTTACTATCGTACTATTAAGAATGCCTGAAAAAGATTTAGTATGTCCCAACACATGGTATGTCTGCGCAGCAGAAGATATGTCAACGACTGAGATGCAGAGAGAGCACAGACAGAAGCTGCAAGATAACCAACAAAAGGATGTAACTACAACAATAACAATTACACTGTCTCTGGGTTAACCTCTGGCTATTTTGGTGAATGGCGTTTTGTTGTATCTCTGAGGTAACATTAAGTAATGTAGTACCCATTCAAAATCACATTCTTTTTCGATTATTCTTTTTGCGACTGACAAGAAGTTCAAGGCCCAATGTTACGACGAAGTAGTATGTCCCCCTTGTATGCATACTGCTCGCAAGAGTACGTATTTTGCAAGGGCAGCTACAGTATGTAAGAAAAGTACAAAGAGAAAGTGTGTGATTTGTCTGTCAGTGCCACAGGATCACTGCCTGCCTGCCTGCCATGCTCACATCCAGCCATTTCCCCTGCTCTGCTTCACCAGCCACCAGCTCCCCTCTTCCCCTGCTCCTGCCATCCGGACTTTCTCCATTCATCCCCTGGAACTCTGTCAATAAACCTTTTTCTTATTCATTCCATTTCCCTAAGTCTGCGTCCTGCATTTGTGATCCCCCGCTGTTGATCGTTATATCCTCACCTCCAGGGGACACCACCTTAAAATGATTAAGAAGCACATTCAAGAGTAGTTGGATAAAAAATGACAGTTCAAAGTCAGGTGACCATTAAATTCAATTAAATAACATTACATAACTAAATAAGGTGTAGAAAGAATTGCACCGTGACAGGGTTTTGGTAATGGTAATTATCTGCAGTTGCATAATAGTACTTTTATTCATTTCAGTCCTCCCTTTTATGAGCACGTTTTCTCTGGGTCTTAGATAAGTTAATTGAAATATAGTGCTGCAGTGATAGCAGCTCTCAGAATTGAAAAATAACCATTCTTAGACATTTGTCAATTATGGCAGGTTTACAACCAGGTTATGTGAAGGGTGATAAACGGCAGTGTGTTTTTTACATTTATCAGTAGTTATATTAAGTTCTCAGATAGGAAATTTAAGGTCACGGGGAACGACTGGTGGCAGGTGTATTAATAAATGTGTGTTCTTCCTATTGGCTTCTGTGAGTCTACAAAGACAAACTGTTATGAAACCTGCACTATGAAATCTGTTATTTCAATATCACTGTGTTCACGCTGATAAATACCTTTAATAGATGTAATCAACTAGCCAAATATCTTGATTAAGATTCATAGTTAAGTGTCCCAGATAGACAGAGCATAAATGCAAAGAAAGTAGGAAGTTGAGAAATATCTAGAGTATTGAGCCCTCTTTTTTCACTGCTGCTTAATAAGTACCTGATTTTCATATTTTTGCATATTTGGATGAATGCTTTTTTTTTTAATGTCACCTTCAAATGGAGCCATCAGAATTTAACTTTGATGAAAGCCTTTTGTGGGATTGTCAGCTGGAGCCAGAGCTCCTGCAGAGTTTACACAAGGGGGCTGAGATTGGACTTCAGAGTGCTGAGGAACAAAGATGAATGACACAGCAGAGTTAAGGTTTCACCTGATCTATGTGTTTTAAAAAATCTTTTCTTGCACAGTTGCTCTCTGTGTCTTTTCAGGTCCGGGAATACCAGCAGTTGGCGCAGCAAAGTGGACAGACAGAAAGAAAATCTTAAATGAAAAATTATATTTTTCCTACACTGTGACACATGTTTTCTTATACTGGCTTTCTGCAGACACTGTCATGTGCTGCTACATGAAAGCCTGCCAATCACTTACTATCAGTTTAAATGCCACAGTGGAATATATGATAAATATTTCTTCAAAAAAACCTCACAAGTTGCCACTTTATGATTCCGCATGCCATTTCTATAATTTAAATTTAACAAATCAACCACTTTAAAAATGAAGCAAAGAAAAGAGTTGGCAATACAGACGTGAAAAAATTGTCAGAAAAAGACAAAATATGCCATCAATTAAAAAAGCAGCTACAACAACAACAGCTGTGCCAGTGTCAAAACTCAGATCATAACTGGTGTAATACTGGGACTGGTGTGAAAAAAAAAGAATCCAAGTGCTAAAAGATGATAATGAAATGCTTGTTTAAATTCACATTAACATCATACGCTCTTAGCCGACTCTATTATTCAGAGAGACTTGCAGCACAATGAGTTAAAGAGGTAAATTAGCTTAAAATGTCTCCATCTTCAGCATCACAGGCAGCCGAGAGTATAAAAGGTCAAAGGTCAGAATCACACTGCCCTGATAATAGAGGTAACAAAATATTACTGTGCCTCAAGAATGATCATGAATAATCACCCTTGTTTGTTGTCCCGCATTCACACACACATACACGCAAACACACACACGCGTCTTCAACCTTTTGAAGTGTAATGTATGAAAATTACTTTCTACACGATAGCATGCAGCACCCTCCCCACACCTCTTATCTCTGACTGTGTTTTGTTTATCTGCCTCTTCGCTGTTGCTCTCCATTTATCAGCTGCTCTGGCATTCCTGTTAAAGCATCCCTGTGGCTTGTCTCTTGGACAATGATGGACACAGGTGGTCAGAGAAAGTGTCCACATGGCTGAGACCAGAGCACTGTCCTGGGGCTCTGGCAGTGGCCTTGAAGGCTTATCATCTCTCCACAGAAGTGCTCTTTCATGCTTTTGATCTCGTGTAAATTAGTTTCTGGCTTTTCTGTTAAAGCAATTTTGCTCCCCGCCCCTGTCACTGAAAATCCCAGTGGCGATGGGAATGATCAGAAACTTATGGGAGTGTCATTTCTGCTGCCCTCATGTCTGCAGTTGCGATCTTAATTGACAATCTTAGTTTAGGATAGTTTATGAGAAAAAACACGTCAACAGAAGGAAATAACAGTGGAGGGAAATACAATTAATTCACTATCTGAGCTGGCATGAAGAGGTTACAACTAAAGATTAATCATTTACTTATTTGTTTTTAAAATGTTATAGATTTTATTTTCAGATTAAATTAACAAAATCAAATACATCAGCAAAAATAAACCAAAATGTCCTTAAGAATATATATATTTAAAAATACATAGTATGTGTTATTTGACTAAAACAGTAGCCTTCAGTCTTTAAAAACATTAATAAGAAAAGAATCATATGAATTAAATTACAAAAGATTAAATATAAAAGCCAAACAACGTTGGCCGTTTGAGTTCTTCAGAAATCATTGAAGGACATTCATCTTTTCTAGTCCAAGCACCTCAAACATGTTGAGCAACAAGTGAGCTACAATTACCTCAATATAATCATGAAACATAATGTCCCAAATTCTTGGATTTTAACATAGTTTGATGTAGTGTGAATCAATGTAGGACTGCCACACTCTACTGAGAAGTGTATCAAACTGTTTCTAAGTCTTGTTCTGTAAATACAATAGTCAACTCTGTCCCCATGTGTTTTCAACGGATTTGTACTTAGGCAGTAATAAAAAACAAATCAATTACACAGCTGTAGTATCGATACCTACAGTTCCAACCCAAAGAAACAGGACTGTGATGGCAACAATACTGATACTAAGCCTTTTCTACTAATGGCAATAGGATTGATACCTAAGCAATGAATGTTGTCTCACATAAGATCACGTTCTGGACACAATAATGTTCATTCATTTATACACTCTTACGCTTCTCTGCTGCTTTTGTGTGCATGCCTGCTGCAAACACCTCATTAGTTCAGAGAATCCACACAATAAACATTTGCTATTTATCATTAAAAGCTGTCTTGTGTTTTAACATGCATGTGATTAAGTAATTAACAAACAATGGTAAAAAAAGAAATTCCTAATATTTTGAAAATCACTCAGAGGTAACGCAATTATATTAAACAGTACCCTATTAATGATGCAATCACCTCATAACATCACTGCTCTCTGCATGATACTACATTAGTCGCTTTTAATAATAAAAAGTATGGGTATCAATATTGATGCTGATGTAATAGTTTCGCCTGATTTAAAACATAATCACATGTGGCTGGTTTTATAAGCTGCATTTTTCAATCAAAAAGAGTACACATCATCAGCTAAATGCAACAAAGCTGACTTAGTTTGACAGAAGAAACTGGACTATATTTTGCTACATATGCTGTCCATATTGGGTGTAGTGGAAAAAGATTGACAGACTGAAATGATTACCTTAAAGCAATTGGTAATTGTCAGTGACCCGTGTGATCGCGGAGATAATCAAATCCATTACTGTCTGCGGCTGTGATGACGGAAAAGCATTGTGTGTCTCTTTGTGTCTTATTGCAGGGGGGAAAGTTTTTGTGTGATCCTCAGGAGTAAATTTAATTTCTCGACGGTGAGCACTTGCTGCACTGATGTGAAAAAGAGTCTGGATATTTAACTGTTCTGCTTCTGTGCTTCTTCCCTCCAGGCCAAAAATGTGATCTCCTATTCATTATTTGGCTTGTCATATCAAATGAATTACCAGACAAGAGAACCACTTCCAAATAATATGAATCAGTTTGCAAAACTTAAGTCACAGTTTCAATAAACTTCAGCCAAAGTCAGCTTACCAGAACTGCTCTCCAGTATGTGGTTAAGAAAACTTTACTATAGGGACTGGGTATGATGTATAGCAGGAGGAATAATGCTTATTGTTTGTGGCCAATGTGAGGTAAGGGCCCATCTCCCTCTGCTGAGGAGTGTCACATGGAATTTGTTTCCATTTGTGCAAGGCAGCGAATCAGTCAATTTCATCTGTTTCCCTTTTTTTTTTCCTTCTATGCATCCCAATGAGCTTAACGCAATATTAAAATATGGCAGAGAGCTGATGAGAAAAAATGAGTGTAATGCCCATTTGAGCTGCTGCTTCGACTGTCTGTCCCCGTTTCCTGCTTCCACGGGCGAGCTGCATCGATTGTGACTGCTACTGTTTTAGTAAAAGCAAAAGCACATCTACAGTATGATACATTAACAGTCTGCACACACCGGAGATGAGGACACACACACACACACGCACACACACAGAGCAAAACAGATGCATTTAATATGCTTGTCTGAAAGGTCAAGTGTTCAAAGGAAATTGCTTCGGCCAACTTATTGGAGAATGTAATGAGATGGAATTGTTTATGCATCCACTAAACACTTGTCACAATTGATGCCTTTTCCCTGGTTATTCTAATACATAACAGAAAATGAGAAATCACTTCAGGTTCCTTTAATATGCTCCTGGTCACTCCTGTCTTTCATTCAGGATGTGACAGAGATCTCTTTAAAGCCTGTATACGCTCTCGGTGCCTGGAGCTCAGATGTAATTGGTCACAGACATGTTGCAGGTGTGCTGGTAATTCCCTTACTGCATGCCAGAGCTTAGCTTTCCGCGTTGCTATGCCGCCTCATGTAGTAACCAGGGAACTTGTTAGCAATTTGATCCATTTGCTGAGGTACAGGAGGTGGACAGAATATCAGAAACTTGTTCAGTATTACACAATCCAATCCAATCCAACAATTGGAATATCCATTCCTTGTGAAAGTTCTACTGAATCGGCTCTGCAGTACAGATATTTCTGAGTTTGAGTTTCTGTCAGTTTGTGGTATTGTAGTATCAGGTTGCATTATATTGTACAGAAACACACAACATCTTTCATTTCATCTGTGAACTTCTTGTGGTATTACAATGATAATAATATTGACAAGAGAAAAACAGTCATACGTAGTGAGATGTTCTTAAAGGCAACACACATATGTGTATGATGCATGTCAAACATCTCCACCCATTGTTTTATATTTAATGTCCCTCATTGTGGGGTGGCACTTGACATGACTAAAATCATATAATCATACATGAGCAGTCATTTCATCACATTTGATCCCTGGAAAAGAACATCCTGGCAACAGTGTACTTTGACTACTTCTTCTGTCTGCTTGGTGTGTGGTACGAGCAAATTACTCTGTGCAAAGTGGGTGGTGTGTGTTGCAATTTTGAGTGGAGGTCAGGTGGTGTATGGTTGGGCATATAAAGCATCTGACTTTGCCTCTGGAGACCATTGTTTGCATCCCAAATCAGTTTTAGTCACCTAAACCTGGTCTAAACTTAAAAGAGAAATGCACTGATTTCACTCATCAAACTCTGTTTACAGGTCTCGGGGAGTATTACTACATAAGTGATAAAAGCCTTTTTAGTTTTAAAGTCGTTTAAGACTGCAGACGGAATTGTGCAAAGTCTGGTAAATTGCCTCAAGTGATGTCACTGTTGGGTCTGAAGTTAACCTGCACCTCATCTCTGCTTCAGGCTACATTTGCTGCTACTAGCATAACCCATGGATGTATTAAGGGAATCCTGGATACTGTGTTGGACGTCAGGCTCTGTTCTTCCCTATGAACGTTGCTCAGTGGTGCATGAAGCCAAAAAAGTCAGGAATTACCCAGATGAATACATATTGGACACCAGACACCTCCACCGACCAAGCTGGTTAACTTCCGGTTTAGCCAGCTTAACGTGTCATAGAGATGGTGAATCCACTCATTAGTTATAAGTGAGGGTGTAGTTTGGGGTTTTGTTGGACCAGATTGCATAATATTGTATATATGTCCCTGTTATTGTGTCCAATTATTGCAAAATAATTAAAAATTAAGCAAGCCATCTGCATTGGTTACACTTCAAGCCACTGGGGAATTTGAAATTTGAAACCTTTGTATTTCACAGTAAAGAAAAGCAAAGCCTCTTGGGTATTCATTCTGTAACATACAACAGCTTATCTACCTGCGAAACTTGCTCTGTTCTAATGTCATACTGTAATTGGTATTACTGAAGTCTGTGTTACTGAGATGTCTGTTACCCAGATATTAGAAAAGACAAAGCAAATTAGGGAAGAGCAAAAGAGGAGCAGAGCGAGGTGTTACATAAAAGTGACACAAAGGATTTGTTCCAGGAGACTTCACCCAATCCAATCAAGTGGGCTTTTCTGGATGAGTTCTCAAGCGATTCTTGCATCTCTCAGGAGAAAGCACTCAAGTTAACCTGTCCTTCAGTAATGAGGAAATGAGCTTTTTTGGTTACAAGCATGATATTCTGCAGGATCCTGCAGTTTTTACTGCCCACACAGACAGACTTACAAAAGCATTACTCTGTGATGTTAACATAATATTCAAGAGAGGTGATCATGTTATGTCATGTTCTCTGAGAATTTTCTGTAGCTCTCATCAATTTTTGTCACTAATGCATGCCTTTCAATGGCTGACACATATCTTGTTCTGTCAAATAGCATCACTGTACCTGCTATTAGCTGCGGTGATGTTTGTCTTTGTTCAGCAAAGCAAGGGACTACTCATTTAGATTTTTATTATAATTATACATTTTTTGAAATTCTAGCATGTCAAATCAAACAATGCTTAAAAACCAGACACAGACATTTGGTGCGGATATTGCACAAGGTATTGTGAGTTATTCTAATGGTAAAGCAGAATATAAAAATGTGAGTGAATAATTGAAAGCTTTGTGTCTATGACTGTTTTCAGAACCAGAGCCAGTCAGGCCTGAAGATCAGATATTATGAGTGTACCACAACACAAAAATATTTCTTTCATGTTTATGGAATAAAAGAAGAAGTGGACACAGAAATACAATCACCTCTCAGTATAATACAATATGCAGCCTGATGGTACAGTAACCTATACATAAATAGTGGGCCAGAGGCTGTGCATTGCATTTTACTGCCTGTAAATATCTTTCCTGTACAGTTTGGATCTTTCTATCTTAATCCTTAACTTTATTTATTTATATTTTAAAAAGTACTTTATTTTTGTGTGATTTGTATGCACCAATGTACCAAGGCAAATCCCTTGTATGTGTAAAAACTCACTTGGCAATAAACCCGATTCTGATTCTGATTGTAGATATGTTCATTTTATTCTGTCATTCATTGGCTAATCTTATGATAATGCATTTTTCCTGCTTAATGTTTCCCATATAAGACAAAAGGACAGTGAATAATAATGGAGCAATTTACTTATTGCTCATTTTACAGTGTGAAATAGTTTTAATCATTATATGCTCATTAGAACATTACCAATTTGTGGCTGCCAGAGAAACCAAAAATTATTCAGTCAATGAAAGCTGCAGCTAAACGTTTTCTGTGCTGTTTGAAACTCTCAGAAATTGAACTCTGATTGCAGCCCGGGGGTGCATTTTAAATGAAACTTGACTCAACAAACAAAACCAGCATATTTCCCATACACTAAACAGAAACCCTCATAAAAACGTCAAGCTTTCAAGTACCATATAGAAGACTGTGTTTACATGTTTTTATGAAGTTCTTGCCCTTCAGCTTTCTTTTTCTTTTTTTAATTTTTTTGATTTAAACCAAGTGTTTTTCTAAAATGTGGAAACAATTAAGGCTTTTCAGATTTATGTTTCACGTGTTGTCTAATGGCTGTGACAATATTTCACCCTCATCAGTTTTTAAATTCTGCATTCTTCAGTGAATAAGTAGCATTTATGTTTTGCATGGTTGTGTAAAAAAACATGAGATTTTAACACAGGAGACTGCTGTTTTGTTTAACTATTTAAAAACTTTATGAGCTTGAAAACATTAATATACAACAACTATTTGCTAAGTAAAGGTATAGCTGAGTCATGTGTTGACTGTGTCTTGCCTTCATGATTTGTTGACATAGCCATAGTTATTTGTGAATCAATCTGCTTTGTGTGAAGTGACTGATACTTCTGTTTTCTCATTTTCTGTACATCGGTAAATTGAGAATTTATTTTAACCAAAGCAGAGTTTGCAATTGTTGGATTAGTGGAAAGAGTAACAAAGACTTTCTTGGTGGGTTTTCTATTGTTTCTGTCCACATATTGTGTTATGTTATGATGATATGTGTGGTAAAATACTACTCTTGTCTGGTGGCAAGCGATACTATGGCTGTTTCTGTTTAAACAAAGGGTCTATCTCTGTAGACCAAATGACCAATGACCAAAAGAGCATTGATGATTGCTGTAAAGACTGTGGAGAGACTAACAAAGAGGGTTTTGGTGAGTTTTATTTATTTCTGTCTCGTTGTTTTGGTCTGTGATGATAGTGCTCTGGTGCGACATGCAGTGGCAAACGACTTTCATAGATATCATTTGATTTAATTTAACCATTCAGGATTACATAAAGGCCAACTCATTTTCTAGCATGTAGAGCAACCTACTGTATATGGCACTGTAGCACATTTTCCCCACTGGGCACTCTATCCTGTTTTATTGCACATTGGACCACCCTTATCATGGATTATTTATCATAGGGGCATCCAGGAATGGATTTTTGTGGTGTTTCATTTTTGAACAAGTGGGCACCAGAGCAACCTTTGTTGTTTATATCATCACATCGTTGAGAATTTTTGTGTTTTTTGCCTCAATTGTGCCAAATTTGCATTTGTGATAACTACAGCATCAGACAATTTGTGTGTTTGTTCACCTAGAGAGGAGTGGCAAGAGGAAATCCTTGTGTTGTTTTGGTACAGTCCTGCAAACTTTGCTCCATACTGTATCCTGTGCTGAGAAACACATAGAATAAACCACCTAACTTGCAGTGGTCTCATTTTCCTGTTAATATACTGAACTCAAAATAAATGTAAAAATAATACTGCTTAAATATTCACCATGTTGGGGAAATGTGGTTGGGGTCTACAATGAATGGAAACTGCTTTTATAAAAGTTACCAGCGGATTCAGTTCAGTTCAGATACTTTGGGACTTTTATTTTGATCAGCTGCCTCAAACGCTGTGTAGGCGTTACTGACAGAGCACTTCCGCTGACTTACTGACTCTGAATTCCTACTGAATGAATTCACTCCTGATAAAACTGCCTCAGCACTCACAACCCATGGCTATATGCTGTATCTTACTATATCACTTACTTCAAGTATTCCCCAGCAATTGATTGTTTGAATATATTTTCCCTCCAGCCTTCCTGAAGGCTATATTTTCTAAAACCACAGTATCTCCTTACAAATGGTGTCCAATTTTACTCTATATATCCCATTGTTTGAACAGCTTTGCAGCTTTCAAAGAATAGTAACGGGTTATGAAAACATTCAGTTGGGCCTGAAGGATCTCAGAGACTTGTCGCTAACACTGGTGAGTGCAGTTATATAGTATACAGTGTATAAAAAGATGGTGGTGCTTTGGACAAACATCTACCAAGTGTCATACTCTTCATGGACAAAATAGTACTAAATAATTTGATATGAACACAATCAATAATGCAATAAAGCCGAAACAATTAAAGCATTAAGATAAAGTTCATAAAAAGGCAACAATAACAACATTATTCCTAATAGTACTACTAGATTATCAGTTTGATATTTGAACTAGTCAATTGTCTCTTGATTTGCATTATTACATCAAACGTCTATTAAAGCCTATTTACATCTACTTTAAATACATATATCATATTATAGGCGACAATCCAAAGCATTGTTTTATGATAATGCACTGTAATAGCATTGACCTGTTGATTGGACGTGCCTTAATATTTTTTATGAATCATATATTTATGGCCATTGAGTGGTTTGGGTATGAAGGATGTTCAACTGGCTCCTCGGAGTGGAACTATATGGGCAAATGTAGAGCTGGATAAATAACTGTAGCATATTAAGTCCAAATTACTTCCTTAAACACAATACTTAGTCATAATAACATGCAGACTAAGTGGCATGCTGCCTATAGCCAAGGAATTGTCATTAGAATTCACATTAGATCAAATTAGCCTGTTCAGTTCAGCAATTTGCAGACTTGCAGGCCAAGAATCAACCCACTCCCCCCACACAGCTCTGAAATAGCCAGGTGGGGATTTTGGTAACATGGCCACAGTTGAAACTGGAGGTCATGTGACACCATGGGACAAAGAAATAGCTGTAAAAATGCCCAAATGTTGTGAATATTCAATCAATTGGAAGAAACAACATTCTGCAAAATCTGTCTTAAAATGTCTTTAATGGATCCAATAGTACAAATTAAGAATATTCATAGAGGGTCTTATTTTTTTTGTGTGTGTTTTTATGTGAGAAAATGTTCTCTAACTTTCAAAAAAAAATTGTGGGCATGAAGTCTTTGACATGCAGGTCTGACTTTGTCCAGTTCTGTTCCTGGGGCCTTGCTGTAGGCTACGTACTCTCTGGCAGGCAAACTAGATCTCCTCTGGCTTTGGCCAACAACTGGGTACAGCTGATTAAACTGTGAGAGTAATGACTTGAAATAGTGCGGATCAGATATGACTGATTTGGTGCTAATATGGTCTGACAACATATTCTCGGTTCTGATGCATGTTTAATTAGCAACCTAACAGAAAGATACAATAGCCTGTTTACACATATTGTGTAATACAGTGGATGTGGCTGGTAGCTAATTCTAGCAGGAGCATATATTAAAAAATGTACTATATATTGACATGATTCTATTCCATATTCAATTATAACATGATTTAATACATGGAGCATTGGTCTTACGTTGATCAGGCAAACAGAAACACTACTCCAAATGAATGCCAATGTTGCTCTGTGTCTGCTGGATGTGTAACTGTTTTTTCACAACTTTTCATTCATTATCTCAGTGTTGATGTGTGATTTCTTACCAAACAGAATGATAGAACAAGAGAATAGTATAGTGACTTAAATCAAATCTACATTACATTTCAGACATTTGTACTATTGCTTTAGAGCTACGCTAATCACTATTTCATATTAATGACTCAAACATCTGAGATGACAGGGGTCAGTTGCTTTGATGAACCTATAGTGAATTATCACAAACTATCTTGCACTACTGAGGTTTTTAGCGTATTGTAGCTCATTGTTTTGCTTTTCCAGCCCACTAAGCTCTGATAAAACCACACAATGGCAGATATAAAAAGACTAGCTGGTTAGCATAGTGGTGCTTTTAGCAGCTAAAGAGCTAAAGAGCTAGTTTCTCTGAAGTTGGAGACCAAGCCAAAGCTTAAAGGAAATATGGGATATGTTTATATGGGACCTAAATTCATCAGTTGGACACATGCATGACTTCAAATAAAGGCTAATGTTGCTCTGTGTCAACTGGATGTGTGAATAGGCAACTGTTTGCCAGTGCTGGGGCTTAGTGGACTACATGTAATTAAACTAGCAGTTTAACTATATTGTGCAGTCATATTTCCATAGTGAATCAAGTAGTTAAATTACTTTTCTGCAATTGATTGTGTAGTTAACAACTGAAACTACAACTGGGCCATAAAAGGAAAGGACTGATTTTCTATTTTTATTTTACCACTGACTGTAATTGGATCCCTTTTGACCAACCACGTACACTTTTCCTTTCATCCGGACCACTGTGAGCATACCCTGTCAATGCATCTTTGTATAGTGCATGTGCAAAAGGGCGGGCCACAGTGTCATCAAGGATAAACCTCCTGAATCTCTGCCTGAGGAAGATCACTGTGGCCATACTTAAGTAAATACAGGATAGCTTTGCTGTATTTCAACTTCTTCCAGAGTCAAAGCAATATATATATATAACTTTTCTACCTTAAAAGAACAGCTTCAAAGTCATTTTTATGCTACACTGAGTTGTAATTGGGTGAATGGTGCCTCTGTCATTCCCACTCTGCACCCCCTACGCCTGTTCTTGTTCTATGTAACTGTGCTCCAGGTCGCAACAAGTGCACTTTAGACTTCACACTTACACATACCACCAAATATGTCCCTGATTTTGGTAAAACTGGATCATATTTTATGGAGAAAATGTTTTCGGGTTTTCCCTCAGATGTCCTACCGAGTTTTGTGATGGGCTTTAAGTAACTGGTATGAAATGTAGCTGCTGTTAGCAATTAGACCGTCCTGTCCCGGACAGCCAGGACTGGGTGCTCAAAGCCCCGGGGGAGTGTTGGTGTTTACACCGCCAGAAGGGGAGATTTTCAAGCCCTGGACGGGGGGAGGGTGGGAAGACTGTCTGAGGCTGCGTGGCATTGTCAACAAACAACTTCCATGCTGCCCCCAAATGGCCAAAAAAAATACATTTTGAAACATGCATACATGTGTTATAGTATATATAATGACAATAGAACAACAAGAACTATAATGGGTAATTTGTGAAGTTTAATGTTAAACTGCATGACTTAATTTCTTTTTTTTTTTCACACATCAGATACATTGTTAATATTTACATCAAACATAACTCCAAATAAAAAAAAACAAAACAAAAAAAAAAAACAAACAGGTTAAATTGTTTCACATCATTTCATTATTTCAGCCTGGGCAACAAAAATAGCTCAAAATCCTAATATTTATTCAGGTATTATCCTTCCACAAATGTACAATAAATGTCAAAAGAAATGTGCTGTAGGTCTGTATATATGTATATGTTTAAAAAAATAAAAACTAAATGTTACAGTCTTACAAAACACAAAACAACAAGGTTGAGGGTGAAAAACAAACATGGCAATCATCTTCAGGACATTCGAAATAATTAAATGTGACTGAAAACATAAGGATTTGACAGTAATAAATACATGTAAATGCCATATTAAGCATATTTTGCAGCAAGTCATAGCACTTACACATAGCCTACTAATTATAATAATAATAATAAATATATTATTATTAATAATAATAATTAAAATAGTAATAATAATAATGAAATAATGAAAAGGAAGGATCTCATGAATAGTAAATGTGTCACAAAAAGACAAACTAGTGTTGCAGTGTTTTTTCGCACAGCAGGTACAGCAATATTAAACTCCTTCAGTGGTTCGAGACCACTGCTTAAACTAAATGCTAGCACACATATCGAGCCATTGCAAGACAACAAAGTGAGCACAGGAGAAAGTCTCACAATTTTTACTCGATCCCATTAACCACCACCATTAAGAGTAAACACTAAATTACCTTCAACACCTCAAGGATTTTTTTTTTCACATTGAGCACAAACACAAGTATTTTCTTAATTTTTTTTTTTTCAAACATACATCTGACATGGCAAAAAATGTGAACTTTCAGTTTATGCAAATTTTCTGTGTCTAGAGGGCTTGTGACTAGGAGGCAGTATCCTGAAATTGGCTCGTCAAGCACATTAGCTTATGTATGGTCTGAAATTAACAGTCACAGTGTAAAATGGACTCTGAAAATAAGTGGAGCGCTATCGTATATAACTAAGCATTCTCTAAAAAAATACAGTAGCAAGCTTTTCTCTTCAGTGTTTCTTAGGCTGATTTGAAACTATTTCGGCTATATTAGTACAAATCATACTCCAAAAAATATTTAAATATGTTAAATGTGTGGGCTGTCCTTGAAAAAGTCTTCCCTTTCAGTATGAGTATAGAAACTATTCTAATTGGTGTCTTCCCAGGACAACCCAGGTATGTGATTGTCTTCACCTATTGCACCTGCAAAAAGAACAGCTCCTGTTGGTTGACAACTCTGCACAAATACAAAGGACCCGCAGTGCAATGAGCCTCAAACCAGCCTCCACGAGGAACTCACATACAGATATGGAAAATACAGCATATGGCAAGCGATAATGTAAACTTGGATGGTTTTGCTCATTGCCAATCAACTATGTTTATTTCCCATCAAACAAGGTAGTTTTAATGTAAACGCTGGCATGAAAGCAAATGGATAAAAACTGAATGAAACTATATGTCTTTGGCAACTACTGGTAGATAATAATAATAATAATAATAATAATAATAATAATAATAATAATAATAATAATAATAATAAAAGTAATAATAACCTGGATGATGGATGATGGATAATAGTACATGGAGGAATAGAAGAAAGTAGATACTGTTGGATGTCAAGCCCTTTGTTTTTCTTCATAGCTAATGAGGATAACATTCGCTTCTAATAGTCCGAAATATCCAGTCAAACTCCATAACAGCAAGGCTATTATGAAAAGTAATGAAGGATTCAGTTGAGAGACTGCCAATTTACATCTTCGCATAACAACCCTGTCATTAACTGTCATTAAAGGGGTAGTCCATGTCATTATAGATTGATAATTTGCTTTACAAATCAAATGGCATTTGTCTTTTTTTTTTTTCACCAGAACACACTCGATCACACATACAGTATAGTATACGACTTTCAAAGAAGCAAGCATATGATTGACAGACAAACAGAAAACAAACAAAAGAAGCACGTTGCTATAAAAGGTCACTACCACTGTGGGAAATGAAAAAAAGTAGAAGAAGAAAAATAACATCTTGAGTGATACAATGGCATATTCTGTACACCGTTAAGAAGGTTGGCAAAAAAGCAAATGATTCAAAGGTGAGGAGGCAATAAAAAACAAACAGGAAGCGTGGGCACGTGAGGGGTGAAGGGTGGAGTGGTAGAGGGTAGTTGGTGTCGCCTATGCTAACATCACAAGGTGAGCTGGGTCCTACAGACAGCCTCAGTGGAACAAGCAGTGCACAATACACAGGGAATTCAGGGCCACAAGTTACAGACATTTTCATCATGTCAAGGGGAAGCCCACACGTGTTTTAAGCTTACAGAATAAACAGAAGCAAGGTGGGAATGGATGCACATCCGTTCAGCTGAGCTTTGTTTTCCATGAAGCGTTTGTGGTACTATCATGATGCCTCTTGCAGAGCTGTGTGGCATGTCACACGGATTGCTCCTTGGGGAAGGTGAACGGTGCTCGAGGGCCAGGGGCGGAGAAGCTGGTGTTGGAGTACATGGGCTCGTTGGGTGGGTGCTGCGTGTAGGGGTGCTGAGGCAAGAAAGTAACAGGAGGATAGGCTGGAGCGGGCTGAGACTCGGGGAGGTGTTCTATGTTGCAGACGCGCTGGTAGCTCATGTATTCAGCTGGGTTCAACAGCTCTTCTGGACGCCTCCCAGTGTCCTGCGAGGAGAAAACAAAAGAAGACGAAAGAAGATAATACTGAAGCGTCACGGGGATTGTCTGAAGAAGGTTGACTTAACCTGAAATTGAGTGTCAATCACATCAGTACATTACAGTGCACAACAGAACACTGAGGGGTTTATTAAACAGACATTTTAAACAGTATTAAGAGATGTCTCACTTAATGTCCGCAGTATTTTCCTACACAGTATACAAACACATCATTTTAATACATATTCATGCATATGCCCCTCTACATTGAGCAACCATGATGCCAAAAGGGTTGGATTAACTACTCATATTCATGCTTTTTCACACTAGTACGAGTTCTTTAAATTATATGGTTTTGTCCTTTCTTTCTTTGTCATAACATCAGTATTAACCTGTCAGTTTGTTAAGAATTCATAGAACACATTTTTACTTTTATATCGACAGTATAACTGTAAGAGCAGTCCATTTATCCATATGTGGCATTACATACACCATAGATGTATAACTAGCCACTAACATTTTACACTGAGGGCCCTATTTTCATGAATCACAGAGGTGCAGATACAGATGGTAGTGGAAAACTGGTTTATACCAGCTGGAGGTTTGGTAACATGCTTTGTGAATGGTGTTGGATACAGATAGTGGAGGTGTTTGAGGCTTGTGTCTTTTGTCATGAAATCAAAACAGCCCTCTCAGTCTGGATTCAGATCTGGATATTACAACTAACTTTGTCAAACAATAAACATCCCTTGAATCCCTTTACATTCCCTAGTCATCTCTCTCCTCATCACACGTAATCAACTAACTGTCTATTTGACTGTTTGTGAAAATCTGATGCTATTGATAATGTATGAAGAATTTTCTAACCTTAAAATATACTGATGCCTTGTTAAAATAGCTAGCTAACTATTGACTGCACCTGTTTTTATTATCCAGTGCCTCTCTGATTGCCAGCTGGCAGCAGCCTTGCTATGTATGTCAGCCCATTTATTAAAGGCTTTTTAATTTTTGCAAAGCAGTGTGCCTTGGTATTTTTTGGTTATGACTTATTGATCACAAAGCAAAGTACAAGTTTAACCTATCTTCTTATTTTTTGGTCTCATGATGATATGTCCTTGGATCCAAAGAACACCTGTTTTTTGGTATCTGCAATTGTGAGTTAGCACTACTTATGCCATCTACTGGCATTTGCTCCTTCCATGCACACAAAAAAATCACCATTATCAGCTGTTTGTAGTTTGTTTAAGTTAACTGAAATTATTGCATTCAGTTCAGTTGAAATTGCACGCCCACAATCAGGCCAGAAGTTAATAAACTTTTAACTTTTAAAAATAAGTAAGTAAAATAATAAGAGTGTCTGTTTAAAGGGGCACTCCAGCAGTTTACTTTGATAAAGTTGGAGGATTCACAGGAGACAGATTTTAAAAATGGATGGTCAAAATCAAAGCAGTGAGAAATCCTGACTTTTAATCCCTTTGGATGGATCAAGCTCCAAAAATACTGGATCCTACAATTCCCATAATGAAACTCAATAGCATCTTTCTTTTGACTGGCAAATGCTCATGTCTTTCAAACCCCATGCCCCAAGTTCGTAATATATTCTTTCTGATAACTGTAAGTCTCAAGCCCAATCCAAAAGACCCCTAATGACATCTTTTTTATAAGACTATAGAAAACTCACTCCTGAGCTACAGAATAGGTGGAGTGCCCCTTTAAGTTGTTTGCTGTATATGATTTCATAAAGTAAAGCCTCCCTGTAATTACTGTATTTACTTGATTAAATATTAGATAAGCTCTTTCACTGCAGACTTAACAAAATGTACTTGTTTTCTTTCCTGTCACCATCAAACTGAAGCAAAACAAACAACAATATTCTGCTCTGTATTACATTGTGTGGTTTGAAGCATCCATTGTTTGACTGTTTGTCTATTAGAATTCAAAACACAATGCTGCTAGTGCTACTTGAAAGTTAATAATGACTCTAACATCTTTAATGGAGATGTGCACGTTGTGTCCTCTGGATGTTTCCCATCATGCTGTGTAAACTTGGAATATGACGCCCCAGCTGTAACTTAGGGTTCAGGGTTAGACTCAGTAAGTCTGTAGAAAAGTGCATAGGTTTATGTATTTATTTTTCATCATTCTGTGCTAGTAGTGCAAGTTTTTAATCAAGGTACTGGCACTGGATGAGGAATGCAAAATTGTGTTGTGCTTTGTGAGTGCACGTCGCACTCAAATAGCTACATAGGTTGCATCCACTGAAAGAATAGGCAGTATCTTGTTTATGGTTAGATTTACCTCGATTAACACTTTACTGACATTACTGACTTTAATGAATTAAAATGATGCACCCACATGTGTTTTGGGTGAGCAGAGAGTCAAGTTTAATTGTATTTTGCTATTAAAATTGTATTAACACTATTATCCAAAATGATCCCTGCTCAATCCAACAGAAGTGATATTATTATTTTATACAGAACAGAAAGTAAATTAACTTTGGGAAATGTAAGGTTGCTGATCTCAATCTGCACAAACTTGAATATAGTTCCTTCAGCCATAAACTGTTTTATGTGTTGATTTCAGTTTTTGGCCTTTTGTAAAAATTAAGATTCTGCCTTTTTCAAAACATTACAATCTAAGAAGAGCACACAATGTTGGTTTAAATTCCAGATTTCTTTTTAAAGAGCTTCTTAAATGTGTTTGACATTTTCAAAGGAAGGGGCTTATGATTGAAACATGAATATGAAATGACAGTAATGATACCCAGACATGCAAAACGAAAAATGAAATAAAAGGATGAAAGTGAAAATGGAACTTACGAATATTCCTCAAGCATCTCTACATCTACGAAAACGATGATCCCAACTCTGAAAATGTTTTGGTGGGGCAACAAAACCACAAACAGACTTAAATCTGCCTCCAAATTCTTGTATGTATTCAACAAAATATAAAAATGGGAACATTAAATCCACAGAATAAACCACACGCACTATATATATATTCAATGGGTCAAACATGGGGATTAACACACATGATTTTTAATAAGCAGGCAATAAACAAACTAACTTAACTTACTTAAAATTATTCTGGCTCAATTGAAGGTCTGTCTTCATTTAAATTAATTGCCCTCGATTGTAATACTTAGTGTACTTTGAGTGTTAAAACAATTGAAACAATACCCAAAAGGAGTGGCTCTAATTTACAATGACATTATGAGAGATGAATGGTTAGACAAGCACAATGAATCTCATGAAGACAAAAGGGTGAGCGGTGATCTTGTGTGAAGGTGAATTGGTGTTTTCACAGCAGAAGACATGCAAGTAAACCTCTCCTGACACACATGCTGGAGACACTGACAGAAGCGTCTGGAAATCTTATTTGCTTCGAGTTGTTATCAAGGACGGCTCAAGCTGACGGAAACTTTTTACTCTGTCAGCTTATTAATTTCTTTGCTTGCTGAGCAGACTTTGGTGATTTCAAGCAAAATGAAAACCAACAGTCTGAGGAGCAGTTTTCACAACTTTATAAGTTTGTCTCAAGACATTTGGGATTCAGACCTGAAACCTAAAAGTCTGACTTCATGTTGGGGATGAAGTGTGAATTAAAACACAGTCGACCCTACCTGTGGGAAATACTTTAATGCTATATTCTCAGACCAGTGAAAACAGTGTATCGAGTTTGGTCATTTTAAAGCTCAAAAGTAGTTATTTAAGCAGTTCTTTTGGCATGACATTTTGGGAAATAGGCTTTGTTGCTTTCTATCTTATCTTTGGCCTATATATGAAGCTTGAGCCAGTAGCCTAGCCCAAATACTGGATCTGCTAATGCTAACAAATGCTGCCCATATCAGGAACTTTAAAACTAACTAATGAACTATTTTATCTCCTTTGTTTAGTTGGTACAAAAAATTAAAATATTGGGGCAAATTTAATTTTTAGACAGTGCAAATTAGCCTTTTCCAGTCTTATGGTGGGCTAAGCTAACCAGCTACTAAGCTAACAGGCTGCTGCTAGGTGTTGCCATATATTTATTGTACAGATAAGAACTATTCCTTTGAAAAAGTGCACTGCACATAAATGAATATTGCAGTTAGAAAAATAGAGATAGAGTTGATAGACGGATGAGGTAAGGTTTTGTTATTGTTCACTTCATGATGATTCATTTATTAGGTCACACCAAATCTGACTTAAGTTATTTATTATTAAAGAAGGGTGAGTACCTGCTATATATGTGTCAGACTTATATGGTTATAATGGGAGTGCGGGGGGTATTTAGGGTTATCAGGTGGGTTTCTTCCATTAGCGAAGGAACAAGTAGATAAGGTCAAATACATTTCCAGGAGACACCACAGTGCAGTCTGAGCTGCAGAGAATCAAGTATTTCTATGCTGTGAGCAAAATATCTGCTACACCGACAGCACACCTACACATTGCATTTATTCGAGGGCAGCTGAGCAAGTTTGCACAATAAACGAAAAACTCACTAAGAACAGCCTTCTGTCAGATTAAAACAACTTTTCTGTATTACTTTTTGCTGTAGTGTCATTGTTTATTCTATATACAGCGGGGCTTTACATTTCTCCAACTTGCCCGTCCTTACCGCAGTATGTAAGGATCGACCACGTGTTGAATTCATACTCAAAACAAATAGGGGGCAGTGTATCACCAGAGTAACCTTCAACTGCTGTTACCTGTATGAGCTGTAGGCTATATATGTCTATGAGCTTTTGGACTGCTGAGAGGAGGTTTTCAGGCCTGGGGAGGGAGTGATGTATCGAGGAATGCTGGTGGGGAGTGGCCCCAGGATTGGCCCCTGCATTGGCACCAGAACTGGAGCCGGGTGAATGTGCAACAGAACTGGGCTCAGCAGCTTCCCAGTGAACCACGACAAAATACAGCCTCTGAGACCAATGGAGGCCAGTTTGCTCACAGGGAATACAGTATCGAGGTAATTTACAGACGTTCTGTCCAGGACTCTGACTCTGGGGATGACGAAGACACGCCAGGTTCAGTTGGGGACAGGAGAAGCATGAAGTAAGAGAGGAGCCTAGAGGAAGGTCAGGTATCGAGAGGCAGCGGGGAAAAACAGCTTGTAAAGCCAGAATATTTTCACATCTAACTCAACAAATTAAAGGTTTATTTAGACCAAACCAGAGACGGTGATTGTTGGAACAGTGGAAAGACCACAAGATGCTTTTGGTGAGTTTAATTTTGTTTCTCTAAATTTTGAATGAAATAACAATAACTTAGGAAGACAATTAAACTAGTCTTGGTTCAGAAAAAGAGAAACTTGGATTTAGAGTTGTACCGTTGTATCTTCCTGTTTGAAAAGGAAAATATATAAAGGACTATTTCCTTTCTTGATATCTTATGAGTTTATTTTGTTTATTTATTAGACTAAATCGCGCTGCTCACACACAGTTCCCAGCTGAAACCGGGGGGGGATCCAAAATGGAACAAGATGGGTCAAGGTTGGTTAGCATGCCAACTTCAGTTGATATCTCTGCAACACAGTACAGAGACGTCTCTGACATAATGTTATTTCTTCACAATCTGTTGATATTTAGGGTAAATTATAATGTTTTAAACTAAAATTATTTTATATTGCACCTTTAAATTACAGTCTGGATTTGCTAGATCCCAAAATCATGTGAGGATCCATCCAGCCAGGCTTCAGTCTATGTGTTTGTGGCCAGCTACAGTGGCACCGAACCAATCAGCATCCTAAAGTAAGAAGTACTGGCAGCTTGGGGGGTGGATGTTGCACTAGGTGTGACGCTGTGAGAAGATACTGTTTGTTAAACTACAATGACAGCTCCCATGGAGGTTAGCGTAGATTCTGCTAGCATCAGTTATTTCTATATTTCTTCTTTGAAAGAAGAGCAAAGAACGACACCGAAGGTTTTTCTCCACGGAGAAGATGTTTTCACTCTTCTCCCAACTGGCTCTGGGAAGAGTTTGCCTATGTTGTATGATGTTGATCTGACTGGTTGAAGTTCTCCTAAGATAGACGGTGAAAGACAGATGGTTCATCCAATCACCTGCTGAGTATTTTTTTGAAAGTGCCTGCCCTTTTCCAAAGAATTTCCACTGAAGACAGACAGATGGTCTGTGTAACAAACCATCTGGCATATAGTCAGGTTGTGCAATTCCAAACTTAAGTAAAGTAAACTAAAAGTTAAGCCTGTTTTTTAAATTTAAAAATGTGTTTTTATTCATGAATTTCATTAAAATCTGATGCCCCCATATGCTTGTGCAGCAAAAATAACTGCTGGAGTTTGACCTCTAACTTTTCTTAATCAATACATTTTTTATGACTGTAGTCTATTTCACCGTAGGCTGATTTGAAGTCAAGCTGAATGTGTCTGTTTCTGTTTCTAAGCATTTCCAGAGTTTCAACATCAAACTCTGGGCAGTGGGCCAAGGATTCTGATGATTTAAGATAAATCATATAAATACATATTCCTGTATTTAAAGGGAAATGCATAGAAGGGCACTGATGGAAAAAGATGAAACATTTTTTAGACTTTAAGAATTAAAGCAGCACTAGGGAGAGTTTTACGTAAATTATACATATCGTATCAGCCTAAGTCACAAAATGAGGGCAACAAAAAGTGCAATGTCCTGTCCCTCTGGATTTCCCCATTATGTTTAAATTAATATCAGGACTAGAGATTGTTTTAAATAACCAAAGGAGTGAAAAAACAAAACTGCTAAAGAATAACGGGTGATTGAGCCCTCTGTTCTTGTGTCTCACCAGAATGCTCTTACAAGCTGACATGTGGCCACTGTCTGGTTCAAACACTGAATGTAAACTGAAAAGTGACGACAGCAGCTGATTGAAAACATCAACTGTTAACTCCGCAGCTCTCAAACATTTTCCTGTCATTAAACACTAGCTTTTTCTCAACATGATGTCATTATGGACTGAGATTGTGTCCTGGTGTCCATGTTTGATGCCCTCGGCTCCCCCGACGTTTTCCAAATCATTATTATGATTAACTTTAAGTTCACTTCTGCCCATCTTGTACTTGTCCTTTATTAGATGGACTTTGCACAGCATCAGGTGTGGCCATTTTCTGTATGGTAATGTAACATTGATTATTTCATTACATCACTATTCTGTAATAACACACATTTATTTCTATAGAGAAACAAGCCCTTTTGCTGACAGACATTAGTGATGATAGATCTACTCAGTTGTGCCATTATGTTAATTCTCACACTTCTTTTAAATCATTTGGTCGTTATTTATGTTTTTAGCCGGCAGCAGCTTTTTGTTTTGAAAAAGTTATGTTCTGTGGTATCTGAACATCACTGCTGTCGCTAAATCCTTAAATGCACCTGGGATGCCTTTTAGCTTGATGAATTTTCCACACAAAGCCATTTATTTTTTACAAAAGAGACCTGTGGCTGAGTGAATTTTGCACTTTTCTTTAGAAGCTGTTGTAAATGAAAAATCCACGTTTGGTTTCTGAGCAGCACGGCACCATCGATCACCATTGATCCAGTGTGACAATGTGTGTTGTTCCAACATTTAGTTGAACAGTAATTGATTGGACCCTGTTGGTTTGATTCACATGATGCTCAATGTCATCTACAAGCCATATCCACCCAAAAATCTGCAAAAGATAGGTCAAAAAGTGAAGCTTAATGTTATGTTATGCTTCTTTTGTCTATTTTCCTCACACACTTACATCTCTCAAAAACAACACAAAGTCTTAAAAAAAAATAAAAGAAGTCTGCCTATCCCAGTCTGATGAATGAAAAAGGTGCAACTGTGAAAACAGAAAGTTCTACCCAAAATAGACTGATGACTTCACTTTGATACCATTTTACTAATGTCTGTCCTCAGTCTTGGTGTTTATTCTGCCAAACAATAGTCTGCAAATATCAAGAAGCAAACATGAGACAAAACATGCTTCAGGACATCCATTCAGCTTTCCCAGCTGCTTACACAACAAGAACAGAAGAGATGGCAGCTCCAAAATTGTTCTATGAAGATTCGGCAATTATTCAAACAGCAAATGCAACAGAACAGGTGCTTTGCTTTGTGTGATCTGGAAAAGGGAGTTTTATCGTTAACACAACACTACTTGTAGCTTTTCATCTATGTTTTTCTACTATATTGTTGAATTGTAGGCGGCATCAAAGTTTAGCAACCCCTCACAAAGATGATTCTAGGTCACCACTGAAATAAAAGTGTTGGAATTTCTTCCCGACTTTATGCAAGTGTAAAGCAAAAGAGGACAAAAGGAATGTTATCAAATGCATACATTTAAAACCGAGGGTTAATCTAAATGAAATCGGGCTCACCTTGAAGTCATTTCTAAACACCAGTGTGTTGGGGAGATAGCGTAACCTTGGAGAAATATGGCCCCAATAAGGTTTTCATATCTGATAATGTAATAACTCTGTCAAAGCAAATGGATGCTCGAAAAATACAATCGGGCTGTGATTAACAGTTTGGCGGATTTATTTCACTGATTTCTTTTAAGTCACTGACCAAAGATGAACTTAAAAGCTTAGTTTATTCTTTTCATAGAATAAAATGAGGATTTTGTCACCCTGGATATGAACCAGTAGTTCAGTCTTTGGCTCAGCAAACAAAGATTTTATTGAATGGTGTAACGTCATGACCGGAGCCAGTCACGATGAGGCTTAATGCCGTATTACAAACAGGGAATGTCAACAGGCAATTCCCAGGAGGACTTAAATATTGAAACTCCTCCGCTGCTAGAGTATCCCATCAATTACAGAGCTGCTGACTGAATACCTTGTGAAAGCTGACGTAAGAAATGAATTGATATTCATTAATTTGTCTGCTCTGTCTCAGAACTGATGGTTGAACATGTTTCCAGCTCAAATATCAGTTTTTAAACATTCCTTGTGCCAAGTGCATGAGGAAATATATTTATAATAAAGAAGAAATGTTTATTATAGAATTATTTTTAATGTACATTTACACATCCACTGTAAGTAAATGTCAAGCAGACTTGCTGGAATACATCATTATTTTACTATTCTATCACTATGCAATACCAAAAATGTTTAATGTTCTTAAAAAGGTTTTACAACAGCCAATAAATGTAGATGATATCTCTTGTTCTAATTTAGTTTTACCTGTTTCAGTGATGTCCTAAAATCTTCACGATATTTTGAAATGAGGCTCTTCTTCGCTCCACTAAAGATAATGTTCACTTTTACCCTTATTTCATGAAATATTAAGATAGTGTAATGAAGGTTTTTAAGACCCAAAGCCAGAATAAGTTATGTTTTACTATGGATATTTTTGGAAGACTTTGAGGAGCTTCCTCCCATATATAGCTGCCAAAGATTTAATAACAGAGATAAGTCTGGGACCTTAATATGGACTGTATGGTTTTGTGTTAAAGCTATGTTACTGTATGCAAGAATATTAAAATCTGATCATTTCTTCAGCCTAAATCTCAAGGAGAGGCAGTAGAAAAAACATCTCATCCTCTAGTTGAAATGCTGTACTTCATATTTGGTCAGATGTGAAACATTCTCTATTCAAAGTGACCAAATTAATGACATGATTAAATCAGGTCAGTCGTAATTTTTCAGTATTTGTCTCATTAATGGAGCTGAATGTACAGTTGGACCGATAAAAGTGATGTTTGTGCAAAGATTTGCTACACTACATTGACAAACTGACATACATGGGATTGTCTCCTTGCTGCACAATATATTCAGTGCACCCGTGCAATAAGGCGGTTATATGTAAGCTGTCAGTGCACCTGATGCTGCTGCACTGCTCGTCTGCTAATTTGTAAAACATTTGACACTATTGCTGCTCGAGTGGCTGCTTCTCATGTGGCTTTTCAGAAGCCCTGCCTCCCTCCAGCATTCACCTTTAGGGTCTGACTTTATTCAGAACTGGATTTGGGTGGTCTGCCTGCAGATAGTTTAAAGTGTATTCGGACATTTTTCAACTCTTTTTCTTATTTTGAAGATGTTTAACAGATGATCTATAGAGTATATATGACCGTTCATATCCAAACCCTGACCAAGATGTTTTTTTGTGCTTAAATCTAACCAAACTGGAGGCGGACTATCCAAATAAAGTTAACTTTTATTGTTTATTGTCGTCACTCCTTAATCTCTGCTGTGCTGTGCTTGCTGTTTGCTTGTGGGGGACAATAGATTTGAATGAAATATAAATAAGATTTTCTTAACATAATGAGGATATATAAAAATGTATGTAAAAAGTGTAAGTATAATAGGTAAGACTTCAGCCTACACATTTTTAGTCGGTATAACTTGCTATGATTTGACTGATTTATTAATATATACATATATACATTAAACATATCGGGAAAATGTTCACTGACAATGTGTTTAATTTGTTTTCCCTCAAATATCTCTTGCATTACCATATCTGCTCATAAGTAGGATATATGTTTCAATAGTTATATTTAGCCACTAAATACATGAATATTATTTTTTTTACTGATATGCTGCTTACTGTGTTTTATTGTGTGATTTATTGTGTTGAATAACAGAGAAGCTTGTTGACAACAACAGATCTCATGATTATTCATCATGCATGTCAAAGAATTTTTAATAGGACTGATTGTTATGTGCTAAATGTTTATATGGTACATTGAGGAATTGATAATTCATCATTGTTGTCACATTGGATCAAGAAGCAGATAATTAAAACTAAGTATAATTACAAACTGTCTCCTGGCAACCAGGCGCTACGTCCAGTGAAAGCTGGACTCGGTGCTCTATTGTCTCTTGTTCTTTCTTTCAGTGTGGGTTGCTGGATTGATAAATGTGTTTGCACTTTACTGACACCTCGTCTCATGATTTCTGGCTACTTAGCTGGTCAAAATTCAAACAGTATCTCTTTTTGCCATCTGGGGCTGCCAACCAGTGAATACCTAATGTAGCTTTAAGTTCTCGCTGCCTGTGAATCTCCTTAACAGTGAATCCACCAGCGCAGTTCAAGATGACAAACGGCAATAACGCGTTCCTCAGTCTGCCAGTTAAAGCTGCTCATTCTGACAACGTTCTGTATACAATATTACACTCACAGATTTTCAAACATACAAACAACTCTTTATAGATTAGATCCATTTTTATGTGGAATAATATATTTTACGTCTACATTTAATTCTCCAGGATGACATCTAAATGAGAAGCAAATTGCTGCTACGGTATTTCAACAACACACACTTTGCAGTGCGCCACAGCATGTCCCAACAATCGCCTCAAGAAAGCCTCCTGAATTGCCTGCAGAATTACCTGCCTTAGGAATTGTCATAGAAACCAGTCTAACCAGTTGAGCAACATGGCGATTTGTGCCTCCTTGTATTCCACTTTGCTGTATGTGTATAATGACGACTTCAAGTGGTGCAGAGGACCGTATTTGTGTGTGATGGAAGGATTTCTCCCGGCTCTCTCCTGTGGAGTTCAGATGAGATATCAGAGGGCGGCATCTTGTAGATGAGAGCTTGTTTTGCCCTGCGACCAATCAGGGTTGTCAAGTGTGGCATAATCACTTGAGGAACACATTTTGCTTGTAACTGTTTATAAGAAATATTGAACACTGTCATTGTTGTTCAGAATCTGCGTAACTTAAAAAACACCCTAAAGCACGGTTACAGTTTCTGACTATGAATGCAATTGCACAGAAAGCGATTCAACATTTCTGTAAGATGTTCATGCAAAAGACTCATGCAGCCAAATTTGCCATATTATTGACATTAGTAGGGAATGTTAAATGTTTACATGGCAGACATTCTCTCTAAAGATTTCTCTACGATCAGGATTCATGCATATAAACTGAAAGACGAGAAGAAGATGAAGGGTTACAAAGAAAAACAAAATGTGTTTGCCAGTGAGTCACGTTTTACATGACATTTTCTGACAATAATAGAGCACTTATACGGCTGATCTCAAGATCGCTTGCAATAATGTGAAGGCTAGATTTGGGTTTTATTGTGTCTCTATTGCGCCAGAACGAGTGCTACATCGTGTAGAAATTACAGCCTGAAAATACGTCCGCCTCAATCTAAATTTCTGCAGAGCAGCGAGGGGCGAAATCAGAAGACGGCCAAGACTTAAGAGGAAGGTAGACAAGGGAACCATGTGGAGCATATAAAGGGAGGTCTGTGCATGTGAAAGTGGGATGAACGAGGGGAAGGAGTGCATCAGTCTGTGTACCTTGAGGCCAAAGTCTGAGGGGAAAGGCCTATAATGGCATGCGCTAGTGTGAGCTAGGCTGGATGGTTGCATACTCGACAAGATCCCCAGGGCCAGTGTGAGCAGAGCTTCGTGGGCTGGGAGAGGAGGCCAAAGCTGCAGTATCCAGCTCCGCATACTGGACATCACAGTCCTTGTGGCCAGAGTTCTGGAGACAAGAGAGGCGAAAGGTGTGTGAGGAGTGAGGCAGCCAAAAATATGAGAGAGAGTGAGAAAGACAGATTGACAGAGAGAGAGATAGAGTGGCAGAGACAGATGAGAAAAAGAAATATTGATTGACGATCTGATGGTCATGGGGACATTTTGAGTTTATGAGCAGCAGTGTTAGAGAGGAAGGCAAAGAAAAATGTGGAAGCATGGAACATGTAAATTAAATGTCAGATTAAGACTGAATGTGACAAGCTGACAAAAAGATGGAGATGTCACACACAAAATAACAATCAGACAGAAAATAATAGAAGACCATAAATACAAGGTTAGAGATGGAGAAGGACTTCAGACTTTGTTTACATGCACATAATGACATTGTTCTGTTATTTTGGTTCAGAAAATAGAGAGTGTTTACATGTGCAACAGAAAGATTTATTTTTTGAAGGGTTTATGTAAGATTTGTTTTTTGATTCTGTAGCTGGTGTGTGTGTGTGTGTGTGTGTGTGTGTGTGTGTGTGTGTGTGCGTGTGCATTTCTCAGAAAATATGGAACGCTCAGAGTTGATGGGAATGAAAACTGAATTTAAACAAAAACAGTCACTGTAACTAAACAAACTAAACACACACTGGGCAATGTTGCAACTCTAATGCTTGGATTTTGGTGAACGCATGTCCACACAATCTTTCCAAAGGACTAAAACTATGAAGACAGTAATTTATGTGTCCTGATCGCTGTATGCTTTCACTGATTGTAGCTGGTTTTGTGCGGCACATGGAGTGTATTTACAAAACCTGTAAACACACTCAGGGAGAGGCTGGAAAGGATACTTTAATATTTGAATATCAGTGTGCATGTAAACACAGGCAAAGACCTTCATTTAACCAGCATCTGACCACTGTGCACAAACACAAGTCCAATGATTGACTGACTGATTGACTCGATGAGCAATTGGCCAAGTAGATGATTGCTTTAATGACCTTAATGGGGTAATCAATAAATGACAATGAAAGCTTTCAGCGCTGTTTATCCAATTCAAAAATACTTCTCAGATTGTTGTCTTCTGCTCTAGAAAGGAGACTCAAAGGCACTGGGTCGATAAAAATCTGAAAAATTATGAATTCAGACACTCACTGACAAGACAAGAATGTGGAAAATAAAAAATGTAATGTATTTACTGTATGTTGACAGGGACTTGAAAGACAACAAGGTAACTGGACAACATTAAAGCCAATAACATTTTGATTTCCTCTGCCCTTTATCTCCTCAAAGTTGACATCATGATTTTTAATTAAGTCACAGAACTGAAAAATAGTTCATTCTGTACGTATCATCTTTGAATAAACTGACCAAAGATTGATGCTAACGCGGTGACACAGTAACATCTCAATTTATGGAAAGCAAACCAAGGTTTGCAGCACAGAGGAGGACAAATGGGAATCAGACTGCGCTGATGTTTGTATTACAGACAAACTAGAATTACAGGCGAATGATAACAGGAATCAAAAGATAACAAGACAAATTTCCCGTTTTGCTGGCTACATTCTGAGGAGTAAAAAAATCCTCTAATTTGCTGCTGCATGGTATTTTTCTATTCCGAGAGTAAAAAGGACAGCATGAGAAAGTCAGTGATTGGACTAAATGGTATAGTCTCTCCTTTTAGTCTGCCTGCTTGTTCCTGGTAATGAAAATGGAGGAAAAGAGAGGGGGTTATGACAAAGTAAATGCAAAGCAGAGATGTCAGCTATCCTGTATCTACTTAAAAGCCATCTCTGGATAGATGGTGAGGAGGTGTGAGGGAGGAAATGCAATGGGATGATACCTGTTGTCCCCCCATTGCATCAGTGTACCTTATTTCCACCTGAGAAAGGATTACATAGAAATGATTGAATCTTTTACAGAGTTTCACATTAATAATTTAGATCTTCTGTGCAATCTCTCCACCATCGCATATTCACCCACCACTAACACCCTGCACTCGCTGGATATTTAAATATCTGGAATATTTGTCATGACCAGAGTGCAATCAGGGGGAAAATTACAGCCACATTGCATTCAAAATTGGCAGATAGTGTTTTGCCCCTAGAGAATCATCATTAGTAACACTCGACGCTCAGCAGTCAATGCATGTCTCTCACAAATAGTGTTTTGAAAACCTCACTGATACACTATTCATCTTAAGAGCAGCCCTAAACTTCAATTTAAGTGGAATGTTATCAGAGATAAGAAATAAATCTAAGAAAAATCTACCCTCTGTGTCCAAGGATTATCAGACTTAAACATCCGGTTCCTTTGAGCATAGAATTGAAGATGATGGTTTAATATCCTTGCATAACTACAGAGAAAATCAAAATCAATTCATCCGGGGAAAATAGTGATAGTAATTGAGTTATTCCTGTAAGTTTGGTGAGAAGAGATGAGTCATTTAAGAAGCACACTAATAATGCAGAGCAGCAAATTTTAAAAATGTGAAAATGCAAAGCATGAAGTTAATCAAGAGCAGAGTAAAGCACAACAGCTATAGAAAATAGTTTTCCATTTTTAGGTGAGGCGTAAGAGGAAGTTAAGTCAATGTTGTGTGCTTCATGTTAAAGAAAAGTAACTTACTAAAGACAGAAGACAGCAGTTATTTAACAGACAAGCAGTTCAGATAAATATGAAACGCACTATACAGTGTAACAAAGACAGTTTAATTCAACTTATAGGTGATATTTTTATTCCTGTCAACAAATCCGATGACAAGACCAAAACCAACAATATGTTTGTCCATCTCTCTATACTCTATGGCTCTCAGCAAGTACATAGGTTTGTACTGCAGATGTAAATCTTTAAAAATAGTTCATAAATATATAATTTTTCAAAGAGGGATAAATCATTTCCCAAAAGTGATGGATCTGTGTAACCTTGCAAGGCAGCTGGCTCACACAAGACTCCATCTTGCCAGGCTTCAATCTGTGTGTTTGATGCCCAGGTGCTACTGGACCAACCAGCACTGATAAAACCCCCGCCAGGAAGGACTGTTCTATCAGAACTGGAGAGTATTTATTCATTTAAAGAATGGCACTACATGTGTAATGGCATGTGTAGTTTCTATCTAATGTTAATCAAACAGGAGGAAATAATACTTTTGTTGGGGACTATTTTCAGCGGCGGATAACTACACATTTTGTTCTCTAGTGAGTAGCTGTGAAAGCAGAATGATGTATTGGCATTGACTTAGTCATGTTCATGGCAATAAAGGAACATTTCACTGAGTGTAGTGCTGTGGCTTATTGATGTGTTTTCAATGGTTTTGGGGCATTAATGAAGCTCTTTGACACAGAGGAATACTGTACTTGTTAGCAGGACGGGGTTTTCCTTTAAATGTGGTTTAACATGGAGCAGCCACTGCAAGAAAATAAATAGATTTTAAACCAGGATCTGATCAGAGAACGAGTACACAACATTAGCATGTGATCAGACAACGTTTTCAATACTCTACTTCCCGAAAATAGAAAAAAAAGATTTATACCCAGCCTTTACGTTCGTGAATTTCAATGTGTTATAAGATGATGACCTGAGCTGGTTCACTGTAGATAAAGTAGATTATTTTTTTTTGTTAAATTAACTTTATCTCATGATTATTTTAGGAAAATCTGGTCTAAAACCCAGAGCTTCTCTCTCAACCCCTATCAGTCCTCTTTGGGGTCGTTTGATGTCCTCTCAGCTCCACTGAAGCAAAGACCCCGTCACTGTTGGTTTTGGTCTTTTTATAGGATTTATTGATAGTAAGAAGAATATACACTATTACCAGACTTATTATGTCTCATGATTGCAACTTCTGAGATTCATTTGGAAATATTATGTTAATTTGACATTAAACTGACAAATGTATCTAATTATACTGACTGACTCATAAATATAATTACAAATTAAAAATAAGAAAAGCTGATTAAGCTGATCAAGATACTTTAGTGGTACAAGGCGTTGGTAGCAAATTCTGGAATCAAAATTAACACCAATATGTAACTGTCATTGGTCTTTCTGCAGGTTGCACCTTCACTTAGAGCAGGTGTTTGTCAGCTAGAGACATCTTGACACTTCTTACTTCCATTAGCAATGGTAATACCTATTTAAAACAGATTGTTCCTGTTTACTAATGTATTGTATGGCTGCTATCGGAAGTGCTCACATTTAGCACTTCAGGCACAGTAAAAAAAGATTATTTTCTGCACGCACACGCAACACGCACAGGCTTACATGCGCACACACCGCCTAAAAGTCCAAAAGAGTTGTACTTTCTTGAACTCAAAAGGCAAGGCTCCAGCTAAAGCAAATAAAGCCTCAACAGTCAAGCATCCGTACCACCGAGGGAGGTTCACCACAGTTTAGCAGAGGCATCTGATACAGCAAGACAAACACTTCTTGGTCAGCAGTTAACACTCATGGGCAATGATGTACTGTAGAGCATCACACTGCAATCCATCTGAACACGGTTGCCATGCAAACACACAATCATTACGACGGATTAGAGGAAATGGAGGGGAGGTGAGGCAGAGGGCAGAGGGAGTGGTGAGTGTTGGGGTCAGAACGTGAAATAGTCGACATACACACACACACACACACACACACACACACACACACACACACACACAGACAACATTGGCCAGCCCAGGTTAGATAGAAGGTGAGCGGTGCTGATGTAAATGATGAGATAAGGAGCTTAGTCAAAGCACCCAGTGGAGCTTGTTAGAAAGGCTGCCGTCCACTTTTAAAACCAGACAAGCAAAAGAGGAAAGCAGCTAAGTTAAAGATCCTCAGTGACATTCAGGAAGCATCACAGCGCTGCATTTCATTTGGAAATCAATTCTCAAATACCTCCAAGCATAATGGCAGAGAAAGTTCGCCCTTTCACCAGCAATTACTACTGGCCGAAGGCAGCAGCTGTGGATGACCTCTTCATACAGAAGCTCCTTTGAACCCGCTCATGGCATCACTACTCACCGGCTTATCAGTGAAGGGGGTCGACTCAGAGGGCGCCATGTCGTAATAAGGAGGCTGAAGAGGAAGCTTCTGCATTTCCTCCTCCTTGTCGAGATGAACCACCTACAGGAAACACCGAGAGCTCAGCAAGACTCATAATGAGCTCCAAAACTCCACAAACCAGGCAGGTCGACCAGTTTATACTGGAGCTGCTCTACAATCCTAACCAAGGTTAACTTTGCAATTAGCCCGTCACTGAAAACTACTACCTTTGTTGCATATCCATTAGCTCAGAGCTACAACACTTCAGCAGCAGCAGAATATTATGTTGAAAGCTTTTTGCCTTCATTTGCTCACATTTGTTTTTCAGAGGGAAGATGAACAGAAACAAGATGTGAAATCTGACAAGCAATACAGTTTGACAGCAGTTTGAACTTTAGCCACTCTGCTGAACTCTATATGTGTGCATCAAAGTTATTCTGTCAAATTAATCACTTCCATATCACACAAAAGTATGATGCAAACTTCTGAAATAGTGGAGCAGAAATGCTAAAGCAACTGTAAAGCTGTGAGAGAGCTGTGATTCACAGCCACTGAAGGAAAGAACTGCAGTGGTAATTCATACATGAAGGTGACATGCGATTACAAAACAGATACGCTGCAGATTAATTACAGTTTAGCAAACACAGGTTGGTAATGTATGGATGAAACTCCTTGAAACCACCTTATATACTGATGTGAAATATTATCTTGCATATTGCTTTTTACAATGAAAACAAAACACAAACATTTTCATCAGCATCATAATCTCTTGTCTTGTTGCAAAATCCCAGGTTGGTGTTTATTTTGCAGGTTTCTTTGAATGGTTTGATGTTTCTGAACTGAAATGTTTAAATTTGGACTCATGCAACAGAAAAGACGCCTTTGAATGGAGATTTTTCTACAATTGTGCCTCGGCTTTGTCACATTGCAGAGGAATATCTACTCACTGTTCAAGGATTTGAAACAGCACTGTGGATAGTCAGAGACGTAGAAATTTTATATTTCAAAAGCGAAAAAGACTCTGAGTCTTTAATGTGTCAAATGTTTGTTATTTTCTCTCTGTAAAAAAATGAAGCGATTGGCTTTAAAAGACACACCGGCTATTTCATTAAAACCATTTTCACAGTGTTGAACATTTCAACTAAAAGGAGGTCTAAACGTTTTATTTTCATGATTAGAAAACCTTGTGAATTCAAAGCAGCACTGACACCTTGAGTCAACATTAGATTTGCAGAAGACTATGTTCAAAGATGACAATATAACACATAAGAAGATACTGCTGCCACATTATTTAATGGACTTTTTCGTGCATTGTCTTATATTATCGCATATATTATTGCATATTATTTAGTTAAATGTCTATGTTATTCCTCCAGTGATGATAGAAGGACTTTCTAAAGACAATTCAGCAAGAAATTAGACTCATTCGTGTTAAAAGAGCACAGGGCACATTAGAAAAGAAAAGCAGAAGATGATGGAACCAATCCTATTTCACTTTATTTATATCTCAAAACAACATGAGTCACACCATGAAACTACACTTACACATTTTTTGCAACCCTAGGCTCTCTTTTTGAAAAAGGAATGAAAATAAAAGAGATGACAACATCATGACAGCTGTCTTTTTTCCCCCACCGTTCAGCAGACTAGTTGGGGGCTAAGCCTTATATCTAAGCTTCTCACTCCAAAATTCAAGGTGCAGCGATTAAGGTTTTCTGGAGCATATGAAAAGTGCGGGGGGGGGGGTTCGCTATAGCTTTCTTCAACAGGTCGTCGGTCTTAAACTTTCCACGCTCCTAATTGATCTGTCAAACCTAATCACAATGCAAAGGTTGACGCCACTGACAGCGAACCACCTTTTAAGGGTTTTTACGGTGCGATGTTCACAGCAGGCTCTGGAGAAGTTTTACTACGTGACAGAATTTTCTAATTGCAAAAAATGAAAACTCGCGAAACCTTCATTAAGCATTTCACACCTCTGACCTGCACATTGTAGAAAGAAAATAATAAAAGTGAATGAAGGGAATCAAAGTCATCCAGAACAATGAAGTTATCAACGTAATAAATGTGAGATTCATATAATAGGTGTTGAACATTGTATTTCCTCTCCACACTTCTGTGCTGTTCAATTTAAGGGATAAAGAGGCTGCCAAACTCTGTTTGATCCCCATTTTTCTTACACTTACACAAAGTTGTCAAATGCCAGTCAACAAGCCTGGTTGGTGTGAGCTTTTCCATTCATATTACATCAAAAGGCGAAGAATTTAATAGCTGACTGGTCGAACGGTGAGCCGACTACCAGCAGAGTCACCTAGCAACCTATCTTGAAATATAGCTTTAATAACAAACTTGTTCCACTTTCAGTAATGAGATATACTGCATTACATGTCAATATGGTCCTTTATTTGTTGTCCAGACCATTTCTTAAAATTGGGTCTTTGTTGATGTTCAGGGTGATTTGAGAGCCGTGGTCAGGGCTGCAGCACAGTCATAACAATCTTGTCAGGCAACATAAAGAATATTAAGTTTTGTATTGGATATTTAAAGTTAATGAATTTGTTTTTGTCACTTTGTCACTATGCAATATGATAAAGATTGGTCATGAAAGTTCTTGAGTTCTTGAGTGACTGAGTAAACCTGGTATGGTAACTGTGTGTCTGCTAAGCTGAACCAGCAGCGGATCACAAAAGGCTGAGAACCAGCGGAGCGAAGGTGACATTTTAGGCACAAATTTGTTACATCAAATGAAGGCTCTTGATGAGCTCTTTCTACTGGCAAAAAGGGCACAATCCAGAATGATTCATCAAAAGCCTGTCCTATGACATTTTAATATTTAATATTGAATTCAATGAACAAAAGACAAAGAATGGGGACTTTTTTTGTTTTGGCTCTCAAAGTTGGTCAAATGTCACTCGCAGCCCTCTGGTTCTCAGCCCTTGAAATACGAATTGACCAATAAATAGAACCGTGTTATTGTTACAAATTGTCTGCCGGCTATGCAGATGCTGATTATCTCAGTGTCATTTAAAGAAATAGCTCATCAAGATGATTGACAGGTTTCGGGGCAGGAACTCATCCAGCTGAGGGGAGGAAGACTAAAGACACTGTTTTCTGGTTTATGATTTCAAGTTGTAGCTCAGATTATTCCCTGACAACTCATTTCTATTTTGGATCATTTGGAAGCTGTTCTGCCGGATGATGAAGCAGATGATGAATGACTGTTGAAGGTGAAGCCATTGTTACATCATGACCTGCTATGCTGCATGAATTACGGCCATAACTCTGACAAACCTGAAAGTTTTAACCTTAAAAATGTTTTGGTGTGTACTTCATATATTCTTTTCAGCGCACGCCTAATTGATGCTCATTGTTTATGCATCAGTGATTATTGTTTATTAATGCATACTTCACCCACCATGTCATGAACCTGCTGTGCATTTTTTTTTTATCTTTTGCTTACTTTTATTTTTCCAGATGCAAGCTTGCTGAGCGTGCAGCTTCTTTTAAACTAGAGCCATAAAATTACACATTAAATCCTTTTAAGTGTCTATTACATCCTTGTCTTTCTACTAATCACCAGTGAGTCTGGCATTAGGTGCCTTGCTCAAGTACTCCTCCGCAGTAGTTGTGTCGTGAGGAGAGCACATTACTTCCCCTTCCCTCCATTACTTTCTCGGCCCAGATGTCCAGGAGTCTGACCTTGGAGCTATAAAGAGTATCATAAAGTTGGATTTAAAATCTCAGAAGTGCTGATACGCGGTGGCCAACTCGGCGTAAGGTGAATCTTCAATTATTCAGATTCTAATAATTCTTTTTTACACTTTATCTCTCCAATTTTGGATGGCCAATTATTTTGTACCACAGTCCTTGACAACTTTAAAGGTCTCAGGAAGCTCACTGCAACCTCTGCAGACTCAAGCGCGCTGTATGCAGCCTTTGATTTGCACTCATTTGTTTGTTCTATGGACAAATCTACAACAAGCACCCTGGAAAGCTGCTGGGAAGGTAAATCTTCCTGATTCCTTTAAACAATACTGATTTGGTGCTAAATAGTCTAATCAAACATAAAAATTATGCTCTCATGCAAGCTTTACCAAATAATATTGTTCTGTGTGGCCACAGCTGATCACAACTGTTGGTCACAAAGACCAGGAGCCAATCATCGAAGGGTCTGTGCAGACAATGAAAAATAATGTTTGAAATTTGTTTGTGGTTAAATTTGATACAGACAACTTTCAAACTTTGCCCCCCTGGTGTTTCCAAGTGGGATTACTGTTTGTGGCGCTGTTGCAAAGACCGGATAGCCTTCCATTTTTATCAGAGTCTAGCTCCATGACGAAATGATCAACACTTTGGAAATAAGAGAAAAGAAAGAAGCACTTTAACTGAAATTAAAATTGCCAAAATGTTATACTGAATTTGACAAAATGCAAAAGCTATTGTAATGCCGTGCATTTTACTGTAATAACATAGTTTGAGTAATGTTATTGCTTTGCACAAACAAGTCCAGGGAATGGCATCAGGATGGAGAGGGGAGTAACGTTAACGTTGGAAGAAAACATTAAGTGTGAGTTTGCCAATATATAGTGAAATTTATATTTACTTCATAATGATAAATGAAAGCAAAACAGTTGTCTATATTTAGTTTAAGCTGCAGCTTTGTAATGGTGGTGTTGTGCACAAGAGAGCTGGTGCAAAAGCAATACAGCTGCCTTAAAGGTCCAGTGTGTAACATTCAGGAAAGAAATTGAATATTATATTCATAGCTATGTTTTGTGGACCGTATAATTACATGAAAATGTATTTTTTGTGTTGTTTTTGTTATCTTAGAATGAGACATTTATATCTACAGAGAGAGGTCCTCTTCTATGGAGTCCAGCCACTGTAGCTTCTCTAACAGCTTGGTTGAGGTGAGCTGTATTCAGTTGGTGGCAATTTGCAACTTCACTGCTAGATGGCGTTAAATCCTACACACTGGTCCTTAAACTCCACTGTAGAAATCCATGTTTCTCCTCCAGGACACATAAGCTGTGTCCCAATTCCATGCCATAGATTAATTGTGTACATTATACACTATATAACTAATCTTTATCGTATATTTTTCTGGAGTATAGAAGACACTTGGCTGTTTTATACTAACAGGAAATGATATATATGCCGGCCATGCAGAGGCAATCAAGCTGCGACTTTAGACTGACACTGCCAATCAAACGCAGCAAAGAGACAGCAAAATGTTTTCTTGTAAAAAGGCAGCTGTTATTTTTTATTTTCAGAGGTGTTCCCAGAGCTGTTTCACCACCATCCACAATTATCTGTAATTTTTACCAGCTGTGAGAACCCTCAAAAATCAACCATATTTAGTGTATGAGCCACTTTTCCCAGTTTGAACACATACTCAGACCTGCTTATATTGTGTGTGTACGGATTTTGGGACATGCCAGTACTGCTGCTGGCTTTTTTTCACCTGCCAGGCAGAAACTCTACCAGGGGGCCGTAACACGTGTGGCTTTCATGCAACCGCTTCAACCTCTGCATGTTTGTACATCACAGCGGCAGCACTGCCATGGACTGAGCACAAGTCTTTGCAGTGGTGGTGCTTTTGCCTTTTTTCGCCCCAGACCAGTGATCTGATTCTCCTCACTAATCCACTTGATGTTGACATTTAAGATTGTCTCTGATTAATAATAAAACTGCTCATTCAAATGATGAAAACATGTCTCGGTGTTAAAAAAAAATGGTGTTAAGCTGTTTATCGAGACTTGAGTATTACTTTATAATCGCTGCCACTCACCTTATAAGGTCCAAATACAATCAAATTAATTAATGCAATATAATGCACGTCTCAAATCAGACATATGCTGCATATTTTCAATAGGAGGGCTGACTATAATGCCACCCGCACGCAGTATTCAACCCAGAAATAAAAAGTGCTTCCCAACTCAAACAACAAAGTCTTTTTTAATATAATGTGTGGTCAGGTCAGTATTTATGTGTCACCAATGACTCACTTACTATTACTTTACATATTAAGAGGGGAATTAATTAGATTGGTAATTACATGAGTTGTTAGTGGCTTCGCTTGGAGAACAAGACATTTCTATATTTAGATATTCAAGCACTCTCAGCTAATTGTAATGTAACTGGATTGTTGAAGGAGCTCTGTGACAAACGCCAGTCCAGAGAAGATGATGAGAGACACTCGGACAGCTTTGTAAGATGACACTTTTCAAGAAGACAGAAAATTAAGCTCAGCCACACTGGTGTTGAGTAGCTCTTATAGCTGTCTTATTAATGTAATTGTGCATGTTTTTTGTACACTTTTTGATCTATAATTGGGGCTTGAACTGGCAACATTTCACTCAAAAATATGACAAAGTGGCAGAAATATGAGACGTACATCTGGAAGGTTCTCAGCCAGAGAGGACAAGAATAAGAAAAGAGGAGGAAGAGGAAGAAGAAGAGGAGGAGGAGGAGGAGGATCTTACCTGGATGTCATCGGATGTCAAGTGTCCCTTCATGTCACTGTTCTTCTTTTTTGGCGGGGGAGGGGCCGGTTTGTGGGCGGGTGGGAGGTCGGTCCTGTTAAGAGAGTGAAAAGATAACATGACACTCAGCACAGTAAGGGATGGCCACTTTCTACGTCCCTCACCTTCTACAGCACTCTATAATGAGAAGTCCTGCCTGCACTTGCCTTTTTCACTCTTTCCTTGGATTTTGATAGATCTCGTGTTGGTGGCTTTGTTGCGGCGGCAGCCATTCCACCTGCCCTTTCAAAGGCTCTCGCTGGAGAGACACTGTGCTAATGAGAGTGGGCTGTAATTGGACACTGAGGTGAGGAGATAGGGATGGAGGGGGTATAGGGGGCAGGGAGAAGGGCATGTGTGAGTCAAGTCCTCAGGGTGGATCGAGCCTCATCCAGAGTGCCACGCGGACAAACACCCTGCCTACTGTGCAGCGACTGTTTGTTTGACATGTCGTCCTGAGCTGTGACTCAGAGAGCTCAGCAGGCAGCTTTTGCTCTCCACCTTTCCCTGGATCCCTGGTACTAACAACCTCTAATCCCAAGGCGTTCACCCCGCCCCACTGTTGACACACCTGGTGAAGAACAAAGCCTCAACAGCTGAACACCTGTGCTCATTTAAATGCCGCCATTAACAGGAAAGCAAACAACTATTTTCTTCAAATCAACAAAGAAATTTTCACTGGCGATAAAGGCCACTCTGGCACACAGTCGTTGACGTGATAATAAAAAGGAAAATTAAATCGTGAACAGGAAAGACAGCAGTAATTGAAAGCTTGATGTTGAAGTTGTTTGAAGTGCATCCGGATAATTATTTCAGACAAGGAAGCAGAAGGGTTGTTGCTACGAAATTGTTACAAAGAAAACCCCTTCCCTCAAACATGCTGGCAGTCAGATGTCATCTGCCGCATTCTGACATGATATCAGGAGTGATCAAAGATAATGAAGTGGAGCACAGACACTGAGCTGTGTACCTACATGCATTATCTCCAGCTCCTCCCGCCTCCCATTCGCACTGGTTCACGTCCTTATTGAATAACATGACCTTTCCGCAAGGCCAAGCCGGCGTTTTAATGTGCAGAAAATTTGTGCATGGGTGCACCTCTTAACTCCTTCTTTCACGCTCATTATTTCCAGTCCGTATCACCTTGTCTCCAGACAGGGCTGCCGTGCCACTGCCAGATTCATGTGGCACCCTCTTCGGCCCGCCTGCAGCACAGAGGCACAGCAAACGCACAGAGAGGCAGCGCGCAACACACTCCCTCGTCTACAATAACCACTTCCATCGCAGAGCCTTCACAGGAGCAGCATCCATTTTCTCTGAGACAGATAATTATGAGTCTAGTGGAAATGCGGATTCCGCAGGTACAGGAGCGTGCTCATTATAAAGTATTGTAATCCGTCGCTCATGATTGACTGGAGTCTGATACAGGTGAGAAAAAAACTATGACAGTCGACAAGATCATTTGCTTTCAAGAAATGTATGAGAGAAAATGTAATTTTCAGCCTCTGTCAGCCTTGTGCACACAATTCTTCAATCTGCTGAAACAAAAAGCTGATGAATACCTCGTGCCCTGACCTAATTGACATTTAGTTAAAAGCAAACGTTGCATCAGCCAATGTTTTCCACAAGATTCACTGTGTTTTTAAGACAAATCTGTTGCATATCTTCATGTTGGAATGGATTTACTCAAGCAGGATAAATCCTACTATGTTTATGCATGATGCAACATTTGCATTCAGATCCTACTGCATTTCAACTTACATTTGATCCCATAGGACCCCTGATGATTGCATTTCATTGCACATTATGTGAAGGAGCCAGTTCAGATACGTAGTGTGTTGGGGCCCCATATGCAGAGTGGGTTTATTAAATCTGACCAAACATGAAGAAACTCCCTCGTCTCACGACTTCCACCCCACAGAAACCACTTTCTCCCTGTCATACGTCCCTTTCTTGATTGAATTTAGCTCCATTTGTAATCACGTTACGCACAAGCAGCAGCCTCAGGAGAGCATCCATGTACAGACTGTCACTACTGGTTGACACAATAGCAAGAAAACAGGGCGAAAAGTAGCCTCAGTGTTTGATAAAGCGGCGTGTGTGCCGAACGCACAGATATACAGTGTCGCTGTGTGCTCAGGCACGCATGTAACAAGACAAACATACCATATGTGTGTTCTCCATCTCCAGCTGCGTCCCAATTCCAGAGTACAGTAAGACTACAAAGTACAAATACTGTTTCTGTTAGTGTACAGGACATCCATATTCTTTGTCTTGTACTGGCAGGAAGTAATAAAAGAAGATTCAACTCTAAAAAAGAGATTTATTTCTTAAAACTTCACGTTTACTTTTCTGCTCCTGAAGCTGTATCAACTCTATCGACAATTTGTTCTCATTTTTCCAGCTGTGAGAAGCTTTTTTATTTCCCGCGAGTATTGAACTGTTGGACTGTAGTGTCCATCAGCAGCACAATCAAAAGCCAGCTCAGCGTGCATGCTGATATCCTTGAGTGTACCTGAAGGATAACTAAAGGAATATCAGATTTTCTTCATCTTGGCTGTCATATGGTGAACACATCTAATGTATTGTTATTAATCCCTCATTTTATTTGAAATATATTTGTGTGAGCACAATTATGGCAGGTACGGTAGGTAAAAACTGAACCAGGAAGTCTGTGTGCTTGTGTTTATTGCCCTAAGTGCCCACCACATTGTCAGATCTCTGCAGAAAAATAGCTGAAAATGATAACCGTAAAACCCTGAAAAACAGACTGCAGTTGTGATATGCACCTCTATATTTTTTTTCATTGATTTTTTTCCAGCTGTGAGCAGTGCCTCCATTTCCTGTGGAAAAAATGCCCACTGACAGAGCACTCAAAAATTACTTTAGTTAACATGTGGACATCTTTGGGTATATTTCTTCAGTGTGCACGCGCCACATGCTCAGACTTAGCTTAGAATTAGCATGTAGCAATTGGGACACAGAGTGCATGCATGTAGATATAAACTCACGTGCATGTGACAAACTAATTGAAGCTGGATGGAATTATAGATGTAAATGTAAGTTTCTATTGTTTCATTTATTGATTCAACAGTGGCAGCAGTTATTAAAATGACTTTACTTTACTTGACAGGTGAACGTATTTTTCGTCACAATATCGTACAACGGCGAGCTCCAGCTAAATAATTAAATGACTTCCTTCCTGTTCAAAGCCGGCTTTCAAGCTAAATAAGATTAGCCTTTGATCCTAAATATATACTTCTTGTGAATGCCGTTGATTAATGTATGCAGCCTTTCTTGTTTTACAATTTCTGAGACCAACTGTGGAGATAGGCCAAAATTGTCACTGTGAATAAAAAGATGTTGAACACTGGACAGTCTCATCCCAAATAAAGAGGAAGGAAGAGTGAAAGCGAGGGCTGATAACAGGCTGTGTAACATTAAATATTTATTACAACTGTTTTCTGCTGTATGATGTATACTTTGCCATATGGCGAATAAAATATTCAGCACTTGAAATGTGTGTATAATATTCTGCATGTTCTCCCATGATGCATTTACAATCTAACGGCTTGCACTTAATGTTTGCTCGATCCGTCATTAGTCTGATGCAGCCTGATGATATTCATCTCAGCTTGACCACCTCATGTGCATCTCAGCTGTGTGATTACACACAGTCTTCCTCAGAGCTGAATGTGATGCAGGCAGCATGTGGGCGTTGGCTTTGTGAGGCGTAGACACTAATGAAAGCTGACAAGCACCACAAGCCTGTGGGGAGCAGAAAGCACTGGGCAGGGAACCATAAGCTACATTCGAGTTTGCACCGTTTCCTACTCAGACATCCACCTTGAAGACCTCGCTCCTCCTCGCTCTGTTGGCTACAAAAGGCTCAGGGCAGCTTAAGGGGAGATTTAAGGGGGATAGCGAGGAGAAAACATAACTAATCCTTAAACTGAGAAGAGTAATCTGTGGGGGAAGATTTACAGCAAAGAAAATGACTTTTGCAATGCACTCACAAAAAAGTGACCTTTCTATTCAAAATGTATGCAAAAATTAGGCAGTTTTTGAGCCACAGATAATTAGAGTTAAGATATTCTGTTGTGTGACAGTTAGAAATGACTCTTGCTGTCTGCTACTGCGTGTGAAAGAAAGTGAAGTGTCGCATCCCCAGAAGCGTTTGGATTAAAGAGCCGCCATATGACCATATGAGTCCCGCTCGCAGAAAACAACGTGAAGTGTTTGAGCTGATCCTTGGTGCTCTCATTGATTTCTGTTGATCACAATCTTATTTGGCAATTTAAATGCTAATGATACTTTTAATTGCAAGACGGGATAAATGTGATTTGATCTTTAGGAGGCAATTACTTTCATGCTTTGTCTCGCTCCGATCTTTTCAAAAGGCGGACAACAATTACTCTGCAGAGCTCAGCTTTTTTTTTTTTTTTCTTTTCTCACACGAGAAGAAAGAACAAAACACGAATGAAACAAAACGACTTCTGTTTTTGTTCTTTGACAAGTTTATCAAAAACTATTTCTGTCGTTGGAGGAAGGTTTTGCTTCTTAGAACATTTGACTTTACAGTTATACACACACGGCCAGTTTTCAAACCTTTTTCAACACCTTAGGCATGGATACTAGATTACATACACTGCTATACAAAGAAAACATGAAAATAAAGTTGGTTGGTATAGACAGTTGCACTGCATGTATAACATTCTGTACAGAGAAACCAAGCACCATTTTCATTCATAAACAACAACAGTGAATGATTGAAATTCACACCCAGTACAATAACAGTCCATGTTGAATGACCCAAAAAGACAATAAAGACAGTCCTACTTTGGTTACAGCTTAAAGCTAGAAGGTGTCCAACAATGAATTACCATTTATCACATTTGAATGGTCTCCACACAGCAATGGTGAAAAGCACTGGTGACCGGTTTATAAATCAAAGGGTTCACAAGAACAAGTCATATCTCGACGATTCACTCCTCCCGGTGTCATGGTTCAAATTGTGCTGCTAAAGAAACATCCGTTTTTATAACTACAACATTTCAAGTTGACCTCACTGTAGAATTTATCAATAATTTCAAGTGTCCACCAAAATCACAATGGTACTACATTTGAGTCCTGCGAAGCCCCTAACGTGGAAGTATTCATACGTACACTTGAGAAATAAAAAAGCGTTGATGTTGTTTGGTGACAATTACATCCAGCTCATAATTCATCACCCTTTTACATTCTGCATGTGATTCTTTCTCAGATATCATGGTTAATATGGCCAGGAAGTTGGCATCAAAGTGATTTATACCAGCGAGTATTTGCAACTGTGTCAACACCAGCTGCACGTCAGGAACACTAGTGAGTGAATTCATTTTACAGGGGAACGGCGCCCACGATTGGCAGCGCTCTTCCGCAGTTTGGAGGTCATACATCACACTCGGGCAAAAGACAGAGCGATGAACACATTATTCTGAGAACATCGTTTTTGACAATGCCCATCTATTTTGATAACCAGTTGACTGTTGTGCCAGTGCAGCCTCTAAAGGGCCAGTGAGTTATTAGGATTGACCAATTTTGAGTCACATCATGTGCTGCTTTGTGAGGGCAAACAGAGGCGTGACTGGCGGTGCAGTCAGGCATGTTATCAAATGCCCAGGCTTGATTAACGGCTCATCAACATGCAGAATTAAACAGTCTGGCTAAATGCTTCCCCTTTACCCTGACATCAGACACTCATATAAAACTATGAATCTCTCGCAGTGCTTCTCTACATTAAAATCAACTCCACACATTCTCTCGCAACTTATCTGCATTCACATAATTAGACATTTCAAAAGAAGTAAACAGTTCCTCTATAAGACACTGAACATGTTTGAAGACAAGCCACAGAAAAATGGACACAAATATTCATCTGGACAATTAAAACGATTTGAATCACATTTCACTACATTAAGCAACACATGCCGAGCTACAAGTAGGAAACAACAGTTAACACAGCACTGACACGACTACAACTCTTGTCATGCATATTGGACGACAATCATGCACATAAAAGGAGGGGAAGAGCAAGAGGTGGAGGAGGGAGGCTGCACAATGGACTTTATCAGTGAGTTTGAGCTTATGTAAAACAAAGCCTCTATAAGCGTACAGATTTGTTCAAACTCGTCAAAAAAAGTGCTCTGCTCTGTCCAAGCTCCCTGGATCTGATAAACTCTGAGTGGAGCTGGATATTTTATCTTAAGACTTTTAATTAAGTTTGATTTATCTTGGCACTGTTTCCATCGAGCTTAATTTTCATTCATAGTTGTTTATCAAACTGCATCACCATTATTTGATGGAACTGGATGGTTTTTTTTGTTTGTCATGCAATAAATAGAGACGTTTGAAGTGAAATTCAAACGTCTCAATTTGTCGAGCGCTATCAAAAGAAAAATAGAAATCCCTTAAATTGGAGTTTTTTCAGATGTCAAGTCCAGCGTGAATGTCTAGTAAATCATGTTGATGCACATTCGCTGCTTTCAGCGCTCACAATGGTGTGCTCAAGTATGTCACTTGCAGGCCACCATTACATGCAGGCAACAGAATAGAGGATCCAGGTGGACAGGGTTCAGCAAGGGATAGACTGGGGTCAGGTGCCTCTACTTTCCTTGTGGGGGACTCTGGCTTCTCTGGAGCCTGTGTCACACAACTATCAGCAACAGCAGCAACAGCAATGCTGAGGGAGGGGAGTGGGAAACAGAGAGCAGTTACTTTGGCATCAGAGTGAGAAAGAAAGATAGATTAGCAAGGAGGGAGAAAGAGACAGAAAGCAATGGGAGAGGTAAGAGTCTGTGTGCTTCATTTGTCTTAAAAAGCATTCCTGAGAGGTAGAAGCAGTGTGGTTTCTGGGTCTCCGCAGGCTCAGCGGTGGACCCGCAGAGCGCCAAGACAAGCAGCAACTAGAGTCGCGGAGGCCAAAAACCTGGCACAGCGTCCCATCAACGCTTGATGTTAGCATCACTGCTATGAATATCAAATCAATTACACGATTCTGGAGGGGGGTCTCTAAAATAAGCATTGTAATCTCATCATGTGAGTTGATTAAAGGCTCATGTGCACCCTCAGCCAGACTCTGCACACCCCCAACCTCAGTTGTTTTGGTAATATTCCCAGGGAGGAAGATAGCCAACCCCTGCACACAGCAGCATCATTCCCATGGGGATGTGGTTTGCATCTTGTATATCCAGTATAGCCAAGAGCATCATGGAAACCCTGGCAACCATTGAGCTATCTGTCGTGGCCAGGTGTTTTTTTTTAGACAAAGGCAATTAGCAGGAACTTGAATGCTTGTTTCCTTCTTCGCTGAAAAAAGATTTCAAACAATTCTCCCAAAACAGATGGCAGAGACTTTTATCACCTTTGGAATAACACAAGAATATATTTTAGATTTTCACAGCTCTGTTGATTGTGGTTCCCTCAGCTGCATCCTCTGCAACTTCTGTTTTCCCCTCTGTGTACATGCAGCAGCTGGCAATGTTCAAAATTGTCATGGCCCCTGGTTTGCAGGCAGAACAAAATTACCTGGTTGGCCATAGGAGGGGAGGCGGGAGTAAATAAAGTCAGACACAGCGTCCTTAAATCTATCTAAGAGCAGTCTGTCTGCCTTAATTTAAAAGTTAAAAGTCTTATTTATTACAAATGTTGCATTTTGGTTTAGACTTAAGCTACCACTTCAGTTCTCATATTTAAAAAGGCTGGTGAAACTTTCTCCAAGAACATGCAGCACATGCTCTTGCAATCAGTCCTGATTGAGAAAATAGTGTTTTAATGGAAAACGGGCTCACTATAGTCCACATTACAATCAAGCAACTACTTAATAGCTGCCACTTCAATGATAATCATTGATTATATCAGCAACAGTAAACGGAGATGAACTATTTTAAGTCTGGCTGCAATTAGATTATTTTCCTAAAGTAACCTATAGGAATGGAGATTATCGGCTCTTAGAATGAAAGACAAGTAGACAGCGACATGTTCTCAGTGCGTTCTTCTTACATTATTTCTCGCAAAAAACAGTTTTGTCCGTTTCAAAGTGTTTCTTTCTCATGGGTTGACAAGAGAGCACACCTAATCTTACCACCTGTCCAGCCCCCTGCAATATTCTCTGGCAGAGGCTCGGTACTCACAGGTCATTATCTGTCTCAGTGCGGGTCTTCTGCTGCCGCCGATGGACCATGAAAACAGTAACAGCCACGCCGACGATGAGTCCAATGGCAACGACACCTCCAAGGATCCCAATAACACCACCTGGGGGACCCTGCGGCATTGGTTTCTCTGCAGACAGGAGGAGAAATAACGTGTCAGTATAGGTGCTTGTTGAGTAATTGATGCGGCTGGGTTGAACTTGAAAAAAAAAAAAAATCTAACAGCAGCGAGGACAAAGAAACACTAATACTACATCTCAATGATGTCTCCTTGAAGGAACATGAGGTTTTTGTTTTTGCAATAAATCACAAACATTTTGGACATACTTCAGCAACTGGTTAAAAATATTTCAAAATGAAAGCAGCAATGCATCCAAAAATAAGACAGAAACAATAGACTATTGTAAAAGGAAAATCTTTAAAAGACATTTGACATGGCATTTGCCAGGCCTGAAGCTTTCTGTCATAAAACACATCCAAACACTATTTTCAGAGACATATTTAAGATGAGACCATTGTCCTGCTCACCCTGGCACTGCATGAATACCACACAGTTGTGGTCACTCAGAAGCTGCTGCTGCATTTCTAATGTGTACTCCATCAAGTGTTCAAAAAGAGTCTAAATTGGCTTGGATTTGACTGTGAACCTAAATGCACTCTTAAGAGAACGACAAAGCTATTATATTTCAAAGTTCTTGCCAGCAGGGGGTAATGAATGCAAAAATATATTTCCAGCATTTCAGAGAAAGAATGTGTGCGGTTTCCAAAGTAAAACAATCTACTTAATTCAGTTGAGAGCAAAACATGGAAAAATTAGTCTACAAGTGACTCTCAAATGACACAACGGTTTAAGTCAGTAAAGACTGCAGATTGTTGATGTTACTCTCTCTGCACTGTGTTCACTCCAGTCGCCTGTGTGTACATAAAACCAAGGCTATCAACTTAAAAAGGCATGGGGATGGCAGAGAAAAAATAAAATGCAAGACACTGATGAAACCTGTTTTTTAAGAACTGCAACGGGCTACAATCATCTCCTAAACTTAATTTTTTGGAAGTGTCTCTGAGAGCCAATCTCTGGAAGTGTCTTTGAGAGTTTTCAAAGTGACTGTCAAAATAAATCTGTGACCAGTGAACATCTGACACTGGAGGAAATTTGGGAAAATAAATACTTTCTGATGCCAGCATATAGTTGCTTTAGCTGGATGCATTGCAAGAAATTATGTGCTTTGAAATCAACGTCTTTTCTTTGTGAAGGAGCCTGCTGATTTGATGCTTTTACATCTGGTATCAACAATGAATCATCCTGTATGAGATCAGAATACATCAAAATGTAATTTATCTGTTGTCACACAGATAAAAAGGTAAATTACTGCAGGTCCCATGTGAACCTCTTTCTTGAGTCCCAACTGATATCAGGTATTACTGAAATAGGACAGTCATTGCTCATAATGGAGCTTTTATTTTCTGAAGGCAAACAGCACTGGCATCTGTTTTCTTCGACAAGAGCAGTTAAAGCTGTCCTTTTTAAGACAGGCCAGGGACCAATCAATGGCTGTGAGCCTGTTGTGATGGGATACTGCAAATTCTCACCATCTTCCTCTTTGAAAAGGAAAGCCTATCTCCTGCCCTCATGATGTCTCCATTATTATCTGGCCGTCCCTCCCGGTAGTGACAGGACAAGGCCTCACTCCCAGGGGGCCTCTTCTCAACAGCCCCTGCCTGCTTGCTTGATTCAGTGCCCATAATGATGGATACACAGAGGACTGCTTCACATACGGCCACACAATAGCAGGCAAGTTAACCCACCTTGTACCCGACACCCGCTGCCTCAAAGTCAGCGCTCGTGTCGTGTCACGCTGCGGTTGTTGCTGCTGCTCTAATTTTCAATCGTCTGGTACTTAAAAGTCACATCATGTCAAATTTACACACCAAAAGGAAGTAAATAGGTTTTCTCGTGACCACATACACTCCCTGCTTGTGATGCGTTTCAATAAAAACGCTCTGAAGTAGCTTTGAAGACAGAGCGTAAATGTGATCTTGCTGTAGCATGGCAACAGATAAGCTAGAACTCCTACTGTTGTCTCATCGCACTATGTAGTGAAAGCCAGTGGGCTGAATTTCATGGCCCTAATGCAAATGCCAGACACAATAGTCTGTTGTATAACACTAACACACAGAGGAGTGGACTGGATCAGAATGCAATTTCCCTGTTGTGGAGCCTTAGGCACTCAGCACACAGGATTTAGACTGTCACCTCCTAACACATAAAGGTAGGGTGAGCCATCTGGCGCACAGTCTAAGCGCTTTGTCTACTTATTCCATTGCCGGAGAGTCATCAAAAATTAAAGCTTTCCTTTTCGGTACACCAGTTTTACATTAAAGCATCCTAATCATCACAATCGTCACATGTATGCCCCCATTTTGGCGAAATGATTTTGCAAAATGTTAGTCTCGCTAGGGCTGGATAGCAGGGAGTGCCTTGGACAGTGTAGAAAAAACGACTTGCGAGCACACTCCGTTACTCTAACACTGTGTACGATAATGCTGAGCCGGGATAATTTTATCACAAAAGCGAGAGCTACCCTCTGAGTCAAGCCCTTCTACAGTATGTGCAGCCAACAACACACCTTCAAATTCAATTAGTCCAAGTAAGATAGTATAACTGTACCAGATAACTGGTGCCTGATGATTCAATTACTGCGGGGAATGTATTTTCAAGGACATGATTTGCTGAGAATTTGGGAACGTGGTGGTAAGACTACAAAGGTAAATTCCATTAAATAAAAGTTCCCAGTTCTGAACATCACTTTTCAGCACACAACACATGGATTGTTGATGACATGAATAGACCTTAAAAAAGCAGTTCTTTGACGAGTGAACTTGAATTCCTGCTGAAACCACTCAAGGACAGAAGCTATTGAAGAATGTGAAGACAAGCGTGGAATTTAGAGTTCAAGTGTGCAGATGTCACGAAGGTTGAGGAAAAATTAGGCGATCTGGCGAGCATGACAGGCAAATGAGTCAGTGACAAATATTCATGCCTGACCTTGGATTGTGTTCACCTCTGTACTGTAGCTTTAATCTTTAGCAGAGACTCATATTTCTGTTGTGTTATTATTCTCTGTCTGTGACTTAGTCCTGTGCAAGCAATCGTTTGGAAATTCCCCCGTGCTGTACACAACAGGCAGTACTACATGAAGAGGGCTTTGCCCTTGTTGTAGAATAAACAGTGGATTGCCAACAGTTATAGGCATGGGGACTGAGTTACTGTATGCAGCAGTTCACACAGCCACCAACAGTGTGAGTACCAACACCAGAACCATCATTATCTCCATTCAGTTTAGTGTTGTAAAACCTGGAGAAGAAAAACGAACATCGTGCTGTTAATAGGAAGAGGAAAACCACTGCACAGCAAAGTCTGAAAACATATAAAGTGGTAAAAGCAACCACTTTTCAAATAATGAAAAAATGAGTGTAGTAATTTTATATATACGTTATAGCTAACTGTTCCGAAGGAGCATGCTCTTTTCTGGGAAAGCTTCTCTGTTCCACAGGAAATTATCCTTTTTCTGCTCACAAAGGACTACAACAGCAGTTTGTTTGGACTATGTACTGCATTATATATAAGAGGTGGTGTACTGAGCTTTAGTACAGTTTTGCTGTAGTATTTCCATTTTACGCTGTACTCACGTCTACAACGCTTCTATATTTCAATGGGAAAAATGCAAAACTCTGTACTTTTTTTAATCCATTTTACTGATAATAGCCTAATTATTATATATGTTTTACTTGAGCAGCAACAAGGAACTTTCATTTTTTTGCTGATTCTGGCCACCTCTGTGGACAAAAGCAGTAGTGTTTCGACCACCTTGTTGATTTCAAGAAGAATTAATCTGACAAAATGAATAATAACTATGGAAATAGCCAATGTTCTTGCTGATTGTCTCGTGTGCTTATGTAGGTCATCCAGAGGCATCAGTAATACATTGAGACTGGTTCATAACCAATGAAAAACTCCTTGTTCTAGGTTTAAGTAAATATTTGAATAAAAGGCTTTCACCTGCAATGGACTATTTATAGAATGTGGTATTGCTTCTGGAAGCTACATTTATCAATTTTAAAAACTGTATCGCCTTACAAACTTCTTCTAACTCACATTTTAGCCTAAAATGGTCTGCTCTCGTGTCTAGAAGATACAGCGCAACATTATCATCTAATTGGAGTTGTGTTTATTGCCACCTGATGGCTGTAAGTGCTGTATTCACTCTCCTTTTGCTCTGTTTCGGCTTCCACCATGACCAGTCCTAGCTGGTCACTATATTTGTCTGGCGTTTGGTGTGGGGCAGTTAGTGCACACATTCTTATCAGAGTTTCTGAAGACCTGCCAGAATGTGTATTAAATGTGTGCATGATAAAACCAAAATGATTAGGAAAAACAGGTTAAAAAAAAACTGACTGAAGCAGCAAAATCTTGTGTTAATTTGCTGCGAATGTCATTTGACTCTATCAAATATGTTGATTATGAATTAAGTAAATTATCCGTGCACTTCTTCCACCACTGATAAGAAGGTAAAACAAAGGTAAAAATCCACACAGAGCTTACTCCTGTATAGCATTTAAAGCAAAACATGACCTCTTATCATAAAGGTGTCACCAAAATCAAGAAACACACCAAACCCTAAAGAAACAAGTTAAGTATAAAATCAAATAACCCTTTGACCTCCTTTGACTCTTAACCTGTGGAAAACCTGCATAAAATCTGACCAAACTCTATTGAGTAAAGGCTGTTGTTCAAATATGTCTTGTCGCCGCCACTGAAAGATTGCTATTGATTTTCAATAAGTGTAATGCACCCATCCATGCAGCGGCTCTCTCTGTGCTGTCAGTCCACCACTGTGGCACATCTGAGCTGACAGACTTGACCTTGGCTTTTTGTGGCTGCAGCTCCCTCTGAGGTGGCGGCTATCTTCATTCTTGTCACATCTACTCCCCAGTGTTCATTGAGCTGCACCAGATGTATGAGCTGTTGTTGTTTTTCTCTGCTGCACAGAACATCCAAACATAGTACCATCACAGCCTGCACGTGGTCCTCCATCAGCTTTGATAGGCTTTGTGGCATTACGTTTATGTCAGCCGGTAGCCCCACGGAGAATCAAATTTCCCTGACAATCCATCAAGAGGGCTTCATTGGCTGAGTGAAACTTCCACCCAGCAGGTTACTCTGTTTGCTGCACAGTTCAGACGTGCAGCCAGCCAGAGGTCTCATGGGATTTAGGGGACAGGGTGAATAAGTGCTTTTGCATGTGATTATTACTTATTCATTCCTCAGGCAGAGCCTACAGATGTATATGAATTCTCCCAGTAGGGGGTGGTTACTACAAAGAGAAGATCTGGCAACATTTTTTATGGAGCAAAAGCAACTGATCAGTTGAAGCTGAGGCCTGAAAATTGATTTCTTCCTCGCTGCTGCTTGTGGCCCTTTTTGAATAAATGTCAACTACAAGCAGAGTGACACAGCAATTTCAGCGTCTGGACCGTCCAAATATACGAAAACAGTGTAATCTCAAGCGCCAGCTGTACTCAATAGCCAAAACATGTGGGCCTCTAGTGTTACCAGTCTCCCATAGAACAGGTTAGTCACACATACCGGAGCAGGAAGAGTTCAGGTGAGAGGCCAAAGGGTGAGCAGTCTCCAGCTGGAGCAGGCTTTGCCCACTCCAAATCCAATCTGTCACAGAATGCAGCAATGCAGGATTTAAATGGAAACAGGTTTTTCTCAGCAGATCACTGCCATGTACCTGCTGAGGCCTGGTGTGGTTCATCAAACACTGGCATAGGGAAGACAATTCACAGCTTAATGATGTCTTTAAATGTAGAGTCACCCCTGGCAGTCTGACAAAAAGACCGTAAAAAGGAAGTGTATAGAAAGCCTGAAACTATAAGGAATCACACCGATAGTATTAAGAGGACATTTGTATGGTGGCGCTTTGTAAAAATGTTCCAGTCATAAGTCTGATCATATTCCAAGAATGGATGTGGCTCCTGGCGCTCTCCCTCTCTCCCATCAGAAATTGTAATTGCTATCTCCTCCACAGGGGCCATAATACTTTCCAGCAATACTGGGGAGTTTTCAAGTGGACAGATTGAGAGTCTGGCTACTAACCCACGCCAGCTCCACACCACCAATGCCAGTCTGAGATGGCCACCTGTTCCAAATACCACAGTGACTGGTTTTCTACCTTAGCTTGCACAAGTCACCAGTCGACCAGCAGAGTGAAACAGTCAAGGTGTCTGGTTGCTTTTATCTCTCTATTCATGAGTTGTACAGCTACCTTATGTGGAAGTAAATGCCCAGGCTGTTAGTAATTTATCTAGAGGAGGTTTTTTTTCAACCCTTTTTCCACACTGGGTAAATGCTGCAGGCCCCAATAAAGAGAAAGAAATGTGGTTTAATGGAGTTCATAAATCTGTATTTCATGCTGCCAACTCCAAGCGGCACATGCTGTTTCGTCTCCTTCTTCAACCCCGCCCCGAGTTGGTAATCTTGTTAAAGTTCAATGTTTCCAGAGCTGTCTCCTCTGGGAGCTGGGGGCTCCTGATGTCATCCTCGTCCTTTTCCACAGTAGTTTACCCTCTGGAGAGGTCTGCACCTAGATTCACACTGATGGTCTGTTTCTGCACCACCTCTCAGACCCGATGTGTCAAAACGGAGATGGGGGTTTGAAGTGATGGGTGCAGGGGGAATGTGATGGTCGCTGATTGCTGTTCTACATCGCTCCACAGAGGGCAGCACTTCATTAAACACAAATTGTTAACACATGGGATGTGTTTATTAAGATGAAACCAAGCCCATTATGAAGTTAACTGTCTTGGACCTGCTGGGCCACCATGAAAAACACCTGAGCCCAGAGTGCAACATAATATCATAGTCATTTTTATTTTGTTTTTATCGTATTTGTTATTTTGTTCAGTTTTTTTATTTTTTCAGACAGCCACTTGCAATTAAGAAACAAATCTCGCCTAATGGATGGATGTCACTGCATGGATGAATAAATGCCTGCTGAGCCATTCTGTTTCACTTTATAGCCTCCTCCATTCCTGTGTAAACATTTTGTGACTCAATGGTACGTTAAGGCAATCTGGGGAAGTAATCACGAGCCCTCAATAATAATAAAAAAAAACACTTAGCATGTTTCCATGCTTAAACAGACGACACTCAACGTCAACGCGGCGAGCTGGGGATCTCCATGTAACCACGCACACATCAGCTGGAAGTGTCTGGTGCACCGCTGAGTCCGGCGGGGTAGATGAAGCGACGACAAGCGGCACCAAAGCCCCTGTCAATGAATATGAGATTGCAGGCTGCCAAGCTGATGCTGATGCTGTCATGAGGTATTACCTCCTGTGACAGCCTAAATAACAACAGTTCTAATTAAAGAATGATTGGAATGGGTGGACCACTGCCTCCTAATGGGGGAATAAACCGCAACATCGCTCCAGGAAGTGAATTGCACTCATTTATTAACTTCAGGAAGCCGGTAGCTGCTGTCAAGATGTAATAGCTTACTTTAAAAGCTACATAACTTTCCATCCATTCTGCCCACTGGCCCGTTCACTCCAGCACTTTAATTATAAAAAAATAAAAAAATATAAACCTATACCAGTATTAAATACAGTAGATTGTCCAATAGGCTGCTGTTTTTCTCTTTTATGACGGGGGGTGGGGGGGTGTACAGTAACTCCACTGCAGTTTCCTCAGTCGTGCATCACCACTAATCTGAAAACTAGCTTTGGCTTCATAAAAAGAGCTGGCCAGGCAGTGTCGGTGATAGGGCTCCCAGTCTCTTGCTCTCAATCCCTTTCATGCCCCAGCTGAACTCCTCTATGTATTGAATGTTAATTTAATGGCAGCTCCCAGCTCTAAACTGGAGAAACCGCAGTGCTTATACAGATCTGTACCCTCGTCTCCACCTCGTCCTCCCTCTCTCCTACCTTCTTCTCCGCATAAGCAAAATTACTTCTCAGTGTCTCTCTCTGGCAAGCGCCGTGAGGTCACGGCTGTAATTTCCTTTGCCTGGTTAAAAGCTGACAGAGTAACGGACCCAGTCAGTCTGGATATGTTCGAGAGCAGGTTTTCAATTTAGCAACACTTGGGCTGGTGAGTCTGCAGATCCCATCCCAAAGGCCGGCCACTTTTACTGCCCCCGCTGCTAAGCATGTGTGTCATCTAAAGCACAGTGCACACTCAAATGTATTCAAATAACCTCTGTGGGTTTGAGTATTAGATCTGAAATACAATATATTTATATTCCTGGACTGGACTGTTTGTGTTCTCTCTGGAAAATTACCATTGATTCTTTTATACCTGCTGGCAGACCGCTGGATTTAAGTGCAGGAATATGAATTCACTCTTCAATATTCATTTCTAAAGCACCTCTCTCTTGTCTGACATTTTGATTTTGTATTTCCCCTCCACTGAATCTTTGTCTCAGTGTATCTGTCATCAGCTGCCCTGTTTGTCTTTTAGTGGTTATAACTTGCATTTTAAGAGCTTTTTGGATGTATCCATACAGGGTGTCTGCAGGGTCTTAAAAGTCTTTAGTGTCTAAATTCCAATTATCAGAATTTTAGGGCTTGTCTTAAATATGATTTTGACAGGCCCTAAAAATTGGATTAATGAAGTTAACATTACGTATATAAAGTTGCATTTTTCATTCTGGCTTTTAAATGTTTTTGGGAAAAATTCATATCCTTTGTACTTTTTTTGCCAGTATGCGCATAAAATAGGTCTTAAATAACATTCATAATGGTCTTAAAAAGGTCTTTAAAAGTCTTTAATGTAACCTGTTGAAACCTGCAGAAACCCTGAATAAATCCAACCCAGTTGTGTACACAACTGCAAATCTGAGGAATGATGTCAAATGTCAAATAATGAATCTGAATCTCCTGATGAAGATTATATTCTAATAACATCTGGTGATTAAGAATACTTTGTCATTACACTGACACTCTTAATAACACTGGTAGATTAATTTTTGACAGGGTTATTGTCATCTACACAGACACATAAAGTCATCAAGTTCATTACTCAAATCGTTATCCAAGTCTTAATTAGAAATCACCTAAATGTTGTGATTGATCACGTAATATGTTCAAAAGTTGAGTCAAAAGTTTGTGACAAACAGTCGCCTCCATGAATCAACCTGGTTTACACGTATAACTCTGAATTCTCGTATATTCCATATCTAACAGAAGCTATCATACACCTCTCCTGTGTTTAGTATTTTTAGATTCATCATATACTTACTAACCTTCTTTCTTCTTTCTCACCTTCAACCTGTAAATTATTGCTGTTATTTTCGGTCCCATCTGCAACACTGTTGTACGCAACGCAAAATAAATGGGTCAAAAGAATGCACAAATCTAATTAAGGGTTGGTCAAAGGTCGATAAAAACTCCAAATAAAATATAACTAACTCTTGAATTGACAATGCAAAGCGACCTGCAACCTCTCCTAAGGCCACGACTACTTCCTACTTTTTAGGAAAATAAGACAAAGCTCCTTGGAGACTCAACAGATGACCATCTCAGAGATAACCATCTTGTCTGTCTTCATCACTTCAGAGCAGAAACAGAAGTAAACAAACATGTCCTCCAACATTGCAAGACCTGTCTGCTGATACTTTTACAAGTTTGGTTTGGAAGGTAGAAAAATCTTTTAAACATGAAAATCTTTGGACATGAATATGTATAAAAAGTAATGAGTATGTAACTGTGAACCATTCATGTTTTCTGAAAAGAAGTCTTCCTCAAGCAAAATGGATGTCTCATTGCCAATTTCTGAACAAAAGTAGCATCTTCACAAAAACTCATAAAGGCTCTGGAGGGCGGCAGCACATTTCCTCAAATGATTCATGGCCGACAGTAATCTAACACATTAATGATGTTGTACTAGACGAACCCTTACTTCACCCCATTTATATTTTTAGGATTCAACATTATCTGTTCTCTGTTCAGAAGCTTATTCCAATGCAGACTATAAAATAGTGCAGAAATACCTTCAGAGGACATAATGCACTCAAAAACAGGAACATGTGTTTGATAACTAACATGTATGGTAACCATTCCGTCTTGTCTAAAAGTAATTTAATTTGCACAGCAATCAAATCAAGTACAAAATAACAAACCCTAACCCTAACCCTAACATTTGTGGTGGCTATAGTATGTTGATTGGTGGCTTTACTGCTGGTTATTTAGCTCATATAGATCATCCATACAGTACTTTTTTGGAGTCGTGATTAGAGCTTAAGAGAAGACTGCTCTCGTGTCATTTTAACCTGAATGTGGAACCAAATCTACAGACTGCTTAGTGGAAATAAATAAAGACAAATACCACAACAGTTTACATATTTAAACCTCTATTTGTTGGAAGATTACTTTATATAAGGCTTTAGAAATAATGAATTTCACAATTAATACCTTGAATAAAATGATCTATTATGACTCACAAAACAAACTGAACATCTGTGTTTGCCTGAATCAGACTCTGGATGATGTTCTAGGTATAAAAAAACATGTTACGTTAATCATAATAGTGCTACATCACTCAACTCTGTGTGAGTTAAGGGGGGAAAACATCTAAAAATATGCTCTCTGCCAACAAAATCAGCACACTCTTCACAGTTAACGGATAGGTACGAGGCTGTTAGATGACATCGCATATTGCAGTTTCCTGTTTCTGTCTGTAGGGGAGACGTGCTCATGCTCACATACATTGATCATAGGCAAAACACAACTTCTCACCTGGTTTTGAAGGAAAACTTAAGCTTGAAACCTCCTATCTATATTCCCATGGAAAAACAATCAATATGCAGTGAATATAATGGCTGGAAGTGAGCCAGAACAACAATTACACTGGTAAGCACAACTTCCCTGCTGCTTGACTGGAATGCAGATTCCACAGACTGGCACTAATGTGCAGTTCATTGTGGTTTATGGAAAGCCAGGTTGCTATAAGGACTCCACAATTGGTTGTTTCGACAGTGCTTGAGATTTCAGGCAAACATTTCAGTGAAAACATGTTGCGGCACCAATGTGCAGCACTCATGGTGGAGGGAGCAATCGATGGATGGATGAAATGCTTTCATGCGGGATTCCTTGCTCCCACAGAGAAGAAAGCTAAAGAGAATAACACAGTATGGGTGCATACTGAATTTTCCAAGTGAAAATAAACCCCTTAAAATTCACACAGGGGATTCTCTGAATCTCAACAATCCCCACCTCCACTGCTAAGAAAATACATTTATGTCACCAATCTGTTATTGTCTCAAAGTGAAATCCCCAAATGAAGCTGAAATCTGTATTCTGATATGAGAAAAGGAACACAAGTGTATCCGACTGTGCTGACGCAGCAAAGAATGACCACTGGGACATATATGACCCATTACCACAAGCCGCAATTTTATGGCTATTACAGTCAATGAGGAGGAGAGCTATTCGAGATTTCTGCCATGAAGGTCAGCCAACAAAATCACTGAGCAATCTCAGCAGAGGATTTAAGTCTCCTTCTATTCATATTGAAATTGAGATGGTATTTAAAAGAAAGATAGGACCACAAAATTGAGCATTTAAGAATATTTTTACTTCACTCTGCTGTATTATTATGCACTGGTATGCTAGTATGCATGCATATTTCCCTTTGACAAGCAAACTGATTTTGTAAGGGCAGAGGGCTAATATAAACCTGTCCTGCCCTCTGAAGTCTGGCTCAGGTTTTAAAGTTAAAAGAAGGAGATATGTCCTCTTCACGACAGACAAGAGAAAAATCACTCTTCTCACTCACAGACATTGCCTGAACTTAGATCTGCTTTAGACCACGTAACAGGGGTGACTATTGAGATTCTGCACGCATACCATCACCCCGTCCCCCAGCCAAGTGCAGCTCTGCTTGGAGCACACACTGCTTAGACAGACACCAGAGTTTCAAAGGCATTTCATCGAGCTGCCGAGGCTACTTACTTCCACCGCTAAATACTGCCGGGGAATCTCAAGACTCTGCTGTGGTCACTGAAAATGATCTGTGGTGGGAAATCTGTGAGGGGAAAGAGCACGAGGAGAAGAAAAAAAAAAAAAGACCCTCCAAAGAAATTAAAGTTGTGCAAGTCTTGTGCAACAAAATCAGTGCAGTCGAGGAAAAATGCATTTTTTTGTACATCTGTTCAATTACCTCTAGCTAGAGAAAATGAGAAATTTGGGTGCGTTATAGAGGATAGATTTGTCCTTGTTTTGATGCAAGTGCATATAAGTCTCAAAAATGTGCTCAAACATGCAAACACAGAGTGGAAGAAAAAAAACAACTCCTCCCATTGTACAGGATGGTTTAAAGGATAGCAAGCGCTACCAGGTTTAAACATTTACACATTTGCCTTCTTTGGACTCAGTTTGTTACTTCTGGAAACCGCTCAGTTGTGGCAAAAGAAAAAGAAAGAAAGAGAGAAAAAAAAAGTCAATACGACGCAGTAAAAACATACTTTATTATTCTCCAAGAGCCCAGGAAACACACACACAGTTCCTCCCAGAATCCAAAGCAAACAAATATAACCTTAACCCTACCTTGACAGCAGCGACACAGTTCAGTTAAGTCCATCAAGACTGAATAAAGGTTTAGACGTGTGATGATTTCTCACATCACAGCTTCTTATTTCATTTCAAGGAAAGAAGAGACATTCTTTTTCCTATTGCTTATGCAGACTGTAAAATGTGCCACTTCAGTAAGCAAGTTATGACGATGCTGTATGTATTGTTACTGTCTGGGTTCAAAATACATGCCATGCTTCAAATAACACCGCTGTCAGAGTGTGTGGCAACTGAAAACAATGGCTAATCTTATTGAAAAACTCTTGAATTATATGCAATGAAGCACCTCAGACACTGAAGACAAAGGCTGACACAAAGTCAAGAGCCCTACTTTGTGTGCTTGTTTGTACAGTCTGGGCTTGTACACGTCTCACAACTTGTTATGCCTTGACACTGCATTAATTACAGATCAGAGTGTTGCCACCAACCATCTTCATTGTGAGAGGAGATGATGAACACAACAGCAAAGTGGGTCTTTGACTGGTAATCGTGTAGGAATCAGGGGAAACTGCATTGGAGACAAGTCGCTAAATGGCCCCATCCACAAAGTGCTACCATGTGGAGGTTTGCGGTACTATTCACAACCAAATGTTTCTTTGTTCAGTTTCAGTGGAGCTGCAACAGTGTAATTTCAAGGCGGATTGGAAGCGAGGACCCCGGTGGGCAACTTGTTTCAAAAACCAGATGCACAGATGATCCAATCAGTCTAGATGGATATTTGTTTTTGTGAAGCGGAGGTTCTAAATTTGCTCCTGAAAACAGAAATGGCTATATAAATACCATTAGACCTGAAGGAATACTGTTTTTCTCAATTTTAGTATGATCTTCTATTGCCTTTTCACCAGGTTTAACAGGCCTGAATGTCATATTGAGCCGATAAAAGCAGTAATGAAAAGCACCAATGCCTCTCAATATATTGCACTAATCACTGACTATTTGAAACCAATCAAAATATGTTGTGACACACAAAAAAAACTGTTACTAATGGCACTCTGGCTGCTGTTACATTCACTTCTTCTATGTGTGAATTTATTGTATTGGCAATAGTTTGGTTGGATGGTTGATCTTGTGTGTGTTCAGCATTATGCCACACGGCCACATCTGAGAGCTTCTTTCTGTCCATGTTAAAGACATTTGAAATAATTTCCTGCCCTTTAAAGGTTTATCTCAAACAAATCACAAAAACATATTTTCTGAAGGTGAAGTCACTCATGTTATTTGTTCAAATTTGACCACCATGCTGTGGTCTGTCTTTTTCTCCCAAAACATCCAAAAAACAGCCAATGTACCAACTGTTCAAGTGTTGTAGTTAGCTTGCCTTTTGTGCACCGAAGACGAATCCTAGAACTCCCCATGAACTCCAGTTTGTTCTGTTATTTACGTCCAGCCTCTCTTCTATTTTCTCTGGTCTTAGTGCGTCATGAAGTGGAGTCAAAGAGCATCAGGAAAGCGCTAAAGTTGAAACTTTTTCAACTAACAAGGATGGGTCTTGGCCTCAATCTGGACTGCCTTGGGCCACTTTCTGTTGTAGTGTCTATACAACAACAAATTGCATCATGTTTTACCCCTTTACTGACCCCTAGAGGTATATTTAGCCATGTAGTTAAACATATCAAACATATTCTGCCATCGCAAAACCTTTTTTTTCAGCTTAAATGGTCAAAAAATTACAATTAAAAAATTACAATTAAAAAACTCCCATTTTTCCCATTGACAGTATATATTTGTGATTGACAGGTGATTCTAAATTAGACCTAGGCAGTGCTGATCAAATAGGAATCTGTTACAGCATTGCCTATTTCTCACCTAACATTGTTTCACAAACATATTTTAGTGTACTGTTTAGCTGTAGTAACTCGCCTGTGTGTGACCAGGCAAGCCGCCATTGTTTCCCGCTATGGACGAGTTGAAACTGTGCAGTACGACGACTTCGCTGGCTAAATCTAACTGTCATGGCGACGACCATGACACCAAACTCAAGGCTTCAAAACGGTACTCCACAAACCAATGGATGATGTCCCGATTCCTGAAGCAATGATCTGTTTACTGACATCACTTGTTTTTCCCATCAAAGCTTCCATTACTGTCATTGTATTGGGCTAACTCAAAAATACCCATCAAAATCTTCTCGTAAAGAAGTAGGAGTAAGTGAGAAATGTTTGTTGTGCTTTGGGTGAACTGACCCTTTAAAATCCCCACTACACCTCTCTGTTTTACGACTCAAAGGACCATTGACTTTCAGAGTGTGGCTCGATGATTAATCTTAACAACAGAGGGACAGATAGAGAAGCTACGGTAAGTTCCAGTTAGGCTCACCGCTCACTGTCTACTGATCTCTTTCAAACAACTTGATTGCTCCTGTTGGATTATCTGGTGGATGTGCGACAGCAAGAACACAACTGTGTGAACCCGTGTGCGCAATGTGCATGCAAGTGTGTGTTTTAATTAAAGTTTGAGAAGGACTGGGAAAAGTTTAATTTAGCAAAGGCAGGGTGAAAAATTGTCTCGTTTTCTTGTCTTCATTTCTGTGTCGTTTCTTATCTTCCTTTAAGCTCGGCCACTGCACAGGTTATCTCCAAATTACCAACAGAACTCATTTATTCTTCAATTGAATTAGGTCCTAGAGAGAAGGCCTGCACAACCATCTCTCCTTTATAAAACAACCCACCAGCAGTGTCTATCCGCAGCTACAATGATTAGACCGCAGCGTGACCTGGATCAAACGCCTCAATCAGACACTCTGCTTGTTCACTCTTTTCTCTCTCTTTGTCTCTCTAACAATTCTCTCTCCTCTCAGTCTTTCTCTTCCGGAGAGTCTTGACAACAGTGACGTCAGATTTTTGAAGAATACGTCCCGCGTCGCACAACACTCATAATGTTTATAAAAACAGTGTAAAACTGCAACTGCAGATGCCACGTGAGATTTAATTAGGTTTTCTCTCATTGCTCCGAGGTATTCATAGAAACAGTTGCACGTGTTTTCAGTACAGGTAAAACAGGAGTACATTTGCAAAATGGCACAATGCATGCTTAGTGTAAGTATAAATATATTCTCAAAACCGTTAACAAAATCACAAAATACAGTTTAAAAACACAATACTATAATAAAAAATAAAAATAAACCACATTTAAGGCAGCAAAGAAATAAAAAACAAGCTTTATATTTCAAAGACAGAACTTCAAACCATAATTTCACACCTGCAGTCATTTAGCAGGGATACAAAACAAGTCTGCAGTTCATTTTTACTGTAATTTATGTCAAGCCATAGATCTTCATACACATTAGACCTATTGTTCTTCCTTGTTTGACTTATTGTTTAAAAAAAAATAATGTGACCAATCCAACCAGTGACTGTGACCTAGACATGAGATTTATGTTAGTATTGTAGAAGCTGGAAATAACTCTTAATTGCATTAAAGGTAAGCAGAGCAGAGAAGATAAATGACCTCTAAAACCTCTGACGGAAACTCATATTGTCCCAAGGTATGAAAGCTGAAATGAAAGCTGAATGAGTGTTGTCTCTCCACAACTTTTTCCTCCTTAACATCCACAGTCCCCTGCTCCCATTTCTCTTTTCGGACAAAAGTGACCAATCTGATGTGTCCCTTTACATCTTCCTGCTTATAAAATTAAAGGTTTTCTATCTGCATGTTCACACACAGCCATGGGCCAACACAGCTGCAACTGATTTACGTTAATTGGGACAAAGCTTGAGTGAATTAAACTTTTTCCAACCATATTTTCACATGTTTGTTGCCTCAAAAGTAAAGAAAATAGTATGAAGAGAACTATGCTGCCCTCAGATGGGGTTGTATTCACCATGTTCATGAGAAGAGTCCATGAATGCCCCCTTTTGTGGTATTCACAACCTCCGAAGTGGTTATTTTCTGAGAGCTCAGAGTTTATGAGTTTGTGTACACGACATCCCATGTCGTAACCGAGCTCACAAGTTCTATTTGAAGGCAGCATTGGATATGAGTGAGAATTCAATAAATGCATTTGAAGTTGTAATTGCTGCATTTGCAGAAGAAAGGGGGAGAAACACATCGAGTGCTTAAACAGCGTAGTAGACAGTCCGACCAGGTGAGACAAAACTCCAGCTTTAGAGCTGTTTTCCAGTTTATACATTTATTAGACAGCGCTTTTATAAAAACATACAGTTTTTTATCTAGAGAACTTTCCAGAGAATTAAAAATCTACCTTACAAATCAAAAGGAGCAAGAGGAAACACTGGCTACTACATTTATTGAAGTATCCCGAAATTCATTATTTTGGAAGGAACTAGCCAGAGTAAGTAGCTGAGATGTATTTATTTTCAGTGAGTAACGCAAGTAAAGCATCTGTAGATATAAACGGCCCATTCTAAGGTAACAACAACATAGCAATTCTTAAATTCAGTTGATTATACACTATTGAAATATACCTCTGAATATTATATTCCATTTCTGCCAGTAGAGCTGCTGCTAGGGGGCAGAGGAACTGCACATGTGTTTGGAGTTGTGTTTCACTTGATGAACAAGTCTGCTTAAATAAATATCTGGTTCCACTTTCTTCACCAGCTAGCACAGTGGTCTAACTTTGCCTGCTGTTAGGTGCTGGGAAGGTGATGGTGTAGGTGGTACCTGAGATTTGTGAGGTTTGTGACAGCAGTGACATTGAACCAGACAGTAAATTTGAAGGCTGTAAAACAAAAGCAATGAGCAGAAAGAGGCTAAAAAGTCCCATAGAGCTTTGAGAACAGAGAGATAATTCTCTGTGGGATCATAATGCAAGCAATCCCTTTCACATTAATCATTTCATTCATTGCTCGAAAAAATATTGCTTCCTCTTCTTCACATATAATTATAACATTAGTGGAGTTTTAATGTAACTTGGCATGTTAGCCAGAAGAAACTGTGGTTCTTTGGCTCCACCCACTGTGGTTTCGCCCAACCAATAAGATTGTTTGTGCCTTGTGAGAACTGTTTGTATAATTAAACCCCCACTTGGCGGGTAGTTCTGTGTACACCATATATTGCTTTACAAATATTGCTTTAGATTTATTCCTACAGTATCTATTGCCTGAGAGACGTCTTGTCTTTGATGATTGCTTCTCTCCCTTCCTCTCCCCTCTCCCCCCGCTCCTACATCTGCTTTCATTTTTCTCTGTGTGTATGACAAACAGCAAAGAAATTCCAAACTGTGGTCGTCTTAAGCCAGCAGCCCCTCCTCCAGCTTTCTCTTGGCAGGATGGCTCGTGTCTCACATTTAATCATGAGTGCTTTGCCAGGCAGCTGGGCCTGAGGGAGATTCAGTAGGGGAACAGTAGAAACCTGATCTGGTGAGGCAGGCAGCGTACAGTTAAACCTCTCCATAAAGACCCAGGAGCCAGGCCATAACAACACAATCATGATAGTTTTACCAGAGAAACAACAGGGTCTGACTTGTTTTTGGTCAGTGGCATCGAATCAGAAGAAAGTGGCAAAAAACACACACACAGAAAGTTTAGAAAAGCATCAGGAGCACTTTTCATGGCAAATTAATTGAACAGATGGAGGATGGAAACGTCATTCTCTCTGCATGCTGTCCCCTCATTTTTAAAACATTTTCCACAAAGAATATGACTCTTGTCTAGTGAATGAAAATAAAAACATTGCCAAGACATGTGTGATCTATTAAGCTGACCAAATTTAAAGCCCCACCAGTGGCCAGCCCCACATCACAGTGTCCAACATTCTCATTCACATCCATCCTGTATAATTGCATCCTCAAAAAGAATGCTTTAAGGGAACAGATAATTGAGTGGCACATGAAGCTAATCATTTCTGCAGAGTCTCTCGAGGGCATCGGGAGTGAAAAACTCTTTATCTTGCAAGTCTCAAAGGAGAACCTTCCCCTTAATCTCACTCTGGACTCAAAGAGAAGGGCATTATAATGATGGCCACCAATCTTCCTCTTTTTAGTCCATCAAGTATTCCTCCCCGACTATGCTATAAAAGCACAGAAGTAGTCTCTCTGATGTCAACCAAGGACTGAAATATTTGGAAGGTTTAATTTTACTCTTCATTGACGTCTTGGCAGTGGCTGAAGCAACTGAAAAGTCAAAATTTAGTAAACGGAGAGGAAGTTGAGCTGAGGTGAGACAAATCAGCAGCTGATTGACCGAGACGCCTGTCAATCTCACAGAACACGCCCCAAAGCATATTTATCTTCAAACCTTAATATCCCCTTAATTCACCACAGAGACATGTTATCAAGGGGGAATTAACTACTAATGGCCTCCCTGCTTGTGGCAAAAATGGATTCACCTTGAATTTTGAGAATCGTTGGATCCACTTGAACTTTTTTTCTGGCTTGAGTTCAATTTTCATTCCACTATTCTTTCTTGGTTGGGACCAATAACTTCCTGGAGTCTCTGCAGGTTGCCTGGCAACAGCTCAGAGCTAAGGTAGTCTGGGACATAACTCCCCATAAAATGGAAAAATTTTGGTTTTAACTCATCAGTTTATATGGAAAAAAAGAAACAAGTGTTAATGTGTTAAGTAGTACTGTAGATTCGTGGGAAGGTAGATTACTGCTGGATAGAGCCAGACTAGCTTTTTCCCATTTCTACCTTTTGTGCTAAGCTAAGCTAACCATCTGCTGTCTGTAGCCTTACAGTATATTCAACAGAGAGATACAAGAGTGGTATCAACCGTCTAATCTCCGTCTGTGCCAGAAAGCAAATAATATTTCCCAAAATGTGTGACTATTCCTTTAAATGTTGCACAACACTAACCTTGAACGTATGCAGGGTTTTGCAGAATCTCCTAATACCAACACACAAAGGGTTGTGAGTGTTTGGGTTTAGAACTTTTGATTGATGCTTAAAAGTTTGCAGCATTTTACAGATTGCTAGAAAATGTATGATTTTCTATAGATTTATAGTAAAAGTCAATGAAATCATGTTCAAATAATGTGCACATGTTAATTACATAAATGCACATGAATGAATTCATTTCAAATCACAAAAAAAAATCACAAACAAATATTTGCAAAGTCTAATCAAAGAGGTTAGTGGTCCTTTTATGGGTCATATAATATGGTGATGCAGTGATCACTTTGCAGTTACAACACCCATTTCTTTCCTATTATTACTATACGGGTTACAACTATTCAAATCAAGCCTTGTCCAGTGAAATTTATAACCACGGCTAGGTTCCAGTGTTTGCCTGTCATGACTCATTAGAGACATCTGTAGTAAGCATGTCATTACCCACTCCTACACCACACAGCTGACAAAACTGTTCCACAGGAGACTTTCAGAACAGACTCTGAGTGGGAGCCATGTTGGCCCGGGCTGGCAGGGGGTGGGAACACCATGTTATTTTTTTTTTAACTTTCACTCAGCAACAATTGAAAGCCACACCGAAGAATCTGAGAAAGACTGAGCCTGAACCATATTTGAATGTCAGCCTAACAAGCACCATGGCACTGGAGACACAGGCTGCCGTCATTATGAGGGCCCTGGATAATTACGGTGCAGTGGGAAAACCACGAGGCAGACAACTCGAATAGAATTTCGATGAAAAGAAAACCTGAGACAGAGATAAGAATGTGGTTGATAAAACAAATGTCTGAAAGAAAAAAACAGTGAAGAATCAATAACTTCATGTGAGAAATATGATTAATTCTAAGCATAAAAGCAATATATTCTGTAAAGTACTACTTAGAGACCACATGATATTGATATTGTCCTTTAAAGGCACTCTTGCAAATGAGGACATTTTATTACACAACCAAATGAGATTGTGCTTAAAGTTGCAACAAAAAACGTGTTCAGAGACAACTGAAAAGGTAAATAAGTGGAAAGTGGTTGACAAAGTCCATTCTCTGTGTTTGGATCCATAATAAAAAAAGTAGTTCTTGTTGCTGTGGGCATTCGCAAGTTGTAGTGATAAACAATTCTATATCTGTGTCTGAATAGGCCCCATTAGCTCTGCTGGGTCCCAAAATGGTGCTGCAAATTCTGAGAAATGCTGAGAAACAAGCTCTGAAATCAGCGCTGTATTCAGAGAAATGGTTTTTAGGCTCACTAACCGACAGGCCTGTCTGAATAATCTCATATTTCTTCCTTTACCCAAAACAAACACACATTGTTCCCAAGGTCCTCATCCGCAGAAATAATGCACACAGTCAGAATTTCACCCAGATCGTTGTTTTGTTTCTGGTTCCCCTCCATCCACGGCTCTCTAAACAGAGCCTACTCTTTGTTTATCCTTTGTCTGGGCAGTTCCAGTCTGAAGAACACAGGCACTGACTGACAATGCCAGCAAATTAAGACTTACAAACTACTCTTTGAAACAAGAGTAAATGTGCTCACGATAGCTCACCACAGACCCCCTCATCGATCAGCTGGAGCGTCAGGAGAAATGGACAAATCCAAACCAACTCCTGCCTTGTTTTCTCTCTTTGCTCCAGCCTGCTGACATTCTACCAAAATCTATCAACATTCGGCTGCTGCATGGAAGACTGCTCATTTTTCAACAGTTTGTCACGAAACAAACATATTCAATAACTTCAATGTCTGGCTGATAAAACAACTACAATCAAAAAGATTATTGTAGTTTTTTAATGAAAAAAGCCAATTATAAAAGATATTCAAGTCAATTTTTTATTGCAGTGCTTCATCACAATCTTGGCTTTATTTTCAATTACTGGAAAATGCCAAATAATCTAAGCTGCTCCTTTTGTTTTGTGGGAATCGCTGTACCAGAACACGATCCGCGGAGAATAATCATGAGAAAGAATATCGATATAATACAAATTCTTTCAAAGCCGAGGCACCGTCCAATGGGGTCACCTCATCTTGACATATAAACTGGCAGTGAAATCATTATGAAGCACTGCCCCTCGTCTTTCACTGTGGCTCTTTCATGTCAGATTATAATGTACCCTGCAAACTTTCAATACCTTTGTAGCATCTGCTTTTTGCAGCAAGTCATGAATTCAATAGAGAAAGGTCCCTCTCTAACACAATAGATCACCTGATTGATGGCCATTCCTGAAAGAACTGCCAGAACAAAACAAGACCCTCTACTCCAATTCCCTTAGAGGCGATGAGTTTTGTCGGGTGTCAAAATGAACAAAAAAGAAAAAGAGAAGCTGATTCATTCTGGCCTGAAAATAGATGACAGGAGAGGACTGCTACAACACGAATGGCAGCACCGCCCCGCAAAAATAAAAGACATCACCTGATGGATGAACAGGCACTTAATTATGAGGTGCGCAAAATCATATCAAGCTCTTCTACAATAAAGCTGCTCAAAGACATTCTGAGGGCTGTTGTCATTCGTACAGGCACATCTGCTCTGGTATAAGTCTTTCTCATGCATAAAAATAATAGCATATGATTACAGAGGGTGGACACAATTACATGAGCAAATGTTCAAAATTATGCAATCTCATACATTAGCACTGTAACAAATGCCATCTACAGTATAAAGCTCATTAATTCTGTTGAGACTGTTCATATGATCATATTATATCATACGTAATTTTCACCAAAATCAACTTTTTGTTTTGATCAATATCCTTCTCCATCGCTATGTTTCTGGCATCAGCAGCCAAGAAAATTTAATCCGACCATTTCCAAAACCTTTAAGTCTTTTTCTTTGTGATAGAGTAGTTAGTGATAGTTTTAATATTAAATATGTGTCATTTAGAAATTATCCCACATACCATCATCTGTTCCCATTAACAGCTCGAACACAAGAGCCACTTCTAAAGCTGATGTCAAAGAGGATGCCAAGGCCAGAATTAATTTCATAAACAAAAACTGGAATAGTCTACCAGATCAGATAGGACGTTTGCCTCTGAAATCATATCTAAGAACTGTGTGAATAATCTTTCTTTCTTTCTTTCTTTCTTTCTTTTCTGTCCTTTCATCCAGTTATTTTTTGTTCATGTCTCTTGTGGAGCTTCTCATTGTGAGGCCTGCAGGTATTTTCAGCCTGCCCTGCGGCTCTGTTCATGAGCTGTCACTGTAGTTTGCATTGTCATTATTTTATAAGCTGAATAAGGCAGCATGATTTTTATTTTAATTAAAGTATGTCACCCAGGCTTTAGTAAATACATTTTACAAGCTCCTGTTAGAAGCAAGTGTTGAAGACTATATTAGCCACTCTGGTCAGGTAGCCAAAAACAAATTCTTGAAGGGCTGGGCAATATGTATAATAATATATTATTATTATAATGCCACTGGCACAAAATAATAAATACACAACTCTTACTTTTGTTAATTTATCTTTGTGTTGCTCCAGGACAAGAAGCAACTTGGTTGAACTGTTTGACCTTTGAGCCATTTAAAAGCTTGTGAAGTATTTGGAAAACACGGCTAAGTACGCAGGTACAAGGATGGGTTTGACTTCTGTCAGTCAAGTCAGATAAGTGATGATGATGAGACACAGGCCTTTCTGTGGTTATCTGGACAGAGGACATGAGTAGAAATGTATCCCACACAACACGCAAACATGTACTTTCACTTTGACAACTACAGTACTACAGTAGAAATCAGTCCTTAAACGTAGAATACCAATACCGCTTCCCCTGTTTTTCTGCACAGCTACATATAAAACAGCAGCATTTAATCAGATTTAGCAATTTAATGAACACAAAAAAAAAACAGACCTTGCCTCACGTATTGGAATATAACATCACTCCCAAGTGCTGAAACACCATTTAACAACAATAAATGTAACTGAACTGCATTTCTTAATGTCTCACAACTTTTTTACTGCAGCACTGGAGGGTATAGTGTTTATGTATCAGTATCTGTGAGTAGTGTGTACAGCGGATGCAGCATTGTGTACTGTAGCATGTTGTTGCTTAGCCCGTGGGGATGAATACATTTTATTGAACTCAGCTGTTTTTCTCTCGTTAATGGGAATTGCAATGTCGATCACTTCACTCTGTTTTTGCTGTTCATGTCGATGGGATCTCATACCTTAACATGGTTGTCTCAGCGATTGATATTTTGGGAAATACCCTTATTTTAAGTATTTTTTTATTTTATTTTTTTTTTAGTAATTTTGCTTTAATTGCCTTTATTTGATAGGACAGCTGAAGACAGACAGGAGAGGGGGGCAGAGAGAGAGGGGATGCCGTGCAGCAAAGGGCTGCAGGTCGGATTCGAACCCTGGGCTGCTGCAGAAAGGACTCAACCTTGGTACATGGGTCGCCAGCCAATTTCATGTCTGTATGGTAAACATGAAGCTACCCCTAGCAGCCAGTCAGCTTCGCATAGCACAAAATAATGTAAACAGGGGGAAACCAGTAAGTGATTTCCTTATGGTGATGTCAAGACTCCAGGGTGTCACTGTGCCGTGCCAAGAAATAGCTTTTATACAAATTAAACGCAGAAGGTAGGTTGATTGTGTTCCCTTAAGCTAACTGGCTTTAGGCTTCAGCTTCAAGTCTACCAAACAAACATAAGAGAGGTACACACCTTCCCATCTATACCTAGGCAAGAATGCAAATTAGCATATTTCCAAAAAATGTTAAACTAGACCTTTAATTTGTTTTAGCAAGAGGATGTTTGAAGTGGTGTGAGATAATAATATTATACAGAACATCCTTGTATCTCCTTTAAATGTGAAATTAGACTTTTTCCTGTAATATTATAATCAAAAATGATATTTGAAGATTTAATTAATTATCAGGTTTTCCAAGATGGGGGCAAACATTTTATAGTTAAGCTGCAGATGTACTTCCATTTCTTTTGCTTACGTTTTACACAAACACTGTGTTATTCATGGCCCATTATCCAGTATGTGCAGTAGCACTCAGTCCCTCCAGATAAAACACTGTGTTTAGAGAGATGTCCTCTGACGACAACCCTCTCTGGTCGCCCTGGTCATTATTCAACTGTTATTCTGACATAAAGAAAAGTCCACATGAATTGTGTTTCAACATACTTCTCATACACTGCAGTCAGCTGATAGATGTAGTTCTGCTTTTTGAGGCCCCAGGGTCACTCACAAGAAAACATCCTTCAACTCTCTCATTGAAATGGTACAAGCAGCACACAGCCATGCACTATGTGCACTAAAAACCTAAATAACTCAAGGCCACAAATACTTTCAAATAGACATACAGATGTTAACAGTCAGGATAGGAGCTCCGACGAGTACATGCTTGACTGCTAAAGGATATCATCTTATTTATTAGAACCAGAAAAAAAGACAGGACAAAAAGTACATCTGACACAGTTGGCAGTGGTGTGAAGCACCCAGATCCCCTGACTGTTTCAGCTTTGTGGTGGTGCTCTTTAATTTGAGGTTTAAAGTAGGGCTTTGTATTATTGTGTATTCTTGTCAAGAGCCACATTATGCCAAGTTACTCATGGAGCAGTTGGCCAAGCATCCACTTGCCGTTTCTTCAAACAGGAAGCTTTTACCCCAAAAGGCTATTCATTAGAAGAAGGGAAACCTGTTAAATCAACACTAGTGTTTCACATTTCCCTTTGACACGATGCTGTGTGGCAGGAAGTCCTCCTGTCGATACCTGAGCAGGTATAGTGAGTCATTCCTCACTTTTTGTACTGCTTTCAAAGGTAGCCATCAGGGCCCCAAGATGGATGTGGAAGTGAGAGCATAAAATGTTTCCAAAGAATATTCTACTGACAAATTATTGTATGTATTCCTGTTATCATACAAGCTGATGACTTAGTCATTTCACAGATGTAAACAATCAGGTTGAAAGAAAATGTTGCAGAAAGTACTCACTACTCAGAGATTTAAATGAGTCCACTTTACGGCAATAAATTCAAACCCTGGCATTGTGATTGTCTAAAAATGTTCAAGTTCAAACAAACACTCCAATATGCGCATTGCACGTGCTCATGATCAACATGTAGTAAAAGTAATCAGAAATGCCTTCAAAGGCCACGTCTTCTGCCAACTTCTCAGCAAAACAAGATGACAAAGCAAAGGAAAAAGGCCCGAGTGATTATCAGCTTGTACGCCTTCATCATCTTCAGGGAGAGACAGACATAAATAAACATGTCATCAGTCATAGCGAGCATTAAATTATGCTAATACATTCCCAACTTTGATTAGCAAATTAAATCTTAAAAATATGTTCAAATCTCATTGCAACCAGAAAACACAAATTTACTTAAGTACAGTATGTGCCTGTTAATTATTCATGTTTCTAAAATGACTTCTTCCTTTAGCCAAACTAGTTTCTGATACAGTAATAAAATTACTGCATCATGGATGTTATAGTTCAACAGAAGCTGCAGGTGAGGTTAACATATCATCCTTCTGTGATAGCACTGTAACGTACAGTCATTTGGTCACACTCCCAACAAAACCCTAAAGGGAAAAATCTAAATATTATTATTTTTACCTGTTATCCTGCAAAGGTACTTTCATTATCTCACAGATTGTGCAGTCAACTCAAAATGATAAAATGTTGCCCAGGGCAAATACCAACATTTAAATCCAATATAGCCACAGACTGTGCTGGTTTTTCAGTTCCATCACAGATATGGCCTTGGGAATGCTATGAGACCAAATCACACAGCAGCACTGGGCTTATTGACTGCGACCTGGTGTCTATCAACAAAGTTGTGACATAAACTAGCCTGGTACAGATTACATACCTATAGACTGTACCAGGTGTGAATAGAGTCTTGCTTTGAGGCTGAAAACCACTTTCTCACTAGCTGGTTAGTTTGCACCTTACTTGTATTTTATGTATTGACTTTTGGAACAGTTTTGGTTTTATACCAGTCGTCTTGGCCTTTCAACAATGCAGCACCCGCTTAGATTCTGCAAGCAGCAACCACTGTAGTACCAAACACTGCAGTACCTTGAATGGCCGCTTGATGCTGGCTGCAGAAGCGAGTCAATCTCTGTAAGCCCCCATATTAAAATGCACAATCTCACAGCAGAAATAATCATGTTTACAGCCTGTTTCCAAAACATTTTTTGGTCTCTTATGTCCCTTCTCACGAAATTTGTACGGGGGGGGATTATTACATAACTCATCCATTTAAATGACATTAAGGCTTAAAGTTATGCATAACTGAGGACGTGGCCACTTACATTGACAAGTGGGTGTCATCTCAGGTGGCTGGTTTCAACAACCAGACTTAATTCTGCCCCCCTCAGCTCCACCCAGGTTCCAAGTCTTTGATCATTTTTGGATTAGGCAGAGCTGGCAGAGTTAGGACAGACAAGGTAGCGACGACCAGAGCCGACCACACTTTGAGCTTCACACTGGCTCTTCAGAAACTTATGAGTGATGTCACGGTGGCTCTATTAACTATTTATCATACAGTCTATGGCACCAGCTTGTGTCTCTGTAGGAAAAAGTAGTATAGATACATCTGGTGTGCATATGTGGTCAAGCCACCATTACAGTGGTGGTATATCACTTGTAAAGCTGTAGAGTAAGAACGTAGGGTGAACACTACATTCTTATTGATTTTAACTGACACTTTTTAATGAAGCAAATGACCATGAACACAGTCATTACATGTCTCTAGAGACGAGCAAACCAATAATGTTAAAAATTAGGTGGTCTGATCAGTTGATGTAGAAATGCATCTATCCTTTTTACATTTCCAACATCTAGATCCAATCCTTGGGCCCACTTTCTCAGATGGAGAATGAAATACCACTGACACATTCACAGAACAAAGCAATATCATCTCTGCTGATGAGGGCTCAGTGACTGACCTCAGGTTTGGGTATTGAAACTTGCTGCTGGAGAAAGCCAATCCTCCTGAGGCAAGTAATTGGTTGTGACTTGTCATGGCAACCAGCCGTGAGACTTCAGGGAAATTAGTCCCGACTGGCTGTGTTCTGAGAATCAGTTAGTTTGTTTGCATTTTTGCATGGATCAGCTTTTCAAAGATGGAGTTGCAAATAGCACTGTAAAATAATCAATGGCTGGCTCTGCATATGCATATGTAGCCGATCAGAAGATTTATTTTCGTTACCAGTAATTCTGAACCTTCAAAGACCAGAGTTTAGGGGTCAAAGCCCACAAGTCCACAGCTACAGATTTCCTGAGACATCAAGCAGTGTAAGATGTGGAACTTTGGACTCAATTAAATATTCTCTGATGACCTCTGGTGCCCAAAGATAATTGAGTGGTTAAGTCAGCCACTGCTGTAGCTACCTGTGTGTCCCTCCTGGCATATAATCAGATCCCACTGCTTCTTTTTCTCCACTGCCTCCACATCTCTGTCTGCCTGTCTCTTTTTCCAACTGTAGGAAAAAAAAAGATCTATTCTAAAAACTGCTGCTCTTTTAACAACTAATCACATTCAAATTTTAATTGGCACATTCCATATTTTTGGGGCTTTAGCTTGCAGTGTGAAACATTGTCAGCGAGAGGTAAATATGTGAATGCTGCTAACATCAAAAGTGAGAAAACGTGTGAAGTGCACACAGTATTGTGTCGTGCATTATAACAAAGAATACCAAAAGTACAAGAGAGGCTGATCTTACACGGGTGTGACTAGTTTTTTCAGTCTGGTCTGTTAAGTAGATCATTTATATTCTCTAGTTTTGATTAATCTCTCTCAGTCAATGGTGAATATTTCTCCAGTTTAATTTGGACTTTTAGGTCAATTCTGTGGCATATCAGTACTGGGGACAGGACATTTCCTATGAATTGGACTGATAGCGGCGGTTCGTTCAGACATAAAAAATCCGGCCAAGTGCAGTTTTACAGTTTGAATTTATATACGACCCTCTAGCATCATTTGTTTTGAGTCGAGGACAGTCTCGCTGCTGTAACCGCTGGACAGTGCAGCCTCGGCCTGGTGGCTCTGCTGATGGGGATTGTTTCTGACAAAGGGTCATTGCCTCTGCATGACGACAGACATGCCTGTATGTGCTGATGGGCTGCCTCCTCTGGCACAGTTAGTCTAAATGTAGACTGGCACTGACACTAATGTACACTGATAAAGCTGTGAGAGTCAATAGTCAGGGTAGAGAGTGTGGGGGTGGGAGACACTGGATTCTTAATTTACCCCATTTGTCCCATTTGTCAGACGCTGGAACTCGGTGGTAACTGGGTTGATGAATCCTTCTGAATGTGGACGGGAGAGCTGCCTCTACAGTCATTGGGTTCAGTGATTCTTAACAGGTGAAGGTTCATTTTATGGCATGCTTAATATCTGGGGGCCAGGGAAATTTTAATTTCAACTGGCATAATGATGCTGAGTGAGATTTGACTCATCTTGTGATGCATTTTCTCTCCCAGTGAGAGCAGCGGCGCCATGCATGATGATCACCAAGGAAAGCCACAGGCTAAGATCTGGGTATAGCCTGTGGGGAAATTTCATAGACACTCGTCAATACCGACTGTGCAGAGACCTAACTGGTCCTTCAGTTGAAGAAAAAAAATGGACTGTACAAGTGGGAGTTACAACCTGCTGCACCTTTCTGCCTGCTCTAGCTCCAACAGTGCCACAGGGTCAACTGCAGGTCATCAGCAAGGGACCACCGCTCAGTGATGTTTTGCTCCTTTAACCCCAAGAAATCTCTTGGGGACGGATGTCCCCCTACCACCCCCCCGAAGCTGCCCTCCTTGTTTGATGGAGTCCAATTCCTATGCTTCCTACTCACCTATAGCCCTTCTCTGCTCCCTCTGCAAGGTTGCTCCATGGAGCTTTGCCCCAGTTACACCACCATCCTAAAGTCGCTGTGGTGTTGACAACCTGCTTTCCACTGGGTAGACGATGGGGGTCCATCCTGGCTCCCTGCCCTCAGCTCTGAAAAGTTCATCATCTTACATTCGTGGACAGCCTGCACTCCCTCCTCCCAAGGGAAGGTTTGTGCGATGAGAATAGCGGTCTTGGCAGCACTGTGTTTGGTGGGGGTGATGTGGTGGTGATCTCTGAAGGTAGCTGCAGCTGTGCACCGAGGTCGACCCTCATGTTCCAATCCTCGCCTGGAGAAAGAAGTCTTGATAAGCCGAACACAAGCCTTGTGTCTGTTGCTCTCTTGAGGCCTGATGAACTGGATGAGGTGTTTATCAACTGTGGGATGATTGTTGTTTGCAACCTGGCTATAGGCTTTCAATATCCGCCAGCTTCCTCAGGGTACGGTCATATCGCCATCTGTAGCGCCCCTGGGTCAGCGCAGGTCTTTCACCTTAACAGGATATGTTGGAGTCTAGCAAAGGTTGTATGTCCCCTTTATAAAATTCTTAAATAAAAAACAGTCTGTGTTCTGGTGATGAAGAGCTCGTTGATATATTATTCCTTAATATTGTTTCTCTAATCTGCATCACACTGAGATCCATTACATGTGAATTTGCCTTTTTTTAAATAATAATAAGTAGGTATGCCTGAATATTACACCCAATTATCTTTAGCTGAAAGAAAATTAATGTCATAAATACATATAACACACCTTCCTCAACACACTAATTATATAGTAGTTGGAATATATCAGAACAGTTAATTATTGTTTGAGAGGTCAGCTCAAAAATAACAATCTGTACCTGTACTAGGCACAGGACATGTCTTGTGCCTACGGTATATGCATTATCATAATCTAAATTTAGAGGGTTATGTCCTTGAAATCTATCTTTCTGTTCCTGCGGCCACGCCCAGTCTCTGTGTAATTGAGGATTTCAGGGAGACTGTCAGTCACAATCTGTTTTATCATCCTGCTCCTTCAGGAATTAATATTCAAAAAGATTTTAATTTTAGCCCACAAAGAAGACAGGACTTGTGTGTGATGCAATAAATCAAAGAAAATGTCAACAAGCTCATCATTGCAACTTGGCCTTCGACAAACAATTTACAGCAGCCTTTTATGATAAGTATGCACAGCAAATGCCACAGATTCCTTCATACATTTTCTCACTGAAATAAAAAATGTGTGGTCATACTGTTATTCAAGAGTTAATGCATGTCTAAGGTCATTCAGGCTCAGTGCAGAAAAAGCATCGGTCAACAAAGGGATGAAGCGTATGCACACTAACTCCCTCTTGGCCGCTCTTAAACCCACACACAGACACCCTCACACACATACACACAACTTCTTTGACGCTGGGTAAATGGTCACAGGGACAGAGTATTCCCAGCAGGACTTTGTAGATGAGGGTTGTCAGCACTTTTCTCACCAGAGGGTTTAGGCCTTTCGTTCTGCTCTGGGATGGCTGAGTTTAATTGGAGAACGCTAATGCGCAGCTGGATAGCCGAGCTGCTCATGCCATGACTGGCTCTGAAAATGGGGGGGGCGTGAAAGCAGGGCTAGTGTGTGTGTGAGGGGGGTGTGTGTCTACAGCAGCTACTGCAGGCATCCCTCAAGATGCCAACAAATTTATTCATGGGATCGGAGCAGTTTGTTTATGAGCCGTCTCATTTACAAAATAATAGGCAATAATAATTTCAGCAGATTGATCCTGGGTTAATCCAAATAATTGCCAATTCATTATAATTTCACATTTTCTGGAAATAGAATTGACTTGTTCTGTCTATCAGTGGGGTGTAACTGCATGCCCAATCGATCAGGTTATATGTGAAACATGTTTTATCAAACAAAGGCAAAACTAAGCAAACAATGTCAGAAAATATTCTGCACAATGGAAAACAAATTGGAAAACGTGTCGCTACCTCAGTGCATGATTGTGACACAAATGCTGAGAGAGGCCTCTAAAGAATTAAAATGGTATAAATAACAGGCTGTCAGGAAGAGTCGATATACAACATAAAAGCTTTATCTGGGAACAAATTATTTTGGGGCTGTTACTTTCTGTAAACAACCTTCTTTTAGTTTGCAGATGATCAATGGTGAGTTTTAGACTTTTTTTTCAGTTTTATGACTGATTTCAGTATTTGCTGGACCAAATATCAAAGAAATTATGATGTGCTCAGCCATGACAGATTCACTGAAGAGAAAAAGCACTCCAATGATATGGTTATATTACTCGCCTTGTTTTTATTCTACAATTGCAAAAAAGGTTTTTAAAATGCAATGTGCTGGACATGGATACTGTTTTATCTTAGTGTATTACATAGTAGTAAATCATTTGTGATGAAAAGTCAGCCTGTATTTACTGACAGCAACCCAAAATGAGAGATAGAGTAATGTAGTAAAGGTAAATGACTGCTGGATTATCACTGAAGATCACACTGAACTTCAGCCGTCAGTGAGCATCTGTAGCCCTATTTTTTTACGGTGTGTTCTGCACTCGTCATCATAGATATAGAAATGCAGATACCGCATTCTCAATTTCAGGTGCATATGTACGGTCACCATATCGGGGAGGTCAAGATCCACTAGTTAACAATACTGAGTCAGTATTGTTAACTAGTGGATCTTGATAGTGCAGAACACACCGTACAAAACTAGGGCTACAGATGCTCCCTGACGGCTGAAGTTCTCAGTGAGAGATGCAGAATGCACCAAAAAATCCACTGTAACTCGTTTCAATCTGAACCGATTTTCATGAAAAAAATGTCAGTTCGTTATAAACATGAGAAACTGAACCTGATACTTGTTACTGGTTAGAATGAATTTAGTTGCTGGAGGGGGGATCAAATCAGCTCTATGCCAAAAAACATTCAAGAGTCACCGCTTGGAAAAATGCTGCAAGAATGTGCAACGTTGTGATGTACAAACGGACAAAATTGTTAAAACAGGCACTGATAAAAAAAACAGCCACTGCTCGTCAGACCAGCACTTTGACCAAAATGCAGAAAGAAAACAATGAATACATGAATATACTAGTGTGTGTGAGGTGGTGCATAAAGTATCAACACATGGTTGGCTACAAATTACTGCCCAACCCAGAAAACTGGCAAGAATAATTGTGTGGGGAAAATAATTCACCTATGTTGAATTCTATGTTTTACTGTTGACAAATTTCACAAAAACAAGCAACCAGGCGACTCTCTAACAATGTAATAGAAATCCACATTTTTAGAGAAACTGAAAAAAGTTAAAATTCTAAATAATTTACATGTGATGTTGCCTGTTCGGAGCCAGTGGACGTTGTGGCTATATAGAAGGTAAATTTGTTTGGCATAGAGCTGATTAGATCCACCCTAGCAACTGAATTAAACCAAATTTCGTTTAAATTAAGATTTAGAATTTTTTGAATGAAACGAGGTACAGTGGATTTTGTAGTGCAGTCTGCATCTCTCAGTATTCATAGCTAGCAGATCTTGACTTCCCCAATATGGCGACCGTGCAGACGTGCAGCGGCCAATGAGGTATCCATGTTTCTGTATCAATGCCCGTCGTCCCACTGCTGTGGCTTTTTCGGCCAACTGAGCATATTGCATCAGTGAGAAAATCATTCTGATTGGCTGTTCAGCTTAAGCGGATCAATGCACGAGAAGAGAAACGAAAGTGAGAACAGCAGACGAAAGGATCATCTTCATTTAATCTGATCATTCATTTTCTTGATTAGAAGCAGCTGTTTAATGAAACTGGCTGTTTTGGTTGATATCAGCAGTCCTAGGTCTTCAGATGTTCTTTGAATGATAAAGCCACCTGCTGGTATTGAGAGTTATTACCTCTTGCGTAGGTGCAGAACGTACGTGCTAGTTGGCTGTTTGCTGTAGTCAGTGCCGTCTTTTTCTGCCGTCATTTTTCTGGCAAAGACACAGGCAATGTGAGGTGATGCAACAGTCTTTTGTTGCCAATTCCTCTGCCAGTTTGGTGTGACAGGGCCTTTAAAAGACCCGTGTGTAGGATTTAGTGCCATCTGGCATTGAAGTTGCGGATAACTGCGAATACCGCTAACATCTGTATTTGACAACCTGGGAATGAGAATCGGCTGTGAAGTGTGACTATGGGGGCTGCGATACTCGTGAAAATCATGAACATCTACAGCCAGTGTTTGGTTTGTCAGTTCTGGGCTACTGTAGAAACATGGTGGTTCATCACGGCAGACTCCATGGAAAGCTGCGGCATCTGTAGATAAAAAGGGCTCACTCTAAGGTAACTAAAACAGGGTTGCTATATTCAGGTGATTATACACTAATGAAAACATACCTATATTCCATTTCTGCAAGTAAAGCCTACTAAATGTTACATACTGGACCTTTAACAGCCTTTGATTCCATTTTCGTGCTATGTCTGGAGTGGTTTAAAAGCTGCTTGCACTGTTATTTTAAGTTCCCAGGGATGGTGTCTCATAGTGGAGACCATTGAGGTGAAACACTCCCGGGACCAGGGTTAAGTCCCAGAAGCAGTGTCTTTAGTTTAGGAGGCGGAGGGGGAGCGGGATGATGTCCTTGTTGGTAGGTCAGTTCAGACGGTGTAAACTTCCTTATGCATTATGTTTCCCTGTGAAAAGACTCTATAAGCAGCTAGAGAGTTCATGAGCATCAGAGGCACGTGGTCTCCTCCACAGTAGAGGAATAAACATAACAAAGAATTCCCTTCAGAAGCATGCTATAAATCCTACAGTAGATGTCCTGTGTTTATCATTATTTTTTCTGAGCAGTCTACAGTCTGAGTGTGTCAGTTGTACACAACTGCATTGACAAATTGTAATGTACATACACAGGCACTGAAAAAGGCCATATGAATGTCAAAAACCTAATCAGCTCTAAACATAGCAAGAACACTCAGCCAGGTGTCAGCGTTAGAAACAACACTTGTGATCGATTCGTCAACAATGGTGTTTGTTTCAGTGTGAGCATTCAGTCAGGGCAGAGTAATGTGGAGCAAAAACAGCTCATTGTTGAAAGCAGTTTAAAGGAGATGAAAAGAACAGTGTGAGCTCAGTCTGAGATGTGAATGTTTCTTGGTTTATTTCACTGGTTTGGTCATGGCAGGAATACTTCTCCAAATTAGGTGCCTTGCGTTTTTGGATGGAGCTCCCAGTGAAACATGTGTCAACTTTAGTCGCGCCACTCTGCCTGAGAGACAAAATCCTCTTTCTGGATCATTATCACAGCAATGAAGTTTTATTTGAAGCAACACCAAAGTTCAGGACAAAGTATGGAATAACTGACATTAAAATATTTTAAGTGAGAGGTTATGTAATGATAATGTCTTTTGCATAACCAATTAAATTATGAAACTTTTAATGTGCAAGACTCAGTGACAGTTAAGTCACATACAATTGAGTTCCAGCAGTGGCTGAAAACCTCACAATAAAAATACTTGCCTTATAACTTGGCTAGTAAAATGTCTGGTTTGTGATCAATCCAGCAAAACTTCCAAACTTCAGTCAAATTAGAGAGAGGGTTTAGTATCAGACATACAGTATTACAAGATACATGTAAGAAAATCCTTCCTGTTAAACTTAAGCAGCCTGTAATAGCATAGCAACATTTAAACATTATACAGTTTTTACACTACGTACCATATGACCATAACAACGACACGCCTGCTTTGTGATATGTTACCAGTTGATTCTCATAGGTGAGAAAGACTACACGTTTGACTACAAACAAGTTTCTGGAACGATTTAAGCAAGCACGCACTGCGGTCACTGAGTGAGCGCAGTAATACACTCTTGTGTTGTCCTTATACAGAAATACAACAGACTTCTCGTTTGTTCACTCTGTTATTTAATTTAGCAATCTGTCAGTGGGTCCACTACTTTGACCCAGACTGAATTATCTCAGATTGATTGCCAGGAAATTTGGTTGAGACATTCATGTTCCCCTCTGGATGAATGGTTTACTTTTCTGATGCCAACATCTGGTCAAAAATGTACTTTGTCCAGTGGTTTATTACTAAATTCCTGCAAGACAAATTACATTTCTATCTTACTTATCTGTAATGTTAGCTAAGATGGTTAGCATTGTCATTGTGAGGATGTTAGCATTTAGTGGCTGCTGTGTCTAAACTACAACCTCAAAGAGTGTCTAAAATGGCTGTAGGCTGTTGGTGTTGTTATGTAACAAGACACCCTGGGTCACATTTTCTTTTACCTTATTCCTAAAGAACATAATTGATCTTTTAGCATATCTCCATTGCATTAACTTTTAAGGATCTCTTAAATACAGCTTCGAATATCACTTAACCTGAACTGAACTTTTTATATTTGGCAAGGCTGAAGGCTGTGGAATGTCTGTATTAGTCGATCATCAACACTTGGTGGAGTGTACAAGTGAAATGGTTGCCTTTAGACCTTTGAGGATGTTTAGCATGAGAGTAAGAGCCTCATTTATAGTAACACAGTTTTATTATGGACATCCCCATGTGACATTAAACTGTACACATTGAAAACAAGGTAGAAAACAAGAGCAAAAAACAAGCCATGAACAATCTCTTTCCCCCAAAAAGGTTATCAGAAAGAACTATGCATAAACACACCATGGTGACAAAGCACTTTTTAGTTTTTCTTTTTTTTAGACCAGACACAAGTTTATTTGCTGGGTCTTTTGATAACAACAACAATATTTACTGAGAGAACATTTCATAATGTATCTTACACAGAAGAGCACTGAATGTAGAATGTAGAATGCAGATAAACATTGGAATAAATCAGAATTTGTGTTTTTATTTCAGTATGTAATGTAAAGAAACCAGCCTCAAAGCAACAAACTAGTGCAGCTACCTCACTGATAAATGGGTTAAACTCTCCTCCTGTAACCAGCCCAATGAATTGCTCATGCATATACAGTATATTCATGAACCATTTAATTACTGTATTTTTACAATTTGGGGAATTGGCCGCCTGTGCGCTTTCCTGAATTGATACATTTTTCCAATTCTTAGATTATCGCCAGCTCAACAATTCACAGTGGAAGAGTTTCTCCAGATAAAAGCTACCTAGCAAATTCCAATCCAGAATTTAGTGAACAGTTGTGACCTATAAGATCCGACTGACTGCTAAAAGAAACAAGACTTGAATGACAACATGATTCACTAGAAGAAACTCATCAGCTCATGGGGCTGCATTGTGATTGTTGGAGACTTTTCAGCTTCGAATTCAATACTTGTCTGACTTTATTAGCACCATAAAATATGAAAATTATAAGCCAAAAAACATAGTGATCTACAAAACATCACAGCAGGCACAGTCAGATCATTTTTATCCACAGAGATGCAGTCTCTTCTTCAAACCTCTTCTCTGATTTTACTCTGTGTTGAATGGAGTGACATCACATGAGGTGCTTTAACAAAGTCGCTTTTGAATTTACGGCCCATGAGGAACATATTTTAAAACAAAAAATCCAGCCGTATTTCATCCTAAGAGTACTTTGATAGAGGAAATGTTGTAGAATTTCACTCGCGGCTCTGTTAGGAGGGGAAAAAACTAGATGGCCATGCATGTTAAAAGCCTATGTGCCATCAAAGCCCCTTGGGCTACAAAGGGCTCTTTTAGCAAATGGATGGCAACAGCTGCAAACTCTGGGCTGTTCTTAATGTGCACGGTGCAGATGTCTGCACTTGAGTCCCACAGTCTGAGACAGATCTGTCTGGCTCTACACTGGGCCTCTCTCATCATATCACTGTAGCTTCATTAAGCACTGAACTCGATATCAACATCTGCCTGACAGTTTTTGCTCTCCAATTAAAGAATAACCTCACTAAAAGATACAGTATTAACCATTGCAGATACTTGTTATAAACTGTATGTATCCTGTTATCTATCTTGTGTTAGCCTCACATAAAATGATTATCAGTGTACGACACCATGTCCCTTTTCACACGTGGAAGCCGGTTTGGAGACAAAAAATATTGTAAAAGTGGTAAAATCCACACCTGTAGGATATGCTGTGTCTGAATTATAAGATATTCCCTAATCATGTATTGCTTTGAATTTTATCACCAGATTCCTCTCATTCTCTGGCACGAACTAGAGCATACAATGGAGGGAAACATGACTGCATCCAAAGGGAATCATACTGCATTAGCACTGCAGCCGCCTCTGTAGCCTTTTAATTCTGAAAACTGGAACGACAATGTAGAGCTGAATATTTGATGCTGCAATGCAAAACTGTGGCTCTGTTTAATGGCTGGATGCCTGAACACTCTCCAGCAATATGTGGATTTAAATATTGTCCTAACAAGGTCTATGATAGTTTAAGGTGAAGAAAGGTTTATTTGCAGAACAAACCATTTATGTCTTACAGGCTCACAGGAAGTGGGAAAAAAATCCAAATAAGCACCTGGATGAGGCGACAGGGATACATTACTGATCAAAGCTATTGGGAAAGAGCTGCAATTACCAAAATCAATACACAGTGATAAGAAATGCGTTGCAGTCATGAACCATAATTCAATCAGATAACACACATCTATCTAATCAGTGAACTGGGACAGAACATTGTTGACTATTGAACTCATTTAATGCTTAAAACAAATACAAGTTACTTCACTGGGTCATCACAATTGAACAAGAGATTTTTTTTCATATTTGTAACACCCTCAGAAATATACATTCACATGGCTGCATACAGACAATTTTCTCTCTTTTGATTTACTTTCAATAACATTAAATCGACAAATTGTATGCATCACCCCTTTGTATGACAGTGAAGCCGCTAGTGGCATATTAAAAACGTACTGGAGGAGCATTTTTAGGTGAGACTTTGGAAATAAGCTATGCATCAACTTCATCTATCCATCATCGAGTCTCTATGTTTGCAGTCAAAATAGGTATATTTTACATGAACAGAGTCCCTATGCAGTTGTCCCTAAATAAATCCTGACTATAATCTCAACCCTATGTACAGTATTTACAGTGGAATGTTGAACATACTGAATACAAAAAGTAGATTAGGATGGAATGAAGTTACAGTCAGTATTACAAAATAGAAACTCATAACACCCCAACAACATGAAGACAATGTTTACATCTACCAGAATACAGAATGTCGACTTAACTCTGAAAGGGTTTTCTTTCTCCAACATGTCTGAGAAGCAAGTGGCAGTGGTTTCATAATGGCTGCAGAAAACAAGTGAAATGAAACCCTAAACTTGTGCTTTAAAAGGGGGCAGAGTTGATCTTTGCTTTGGGCCAAAGTTACATTTTTCTTTTTTCTTTTTTCTATAGTCAGTTAAATCTCTTGTCACTGTGTTTTCATTGTTGTGCTTAGAAAAGTCAACGATGTGCGACTAAGTTGCAAAAGTTCTCTTATAGATCTCTTTAGGACTTTAGTATTGAGAGGGAAAAAAGTGCTGTATCACTATTTATCCATCAGTAAAGTTTAAAATGGCAATGAATTCAGCTTTTAAGAGATCAATTGATTTACAGATCAAGATAAAGATCAATTTTTAGCATTGTGCTGGAGCTCAGATGGAAATGTATCCCCACTATACTAACTGAAATTCACTGCAAGTAAAGAACCATCAAGTGTCTGATCTGAGGAGGTTTGCAGCCCATGTCATATTTCAATATTATTTATCATTTCAATATTATTTATCATGTTATTCTATGGCATGAATAACTCAAATGATGGAGCAGCAACCGTTCAGACTACCTCTCCTGACTTTGATAGGCACTGAATGCGAGAATAAAAGATAAAAACATGCTTTTCACGCGTTTCTCTCCATAATGCTGTGATGCAAACTACGCGGAATTGAAAAGCTACAGCAAAGCAGTTTATCGGCAGGTGAAGAATAAACTAAAGGCTGTAAAACTTTCATTTGTTTTTGCACTTTGAAAGTAGCAACCCTGCCTCTGAAACTTTCTGTAGCAAACCTCAAGTCTCCCACTGTAGAAATAAGGCTGTAGAAAGTGAAACTAAACTAAAATGTAATCAAAAGACCTTTAATAAGAACATGATATTCCCCACTTTGTAATGTTAATTTGTGTTGAAAATGCAATATAAATTGAGGCTCATGATTAACATGCTCATCTAAAAACATACAGTAGACAAGCATGAATTGTAAAACATTCACATCTCCAGCCGGCAGAGAGATCTGCTCTCAGAGAGATGTTATTTTTTCACCTTTATTTATATATATATTTATATACTTTTTGTGTGTTAACTGCAATATTGTTGCTGGGTACTGTGTGCCCAAAAACTCATACCTCTGTCAATACTGACAACACTAACAAAGTGTCATCTTTAGAGCTGCAAATGAGGACAAACGCACTGGAATTGATACAGAAAAAATAGCAACATACGCACATCCACTCCAACACAAAAAACATGCATAAAATAAGGCTTAATATAGTATTTATACTGTTCATTGCCAGTCAGATATGTTGTTTATATCCATGGATTTACTCCTTTGCTTCTGTTTTATCCCATATTTCACACTGAACTTTTTTGTTTGAAGCAAATGCATTTTGCTGATTGTATAATGGACCTCAATGCTGAGGAGAGAAACAAGTAATTTGCTATGCTACAGTAGCATCCACTGGCACTTGTTAACAGTGATTTAAAAAGCCATATATATATATATAATGCCTTCAGAGAGGGTCATTGTATCTCGATTGGCAGGTTAAGATGCCAACATCAGGGGAAGGACAACCATTCATTCCTTTAAAATCCCCCAAACAGCTATTGAAATTCATTTCAGAAAGAAAAAAAGGAGATGGAACAAAAACATCATGAAAGCAGCAGGTGACTTATTATACTAGCATGGCCACCGTCATAATTCCCTTTACATATTCAAATGTTTTCTCTGTAGATGTACATAAAAAACATTAGTTGACATTTTCCTCCTATCTGTGTCCTTTGTGTCCATGGATGACTCCTCATAGCAAATGCTGTTGGTATAAGCGAGGAGGTTTAAGCCAATTCTTCAGTACACAGTCACCACAGTTATAACGAGAGACAAAGTCATCATTGGGAAAATCCCCAGATACCTTTCTCTGACATCCATTTGATAAAAGAAGGGTTAGAACAAAACATAATTGTACCAACTCAACACAAAAATGTCATTATAGTGGTAAGATTGAGAGCTTGTGTACACAGGTCAACCTGTTCAAGTCAAGTGACAATCATGACATTTCAGAGCATTATTGAAGGTTTCCGTGGACACCAAGACTCACCATAGCTCTTTTTTGGACACGATTGTGACGCACCACTGAAAAGTAGAAATTTTTGTGTATGATACGACTGCAGCCCTTCTCTGCCTTGCTATTCTGATTCACTGATGTGGAAACTAATTTAATGAGACTGAAATTTAGGCAAAAGACACTCAACATTTATCTGTTACTGCCATGTCCATATGGCTCAGTAGACTGACTCCCTCTCAGTAAAGAAACTCATCAAGCAAATAAACACAGGGGGTTAAGAAGAAATACTAAGCATGTCTTTGGAAAACAGCATTAACGTGTCTGCTTTTAATGCTGTAAATATACAAAGATTAGTAATTTCATGAGCTCTAACCCCAGTGAGAAATGATACAGGTCCTGTATGGCATTTTTTTTTTCTTTCTCTTTCTCAGAAACATTTGACCACAAAATTACAAACACTTAGAACTCCACCTGCAATTATGTCAGACATTTAACTCTCAATTCTCTGGTCACTTAAAAATCATACAAAAAGACATTATAAAAATAACAAAACGGCAATGGTAATGGAAAAAAACCCAAATTGCACATCCAGTGTAGGACTTTCACAAATGTGCTCAGCAAAACCTCAACCTGCAGTCTCTTTTTATACATTTAATACATTTATAACATGAAAAAATACACAAAAAGAATATTACACCAGTATTAATCAACCGATCACCTCGCTGACCTCGTAAGTCAGTGACAACGAGTCCATTTACATACCTTAGTTTGTATTCTTTGCCCATTCACCTGATGGAACTGATACCAATGCTGACATGTTGAGAAGTTGATGTTGCTAGCACTTTAAATAGACGCTTGATTTTCTAAATGAGATTAGTTGGATGGGGTCTGATGTGGGGGGGGGGGAGTCATGGGGAAGGGGGTACTAGGTTGACCAAAAGAGGAATGGGACTGTGAAGGGTGCTGTTTGACAAATGGGAGGGTGGGGTCGTGATGGAGGTGAAGGGTGCAGTGGGATGCAGGTGGGGGACAAAGGGTTGTTTGGTTTGGTTGTTGCATGCCACTACACATACCACTCTTTCTTAGAAATGACAGAGCCGTCGGTTTGAGAGATCATATCGTCGGCTATCTCAGGTTCAGGGTCATACTGGAAAGCCAGAGTCCGCTCGTCATAATCTCGGCTTTCTCCTTCATCCACAGTGAAATAGGGCCTCTTCAGGTCCTCTTGCTCGGTGTCAAAATCGCGCTCGCTCGCCTCAAACCCTCCGGTGCCACCAATCTGGGCGGGTTTCTTCTCGTCGTCCGAGTCGTCTGGGTACTGGAGGTTCTTGGGGATGGGCGGGTGGGCGGGCAGGCCGCCGGCCTTACTGTACCCATTTCCAAACACATGTTTCTTGGTGCTGTAGTCTCCTTTGAAGGTGCGCTGGCGGCGGCGCAGGAATATGAAGAGCAGTATGGCCGCCACGCCCAACAGGGCGACTCCCCCCACAGCGCCCCCGATGGCGGCACCTGCATTGTGCTGCTCCTGCGGGATCTCATCGTCCCCACGTGGCGGGTTGTTAGGGAATTCTGGGTAGGAAAAGACAGATGGAAGGGAGTGTGTCAGTGCTCTGGTGGGAGGAGGTGCTTTTGTGCAGGTGCAGTTTTTTTTTTTTTTTAGGAAAGATGAAGTAAGGGAGACAAGGACGGAAAAGCAAAGGGGAAAGGAAGGACCCCCGGCCCCACGACAAACCCCCCAACCCCAAAGGAGCCCTTACCAGCACTGTGGCAAGGCTCGATCATCAACAGTCACATGCAGTTTCAGACATGAAATGAACAACCAGTCCACCACACACCTTCAAAGAGTGAAACGACTCAAGAGATTAAAGTGAATGAAGCTTCGTCAGCATGCATTAACCATCATTTCTTCTCTGTTTAGAAGACGGAGGAAAATGAAACAATTCAATGAACAAACTGTGGAAGAATGAATTAATATGGCCTTTCAGTTAATACATTGAACTCTGTATGTTTCACACAAGTCAAAGAAAACACATTGAATGATATATTGTAGTACAGTCCAGCAAAAAATAGCACGCCATGGCATATAACCACCTTCATCATCAGCGTAGTGGTAATGAAATGAAAGAGCACTGCCAGAGATGATTATCAGCAGCCAAGCATACACAGCCACGATGCATCAAGAGAGCTGATAAACATGAAGCTCTTCTATTCAGGCAGCAGAGCAGGCAGCAAAATATAGAATGAGCTTCCAGAGAAAATATATAGTATTCAGTGAAGACAGTGGAGAATAGAGGGACAATTATCAAATGATCAAACAATAAATAAGATGCCAGGGACTGCCTTGCAAATACAAAAAAGATCTGCTGTTTTCACCTGACTATACCATATCTGGAGCTAGACTGAGCCATCACATTCATTCCACCCTTTTAGAGAGCATGCAGCCTACTCACAGGAAGATAAAAAATGCTCACGACTAACACAGTTGTTGCTTACAGTGAAACTAAGCATAGAAAACCTCGTCCCTTACATAAACATCTTCACTTAAAACCAAAAAACGTACAGAGCTCTTTCGAGCGCAGAGACAGAAGATACTTTTATCTGAAATGTGATCAAAGCCTGGAGGCGCAGAGGTAGTGGTTGTCTAAACCTGCAGAGCAGAAGCACATTTAACTTCAATGGCAAACGCTGAATCCTCAACAGAAAGGTGGAGGGGAAAAAACAACAAAGAGTTACACCATCTACTAAACAAATGGTGTGGGAGAGGACTGAAAAAAAGAGAGAAACGGAGAGGAGGATCGGAGGGAGCTCTCTGTTCACGCAGGGCAAACCACATACTTGTATGTACAGTAGAGACAAGGCAAGGCAGGTCTGACACAGATAATATTAACTGCTTTTGATACTATCTGCCTACTGTTGTACTGATTTATTACCATCCTATTATGACACATCATCATATTGATATTAACACTGTTGATCAGGTGTCTTCTCAAAGGAAATATCTGGATCTGATAAGCACAAGTACTGTAATAACTTAATAAAATAAACTTTGATTTACATTTACATAAAAAGACGTCATCCTGTCACACCTTGAATGGTTTTAATTATAGTTTATATGGGCACACATTATAAATGGAGATGTGTCAGCAGGGCTGTTGCGACACCTGGCAGACATCATGGCTGCATCAGTATTGTCCTAAACAGGAAACTATTATATTTAATACACACAATTATGGTTAATATTGATGGGGAATTGTCTTTCTGAAATTGGAAACTCGTTTACAAAGTAAATGATTATAATTGAGCCAAAATGAAGGTTTATGTTAAGCAATCCTAAAAGTTCCTTAGAGATATTAAATTCTCTGTGCTGCCTTACAGAAAGTCCAATGGAGTCAAATCGCTGCAAAAACCAGCAAATCTCACAACCTCTGCCATCCTCATCACGCAAAACAAATTTTGCACATAACCTGAATATGATTTTCAAATTATTGGCCTAAACTGTAGAATTGAAAGCCATTACACTCAATTAGAACTGCGTTTTAGTGGTAATGATAAATCTCTGAAGAACTGGGGTAGAAAAGGATGGTATTGGGCGAAGTAAAGAAGCTGCTGAAGCTTTCCTCTCTTTTAATTACAATGGCAACCTATCAGCCTAAAGGAGAGACCTCCCAAACACAGTCACTCTCCTCAGCTGCTCTTCCACTACACCCTTTCTCCCAGGGCCGACTGCAAAGCTCTCCAATTTCTAAAGCGGTGCCGGGCACAGTCTCAAATATCAGCTCAGGTTTTAATCTGACCACCTAATGGGATTATTCAGACACAGGCCTTCATTACACACATGAATGAGAGAGCAGAGCCAGGTCACCTCTGCTCGAAAACACATCCTCCCACCAAGTCCAAAGAGGGTTGAAAATTCAGAGGATTGAGGGAGTAGAGAGAAAAGGGAAAACGTTCTCCTGTAATCCTCTCTTCTATCATTTTCTGCCTTCCTCTGCTAGGATTCTTCTTCGCTCTCATCAGCCTCCTTGTTCAATCTTAATTAGGCAGCTTTTTGCATTTCTGGGGTTGCCAAGACTCGATATTTACTACTTAGAGAGGTGAAAGACACAATGCAGGACTATTAAAACTACAGAATAGTGGCAGTAAAAGAAGATGCAGAGAGCTTTCAAAGGTGCTCCCCATCACCTCCATTTTTATAAAGGATCAAGTGACACCACCTCTTAACACCAATATTTGAAGAATGTCAACGCTAAAGCTTGAAGAATGTGTTATTGTCCCTACAAACTATAGACATGAAAGCAGTTGTAAACCTTCAGGTATTTTTGTGGCGTTTTGGCCGGCACATCCATCTCGGAGGGAGCCTTGGAAGTTACCTTACCAAAACAAGAGATGGGGTTTCTAAAAGAGTTATTAAGATGCTTTACTAGAGGGGAAATGAAAAGGAGGAGTATTCAAGTGTTCAGATGACTCTACCCCTGTAATGGGGGTTCTCTCAAAGCAGACAAAGAAGATCTGACACACGAGGAAAGGCTCATCAGATCACTTCACTGCAGTGGAGGAACTTTTATTTTGCAACTTAATGAGGTGTTCTGCCAAAAGGGGACTGCCCGTTCTCACCGCTTTATCCCTCACACTTCGGCTCTGTACTTGTCCCTCTGCAAGGTCACATCACAACACCACCTTCATTCAGCCCACTGGCCTTGTGCACACACGAAGATAACAAAATGGCAAAATATTTCTCAATTTCTCCAGCGCGGAGGCTTTGTCTAGCCCATGTACTCTGTGAATGTGACTATGTGATATTAGAGTGGCTATGGTGCAAACTAATCACATTACAGAAACACTAATAATAAAACACATTTGAAATGGTCGGGGTACGTAGGGGTGTTTGACAGCATGGAGGAGGGAGGAGGCGTTCCACCAGCACGCCATCGCTACCGGCAACACCTGCCAACACATAGATAAAAAAGACCTCAAAGCAGCACAACAACAGCCCTGATACTGTTCCAGGCAACAAAAGGCAGTGTCTATTAACACCACTCTGGAAATATGCAGATAGTGGGGTAACCTTGAGTTGCAGAGACTAAAATGTACTATTGAGATTAATAGGTGCCAAGATGAGCCATGAAAGGCTATAATTCAATCCAGAGGCATGATAGATTTACACAGGTAAAGAATAACATGAAATACTGCAGCTATTTAAATGCATCCATGCCGTTTTGTATTGCATTAATCATACAGTTTTGAACACTCACATCTGACTTGATCAAGTGGATGATTTACTACTTCCCAACATTTTAGACAAAATCCGTTTCCTTCACAACTCCATGAGTGCTCTCCCTCTGAGTCATTTGTGTAAGACTGAAGTGAGTCTTTAAGAGAAACAAATGGTAAACAAATGCGGCACACTCGCAAAAAAAAAAAAAAAAAGCCTGACATCTTGTTGTGGAAATGACACATGCCAGATTTGTGGTTTCATAAAACAACATACATTTGGAACAGGGTTTTGTATTTCAGTGTAAGCTACAGTGCAAAACTACCAGCTGGAGCAAATGTTCAAAGATATCGAAGGAGAGGAGTGTCTGAGGCAGAAGAGGCTTTTAAGTGAGAGAAACTGTATCACAACTATGTCCTGCAGGCACTGTTTCTGGGTGTGCTCAAGTCATGTCTGCACATGAAAAAAGAAGGAGAGAGACAGGTACAAACATTCCTGAGTCTTAGCGCAATCACCTGGACAAGGTGTTATGACAGAGGCTGGGAAAATGAGAGAGGATTTCAAAGAGCGGTACAGGGAGTGGTGTTCTAATATGACTAAATGAGGAACAAGCAGCACACAACAGAAGATGAAAAGAAAATAGAGGGCTACTCTTAGAGTTTGAGGAGTGGCAACAAGGGAAAAAAAGAAAGAAAGAAGACGGAGTGAGTGCCTGTGAGAGGTTGGGGAGTGACAACGGCAAATAAAGAATGGCATAATGAGTGACTGAGAATGGGGACAATCGAGGAAGACGCATTAATTCAGCGATTCCAACGATCCTCATTACTCCCCTGTCTGAATTTGCCAGTGGTTGTGAAGTCATGGAAATGTAATGCTGCCACAACGAATAAAAGCTCATCACTGACAGCAATTTAACATGCTGCACGCCCGGGGAGTCAGCGCTGAGGCAAAGCTCTTTTCCACCCTATCTCATGCTCCCTTCCAATATCTACAATCTCTTTTTTGTTTGTCAACATATATTTTTTTCTGTGCTATCACTGATTTTACAGAGGCATAAGCTCGTCTCATGTGTAGGTAAACCCCACTTGCGCCATAAAAGCCTTCATACTAGTAATTCAAATTCAACTCCCTGTAAAAAAAAAAAAGCCAATAGACGAGAGGCATGGAATGTGCTGGAGGAGATAACACTGTGAAATACTGGCATCAAAACACTGGTGACATCATGTGTGGCATGTTGTGAACATGCAGCGGCTTGCAGGACAGTCCTGTCAGAGAAACCGAGACTGCTTCTTGTTTTCATCTCTGTACAGCACGTAATCTCAGACTTTTTTTTTCCATCTACTGGTGATCATGTCATGATTCATGACACTGACAGTCTCTGAATCACATTTATGCTGGTTTGTAGTTGAAATAAACAATAAAGTTATATCAACAATGAACACTGGTAAGATGAGAAATTATAGCAGAGATCCCACATACATATTGTGTTAGAAAGTTCTGGAAAATACTGGAAAATGTTACAAAAGAAAGCATGTTTTGTGCCCTTGTAGCTATAATATGGTCATTTTGTGCTACGGGGGTTGTAAAAATCATTCTTAATGCACCTTTAATGAGCAATGAATATTTACACAGGCATCTAAACACTAATGCTGGCTCATAAGGTGCCATTATAAATGCATCTCAACAATTCCCTGTTAGCCTGCATGTGGCTGTAGTGCTAAGTGGAAGCCCTGTAAGGATGAGTTATTGGGTCAGCAGACATGCAGCAAACAAATCTGCATGTTAGTACGTGTTAAGCCAGGATAGGTCGGGGCACTGTTTGTTTACCACACCACCCTACCCTCAGCATCTCCTCTACTGTTTTTTTTTTTTTCCTGGTTGTTTTCTGTCTCCTTGTTGTTATTTTGGAGCTGTGTGTGTAATGAGTGAATCACCACCCAGCATCAGCAGCAGCAACAGCAGCAGCAGCAGCTCTGGAGCCAGTGGTCAGACCCTGGGACAGCGTCTGACCTACTTCATCAGGCTCTCAGGGAGGCGTGACAGATCCAACACCACACGGGTGGACAGTGAGGAGGAGGAGGAGGATGGAGGAGCAGAGCTGGGCCGAAGGGGCTAAGCCAATCCCCCTGCTCCATCTGTCTGCCACATCCCTCTCCTCTGCATATCCTCGGGAGAGAAGAAACAGCAAGCCATGCAGAAACAAATGTTAAGATAAATCACTACGATCTCAGCTGCTCTACTCTCACATGCTCTCCCCTGGTGACATTTCCATTTCACTCCCACAGCCAGGCTATGTCTTCTTCTCCAAATAAAATAGACCCCTTCACACACTGAGCATCCCCCTCCTCCATTTTATGCAAAATGAGCTGCAGCCACAATGTCTTCCCCCTCAGCGCTTTCCCTGGCATAGCACATCGCAGCAGAGGCTTTATGGGGCGGCCTATGGCGTGCGAACGAGGGAGCGGCTCATGCTAATGTCTCATTTGGATAATGAGGTATATTCTGGGCAGGATCTGAGCAGCAAGCATCCCCTCCTGTAGTGAGGATGTGGGGGCAAAATAGTCGCTCTATCAGGCTGCAGACCCAGAACCTTCAAGGTTCGGAGCTGCCTGATCAGGAAGTTCAAGGGTGATGAAAAGCTGGCAGGGGGAGCAGGGGAGAATACGCTCCTCAACCTGCCTGACAGCATGTGTCTACTTGAAGTGAGGGTGTAATGATATACAAGATATACACATGTGGCCTTTGGATCTATGAATAATGCAGGCGGCGATGTGAGAGGCGACAGTGCAATATGCTATAGCACACAGATTGAGACAGACTCCACCATGACAGGCGAAGACAAACAAATTTCACATTGCTGGGGGAACCTCTGCAAAGCCGACATCATAATGTCTCTTGTCTCTGTCAGAGAAAAGAAAGAGACAAATGGCTGCGTGGAGCGGCTTTGCTGTTAGATGTCAGTAATATATGGTGCGATACTTGTTTTATTCAAGGATGCTCTCGCCGCAGACTCGCACGTTTTATCACAACGAGGGATCGGCGTGCTATCATGTTGAGGAAACCGACAGTCCTCGCGGTGACGGAGAGAGCAACATGCCTGTTCCTCAGCTGATAAAACTGAACTCAAGTCGTCAACACTGACTGTTAGGTACAGTTGGTGGGTGTTTGTGGAGACCAGCGACGAGGGAAAGGGAGTGTTCTTTCAAGAGAAAGCACAGGAGAAAGTTTAGAGCATTTGCGCAGATTAGATTCTTTTTAACGCCACTACAAACAGTTTTGGATTGTTTTGGGATTTGGCAGCCCCTATGAAGTATTTGCCATGAGAAGCACCTTGAGCTCCTTGTCACGAAGTCTCTCCTTAAGTCCCATTAAAGGGTATCATCACGTCCTTAATGTGATGTATTTCTTGTTGACGCAAGACAGTGAGGAATCAATCATAAGTGTAGGGTCAATAGCTGTCTAATAAAAGATAAACGCCCAATAAATGTCTAATTGTGGACACACAAATGTGTTATGTGTGTTATGCATCCGGTTCAAGTTGCACTAACGTTTGAGTACAATTATAATCTCGAATGTCATCTCAGAGTAACATCTCCTGCTCAGTAATTTAAATGTATGCTGAGAAAGCTTCCTTTGCCATTGCCAACAAGTCTCTGCTGCTTTCCTGCCAACCCGGTGGCAAGCATTTGTAATCATTATATAGACATAGCTAATGTTCCCGGCAGTGGCCTCATTTGCTTGCATTGGTAATGTGGAGCCAAATAAATTAAAGTGAGATTGGTAAATAAACAGTGAAAAAGTCAATGTAGGTACTTTTTAAAGAATGTCAGCACCTCTCACTGCCACCGTGTCTCACTGTCTTTGCTCATCATTGTACTTTAAAACTTAGAGGATAGAGAAAGTGACATGCAGTGAACAGCAGGAGTTGACACAGGCTGTTACATAAAGTCATGTAAACAGCATCCTGCCCTCTCTTCCACCTCTGCACTCCTCCCAGATTCTGTTTGCCTGAGAACCCATTTCTGGAATCCACTTTACCTCTTCAACTAAATTCCAAAAATCAGACCCACTGAAGCATCTTCTTCAGTCACAGGGATATCTTTATTTATTTATATTTCCATTGGACTGTCTATGTTTTATTCATCTCATTTTCACCATGCGGTTAAGATTTTTTTCCCCCACCTCTTCTCTCTCAACTTCATTTTTCTCACACGGGAGAGAACTATTGCTTGTTCAGGCGAGCGTGAACACATGTCGGCAGCGGTTGCCTGTGCTTGCAGAAGGATCCATCCTCACGCTTTCTTGGTAAATTGAAGAGAACGCTCTCACTCCATCCAGTTTAACCCGAGTGGTAAAGCCTTGTGGCAAAGCTGACTGCACCTCCGCTCCCCAAAGCAGCTCGGTGCCACGGCTCGGACAAAGGGGGATGAAAGTTAGCACAGTGAGGCCATAAGTGGAATCACCAAAAGGTTCACATACTGGCTGACCCCGAGCTGATCTGATATTATCCTTCACAGCTGATCCTACTAATGGGGCAGGAATTATGCATTGTCTCTGACTCAGTGCGGCCCCCATCTCACAAAGATTAGCGCTGCTGTGTGGGAGAGTCAAGGTTGAAAAATATCTAATCAAGTTTCAATGATTATTCAAGTGAGTAAACAAATTAATTGTAGTGAATGTGCTGCTTCACTGAGAGAAATTTTCCCACATGCCACATAACTGTACTGCCGCGAAGAAAACAGACACCTCTTTCTCGGAGGTGATAATGACATAATTGTAAGGCCATCCTGACAATACGGCCATTCATCACGTCTTATTATACGCTGGAGAGAAATTTAAGATGGCAGCATCGATTTGTTTCGAGCACAAAAACAGAGCGCGATGGTGGAAAAGCTGATTATCTTAATGAAAGACTGATTTTGCTCTCTTAAGTTGGGGAGGATCTTTGAGGTTTAACCACATCATTCAGCCCTCTTCCTGCGGCTTTGTCAGCTGCAATAGTTTACAGGAGTCACTGTTGTTAATAGGACTGGACTGGCAGTCCTATTAGACGCTTAAAAGCTGCAGAGAATGAATCGTCAAAATAGCTTTCATTGTGAGGGTGTTTAATTGTCTCTATTTTTTAACATGGCCTCTGATGCCCGCTAGTAATTAGCTGATTAATCAGATCTGACGACTTGTCAACTTTCCCTCAGGAGATTTCTGAACTGAATGTGAATGAGAGAGGTATTTGCTAAGAAGAGGCCCATTACATGAAGCCATAGATCCTCTCCCCTCCCCTCTCCCCCCCCACTCTTCTTTTTTCCTCAGACTTCCTCTTTCACCTCTTTTTTCAGAGAGCGAGGACTGATTAAAACAGGAGAGTGGTTCATTAGAATCTGACAAGCGACACCATATCTGCAGCACACATGTCCTTGGAGAAAGCCATCTTAGCCCATGTGACTTACCGTAGTCGATGCCATCTCCACAGCAAACACTATCCCCACACTAATTGAAACAAGGTGCTCTGTGGCCCTGCTATCTGCCGAGGTGACAGTTATGCAGCCCCTGCAAATCCGTCCATGAAAACTGAGGAGCTTGATTAAAAATGCGCCTTCCTTAAGTGCTCCATCAGTGTTGTTTCCCAGTGTGAGAAAATAGCTTTTCTGTGATACAAACAAGTTGTCACGGACATTTTATCTTCCTGACACTGGACGCAGGGTTGTCTCGCTGGCAGGTGTATATTGCTGTGTCAATCTAAAAATCAACTTCAAAATGAATGTTAAAAAAGCGCTACTGCCAAACCCATGCATAATGCAACTAGTAGTAGTGCGTTGGATAAATCTAGGTCTTGACAGTCACAGAACTATGTACAATGGTGGTACTGTTTTAAGTGTCATATTTGTCATTGCTGTGATACAGTAAAAAAGGCCAGCTGTGATGCCTGAGATACTGACTCTAGAAAATCTGTGGAATGTCTTTAAATCCAAAACCATCACATTCAGAAGGAAAAGGAAAAAAAGGAAATAATTATCTATAAATGATCAGCTCTGGTAGCTCTGTGAGCTGCTGAACAAATGTACTGCAGCTATTGGCTTGGTCACCTTCCTTTTCTGCAGAGAACACTTAGCTAGCATTACTGAGGCCCAATGCTGCAGCCTTGAACAGCAGCCAGCAGTGGGCTCTCTCACCTGCCATGTCTCAGCTGGGCCTGTCTGAGGCTGTTGGGAGGCACAAAGATGCTCTTTGAAGTTAATGAAGCATCAGCATACTCCTTTACCTCCACCACTGGGTCATTATGCACAGCCAATGTCAAGGCAGCACAGAGTACTTCAAAGAATTAGAGGGGAATGCCGTGCCCACCCTCAAGTTCACCTCTAACAGTCTTCGTGTCATCATAACGGAAACAAACTCTACCACAAGCTGATCTGCATTTACAGAAATGACTTCTAAACATACCAATTTCTTTTACACATGTCCTCAAAGCATAATGGCGTTCCGTGGGAGTGCGGAAGATTATGCTGACAGGCCCACATTAAGACAGGAATAGGCTAGCATTTCACAACATCAGCAAAGAGCATTGTATGATCCCACTGTAACGTATCCATGTTGCACCTGCATGAGACACAAGGACAGGACAGCTCTGTCGCTGCTGGTCCACGCCGTTGCACTCCTCTCTGCAACCTAAAACACCAAACCATACTAATGTGTGACAGTCAACTATAGCTGTTTGTGAGCCTCTACAATTTGACTGGGTGCCATCTTGGAACTGAGGCTCTGAACTGAGCTTTAGGAGGGGAGGCTGGCTCCTCTCCCTTTAACTTGTCACTGTTACTATGGAAACTGGCAACATGCTTTTAAGGCTTGTATGGGACACTTTGGGAGTGTATCCTAAACAGAAATTCAGAACTTCTGCTGTCTAACAGTATACAACAACACTTGCAGCCAGTTTAGATTACTACAGAGGATACAGACCACCAAATGCCTTGTGACATTTAATATTCAGGATATGTGTGTTGTGACAGGATTTGGTATAAATCCAAATATCAAGGATAGAGCTCTTTCAGCGAAAAAGGGGAAGTGGCAATCGAGTTTGAGTAAAAATAGTGTGTTTAATGCGTAATTATAGGTCCCTGAATGATATGTAATAATTAAGTGCGTTAATTTCTGTAAACGTGAAGAGTGATAGGATGTAACAGCTACCTCCAGCTGAGAACTGAGAAGAGAGTGTTTTCACATCTTCAGAATCAATCATTACATTTCCTGTAACCCGCTGCTGAACAATCTGCAAATCTTTGCATGGCTCGAAATGTTTTAAAAGGACAGAAACAACAGTAAAAAAAAAAACAAAATGCTTGGAATCAAATTTTGTATGCAGACAAATTGAAACTGAATGCGCTCACATTATGTACCCACGCATTGTTCACCTCACTCACTGTATAAAATTATACGGACAAATGATGAGAATAAACAGAAAGACTACAGGGACAATAGCAATGCGGTTTGTTAATTTAAGCAATCAATGAAAAAGCAGAAATAGAAAATGACTTCGGTGCCTTTGTTTTGCCTTTCCAAAGGGATACAGTACTTTATGCCAAACAGAACAGTCTCTTTGGAACACAATTACTCAATACAAGCTGGTGCAGGGTGATTTCCTGATAGTAGATTACTTCCTCACTTTCCTGTTTGATAAGTAAGGGTTGCTCATGCTCCTTTGAGATTTCTATCATCACACTACTAACCCGCCTACTCTGGATGGGCAAGTTCTCACAATGCCCATTATGACATCACATCCTGCAAAGCTGCTTTGTCCTAGCCTAACCCTTACAGTAGAGAATAACACACTGAAAGAGAGGAAGCAGAAAAAAAAAAGGTATGCAATGATACTGTAAGGCACAGCTGTTCACTTCACACCAAGCACAGAGCTCCCAGAGACATAACATGAGTCAACATGCAAAGCAATGCAAGTTAGAACACCCCCGCTTCCCAGAAACCAAGGAGCACAAAAGGGTGAAGGGAAAAAGTCTTTCCAGTCCGACCAGAGCAAAACTGTGACAGTCTCCCAATACCACACACACAGCTGGTACCAATAGAAGAAGATCCCCACATTTGTAGTACGTATAGCAAAGTCAGATCTATTATATGCTGTAGCAAAGGCTTTGAGTGCAAAATATCGTCTCCTATGGATAAGAACCCAGAGGAACCACAGTGCGTGTGTGCCAACAATTATGTGGAAGGCAAGGGAACTGAATCAGTTTTGTTCAGCATTTTGTTTTCCCCAGAAGACAGAAGAGACAAAAGAACGAACGCAGAGCTCAACTACAAAAGAGGCACGGGCTGTTCGGAGAAATGTGAGCGTGATGCGAGCAAACTATGATCAATACAGTACCCTCACCTCAAACCCCCATTTTCCTTGATGTTATTTTAGGCGCCCGATAACAGACCTGCTTTATATCGCTCCCACACATGGGATGCGTAACAGGGCAGGGTGAGAGGAGGCGTCTGTTGCGTTCTCACAGTGTGTGTGGAGCTCTGATACACAAACACAGAGGCTTCTATTTTTTTCCCCCCTCATCTAACCTTCCACACAGTGCAGCAGGGAGCCGCACAGCCAGGGCAGGTGGGAACTGCATCGAAAACACACAGGCAATCTGCTACAATCAGCTGGTCTGTGCGTGTGCATGGATATTTGTGTTTATTTGAGCGGATGGGGGTCTGATGGTCCCTGACAACATTTTTGGCGGGGTACTGCATTGATGTAAGCCATGCCAGAGTTACTGAAGAGACAGAGAAACGGAAGCGACCGCCTTCGTCAACCTACCTGTGATGTTGACGTCCACAATGCCAGTGCGAGTCCCGATTCCGTTGGTGGCGTCGCAGACGTACGTGCCGGCCAGGTCGTAGGTCACCGGCCCTTTGAAGAACAGGGTGTTGTTCTTGATCTCCACATTACTGGGCAGGGAGCCGTTCAAGCTGTGGTGAGAGAGAAAGGCAATAATACAGACACCATAAAAAGGAAGAATTACACCAGACAACAGTAGAAAAAAAAAAAAACTCCTCTCCCAGGAGCGGCAAAGCAATTCAAAGCCCCTGAAAAATACAGTCTCTAGTGCCAAACAAACCTGGATGTGTGTGTCGAGGTGAGATAAATACCAGGAATATTTGACAGCGATATATTTCAGCCATCATCCATCAAGTCCAAACTAAATTATGAGGACAGGGAATCCCAGCAGGTCCAAACAGGTAAGACATAGTTGATGCCTGAGGACACAGGCTTTTTTGGCACGAGGAATAGAAAAAAACAGTGGTAGGAGGAGGGTAGGGGTGCTGAGGGGGGCTTCTTTCCTCAACTATGGCAGAGCTCACATGGCTGAACTCAAAACTCGGGGGAGCTGTCAAGAGAGGCAGCTGATCAAGCGATAAATGCAGAATCTACCAAATGCTGGGCTGTCAATGAGAACTGGAGCCTGTTTCTCCTGCCTGAGGTGTTTGTCTTCATGGTCCACTATCTCTACTACGTTCAGACTTGCTCGCGTCCTTTGATCAGGTCAGCACACTTTGAGGTTACGGATCATGAGTGCACTAACCTTTTCATTCTATTATCCGGACCCTTTTTATGGAGCCCAGGGGCTGAAAAGGGTATCAAATTTCATGACAATTAGCCGTTTCCTGTTGGCTTTCCCTGGATCAGCTTCATCAGCTGCTCTGAATGGATCTAACTTAAGTACAGCGACAAACACGACTGACAATATTAAACAGCCCTCTGGTTTGGCTGTGGCGAGCTGGATGTGGTAGTTTTAGTTTCCTTGAACAAAAAGGAGGTTGCAGAGAGTTTCCTCCCACACTCCTGGGCTCGCTCTCTGTCGGAGACACACCTTGAGATCCGCCGTTGTGCGAGATCATTCAAAACAATGCAATGCTCCATTTATTACAGCGAGAGAAAAACAAAATGACATTGCAGAGAGGCAACAAAATTAGGTCTCATGCTAACAATGGGCACACATCAAGCACTTGAGCAGCACTAAACAGGCTTTCAACTAGGCTCTTCAATGACGAGGGGAAAGACACAGTGACAAGCTATTTGTTAATTAATTTATCATAACATGTCAATTACAAGCAGCTGATCCATATGTGGTTCAATGCTTTTCATAGAGCAGATTTTCAGGCCAAGTCAGTATAAAAAGTATTTTTTTCTTTCTTCTTAGCAATAAAGTGGCCACAGTTCAGAACAAAAGTAATAAAAGAGCTATGGTCGAGTTGTTTTTCATATGCCACTATGGCGGCGCGTTTGCAATGGAGCTGCAAACAACCTTCAATACAGTATGTCACGATTCAATAATCAGTTACCTTGTGAGCCTCTATCAAATGCTGAGTTCTGCAAAGCCCAATTGATTTGCTGCAGAAATGAAAAGGCTGGCAAACTGCGATTGACCACAGATTCTGCCGCGATGTCTGCATTTGTATGAGACATCTGAATGTGTGTGTGTGTGTGTGTGTGTGTGTGTGTGTGTGTGTGTGTGTGTGTGTGCGGAGCCTGAGGGGCAGCGAAATGAAAGGCTAACAAACAGCTTGAGAGCGATGCAGATTCTTTGGTGGCTGGCTGGCCTTCTCGTGTGAATGCATGTGTGTGATGTGGGTGTATGGATGTTGGGTGTGGGGACTCAAAGACACTATACATCAGTGCACCATGCTGCTTTCACTATGAACTGCATGTGGAAGCGGCCTTAAACTTGAAAAACATACCGTACGTGCTTAACAGCCAAAATTTGAAACTTTATTGTTATTTAGGGTTCAAAAGAAGGCAATTCACATTGGCAACAGGCAACTGATTAAGAGATTATAATATTCATTAAAGGAGGAAATTAAGACTGCTCTCTGGACATTAAACTAACAAATAACTAGCACTAAAGGACGGCGCCTTTAATCAAATATCTATCTTTTTTGTTGCCGTGAAAGTGTTCTTAAATTCATGTTTAATGTTTCATTCTCTTTGAGGAGCTGCAGAAAACATGAGCGGTATTTAATGATCGATTATGTTAAATAAAAGGTGCATCTGCCTTCGTAGCCTCCGTGGTGGCAGCACTGGCTGTACGACATCCTGCAGTAATGATGTTTTACAATAAACCTGACTTGACATATCATTTAAAGGGGCATTAATAAATCTGAAGCTAGTGAACCAACAATTCACTTTCAGTGGCATTTAATTGACATGAATAATAGAATCACATTTTCACACTAGAGATAAGTAAGCCAGCTAATTAGAGTGGAGTTTGAGGTAATCACACTGCAAAAACAGTAATGACAATAATACTGCTTTTTCATTTTCATATCTTTGAGAAATGCACTGCGGAGGGATGATGTGTGTTCTGGAAAATTGCTTTTTGAGGAAAGAAAAAAAAAGAAGAAAATATTAAGTCTGAAATCTTGGCACACAAGTAATTGAGTTATTTGCGATAATAAACAACTCTTCCGCCCTCTCTTCCCTCTGCTTACTTTTCTTGTGCCCACTGAAAATTACAGTATGCACTTAAAACAGAGTCAACAAATAAGCATGGAGACAATGCCCTACAAACAAACATTTCAGAAACAAACAAGTTCAAATAGGGTGTGTCCTTTTTCTTTAGTCAAGTCAATTTCAGTGCGGCTCCCCATTAACCCATTTTAAGAAAAAGCTGCAACATTGTGCTCGAAGAAAATAAAAATCAAAGATGTTCGAATGCTTTCTTCAAGAATTGTATATGTGTCAAGGCTTTCTGCACACGGTGCAGGGGCACAGAGATTGTGTGTGGTGTGAAAAGTGAACGAAGATGGTACAAATAAATAAATTTAGTTTTTTTCATTATAGGTACCACAATAAGCCAAATGAATCAGGGCTGCAACTCAGGGTTATTTTCATTATCTATTAATTGACAAAATGCAGGAAAATGGTAAAAATGATTTCCAAGGCCCAAGGTGACATCCTCAAATGTCTTGTTTTGTCCACAACCAAAGATATACAGTTTACTGTCATAGAGGACTAAAGAAAAGAGAGAATTGAGAAGCTGAAATCTGAGAATTTTCCTTATAAAAATGACTCAAAACGATAAATCTGTTATCTAAATAGATGGTGATTCCTTTAATAGTTGATAAATAATCTATTACTAATCAGCGCAGCTTAAAAAAAAAAAAAGAAAAAAAATAAGATCTCATTCGATAAGATAAATTCTATATACAACAAATTGTCTCTGGAAACAATGTGGATCTGTATCAGAGGCATTAATATTTATTGGATTTGGCTACACCTCTCGTCTGTGTGTGTTTGTGGTTAAGTGTGACGCAATCCTGCCGGCCTGTTCCGGATCCTTCCGTCACAGCCTTGTGCTGACCTCCACAGTGGAGCCCAGGGGAACCTTCACAACAGATTTGGCATCTCATTTTCAGTGCAGCAATGGCCGTCCCCTCCTATCTGTCAGCACAGTGCCCTCGTCTTTCTAGATCACATCTCTTCACCCTCCTCCTCTTCTCTCCCTATCTTCCCCTATCTCCCTAAATCTCCCTTTGCCTCTGTTTGAGAAAAAAAACCCAAACAGGTCAAATCTTCTCTATCTCTTCGTCTTCTTTTGTTGCTGTGCGTATATCAGTGTTTCTGCCCCTGAGAGCTAAATCTATGCATAAGGGAAAAAAGGAAAAAAAAACTCCCCATGCCTCATTAAAATCAAACAGTGGCCTGTAGAGTAGATACAATGAGGGCACAATGGTCTATTAATCCACATCCACTCAAGTCCAGTGACATATTTCTCAACTCAGCCTTCACCGAGCAATTACAGAACAGATTGCTACATTTATCTCTCAATTTGACCATATAATACTTTCATTAAAAACTGTGATACGTCCAGAAAAGTTGCTTTATATTGAAAGAGCTGCACTGAATTGTTTTATATATATATATTTTTTAAATTTTGCATCTGACATCAAAACGCAGTAAATAGTTCGATCAGAGCAAATTACAGTAAACAATTCAGCATTCTAGTTGTTTGCCTTCCATGCTCGTATTTAAACTACATCATTTCTGCACAACCAACTTTCATGTCATTACTCAAAGCAGATCAAACCCGGGGTTATTTGGCGATTCCCGGAGGCCCTGGAAACATGTTTGTATCTCTTTTTGCTCGTGTATTTGCAGTGATAGTCTCTGAGGCACAAACACTGATGTCAGCCCTGCGGTATGCTGGCCTAATCCACAGCTCCTACTCCAGCTTTCAGTTCCAGCCCTCCGCTCTGTCAGGGACAAACCGCTGCCTTCTGTGCCCTCCAGAGAACGCAACAGCACTGACACAATGGCGCTTTCTTACCCCTCTACCTGCATGCTGGTCCTCAGACTTTAAAGCAAAACCCCAAAAGCAAATCTAACCCTGTTCTGTTTGCGTTTATCTCTCAGTATCTGTGACCATCAGGCAGATAGGGGTGTGTGTTGCAAACGTAATAGAGCCATTGTGCTCTGTCCAAGTCTTATCTTCATTACACGTTTTATACACAAACAAATAAACGGAGACACATTTCTGGAGAGGATGAAGGAAGTTGGTGTGTTTTTACCTTAGAAGATTACTTTCTTGTGTGTGTGTGTATATATATATATATATATATATATTTATATATATATATATATATTCCATGAAACAAATATTGCAAAAGAGCAAACTCAATTTGACCAGACCATTCTATAACTTGTCTTCCGGTGCTTTACTAAGTCCTCCACAAAAACACAGTTTTTTCCCAGTCAGAAACCCAGTGTGAGAGAAACAACACATAGCCATTCTGTCTCGTCTTCTGAGCCTTAAGGGGGTTTGTTAGGGTTTAGTCAGACTCACAGTTTCCACTGGTAGATCGTGACAGGGGGGTTAGCATCAGCCCTGCAGGTCAGCTGAACATTCTGCCGGTTCAGGTACCAGTTTCCATCAAAGCCCTCGATCTTCACCTCGGGTTCATCTGCAAGGAAGGGCACACTTGAGTCAGTTCATCCCTCCACAACATATTCCGAAAACACTGTTGTATCATTGCACCTCTGTTAAAGTGAGTTAACTATTGCTAAAAAACAATCTGCACACTTTCAACAGTTGTATCTATGCTACTCTTTTACATTACTGTAGACAGGCTTAAAGGACCAGTGTGTAGGATTAATGACATCTAGAGGTGAGTACTGCTCGCCTACCATGCGAGTAGGAGAAACTACGGGGGCCGTGAAGCTCGCGAAAAGGTTGTATCTAGAGCCAGTCTATATGGGCTACAGTCGAAATATGCCTGTTCAACATGTTGCTCCGTAAAAGAGGGCCCGCTCCCTCTGTAGATAAAAACGGCTCATTCTAAGGTAACGAAAACACAATGATTCTTATTTTCAGGTGATTATACACAAATAAAACATACCTAGTAATATTTTATTCATTTCTGCCAAATGATCCTCCTAAATGTTACACACTGGACCTTTAAATAAAGTTTTATTGTAAACAAAACCACAATATAATGGTATAATCCAGCACACACCTGAAAGACACAGTAGAATGAAATCTAACAGAAAAGCAATGAACAAACTTTCTGCACAAAAAGTTTTTTTTAGGTTTGAATTTAGTGAGTTTGTTTCGAATTATTTAATTAAGAAAAGAATCGGGAAACCAGACTCCCACTAAGAAAAATCTTTGTGGGAGTCTGGTCTATAGTCAGCAGCTCATTTGTTTTTGGTTGTCTTGGTTTTGTACAACCGGAAAAGTTTCTGAGCTGTGTTTGCAAGAGGACCTTGTTTACTGTAAACTATGGTGATCCGTTTACTCTTGCTCCTGCAGCAGGAAACTTTTGGGTGCATGAGAACATGAAAAGTAAAAATAAGTTCTCATTTGAAAAGAAAAATTGCAAGAATAAAAAAAAGAGCCTTAATATGGGAGCTTTAAGGGGTCAAATGCTTACACTGCACGTTGAGCACCACGCTGTCTGTGATCCTCTCGTTTCGGTACATCACGATACATGTGAGCTTCTGTTTGTGGGTCTCGCGGCTCGGTATCACCACGTAGTTGCTCCGTACTGTCACCGTCCCATTTTGGTTGCGGGTCTGCTGGGAAGTGGCTTCGCCCTTCAACCTGGTTTCCCATTTGATTTCACTTGGGGGCTTCCCATTGGCTGATACACAAGTGGCAACAGTCATCTTGCGTTTCTGGGCCCTGGCCACAATCGTCGGCGTTGTCAAGGTCATACGTGTCATAGGCCGAGCTGCAAAGAAGAAAGGATTAAGCAATCAAATTACTGAAATGTAAGTAATTAAAGCTCATTAAACAAAGATCTTGTGTTTTCTCTTTCAGTTTCCAATCCTCATTTTGGTGTCTAATTTTGTCTGCTTCACCTTCAATCAGCTTTGAAGTAAATTAAACTAAGGGGATGAGAGATGAGAACAGTGTTGCAACTCAAATCAGGCAAAGTTTTTCTTCTTTCCCTCCTCAAAGCCTAAGCAGTTGTCGAAGCTCTCACAGATGTAGAACCCACTTGCCTACCCAAATGCACTGTCATCCAATTTGAATCCTTTGTGAGTTGCCAATTAGCAATCTACTCGTAGTACATCAAAAGGCAGGCTTGAGCGTGAGCGAATGCACAACAGAGAGAGATTGGCCGTGAAGAGGCCTCTTTGAACGCTGCGGGTTGGTTATCTGCACACAGGTTCCTGACGTTCACTGAGCCGCAGAAGCCTAAAAAGACCTTGGAGGCTCAGTGACACAAAATGGAGACTCGGCTGACAAGAAGCTCTGGCAACAGGGACTACTTAAGCCAAGTGCTTTTTCTTTTACTGGGACTTAATGGAAAACACACCAACACTTAATTTCTAATTAGATCTTTAATCAGAGTCAGCGCACAACCTTTTCAAAGCTGCCTCTTTCTACGATAAACCATATCTCAGGCACTCCTTTTTCTCCCACACAAGATGGGATTATTCAAGCCAAATTACACAGTCTGAAGTGGCCTTATTGATTTCCGTCTCACCTGCCATTTTTATTGACTGCTCTCTGCAGCACTTTCCCTTTCATAAAAGCCATATGGGCCCAATCTGGGATTGGTGTTAAACGACACGTCACCCCAATCATCACATCATGTCTTCGTCAAAATGATTTTCACTTCAACGCTGAACATGTATCCTCAACGACAAGGTCCTTTGCATGTGATGGTTGGCACAGCCATTCACCAATCACAGACTGGGAGGTTTAACTGTAAACAGTGTGGTTAGAGCACCGGCTTTAGCAAACAGAGAAAGAGCATCTGGTTTGAAGTCTTCCAAACGAACTCAGCCTACTTTACAACAGAGCCTGTGGCAATGTAACATAGAAGAGCAGAGCTGTAAGTGTTTCTTTTAGCCTTTCACTAAAAAGTAGGATATCAGTTTGACCCTGTTTTATCTGATTCAAAAAAATGCTCTTTGTCTCTTTCTTTTGCTCAAACAGAACCAAATTTAGGAGACTAAAGACTACTCATCAGGCCAGCAATAACATGTTCGAGGGAATAACTCCTTAACTCATTTTAAGATGTAGAACTTTATCATTTTTTACTGTTTTCTTGGCTCTATACATACTCGATCCCCTGAAATAATAACACAACAGAACACGGATTAGATTACTAAGATTTACATCAGTACAGAGGCCTTTGTCTTTGCTTAAATTCACATGACTGATGCTGGATATTCAAACAGGATTAAAATGACATATAATCTATAAATCTTTAATATTTCTGTACAAGTTCTTACCATACACAGTGAGGTTGACCATGTTCTCCCGGTTGCCTGCGGGAAATGTGGTATACTCGCAGATGTAGGCAGCTTCATCAGACAGCTGCAGGCTGGAGAACACGATGGTGGTGTCCTCCAGTGAGGGCGTACGATGACGAACCGCTGCCTGCTTGAAGCTGACCCGCTCCTTGAAGGGCGGCAGAACGGACACGCCGAGGGCCGGGTTGGCTATGGCCACGTTCTGTTTGGTGCCGTTGAGGAGCTTCTGCCAGGTCACTTGAGAGATCTTGACTGGCGGGTTACTGTTGATGAAAATGCAGCGCAGTTCCACTTGTGAACCCACATTGCCAGATTTACTGGAGTCCATCTGTACCATCTGTCCATCGCCACCTAGATGTTACAGAGACGGACAAAGAGAGAGAGAGAGAGAAAAGCAATTAATTACGATTAACAAGTGTCCAAGGCCAAGCAAAGCACTCCAGTCAATAGCAAGTACATGCACTGAAAGTCAAGGAGTCAATTCAGCCTCCTAGGTAGTACATGCACGCACAGCACTCCCAGTCAAACTCATGGATTCAGCCACACAGTCTACCGGTGCTACAGAAGCAACGTCTGCTCCCTATACATCAGGGTAAAGAGTTGGTACATGGAGGTGGTTGTGTGTAAAAGCTGGGGGAGTTATTAACATAATGGGCACATCTATACAACCCTGTCTTTGTCCACGAGGGTACTGTTTCTGATGAGATGGAAGGACTGAGCGAGAACCAATGCATCACTAATGAATGAGTACACGGGCAGCGAGTTGGAGCCAAGTTATCGTCTGCTGTGCTCCCCTCCACCTTCCCAGCAACACACTGGCTAACCCATTGTAATTTTAATTACTTTTTACTCACAAATACTTCAATGACTGCCCGGAGCTCCTATTAAAAGAAACAATGAAGTCCGGTGTAAGCACTCAAAACAATGAGAACACACACATTAGCTATAAAAAAAAAAAAACAGCAATTATGCCCCTCTCCCCTAGGCTACTATCTAAGCCTGTGAGGAGTTTGGTAGCAAAAAAAAAGGTCAATTAGCAAGGACAGACCTTCTGTAAGCCTGCCTGTGGTGGTGTCTACACATACTGGCATTAGTTGTCCCTTCCAGCCCACTTTTATCTAATGGTGGATTAAGTGATTGACAAAGAAAACTCAACTGACAACAATTTCTGTGATCAATTAATCACTTAAAGTCATTTTTTAAGCAAATATTCCAAACAGTGGCTACTTACAGCTTCTCCTAATTGAGTTTTTTTTCTGGCTTTCCTATGTTATAGATCGTTGTAAACTGAATATTTAAGGTTTTGGTGTATTCCTCAGATAAGACAATCTAACCAGACTGACTCACTATTCATATATTTTATAGACTAAAGAAAAAAATAGTCAACAGAATAATCAGCAATAATTGTTGCAGCTCTTTTTTTAACACTTCCTGCTCTCGTCCTTCTTTGTTCCTTCAATCTGAGTCTTGAGAAATACAACTACAGCGTTCATTTACACCTGGTCTGGGCTCTGAATTGACTGCAGTCTGAACAGATGTGTCATTGAACTGCTGCAGGGCTCCTGCATCCTGTTGTCTTTGACACATCTTTGTTATCTCAAGCTCTGATTTATGTTCCTTTCCAGGTGAAGTCTGATGATGTCCCATTTCCTGGTCCGACAACCCCTGGCTGGGCTTGTATTTACAACCAGGCGCAGCTATAATTATCTCCTATGGATAGGTGAGGACCCACAGGAGGAAAGACTGAAATTCCTCCGTTAATCACACCGGGCTCATAAAGCCACCAGTGAATCAAGTCATAAACAGAGAGAAAATATGTTGTGGCCTCAAGTGGAGGACTGGGGCATACACACATGCACCACAAAGAGAGAGGCTCTTTAACACTGAGTAACTGCATCACAATGATGGATAATCGCTGCGTTCGGAGATAAAGTTTCCACAGGGGGCATTAAAATGTGTAAGAATACGTGAGCGAGATCCATTTGTGTATACACTCACTGAATACAATATCTGATGTAGTCCAACCTCAACTATACAGGAATCTGAAGCAGAGAGGAGGGGGAGTAATGTGCGTGCAGGCTGTCAAACTGTCTAAGCAACTACTATTTTTCTTAAAAACTGTAGGTAGTCAGCCGAAGGACACCAGGGCACAATACATGCATGAAGAGAGGAAATAGTTGCGGCAGACTTTGGCTAGAACACCATTAAAATGAACAATGTACTTCTTTCCATCTTTCATGGCGGGCGCACAACTCTCAGGTTGAATAGCTTATGCTGGAAAGCAGCGCATTACGAGAGAAAGGCAATTTCTATCCATTGTTATATTCTTTCACTCAAGTACAGCCTTCGCTGCCTACATCAAATCATATAAAAAAACAAAGTGACAACCTTTTGAAGTTACTGAGTGCACATCATCTTTCATTTCCTTCTGGCCACATCAGCAAGACTCTCTCTATAGAGATTTAAACTTGGGGGATTTGACGATGACAGATTGATTTACTAATACAGTTTGACAGGGAGGACTGGCAACCTTGTCATCTGTACCTTGAGCAACACCTGTGTCCTTGTGCACCTCAGGGCAGTGCTTTACTCCATTTTATCACAGCTTAGATTACCAGTTGTGGCAGCTATAGTATGATATTTTTTGAAATAGCAAACACAATTTACTGTGTGACAACACTAGTTAAAGTTTAATCTTAAGTTGGAGTGAAGCAGGGGGGCTGTGTGTGCAGGGGGGCTGTAAAAACTCATAAATATGTACCTGGCCAGACCTCACCCACTTGAATGCTAAAACAATACTGGCAGGGGCTGGCTGTATGAAAAGCTGCAGCCCCTCCCTCCCTTGCTCTGCCCTTCCTCCTTTGAGTCAGATGCTCCCCACTCAGATTGAACCAAATAAACAGCAGCTCACGCAAATGGAAACCAGAGGAATAGGCATAATTACACAGCCACAGAGCCCAAATCCCCTCCGTGAAGGACCAGGGGCGCCCACGGGGACCCCTTTCACTCAAGGACTGGAGTAGTCCTTGGCTGAGCACACAGTATAGAGCTGTAATTACAGACTACACCACAGAGCGGCAAAGCCATGGAAGAGCAGAGACTCATACATGCAAGAGGCACTAAGAAGGTAGATTTTGTGGGGGTTATGAAAGCCAGTGGGGCAGAAACAGGGGAGGAAATCAGGGGAAGAAAAAAGAAGGCAAAGTAGTGGAGATGCAGAACTGGCGAGAGAGAGAGAGAGGGAGACAAAGAGGAAGGCGGAGCTTTAGGGAGATTTGTAGGTGTGCTGCGGGTTTGAGGCTGGCCGGCGTTGTTGCTTGTGCTGCTGCTGCTTTGTTCTCACACTGACAAGAGGGTGACTGGGGGGACAGTCATGCTCTAATACACCTGAGGCTAGACACTGCCTTGAGAGTTGCCAGTAAAGAGAGGAGCCCTATTTCTGGAAGGAAAAGCAAATAGGACAAACAAACAAAAGCAGAAAGTATACCCAAGCTGGCAGAATATAAAAAAAAAGAAGAGTGGTTTGATTCACACCAGGTGAGCTGACTTGGATCAGGGGGGACATAAGGGGCACTATTAAAACAGCTGCTGTACCGTCTGGCCCTGCACTGATAGCAAGAGACTCACAAGGCCTCGGCACAGAGCTCTGCACAGAACATTCGACTGTAATAAGATCTGGCCCGTCAGGCAGCAAGGAAAAGCATGTGCTTTGTGTTGTTTGCATATGGAGCATTGGACAATGTGTGAGGCATGCTGCACCAACTAACAGCCTTCAGTCAATGGTCTTCCTATGGTGTGTGGACAATATCCAGGAAAATACAGACCTGCAGAACAGTCTTCACTGTAAAAAGATCTGATCACAAATGCTGAAGGGTGTGTTTACAGTAAATCAATCAGATTTTATTACCCATGTGGGAGAACAAACACAAGTATGAAAAACATTCCTTTCTGTAACAAATGAAAAACTAATGAGTAACATGACATTAACATTTCATATTTGTTTTTTGTCTCTGCTGCAGAGAAAAAAAAATCAAATTAAAGTTTCAACACTAAATACACTACATTCATACATCTGTTTGTTCCCAGATATTCTTCAGTGCAATGTAAAACCAGACCTTGCTCTACATATAAAACAATAACACCACCATAAAACCCTAAATTGAAAACCAGGGCGCCATCCCCTAAAGCTTACGAAGCTTCTTTTCCATAAAACAACTGCTATTTGGCAGCTCATCTCGCAATGGATATGTAACACTATTGTCTTTCTTTTCTTAGCTGAACTGGCCAACAACCAACAATATTTCAAAAGACAATTATTGGCTCATTTACCATTACTTGGGCCATGCTCATCCAAGAGAAATCCATTTGTGCCTGAGTCAAATAAAGTTCAGAATAATTCACCTCTAGCTGCTGCAATGCGAGGAAAGGCAAAGATTAAATAGGACTCAATGCATATTTTAGAAGAGGCACTCATTAATGTCTTCTATTTAAAGCTGCACCAGGCAACTTGGCACACTGTCAGTCCCAAATGGCAGTGAGACGTCGCTGTTTGAAGTTTGAAAACTTCAGAACCCAGAAAATGTGTAATGTGATGTCATTAAACTGCACTCCTCTAAATGTCGTCTGCTCAGTAGCTTTTAGGGGTGGAGAGAGTGAACGGTTTCCATTTTCATCGGACTGGGCACTCACTTGTCACTTCCTGATGACAGGGAATATTTCCTGCTTCTGTCCAACCCCAACGTTAACATTTAATCTAGGCAAATAGGTCAAATCTATGACATCTCTCAGCTTGTAGAGCTCTCTTACACAGGCATATTTTGGTATAAACTTTGTGCCAAATGCAGCTTTTAAAGCTTATCACATGAAGACACATCATCTCCTCATGCTGGAGACGCTTTGGTTGCTCCATTGTTACTTAAGTGGGATGCTGATAGATAAAACATGGCTTGAGCCACTCAGGATAATGACTGTTTAATGTTGTCCCAGTTCCCACGGCAATGGCACAGGCCTCTATGCTCCCCTATTCATGACCACACATGGGGTGTTTAGGGGGAGTCCAAATCTTCTGTCTCACAACGCACAAAACCCACCCATTAGTTGCTTGTTTATTCCCCTTTTTTGTCAGTAGTATTTTGGAGCTCAACCAGTGGCGTTTTGCTTATGTTATCAACAGATAGAAGTGCTTTTCAAAATGCTTTATAAAATAAATTATGGCATTACTCTTAGGGATAACTGAGAGCTATCTCACTCTACCGGGGGTTTAAATACAGATAGGGCAATTCATTTAGCAGAAGCAGGCATATTTTATGTTTAATGCTGCTTTTTGTTGACCATGGCCATTCAGCTTTTTTAGATGGAGCAGTATGTGTCAGAGAATTTGTTTTAATCTACACTCAGACACTATTTGATGGTGCTTCAGCCGGGTCTCTTGGGTAAACAATGGTGTACCTGCCAAAGCAGCTCTCTTTACCCTCTGTCTCCCCAAGCAAACATTCAACTGCAGAGGCAAGCGAAACCTCACTGGAACAGATGGTTAGTAGACCTGTTCCTAATTTTCCACTATCTGGTTCAAATTTGAAATAGTCTTTTGTACAACACACTCGTTCATTGAGGACAATGTAACATCTGCTGCGCTGTAAATGTTAATGATTATCGGGAATATTTATTATGTTAGTCAACTTCCAGTCTGGGATTGCTCCATGAAAGGCGCTGTGCGTTTCATTTTAACTATTCCCAGTGGCGGTTTGTTTGGGGGAGAGAGAAGCGTAATGACCGAGCGCCTCGGCACAGTAGTCCCGTGTTTTCCACTGAGGTTATAAAATGACACATTTCAGGTTGGCAGTGCGTAGCATAGGCCAGTCAACCGTACGCACCGATTCTCACCTAATGTAGCTGCATCCATCGTTTCTGAGGCAACATAAGGTTCAGAGCACAAGCCCACACACATGGCCCTCGAGCAGCTTTAAGGCGTTTCAAATGTCAAGGGGATGCATCAGTTCGCCTGAAACTGAGCTTGTCATCTTATTTCAGCGGGATAATGATTCATCCTTGAATGAAACACAGGAAAACACAGCTACTCCATTTTGTTATCATACAATTTCAAAGAACCAAATATAGATGACAGGGTGGAGTTTATTCTGACCCTTTTGGGAGCATCTTACCATCATTTTGGATAGAAGAGAATATATACAGTGGGTAAGAGTGCCTGTGGATTTCCTGTAATTAATGCTTTTTTTTATTCTGGTCTAATAGAAAATATGCTAGAAGTAATCTGGGATTTTAGTTGTCTTTGACCGCGGCAAAGGCAAATAAAGCTGGGCCAAAAATAAGGCTTTTGCCCTAGAGAGAGAGAGACAGAGAGACAGAGAAACAGAGAGAGAGAGAGAGAAAGAGAGAGAGAGAGAGAGACAGACAGAGAGAGAGAGAGAGAGAGAGAGAGACAGACAGAGAGAGAGAGAGTATAGCACATATCGAGTGTAAACACAGAATCAGAGAGCTCTGACCCTCCTCCCTCCCCCTGCAGCTTAACTAAACAAGGCCACCACGGTTTCGGTTCTACGACACAAAATAAACAGCCCTGACGTTACCTGACCAAATGGCGAGATGACATCACCCACTGATACCAGATAGCAAGCAACTGTCAGCAAACAAAAGGCCGGTTACAAGTGAAGGGGAGGGAGATTTCCCCTACCTGGTAAATGAATGACTGTAAGCATTACAGTTGTGCTTGTTTGACTGAAACTGAAGGGAAAAACAGACACCAGATCCAGGTATTGCGGGTGTCAGAGTGAGGTATTAGAAATGAAATGTTGTGGTGTGAGAGCAAAAACAGCTAGACAATAATACACTTTGCCAGACTGATCTCAAGCCAAGACGCTAGGGAGCACTTACACAGACCAGACAATTAGTCAACAGAGCATCTCATCCCCAGAATGGGCTCAGCGTACGCGATGATGTGCACTGGTTATTTTTCAATAATGCAAAAGTTTCCCTGGGCTTTCAAACGAGGGCAGCTGTTGGATGTCTTAATAGCAAAGAGCTGATCAATAAATAAAAAGGGGGCCAAAGGCGCTCTTCAAAGTGATGCATTATGGTCTCAGACAGGCCGAGCCCCGGCAGCTGCAGGTATAGGCTCGGGGCACGGAGGGTGGGGTGGGTTTACGTAAATGTGATGTAGAGGATTTTGGGGAGTTACGGGGGAGGGTAAGCAGCGAGAGTGACACGTAGTGGGTCAGACGTGGTGAGCAGATTACAGCTCACTCAGGATATTAAAGTGGAGGAGAGACGATGCTGCGGGCAACACACCTCCCGTGGAAATCGCAGTATTAGCACAGGGTGTCACGGAGGCTATGTCCACATTTCTTTTGACACAGTCGACATCACGGCACAATAATACGACTGCTGCAGCATGATTCTCCTCATGCCTTCAGGTCCGGATGGAACCCTGGTGGGCAAAGGTCAGAAAGGTTCTGGCTGAAATTCTTGAAATGATGCAAGGAAAATTAATTTACATCTAGATTAGCTTGGCATTTAAAGGTGGACTAAGGTCCCCTTAATGTCACTTGACATGTTACCTCCCTGTGAAAGGAACACAATGCATGTATATTAAGTATAGATATACAGGTAAACATTTGCCTTCAGTACTGATTCACGTCGACTCGCTTCACATCATGAATCTGAAATATTCGGAACAATTTAGATTTTCAATCAATTGTTGAACAAACTCATGAAGCAAAAATGCCATACACTCACTGGTCCACCTCCCCAGTGTGAGAAAGTGCTGCTTTTCGATGTCTTATATAATTTCTTGGGTTTTGGACTGTCTGTTGGATAAAACAAGACATCACTTTGGTCACTGGGAACTTGTCATTTCCACTATTTTACTACATTGTATAGATGAAATAAATCATCTGAAAGCTAGTCAACAGAATAGTTGGTAATGAAAATAACCATTTGTAGCAGCTTTAATCACCGCTGGTTGTGAGGGTTACTCACTTTGCTTGTATGAGTCCGTATCAATGCTCTGTTTTTCAAAATGATGAACCACAAACATCTCCAATGAATTTGCAATGGACAATGAAGTGCACAGGATTATCTATGAATGGGTTTGGAGTGGGACGTATAGGATGGGATGACACAGTCTGAGCCAGCACCACAGCAGTACCCTATACCTACGTTAAGCAAATACAGCATGAGACGCATAGAAAGTCCTGCCAAAAAGTGCTGAGAAAGAGTCTGGCCCTAGACAACCATGCATGACAAATCCTTCTCTCACACCATCTGTTCCATTGTCCACAAGTAAAGATAAGTCTTGCATGGAGTACAAACACTGAATACGTCCATGTGATAATGCCAAACACTTGTGTTGGATACATTATAAAACATTAAGATTTCAAAAATTAAACAACTATTCAGCTGAAACTGCATGATCAATTATTGGCTGTACATAAGGAAGGAGACCGTGGAGACCTCCTGCTTGCGTATATGGGTGTAAATCCATACACCCCATGCAAGGTGACCTTTAGAAATACTCAGTGGGAGCACAGAATATCGTTTTTGGCGTCTGACCTGTGACGACCTTTACTGGTAGAGTTTTTTCTGCCTTTTTTTTTTTTTTACAAAGGCCAGTTGGTATCTTGCAGGCTTGCTGGACGGAGGAAGCCTTTTGGGGGGTCAGATAGGTCCAGTATAGGCAGAGCGAGAAGCACTGTTGCATGACCAGAGGCTTATTAGACCAAGAAAATAGAACGTACAATCAATATTTGATTAGAGTCACTTTTGATTTTTCAGACATTTCCACTCTGCATTATATCAGAACGGCCTCCAAAGATTTCTTGAAAGAAATGAATCTTGTGGCTATCATGCATTTTTAAAGATGTGTGGAAAAAATAGAAGAACAGGCTGTCATCAAAGTGCATCTCTAATTGTGGTTGGGACATAAACAGGACAGCAGGGGCAATGTGCACACAGCTCTACTTGTTGGTGTGTTGCACTGAGCTATTTTTCCACAGCATTGCTGGCGCAGGCCATTTATACAGCAGATCCATTAACATATAGGAGAGGGAATTCACACTCCAGCTGGAGTGGGCAGTGGGCTGAAGCCCCAGTCTGCTATCAATTAACAAGCACACTTAGTATGTGTCTGAGTCATGATCATCATGGGACTCTGACAAATGCTGTGCATTTGCTCAAAACAAGTGTTGTCACAATAGCAAATCTTTAGCTGATTACCAGCCCTCCTTTCGCATCTGAATGGGCTCCACTAACATTGCATGCAAACTGAAAGTAATAAAATCAACCAGTAGCATTGACCTAATACAAACCAGTCATCTCTATGCACGTGTACAAGGAATTAAGTACAAATAAACACGATTATGAATTTTGCCCTGCAGTCACTTCATTTAGGCATGGATTAGTATCCTGTTTTCACCACTGGAGGAATGATGTGCACAGTTATTTAAGCTGATGAAGTTAGATATGCTACACTTATTTTATCCCTGAACATGTAATCTTATCTTGTTACTTAAATAATCTTTCACAATGGTAATGCATGTACATATTTAATAGGAATTCCTTGCTGTGGTTTACTGAGACATTCACTGTCACCAGAAGGCCTCTTTTTGTTCAGGATCATTTTAAACTGAATTCTCTGTAACCTTGACTCTGAACTGGCTTCTTCTAAAGGCGGACACAGAAATCACAAAAGTTACAGTAGAAGCATCAACAGTAAACATGACATGTAAACAAAAATACTTTGAAAAGAGATTGATGCTAGCATGTGGCAGAGATGGGGACATGGGAACACGCAGCATTTCAGCATAAATGTTGGATTCTGGCCGATGCCAAATTCCCGTTTTTCATGTGTGTTTTGATCATAAACCTCTATGAAATCCAGCGGTTCTCGGCAGAACTCCGAGACCAGGGCTGAACCATTTCCTAAACCATGACCACAGCCTATCTTTCCAAGGCGAGTAAGGCTCCATGTTCCACATACATATAACCGTTGGAATGCTCACCACATCTCAGGACCATGTTCATATTCTGCTGCATGTGCTTTCCAGCTGTGATTGAGTATTGTCTTTCTCACCAGCCGCCAAGCTTCGACATATACAGTACTTTCTCACAGCGCAGTACGATTCTATAAGGCGTCTTTCAGTGTGACAAGCTCTACAGTATGTGGGACGTTATGAAATATCTCATATCTCTGCTTATATGTCATTCTGACACCACATCCATTTATCTTTAATGACTGTTGTATGCCTACAGTAGTTGTCAGCAAGGGCAGAATGAGCAATATGATTAAATTGAACTACTTTTAAAAGCTTAATAATACCAGGAGAAGCAATTTTCTGGAAAGCTATTTTTTTGGGCATCTTTCATTCTTCATATTCTGACATTTTTGATGGAGAGCTTGAAAAGAAAACATGAAATAACAGCACTTAAACGTCTCCACAGTTTGCAACTGGCCTTTCAAAAGAAAAGCAACTGGCATGGAGACATAAGTAAGGAACCACAAAGCCACAGCAAGGGGAAAGGAACAGCCTGAAAGCTGAGTCGGGTGGTATGAGTTACTCCAGTCTCCACTGGTTGTTAGATGTCTAACAATGTGTATTGACACAGAGACCCAAGACACAAAAACCTTTCAGTGTATTTTCTTAAAGATGTACAAGGCAAGAAAAACTGGACAGGCACTCCTAAAATGTGACTGGAAAGAGAAAGAAAGGGGGCTGTAATCAATCGTAGGAATCAAAAATCATGAAATAACTCCGGGTTTCTCTGTTTCATCTGAAAACACCGCAGTGGGTGGGCCGTGGGCTTGGGGGCATAAAAAAAGTCAGGAAATGAACTCATAGCTTTTTTTTTTTTTTTTTTCTAAGTGTAGCTGCTGGTATTGAAAAAGAAGGAGTGGGATTCAACACATGAAGATGAGAGTGCTGAGTAAAACCGAAGCAGTGGGATCAACAATCACTTGTTACAGATCTCAACATTTAAGTTTGACAATTAATACTAAGTAGCATCCAGATAAAATGAACAATAGTGAAGAGAGCCGCCAGTGACTGGAGATAATTGTGCGGTTCGACGCAATTTCAGTGTGGCCAAATTGTAACTGTGTGACTGCTGTGTGACTGCTCCACTGACAGCTTGTGCTATTAACTGCAATCAAACCAGCACCGTAATTACCCTGCGTGTTAAAAGATATTCTGCAGTTAAACTTCACAGCGTGCCAATTCGGACTCAAAATGCAGAAGGATGCAGAGTGAAATGAGTTTGCAAGAATAGAACGCGTTCTGGACCATAAGGCTTTGATGAAACATAGAAAAAAAGTATAGCTGACAAATCCTGATAGTGTATTACTATTGATCAGAAGCAGGGGAAGTGAAGCAGGCAGTCACAGGCGGATTCAACAACTCAATTAGGCCGTATTGAAATTGCTGTCACTCACTCAACCAACGGAGAAATGTAGTGTTTTTTGGAAAGAAAAAAAAAAAGTCTGATTAGCATGCTAGGCTTGCGAACAGGCGAGGAAACCAACTCCCGCGATGGCAGCGTCTCTCTAAGTGATGGTATGGAAGTCAAGCCAAAGCTTTTTGTAGCCACAAACAAACTTCATCCCAGGCGAAATCACTCACGTGAACGCCTACACTTTGACATTAATAGCCTTTGAAATCTGCTGACAGGGTTTAGACTACCGCTGTAGCTGGCTCAGAGACATCGGGGCCTCGTCCAGTGGGAGCCCGGGCAAAATAGCTGTACACTGCATGTACAGCCTTTTTCCTCAGGGCTGCAGGAGTATTATTTGGAGCTCTTACCCTCACGTTGCCCTCCCTTACTGTGTCTATACTGTGGGCTGCTCATTGTTTGACAGGATTGACAAGCTCCCTGGCAGAGCTGATTAAAAGCTTTAAGGTCAGAGAAGTGGGACAGATATCGAGCGAACACCTGTCTCCTTGCTGTGAGCCAGTCCCCTACTGGGTGTGTCCTCCATTGGTGCAGGATCAATGGCTCCATTAAGACCCAATGTGGACTCCCTTTTCTTTCTCTTTTTTCTTCCTGACAGCGCTACTTTGGCTTGCAAACAACCTTTCACCTGGCTCTTCCTCTTTTTACTTCCCTCTGCTTCTCTTGAAGTCATATCAAAAGGGGAAATGTGTTGTTCTCAGTAGGCAATGATGATATTTTTGTTTAACTTAGGGCCTCAGCTAGCTTTTGCTTTAGTTAAATAAATAGAAGAATAAAATATAGGGTTACAAGCACACACTGCAATGTATTTTTTATTTTTTTTCCAGCTTCAGACTTCTTAATTTCATCATGGATTTCCACATCCTGGTAAAAATAACTTTGAAAGCCTGGCTGCCCACTGAAGATTTGCCAAAGGATTATAGATCATTAAAGAGATGTATGAAGTTCACTTGAAGCCTCTCCAAATAAGTTACCCGAATCACAGAGTTTATGGTGTCTTGGCCACACGTTTTTCTCTCTTGCTGAAACTGGTTTTCTTTAAAAAAAAAAAGAGGGTCTCACAAACTGCACACAACAGCTGGTCATGCTCTCTGGAGTCATAATCCAGAAATGGACATTTCAATTTACTACAGCCTGAGTTTGGATGATAGTGAATTAAGATACCTGCTGCTGTGGATACCTTACCGATTTCATCCCTTCTGGTACGCTTTCCACTCATGGCTTCACTGAAGAGAAAATGTTCTTCTTTTGACAATATATCTCACAATAATCTATAAAATGAAACCTAATACTATAGCTTTAGCCATGGGATAAGACTTCAAGGGATGGGTGACTTTCACCAAAAGATATCTCGGACCGTGTCCCACACCCCACTCATCATTACTTTGATCTCCAGAGTACTTCCCATTTTCGCAGCTTTTTGGATCCCTCCCCCACACAGTCACCTAGCTGGTCTGTCTTGATGTGATTCAGTGGCTGAGCACAGAGGCACATTGTGCTGCGCTTTCTATCACACTAATATGGTTTGTAATCTTGTTTCTGTTTGCCCTGAGAAAATACAGTAGCTTACTAAACTGACTTAAATAACAAAGACACTGTTGACAAAGAGACACTGTCAAACAAGCATTATCCAAGTGTCATACTTGCTCATTTTCACAATTCTAATCTGGCCCACTGAATAGAATCATTCCTTTTTTTTTCATTTTATGTCATGACTTTATTGATACTGTTTCACCAAAGAGTGTAGAAAATGGATAAGAAACTGTTAATTCATTCGATTAAAATAGATGAAATGTTGATTTAACACTATTAAAAAACCTTGCTGTCTGGGTTATTTATACACTGGTTAAAGACTGTTTACACCAAATAACCAATTACAATATACTAATGCTCTGGAGAACCACGCAAGGGCTTCATCTGATTGTGTTTCCACATTTAGATATTTGATGAAGATGTAGCGCTACAGTAAGGTGAAAGGAGCGAGTTCACACTTCTACAGTAGTGTTTTCAAGTAGGTGTGAAAGTGGGATTGCAGGAGGAAAGGGTGAAGGTGTTGGTGAAGTGTTAGGTCACATCTACATTTGCAGCTGCTCTTTGGCCCTTTCTCTTGTACGCATTTTTCCGTTTATTTATAAGAGTGTGTTTTCAAGTGAGGTCAGATGGACAGGGGTAAGAGGTGGTGCAATGTCCTCGAGCTGAACTGGATAGACACGTAAAAACTGGAATTTGTTGGACATATTTTGACATTTTCAATAATCAAACAATCCAACTGGCTTATAAAACCATGTAGTAATATATTGTATTTTTACAGTTACTTGTAACATTTAATGTAATTATTGACTACCAGTGACAATTAGAATGATGAGACATAGATTGTTTCTCATTAGTTAAGGATCATGCCTTTGTCTTGCAGCCTGGTTATTTTTATAGACACCTAGGGGGCACTTAGTGCCACCAGGATTATAGATGCCAGTGTTTTCAGCCATAGTGCATTAGATAGTGCACATATCTGTTGCCTACAAAAGACAGTAGCTTGGGTGAAAATTTCTCATCTTCTCTGTGCCCTTCACAGATTGCAAGTGTAACCTGTGCTCCCACACTCACTCACCTGCAATCCCAGCCTTGCAGAGCTGGTAGAAAATGTTTGAGCAGACACAAGCCGAGTGCAGGTGTCTTGACAATAGACAAAAAGTGCATTTGTGCATTCAAAGTTGGAAAGGCTCATACTGCAGTACACACATACTAGTATTGTGAATGGATGCTGAAATAAGGCTCGACATATGGGCTAATGCAGGCCAGAGTAAAATAAAGGGCAGTGAGCTGTGACAGGTGTATTCCTTGTGGGCATAATCTTGTGTTTAATCTTGTTTAAAGTTATTTATAATTTTAGACTGTGTTGTGCATTAATCTGTCATGCATATCAATGTGGTAATTACAGCTAGTATTAATTTCAGAATGATGGATATGTTTAGGATAAGAAAAGAAAACAGGACAAATAATCACATTAATCATTTCATATTTGGGAGGACTTAAGGTATTTGGGACAGCTATGCAGAATAAATGACTAATAATATACAATAAAACAATTTAGAGGAGTGTAGCTTTGCTCATCCAAGCAGAACTAGCAAGGAAAGCTAACAGCTAGCCTCTTATCAGCCTTTCTTCTGTCAAAACTGCACACACTCATTGTAACCTCGTCACCATCCCCGACATAATACTGCACGTGAAAGCATTTCTCTACATTGTTAATACAAATATAGCTACATTTTACAGAAAGGATTGTCAAAAAAAGAAAAAAAAAGCTAAAAATAATACATGCTAACCTCTCACACACTGTCACTGCCCTGGAATAAAACCTAAGAAATGAATGGGTGATGAAGGCCAGCGGTGGGCGGAAGGATTTCAAGAGAGACCGGGCTCTTAAAGCCTCTTTCATCTTTTTCAGCTTGGTTGCAACGTATGCTCACATGCTGTACAGTGACATTGCCGACCCTTCATACATAATAGATGTGTTGGTGTCCGTGGAGCTGCAGAAACTAGAGGAATAAGGGCTGGTGCAGGGCACAGACACTGAGAGACATGTTTGCCCATGTTTTATTAGCCTAGAATGCTTTAATCAGCAGGGTCTACATTTATCATGCTAATGTGGTGACGCAATGTTGCAAAATTGTCTCTCCCTTATTAAGGCGAATTTAGTTGAGGCGTGATTATTTTTTAAACAGGAGCTGTTTAAAACAAAGATTTGAGCTGGGGTAATGCTTGCATTTCCAAACAATGGCAGGCAAAGGAAAAGATCATTCTAAAAAGGCATATCTATAGAGCGTGACTTCACATTTTATCCATTGCGAGTTTTCAGAACAAGAGTAGCTTATTAATATGTCAGCTTATTGTTCCTAATGAAAGTGGATTATCTAACAAACTAGCATTAATCGCTGATGCATTTAGATTTAACTGCATATTTCTTTTATTCCAGCAATGATCAAAGACATTAGTTTCCTGGGAGGTGGGAACATCGATGGTGTGCAGCAATTAACAGTGTATTGTATTCATATTCCCCAAACAGTTAGTTATTTAGCAATTATCATGCTCGCCATAATTTAACTATAGTTTTGAAATGCAATTTACTTTATGAATACAAATGCATCGTCCCTGTTTTAATCCTGCTGTTGTGGGAGAGAAAAAAAACATGAATAAAAAAAAAAAAACTGTTTAATATTTATATATCCATTTTCTAGCTACGAGCAGATCTCGCTCGGCTGCACTAAAATGAAACTTGTTGTGACCTAGTTAGAAGAATACCACATGACAAAGCATTGCCCGCCCTCTATCCGTGAGACTAGCCAAGCAGAAACGGCCATATCGAGCATGATATTTTGCACGGGGGTCCTTATCGACAGTTTGTTAGCAGGACGTGAGGGCAGCCAGGTCTGTGTCCTACTCCTTGGCTGATTAGGTGGGTGAAGGACAGACCCTGGCTGCTCCGGCTCGGCGTTGCAGGAGGCTGAGGCGGCCGCGCTTTGTTAATGTGCTGCCACTCCCCTGCAGGGTGAGCAGGCCTGGACAGGCTGAGGTGACGCTCCCCTCTTTCCCACAGCTCAGCCAGCTTGACTTTGCTTGGCTGATGAACTGTGACGGGACACAACTCCAAGGTTGTTTGTGCTGCTTCTTCTTTTCTATTTTTTTTTTTTTTTTACCAGGCAAGCCAGTCAGAGGAAAAGTGTGAAACATTGTTGAACTCTGCTGATGGCCCTCAACCTTCATATCAGCTGGCTCGGCTGCACCCGTGACACACTCCAGTGAACACCTGAAGGATCCCCACTGTCAGAATGTAAGAGTAGCAGGACGTACAGCCAGCTGCTTATGTTTCAGTACAAGAAAAGGAGCATAAACAACGTCACAAACCTGCCCAGGCACGATTTACCTTGCACAACTTGAAATGAGTCAGTCCTGTGATCGCAGACAACGGAGCACTCAAACTCCAGGAAGCTTGCTTCACAAGTCAATCTAAACAAAGGTTCCTGAGTGATGTGTGAAGAGAATGCTGTTGTTTAAAAATGACTATTCATCACTTCTATAGGCCTTTTTCTACCTCAGCCAGAGAGCCTATCACCATCATTTAAGCACATTGTAGAGCTTTCTGCAGGTAGTTTTGTGATAATTCTGCTCTCACAACTGAGAGGTGTTACAAAGGGCCCAGTGTGCTGGGAAGGTGGTTATTTCGTGCTGCACTTTCAACTCTCTAAAAGTCAAAAAACATACAACACCTCATGTCAGTGTACTTCAAGATCTCCTTCACGTTTGCTGAAATAGAATCCAACAGCACCATAAATGCTCTTCCTGCTGGGGTCATGGAGGGGCTGCTACAAAAGCAATCAGTGAGTGCCATTGTACATTTTTACAAGAAGCTTGAAAATCCCATAGTGGAAGAAGCTGCCAAAACCTCTGCATGCTTATTATACAAAGAACCCTCTTAAAATGGTATGATGAATTCCCACAAGATGAGTTCTTGTTCATGTTAAGGCACGGAGTACATATTTCTGTCTATGTCGTAAGTTTTTTTTTGAGAGCAGCCTCTTAAAATTCATGCAAACTACTCACTTTGTTGTTCTTGCTTTTCACTTTTTATAGGCATAACACACCTGGTAGTTACATCCAAGTCCTTGTCACAGCCACTGTGTTAAATCTGCAATCTAACACAACAGGTTAACTGCAAAAAGGCAACCACTGGGACTGTCTCATAACAGCATCCATTCACAATCTTTAAGTAGCCGGTGTCCACAGAGACTTTGCTGGGAGCAACAATGAGATGAGTAGTTCTGCCTACAACTACAGTGAATCCAAGCGATTATAAGAGACAGGAATTCATGTTGGATGAGTGAGAGAAAGGCGAATAACAAAAATTATCACTTCACTTCAAAACAAAGACAATTACAAATTTCTCCATGATGGTAGGTTGTTAAACTCAAACTAGGCAGACAGGCAGCAAGAAAATCACAAAGCAAAGCAATTATGGTGCAATCTACAATTTTACTGTATAATCGTTCTTCCAGCTTAGTACATCATCCCTCAGAGTTACCATTAACCCCTCTCCAAATACTCAATGACAGGTCTCTACTGGCCTTCTATCCCCCCCTTAACAAAGGTCGGATTTCGGAAGTTTTCGGAAGTTTTTTTTTTTGTTTATTTGTTAAGAGCTAATTTAGCAGACTCAGCATGTGTGGCTGCCAGGGGATTACTAGTCTAGATGTGCACCGTTTGTTGGTTTCACTACATAAACCAATTACAGAATGAGACACCATGAGAGAATTAAAAGTTTGATTAGCCTTAGGGTGGATGGCAGGATAATTGGATTGGATAACAGTGGGACGGCTGCTATCTGCGTACAGAAAAGGAGAATATGCATGTGTCTGATAATGCAAGTGTCTGATAATGGTAAAGTGGTTGTAAATTTAAGTAATCATCTGTGAAATAAACTTTTTGATTTTTTCTTTACCCACTGTTAAGATGCAAACAATTCAATACACTGTAAGCCCATTTAAGAAAAAACTGCTCTTTTGACAGATATTCCCAACTTTATGACTCTTCTGTATTTCATTTTACCATTTATAATAATTCTGTAATTGGCTACAGTGGTCATCATTTGGCAAACGTTACTGGGTGCTGAGTAGCACCTTCTGGTAGAAAAATCCACAAGTGTGAGCTTGGTCCCAGGGGAGGTGGGGAGGGATAATGTGTGGGTTGAGTATATTTGTACATGTGAGTGTATGTTTATATAAATGCAAAACTTTCAAACTTTCAAACATCACACTTTCCATGCAGCTTTGCTTTGTAAATCTCAGCCGCTGCGAGCCGAGTTCTGCTTGTGGCTGGAGAATACAACAGTGATGTGACCAGCCAATCACAGCCCAGACGGTGACAGAACAGCAAGTCGTTTAAGAACAGCAGGTGAACGTCAGTACCATTTGAAAGCTTAGACTTGACGTGTGTTTTAGCTGCAAATGAGTGCATGTGTGATAAACAGAAGAAATATGTCATTAAAAGGTTTAACTGTTCAATCATGAAAAGAAATTCCAAGGAAAATGTAAATTTCTTAGGGCTAGAACACACATTCTATATATATATATATATATATATATATAGTTGAAGGATAAAATCACTCAAGAATTAAGCCATAAAAGATTGATACATTTATTTTGAAACGTCACTTATTCCTGCAATCTATAGGATCTACATTTTCAAGAGAGTCCAAATGCCTCAGACAAATGAACTCAGAAGAATATAACTTCTAACTCATAAAGTATAAAAGCTTTCTGTATTAAATGCTCTACAGATGATAACAATGCCAAAATAATTATGGCATTTTAATCAACTGGGCCTCGGCCTGTCCCTAAGTGCTGGAAGTGAGCCAAGTCTGAAGAGTTTTCAGGTACGAGAACTCGCGCAGTTTAACAAGTGAATTGTGGCACATGCAATGCAGCCATGTACTCAGTTTAGCTCAATACATGTCACTATAAGTAATAACAATTCTAAACTCTGCCATGAATTATACAAAGCTGCAGCGTTCACTGGCATCTGAGGTAACAATTTGACACGGACTGAGCTGACATTTCTATTTCAGCCACGCTGGTGGTTAAAGTAATCAGACATGTAGCTGTCGAGCACCTGCTTGACACTTTACCTCTTGCCCATATTTCCTTCTTATCATAGCTGTATGCCATGGACTGAGAACTGATTATTATTTCTATTCTTTTCTGGTGAAATGATGTAATTTGTCTTTGAAGATCGAACAGAGATGCCCTTGAACCAGCCGCTGGCGAAAATAACACACCATTAATCCAGACTTTTCAAGAGTAGCGGGGGTTTCGGATTACAAGTATACTTTCAGTGCTGTTGCAGATTACCTGCTTTAAATTCAGAAATTAGTTGAATATTTTACATGTGAAAGAGAGAGTAATTTAGATTCAAACACCTAGAGACAGGATTAAAGTTGGGAAAAATAACTACTCTATTTAGAATTCACCGACCTGAAATGGCCTGCTTCTAAAACCTTGAGCCGCTAATGAATAAAAACAACGGCAGAGATACATTTAAATTTCATCTTGTCTAAATATTCAATAAGTTCAACGCGGTGAGAGCATGAATAAACTAGCAGTTCAGCACTATCGTGGGTGTGTGTGTGTGTGTGGGCGTGTGTGTCCTCTCATTGAGACAACACTGTCCTTGACTGACCTTGCTGAGTCTATCACCCTGAGGTTTCTCTCCGACATGTTTACAGTGACTATAGGGCCGGCTCTGTGTGGTTCACAGAGTCGTGTAGCAGATCCTCTGAGGGGCGACTGACAGGAAAACCAGTGAACAGTCAAACAGAAGGCCATCTCCAGCAATAAAAATCCGCCTGAAGAAGATCTTCATTTTAATTCTCATTCACATTTCCCAAACACTGTCACATCCAAGGGTAAGAGTAACCTACTACTATTACAGCACAGAGATGGCAGAATGAAAAAAGGCGAGGGAGTTTTATTAAAGAAAGGCATGGAGAGATACAAAAATAGACAAACAGTGGGATGAGGAAGACGGAGATGAGCACTTTCATTCCTCAGAGATTCGTTTTTATCAGATGCCGCTTCTATTTGCTGTGTCTCCTTTGTCTCCTTTTATGTGTTTAGCAAGATACTGCACTCTAACTCTTGAATGTGCAACGCCCACACTGTAAACAATAAAGTTCCTGATGAAGGAATCTGTTTGGCGAAGCGAAAGTATGAGCGATTGTACTTTTACAAAGTCGTCTCAAAGAGACTGCACTGACGGTTTACCAGGGTAATTACTGTGTGTGTTACGTCATTAAGAAATATTATATTATATATATGAAAAAATATATTAAACTCTTTATTATGATTTCATATAGAGAGTGTTTTTGTAACAGATCTCAATGGTTAAAAGGGAAGAATAGTCACAAAACAAGACCAAAGCCCCACACTAAGTGCATTTTAGGACAGTGCTGCAGTTTTCCCCGGGTAGTTTCTTAAAAGCACCCAGAAACCATGTTCCGGCTCTTCTGCGATTCCTGACACCTAAAAGGTCAGCCAAGGGTGAATTTTTCATGAAGAGGAGACATAAGCTTCTCACTGGCTCCTTTTTGAAATCTGGAAGTATCACGTCAATTTTACAGAGGCGCACATAAGCCCGTAATTTTTGATTTTTGTACATTTGAGTAGATGGCAGGGGGGTGAAAAAGGGGATACAGGGAGAAGAACCACGAGGTAAATTGGGAGGACAGAGAGCAGCGAAACAGCTGGGGTGCCAGATCAAATGGGAATGTGAGGGGGAGAGGCTTGTTTTGCCCCTGTGCAGCGATGGGGGAGAACCAAGCGTGTAGTGCATCAAATTTTCATATGAGCATCAGTGCACAGCTTAGAAATGCATTATGGAACCAAAGCAGCAGAAAATATCCTTGAGGAACAGCTGAATAAAAATGTGGCTTATTTATAGACCAGGATGAGAACACAGTTGAATGATTTAATTAAGCTAATTAAGGGACAGTGAAGGGCCATCAAGCAAAATATGTATTTATATTGTAATATGTGTGCAATTATTCTGGAATGTGCCACATTATATTCCACTCTATACCTACATTTCTTTCATTTCTATGCACATATTCACGGTTAATGAGCGAAAGGAAAATCAATACGCTTGCCAGTTTAAGCACAATTTTTAGTCTTTAGTCTTATTCCAGCACTGTATGTTGTTTTATGCTTCTGTGTTGAGTAAACATGAGCTGGAATGCCTCCATAGAGACAATTGCCAACATGATCACAGAAACCAACTTGTCAGGACCGGGAGTGTTGATTGTAAACAAGACCTGCATTCACAGGTGTGTATGTGTGGTCCTATGCTAAAAACACAGCTGAAAAATATGGCACATTGCAAAAAGAATCCCCCCAAAAAATCCTCTCAGGCATGTAACTTCAAGTGTGCTCAGCTACTATCTGTGACAGTAATAGCTTTTGGTTTTCACACATGGGGAATCAGGCACAACATAAGCACGTACTGTATAATGTAAGAGGTGAGTTTACTGAAACATACCATAGAGCTGGTCTCACTTTTTTTTTTCAATTGTCTCGTGTAGTTCACAAAAGTCTCTCGTCGGAGCCAAATCTACCAAGGACATTGTTATCCCGTCTTCCATGGCAACGCGACTGACTTACACTTGAAGCATGTAGAAAATGTTTCCGATGTTCCAATTGAACAGATATTCACAGCAAGTTAGACACAAAACATGAATCTGAGTCCTTTTTTCACTTGAAAAAAAATGGATGAAATTGCACCTGGAGAAAAGGTTCAGACTCGCAACAAATGTGAAATAAACAAATAAGTAGAAGGTTAAACTGACATTTTGTCAGCCTTTTTGACAAGGCTGTCTTTATCAAACTCTGACGAAGACAGCCTTGTTGAAAGGTTGATTTTGGATTCTACAAAATAAATGCATCAGAGTCCTTTTCAAAAACAAGGCCAACATGTTAACCTGGCAGACCATTTCCAGATTGCGGTGCACGTCTGACAGAGTCTACAGTCGTCAGTGAGGGAGGGATGGAAGTTCTGCATGAGAAATGAGAAATGAGCCTCTGTGTAATACTTGGGTCTTGTTCGGAAGCACACCTGGTCTCCAGCCTTGGCACCCGCTTCACAGATGCAGTTAGCAGATGTGCCATTGAGAAGAAATAGCGCTCTATAATGTGGGTGTAAAATGAATGAGTAAACAGCCCACAGGATTACAATATTCACAGACATAAAACAAGTTTATTAAATTGTAGGCAGGCTGCTTAATAATTTTGTCCAATAAAACGTGCAAACAAGCCGCGCTCGGTGCAAAAACAACAAGGGAGCATGTCCACTCTCAGACCAGGCAGCCTCTGGGTCAGTGAAGGTCAATACAGCAATACGATGAGGGCTTCTTGAGAGAGGAGGAGACTATAGAGCTCAGAACGTACAGTATAGAACATATTATACATTAAATGTAAATAGTTTCTATTAAAGTCAATAAATTTGAAGTAGAAAAAAAAAATACTTGGACTATAAATGAGGCAGGAGAGAGGAGTGCAAACCTAACAGCAGCAGACGGAGAGGGCTGGTTGGTGTGATAAGGCTGTTTCATGGTCTGTGGTGTGAAATTGTGATATTTCAGAATGGTAAGGTAATGGTGTCAGAACCGATCCTGCTTTCAAAAGCCACATGATTTTCATACTGAAATTGCCATTAAGCACAAAATTGAAAGGTGTAAGTGGCACATTCGAGTTCTGTGAAAGTTTCATCTTGAACATCTGTGAATAAGAAGCATCCGTGTATCTCAGGTTTAAAGCAAACTTCGTGAGTGGCATAAAAAAATAATAACTGCGATATTACACCAGGTTTTTTTTACAAAATATATATTCTTTCCTGACATGGGTGTGAAAAATCCTTCTTCAACCCTTCAAAGCTAAAGGACATTCATTTTGTTTCCCTGCCACATTGTTAAAATGTATGTTTCAGGTAAACACGGCAGTATGATTGGATATAATGAAGTGGATAAATGTGTTCATGTTGCCTTTGGCTCTACCTCAGCTGTTCCAATAATGGTCTCGCTTCCATATTAAGGCAGAGCACAGTAATATGATATTTTTGTCCTCTTAAATCAGGTAAATTGGTAATGTTTCTTTGCGTAATCAAAGCTGCACAACACAACTTTGTTTTCAGGTGGGAGTAAGAGGAAACAGTTAACACGGTGACTGGCATGTAAAAAGATGTTTAGACGTTTACGTTCAAACTGGGCTGAAATTGGTTGTTAAGTGATAATTTGTAGACCTCTAGGGTACATATAATTGTCAATTCTACAACATTTCACTGCCTATACGCAATGTGAAGCACACAATTAAATGTAGATATTTTTTTTGTATGCAAACAAATTCTTAAATAAATTGAGGCAAGGCTTATCTTGTTTAAGTACTTGCGTTCCATAATAACCTTTTTTTTGTTGTTGTCCACCATTATCCACCTTGGGTGATCTTACATACAGTAGGCTTACTATTCAGAGCAGTCCATGCTTGCATGACAGTCAATCAGAAACACAGACGCCTCACTACCCCTCCATAATACAACACATTTGTGACCCTGTTTAGCAATGGCAGGGTCCACTTGTGCAAACCCGACCATACTAATCCCCAGCCTTCACAGTGTCTAAATAACACACTCAATACGCTTCTCCTAAACTCAAACAAATCCCTAATGGAAATACACACTATACAAACACTCCCTCCTTCACAAACGTGCACGTACACACGCCAGTCCAAACCACCTGAGGGTGAGTTTAACGGCTTTTCTAGATTACGCCTCCCATCAACAGACCGGTTCAACAGCTCGGTCCACAGTTGATGTCAGCCATGCTGGTTCTATTTTTTTTTTTTTTTCATTTCGGTTTGGTGCAGACGTGTGGGCGAGCCGGGTGTGGCCACTTCTGCCGCAGCTTACTCTCTGGCCAGAGTCACATATAATTTCTACACATTTCACTAACCACGACATGGCCAATATGAGACACTTGAAACCCCAGTGAGCGCCGCTGCCAGCCAAACACGCCTCAGTCGCTGCTTCAAGGTTTGACAGCCACTCAGTGCCCTTCCCCTGCCATTATCCATAAGGAACAGTGAGTTTGAAAGGCTATGAAAATGCTCTAACCACACATGAAATCCCAACATCTGTACCAAGGACATTATGCCTCTGGAGGAGAACAGCGCAGGCAATAACAGAGCCTCACTGTGGGGGAGGCATCATCCCCTTTCCTTACTCGTCCATCTGGTTGGTCCCTTTTATTCCAAGCAAATGGCTTTATTGTATGTTTTTCTCAGGGCCTCCAGAAGGTGACAGTTGCCACCTTCTTCCTTCTATATATGTGAGCCGACAGCGAACCAATGTCAAGGTCTGTGTAAACTGTACAAGTTCAGGAATATCAAGAATGTTTCATGTGAATATTCACATGGCAACAGCTGAACAACAGCCCTATTCAGAGGGCTGAGCCCCTGGTATTATGAGTAATTGTTTCAACAGTGGCTAAGAGACAGTTGGTTTGGTGTTGTAGGTGCAGGCAGGGACTTGTCCTTCCTGTCAGAGCTCAAACCTGAACTTCCAGGAGGTGAGTGTGGGAGGGTGCAGAGAATGCAGAGCTGTCATCTGATAAGTGCATATTGTGATTATTTATTTAAAACCCGCCGGTGACACTTTGGCAGCGCAGCATTCGTAAGGGGGAAGGGCAAACAAAGAAAAAGAGTGGAAGAATACCCAAGAGACTGTTGCAGAAATGGTTCAGATCTCCCTATAGCTGCAAATTCACTCGGAGGTGGTGACATTACAATCCCATCTAACTCGGAGCATCTGCTACACTTACAGAACTCTCCCAATTTATCTGGGCTGCTTTCATGTGATCCATGATGGTTTGTGTCTTCTAATTGGTTCGCTAACAGGGATGCCACAGATCCAACCAAGACGTACTCCTCAGCCCAACTACTGCTGAACTAGCAGTGTTCCACTTCTGTCCCATGGTGCATCCTTATTTCTGCAACGCCTGCTCATTGCACAACTCCATTGTTGATAGACATCACATGAATAAAACATTGGAGATTTAAGCATGTATCAAGCTTACACACACACAATCAAGCTGACATATTGCTTCATGTGAGGGTAGACAACGCATGTCGGCTTTTTGTATCTTGAGGTTTATATTAGTGCTGAAGCCATTAGTCAATTGGCAGAAAATGAATTGCCAATACATCTGATAATCAGTTTAGTGTCATTTATCAAGCAAAAATGCCAAACATTTGCTGCTTCTCGCTTCTCAAATTTGCACAAATTTGCAGCTTTTTCTGTTTTTGTAAAACCTGATGTAACTACATAAAACTACTATAAATATCTTTGGGATTTGGACTGAACAAGCGATTTTAAGGACACCGTGGGTTCTGAGACTTTTATGACATTTTATAGACTAAACGATGTATCACTAAATATGCTGACAAATGAATCAATGGGGAAAATTACCCTTTGTTGCAGCACTTTTTATCCTTGAGCTACATAAGTCAACTTAAAGGTTAACTCTAACATATAACAAAATGATTGCCCAACAGCCTCACTAGGGTGCCTTGTTAATGCTAAAGTATATAAACAAGCCAAATTACTTGCACATGAGTATTTCTGCACTAATTTGACACAATCCGGAACCCTGCCAGGTCTTGTTAAGCCTCCTCTAATGTCTGAAGTACAGTGTTAGCAAACAGCCTTGTCCTTAAGCATCCATGTTTTTGTGATGTTCGGTCCACATATTCAAAACGTGACATTTAAAATAATCCATAATAAATCCCCAAGTTCTGATGTCCTGTGTTTTGTCCCCTCTGAGATCCTTTGTGTCAACACAAAAGGTCTCCTCCTCTCAGATGTCACCAATCAGATTTGGCCGAGAGTCTCGCGAAAGCGTCAACACTGTATCCGCCGTCAACACAAATTAGAGCTTAATTACTACAGAAATACCCATTCACTATTGTTTCCCTCCCGAGTGCTCCCCTGCGCCTAACCATCTGCAATACTTCAATAATATTTATCATGTTATTCTGAGCAACCTCACTTTTCCACAAAGCCCCTCCTTAATAAGCCCCGGACCCCAAAGCGTGCTGTGTGTGGATAATTTCCCCCACGTCCATTCTAGTTTATTGTTTCACATACTGTACAGTGCTACTCTTCCTCTGGGCAAATGTCCTCTTTTTTTTTTTTTTTTTTACTTCCCGTGGCCCCAACAATCCCATCATAATGCTTTGCCAACACTTCTGTGTTCCATTAGCGTCTGGCATTCCTCCACTAATTGCATGAAACTAGGTCTGCAACCTCTTTTACACCCAATCAGCGGGGGGCATAAGGGTTCCCTCTTTTGATTATATGCCACAGGAGCCGGGTAACAGCTTCGCAGCATCAGTGCAGACTAGACGAGCCGCTCAGGTGGGTGTTGGGAGGTTGGGCTCCTCTTACCTCTCCGTGTCACTCCATTTGTCGTCACCACCAGGAGTAAAAGGGGAGGGGAGGTGGAGGGGCGGATGGTGACGAAGCCAATTATTTTCACCTATCTGCTGCTCCCTGCCAGCAGACATGTAATCTTAAACGGTCTCAGTGATCCCTGGGCAGGCTTTGAGCCCTTGGAGAATATGGTTTCACAGATGAAGCTGTCACAGGAAACAGCTTGCATTCAGCAGCAGGCTTTTTCAGACGCTTCTCACCTGTCGTCTTTTAGAGCGTTACGACAGGAATTTACAAAATCCTCATTTCCTGAAACAAAAAAAGAAACTAACTTGTTAGCATTTTATCTAAGGATCTCTGTGTAATCACCAACAGTTTTGTTCTTAAAACAAAATGTATTGCTTGCTCAGTGTCTTTTTTATGTAAATGAGGAAGCGTGCAGAGGCATATGAAAAAATGATCGCAGCAGTGAGCTCTCGAGACAAAGAAGGGTGGAATTTCAGCTCTGCAGCAGAGAATGGCAAGGTGTAGGGAGGGATCCTGTTACAGTTTAAGGATCAGGTAATGCAGGCTGACAAAAGGCTGGACTACAAAGTCTCCCTTGGTTATTACTCTAAATACGACAGAAGGTCGGATGAATTAAATTGTTAACTTCTACCCCAAGCGGGAAACTGAGGCCTCTTTTGGTGAGTCAGCCTTACTTGTGGTGAGCAGGAAATGAACGCCTTTTCGTTTCGTTTCTCAACATTTCTACAGCAAGTTCACATCATGGCATGGACCTGTATCATCCAACTCTCCAGTGCATTATCCCTACAGTGCCCAAAGTTACACTGAAGTGGCTAATACTGAAGCCAATGTCAGGCATTTAGGCTACTAAAAGTTAAAGCTGACACTTGCAATTCCTGCACTTCTCTTGAGATAGTGAGGCTTTTTCCTAGATAGTGAATCGCTACGCTGCACACTAAATCCATATATTTTTTAATGGCAAGTGTGAAGTACCCTTTTGAACAGAAATGGAGCTGGTGGTATCTGAAGATGGTGTCTGAAATGCTGCCATTTAATAGGACAGAAAGCTGTTGTTTTACTGAAAAAGTCAGACAAAGTCGTCTCATTTTCCACCAACGCAGAAGTGACTGCCTTTCAAGACACGGATAACCCCATTCAGAACTAAATAAAAGAAGTCCTTCTCTTTGCACCGAGTTAAAACAACCTGTTTTGTGATTGCAGACCCCTCCCCTCCTCATGCTGTCCCTTTAACCCTTTAGATAATGACAGCTTTATAAGCCATCAGTGTCTCTGTGTTGTCTATTTGGGATTCCAGCTTTAAAAGCTCAGTGCCACTCCTTTGCAAATGGATTTGGCACCGTGAACAATGAAAGTGGGCACTCATAAACTATGGCAGTAAACAGGAGGACATTTTGTTTTAATTATTTGAACCCCCTTTTACACAAAGCAAACTCTTGTAATCAAGGCGACAAAATAAGGTGTTTTCCACATGTATTGTGGTTCCTTGATGTTTTTTCGCTTACAGTTCCTCAATTTGTGTCTGACTGTATTGTTGGTTTCAGGTTCCCTGCAACTGTAAAAGGTCACAATTTGCCTCATTCTCCCTCAAACTAGAGAGCACTCAGCCAGCACATACCTCCACCAAGGCTACACAGTCCTTTACTTATATTTTCAATCAAACAACGGCAGAAGTTCTTGAGAAAATGGCACAAATGCCAAAAAATATACCAACATGTATACCAAAAATGTTTTCAAATCCCTGGTTTCAAACCTTGATCGGGATCAAACATATAAGTTGTTCTTAGCCTGTAGTCCAACCTTTAACTTAATTTGAGGTTTTCAGATATCCTGCTGTCAAACAAAGTGACTTCCACCCCACAGCATGAGTAACAGCCAACTATTAGTCTGGTCTAGTCTTACACATGTATCAACATGTTAGTTCCAGGTGGACGATCAGTCACCTGTGAGTGTGTAACACTGCATGTCCTTTGCTTTTATCTGTATTCTCATCACTGTTGGGTTCAAAGAGGGACATCCTCGCAGAGCCACCTCAGATCTATAAATACCCTCCATTTATATTTCATTTATTACACTATGGGCAAATCAAGGCAAGCTTTCCTTCTAGCTAATGGATCCTACACAATGAAACTGGACATCAAAGTTGCGTTGAAAGAGCTTTGAAATTAGGCCATTAATATAATTCCTCTCTTTCTGGTGCTGGACACATATTTGCAACATGTTGTGATGGTAAATTTGTACTTTTTTGATCATCCAAAAGAACTTTTGGTCATCCCTTCACGTCCAAAAAGTAAACTTTTCCAAATATTTTGGGTATTTTGCAATGCCTTTTCAAGACATGGGAGCCAGTCTCACATGAAAACTACAGTGGAAATGGCATTATAGGAGACAATAAAGCTTTTTACGAGACTAATCCTTTAAGATTCCAGCCTTCAATGGATACAGTAGGTGCACAAACACAACTGATGTAAATCCAAAACCAGCTTTGACACACCTAAGCAAGAAAGACAACTTTGCAAATGGCAAGACTGTGTAATCTGATTACAGTTGGTAGATGTGTCTACGTATCCATATACCAACAACAGATATGACTGCAGATATGGATGTACTTTCTATTCAGCATTTCAACAATGGGGTTGAGAACAGCAGTTCTCCTCCAAGGCATCAGAGAAAATTGATACAAGGTAAACTGAGACACCATAATGAATATTATCATTACATTTACTCTTGAGGCATTTGGCAAACGCTCTAATCCAGGGTGACTACAATAGGAGAATGCACAATGGTTCTGTTCCTAGCTCTAGGACACTTCAACGGGACACATGGTTGACGTTGCATGTTAGATAAGTTGGAGTAGAATTGTGTTGAGTTAATGATTAAACTCCAAACTTCAAAACAAACAAAAGTCAAATGTACATTTACATTTTATGTATACACAAAGACACTTTCAGGCAGATACATTTCAAGCAAAACAAAAGGCAAAGAAACCACTGAGAGCGTCAAAGTACATTTCAATTTGACATTTGGCAGTCACATTATTTGAGGGGGGAAAAAAAGTGTTTCCTATCGAGGGAAATTACAAACACCAGAACCAGGCCAAAGAGGTGTCAAGAGCGGTGCTGTAATCTGATTTTGGGTTGGGCCTTTAAGTCAAGTCAAGCCTCTGCTCTATGGAAAATAGCCCTGTCAGGACCTGCGTGGTGGGCCCCCTCTTTGTGTCACTGTCATTTAGCATCTGCACTGGCATGTCAAATAGAATGCCACCCTCGCACTGGCTGCTAGCCCCCGTATGAGACAGGATGCTGAACAAAGGCCCCAGGATGATAGATGATGTTATACAACGGCCACTGTTTTTGTCAGCGAACGGGGGGCCTCTCCCTGACATCTATTGATGGATATGATTCTGAAAATTCGTCAGTGTGTGAGATGAAGCCATCAGAGGAAGCAGAAATGCAGGCAAAGGGAACGAAAACAAGAACCTGAAAATATCAGCAACCAGCTCAGGGACCCAAGTTAAAGTAATTATCTGTGACATTTTCATTCATGTAAATGTTTTTTTTTGCTGTTCTTTATCATTAGTTCATAAACTACAAAAGCAACCCAGCCAGGGTTATGAAAGTGTTTAAATTAGCAACATTTGCTGCTCTTAAACGCTGCGTCACCCCTGGGAGAGAAAACGTCTGCAGCACAGAAAGCGATGTGATTTAAGTTTGGAAAAAAACAATAGTATGTTGAAACTTACGGAGGGCTGAGCATGAACAGCACTGTGACTGAGCAGATAAAGAAAAGGCCAATGCCTGAACAGATCAACTAACACAACAGAAAATCCAAGGAAGCAGATGCCACAGAGCTGGACAGGCTGCTTGATGGCAGAGGGAAATGTGGCAAATGCAGTGCGAACTCACAATGATTTTGCAGAGATCGAGATGCTGCGAAAAAAAGAGCATTTTTAGAATCATTCACTGACACCTTCTCATCAGCACTATCCCCCTACACACATGTATTTCCGGGTGCTGAACATTAAACTCCTGTGTCTTCTCGGTGAGCTTCAGCACCCAGAGGCTTCATGTGTGAGTCATGGCCACTGGCTGGCCTGATACACAATGACAGACCAGGCCTTGGGCAGACAGAACAAATGCCATCACGCCACAGTCGGCACACAGCGCTGCAGCACAACACACAGCCATTAGCTATCTAAGTAGGCAGCTGTGTCTTAAGAGACGCATTTAAAAGAGGGAACTGGCATTTTACCACACAAATACATCACTGGGAACTGAGAGGAACGATAAGCATATAACAGACTTAACAAGAATCTAATTGAGGCAACATCAGCTTGGAAAATTCCACATTGTTTTCGGTGACAATCCACGGCCAAAAGACAACCCTGATGTACTTTACTAGGTATCAACCTCATTCTCAAATGAGCTGCATATGCCCAAACTAGTTGTTTACAATCCCTTTTTAAAAAAATAAGTTATATTCCACGCTGGTTACGAATGCAAACAAAGTCAATATGCTGCCAAGAGCCAACATAATAGAAAATCTCACTGGCATATTGATGTACAAGTCTGGCCTTCCTCAAAAACAGTCTGTCAGAAGCAATACCATCTGAGTTACAATGTGAATGCTACAAATCAGTGAAGGAGAAGGAATAACTATTTTTTCTTACAGAATGTATGTAGGCAGCCCTGGTGTGTTGTACAACAATCTACAAAAGATAAAATGAACACATGCTGGTACACCATGTGATATCAAATGCTATAAAGTTGTAACAGAAAACATCATCACCAAAACCGACCACAACTTTTGACACAAAGTAATATCACAGATATCTGAACCGAATCCAAGGTCTCTTGAAATTCCTCTTTGGCTACAGTGGTTGTTGTTCTCAAATTGCTTAACTTGGCCCTCAGAGACATTGTGCAGCTTCAGTCAGAACCAAAATATATATATCTTTTTTTTTGAAGTGTTGAGTGATCACTGTACTATTTTAATTTCCATCAATAATGTTCTACGCTATTTTCAGAAACACAACCCCACTGAGAACATTCAGCATCCCGACTTAACTTACTTCCTGCCCGTTTTGCAGGACTTGCATATAAACTGGACATATAGGCTGTAAGAAAAACCATCAGGCTCAGGATGTTGAATAGATCCTGTTTTTTTTTTTTACGTGCTCACAAACACATACTGCACTTGGTGTGAAAGGCAAAGGTCAAAGAGCAGCAACAAAAGGAAGCCAAGTGTACTTTGAGTGTGACACACCTGGCAACAGTGCGACAGACCTCTAGATGAGTGTGATTAACCCCCTGGCCTGCTAGCTTTGTTTTCTTCTGGCTGCATCTGCTCCAGTGAAGCAGTACAGGCTGCAGGAGTTAATGTACCGATGAAGAAAGCAGGCCAGCTGCAATCTTTGAAGGTCCAGAAGGAGGGATATGGGAATTCTGTAAGGCTAAGACACTGAGAGGAGGACAGCAGAAGACGGATCTGTCTGTCTTGGATCACCTTTGCCTGTGCTGTTTCAGAAAGACAGCGAGACATTTGTGCCAACATGTCAACCGTGGGGGCAGCAGCTTGTAAATAAGACATTAACCTCTGTGTTTACGAAGGAGCAATGTGTTTTTTTCATTGCAAAGTGCTTTTCCATTCCACTGTAGCACACAGCTCCCTGTGAGGGATGGGCGGGGGTAGTGAGGCAAAGAGTAATAAAGCGTGTCAGTTCCTTTCTAGGGATAAAAATATTAAATCTTTCCGTTTTCAGAGAAGGAGTCCATTTTCATTTTTCACTGCTTTCTTTGCCTCTCTAACCGACTTGAGTGGATAAAAAAATGTTTCTGTCTAGGATATTTGTGCCAGGGAAATCAATCTATTAGCTATAGGCACTGAGATAAGTCGCTTTCTCATTACGTGGAGGGGAGCTGCACACTGATGGTGCAGAGTGCACTTACTCGTGCACACAATGAGGTCAGCACGTGACCCCCCTACGGTGCTGGGTACAAACACATCCCGTCTGCAGAGCTCTGGGCAAAGCGTTAAGGACCATCTGACTGAATCCTTAACATGATGCTGTCCTGACACATCGTGTTGGAAACACAGACCACTGTGTGTGCGTGTGTGTTACTAAAAATACTTCCACACATGCAAGTACGCTCTGGAGGATTGGATAGTATAGTAGTTGGCTATCTCAGCGTGTTGTGTGTGTGTGTGTATATGTGTGTGTGTGTGTGTGTGTGTGTGTGTGTGTGTGTGTGTGTGTGTGTGTGCAAGGCAACTTTGCATGAAAGAGAAGCCTACACACACTGCATTGTGATGCATGAGCTGCAGCCATGCTGCCTGAGCTCATTCGGTCTCTTGGACATATTCATTTCCTCCAATACTTAAAACATATAATAGAAGGGGGAGGAGCAAACAGCTTTGCACTAATAAATCACAGAGCGAGTCTCCATGCAGAAAGGTTACACATTTCTAAATGGATCCTTTTTATTCATCTTGGTGGGATTTGTCCCTGCTCAGCCTTTGATTTATAGCACATCAACTGGCTGTTGAGTTTTGAAGCCTTGTTGATTCATATGAGGCTGACAGCTCCTGACACTCTTCTATAAATATTAATCATAAATCTAAGGTTCAAGTTATGGTGGTGAATAATCTGAAAGACAACCAGTCGAGAATATTAATTAACCAAATTTAATTAATCCTCTGAATAAACTAGTACAGGAAGTTGTCGCAGCCACCCACGGCTACGCTACCTGACTGGGAGAACAGGCATGAGGGATATGATGATGTTTGAGTCCTAACTTTAGGAGTTGTGTGAAAGAAACTGCATCACAATATGTACATTAATTCAGCGTGCAGCTTTGAATTTTTAATTAAACCTTTGTTTAACCTGGGAAATCAGCAGAGAACAAAATCTGATTTACAAAAATGACTTGGCAGTTTTAAAAAGGCAAATTCAGCCTGCATATTCAGGCATCGAACCTGTGGGAGCAAGTTTTAGACTCCTGCAAAGACTGAGAAATAATCGACAATTATATGTGGATTCAAATAAACTTGCATTATCATGAAACAGTAATGCCCGTAATCCTCTCGTTATTCATAAAGTCTTCTTTCTCATCCACCGCATGGAAATCAGTACTGTCTACATCGAGACGAGCTAAACAAATGAGTCTACATATACAGCACAAAGAGCTTATTCATGCCCGGGAGATCCTGCTACCCATCCTTGAAACCCCTTTAATTCAAAATATAACACATCCTTTAATGGTAGTTTTCATTGGTTCGCCTCTTAAATTTCTGCAGGCCTTTCAACAGAAAAAAAAAAAAGATTTGTCAGATGAGAACTCTGTTCAAGGTGTGTGGGAAGGTAAACCTCAAAGGCACATAGATAAGCCTTTCATTCCCGGCTTTTGTTTATCTCGCAGGGAATTTTAAAAGGATATCATTCATTATTCAGACTGTATTTACAGAATACAGACTCTTACCTGTGCTTAGTTTTGGAGATGCTCTTTGTATAAATGTTAAATAAACCAGACCTTTGCTCCAGGGATTACCTTGAAAATGCATGACTGTCATTCCCATACTCAATAGAGAGATTCTCCACAATAGGCCTATATTATTACACTATCATACAAATGACAATGAGTATTTTGTACAGCCCTCTTTGATAGAGTGCAAAAACTGCTAATCCACCCATCACTTTTTTTTTTTTTAATAATACCACTCGCCTTCATTCATCTATCAGCTGAAACACAATACCACCGTGGCCATCTTCACAGCCAGCTGTGCTTAACCACTTCCTCCTGCTGTCACTGTTATGATTATTTATTTTGATCTTGCGGTGCTTATGACTGAAGATGCCTAACTGTGTTCCAGATTTTTTCTGAAACACGCCAAGAAATCATACTTTTTCTATGTTTATCCTCTGCAAAAGTGCAGCGACTGACAGTGATTGCGAGTCAAAGGGCAACATTTTGTTGATTTGGAGTTGATGTACTGCAGAGATTATGTAAGTGACAGCTTCTATGTGGGCAAATGCTACTGCTGCAAACCATTAGGATGTGTATACGACTGGTGCAAATTGCTGATTTCACTAGCTGGGATTTTTTGTTTTGTCTTGCTTTGTATTTCAAAATCAATGCCATAAACTCCTAGAGGGAATGCAAGTCTGCAAACTATCCAATTATTTTACAAATACATACCTTTAGAGCAAGTGCATGAGCATGTCGTCACTATTTATATGTGAGAGGAAGCACGTCAACCAATGTATCAGGGCTCAGTACCCTGATGTGTGTATGTTTGGGTTTACAGCAAGTTATAATAACCTAGAGGGTACAAACAAGCCGGGTGAGTCAATTATCCAGTGCAATCAAATAAAGCACCACTGAAGTGCGTTTGCCTGGATAAATAGCAATGTCTTAATCTGTGTGGTAAGTAGTCGTATTCTCAGATGACACCGAGTTTCTGCTTGATGGATTCTTCAAGCTCAAAGCGTGAAAAGCAGTTGTGGATACCAAGATTCCCCTGACACTCATTCGCCAATGATCAATTTCCCATCCTCCATCCTCTAGCCTGCCCTCGCACAGCAGCATCAATCCAACACAAGTAAATACAGTGAGTGGCTTAATGCATTTTCTTCTCCAGGGATTCTGCAGACCAAAATGGCACCGGGAGGGTAAATAAATAAATATTCTGTTGAGCAGTGGAGTGGATTGCGTTCTGTTGAATAGTGAACAACCTTTCTTCCCCCTGCTGTCCATGAAAGGGGAATTAAATTCTTTTTTAGTCCAGGCTTCTGAGCGTAAACAGCCATGGACACGGTTGCAGAAGAGAGTCCGGAGTTGGATGACACTAAAAGTAGCGATAAAGCTCAGTTCAACCAAGGAGAGAGGAGGCAGGCGTCCCTTGTTAAACACATCAAAAAGCAGCACTGCATAGTCAGCATGTGCACTTGAGGAGGGGTAATTAGAGTCCTCCTTTAGCATGGCCTCCATTCAAACTGCAATCAGGAGTTTGGCACAACAAGGACTATGAAAATCACTTTAGCTAACTAGGTCCATCCACGGTGCTCTGCCATGACATAATCCTTTGGAAAGACAGTTTATTTCTCATCACTGCAGCAGTTCATGTCAAACTATAAATGCATTGCCCCTTTGGCAATGACAGGAAGGGCAAACAAAACAACATTACCCACGGCTTAGGGGGCACACGTTAGCTAGACTGGCTGGATGAAACTTTACGTGGTCACTATTTCACAGCATAACTTCATACGATTTGATTAATCCCTCAGAGCACATAATCTAGTGTGCTGCCCACAGAGCGCAGCGGTTCCCACCCCACCTCTGCACAGCAGCATGTGGATAAGCTGTGATAGGACGAAGGGCATGGTAGCAAATACAACACATCCAGCGCTCGACATCATGACCTTGACAGGAGAGCAGGCTGACAGACGGTCTCTCTATCTTTTCACACTGCTGAAAAGGCCCCGGTCCAATTACAGGCACAGGGTACATTGTCTTGTTAACTTCAGCTCCGACTGTACATTTGGGCAGCTCAGAGATCAAGTGCTTGCTGGAGTTTAAATTGACAGAGCTACCTTTTCTGCTGTCACAGCCTCTGTGTTACTCTGTCACTGGCGGGTGATGGAGGAGCAAAATAAGCTGTCTGGGGCATCTATGCAGATAGTGACAGCATCAAAGTCGGCGGATTCTGACAGCCTTCGTAGGAGGTCTGACTCTTGTTAAGCAATCTAGTGGAAACACACAGTAACTCAGACAGCACAATGCAGTAGAATATCATGGAAGAGGTGTACACCTGCCATGATGTGTTGACTACAAACAAGCACACGTTAATGGTCGCATTAATATCTATGCTGTGGTATCCTGCAGCAACAGCATTGATAGATAACAATAACATCAATTTGTATTATGTTTTAATAATTCAAGCATATTGAATATGTTTCCAGATTCTCAAATTTGAAGGTGTGCTGGTCTGTTTATATGATTGTAAACAGGATACATTTGGGTTTTTAACTCCGTCAAAAAAAATAAAGTAATTTGAAGACACCACCTGGGGCTCTCGTAAGTTGCGATGGACATTTTTCATTATTTTCTACCATTTTATAGATCAAACATTTTGAAAAAAGATTCAACCTAGCAACCAATAATTAAAATAATTGTTAGTTAGAGCTCTAGAGTAAAATGCGTTACCTAAATGAAAGTAAACATGTTGCGTTCTGCATCAGACAGGCAACAGAACCGTGCTGCTTTGCTCTGAACTTGGAATTGTGGAAAGTGGAAATGGTTGCACCTCAACGACACAGAGAAGACAGCAGCTGCATTTGTTTCAAACTCTACCAGATTACTAATGAGGTATTGACCTATAAATGGCACTTCAGAAATGACAGCTACCAATATTGACCTTTAAAAGAGGAGTAAATATAAAGAGTGTCTCCCAAAGCTCAGCACTGTGCATGTGCCAGAGGTCAATACCGAGACTCCATTAGAGCCATTTAAGTAAAACATTCTCCTGGAATAAAATGCCACATTTAGCTATTTCGCCAAATGATCCTGTGGAACAGTCATGGAATATTTGAATGTTTAAACAACACACGGGGCAAGGCTTGATGCAAGTGCAGCTGACACACTGAGGAGCAAGAGGCCGCCTAGCCGTGCAGACCACAGCTCTGAAATACGCCTGAGTGTTAATTGGAAACACAGCATAACTGCTTCCTCACTGAGGCGTGTCATTGGAAAGGAAATAAGCAGGAGCAGCAAAATATACAAAGACACTCATGAGGATAAAGGAACACTGCTCAATATGATCGGAGCAGGCAGATGAGACGGGGCTAAATACACATCTGACTGAGGCAACACAGTAATCTTAACACAGACAAATAGCCTTTTGTCTAAAGTGCCCTCGTGGTAAAAATGAAACGTGTAATTTTGTAATACTCCTAACTCCTCTGGACAAGAAATACAACTGTGTGAAAAAGTTCCATCTAAACTTTAACTCTAAAACTTTAATTTCTCCCGTTTGGTATGGGACATTCCAGCTTGCAGTCATTATTTTCATGTTTCAGGCGAAATTGTTTCAACTGAAATTGGATTAGCATGTCCTCTCAGGGTCCACTGAATCAGTCATACAAAAAAAAAAAAAAAAAAAAAAAGCTGATTCTGTGCCGATGTGTGTTGATGTTTTTTTATTTTGCCCCACTACGTATATTTTTTTAAAAAGGACTGAGAGGAGAGGGTCTGATTGCCTCTTCTGTTTCGGATGCATCACACAGGTGTACTATTGTCAGACGAGTATCTCATAACACAGGTCTGGTGCCCCTATGACTGTCCAAAACCCTACCCCCATTCCCTGACCTCTATTTCCCTGTTGGTCAGTCCACAGCAAATCCGAAAAGCCTCCCAGCATCTCCATGGCGACGGGCCTCAGTCGAGCAGATGGCCTCAGTGTGCCGCGCAGCAATTAAAGAGCGAGCGACGAGCGGGGAAAAGAAAGTGGGTCAGGATCAGGGGGGAGCAGGGCGAGCTACGAGGAGCTGCCTCTGCCTCGGGCCTGCGCACGGACGTAGGCGCTTGCAAACACATACACACGGGTGTGTTCATGGCTCAGTGCACTCCTTCCTGGGTCTTCCCAGCAAAAACAAATACCCACCCCACGCCGGTCACGAAGCGTCAGCAGTGTGAGTATGAAAAGAGGGGTTAGGGCGACAGGGGAAGTGTGGCGCACAGCAAACTGCCCCCGTATCTAACACACCCTTATCTGCCTCCAACAGTGAGAAGTCAGAGAACCTTCCTCCAGAATTACATGGGCAAATCCCACAACCAAATCAATAGGATTAACCCTTTAAATCCCACATAACGACACAGGATACAGATTCAGAATCAGGCCCCTGTTATTTAGATTACTTCCACTGGAGTGCCACTCACTCCGGCAGGAATTGCTTCTTTTTTTTTTTTCAGCTTAACCAAAATTTAACAAACAGCAGGGGTGAAACACACCCTTGGCAATGTGGGGCAAATCCAATCAGTTTCATCCCCCAACTTCTTTCATCGCATATTGAGCAGCCTATTGAAACACAGGACTTCCATTTAATCTTGACTTGGACCCACTTGTTATAAAAGATCTGATTGAGCTACAGACTCACTCATTACTCAAATTAAGAAAGGCTTTAATTAAACTAATTTTGCAGACAATATGATCTTTAGCACATTATGGAGATTTTAACTTAATTTACTGTTTTATGTGTCATAATATTCTTACAATTATGCAACAGGCAACACGCCTGTTTGAAGATAGCTTAAATGGAGAATATGAGTTGGTTTTGGGGAGGGGGGGTCCACTGGCTTCCCGCACAGATACAGAAAAAAGGCCTAATGAGCTGGAAAAAATTGAATGAAGTGTTATTTGTACAAGTTCTTTCTTCTAGCGAGCAGCCCCAGTGTGCCTACATAGAACTTCAGCCAAGAACACTGTTTCAAGGCAAACTAGAATCACCCTTGGAACATAGCCTCATTCAGGAGCAGCATGACCCTCTGCAAACTCCCATCCCCCACCGGGTCTACATGTAAATCCCCATGTCCCCTTTTTCCTCTTTACATTTAGGCTCTTATTTTCCCTTGCAAATTTCTTTTCCCCCCACGACTTAGGAAGGAAGGTAAAATCCTTAAGCCCATTCTGCAGAACAATTTGAAACTTGGCATCCTGAAGGGTATGAGTCTGCAGGCCGTAAGAGGGAAGGTATTTAAGGGTTTTGCTGCGGTATTAAACAGTCACTATATCAAGTTTCTCATTCCAACATTTGTTCCTCTTTAGCTTCTATTTTCAGTTTCATAATGCTGACAAAGGAGGTACACAGTGCCGGGAACAACTGCAAGCCCCTGCATCCATCTGAAATAAATATTTACGATGCTCGTGCTCCATCTGAACAGAACATATGGGTAAAGTGGGGGAATAAATTCAACTCGGATACATCAATAAATGCAGGAAAATGTGCTGTTCACGCTCACACATCTGTGAGACTGTGAGCTATGTGGGTGCAGGGTCAGTGAGTGGGTGTTCTTGTGGCCACTTGTATCTGCATAACTTATCATCATATAAATGTTGTAACTCATATGTTCGACAGGTGGGCGGGAGAGGGGGGGAACCTCTGACCCCCCCCAACCTTCTGTTTCCCTGGCCTGACGTGACATTTGGCATCTTCATGGCTCAATCGACAATTGCTGTGAACTACAAACTGGCCCTGCGTGATTCCTTCACTGGTTTCAAAGCTCACTTCAGATTCCTGACTGGTTAATTCCACTTGCAAACCCATAGCCAAGCAGGACATGTGCTGCCAGAGTGGAAGCTCCCATGTGGAAACCCCTGGCAAAGTTATTCAGCTGGAAGAGGCAAGAAGAAGTCAGGAGGAGGATGAGAGGAGGTGGGTGGGGGGTACAGCAGGCATTTTATATGCAACAATTCTGCATTAAAAATGATTACCTTCAGGGGAAATAGTAAAATGTAACCCAGACAACTAGAAGTGAGATCGAGGTCAACCGTGACCTGGATCGTTCTATAACCTTAACTAAATGGTTCTAAACTTAACCATAGCTCAACCTAAATTTGGTTGCCATGACAGCCTTCTCCTAACCTCAACCCCGCATGTTAATGGCCATGTAATATCAAGTTATCAACTGAAAAAACGTGATCAGAGAACATTAAGCAAATCTGGAAATGTGATCATCCTGACTCTTTTAAGAACACCGTACGCCAGGGGACATTACTTTTCTCTCCAAAAATGATTAATTAGGTAAACGTGAAACCACTGCAAATGAACACAATCTGTAGAAGATAGCAGAGCCTGACTGATCCCACAGAAATACCGGTGTCACAATGTTGGCAGGAAAAGACACTGCAGTGCATTCACTTGCAGCATTTGTCCTTCATGTTTCATTTTGCAAACTTTAATTGTTTACTGTTCAAAATCTACTATTACGATTACTACTATTGCTCTCATGTTTCATAATAATGTTTATTCTCAAACTCTACAATATCCTTCATTGGACATATCTTTATTGCAGTTTAATACACATTCGATGTCACCTTGCCAAAAAAGCTTGCTTACGTCGTTTGTTCATGTAAAACAGCAACGAATGCCAGCTAATGTGTCATTAAAATATCAAATATCAACCTCGACCATACATTGGAAACTCTGTAAGAGTCAAAAGATGGTAGAGGACAGTCAGGTACAGCAGGTCCTCTTGAGGGAGACCAGCTTTGCAGCCAGTCAGTCCCTAAAATAATGCATTAGGGATACTGCAGCAGCCCTGTGTGCACTTTCTGTGATGGAGACCTCAAGTGTGGAGGGTACGTGCACATCTTCTATTTATGAGTTTGAGTCCCTTTGGTCTATGTTCATATACACCTCTAATAAATGTCAGGTATGAAAAGAACCAGATTAAATGCATGTTCCCCTGTTTCCTCCCCTTTACAGGCACGATGTAGTGTATTTGTGATATGATATGATACTGCATTTAGAGGAGTAAATGCAGTTTAAGCACAGCACAGCCATACCCTACAGCTTTACCTTTATGCGTGTAAGTGCAGTGCTGATGCAGACTCTGTTCGAGCTCAAGATAAAGGGATAAACACAACCCCCTTTCCCCCGCTCCGAGGTGGGGCTGGTGGTTAGATTACTCACTCAACCACCTACCCACCTCTTTTTCACGCACATTTAAATACTAAATCTACTGATAGCCACATGCGCAGCAGTGTCGGTTGAAAAAAAGAGAGGGCATACAGGAAAGAGGCGGAGGCCATTTGGCACACCTGACTTTCTGAAAACAATGCAACATTAGAGTCAAATTCAGCCAGGCTTGAAACTGGGGAATCAATAGCAGACTACATTAGTTGCTTTGGCATAGACCCTATCAACAAAATGGAAGGATCAATGCCAAACTGCGGGCCATCTCTGTGTTTATCTTCATCTCTTTCACAGCAAAGTTGAACCATGTGCACTAGAAAACTGGCAAAATAGAGGATTCCTACCACTCATGTAGGTTGACCTCAATCTCAGTGTAATGACAATCTCTGGGAAACTATCGTGTCAGCTGGTGGCGCAGGTGGAGAGAAGAAATAACAGCTGAAACATTCTCAGAAATGTTCACATATAAGCAATTGAAATCCTTTCGAACTAAGCAAATTATCTTTACATTTGAACCCAGCAGGGAACCGTGCAAACATGTAGGAAAGGCGCACACTGAGTAAAATATGACAGACACAGAGCTGACCTGTTATCAGTCATATTCTGCTAGTCTGTCTGCACAGGACGAGGGCACTAAGGAGCTTTGCACCAAGCTGCAGCACACTGGAAGCTTAGCTATATGTCAGGGAGAATAAATAAACCTGTGTTTGTGTTTTCTAAGCAACCCCCCCCCCTTATACCACCACCGTTGCTGCTGCTCCTGCCCCCCCAGCCCCCACCCTTCATCCCACTCCCATTTACAACCACGATGTTGCTTTGAAGCACAGTCAGCTCCCAGAGAGATATCAGCGCGGAATATTAAATGAGCGAACACCATCACTCATTAAAAAGGGAAACATTTCATGAAACAAACCCCCTTTTGTATCAAGTGCTAACCAAGCCCGACTCTCAGCAAGCACCATCCTCAAAGGCAGAGCGGGGAGACAGGAGAGAGAGGAAAGAGAAAGAGAAAGGGGAGAAGAGAGATATAGTTGGGGGGGGGCTGGGCGGGGGGAGGGGGGGGAAGGTAGACCCAAGTTTGTCAAAAATAAAAGAGAAAAATGTAAAGTTCTGCCAGGAGATCAGCTCTCAGCTTTGTGAAACCCGGGGTGCTGTGTCACAATGACGGAAATTTCAATACTACTTTGATTCCGAACATTTCCGTGACTAGAGACTGAACCCGCTGCTAAATTTTCGAAATGTTCGATATTTTCATTTGAATGTGTTCTGCAAGCTAATATTCCATTTCAGCTTCACCCCTGGAGGCTATTTATCAGTGGATGGCATGTGCAGTGGGAGAGCTGGAAGGCTTGTAATGGGATTGACAGATGGTTTTTGAAGGCGGTATGGATGTTTTCAGTCAGAAGTTGGAGGCAGTAAATATTCAGTGTTTTAATAAGTTGACCTGTTTGAGGTCACATATTTAGAATTTGCAGGATGGAAAAGACACCTATTCTGCTGTCGAGTGTCAAAAACACAAGAAATCTACAATGAAACTAAGAAGAAAATGTCTCTTTCAAATACTTAAAGCTGGAAAGAAACTCCATAAGCACTGTATCATACTTAAAATTATTGATGATTTAAATGATATTACTTCTTACAGTGGGACATTGTTGGAGAAACTTCCATCAAATATTTAATTTAAGCCTTTAGCGGCCCAGTGCATCAGCCCACTGATATATCGGTCAGACCCAGGACAGTAGGAAGCAGAGCTGCAGGCCAGCTCTTGTCAACAAACTGCACAAGTCAGCACAAAATTCAACTGAGTCAAACAGCAGAAAACATGGCAAGAGCATCAACTAGTCCATCAAGTTTTAAAATGAATCCCAGTCCACCTCGACTAGTTCACAAAGAAGAGCTGCGAGTGAAAATCACAGACGAGTTTGGCTTGGAGAGCACACAGCCAATGTAACAAAACCTCACAGCTAATCAAGCCAATCGGGTAACAGAAAATACACTTTATTTTTATATGACACCGTTTGATGGATTTTCTGCAGCACTGTTATCAGGTCAAAATTCGGCAACCACGATAGATTTTGTGTTTCCACCTCAGAGGATCCATTTTACTCTTCATCCTCAGACTCGGCAGGTTGTTCGCTGACTGGTTATCAGGACTTCTTTGCTCCTTAATGGAGGCACATCAGCCCAGCTGCCTGTTGTAAATTGACTTGTTCACGCAGTCACACAGGGGGGTGGGAGCCGCACCGATCAGATCTGCTTTATTTTAAAGGCATATAGCCTTAGAGGGAAGACCAGGAATTATCCACTCTCTCAATCCCAGCTCAGCCTGTGACTAAATGCCCCAGTTGTAAACCCAGACACAATGAGCAAAGAACGGTATTCCCATATGATTTCTTTTTTTAAATCAGCGAAGCAGAAAATACAAGACGACTGCATGAAAAAAATTTAAATGATGCATTAAAAGGCTGCGTTCACTTCACACAGCAGCTTGGAAAAACTGAAATGGATGCAGTTCCTGTAAAGAAATAAATATAATTTGCTTTTAACTGAAATGAATGATTGCAGGTAGTAACTATAGTAACTGAGCTCTCGGGGAGAAAAAGTGCGAAGAAACTCTGCAAGCTATTGGCAAGCCAAGACAGTGTCACATAAAAACAGTGCAGACTGTCAGAATCCTTCCAACATGTGAGATTATTTACTTTTTCTTCAGTGAAGATTTACATCGACTCAGGAACCATAATAAGCCTGTCCGCAGATGCTGGAACAGCTATCTGACAAACGGCAAAGAAAATATGGAACAAGTGTAGTCAGTCAATGCCATTCTCATTCTCAAGAGCAGAACAGGAATTTAACCATTTAATCCCTTGACATGGATAGGATTGGCTAAATAGAAAGAAAAAGACTCGACAGATTAATGCCAAATCAGAAAAGCTCAGGGCGAGATTTGATCCCCTTTATTGATTTCCTTTTTCCTTACTTTGCTGATTCTGCGATTTGAGTTGAAACAGAGAAGAATTTCAAGGATTTAAAGCATACAATTGCGGCTGCAGCTTGCTGATAAACGTGTTTTCCATCCTGATCCACCACGGTGACGGTCGGGAGTGAAGAAAGTGAGGGAGCAGGCGAGGACACCTATCAGACACTATACACCAAAATAACAACCAAATGAAAACACTGCATATGATACTGAACTGCATGTTCTGACAAAACAGGTAACCTTAGACAGCCGGTGTCTGGGACAAACATTACTTGTGATATTAGACTAAACTTCCCCTAAAATAGCTTCATTCAGTGATGAGGGATCAGATCCAAACTATTCCATCATCACAGAGACAAGCAGGAGAGCTGTAAGCTCCTCAGTCAAGGCCTGGAGAGATTCATTTATTCCTCGTTGTGACTGAAATCCTGCATATAAACTAAAGGCTCCAAATAATCTGAGAGGTAAACTTAATTTAACATACATTCAGTCTTTAATACTATTTGTGCAGTCTTCCACACGCAGGGAACACTCCATTTTGTCATAACCTTTCCATTATTTAGGTTCAGTACTTATCGCCATGTTTTATTCATCTATTTTGTGATACGCAGCCTTTATGCAGAGACCACAGGGGCTGGAAATGTGCATCAGGAACTGACAAAGAAAGCTGAGAATATGCCTCTTGGATCAACTGCTATGGTGTACGGACCCAAACTTTGTTAATTCAAATATTTTGCCAAAGAAAAGAAAAATCTCTTGTTTGAGAGCAGCTCCTGAAATTAATGAGGGCCCCTCTCCATTTCCAGAATCATAGCAGGCAAAAAAGACATTTCACGCAGTGTTTCGAGAAGGATTTGCTAAAGAGCTGACAGGAGGACCACAATGAGCTAAATGCTCAAAGAGATGAAGTTTGAGTGGCCAAGTGCCTCCATTAGTTCCTATGGCAAAAAGTGAAGCTTAATCTCCTGTCAGCTCCCCTCAAGCTACTCTCCCAGGACTCGGAGCTCTCTCTCCCATCCATCACCTCAGCGGGGACCAAAGGGAGACTCCCCAAAGGAATGAGGATCAGAGCAATTTGCATTCACGCTCAAACCATCAAGGCCCAACAATCCCACAGTGAGGCTCTCCATTTCACTATATCACAACTGTCATCCCGGTGAAATGCAAAAAGCCTCGGAGTAGAAATTACAGTTTTCTTCAAAAGAGAGAAGGAAATTAGCAAAGTCAAAGTGCTAATTACACTGCTCCAAAGGGGCAGCAGTATTTGTTCCATGACTCATCTAAGGAAGCATGTTCATGCCTGTTTTAGTGTTCAACATCAAACACCAACCTATTCAATATCAACATGCCTGCAATTGTCCTCAGCCGCCCCCCCGACTGTTCAATCAATCAATCAGTCAATCCAGCTGAAGTACGTGACATTTCATACACAAAGGTAGACTTCAGTGTTCTTCCAATGAGTCTGAAAAACAAATACACACTGAGCAGCACAGCATGTGACCATTTGTCATCAGTCAAAATGAACTTTAGTGCGTCAGGCTTCGGTGACAAGCTTGCGCATAGAAATCAGGATGTACAATTAACCCTAAAGAGTCCCAACAATAAAGCCGTCCATCAAAACTAAGCAGGAAATATCACCCATGGTTTGCATCTCTCCTGGGATGTCACATGAGTATTTAACAGCAGATAAACACAGTTAAAGGGCAGAAACTAATACAGCTGGGTTGTGATATTAGTATAAAAGCTTATACCAGGAAAAGCTCAATGACAGACTGCGTAACATGACTGACAGAACTGAACAACGGGGGTCTCCAGCAGAATGCTTCTAGCCTGTACGCTGCCAAGTTATTACAAAGATTACAATTCACAGCGACACAATTTCCCATCCTGAATAATAGTACATTCAAAGTTGATGCTTGTCCGCTATTCAGCATTCATTTCCCAAATGTTTAATCCAACTAAGATGAGGAATTAGAGCTGGAAAATCTCCTTATCCCACCGCTGAGAGTGATATCTATATGGGCTCGCACAGCACCAGGACCCGAGGATGGAGCCAAGCCATAAACAACCACCTGGTTGCTAACTCAATTCACACTCAATTAAATATCAGTCTGGAATACTGGAGAGACCAAGTGCTAATATAAGAAAGCAGGAACAGAGCTGCTGTTATGCTGTTATTATTCACAGAGATCCATTATTCTCAATGTTCCTTTTTGATAATCTATTTGGCGAGCAGCTCGGAATATTTTCTGTTTATGAATTTGGCACTCTTGTGTTTTCTACAAATGGTTATTACAATGACAAGCACAAATGGCTTTCCCTAATGGATAACTGCAACAGGGTTTGCTGCTGCTTGCATTTGTTAGGGCCATTCCTCCCCACTTGTTTGTGCATGGCTAATGAGGGAAGAGTCTGGAACATGTTGTATATCAATTAGGCCATCAAAGACCGTGGGCATTTATGGCAACGCCCTTTAACCTCAGGGTGAAAGACCAGATTCTTGTTTTTGCATGTCAAAAGAAATGAGTCCAAACAACAGCTGAAAAAAAACATTTCCAAGACATTTCCTGCCTTTCACGGAGATGTCTGAAAGCATGAATTATACAGTCACTTTGGTTTTAAGTAAACTACAGCGGTTCAAAAATGAAACAGGGGCAAAGTGCATTCGTATGACGTCTAGTTAGTCTTAAAAAAAACCTCCTGCTTCACTCAAATGAGATATGTCCAAGACGCTTTAAGCGCAATTTTTCGAGACATTTTCCACTCACTTGACTGAACAGCTTCAAAAGATTTCCCCTGTGAATCCCAAGGGAACCAGTTAATCCTGATCTTCTCCACAAGCAAAGGGATCATCTCAATGTAAATCAGACAGGGCTTTTGATCAAAGTATTCAATCAGACTTAAACACATGACGCCACAAGGAGCCTCAATCGCGAACAAGGTCAACATCTCGGTTGTTCTCCACCTCGAGGAAGGTGGAAAACAACAAAAACAGCCCAGTGTAAGTAAATATTCGCCTGGAATACAGTTTTTTTTTATTTATTCGAGCGCCAAAACACCCCATTAAGCAAACATGTACATGCTGCAGTCTGTCAGAGAAAAGGAGGATGAGATCAGTGCCGCTCAAAACACGATCTGACATTTCTTGACCACACTTGACCCTCGTCCATTCCTGTCTTAAAATAGGGGCGCCAGACGGAATTTACTTCTCCAAGATGTAAACAAACCAGTAAACTTCTAGCTAAGCCTTAAAAACCCCTCTCTCTGCTTAATGGATCACACACACACACACACACACACACACACACACACACAGAGAGAGAGAGAGAGAGAGAGAGAGAGAGAGAGACTTATATACCTGGTGTTTTGTTGTTGGCTTGTTTTCCAATTAGAAGGTTGTCAATATAACCGGAATAATGATGCTCCTTCCAATAACAGTCAAATGGACTTATTAAGCATGTATTTAAATAATTAGGGCCACCATGGGAAGCTTTAATGTCAGGATGATCAATGTCAAATTATCTCTCCATTTATCAAACACCAACCTCAACACCTCATCCCTCCGCTCTACACACACACACACACACACACTCTTATCTCCATCTTCTATCATTTCTGTCACACATTCAGGGCAGTGTCTAGGCAGCATGACAGGAGCCAGAGACAAATGTCACAATATCCTGAGTCACTTTACCTCAGAAAAATACCACGACTGAATATGGAAACAGCTAAAAGGCATGTGGATTTCATTCACACTTTAAATAAAAATGAAGAATTTGGACTTAATGACTCCTTAAATTCTAATTATTTACAGTACCCAGCTAACAGGCAGGGGATGAGGACCAGGCCACAGGTTTTCAATTACCATTCAGGAGCACTGTGTGGCTCCGAGTTGCCATCACAATGAGATATTGGAAAACTTGGGGAGACTTGCTGGCCTACACGGTTCGCACACATCGCCATCTGCCTGCTGCCCGTGTAACTTCATTATTTCACAGCCAAATAAGTATTCTGCAGCCGCTTTGTGAGGGCTGGATTCTGAGACTTCAAAAAAAAAATCATTTTCCAATTTCCTCTCATTTGCACATCTTGTCGCAAAACACAGCCCGGGCAATCCCATCGATCCACCCATTCGTGCAGGTCTGTGGTATTGCAAAACATCATGCAGCACACACACACACACACACCACACACACACACACAGTGTAGCAGGGGAGGGGGGGGTTGATGATAAAATAAGGCAGATATGTGGCAGATGATTGCCTGCTGAAGTCTGATTTCTGCGGCTTACCTTGGACGTGCAGCGCTAACAGGAGTATCCACATCCCCACACACATCGCCATGGCTCCTCAACTATCCGGATCTTCTCTGATAACCTGAGAGTGGATGAACAAGGGGGGGGCTCACTCGTGACGACAAAGACCAAGCATGTAACTTCTGCAAATCCCACTTCGGCAACCAATCAGTCTACCTCCCTCGCTGAGCAGGACGAGACTTTGGCAAAACTAGAGGATCGGTGGTGCGCTCCGCCCGTACCAAAGCATCAATTTCACGTCTGCGGCGGATCCCCCCTTTGGCGAGCGGAGAGTTTGCACTAAGTAGAACCTGGCCGGGTCCCCCGAAATGAGATCCAGGCGGCTGCAGATTTGCCTTTATAGGTGATGGGAGTCTTTTTTTAGAGAGGCGAAACGAGAGTTGGGCTCTTATCAAAGCAGCTCTTCTAGTTTAACCATCTAGCCTTTGTTGCTCCATCCACCGCAGCGGCTGCAGAACTCTCTCTCTCTCTCTCTCCCTCTCTCTCTCTCTCTCTCTCCCCCTTCCAGGATTGTGGATCAGAGGTAAAGTGGGCGGGAGGTCCTCGATCGATGCTGCGCTGGGAAGTTTCCAACACTTGGAGAGTTTCTCCGGGTTAGGGGGGAGAGGGGGGGGGAAACGTCGCCTTTTTTTTTCTCTCTCCCTTCTTCCGTCTGCAGAATTGAGCCAGCACCTAACAGATAATCTGCTGGCACCGTCCCCGGTTTAGTTCCTTAAGTTCCCGGTTGTCCCCGTCTGCAGCCACGGCCAGCCGGTGAAGCACAGCACGCCAGGCCGGTGAAGTTGTTGTAACTCTGGAAATGGTGGGATGAGGCCCCCCCCCCGTTTTGTTTTTTTTCCAGTATTGGGTGAAACACAGTGAGGCTTTATCCCGCTATGCGCACCGCCCCGCTGATCTGCCACCACAGTGTGTTGCTGACTATCGCTGACGCTATGGGAGAGATCGGGATCGGGTGACGTAGTGCAGAGGGGAGGAGCCTGGAGTGTCCTGCAAAAAGCAAAAGCATCGCCTGGATCAGCCACAGCAGCCTGGTGGCCCTGTTGGAAGTGACTCAAAGTTTTTTTATTTATTTCTGGATCTGTAAAATGAACCCTCATGGAGCAGGACGCGATACAATCATTATCAGATCAAAACTCTGAGCTGGATAGAGGTAGATCCGTCGTGTATCGCTACAGTGTGTGGGGGGTGTGGGGGGAGAGGACATAGAGAACATAGCGTGTACAGTCATGTTAGGTGAAATAATGCGAATTGTGAAATGCCTCTCATATGTTGTAATCCCGCAGAGCCACCGAAACCAGGCTGAAAGGGAACAACCAACCAAGACTGACACTGTGGTGAACAAATGGCATTAAAGCCCTCAGATGTTGAGGAAGTTGTCTGAACCCCACTCTCATATCCACTGCTCTGTGAAGCAAAATGAAGGACAGTGTATTATGAATGTTTATTTTATTTAGCCAGTTTTTCCCATTCTTCTCCGAAATATAGATGCTCAAAATATAATTAAATAATAATTAAATGTAACTAATGAATGTCCTAAACAGCCACCGTACAGACAGGTGGGGTACAGGCAATGAAAAACAGCAACATTTATCAATTATTACATCATTTATTAAATCCTTTAAATTAGTGAGAGTATGTGGTATTTCTCATATGCAAGGGCACCATCAGGGATCCCCTCAATGGCCCCTGCAGCACTCCAGACCTCAAGTGAACCAAAAGCCTGACATAAGTCAGGGTGGGGTAGTGAAAGCTTAAATATGATCCAAATACAGTCATCCTTCCTCCAGGCAAAGTAACACTGGAGGAAGATGATGATCTTAGAAGGAAAAAATTACTTACCGAAGTAATTGAAAAATGTTCCTTAAGTCCTCAACTATATGTATGTGTGTGTGTGTGTGTGCATGGGAGGGAGGGGATGATGGGGGTGTCTATTTGACCTCATAAAGCAGCTGTGAGAGCGGACTGTACCCAGCCCCCCCTTTCTTTCCTTCCTTCCTACTCACTCTCTGGCCAGTTCATCTTTTTCTCCAGAAGCAACCAAACAGGATCAGGCTTGTGACTTTACTGCCTGTAAATGAATGGGAGGATGAATGTGATAACACTTCCCTCTTGTGGACAGTAGTTCTACAGATAATTACAATAGACCAGGACCAACATGGTTAATATTAAACAGTCCATTTTGCTGTTTGGACTTTGCAGGTTTGCATGTGGTCAAAATCCTGTCTTTGTTTGTGATTTACTATCAGCACCACAGAATTATCTGCTGAACAGCAAGAGAAAATTACCTGGCATGACAAAACAGCACTGGGCCAATTGGTTATTAGGGTCAGTGTAGTGTTTGGGGCACGGCAACATAAATCAAAGTGGAAAAGCACATGCACTATCCTTTCTAAGTGAAGGATGTGCTGTTAATAAACATGCCTACAATCCTGTTGAACGCAATAAAACCAGACTGGTGCATTCTGGGAGGATACAGATAAACTCCAGACTTGACATTTTGTTTTGTCAAATAGCTGCAGAGAAAAACAAAAGGACTGCTGTTTGAAATTCTGCACACTTACCCCAAAGTAATGGTTTTAGCAAAATGGAATCATGTCAACTGAATGTATTATGTATTTTGCAGCTGTAATGTATTACTGTCTATTGACTTTCCACTGGTTATCACGCAAGATAGCAGGAGTATTTCCCAGAGCTATGAATAAAATATACAGTATGAATTAACAATGTCAATTTTACATTATATTTTACCATTTGGAAGACAATCACTTTACTTCATAAACCTTGAAAGGTCAGTGCAGCAGCAGCCTAAGGGTATTGAGAGATGGGTAGTTTAAATTTGATCAACTTTGAAAATTTGGACAGCAGGAAGGGAACATAAAATACTCTCCTTCGAGGACAATTTCCTTCTGGGGATGACAATAGATCATCATGGGGACTTGACTTGGGAACCGAAGGGTCAGCCAGCATGGATCACACTATGGAGTGTGGACTGGTAGCTGGAGATGTGCTATTTCACCTCCTGGGTTCTGCCGAGGTGCCCTTGAGCAAGCTACCAAACCTAACTTCTCCAGGGCTCCCGTAGCGCCTCAACATGGCATCCCATCACTCCACCGTCTCTCATTTGCATGTTCAGGAGCCCTGTGTGGGTGCGATTGTATTTTGTGTAAACCATCAAGTGATCATTGGGGATTAATAAAGTTCATGTTCTTCTGTCTTCTTAACTAGTTCTCCAATGTGTTGCTCACTGGTCAGCAGTGGTTGCACCCACAGTGATCATCTTGGGTTGAAATCTTGGCGTCTTGACAAAAAGCTTCCATGCTCGGACAAACTTTCTGTGACCGATAATATCTAAAAAACTCTAGGTTTGCCTCTTGCCTTGGTGCATTAACTCCAATGCCCTCTTCATCGAGCGACCGAGGTTGTGATTGATTTACAGGCGAGCTGATGAAATTTGATACACTCGTTCTGAACTACAGCTTGCGCCAGAGCTGAAGGCGATGCCTGAGCCGCTGTGGAGATTTAGGAACTGTTCAGCATAATGAATATTTGGAGTTGCATAAGAAAAAGTAGCAATGGCTAAATCATAGGTTAGGCCCATTAAAGGTAACAGATGAAGGGTTTTCTGATTAATACATCAGTGTCAAATAAACGGTGATGATGCATTTCACTGCGGTGAGAAAGTAATTGATATTTTGCTGATGACAATGTTACTTATTAATTTATTTAAGAAGAGAGGCAATGTCGGTGCCAGTGGCGCAGCCAAGGAGTGGCCAGGGTGGGCCACAGCCACCCTGATATAATCGCTGCCCTTTTACGAGTCCCATATGCATAATATGCTTCTGAGTAATGAGTGCTGTATGCATAAAATATCTGATGTTTTACATTAGCTACTTAATTCATTTGAATCAATAATGTATATTTTTCATATACACAGCCTGACAAATTGCATAGCCAGCCAGCCATCAGTGACAGTCCGTCACACTCCGACCCCCTCCCCCAGCTTTTGGTCTTGGTGTGCCACCCCAAAATTTTCAGTCGCCCCATCTGGCCACCCCTATTTAGGATTTTTGAGTGGGTCACTGTGATAAACTAAAAAGTACTTGCTTTCAAACAGTACAGACAGAATATTAATATCCACAACAAATACAGACGTGACAACATGTTGAATCAGACTTCAAGCATTGTATTATCTTTCTTCTAATTATAAGATCTAATTAAGTGACTGTGTGACTTCATTTCTTTTATTTGTTCTTATTTTGATAAATAATCTCGAGGCTGATTTAAGTCTTCTTGTGCACAATTTAGGGGGGAATAAAAAGAAAATCTAATTCATTAGAATTGTATAAAAGTCAACAGGCAATAGGTCATGTAGAAAAACAACCTCACTCACTTACATTATGTCATATATCAATAACTATGACATAAGGTATGAGTCTAATCTGCTTCAGTCCCAAATTCTATCATCACCTAGGCCCGTGATGCGAACACTGATTTATAAAACACGACATCTGTCTTAGTGGTGACCTAATGTAAGCTGTCACCAACTTGCACTTGTGAGCACAAAAATTATGGCAGGACTTTGGCAAAGTGCTGATGAGCGAAACAGAATCCAGGTTTTCAGCAGTCCAGAATAGCATGAAATCTGCATTGGGCCTGACCCAAGTCTGTCTCCCTGGAGAGCAGACAACTCTTTTGATCCAGAACTGTTAGTTTCTCTGGCCTGAAAAATGTGAAATCTATGTCTCTGGCTCTCTGTATTTGTTCTCAACAATGAGGGATCTACAATGCGAAATCATATTGAATGTGGATCTTTTAATATATGAACATTTTACAAAAGATGATTCTGAGGCAGGGAGCAGACTTCATTCTGAATGCAGCATTTTAAAATCTGGAAACACAAAGACCCCTGCCAGGCTGCTCTTAACTGATTCCCCTTTAATACAGTGCAATTATATTGTTGCAAACAAATTACTGACCATTTAAAGTAATGACTTGACAGTGAATAGTAATTGTTTCAACCAAGAGGGTTAGGCTGGTAATGTCTTCAATCCATTCTCTATAGAAACGGCTGTAGAAAAAAAACACTTGAAAGTGTTCTTCAATTTCCCAGTCGTTGATAGATGGGAACAGGTAATAATATGTCATTTGTAGACATAAGTAGTAACATGACTAACACTGTCAGAGCCAAAAGCTCCCTACCAAACTAGACCACAGTGGTAACTAACTGTGTGATCCTGCCATTCTTACAACCAGTGAACCTAAAACACATAAAAAATGTCATGTTTCCAAAAACACACACACATAGCATAAGAAGGGAAAAGCCAACACTGCACTGTTTGAGGCAGCTAATCTCCTTCAGAGTAAACGCAAAGGTCTTATCAACCTTTTACAGTGTTTTTATTGACGGATTATTATCTTTTTCTTCAAATGTCCAATCAAAGGGACAGAAATTGGCTCTCTGGCATTATCAGCATGTGCTCCAAAATCGCTGTAAGAAGAAAAGAAGAATTCTTAGAGAGTTTAACTCTCAGTAGTAGGTCCTGAGAAAAGCCCAGAAAACATTAGATGACAAGTCATTCATGTTCCTCTCACCTGTGGTGCATCAGTGCTGGACAGATTGAAAATACCTCTGTGGCCAAAGATGAAAATTTAGATAAGATAGTTTATGAGGTCTCTAACAGTGGACAACGGTATGGTATTTCATATGCATTTGACATCAGACTTCTGCCCATGAAATGCACTTCAAAAATGCAAATGGGAACATCTGGACTATTCTATCTATCATGTGAACTGTACAATATATTGCATGTGTCATGTTTAATGTTGCTTGCATATTTAATGGAATCCCCTGAACTGTCCTTGATAGAATAAATAATGTTGTAATAAAGTTAAATGAATTGAAGTAAATTTAACCTTTAACAGGGCTTTGTGTGTTCCTCCATTTTGGTTCTGGGTTTAAGAGAGAATATAAGAGTGAAACTACTATTCACCACGCTTATAAGGCATCTGTGCTTTCCCACATTAATTCTTGACATTTTAGTTAGTCATTTAAGCATTATATACTGCCTTCAGTATGGTAAACACATACTGGACTAGTGTTTCTGTCTAATACACCTTTAAAGAAAGGCAAAATCTACTGAATGTACTGTGTTAGTATGTTGCTATCAAAAACAAATCAGGGAGCTAATATAAATCAACCAGTGCAAACTTTACCTTAACTGATCATTTCATTGTATTTAGGTCTTTAACAAAAGCGAGCGATGTCATAGTTACTGAAAATAAGTAGATTTACCTGATTTACTGTACATGCTTAAAGCTGAGATGTGCACTGATGTGTTTTATAGGGTAAGGCACGGACGTAAGGATCCAAATAGGTGCTTAATAACGAGAAAAAAAACCCTGATGAGACTACATCCGTTTTCATAAGAATGGAAACAGATTTTGTAATAACAAGAAAATATCTCCTAATCATAACAAAAGACCTTGTTATTGTGAGAAAACCTAGTGATTTTTCTCTGTCGAACCAAATGCAATATGCAGCCATAGTTCAGGGCTGTTTTTTTTTTTTTGTATTTTAAAACCAAGCCAGAACACAAAAAAAATGATGGCTGACCAAAGAAATACAGATGACGTACTGTAGCCGACAGCATTTCAAATTGTGAGTACTGAGCAGGTATTTGGTCTTTTATTCATGAATCCTAGTGTGTTTCAGTTATAAGACAAGGAAAGATGATGTACTTGTGCATGTGGGTATGTGTGTGTGTGTGTGTGTGTGTGTGTGTGTGTGTGTGTGTGTGTGTGTAACCAGTGTGTGTATGTGAATGTAAGAGACTTTGGATAATTCTTTCCTTCAGGGAACGTTTAGGAAAATGCCACTGTTTCCAACTTTAAGAGGAAATTCATCTCTGGCCTAACAAAGTAGCTAAAGTCACATCCTGTTACTCACCCACTACAGTCGACGAGTAAACTAGGTAGCTGACAAATGAGTGAATAACAACCCACAGTGCACTGCATCAGCACACAGTTATATCTGTAGGGATACAATTGACCTCTGTCTGGTAGCTAGCTGCCTCTAATGAGTGAGCATTAGCCTTAGTTTATGTACTAGTAAACAAAGAAAGAACTATTGTTGCAGAAAGCTGAGCTCACAGAAAAGAGCTTTTTCATTGGCTCAACAATACATACATACTGTCACATAAAGTGGGAATTTAAAGGATTCTTTTCTTATTGAGTTTCTGAATTTAGAATGTCATCTTTAGCATGCAAATCCTAATTATTACTTCCTTAAAAATGTGAATTTGACTGCTGCTCTTAGCCACCAGAATCTGCCCTGTCAGTCTCTCAAGTACAAATTCACTCCCTAACATTTTCCATTGTTATATTTTCCCATATTCAGAGCTCTACTGATCCACTCACCCTTGATTTTTGTGGCTTTCAGCTCTGGTTGAAACTGTTCGGAAGCATTGTGATTGCATTATCTTTGCAAACTGTGGATCCAACAGCTACATCTCAGCACGGAGGCACTTTTGCAGTGACAGCAGGATAAAATCTCTGCTCCGAGGATAATGAGATGGATCACATGCATGGCAGCACTTGCTAAGTTACATGGTTTTAACCATCTATCAACAGGCTCATTTTCAAGCCACTTCAACCTCCTATAGCCTGGCTAGCCTGTCTGCACTTTGACTGGCTGCCTTGTTAAAATGTGGATGTTGCATGCTCTCATACAGAAACGACCAGACTTCCCCCCAAATGAAAAATAAATTATCATTCTGCTATCAGCCGCCCCTAAATCACTCATGGCTTCATAATCACAGTACCTTCCTGGTGGCAATAAGCCACATTTATTTCACTCATCAGAGATAAAAATAGACATGGTTTAGTATAACTGTTCCTTCTAAAGCTGTGGAAGGCAGGTTACTGTCACTGATGTCCATGTGTGCCAGCCGGGTCTGATGCGCTTTCACTCCAATCAATTCAAATTGTAAATAGAAACTGCCTCATTTGCTAATGGTCGAGTATTCATTTTGATATCTCCTGGTTCGTTATGACAACCTTTTCATGCCCAAAAGCTTTTCACTTTTTTGAATTTTGAAGAATATCCACTTTGTTGAATTGATTGCTGAATGGAGGACGAATTGAATCCAGCTTTTGTGCCAGCATTCAAAGCCACGGTTTAGCACATGTGCTTCACAAATTTGCAATAAAATGTTCCAGGCCTGTCCTGTCTGATAAAATGCCTAATATAATTGACATCCTTCCTGGTGCTATACAACAAGGATTTACTAGGCAGGAAAACAAGCCCAGTGTTGCTGCAAGACTCCATTTAGAAAATAAAGACTCCCCATTACCTTGGCTTCAGGACACCCCTAGAATATTTAAGGACAATTCAAAATCAACTACACCCACAAACCAGACTCACTATCATGAGAGCAAAGAGCGATGCAAATATCTCCAAGGTCTAAAAGTAATGTGAAAAAAAAAAAAAATGTCCACAATGTTGTCAACATAAAGACGACATCAGCAATTTTACAAAGTAATAATGAGAAGGGAAAAAAAAGAATCTCCTTCTGTCAGACTCTGAGGAGGACACCCGAAGGTGACACAGCTGCTGCCACTATGTTACTAGAGTTCCTCCAGTTGGGATGCTTGATGATTCAGCATCAAGTTAACCAAATTACTTGTTTATGTAATTATATTGTCTATTATCTGCTGTGTCACCTACAATATGATCATTAAACCCAACCCCTTGTTGAGCGAATGTTTCCAGAATGCTGCACCTCCCAATGTGCTGCTTGTAAACAACAAATATCAGTTATTGCAATAAGAGGGTTTGTTTACTGTTGTATTTATGACAGATTGCCATTTCTGTGCTTTTGACTACAACTAATCACATTGCATATATAAAAACAGACGTGATAAACCAACAAACAAACAAAAATTGGGTGATGACAGAAAAGGAAATGGATTTATAGGAAATGTTGTTTTCCTTGGACTATGTAAATTAATGCAAAGTAAATGTACAAAAACCTAGATTGGACATTTTGAAATGCTGACTGCATCGTGCTCAGGCTATTCCAGACTACTGCCTGAGGCGGGTGATTTCATTTCTTTATTTCAAAGGAATACATCATTAGAAGAGTTTGCAGAGAGACACATGCTTTCTGTTGGTGCCTATTAACTTCTATTTATATTTTATGATTTATTTACCAGTAGCTTATTAGCATAAATGTATCAGGAAGGATTGACACAAAAGGCCACTCTTTGCTTCAAACTGATGTGGGAAACACTTAAATAAGGTGGGAATATTAAAATAAACTTTAAAGCTAGTCACCATCACGCTCAACAATTTAGTAGGGATCATGTAACGGATGTCAGAGTGCAGACTCACTGTATGGGGTTTGTAGGTAATTTATGTTCAAAGCTTCTGTATATGATTGAGCTGGATTACACTTAGATTTGATGTTATGAAGTTTGGGAAAACTTCATAACCTTAAGTTAAAAAAACTGCTGCCTCCGAGCACAACTTAACATTCATCTCTGATGGTGGGTGTAGTTAGGAGTGCAGTCAAAAGGATTGCAGTCAAAACTAATAACATCATACTTTGTTGTCATTTGTGCGGTCTTCATTCGCTTATATTCACCTATATAGGAATTCTTATGTTCTTTGTAACCTTAGAATGAGCCTTCTACAGATGATGCAGGTCATCTTCCATTTAGTCCACCATGTTTCTACAGTAGCCTTTAGTAGGTTAGTAGTAGGACAAACCAAACACCGGTTCTGTATAGGGGCATTCGCTCTAGATAGGGCAGTTTGTGTGTTGTGGCCACCATAGTTTCTCCTTTGCGCTTGGAAGGGGAGGGGGAAGCGAGGGAGTTGCAACTACACCACTAGATGTCACTAAATCCTACACACTGGACCTTTAACACAGATTTATTGTGGTTGGGTCTGCTGTCTCTCTGCTGCTACTCAGACTCATTGTTCTGGTTAGCAGCTCACTACCTTTCTGACTGACAATGCCAATAATGGCAGAATGTCGTGATGTTACTGTAAGTTAGTGTGAAAATACATTCATAAAGCACAATCATCAATGTTATCCCATGCTACTCTGGAATGTCATTTCATTACTTAAGCAAAAAGCTAATTATTGGTCAGTCAAAGACATGATGTTGCTAGTGTGACAGTAGATGGGTGCCACCTTGGGGGCGGTTGTGGCTCAGAGGCAGACTTGGTCTTTCCCTAATCGGAAGGTTGTGGGTTCAATCCCTGGCTCCTGGAGCCACATGTCAAAGTGTCCTTGAGCAAGATACTGAACCCCAAATTGCTCCCGATGCCATGCATTGGTGTGTGAGTGTGTATGAAGGTTAGATTCTGTTCGATGGACTTTGCCATCACTGACTGAGTGTGTGTGAAAGGGTGAATGTCTCACGTCGTGTAAAAGCACTTTGAGTGGTCGGAAGACTAGAAAGGCACTATACAAGTACAGGTCCATTTACCATTACCATTTACCATCTTTGTTTGTTTGTCAAACTGCAATTGCTATTCGGTTAGAAATGTTCTGTACAGTATGTAACAGCATCACATTATACTCCTAAAAGGGTTTGCAGGAGAGTAGATTTGTTGCTCCTTCTACAGACTAAGAAAAAAAGTTGGCATAGTTTTCCCTAATTATCTTACAGACAGTCTATTTTATACTCCCTCTTCTTTCTTGCTGGTTCAATGTAAGAAGTGATCTTTTGGTCTAATCACTATTTCTCTAAGAGTACTTTATAGTATGTCATAGTTAATTATCTTTATTTTTTCTATGCACCACTCCTTACACCTGCTCCACCTTTATATTGCATGTACACATTTTGCTGTATGGCCAACGACTGAGCACATTCGAGGGAGGTTCAGACTACCAATGCCAATAAATTCATTTAAATGATAAACTATGCAATTATGTGTGTACTGTATTAAAATAATGTTATGCTACTTTAGGACCACATACTGTACTTATATGTTTTTGAATGCCCCCCAAAACATATGGGATTCTGTATAATGTATATGTATATTACATATATATACATTTTGTTTGTTTGTCTGTATTTTGTGGCTTGTTTACACCTTTTTTCTTTTTTGTGTATGGTTTCATTTCTTATTTCAGTGAATGTTTTCATATGTGATCATAAAGCTTACAGTGCAGTGTTATCTCCTATTGTTGCATGACATCAACAAAACAAAGACAAATCTTTTTCCATTTGTCTCATTTTACAACAACATAATCATAGTTGGAAAGGATTGGTGTATTCCTTAAATCAATCAGTGTAGAATATACATGATTTGACTTTTTAGAGGAGACTGTCTGCTGATTAATACACATAATAAGGAAGACAGACAATGTCTGCACTCCATAAATACACTTTAATGCTTTTAACAGCATGGCAGCAGACAGAAAGTAATTTCACTGCTTGTGTTCTTGCAAATTTCAATGTAATATTCTGCACTGCCATCAATATTAACAATTATAAAAGCCATCAGATGTGCATCCAAATTCAATCAATAGCTCTTATGTTAAGCTTTCAGGAAATGCACTGCAGGCAGGAGATATATTTTATTCTGTCATTTGAGTGGGATTATTATCTGTAGTTGCCGGTCACAAACTCAGCACATGAAAAAGTTTTAGCAATAGAAAAAAGTGACTTTCTGCTTATCTGGCCAAAACTTGTCAGCTCAAACATTAACTTATGTTGGACAAAATACGTTATGTCAGCATACCTTGCTTTCATTTAAAACGCAACCAGTCACTTATACACTGGAACATGCATGTATAGTTCATCATAGAGCAAAATTCAAATGGCAAGGCAATAACATCATTTGAAGAGTTAACCTTAAGAAATGTTACAGGCTAATTAGCTGTGTGAGAAAAGGTAAACCAAATGTTCAAAAAAAAAGTTACCATTTGGTGGGGCAGATGATCCTCATCGATTGTGTATCTGCATGTATAACACACCAGCCTGGCCTCACCAAAGGACATACGAACAACACGCCAATCTGAAGTGATTTTGTGTGTTATCGTAATTTCCTTTTTGGTGAGTCATTTTCCGTGTGAATGTCATATCAGGTGACATACCAGACAAAGTCTGGATAGGGATGTGGTCGGGGTAGGTAGGGTAAAACAATGACAGGACATCACCCCAGAGACCCTCTTGTCCCATTTGAAACCAAAAGTCAGTGCTGATTTACTTTAACTTACATAGCCTAGTATTAAAGTTAACTGATGTAAGTAACATTATTTTGTGCATGTTATTTGGATGCATCTGATTTCCACAGAATGAAGAGTTAATAGGAAGGACTGGCCTATCACCTGCATCCATTTTGAAAATGTAAAGTCGTGTTATTTGTCTGCAGATTGAAGAGACTGGGTTGAACATACAGTTACAGCACTGTACAAAAGAAACTAGTTGCTGTGCGCAGTAAAGTCTGTGGAGTTAAACTGCTGAGCAAGATGCAGTAAGAAGACCCAAGTGCTGCAAGGAAAGGATTATATCTGAAGATCTTTAATTTCAGTCTTGGGCTTCAAAGGCCTGCAGAGAGAAAATGAGAGAATTGGTGAGTGACCAGTGGGCTATCAGCAAATGGGTGGGCAGTGACACAGGGCTCATCACAGGGACCATTCTGGAGGTGCACACAAGACAAAATGACCCTGTCTGTCTGAATAAATTCTAGCTGTGGGCAACAGACACTTCCATCATACACTTTATTATGGCTGAAACATCAGAAAAATAAGTCATGGAATACAATTATCATTTGTCATCTATGGTAAAAGCTCAGAGAAACCTATGTAACACATTTAGTGGTGTTTTGTAAAAGAACAGGAAAAACACATTCTTTTTGACAGAGAGATGCTACACTGTCTGTATCTGGAGTACTCCTGTGCATCTTGTTTATTTTCATATTATCACAGTGGGGGCATGGAATCATCTCAGGATCAATCCTCTTTAATGCTTATGTGAGAGAAACATCTGGTTTTCAATTAGATATTTAGCAAGCCTGACAACAGGGGGTTACCTCAAAGTAGCGGTAGTGTCACTGGGCCTGCAATAATGATGTGGCTAATGTGCCTATCGAACGACACGTGGATCGAGAGCTCAGCCTGCTGCAGTATCTTAAGATAGCTCTGCGCAGTCTGTTTCTTCTGATAAGGTGCAATCTGATTCAAAGAGATCAAGCATGCTGCAGGAATATAAGTCGTCTAATAGAAAATAAAACCCAGTCAACAGCCACAGATTAATAAATACACACCCTCAATCAGAAAAAATGTGATCCTGTCATGTTGGTCTCATGTCCCTGTTTGAAACCCCAACAGTCCACCAGCCTATCTCTGATGCCTTTTTGCCTGCATGAGTTTGAATAATACCCTCTGAGCATGCCAGGGGGTTATCAGCTTTCACCTCCTGGTAACAAGCTGTCTTATAAAGTTGTTGTGAAAAAGCGTTTTTTTCAGCAGAGGTAGCAACATTTGAGAATAAGGAGATAACCGAAATAAATAAAAAAAAAAGAGGATCTGCCGGAGCTGATAAGACTTCAGGATGGTAAAATTGATTGCAGCCTGTTTTCCTCAGCATGTGGATTTTGCTGATCTAACCAAAATCTACCAAACAATACAGTAGAAAGGAATGGATTTTGACTTATAACATCCTGTATCTGTGATAGTCAAATAGCTTAGTTCAAGGGCCACTTTTGGGACGTGATGGGAGCTTAGGGGCCAGATGATAAAACTCTGTTATCACTGCAAGCCTTTCAACATTCACTCTAAATATTTATCTTTGTAGCAAAAAAAATGATAGTTACATGTTGTAACTGAAGTTTTATGATCACAGGAGGAGCCCACTGAAGGGCTCTACAGGTTTGGAGCAGGACCAGGAGAGTGGGAGTGATTTCCCTGACTGTTCCAACACTGTACACGCTCTTTCTCTGCTTTCATGTGTCTGATACGTATGGAGAGGAGAAGTGAGGCATGTCCCCCTGCTGTTCCCTGCAGTTCCCCCACCCCCAGGCATCTAACCTCCTGTATGAGATGGTGATGATCGAGATGCTGGTGCTCTTCAGCCCCCGAGGCTGACGAGATCTGCCAGCTGATCCAAATATATATTCCATTGGTTAAGGCCTGCATCTCTGAACATAATGACCTCAGACCTACATCCCACCCCTGGAATACAGTCAACCATCAAAGCAAAGTCATCAAAATGACTCACGATCGATCCTCAATTTCCCGAATCTCTACAAAGTTCAAAGTTTGCATGAACCATAGAGACACAATAGCCACTTTTATGGGAAATAACAGGTTGAAATAAACCAGAATTTCCTTTTAACTTCCTTTGAGATTAGTTCTTTAAAAAGTGGCACTTGAGTCAACTCCTCCAGACAGCTACAGCTGAAGCCCACCCTGTCTCATTGATCCTCCCAACCAGCCAAGAAATAATAGGCGTGTTGATTATCTTGCGAAACAGAGTATGTATGTGCACATTTCAACACAGATTAGTGACTACAACCTATACAGCTATTAGAGAGGCTCAGACCCTTTTTTAAAAAGAAGAAAAAGGACAGCATGCACTCTACTGGTGAGTCAAACAAAGTTTCTGGGCCTGTATGATCAATACGGACATCCTGCCACAACCATGGCAATCATTGATTGAATAATGTGCACAGCTCCATGCAGTTTTTCCAACTTGTTAAAAAAAAGTATTGTGATAATAAAGGGAAATTGGGTCCATTTGCTGTATGTAAAAATTATTTTACGTTTGCAGATGTAATTTAAGTGCAGACTACTCTAGTTCTGGCTGAACTAATTGGCTTGAAATCAATGTGTTGTCTTAAAATTACTCTTTCCAGCCTGTATACAAGCGACCCTGCATGCAAATGACCACAATGCAAGCGCCCTACATATATAGTTGTATACTATATATAGTTGTCATGGAAACAAATACCAAATAGCCAGTCCCACAAGGCTGCCAGCCACTGATGGTCTGAGGGTCTTTTTGATGATAAGCCGTCCTGACAGTATTTTTCTGTCCCCATGGAAGTAGGAAAAAGCCATCACACACTGACTCGCTACAAACAGGATCTCAAACATCATTTCACCCAGGAACAGTGTCATCTTTGGAAGTCAGACTCACATTTGAAAACATTTGCATAATGACCTTTCCAACCAGAAAGACCTCTGGACACGTGTTACTTTGTGCACTACAGTGGATTGTAAAAGTATTAATCTTGCTGTGCTGTTGAACACTATTTGCTCTAATACAAAAATCTATGAAAATTAATTATATTATTTATTTATTGTTCAGAACTTAATCAAGAATTTCTGTTATTGGTTCTAGTGTTAATTTAATTTCAAATTTAGAAAATGGATTTGAAGATGCAGGTGAGGTAAACACGTGTGCCTTGCAAAAGATTGATTACTCTCATTGAAATATTTCCTGTTTAAATAAGGATAAAGTGAAAAGAGACATAACCCTAGTACAAGATGTACTAGTGTGTTTGGAGTTCATAAAGCTTGTCAATGTTTTCATTTGATGAATAAATGTTAAAATCCATTAGTGATTGATCTCTGAGGTAAAAACGTTCTGAGGTAATAAATCTATTCACTTAATAGAATTACCAGCATGTACAGCCCACTACACAGTATACAGTCCAATGTAAACCATTTTTTATTCATGCAACCGACATTCACAGTGCCCCAGGTAAAGCTGAAAGTTGCATGTTCAGTTGAAAAAACAAAAATAATCAATTTATAATGATATTAAAGTGATAAAACATCCTCACATTTGAGAAGCTTGAACCAGTGAATGTTTTACAAGTGTGCTGCTTGATGAATTACTAGCATAATTATTTGATTAGCAAAACAATACATTTTCTGTCGATCTACTAAGGATAAATCAATTATGGTTTCAGCACAAGAAAATGTTATTGTTCCTCATGAGAACCCCTGGGAAAGATACTGAGTGATTCTGTTCAATGTAGCTTTGCAAAAGTGCTGTACAGTTCACTGCATGGACGCTTTGATGGGTGCACACTGTGTGTCTGTTGGGTGTGTGTGTGTGTGTGTGTGTGTGTGTGTGTGTGTGTGTGTGTGTGTGTGTGTGTGTGTGATGCTGTTTGATGGAGAGGGAACCTGAGGAAATTGAGGAAGGTGATGAGCTGCTGTCTGAGTTAAAGCCAGGTTTGAGATGTGTAGGCTACGCTATCTGTTTGGCCACCAGAGCACAGGGCTGTGCTTGTGGTGCGATAACACAGGACCCACGCATAAAACAGGCTTAGTCTCCTAGAAAAGTTCTTTAATCAGCCTGATGCGCTTAGTGAGCAAAGACTGTGGGAATTGAAGTGAAGAAACTCAGGTCAGATAATGAGACTTACATCTGTAGCATAGAGAATGTGATTTCCTTGAATCCAGCAGAGGAAGAAGAAAAGCTCATTATCCTTATCACTTGTCAGAGAGGCAAGATATCGATATTATGCATATTTTGCGAGGCTCTTGTCGGAAATTAGCTAAATCCTTCTGTTTTTTTCCAGTTTGCATTTTATGTGTCCATTTTCACATTTCACGCTTTCAAATGCATGAGGCCACTGTTTCAATTTGCCTTCTGACTTTATCAATGTACTTTATTTTTGTACCCTTTTCATTCATTTCTGAGAAAGCTGACAGTTAATTGAACAGATGGATGATAATCACGTCTGTCGCAAACTCTCCCTGGAGACCGTCCTCTCCCTCTGGTAGGGAGCAGCCCAGTTTTTTTTTATATCCCTCCCAGCAAGAGGCAAAATAAAATGTGATGGGGTGTGTGTGTGTGTGTGTGTGGGGGGTGGGGGGGGAAAACAGTTTATCAAGCCACGATGCAACAGACATTGCAACATTCAGTAATTACGGCTGACATTGATTAGCACTTAGACTAATCATTGCAACAGTCGAGTGTAATTTCCACATTTTTACCAAAACCTTTTCTTATCTGAGAAAGATTGAATTGAGCTCAGTCACAAACATTTCCATTTTATTCTTTAATCAAAGAGGAAAGCTGTCACAGTTTGAATGTTCTTTATGCGTGAGATGCTACAGATTCCTGAATCTGTCTTTCAACAGAGGTCACAGTGTTGTTCAAGCTGGATGCCTGGAGCTGTTACAGTGTCTTGCTCAAGGGATCTTCAGTTAGCTTGTATGCTTGCTGCCACAGGGGTTTGAACCCATTTCAGGGATAGTCTCCCAACTTAGCACTACGTCAGACTGCTGAGAGGCAATGTGCTGGTCTCTGGAGTCACATCATCAATGCCTGCTGTAAACAAAATGCAAATAAATCTTATGAGGATGCAATCAGGAAATGAGACTCCTCCTGATGCAAGAATGGAAAGCATAACAGAGGGTCAATCAGCAACAGAGTAACCCTTCAACTGCCACGCTTTAAGCCTCTGGTTTAAGTTATGTTGTGTGTACATAACACAAGACAGAAAAAGTGTACACTTTTTAGCAAAAAAAATAAAACAAAGAGATTTCCACATTAAAATCCTTAAAGAATCCAGAATCTATGAATATGACAATTGTGGTTCTTTCTAAAGTTTTGCTGTTGGACACAAGATGTCTCCTATGTCACTGTAAAGTCCATTCTCAGTGTGTGCACTGGCAGCTTCAAGTTTCTACATCACACTTTTATAAGTTGCAAGTTGGACCTGGGTTGCCTTCCAAACTATTTGTGGTGTCACAAATCATACTCATAGCCCCGGCCCTTAAAATCTGATTATCAATGAGCAGAGAGAAACTTTCCACTTTCAGCAGATGAATGTGAATGTTCTAGTGTCAAACTCTGCACATACATCATTCTGCACAGCGAAGCTCAGACATCCAACTGTAGGAACAAGAAGAAAAAAATATTTTTTGACTGGACGAGGACTTCACGATTTAAAACTAGGTTCCAGGTGTTGGGACACGATTAATGTAATGTTAGAAACATGGTAATAAAGTCTGGGACTCCTGATAACAGCTAAACAACAGCTCTGACACAATGGTGTGTAAACCCAACAGTACCACAGGTTACAGATTTAAAATACACATTTCTAATTGTGTGTCTCACCTCTTTGTGATGAAAGCCTTTTTTTTCAGTCTTATTTGAATAAAGTAGCTTGGTTGGACAAAATTAATTCATTCTATAGCAGCAAAGTGCTGGCTGTCACTTTGATTTTGGAGGATTCAAGCCAGCCAGGTTGAGATGTGCAGCTCTAGGCTGTGCCATATTTGACTTAAAAATGAACGCATTACATCCCACAGTCTGACAGTGTTGATCCAGCAGTGAATACACCCAAACAAAAACTGCAGTGCTTAAAAGAACGACCCTGTGTAAGGCCTGACTTGGGAAAATGCCAAAATTTGCTTAGTTTCTTTTTTAGTTTTAGAAATTATAATCACTGGCAGTAAGGTTCCAACTCTGGAACTGAACCAAATAATCCTTAGTGCAATGGTCTGAGAAAATCAAAGCCTCTATAGTGTGAAATGCCATTTCTCCTCTGCTCCTGCTTTTATTAACTCACGAAAGATATTGTAATGAATCCCTAAAAGAAATAGAAAACAAAGTGCTTAGTGTCTGCTTTTGCTGGAGTTTTGTTTGCCAGTAAAAACAGTTCTTTTTTCCAAAACAGTCAACACCTAAGGCTCCACACAATGCAAATGCAGCTTAAAATCAATGATGCATGTGTAATGAATTTCCTACATTTGAAATGACTGACTGAGCAATGAGCACTATGTGCATCTGGTGTGAGCAAGGCAGTGCATTTAAGTCCATTTGAGGCACACAGGTCGTTCATTTTATTTATGCGCAAAAAAAAAAAAAAATAATAAAAGAATTACCGACAAGGCAGAATAACAGGGGAGATGAAATGGAATATTCTTTGTTGAAATGGCTTCGGTGGAATCGCCATGAGAGAGCAAAAGATCCCAACGTTGCATTCCCTATTAGCATTATATAAGAGATGTCAAGCCTGGCTTAGCTAACACTCCCCGTGATGCTACGAGCTACTCATGCATGTTTTACATCCTGTTATGCTGCTGTGAGATTGGGCTATAGAACCTCAGGAGGCTGAGAAGTGACTCCTCGTGTAGAGGTCAATGCCTTTGCTCTACTTTTTCACATAAATGATACAATGTATACAATAAGGTGTGTGTGTCAGTGGGTGGCAAACACGTAGCATCAGTAGCTTTTACATTCTGTACTTAGAAAAAGAAAGAAAGAAAGAAATACACCACTCAGTAGCTTTTAAACATTGTAGCTTCACCGAATACTGGATCTTTGTTTTTCTGTGAAAAAAAGGAGGTAGAAATTTTTCTTCCTATATCCATAATAAAGGCTTCTTTCCTCGTGTAGGGCTCTGTGCAGTGTGCCAGTGGCAGTCGTGTCTCGTGTCTTGACATGAAAGAAGCCTGAAAAAGTGAGATTAAGATTATGGGCTGCAGCATATCAGGCAGGCAAATGTATCATTTGTCATAAGGAATATAAGGCTGTCATTGTACTGGGATGATTGCAGTGTGTATAGTGTTGTATATGTATGTGTGGCTTGGCGGGTCTGTCTGTGCAAATGTACCTCCCTTCAACTATTCTCCCAGCACGCCCTTGCACTGAAGAGGGAAGTGTCCTCATTTAACTTGTCTGGCTAAATAAAGGTTACAAAACACAACAATATTAAATGTGCAATGAACTGACGATCCAGAGTTTGATCCTTTATTTAGAAAATTAATTACGTCGCCTCTTTTGTCTGTGGCTCAGCTGATGGAAACACATTTCTTGTTGTAACCTTTATAACGTGTAATGCATTTTTAACACATTGTGAAGCCCCGCTGAAAAAGAAAACCACCCCATGTTGCTTCCATTGTGATCACTGTTTATATTGTTGTGAACGAAATGATGCAGCACAATGTAACTTGTTTTCAGGAGCTCTGAACCAAATGTAGTGTGTGTCACAGACATTTCTTTTGCATGTACAAGCAATGCCAGGACTGCCTTAAGTAATGCTTCTCAAGATCCCCCGAGCTACTCATCCCTGTTGTACACTCGCTGTGGTTAGGCATTATCTCCTATCACAGCGGTCACTAGAAGGCTTTGGTCTAATTGGTTTCAACTTTGACCCATTTTCTGATCAGCAACATGCTATTTCAGTGCAGTGTGATATACACACAATATTTCAGTACATAACAAAAATGGGTGCAGCTAGTATAGGCATTAAATATTAAAGGCGACAGAGTTTTTGATGGTTTGTTTCATATTGTTTTGTCAATTGTGTTTGTGAGATTTAACATAATCCAAATTAAAAATGACTCACAGATGCAGTTAATCTGGTTTTGAGCAGCGCAGCTTAAATTGATATACATAATTCTCCGGACAACTCAAAGTCACCATATAATTTGATTTCTGTCACTTTCAGGTCAACTAGTTGCCAGTTTAATTTCAGATATGACGGACAACTTATTATGTATTACAAAGTGTAGTATGAACACATTATTTGTGTCGTATAATTAAAAAATCCATTTCTGCATCTGAAATGACCTGAGTGATGAATTTGATATTCCAGAGTGAGTCTGATCTACTCCATTTTTGGCAACAGATTACATCTGAATGAATCAGGTTATTGTAATTCTCCAAAATGTAATCCTTCACCCCTTACTCTGCATCTGCTGCTGCTGAATAACTCAATGCATGAAAGTAAAGTCCCACATCCCTGTGAAAAACAAAACATAATATAAGTGAGGCTTTGAATTAAACTTTTTTACATCCTACAATAAAGGAAATATCTCTTTTGTTGGCATCCGCTCAGGGTGAGGAGAAAGATAGCGCTTAATGTCATGTGTGTGTCCACTGCTCCTCCCCCATAGAGCGCTAAGTAATTTTATGCTCTAATTCTTTCCTTTAAATTAGGCAGGAGGCATAAAATATGAAAAAGGCAGAGATATTCTGAGAGGTCATGTGATTTGTGGCATAAATACTTAACAGCCACTTGAAATGAAACATTTTATTATGTCATGTCTGTAAATAATGTTCAGCTGTAACTTGATTAAATACGAGAGTAGTTTCTAATGTGTTCTTGATCCTTTATTTACCCGTGAAATAAGATGTGATGCAGCCATAGGATAATCTGCCAACCGGTTTTGCATTAATCTGGGTGTAATGCAAAATGCAATCTCCTGCTGCGACCGTTTCTGGCAAAACCTAATCAAACATAACACAAAAAAATTAGAGGTTCATTTATTTATGCATGGCAACTGAAATGACAACAGATTTCCGAGACACCTTTGCTGGAGAACGGCTCAAAATAGGAGTTTAGGATTGAATTTCACACTGGTAAAGTATACACTTTTTTTTTAAGACCAGTAAAATTACATCTGCTTATGCTTCTTTCAGGCGACATGAGGAACCCAGTGTGAGTTTCACCTATCATTGACCTTTATTATTTGCATTTACAGTTCATGGTCTTTTGATCGTACAGTATGACATCTTCTCTCTTTGATGTGTCACGCTGTTTCGACATGATTTACTTTGATTTAAGCTACCTTCATTCTGTATTATAAGCGGTGAGTTGTTTGGAATAAATTAATCGCTGTCAAATCTACACAGTTTCCCCCCCTTACCTAGCGACATTTATGAGGTGTTATTTCTCCCATGTATTAGTAAATTGCATGCATGCAATTCATTTCCCCCAAGGCACCTTGTCGTTTTTCTCATCTGAACAGAGTGACTGGGGCAGTGAGCTATATGGGAGATATATTAGTGTCCAGGAGCACAGCACCGAGAGGGTAGGGCCTATCTCGGTGATTTATTCCAAATCCAAAAGCCCTGCAGGAGCGTGTTGTCAATCCCATTGGCATCACCTTAGGGTCACATCAAAGCACTGAGTTGGAAAAAACAGAGACAGTTGTTTACAAATTCAGCCGCCTGTTTTGTTCTTTGTTGGAGATGGGAATTAAAAAGTAAATTGGGGCGGCTGTTGTGGTATTAAATATGAAGAGGAGGTGACGTGTCTGTAAAATTTGACTGGCATTTTCTTGGCCCGAACAACAACCGGCACTGCGTTGGTATCAATCAATTATATTGGACTTTTCTGTTGTTTCAGAAGACGTTTAGGAGACTTTTTGTGGCTTTATGGGGTTTTACTGAACAGCATTTTCACATGTGTGCCTATGTAAGCACTGGCTGGGATTTGAAGGTACAAGATGTCACAAAGAAACATACATATCATACGCAATGCAAAAACAGGATATGCAGTTCATTGCTAGAGTCACAGGATCCTCCTGAATCATGCTGCTTGCATGCTTGAGTCATCACTTTTCTGCTACAATGCTACCCAGAGGTCACTACGCTTATTAATCATCACAAACAATACATAACAGTGTCCTATATGCTTTCACTCAGTTCACCGCGGCTTATTTGTGAAGATCTCTTACTAGCAGGAGTCAAACGTAAAGACAAAAAGTTGAAATCTCAAACTAATTTTCAATCAATCTCACAGCCCCTACATCTGCATCACCCGTCATGTTCCAACAATGTTCTTATGAAGCGATTATGTGTTATGAATGTGACATTAGAACGCATATTGTTTCAATTTTTCTTTTAGCGCTATTTCAACCATTCATCCATTGCATTTAGACAACCATTTCTTCTAATTCTATTTTTCAGTTGATTTAGTTAAAGGACCAATGTGTGGAATTTAGTGGCATCTAGTGGTGAAGTTGCAGATTGCAGCCAACGGAATAAACCAAGGGTAGGCAACCTGCAAGAAATTATATGGAAACAAGTTAAATTTTCATTTTCATTTATCACAGTTGTAGTTGGCCTGAAGTTATTCCTACATTCTCGAATTGTAAAAAAATGTTTGGCCATTACACAGAGAATAACAATAAATGTTTTAATATTTTTTAACAGCTAAAAGGTGCATCATACGTTAGGTCCTGTCCTTGTGCATTTTCCTCTATGTTTTGCCAAACCTCAATAGCGGCGTACTAGGCTCAAGTCTCCCTAGGCTAGCTATGGATTCCAAACCCAAATCAATAAAAGGCAGGGAGGAAAATAGAGAATTTAATAGTGCATTGAAATATTTTTTTGCTTTCACCAGCAACGCTGCTGGCTAACTGGTCAGCTTGATCTATGGTATGGTGAGAATTTTGTGGTTGCAGACAGAATTTTTTCCTTTTGTTTTGGCCAAAAAAGACTCTTATTAGTAAAGGTTGCCGACCCTGGTTCTAAGGCAACGAAAACACAACAATTCTTCAGGTTTATACACAAATAAAAATATATTATATTCCATTTCTGCCAATAGATCTTCCTAAATGTTACACACTGGACCTTTAAGTCACTTTAGTTATTAGATGAGCTCTCCATGTAACCTCAACAGCCAACAGCAAAAGGACTAGCATCCCCGGTTGGGAGTCACTGATTTAAATCACAACACACTTTAAATCAATGATACAACATGTATTTTAAATAACAACCCATTATTACAAACAACACAGTTCAGGCTAGAAGCATTGTAAAACAAGCGCTCCCTCACTACACAGAAGGTTGTGTAGCTGCTATTTTTACTTATAGTTTCTTTTGTTGTTGTTGCTACAAAATAAAGTAACTTCAATTATCTTATTTGTATACAGACCAAGTTTGTGCTTTTCATTACTCACCAAATTATTTAGGAAAAAACACCCTTAGAGAATATATAGAGAATATCTCTCCGCAGTATACAGTATTACCTGACTGCATCCTGCACTTGTGATTGAATCTATTAATTTCCTACTTGCTGAAGTTGTTGATGTATTCTGTCTTGGTGTGATGGAAGTGTGGACATCACCCTCCAATTCGTTCCCATATTGTAGTCCCAGTGGGAAGTATTCATCCCAGTAAGGTTTATTCATGAGGACAGGCGAGTGCACCGTGCATTATAAATAGAACAGAGCTCTCAGCCGAGCTCAGGATCTGACTGCATCTCGCCAGTCGCTACAGGTTTGAGCTGAAATGCAGGAATGCTCTGAACACAGAAACAGCCCAATAAAAATGATAGGATGAGTTTTTGTTTGCTTTTAGTCTCAATCGCAGGGAAACGACACTTGATTTGACAATTCGCTCGTTATCCCTACATTCTCACAGTTGAGTCAATATTAGACAACAAGCTGTGAGATTCACAACCCTGAAATCATGTTTGCTTTGCTCACAGTTAAAGGCAGATTTATTGATTCTGAGTTTATGTTTCATCTACCTTGATTGGAAATATTTTCCAGTGTGTGCTCACAATGCTGATGGAGAACATTAAAAACTAAAAATCCTCCTGGATGCTGCTGGCAGTGTAGCAGGCAACACTAGAACATCACAGCCTTAAGTATAAGTGACTGCCTTTGATGCTAAGTTATCTGTATCTCTCTAATTTCCTTCCGCTGCTGAAAAAAAGGAAAAGGCAAAAGATTCAATCCAAAGCAAACCACGCTGCTATTCACAAGAGCACCTTTGATTATTGAAATCCCACCCTGTTTCCCTTTAAATTGCAAAAGCTGGTTTTAATCTTCGGGCATATTTTATTAAAAACGGTCTTGTCGCCGGAACCCTCTTTCTCTATCAGACCTCTGAAAGACCTCTTTGTGCTTCCTTCTGCGATTTAAATTTTGATACAGAGTCAAACTGATTGCACCATGAGAAACCAAAGGTGATTATCCTGATGGACTAGATATCAAAATGTAGCCTATTATGTGTGGTGAGAAAAGGTTGATTAAAATGAGTTTTGAGTTGACTCTGCTTCTTTCTTTCTCTCTTTGCCTGACCGCATATTGCCCCAAGGCCTTCTTGGACTTGTGGGAGTAGCAAAGACACACTTTATGTTCCTAAATGATTCACTAAACATGATTGAAGTGTGTACAACTTGGTCAATCATATAATCTCTTCTACATGCCTTTCGGGACGTTCGTGAAGGTAATGTTTATTGGTTTACAGATTCATTTCAAGTGAAATTTGTGCTAATATTGTGAAATGTTGACGGAAATGTAATCATTACTGGTAATTTATTCCTACTTGATATGCAGGAGTAGAGCTTTCTCTGGGACTGGATGCCATAAAATGTTTTCATATTACAAAATATTATAAAACGCTTCAGTAGGCGGTGAGAGGAAAAGCGTGTTATCTTGTGAAAACAATGGACCTGTAGTATTCATATTGTTTGAGAGTGCTTGCACATATTTTTGATAGAGATCCGTTTGCATTTGAAGCTTGCTTCACAAAGCACAAATGCCCCTGTGTGTGTGTGTGTGTGTGTGCAAACAACTTGTATGTATATTGTAAACAAATCCTGGTTCCCCCTTCAGTGCATTTGTGACATGAGCTGTATTCCTTGAGGTTGGTTAGAGATAGAATCTCATCTATTTTTATTGTACGTTTGTGCTTATGAAACAACACTGACTCCTCTGTGATGGATTTCTTCTCAGATATTGAATCTTAGCTCAATGAATAACCTGAAATGATGTTGTTACACATCTAAGAGTGCTGGCTTTGCTGCTCTGCTCGTGTCCTTTAATTCAGTCCAACTGGTGCTGAAAGTGAACAAAATAAATTCAATTCTAACATTTTGAAGCTTTCAAAAATGCAGATAAATGTTTATGGACATTATAATATCAGCTGTGATGGTCCAAAACACATTTTATCCATTTTTACTCTGCAGAAATGGCTTTTATTATTTGCCTGAGATAAATAACAGCCAAAATACATTAGTGAGATTTTATATTGTGAGTAATACGGAGGAAGTGCTGCCCCTAGCAATGTCAGAGTAAGTTACAGTCATCCAGAAATAGGTACTGAGGATAGGAGGTGAACATGTCATCCTGACTTAGGTCAAGCCAACAGGAGCTTTGCAGAGAGAACAAAAGCAGCCTAACTGCTCCCCTCAGCCACAGAAAACCTTTGTTTCTTACAGCAGGGTACAATTGCAGCTCATGTGCACTCCAATCAGATCATGATTTCAAATATGTTATCTCCCTAGATCGCAAAGAAGCAGCAGAGGCCATTGATATTCCTTTGATGAACAAAATGGGTGACATATTCAGACAGTTCACAATTACTTTTTCTTATTGGAACAAAAGGTTGCAGAAATGTAAGCTAAATGATGTCTTCAATGTTTACAGAGCTCATATTTTTTTGTAGAGGCTGTGCAATTGCATCATAAATCTCCAGACAGTCACAACTGACAACATCGCGGAGGTCGGCTGAAAAACTGTCCAAACAGCCAGATCAGGGAAAAAAAAAAACCTGAAAAAGAGTGCTGTCATGTAGAATTTCTTTCTATCAACTGCTGAAAGATGAGAGACAGCCAGTGCTATGATAGGCAAACAACAGTGTGTCATTATGCCTAAGACTCATGGGAGCTGTAGTTGCTGAATGTTAGAATTGTATCTCTGTTAAAGCGACGCGGTGTTTACATTTAATCAGCATGTGCAGCATAGTGCAAATTTTTAAGCTTTTGAGCCGCCTTTGTTCACACACAGGCTTTCAAAAGTTAAAATGTGCTTCTGTGGTATGTGTGTATGTAGGTTACTGTATGTCCAAAACATCAATCACAGGCAACATATTGTGTAGTCCCTTACAGCTCAGGATTTATCATTTTTGACCATGAAATATAAAGCAGCGCTATAATGCCAAGTGTTAGACGTCTGTGTTGTGACCCTGCACATTCAAATACATATTCCTTAATGGGCTAAAGGGTTTAAGGTTGAAGGTTCAGCTGTATTGTCATGACTGGAATGCACATTTAAATGCAGTTGTTGTAGCACCCTCCATGCTACACACACAGGAAATCTATAAACAAAATATTTAAATCATAATAGAATAAAACAATAAAAAAGGCAATAAAAAAGAAGAGACTGTATAAAAGCATTACAGGCATTAATAACAAGAAAAACTAAATGATGTTTACAAGGAAGATATACAATCTTATCTATAAATATACCTATACATGTATACACACCGAATGTATGTACAGCATGCACAATATAAGTGCAATATGAGTAATATAAGTTATAGTGCTAATAGAAAACTTTGCACAGTAAAGTAAAAACGTATTGACCCTAACACTGATAGTACTTCCTCTTGGTTCTGCTAGCATTTTGCCAGAAAAGGAGCTGACAGACTCTGCAGGCTGTTGGTTTTATTACATATGAATTGTTTTATTGTTGTTTTATTCTGTCCTGCATGCTAACCTTACTGTTGAAATGCTTGCTATTTAAACTTATTTTTCTTTTTCTCCTTTTCACAGAGAACCACAGCATAATATGGTAAATAAACTTGTCATTTGCACTATTCTTGAGGTGTTTCTTAAACCAATGCATGTATTGATTCTTTTAAATAGACTGATAAGTCAGAAGATTTTTAAAATCTTTTTTCCTTCCCGGAACACTGAGTTGAATTCCCTGGCCAGTCCCTGAGTGTTGGCAGGCCTAATTATCTGGTGAGAAAATCAGATGTGTTAAGACTGAGACAGTAATGTTAGCAGACAACGGTTTGCAAACAAACAAGCTGACATCATCCTAACACAAAATCAATCAATTATATTAGGGGGAAATCAATTTCCCATGTCTAATAAATGCAGTTGAGACAACAATGTTGTCGCTTTGTTTAGAAACACAATCAGCTGTTAAAAACCACTGAAGCTGAGAGCTAAGGACCTCCAATATGCTGCCATGGGTGTGTTAAATCCCCCGACAGACCTCTGCTGGAAAAGGAAGAGATGCCAGCATTACTTTATTCTCGCTGTATACTGTTGTCGAATATAATCTTCTAGCTGTAAGTTATTCAGCTAGAGAATAACAGCCACATGATAACACAACCTAGACCCCCCACCTCCCCTCCCTGTCTCTGACAGCACAGATGCTCAGAAAGGCTGGGACTGGTCATAGAGTGTCACTCACAATCAGTCTCTGAGTGCCAAAGTGCATTCATCCAGAAAATGCCAGATTCCACTCTAATCATTTTTTCTTATTCTATCTCCATCTCTTCATACCTTAGCTATCTCGAATTCTGAAGACAGGCTATTGAAAATCTTGACCTTCAGGATGACAGTTATCACTGCTCAGAGATTTGTGTGCACTGAGAGTTTGTGAAGTACAAATCTTGGAACACTGCAGGGTTTACTGAAGCTTGTAACTGTGTTCAACATTATTTGACTTAAACCTGATGGTTTGGCTGAATATTTGAGTTATTAAAATGACCCTTGGTGTTATTTTTAAAGCCTTTGTGAGGGCTTTCTTCATTTTGCTATCCAAAGTTTAAGTCATGTCCAGGATTTTGTCATATTTTTATATTAGCATTAAAAGATGTTCTTAAAATATACAAGCAGATGAGCAGTAAGTGCTCTTTGTGTTGGAGTGGAGATCATATGTAAAAGTGTTTTGGAGGGGGCCGGCAAACTTTTCTTCACACAATTCTTCTGAGGGATGATAGCAGAGAGGACATTCTTTACTGTGATTATGGGTATGACAGTGATGCTGCGCGCTATGATGTGCTTGTTCTGACTGCATCAGCATCACTACAGGACGTCCACAAAGATATCGTTTTTCATGCAGACCTTAGCTATGCATTGTTACTTGCTGAAATGTTTTTTTTTTTAAGTGCTCCTTCAAGTACAACAAAAGAAAACTATGAAAAGGTGGTTAAATAACTGGTTACCGTTGTAACATGACAATGATCTTATACACTTTAGCTGTAATAGCTCAACTAGTGGTTCTCTCCCCTGCAGAGAGCAATGCAATCTTTTTGAAATAGAAGAGCATTATATGCAATTTTCATGTTTTCGGAGGGAAGAATGAATGAGGGATCATGTGTTAAGCAGTCTTCAGGGGGAGGTAACTTCCCTCTGCAAAATGCATTTAGAATGCATAACACCCCAACCCAAACAGATTGTGGATGATGTCTGCAGCCAGGCGTAGCTACGAGAAGCATCCCTTCATGCTTAAGTGGGTAGTCAGGATGCACGATCCTTCGTGTGTGATGTCGGGAAGTAACCCTGTAGCAGGTACACTGTGCCCAAAACTGCATTGATGATGCTCGTGCATATTTGATGTTAAATATTTGATGGGAAATGTGGGGGCAGGATGGCAAGGATGAAAAGCCACGTCTATGCCTGGAACCCGGGATTTGATCAGCATATTAATGCAGAATAGTGATTATACTTTGTCGGCAATACCTCAAGGCCGGACATTTAATGAAAAAAAGAGGCTGACCTTCCAGGCGAGCAGAATCAAGTTTTACCAAAAAATGGAAAGTTCACTATCAGTATTCAATCTTAAAATAAAGTCTGCTTAATTTACATAATTATAATTTGGATCTCCTAAGGAGCCCATCCGTGGACTCCACTGTTTAGTAATATGTGCTGCAGGACATCGGAAACCTCCGTAGAGGACAAGTGAGAGGTGTTTTAAAAGTGAGATGAGGCACCATGCTGCAAAGACTTAAACATGAGTTCAAACCAAAGGAGACACCTTTCTTTTGAGAGGAGCTGATTTAATGTAGCTGCTGGGGAGAATTTACTGTCTGCCACTTGCAGTATAGAACAGCTGTATAATTTACTGGTTCTTATCTACCCATGTAGCACCTGCTGATCTGGGATAATGGCATTGTTTGATGAGGCAGCCAAGAGGGCAGACTGCAGAGTCATAAGATAATGTACATCCTTCACACATGCCCCATGTGGGAAGGGTCTAACTTTCTTTTTCTTAAATTGGGTACAATAAAAAAGGAAATTGCATTCATTATTTGTACAGTATCACTGATTACTGACAGTTATATCCGTGACATTTATTTCAGATTATTCAGATTTATAAACTTGCACCAATCATAAACCACATATTTGAGTGAAAAGGATGAAAGAAAACATGTACTCCTCCTAAGCCCCTGAGGGATATTGTGCAGCAGAGGAAATCGGGTATGAAACCATAAGGAAGGCTGGAATAGTGATTGTGTGTGTGCAACCTTAAAAATATATGTAAATGTGTTTACACACACATAAGCTAGAGTAGCAGAGGACGAGAACAGCAGGGGGATCTAAAAACTATGTGTATGCTGTATTTTGATATCAATTTATGTCATTTAGAGTAAGCCCACCTTTCCAAAGATAAAAATGAAATTAATCAGTCCCTGAGTGACAGCCATATGGCTGTTAAAACCGCAGCCAAGTACACAATTCATCATCCAATTAAATGTGCGCAGAATCCGGGGCTGATGTTAATAAACAAAGTTTTAAAAAAAAAAGAATTATGTTAATCAACCCAGTATGTCCAGTAACTGGGTCACCATCTTTTCTTTCTCTGAGTTGATGTTAACTTTTGCCATCATTAAAAATATACTGAGCATTATGGTTAAGGAAACACTGAACCATAAATCACAAATGTTATGAAAGATACATTTCAAAGATGGGAATCAAGCAGTATTCCTATGGCAAATTTAGTAACAAGACCTTGGACAACACATGCAGATTATAATTGATTGTTTCAGGTGATTTAGATTCAGATGATGTTTCTGGTCTACTGAACTGAACTGATAATAGCTGAATGTTATTGCATGGTAAGTTGATGAGGTGGAGTTGTATGGAATTAGATTTGTGCCAAAAGAAACCAACAAAAATAGGAATTTGGGAGAACATAAAACTAATTTCAAAAATAAAACTTATAACTTGCAATCAAATAATTTGTCAAATAGTGTAAAATATTGACATTATTTTGTTTACGGTTCCCTCTGCTTCTCTCTCTAAGCTCAGACTTTTGCGCTGACTCTCGGCTTTGCGGTCTCTCTGCTGCTCGTTTCTGGCCAAACCCTCGGTGGGTTTAGAGGTTAATTTTCAGGCTCCATTCGCTACCGGAAAAGACTAGATAGATTTTTTGCAGTTTTGGCACAAACCATCTCGGGTGGGCGGGCTTATAATCAAGAACAGAGAAGTCGCCATTGGTTAATCAGTTTTTTAAATTTAGCTTTAAATTATGTGATTTTTATACATATAATGACATCATCACACCTGCTGTGTGTAACCATAGTAAAGCACCGCTTTATTTGTGTTTTCAATGACATCATCACCTGCGTGTGTACCATAGACACCGCATTGGCCGACTCGGGGCATACAGCCCTGTAAACAAATACTAGTGAGGGAGTAAAAAGTAGAGGAGCTGGCATCTCTCTGAATAAAAAGCACTATAACGTTAATATACAGTATCTCAACTAATGTCACTCACTCAGTGCTTTACCTTGCTGTTATACAGCCTTTTCTGACAGGAAAGCTAAATTAAATCCCTCTTTCCTCTTTCCTCTCTGAAACCTTGCTTTACTTTACTTATAACAGAACAAAATGTTACTCACAGACAATATATATATGTAATAAATACTTACATTTAATTAGTTTTTCTTGTTGTGGATTCTTCTTCTTATTCTTCTTATTCTTCTCTCCATTAGTGCACCAGCTACCTACACGTAACTTCCGGGGCACTGAGCCTACTGTGCTGTGTCAGTCAAAAACTGATTAGCCAATGGGGACGCTCTGCTGATAAAGCCCGCCCCACCGTAGAGGTTTGTGTCAAAACTGCAAACAAAAAATCAGGGAGCGCAAAGAGGGAACTGTAAACAAAATAATGTCAATATTTTACATTATTTGACAAATTATTTGATTGCAAGTTATACGTTTTATTTTTGAAATTAGTTTTATGTTTTCTAAAATTCCTATTTTTGTTTGTTTCTTTTGGCACAAATCTAATTCCATAGAGTTGAACCAAGATGCAGAAATTACAGCAATACTTCACTTTCTCAAAAGGAATTAGGGCTCTTTTCTCACATCCAAGCAGAACCAAGAACTGAAAACATCACATTGACAGCAGGGTGGGTATCGGTGTGATATAAAAGGAATTTTCTAAACTGGCTACAACATTTCCAATTCCATTCTGTCACTGTTATCACAAATTTGTCATATTTGTGTATCATGTTCCAATACTTTAATCCCTTGTCACAAGGTCTGCAAAATGTACTTTTTTACATTCCCTCTTATTTCTTCAAAGAGGCACACAGTCAGAGCAAGGAGCACAGACTCTCATGTATTGACATTAGATGTGGGCTTTTTTTCATTTATAGCTACAATATTCTTCTCCTGTAGTACAGCTGAGAGACTAAAAGACTCCAGGCTAAAACCCAAATTTTGAGGTTTGTTTTTCTTTTTGGGTTTGCTGTCAGAATCTACAGCTTCGGGAAAGTTTTAATCTTTAGATACAGACTGTGTTGGGCATATCTTCCCATTGGCTGTCACAATTGTTGTTCCGGCCGCTTTAGCTGCAGCTTTAAATCTCCCACTGCAAAGACAGCAGGAAAATGCTAGCAAGCTTTTGATGAAAAACTACAAGAAAGTATTCGATTGAGCACTCTTGAAGGTCTGTATAAACATACAGTTGATATCTTAACTCACCTCAGGCACAGGCAATGATGTTGATGACTAAAAATCGTTACATTTTTTGGCATTATTCAATCACAAAAGCGAGTTCTGTGGGTGATTCTTTACTGGTACAGTAAAACAAAGTGTGAGTAATAGGTTTTTTAGTAAGACTAGGCAGGTTCTTGTTTTTCCTCTAGATTGTTTTATGTTTAAGTAAATGGTAGATTACAAAAACGGATCATGCCAAGAATGGGGAGGTATTCCAAACTGCAAAAATGGGCACAAAGCATCACTCAAGAACCATTCCAAGTGCCACATCTAAGGAATTGCATTTCTATACAGAATTTACAGCACACAAGATTTTCAAATCTGAAAAGGTGCAGACAGTGCTCGCATTTGAGCAGAAACACGGGACGTGAAGAAAACAGAAGGGCTTTGCTTCTGGGCTGAGAAGACGAATCTGTTTTATCCAGCAAAGCAAACCCTGGCTGTATACTAAGCGAGACAGGATGTGCCCAGATATGTTGTGTGTTTGGGTTCCACTATTCATCACTTCAAACACATCCTCCGCTCACTGCCAATACAGTGCCTCATCCCCGATGCAGCTCAACAGTGTGACTGCCCAGCTCTCAGCCCAGGAGCCTTAGCCAGTGATTTACTATCTAGCTGTATTTTGTCTCACTTGGGTGCACACCGCTAGCCACACTGTTGCCCTGTCACAAGCTGCCTTGCCATATTTGTAATTCTGTGTAAAGCGGTACCCGTGAGGTGGTATCTCCTCAGCATTCATCAGAGGACACTCTAATCTGGTTCTGTCTCGACTCTGCCACTGCAGCAATGAGAAAGATGAGTGTGATGAGGCAGAACCAACAAAAAATATTTTCTGCATCCCACTGATCAGATAAAGTGTGGCAATTACTGACCAGGGAAAGTTTGCTCCGTGATTTAAGCTATTGTTGGGCGTTTTACAACCTCAAGAGAGTCAGTCATGGGTGAAAATGTGACATTTCTTTGAATTTAATGCTGTACCTCAGTATAGAATGGTCAGAACCAAACATTGACAAGATGATAACTTTTCCCTTTTAACACGTCTAAATAACTAATGGGTTTAAGGGCTTATGTGAAGGGGCTGATGTGAGTGGCTTGTACATTTGTTTAACATGCCATCACATAATGGCTGCATAGGCAGCTTTTTCTCATCTCTCTTTGTTTTGCTTTATGTCTCCCTGTTTTTTATGCGAACTGGAAACCTGAATAAAAACACAAATTAATGTGTAATGGGAGTTCTGCCACCTGTGCCTGTAGGGCAAATGGTCTTTGCAGAGTGCGTTCCACACTCAAAATGAGACATACGGATTTGAAAATGCCATTTCATATTTTCACATGTGCGCATTTGTTTAATAGCTTATTTAAGTACAGTCCCTTTCATTCTTTGCTTAAGGGGCCAATTTAGACATTGATGTAAAGCTGCACTCGGCAACTTCTCAGGCTCTAAATGGCAACAGGGAACGAATATTTGAATAAAATGAACTTGAATATCCCAAAATCCTGTGAGTAAACTGCACACAGCATGCTCATGTTTACCAACCTGGCTGGTCTGTGATCACTTTATACCAAAAGATACCAAACGGACGCAAGAGGCAGAAGAACTGACATTACAGAGTCTGAAGTAATCGCTCCAGGCAACAGTTTTGGATTTCACTTTTTAGTTTTTATTGTTTTTTTCCTGTGTGTGGAGAAGAGTTTATAGTGCATACTTCATGTGGGGAAATGGAAATGGGGAGATGGCACATTTTTCACTGTTGTAGCTCTATTTCATGATTTAAGCTTCTACAGCAGGTGTAAATATAAAGTCCATCTACTGTAGACTGCAGCTGTACGTGCTGCACAGCAATCAGTCAGTTTTTATTTGCTGCCTTGCACTTGCTCACCCCTCAGTGTATACAGTTACAATGTTTATTTGTACATATGTAAATCAAGGCCAATACAACAAGTCTGACCTTGACAGAAGTGTGCATTTCTTTACATAAAAGACTGATGTTGTGTCTAAACCTCCCTGGAGTCTCACACCTGCACACTAATCATGTCTAAGATGTCATATGCTATGAACCGTTCAGTCATAAAAACATCAAGGTAATGAATTCAATTGTGTAATTGGTTTCTGAATAATTGGAATGGATATTCAATTTCCAGTCCCAGCACAACTAAGCAAACATGAGTGTGGTCAGAGTGTCAGACCGCACCTTTGCTACATAATATCACTTCCTGGTGCCTCTCCAGTGCAGGACAAACAACTACAAAAAGATACAGGACAGAACGTTTTGGACCAATAAAGGATAAATAGTATTTTATTATTCTAAAGTAGCTTTAAATTTGAAAATTGCTAAAGCAGATTTTCATATTTCTGATGTAAAACCATCATTTCCATGATTTCTTGCAGTCCAAAATGCGGAGCAGCATAAATCATGTCACATTAATGTACTGTAGATTTGATTATTCTGTTTTCCAATTAATGTGCCAGAGGCATTTATAAAACTCAGTTCTTTGTGTGCTGTTGTACAAACCAAAACTGAAATGAAGGTGCACTGTGTTCAGAGATAATATAGTACATCAGCAGAAATACCTAAAAAGGAGAAACAACCACGGTCTAATTTGACTTTTCTTAAAAGAAGGAGGTATTAAAGGAAAAACAAGGTAAGCAGGTATTTATATCTAAAACACAGCAGCAGAAAACAGACTGAACTGAGCTCCAACTGGTTTTAACAGATACATCAGTTATGCTTCTGTACATTTTTGGCTCAGTGGTTATTGGCACTGTGTGAATTAGGATTTTTTCCTCAGTGACATGCATATTGCTGTAGGCAGTGCTGCCTTTTCCTAGGATGAGTTACATACTGAGGATAATTTCAAGTAAGTTCCACCGTTCTTGTTAAATAAAATGTGTGTGTCTGTGCTTCCTACTTTGTGATTTCAACTCTGGTCAGTCCTTGAGGAGCTTTCAGGAGAATAAGGTAAGGTTTAATGATTTCACGAAAGTTTAAAACGAAAGAAATATACGACTCAATATTCAGTTAGTGTGCATATGGAAGTGCTTGAAGTAAATATTATTTGCATAGAAATGCAGTCATCAAGAAAACCTATGGGGCTTACTGACATACAGATTCTTGTTTTATTTTGGATTATGCCTGGATGAAATTACTGTAAATGTTCTTTGTATCTTAAGATAATGTGAATCTTATAGACATACACTGCAGGACTGCTTACAAACTCTATGAAGACAAAGAACTGAAGCCCAGAAGCACCGGTAAGTAAAAATACCTTTGGATCCTCAAACAGAGAACTATCTATGTAATGACAATAATAGTGGTAAGAAGAAAGCTGTATTTATGTGGTGAAAATGGATATGTTACAGTGTGCGCAGAGTTTGTCAAAGGAAAACAGTTTGTTCCTGTGGTGAGGAGACCTCACAATACGTAGAATTTTTAAAGTTTTCTAATAACTATTCTTACACACAGTATCCACACTTTCCTCACTCTCCTCACTACCAAACTGCATGGTGTGACATTGGAATATATTTTCATCCCGGAGAAAAATTCATGAAGAATCTTCATGATGAGAGGTTCTGGTATCATGGGTCAATGCTATTCAGACCACGAGTGGCTTCCTGTGGATATGCACTACACACTGGTTGTAATGGAAAACAACTTTTGTCCTTGCAAAACTGTATGAGGTGACTGCAGCCTGCTGTGCTGCACATAACACAAAAGTTGAGATTCAGAAAACATGTCTAAATGTCCTACAGCAGTGTTGTTGTTCTTCATTAATACACTCTCCTTATGCAAAGCCGTCTTTTCACTGCTGTATTTTAATAATTAAATCTACCTGAGATGTACATCAAATACATACACTTTAAAAGCTCCACATAGCTGAGACTTTAAAGTAATTTGTGCTGAAGTGCAAAACTTCAACAAAGGCAACAGAATGAGAAGGAAGACAAATTATTCCTCCACTGAATAACCACATAATGCATTCTGATTAAATTCAGTAAACTCAGCTAAATGCTAACATTTGAGCAAAACTGCATATTCAATTTCCTGATTATATGAGCAATTTCATTGGTGCACATTTTCATTCAAATGTTAAACTTGTTCTTCCACACACTCCAAAGACTGCACCTCTGTGGCGACTGACAGGAGCCGCAATTTGGCAGGAAGTGTCTTTATATAATTGGAACTTGCTATATTAAACAACCGTCCATTGCACACAGGTTGTGTTCATCACACTTACAGTAGATGCTGTTTACGGATGTGTCAGCAACAGAATTACATTTTTTCACACGGTAGTTATCCAGAAGAAGCTTGCTGAAACAACATAATGACCCTTCCTAACTAAAAACAAAAACAGATTTGGTAATTTCACTGGAATTACACACATGGTTGCAAATACTTAAATATACTATGTAAATTAAATTATTGGTGTTCTGTCTGGATGGATTAATTTTGTGTGCATGCTGGAGCAGAGCAGGAAGGATGGAGAAATTGTTTCCCCTATAGTTACCTTTGAAATGCTCCTGCATGGGTCAACTGCTGCTTGCTAGAAATTTGAAAATGATCAAGGGAGTAAAGTCAAGTATCACCTAGCATGTCTCAAGCTTTAGAGGGTGGTATACAGAATGTGAGCAGCTCCTCTTCATATTCTCCTGGAAGCTTACATCATTTCCAAAATGCTGATGAGCAGCTCTTGCTTTCATGGTTACAAATGGCCTTCGATATTAAAATGAACACCACCATCCCAAAAGTGTGTTTACTGTATGCCGATGTGAAAGTATCCCAGAAGTTAAATAAATGTATTCCCCATCTCTCATTATAACAGTACAGTAGAATTAATGAACAAAGTTCCCTTTCAGGAACAAATCACAGCAGGTTCCACCAAAGAGATGAGAATTCTTATCAACGCCTGCTAGGTGGGTATGTTTCAGTGGTTAACATGATATCGACTTGTTAACAGACCACCAGCACCGACCTTAAGTGGATCGAACAACACAGATCCACGTCAAGTGCAGTTTTCTGTTCCGCTCCGTTCATTAACAGCGTTATGCTAACATGTAAACATACTCACTTCCTGCATGTGCTTCTCAACAAATGTCAAAAACATGCACTTTTTATGGTGAGGTCGCTTTGCAACTTTACATGAACAAAACCAAATAAACGTCCCAACAAATAGATAGATATATAGATTGATAGATAGATACTTTATTTATCCCGAGGGAAATTCAAGTATCTAGTAGCAAACAAAACATACATTACATACATTAAACATACATTTAAATAAACATAGAAGACATATAACATAGTAACCACAGTAAACAGTGCAAAACAGTAAGCAGTGCAAATGGAGTGCAAATCGAGGTAGAAATTGTCAGTGGTCTATTGTCCTCCCTTCCTTAACTAAGAGTGAAATGTGGCCTGACTGAAGTTAAAAACAATACTGGAGGTTTGTTGTTCAGTCGAGACGAAGCAATGTGGAAGTGGTAAAGTAACCTGGTATCACCCCAAAGTGCGTAATGGTCCACCGTTGTAGTGTCACGTTTTCAATACATGCCCATTCAACGGTCAAGTTAGCAATAATAAATAGGCAAAAAAGCTTGATGAGGTCGCAGTTTGGTTAGTTTAAGGCAACAAATCTCCAACAAGTCAATGTTGACTTTTGATTTCACATGAGACTCAAACGGCTGTGTCCTGGAGAAAGTCCTATGTTTGTTTGACCCATCCCTCTTCCCATGCAGAATGTTTCATTCTTAATACTCCGCCTTCATACGAAGAAAAACGTGACAGTGACAGTATTCCCTAATGGATCAGCGGGTCTATTACATGCTTTTGTGTGAGACTGGGCTGGGTGAAGAGATGCAGAAGGATGTAATTTGGATATCACAAAAGTTGCAATCGGTATTTATTTGCAAAATTTGTAACGCTTAATTCTTTCCTTGGATTTCTTTGTTCAAAATGTATTTTTCAGTATCACACATCTCTGCCTCGACAGATTGTCTGCATTTAAATTGTTTCCTAACTCCTACGAATTTTAGCAAATCACATTGTGCACTTGTGACCACATTTTGTCCTCCAGATGTTGCTAAACAACATGATGAATTCAAATGGCAGCAATCATAAAATAACCTTGGTAGACATATGACCTTTCCAGTTCTGCTGTTTCCTATTGCAGTCACTACATACTGAAGGCTCTTTGAAAGACAGTGCATGTATGTTTTCTCTTTGTTTCCTCTTTCTTCCCCTCTTTGGTTTGCAGAGCGTGGGCAGCTCCACTCCAGCTCTTCCTGCGAGCTTACTCTATAGTATAATTGCCTGACTACAGGCAAGTGTGAGTGTTGTTGTGGATATCTCTGTGGGATGAACATGTCAGTACATTTACTCCCTTTTCACATCGCATCGAACAGCCTGCACGTTCTTTGATATCGCTGACATTTTAGGAGCCACACAATATAGTGACCTAATTACAATCTCATTTCATGCACTCTTCACTGATTAGATGTGATGATAATGAAGTACATGAGGCATTAGTGACACAGGTTTTTTGAGAACAAATAGGAATATTGTTTACCTTGCCTGCGAAAAAACACCATCTGATACAGTAGTTAGCTTCATCTGTTACACCATGTGATGGATGGATGTAATTATTTTTGGCTTTATTTCCTTGTAATCATGCCATAGTCAGATCGCTTTATGTCTAATTTAAGGTCTCTATGTTGTAAATTGATTACCACAGGCACACTATCAGTGCCACACATACAGTAACATGTGAGCAACAATCTATGGTACCACATCAACATTTATATAATATTATTATTACTATTTCATGATCACTCACTACAGCTACAAGAACGGAGACCTCAATGTATGTCTGAGAGGTCAAAAATTCAATTTAACATAACACTTTGAGATTTATGTTGGAGAATGTGCTGGCAGATCTCGAGTTGTTGAGTTTGAGATTGACCCCCAAAAAATGAGAGGATGTTCATGTAAACACACATTACTTGTACAAAGAGGAAGCGGCGATGTGCTTCTGTTTCCTCCCGGTCTATGGCCCACTGAGCACAAGGCAATTTCTTTTCTTCTTTTTACTTCTCTCAGGTGTACGTGGATGTTTTATTGCCTCACACTGATATTGCTCAAGGACAAAAAAAGAGTGCCAGATAAAAAATGAGATCTTGTAGACACTCAGGAAACACTGAGCTGTAACATGCTCATTACCTTCTTTCACAATTTGCTTATGTCAAATATACAAGCCCAAGATGATTTAAGACAAAAAAAAAGGAAAAGAAAGAAACACAGAGGGGGAGAAATGAGAAGGAAGACAAATTATTCCTCCACTGAATAACCACATAATGCATTCTGATTAAATTCAGTAAACTCAGCTAAATGCTAACATTTGAGCAAAACTGCATATTCAATTTCCTGATTATATGAGCAATTTCATTGGTGCACATTTTCATTCAAATGTTAAACTTGTTCTTCCACACACTCCAAAGACTGCACCTCTGTGGCGACTGACAGGAGCCGCAATTTGGCAGGAAGTGTCTTTATATAATTGGAACTTGCTATATTAAACAACCGTCCATTGCACACAGGTTGTGTTCATCACACTTACAGTAGATGCTGTTTACGGATGTGTCAACAACAGAATTACATTTTTTCACACGGTAGTTATCCAGAAGAAGCTTGCTGAAACAACATAATGACCCTTCCTAACTACTGAAAAACAGATTTGGTAATTTCACTGGAATTACACACATGGTTGCAAATACTTAAATATACTATGTAAATTAAATTATTGGTGTTCTGTCTGGATGGATTAATTTTGTGTGCATGCTGGAGCAGAGCAGGAAGGATGGAGAAATTGTTTCCCCTATAGTTACCTTTGAAATGCTCCTGCATGGGTCAACTGCTGCTTGCTAGAAATTTGAAAATGATCAAGGGAGTAAAGTCAAGTATCACCTAGCATGTCTCAAGCTTTAGAGGGTGGTATACAGAATGTGAGCAGCTCCTCTTCATATTCTCCTGGAAGCTTACATCATTTCCAAAATGCTGATGAGCAGCTCTTGCTTTCATGGTTACAAATGGCCTTCGATATTAAAATGAACACCACCATCCCAAAAGTGTGTTTACTGTATGCCGATGTGAAAAATGCCAAAAAAAAAAGGAAAAGAAAGAAACACAGAGGGGGAGAAATTAAGTTAGACATGTACATTTTAGCAGAACTCTGTGGAAATCACTGTGAGTGGTCAAACACACAAAGAGGCCTGAACTTGACAGATCCCTGTGGGGAAGGAGAGTGCTTTTGCAATTGCCTTCTCATGAAGCTTTTTAATCAGGGAAATGGGGAGCAACACTAGATTAGCACGTCTGGAACATGAAAGCAACAGTCAACGAGACACACCTGAAGCGCTCTGTCATAAAACTCAATTAGCACAATACAGGAAGTCATGCAATGTTACCATTCTTTAACTTTTAGATGAAAGTATTTGAGTATGCAGATCTAGCAACTGTCTAATTTTCACCATACTTTCTCGGCCACGTACAGACATTCAAATGTGCGAAACCAACACAATCCTGACAATGGGAGCTGACAGTGCTGAGAATGAAATAGATGAAATTAGCAAAACATCTAAGTATGCACTTTCATCATAGAAACACTGCTTTAATCTCAGCAAAGAGGATGTTTATGCTAGCTATGCCTCCAACCACTTTTCATCTTATTAGCTCAGATGGAAATTTTTGAAAGCGAGATCTGAAAAGGGCTCTCACAGAAAGACGACAAAACACTGCACATCAAAAGAAGCGAAACGACAACTTATTTGACGAATCATCCAGGTAACAGCTTGCAACCGCGCAGAGTTTCTAAGAGAACGTGGTTTGCATACAAAGCATACGCATTTTCAGTCATAATTATTCAAAGAGTATATTTTCTCCAGGGTATGGTCGACATTGTCTGTTTGAGGCAAATTCATCTTTGTGACAGGTGACAACGGAGTCTCCTAAACTTTTTTGATTTGTGTGATATTTTGATGAATTTCCAGACATTTCTGGCAGAGGTTACAGGTGACACTCTCTTGCATCAGAGGAAATGTGCAGCAAGTGCTGCATCTATTCAAACATTTGCTTTTACAGAAATTTATGATATGTATGTATCATTCTGATAGTAAATCTAGATCCTTTCATTTATTCTTGTCACCCAGCGAACTATTTTTCATGCCAGCAACTGTATATCTCAAAACTTAATCTTTCCTTCACATTTGTCATTCTTTTTAATAAGAATAACACATCCACGTTGTCAGTTTGACAGAGAACCACATAGTATATATAGGGCTTGCAGGATGTGAGGTTTGAAAGGGAAAGTTAATATTCACAGATGAGGACACACTATTGTTCAAATTTGCAAATTCATCACAAGAGCACTCTGATAAGCTCTGCGAATATATATACGACTGAGATACAACAGGACCAATAATGGCTTCTTGGATTGGAAACTATAAAGGGAAAGAATGTATTTCAAATAACCTTTATCTTTCACTGTCAAAACTGAGACACAGTCAATCCTTTGAAGTGTAAAATTTCCCTTAGAGTGTAAACAACTCTCTCCCATCCATGACGTTTACCTCTCCTCTTTGTGCTCGCAATTTTCTACATGAATAAAGAAGCTGCTCCTTTCTCCCACTGGCTAGACCCTGACTGAAGTGCAATCTGTTATAATATCAACTCAAGCCCCCATTGGCAAGCATCATTAGCCTCCGCTCTTTTTTGCATATTTAGGGCTGGCACAATCCATGTGGCAATAGACAGCATTACAATTGATTCTGCACAGTACGGTGATTAGTGCTTGGAGTCTGATACTGCTCTTTACAGTGAATTTCTACTTTTATCTGACCATACAACCCCCCCAAACAATGCAATTATCCTAACAAAAGGATGCTGTCTACTCATTAATGTGGACTGAATCACCTCTTGATTTTCTCATAGCAAGGTTTTATCCTGTGTTTGTTTTTGACAATTCCTCATGAAAGATGGGTTATTCCTTTTAAACAATCTTGCAGGATGTACGTAAAGAAAGCTGTGACAGCATGTAAAAATGAAATGCCTCTCCCTCTGCCAGTCAGCTTAGTATCCTGATACTGCTGCTAGCTGTGCACCTGGCACTACACTATAGGTAGGGAGGCTGGCTTAAGATTTCACACACATCCCTGTCATGAAAGATTGAGCATGTGGGAGTCATTGAAATGTATTCATGCTCACAATGTAGAGGAAGCACGGGGCCACAGTAATGGTTGTCAGGGGCTGGTATGCCTCAGTGAACTGAAGACGACATTTTCTGTCTCACTGGCTGCAGGGATGTTTGAGTTATATAACCCTGCAGGAAGCCACAGATGAGAATGTCACATGTAAGCCCTAATAAAATGCTACATTTAGTAAGTGTGCCATGAAGAGCCTCGCATAGCACAAGTGATTAAATAAAAGCTATGTTTTTGTGTAGCCTGTATAAGGGGTTTGATTGTTTTATGTGGCACTACAAGGTAACATTTTGCTGCACTCTCTACTCGCCTTTGTTTGTGAAACTAAATCGATATGATGCTGCCAAGGATAAAAAAAAGAGAGAAACATCTGGGGATGTTTAGAAATTGGACATTCTTATTGTAAATGCCACTGGAAGCTTGGGAATGTTCTGACCTAAAGTGGTATATTTAGGGACTATAAAAGCCCATCTGAAGCCTGTTTTTTTTTCCCCCGACCAGCACAAACAGCCATGTTTGGCTGTGAGCAACACATCTTATCTTCTGTAGGATTCTACAATATCACCACTCGGGTTAGGGTGTCCTTTTCAGAGATGCAAATGTTGTGAATATGAGATGAATGTGATTCTGCACGCTCCAATTACAATAATGAGGTAGAAAAAGGCAAACAATGTCATTGGAAGGTTTTGCTGTGGAGTGCCGGATAAAGGAAATGGTCCGTCATCTCACTGACGGAGAGTCTTACGGTCGAGATGGATCTTGGTTAGGGAGGATTTCTTTGAGACACTTTTTTTTAATTCCAATGAGGATAATTACCATCATTTTACAATGTCCAGGGCAGAATTTCAGTGGGTCTGGTATTGGATGAAACAATGCATAGATGTAAGCTGACCTTGATCCATTTAAAACAGCGAGTCCCCTCTACAGCTCATACCTCAGGGGTCCTTGAGGTTAGATTTTGATTCACTTTTTCTGAATCAAGAGTCTAGTGATAGTATGCTATACAGCATGACCAAGTCAAGCAAGTCAATTAATCGATCAGTCAAATGACAAAAACTTAATTGACAGCAACTGTAATTATTGGTTGTTGAGACTTAACAGTTGGAAAATGACCTTTCCTTAGTCCCCTTTATGAACCAAACTATTAATAGATTAAACCAAATTTTTACTAAAGAGACAAATTGTGATGACCATAATCACTGGGTGCAGCCCAGACAGAGTTTGTATAATGCTGCATTAATGCAAAGTTGGCAGAGTGAGAAGAACCAGAAAACCTCAAGTTAGTCTAACTTGAACGTCACCAATTACAGTTCATAATTAATTATTAGTGGACAGAGCTTCCAGGTCTGTGAAGTGAAGCCAATGCGGATGTGTCAAAAATTTGCATTCTTTCTAATGGCTAGAAGGCGGTATCTTCATAGGCTGCAAAAAAGAAGTCCAATAGTATTTAGTCTTATGGAGAAATTACCCTTCTTCTCACTCTCACTTTACAGTATTTAGTCTTATGGAGAAATGACCCTACTTCTCACTTTTCAGTTATTTATTAGCTCAGCAGACAGTTTCCTAATGAGTTTATAGTCTCAATCGCTAGTTTCAAGCCTTCTTCCATACAGCATGATGTTCATTTTGCAAATTACGGTCCCATTTTCCCAGATTCTGTCACTGTTTATCTGTATTATGAGAACATGTGTGACCAGGCAAGCTGCTGTTGTTGCTACAATTGTTCCTGCAACATACAAGTCAAAACTGTGCAGTCAATGAGAGCAGCTTAACTCACAGTACATCACTGCTGCTGGCTCCGAAAAAACATCATGGCGAAGGCCATAATGCTGTGATGTCACGTTTTTCCAAAATGGTTTCCCCCCATTGCTGAAGAGTTTAAGTTAATTGACTATCTTATCCAAAATCTGAATATGGTGCTGTATCCTTACTAAGAGGTGCATAATTTGAAGGCAAGGTACATCTGCTGAAACCAAACCACTGAAAACAAGAGATAAAAGCTGACTTTTGTTCTTTAAGTAATGTGTTTTGTGTAACTTTGATGGGTTCTCCCTGTTACAGCAAAAACATTAATCTAATTGATCTAAAATGTTTCTACTTGGACATTATAAAAGTATAGGAACTCCTGAAATCCTAGTGAGAGATATTTTAATAAGCTATTTTCTCCAAAGTGTTATCTAGGGTGACCTACAGCCTATAAATCATATGAATTCATTCATTTGTCACAAGTAATGGTTCTGTAGTTGGCATGAGCTCCAACTCTCTTGCCATTTTGTGGTATTCTCTAAAACTTTTAGAGGGTAAAGTCCAAATGACATAAAACCACTGATGTGGACTTAAAAAGTAGTTTAACGGTGACACATTTCATATTTTGTTTTGCTCTGCACGCTTATCTCTTTGGATTGAAACTGATAAAGTGAAGCAAAGGTTAAAGTCCTGACAATCAACTTAAATATGTTGCTGTTTTTATCCACATTGGTTCAGCAGTTAAAGATCTGTTTCATTTTATTTACGCGGAGCCATCATCTCAACATGTCACACAAAAAAGTTTATTTTAAATCTAGTCTCTGCAGCCTGTGGAGGGGAACTGGAGTCGATTTCTGAATCTTCCTCTTATTCACTCTGCCTAAAACAGTCCAGAGATTAATTGCAATCATGAAGAACTCTCTCCCAGAGCAGAAACCAGAGAACTGCTGTGTGACTCAAACCTGTTATGCCATAAGGCCTAAAAAGCAGAGTTGCTCATTAGAGACTAAATTTAAAATGACTGCAAGAATACCAAGGGCAGTTTCTGGGAATGAGGGAATATTTATCTGATACAATAAAACCCAGAAACTTGCAGTGTCATATTAGACACAGAAAAATCACAGCACACAACAAAGCCGCCCCAAACTTTAAGAGATGATGTGCACAATGAACACGAAGCTAGATGGACACATTTCTGGTTGTATCCAGGCATTACAAGCTACAATTTAGTGTGTTGAGGTCATACCGATCCCACTCACATTGTCATTGTTCAAAATGCAGTGCAGAGATCAAATAAAAAAAAACAGCCTGCTCTGGGAGACTAAAAGGGCAAACAGCAGAAACTAAAGCTATATCTGAGGGCAGAGCTGAAGTGAGGCGATTCCCAGGTGAGAGGGCCACAATATGAAATCCATTAGCTTTCATACTACAGCTACTGCTGGAAACACACTTGACATGAAATGACCAGGTAACAAAGATCTGCAATGCAGCACATAATACTTTCAGGCTTTAAACTAAAGCACTGCAAGTCTCATAAGATTTAAAAAAAAAAAAAAATTCCACTGTGTAATCAGTGAATTTTAGCACCTGTGTATTTCTCAAGGTGCTTGTTTTAAAATCCTAAAGTTCTAAAACATTACAACCTCAAAATTATTGTGATGAATGCCAATAGCTATTTAGAGCGTTCCTTGTCTGCATCACTTTCGCTTGATCGTAACAATTAAAATGTCAAGAAATTAAACTGGAATTGAAACAGAAAGATGCAAAGTGAATGAATGAATGATGAATAAATTAATGAAAGAACACTGCCACTTAAATTCATTACTTTAATTTGTGAGAGTCTGCATCTGACATTTTTCATATCACAGCCAGTGATGCCATAATTACAGAGATGTTGTCATTACAGCACATTCACCGACGATTAAAGTGAAAGAGAGTGGAAATAAATTACCCTTCTCATCATTTCGATTGCGTCATGCGGAGTGAATGTATAACAGGGAAATCACAGGGAAAGGTGTAGCAATATTCAAAATGAGCGGACCAAAGTTAGTGTAGGTTTCAGAACGGTCCTTAAACCAACTTGTGCACAAAACTTTCCAACTGATGACTCCACTAAAGTGTCTAAAGAGAAGAACTATTGATTTGTGTTCACCATCCAAACAGATTTAAATCTTTAATTGGCTCAGTGGCATGTGGCCAAATGTAAATTAGACATCTGACTTGTGATTGTGTCAGGATGTTGATGAAAGGTTCCAACATTGGCTCCTGGCGGAAACTGCATTGTCTATGGTGAAAATAAATCTAATTACCGAAATTGAATTGTAGGTAGCGTGTGTGTGTGAGGGAGAGAGAGAGAGAGAGAGAGAGAGAGAGAGAGAGAGAGAGAGAGAGGAAGGGAGAGAGACCAAAATGCAATCTAATGCACTAATGCAAATCTAATGCCACTAAAAGCCAATTCATGGCTTATCTTGACTGTAATTTTTTAAAGTTTAAGTACAGAAAACACATTTGATCCAGTCTGGGGTTTTATATCGTCGTATATCGTCTAAATAATGGTTCCAAAAAAATATCCTACTCGCCCATGACTGACTGCTCTCATCTTGGCTTGTTTGTTGTGTTACTTCTGATCGGCTGAGCTAACTAAAGGCTGTTGACTCGCATATCCAAAATGCCACCCATGTGGCAGGAACAAGCCACTGCAGAATAGCAGCAAAAACACAGAAGAAGTAACAAAAATAGCTTCAGGCTATGATTTCGGAACAAACAACAATCAGTTACTTCTATTTGTAATTCAAAATGTGCACATTTAAAATGTGTGAGCACTTACGTGGCATATATTTAATAAGCAATGGATTTGGATTTGTGTATTTTTCTCATAATTAGCTGAAGCAATGTTTTAACACCACAGGATCACATCTCCAATGGTGAAGAGTGCCAACACTGCTTTACACCCTGCGTGGAGACAACACCTGTCGACAAACTGACAAGACACAACCGGCAAATAAATGTTACTGTGACACACTATTAAAGCACTTTACAAAACTAAGTGTTGTGTTGACATGAAAACAAGCAGACCCAGCCGCTCAGCCCATTTAATCAAACCCCAAACCCTCAGAGGCTTAATAAATGTCCCTGCCAAGTTTCATAAATGGGGGATCAATTATAATTGATTTCACAGTCTGATACATTTATTAAAGTGACATTCATTTATTCACGGGCTTACCTGTTTTGCCATCAGCCCCTGCTTGCAGTCGCTAAGAGAATGAGCTTACTACCCCATACTTTATTCAAAGTATCACTTTTTTTTTTTCGTAACACTGAAATAATTGCTACACCGCCAAGGCGGATTCAATACATACAGAGCAACCCTTCATTTCTCACACTGGTCAGCCGATGAGACGTCTCTATAATTTGTTAACTACATGATATGTACTATTGAGAGTGCAACAGGCAGACAAGAAAAGCAATTCCCTTAAGAGCAGAATAAATTAGTTCCAGGGTGCTACCCCCTGTCACATTACATGACATCCCTTGCAGACGAAACCTGCCAGTCAGCAGAGCAGGAGACCATCAGAGATGATCTCATTTCACCAACAAAGTTGGCAACATGCTGGGATGAGCCTTAAGTATAGGGCTCCTGCGTAGCCAACTGGGAGTCATTAGAGTCAACAAAGTGCCATAGGCCTACACGTAGCCCACTTAATTATCTGAATTAATGAATACCAGTTAATGACTATTTTTAAATGTTTGTCTACTTTATGTGACTACTTAAAGCTGAACTAGGACCCTTGCTATTTTTCCCATCAGATGATAATTCAGCCAAAAATCAACCTGCCAGCAGCTACTTTTCTGTGGCGGCAGACTTGATGAAGTAGCCGTCTGGATAAAATAACATAGAGTTAAGCCTCAATGACATATTTTCCAAGATAAATGGCACCCTTCAGGCCATGGTCACCCTATATGACAAACTGTACAGTGACATCCCTCTGCTCAACTGTCAGTCGGATAAAACCTGGCATCAGATCATCAGTGGTGACACACAGAACTTTCTTCATGCTTTCCCTGAAATAGAACTGACTGAAATTGGCCTAAAGTCAAATAAGTTCATTGCTGACACGCAGTTATCAAATTCACATTCTTTGTCCTGGCTGTGTAGCCTGTTGCAAATTCTATAGTGCTGTTTCTGCAACCCAGAAGGAGTGGATGTGCTTCTGCAGGTGTGTGACTGTATAATCATTGTTTGGCCAGCGCCAGATATTGCCAGGCTGTTGTATCTGATTGCCAACTGTGTGAAATCAAATGTACACATCCGGAAGTCAGGCTTTTTTATCCACACTGGTGCCTGTAATGTAATGTAATTATACACTGGGGATTTAACAAGTAAGTTCATGATAATAGTTGCCTTACTTTTGCAAAAAATACTACCTTAGAGTCTTGGAGGTAGATTCAAGCACCTTTTTACCAAACCAGAAAACACTGTGCGAGTTAGATGATGGATTTTCAATGTTGGAAATTAAATTTGAATCAGGTCTGCTGCACAAACATTGACTTCCATCGGAGATAAAAACCAAAATGACAAGAAGTTAATGAGGAAAAAGAATCAGCTTGAAATTCAAAAATGTCAAGCTACCCCTGTTTCCATTGTATCCCTTCTACATCATTATGTTTAACATTTGTCGTCAGATTTGCTTCTGAGAATCTCCAGTAGAAACAACCATCTGCTCCGACGTATTCTCACCTTGTACAAACTTTGTTATACAACATATGATCGCTTGATATATAAACAGTGTTTCCATGAAGCAAATTCAAATCAGTAACGACTACGCTCCTACAGATAAGCCTGCTATGCCAAAGATGGAAAACCGCGTTTTCTCATTATCAGAAAGTGAAGCAGAGCACGAGCTGATGCTTCAGTGATTTTCAGCTCAGTTTTTTTAGCTTGACAGTGTACCTTTCTTCGCTCTGCACATGGCAAGTTGTATTTTCTCTTTCTCCACATCCCCGAACAGAGTACACAAGACAACTGTGTAACAGATGGTTATTTCTCCCAGCGATTCTCTGACCTTTGAAAAGTAGACTTGTGACTGGAAGGACTACGGTTTGAATTCAGAAGCAGATTGCAAAGTGAATAAGAAATTGTCTCCACAAGTGCTGCCCAGGTGTTCATGAGAAAGACAATGGGCTTCAAACTCCACCGGCGGAGTTGCTCAAAGGAAGCGCAGTTTTGAATGTTTGTACCTAAGGCTGCACCGAATGATTATTTTTATTATAGATACCTCTCCCAATTATTTTCTCTAATATATAGTATGTAAGAAACCGGAGAAAAACATCCATTCCAGTTTCTTAGAGTCCAGGGTCATATCTGATTATTATTTACTTTTTTACTTTTGATGTCCATCATATTTATGGTGCTGAAAACATTTCCTTTGGAATTTCTGCTAAACAATTTCTTAAACAACTGACTAATCGTTGCAGCTCTATGTGCACCTCATTCAAATAATCCTTGATAATGAATGTAATCCAACACAACAAACAATTCCTCACACCCAAATGACAAATGTTTTTCAGGGTATTCCAATATGACTCATACTAGCATTTTGCTGATTTGGCTCCCCAAACAAAGACACACAAGATTACTTAAGAACAGATCGAGGTCATGGCCAATAAATTATAGTTAGGAAACCAAAACTACTTGCTTATGGTTAGGGAAAGACTGTCATGGTTAATTGAAACCACGCCTGTGAAGGAGACAGGACACCCAACCATCCACCACATCCTCCTCTCTTAATGGCAATCCACACCACTGGCATTTAGACAGTACATTTTAGACGTCCATCATTTGAACATTTGTCTCTGAAAACACATATACTATCAAATGTACAAATGTACGAGTCTATATCGACTGCAAGAGAAGAGCGTCATCAACTAATTCCATTAATCTGCTTCTAGTTTTTTAAGCATCTTGTGAAGTATGATATCAATAGGAAGTCACACAAATCTCCTATTTTTATCTCTCACTTTATATTATGAACATATCATTGCATTTACTACTTTCAGTTTTCTTCTTGTATACTTCTCATTGAGCCTTATTTCCTTTTCATTGAATTTCTTATACAATTCAGCTTTATAAAGAAAGCTTCTGAGGTCATATTTCTGAGGACATTGACGTTCAAACTGTTGGTCAGAGTTGATGTGGATTGAACAGATCGACCCTTCAATAGAGCTTTCACGACAATGCTGGTGTGAATTCTGAAAAAAATCTTGGAATAAACGACAACTGGAAAAATGTTGGCACTGAATGTTATACAGAAACGTCAGCGATTTTGGAGGTTTGCAGTAAAGCCCAATCTCAGTGTTCAGGTTTCTAAATGTGATAATCATCATACAGTATAAATAGATATGTATCTGAGACTATTCTGGTCTAGACAGGAAACATGACTTGCTGAAAACTGACATTTGTGTTGTGATATATATAGATTACTTCTGACATAACGGTTAAACTGAAAACACCAGCAGAGATTGAGTTCATGAAATCAGTGGGCTTCATCTCGTAGGTCTGGACTGTGCCATTTATGAACCTCTCACTCCTGTAAGGTTAATGGTGTGGGACGTTGCTCCGCTCTGTTGATTAATTAGAGCTGGACTGAGGTCAGTGCCTCCAACCTTTAGCTGGAACTATAGCTCATAACAAACAACTGTATTTACATGGGAGCTGTGAGTGGGCGGACAGCTCCAGAAAGACCTGAGCCAGATGAAAACCCTGCTGCCTCCAGATATAAATGTGATGAGTCACCAAAGAAAGAGACCAGTAAATTTGCCATGAATGTTTTTCCTTGTTGTTTCTATTAATACCTTGTTGACCTATATCAATGAAACTGCCTTGGAGTTCTCACTTTTAACAACAATTTCTAAGACCTTGCTCTGAGTAATAAGCCCTTGAAATTGTTGAAATCTAAAAGAAAACAAAATTAAATAATTAAATGCAACTTTGGCCAGACAGCAATGAAATGAAGTCTTGATGTTGTTATATGGCTGAAGGCATAAGAGAAGCATCATGTTTTATTCAGTTTCCATGCATGAACCTCACAGACTGAATTCCCTTGAAGTGACCAGAAGCAGGCCTGGAAAGCTCTGTCTTTGGGCTCCATCCTTTGGTCAATATGCATAACTGCAACAACAAATCTGCTTGTTGGGGTGTTTGTATGTATTGAGTAGCCTGGGTGGTGAACAGCAATGAATATCATCTGTTTCACGGTTGCTGCTTTTTCCTGCATTTTGTATTTCTTGTAAGCTTTTTGACATATTCATAGAAAAGATGGAGATTGAGAAATATCTATTTGTAATGAGAAGTTTCTTTATGCGAAACAAATTCCACACTCTTACACAGCCATACTTAGTCCTTCACACAATTCAGCCTGACACATTAACCAACCATTTTTGCACCCGGTGAACTGGCTGACAAGAAGTAATCTACAAACCATACAATATTTCAGCCGATTAGATCTCACACATCACTCCAAGGGACTTTTCATTTTCCAAATGAGTTATCCCGCCTGCACAAATGATGTAGCCGCATGACATCAAGTGTTAAATAAGCTTTGGACCAAGGCTATCCATTCTACTTTGTGGCTGCACAGTAATGTCTACTCCACCATAAAAATCTTATTTTCTATCCAATGCAGGTAAACGGTCTCCAGGGATATTCATGTGCTCATTTAACTTTCTAATAGAGGACTTTAAAGACATGCAGATGGCTCCTCACAAGGACCAGATAGGCATTTTCAAGTGCATCCTGGCATGAGAACAGTTGACTAAAAAATGCATGAGAAATGTGACGGTCGGTGGATGCGTGCTTTCCAGGAAAAATGCAAGTAGCTAGACAGCATTTTATATTTATTTTCTTCCACTGCTGGTGCAAGTATGATGTCATACATTGAGCATAATAACTGGTGTTAAATTGTTTGAATTGGATTATTTATCTGGTTATTATTAGACACCAATCTCCCAGATCTGTGTCAAATAATGCAGAGGAGACACAATTATGAACATCTGCACTGTTACTGAATACATGCAAAAACTTATGGACTGCCAGAATATTGTACTGTAGCTGTTTAAAGCAGCACTGTTTATTTCAGTGTGCCTCGAGTTCTGCACCAACAAATGTTACTCTTTCTACCAAAGATACCCTGAATACTATCCAAAACGTCAACTAGTCCTTGGAGCACAGTGGGAGACTCTTACTCATGCTTATAAACCCAGACAGAGCTGTCAGATGAGCAGAGGAATAACATTGATTGAATAGCTGTATGTGTGTGCACTGTCAATGTGGTGGGGAAAGGATAATACCTGCATTATAGAGGAATTTGGAAATTCAATAGCAAAATTTAATTTGCCTCACAAAACGGATGCAGCTGGTATTTTAACTGTAGATACAACAAACATGAATAAAATACAACAGATAATCCACTATAAAAATATATTAAGAATATCACAGAAAAATAAAGATAAAGCTTATTTGTGCCCAAAATGAGGGACTGAAAGTGAATGTGTGCATTTGTTCATCTATCATTTTTTGCTATTCTTTTATGGACAAATTGTAATGAGATTCCTCTTTGAGACACTGCCTCTAACTATGATATACTATATAATTCCATGCAGGTTCCGCACGCAGGTGCATCATCTGAGATCGATGTTAACAACTTATACAAGGTAAGTGTTGCCAAAGAGATAGCCACAACTGAGCTCAAGACACCCCTCTGTGTTTCTCAGAAGGAGCTAAAGCCAAGCGCTCTGGGTATTGCCTCTCTCTGTTTGAGCAGGGCAGCAACTTTTGGAACAAATGGTGGCATATCTCTGGTCCCCAGTGGATGAATGTAGAGGGTTTTCTTCACTTGGCTTTGAGCTACTTTGGCCTCATCAGGAAGAGCTAGTATTAGTTTGAACTGAATGTCACGCCTCAGCGGTGCAGTCCCTTTCCATGCAGCTGCAGCTGCAGCAGACTGTAATGCATGCAGGTGCTGCATTATTGCACCAAAGGGAGGTAGTCAAAAGTTTCCCCAACTGTAGGATTTTACACAAAAGCAATAAGCTGTGTGGTCAGATCATGGAGGCTCTGTGACTAAGTCATGCTGTTTTTCCTAACAGACAGTTGCTGGTTTAACCTTGTTTGCCTGGAACTGAAAATGAATGTTTCTCTGACATTTGACTTGACTTGTTTTATGATCGTGTTTTTACTTTTATTTTAACCATACATACATACATACATATTCACAATTACATATTTTGGAGTTTGAATGATCTTGCAGATATAAAGACATGAAGTTATAACTACTTTGTTGACATTAGTAATAGTGAAAGGTCCAGTGTGGTCCAACATTTATGAGGCTCCATTGGCAGAAATGGAATATGATATTCTTAGGAATGTTTTTATTAGTGTATAATCAACTGAAAATAAGAATCATTATGTTTTTTAAACCTTAGACTGAACCATATATATTATATATATTATATCCACAGATGCTGCAGGTCGCCTTCCATGGAACTGCCATTCCACAGTAGCCCACAAGGGACAAACACTGGCTCTTGATAGGGGTATTCATTACACTTCTAGATGCCACACTGGACCTTTAATATTTACTAATCTTAAACATCAATAGAAAAAACACGGTCTAACATCATTGTCTGTGTTTGTCAGTCAGTTGCAGTTATGCAGTAGTGGTGGTGCCCTTTTACATTCAGACTATAGATTGCATCTTTAAATCATATAACACGTGACTGATAGTTATAGCACAGCTGCAGTGCTATAAGACCACCCGATACCACACACACACACACACACACACACACACACACACACACACACACACACACACACACACACACTATCCCTCCAAACCCACAATCAAATTTCACTCAACATCTGCAAAGCATTCCCAGCAGGCCTGAAATGTCCATTAGCCTGGGGAAATCTATAAGATTGGCTCACCTCACTAGTTTTAGTTTTGTTCTAAAGTTTCAGTGTGTTGTTTTCTATCAGCCGGTGAGTGGTAGCCCAGCACCTCTAACAAAGCAGCCTGCTCCACTTAAATCCCTCTGTTTTTGCCCACGTAAACCATAAATCATCCATGGTTCGTTATGACAGTTCCGGCTACGCTCCACCACATTACTTTGGGAAAACATTACAGTTACATGTCCAGATATCCCAAATCCTAAAATTGCTATTCGGTTTTATTTGTTTCGTTTCTGCTCAATGCCTCAGTTGATGCAATCATGGTTTTAATCGTGGTTGGTTGCTTGGTTGGTTGGTTGGAAGAGTGAGTGAATGATTGAGTGTGTGTAAGTGTGCATGCTGTAGCCAATTCAGATTTTTGTTTGTCACATTCTGAGAAGCAGAGCAGCTCTCGAGACACCGATCATTTTGATTTTATGGTTGTTTTATGTCTTGTTCTACACTGTTTCAATGTCCTTCAATTTCAGAGTTTAGAACAAATACTCTATGACTGAATGAATGAGTACTCATTTTAAGCAAGAATACTGAATACCGACTGCTGCTGATACTACAAGCACTTAAAGGCTTGTAGACTGAACTCCTGTTGTTTAGTGGTATCTAGTGGTGCGGTTGAAGACTGTAACTCCCTTGCTTCACCCTCCCCTTCCACATTTGGTTTTTCCCTCCTGGGCTACAGTAGAAACATGACGGTTCAGATTGGCAGACTCCAATGAAGAAGAGATAGATAAAAACAGCTCATTCTTAAGTAAGGAAAACAAAACTATTCTTATTTTCAGGTGATTATACATTAATGAAAACAGGAATGAAACTATGAATATTATATTCAATTTCTACAAATAGAACCTCTTAAATGTTACACACTGGACCTGAATATGAAATGCATGTGTGCCAAATCCCGCCTGAGGGGGGCAGTCTAGTGACAGTTCAAAAACTGAAAGTATTAGTAGTATAGGGGAGAGTGGGGTAAATTGAGCCAAAGGGTAAGTTGAGCCACCCCTTGTTGCTAGGAAATGGTAAAAAAACATTGATCATGGGGATCAGGGAGTAGGTATCCTATGCTCAACAAGCCACAAGACCAATTGTTTTGGACATGCTATATTAACACAACAGTTAGGTTTACACTCATTCTGTTTGTTTGAAGGGATGCACAACATCCTGAAATATATGCAGATATATTAGTTAGCAACAAAACTATGATTGCCTTGATGTAGTGATCCTAAATATGAAAAATGGCTCATCTTACCCCACTTTCCCCTACTGTAAGTCGTGCTGGCATCCATCTGTTAAAATCAAAATTTAAACCTACAATTATTAATTGACCAATAAACATCTGTCTGAATCAGTACAGTACATCTCATCATATATGACAGTGACCCATATATTCAGTTATAATTTCCCATTATTTTGCTTCTGAAATAAAACTCCCGTCATATGCAATGCCTGAACTAAACTGTTTGAAGTCAGAAAACAAACCAAACCGACAACAATACAAGCTAGTAGTTAACTGCACTTTATGATTCATGATGATGGATCGCACCACACGCAACATCCGATTGTCGGGGAGACACCAGTGGTGCCTGCACAGCCTTGGCTGAACAATCTGCCAACAATGCATTTCTGCATTCCTTCACAGGGTTCCACAAAACCTGTTAACAACTTCACAAAATGTCACAAAATACATTATATGCAGTAACATAATGTAGCCTAGGTTCTGGGGGGAAAACTGGAGGAAGTGGACATGGCCTATTACAGCACATATAAACAATTCTCCCCTAGATTTCCGTTGCTTTCATATTGCTATGTAGTGTATGGTGCAGATGAAAATAGGACTAATTCTACAGCCTGGAAGTGCATAGTCAGCCAGTATTAGCTGCACATAAAGCCATCAGCATGAACGGCTAACATTTACCCCCGCAAGTCTCTGGCAAGAGAGACAGGAAGTATTATGTAGTTATTGTGCTGCAGCACAAAGGGTGTTGCTTAAGATTTTCCATAAAAGGAGCACATTGTTTATTTGCTTAACCTCTGGCACCTCTGCAGTTATTCCCCGTCTCTCCACAGAGCGGATTACTTTGTTTTAATCCAGCTCAGAGTGCCCCCGCACAGCACGCGATAGTCCTTCGTCATCATAACAGGCCAGGTATCGACACACAGGCCCCTGTTTACCTCCATAGGGCAGAGGGATTAGGAGCACAAGCTTTGATGTCAGATTCACAGACAGAAGTGGAGCAAAGCTAAAGCCTCTCAGGGTTATTATGATATCCAAGTCCATTTCTTTACCCCGACATTATGAGGCATCAGGAGAGCCAAAAAAGAAAAGAAGAAAGGAAAACTGCAGAAGACTTCCTTTTATCTTATATTAAAATTTTATTCATTTTATTATGTTTTATCTTATTCATGGGATGGTGTGTTTATAAGAGTCCATCAGCAGCTTTTATGATCCTTAAAGAAATGTCCATTGTGTCTACTAAACACCTAATGATGGCAATGTTGTCTCTTTCCCCATTAGCACTTCAGTAAATGCTGCTCCATTATTCATAGTTATACTGCTGCAGTCAGATTTCATCTATCTATTGCCCTTCTAATTGCTTAGAAGAAATACAAAGGATGTGTTGCTTGGTATACGTTGGTACTGAGTTTTACAGCAGTACTACTACTGAGGGTCAGTGTTTTTTGATTATCTCTTAATTTCCCTCTTGGCCTGCGGCAGAAGCGAGTCCATCCTCTCAGCTCCTGGTTTTGGACTCTGTAAACACTGCCAATGTGTTTTCCTATTGACATAATCATGTTGAGTGGTGCTGATGCAGTGACATTTGCAGTAATAGGAGACTGATAATCCTCACACAATTGCCTCTCCACTTTTGCACTATAGGGGAGGCCATGGGGGACACACTGTGCTTCTGCAGAAAATCTGCTGCTTACCGACTGACCGTGAACATGATAGCCCAGCCCTCACTCTTTAACTCTTATTGCCCTGTAGAAAATGGGAGTCCTGCAGGATCAAACTGTCTGTGCTGACTTGGTGCATGGGGAGCAGGAGGCCAGGAAGAAATAAAAGCAGCAAGAGCTCTCTCAAGTGGTAAAAAAGAAAACTTCTCTCTGCTCAGCAATCAAGACTCTTTTTAAAAAAAAAAATCCCCTTAGATTTTTATCATCTAGGCAAATAACTATACTGTATAAGGTTTTTAATTGCCTTTTTTAAAACCTTGCAGTAATTTGTCCAGATCAGATTTTCTTCTCACTGCTAAATCAAGTCTCGGAATGGCCGTAGAATATAGAATTGCAGCAGTACAGCAGTAGTAGTTTAAATTAGGCACTTAAAACCTGCAGCATTAGTCAGGCAGGTGTCATTACAGCTTATGATTTTCTTACAAGATGAGTCTTTAAAGTGTCAGACTCACACACCCTGCTGCATACATATACACTGTGCAGTTTTTATATGACTGTGAATTGTGACAATGTTTGGGTTTTAGTCATTTGAAGATGTCACCTCAGGACTGGGGCCTTTGATGAACCATTTTTACTTTTTCTATGTGGGTGGAGGATATCATTTCCCCACATCCACTTACTGTCACAGACTGTAGGACAACCAGTATAGAAGCAAGTTTGTAAGACTGTTGACAGATGAGAATATGTGTAATTTTGTGTTTTGTCAATTTTGCATGTTGTGTTTATGGCAGCTTCTGTGAAGGTATCTTCAGACTGACTTCTGCCTTACCTTAACTATAGTTATAGAAAATTAACTGCACTCCACATTAAAAGCAATTCCCTTGCCTCAAGCCTTATTGTGAATAAATATGCTACCTCTTTCAAAATGTATGCATTGTTAACATATGGCGCAACATCTATTTCTTACCCACTCCATTATTTGTTCTTCCAGGCAACTGACCAAACAGTGTGTTAGACTGCAAATCCAAATTTTTTACTCAGCAGTTACCTCTTCATAACAGTAGCTGGGTCAGTATACAAAACACACAGCCCACATCCATAAGTCAGTCACATCTCTACTGTCTGCATTACAAAGAATGGATGCACAGTGAATAATACATGCATAAAATACAGTACTGCTATTGTATCTTATACCCTACAGGCCTGAAACTTAGAAAACTTACATTTTCTGAATTTCTATGTTTGCGTTATACAATGTATAACAAAAATAATAAACCTAGAACTAAACCAGAAAAGAGCAAAAACCGAGCACCGTTTCTAACCAATGTGGTGTTTCAGCCACTTCAACATCAGATCTGCCTTGTCCTGTTAAAAGTCCCAAAAGCCAATACCTCCATGAGCTCTCTGTTGTTCCAGATCACTGGTAACAGTAATTGGAAACAACTGAAAAAAGCTTTGAGCTGGAACCATGTTCATCTGTGTGACTCACATTTGTTGGAGATACTCAAAGTTACTTACGTGAAAACTATGACAAGCCACAGTGTTTATATGTTTGGTACTGTTTTGCTCAATCTCACCTGTATTCATATCACTTACTCTGGCTGCTATCAGTTTCCCCTTGTGGCAATATCTGTTGTTCCCTACCGCTGTTATCTTCCATTTGTTACATGCAAGAAAACCTCTTTTTGAAACTGTTATTTTCTGCCTCTGTACCTGTGTCTGTTGCTGTGGAGATCTCCAAAGAGCCAAAACATCTTCATTTCGCCACTCTAGCTTAACTATCTGTTGTATGCACTGATTTTCTCCTGATTATGTGATGTTTTTCCAATCATCTGTCATCTATCTTTTAATTTTCATAATATTTATGTAATTTTTTGGCCAGATTTACAAGAACAAAATTCTCCAGATTATGATTGTAAATCCAAATTTGTTTCTAAATACCATGCCTGGTTTTTAACAAATGCTGGCCAAGATTAAAACAAAATGGTGGAGAAATGTCCCCACATTACCGCATATTATTTCTTTACATGAATCGAAACATGTACTGCACTGTGTGCTGTTTTGTAATTAAACACTGTGGTTTGCGCCATAGCTTAACTATGTGTACTGTCAAAACACTGTTGTATACACCAGAGATTTACTGTGTGTACTATTGGAAATACTACAGTTTACACATCAGTGGTAGCCAACTGTTTTCTTCAATCACAGCAACGTCTATTTGAGATCCCTCGTCACAGTATGAGATGTGAGCAGTTTAACCAAAGAGGGATTTTTCCTCCTCAGACTGTTTCATTTGAATAATCTTTTGATTCTGAGGAGATAAAGATATCTAGTATTTCACGGGGAGAAGAAGCAAAGATCAGAGAAAATTTTTCGCTGCACATAGTAATAATTAAACATATCTTTATCCAACCCTGAAAATTGTGTTATATACTACTAAATACTTTCATACAGTATATTTATCACGACAAATGCAATTATTTCCCCTGAAGATGTACTGTGTTTACTAGTTAAGTATTTTGGTCTCCACCATAGATCTATATATAACTGCTTTATTACAATCCAACAGTCACAATCACACACTAAATGTAGTCACACCATAGGCCTACTTACCTTAAAGCCTAAATGCAAAATGGCGGCAGAGAAACCTCTAGTGATAGTGACCTCTAATATTCCCATGCAGAAGAAGAGAAGAAGCTCACTCATTTCAACTTCCCGAACAGTGCTACTCTCCTCTTAGCATCAAAACAGATGTAACAGACTACCAGAGACCAATCACACTACTGTAGACCACTCAACCACACAGCATCAGAATACAAACGATGGTGACAATGTAAACCGCACTTTATGAAAAGAGATTGTGTTCATAATAATAACAAATTGTGCAACAAGACCAAACAGAAAACCCTCACAAACATCCACTCTGCAAACGTCGTCATACTGCATACAGAATATGTGACTTACCTTTAGAAGAGCTGCTGCAGTAACAAGACATCAAAGTGCATCAACCTCCGGGTCAGCTGTCACAGCAAAGGAGGGGAGCTGAGCCATTTCATCTGGACTGTCTCCTATAGCAGAATCTGCTTATAAAAAGGTTGTATTAAAAGCAAAGCAGTGTATAAAACCTGGTGATGGTGACTGTAAGAGCGATTCTCTTGATACTTAAGGAGGCAATGCAACAGCTCAGTAAGACAATATAATAACAGTAATAGTAATAAGACAGCATAGTTTTCCATTGTCTTATTCTGAAAGGCTAAAATGAATCAGGCTGCAATGAATAGCTGTGTCCTGGATGTCACTAAGTTCACATTGTCAAGGATGTGAACAAACAATATTGAAATCCTGCTGTTGATTATTAGGCTGAAACTGATGACTTGCTTCATTCAGTGCTTCCCTCCACACTGTCTGCAGTAAACTGCTGGTCCTGGTCTGAAGAGCCTTGTCTCATTTTTATCTGTGTGACCCAGCGTTGGAGGAGGTATTTATATCTTTTACCATAAAAAAGTAAGTTAAAATACCAAACCACACAATTGTGGTAGTATATCAGCAAAAAGTGAAAAGTACACAATGCAGAATAATGGCCCTATGACTGTATTATAAAGTTGGATTATCATTACTGATGCATTTCTTTGTCGGTCAACATAGAGCAAATTCTTCCTAACTCATGAACTGTTGAGGAGTTTTATTAGTTCAGTATTTAAAATATGAATTTTGTAAATTAGTGGAACAATTTTTCTTCTGAATTGTAGTGAAGTAGAAGTATAAAGTAGCATGAAACGGAAATACATAAATATACATAAAGTACCTCAAAAACTTGTACAATACTTCAGTAAATACACAGACCTGTAGTTACTGCTCTGCCCTATAAAAGCTGTTATCCACTACTGTTAGCTTTGCTGGGAGTGCCTGATGATGTTCTTTCTATAGGCTGCTGATGACAGTGGCTACACTGCCTATAGGAGAAATTGGCCTTCAGGGCTTTCTGCCAGAAAGCCAAAGGCTTTTGTAACACATGGTTAACATCGTGAAATGGTCTATTTTAACCGAAAACATGATCATTTTCTAATCCTAACCAAGTAGTTTTGTTACTTATAACACACTTTGACTAAAAACTAAAGTCTTAAAGTAAAAAGTCATCATTGACGTTTGGTTTCACACAGAACTCCAGTCTCCAAGGTGAACGTCCTGTGTTGACCCATTAATACACCACAACCTCCTCCCAAAGTGGACTTTGTCAGTGTCACCTGACTTCAAAGGTTTTCTGGCAGAAAGCCCCAAAAAGCCCTGAAAGACAAACTCGCAGCAATGCAGCAATGAAATTAATGAAAATACCACCTGTCCAGTTTCTGCATGGCTACCCAAGCACTACGTTAGCACTACAGACATTTGGTGCTAAGGTTTGTTGGATAGATAAATACAAATATAAATTCACCAGAGTGCACATGAACTTCTCCAGAGATGTTCACTGGAGAGCAGGTTAATTCAATTCAACTCTAACACATTTAAAATGGTGGATTATTTCTGTCTCGCTGACCAGCTAAAGTGATGCTCAGCAGAATCATGCTCAGTGTTGCCACTGGTTGCCAGAATCTGTACTGCACTAATACCGTTGTCTTGCCCTTTATAGGCAATAATAAGCAAATTAATCAGTCTTTCTGATAAGCTGAAATGTGTTCTTGAAGTTTTTTGGCCATATTTTCTGCTCAGTTGTTATCTACTGTGCTGGAAAATCTAGGCATCTCTTAATTTTTGTGTTTGAATTCAACACCTACAAATCCCACAGGGTTTGGACAGAATGCTCAAAATATGCTCAAAAAATGTTTTCATTATTTTGCACTAAGCAAAAATCAAATAGAATATCCCTGAGAACATTTTCAGTGTCTCCATTTGCCATTGTAACAGCAGTTCTGTTGCATGCAGTTATCCCTGGCCTGCATTTCTGAGTTAACTTAATACAGATGTGCTCAGTGCAAAGTCCACCTCTGCTTCCACCCCCTTCTTTGATTGGCTGGTGGAAATGGAAGAAGTTAGGGGAGGAAAAATTCTCCACCCAGCTGTCATGATTTTCCTTTTTTGCCATCTTTCCTTGCTTTCTTTACAGACACCGGCAAGATGGCCTCGGCACATGACAGAGCTGTACTCCAAGCTATATTCAACCCCACCACCCCCTTAGGAGACATCCCTGGCCTGAACCAAGAGGAGGAATTAATTGATGATGGTGAGCGTGTGCTTCTGACTTGATGTGTCTCCACGTATCATGTCACAGCTCTTTATGTTTATCATTTCATAGCATATTGAATTTATTTGAACACATCGCATTCCTGGACTAAAAAAACATGACATTTTAATCCAAGTTGAGTTCTGGGTGACATTTCTGTGTTTTCCTTGCCACGGTAGCTGTCAATTGAGTTTGAGTGCTTTTTCAACCTGTTTATCTCCCCCTTCCAGACAGTGGCTTTGACACAGAGTTGCTGAAGCAAGTGAAAGAGTTGGAGATGCAGGGTGTCTCGGCAGCAGAGGCTGGGGATTTGCAAGCTGCACTTCAACTGTTCAGCCAGGCAATCCAGATCCTGCCTCAGCGAGCCTCAGCCTATAACAACCGAGCACAGGCCCTGCGGCTGCAGGGGAACACAGCAGGTACATGCCACAAATTCAATAAGAACCCTTTCCAGACACCACAGTGTGCCGACATATCAGACTGTCGAGTCTGAGGCCAGTGTGATACCATGTCAGACCTTTGTCTGTGTGATGCCCTTTGTCAACTGTGTTAAAACACAGGCTCTGAATCAGCCTTGTGTTAGGTACTCTTACCTGCTGTCTCTCACAAAGGTGACCAGGTTGTATATACTGAATGTGCAGAATTACATGTTTTTTTTTTTTCTTCTAACACGTAAAGGTTGAAGGTGCGCTGTATTTTATAGACTCTGTGTAATTACTAAGTACAACACTGTACAACACTGTCATTACAAAACTGACAGATGTAACAGATTATAGCCACTGCTTACATTATTATAACCACTTTAAATGTTATTTATTGGATTATTAAACCTCTTTGGCACATGTGAGTATTGCATTTTACACTCACTCCTAAGAGAAGACTCATTCAATAACACCATGTACTCAAAAGTGTAAAATCTTTTTACTTGCATTGTCTGTTCCTAACATTGGAGTTTCTATTAATAGGTACTTTTGGCTATAACCTGGTGCCAGTTGTTGCTCATGCTGACAAACAAGATCTTCTGAATCTTCACAAAAGAACACGTCTATTTAAAACGATATCCAGAGAATTAACTGAGCACAGGCTGAATTACTAATGTACTACAGGGTAGCAATAGTTGCAACTGCGGTACATCAGAGAATGTAAATGTGTTTTACTGGAAAATAGTACAGAGATTAATACATCTGAGACTGCTGTACATTTTGGATTAATGAAAAACAACAGATTGTTAGGTTATAGTCAGTATGATAATATTGGAATGCCTAACTATGTAGTTTATTATGCTTACTCTACAATAGGCTAATTGGTGGTAATTCAAAGCAAATTCAGCCACATTACTCAGAGTGAATGTTGCAGTAGACTGACTTTAAGCCCAGACTGAGTAGTGTGTAATACATAACACATTAAAAAAATGAACTTCCCAGACATGTGTGTGGCTCACAGTGCTCTTCTCTCCCCTCAGGTGCGCTGGAGGACCTGGACCGAGCCATCTCTCTGAGCGGTGGCACTGGACGAACTGCTTGCCAGGGGCTGGTGCAAAGAGGCCTTTTACGTAGATTAGCATGCCAGGAGGATGCAGCCAGAGGAGATTTTGAGAAAGCAGCTGCCCTTGGAAGTGAATTTGCTCGACAACAGGCTGTGCTTCTTAATCCGTATGCAGCACTGTGCAACAAAATGCTGTCAGAGGTGATCAACAAACTACGCAACCCACCAGTGTCTGAGATGCAGCAGTAAACAATTTCTTACTTTTACACTTTTCTGTTTGTGTATGTGGTTAATAAAACAACATTTTTATCTTTTGATGTCCTTTTTTATTCCACTGACTGTGCTGCTGTAAAATAAATGAGGCCAACTGCAAGTCAGATTTATTGTACAGTTTAATGTCAGTGACACACATAGATCACAGTCCTCTTCTTTTCCATAACAAAGACAGTCTAAATTAGAAACAAGGTGTCAGTGTTCTCATCACAAAGCATGCACTGCTATATTTATTCAAATGTTACATATAGGACATGTGACATTATGTTCAGCATTCAAATACCAAACTCTATTTGTGGTACTTCAGATTTTGTCCACTAGATGACAGTGTTGTCATGTTGAGAACATTCAACAACAGCAAAACTGAACCAATGCTTTTCACCACAAGAATGAAATCGGAAGGAACAAACCATGTTAGTCAGCTCAGTATGCCAAACAAAGGCAAATGTTGTGATATTAGAGAATATAAGGAACACCCTCAAACACCATTAAACGATTTAGTGTCCTCAGAGGACAGATGAGAGATTTAGGTTTCATCGTCTCTCAATAAACACTGCATGAATAGATCCATGTTGAAGCATTATGTCTAACTGATTTAAGGAGATGTTACAAGAAAAGAGAGGATGGGTAAATCACGTCAAAACCTTCAGACTGTTTATGCCAAAGTAAATTATTCACCTATACAGTATGTGTCTGCAGGGCTTCAGCACACAGTTCCCCTTATGTTTCTGTACAGTAGCAGTTTATGTGGAGGATTTATCCACTTTACAGTTTGGTGGGTGCATACATATCACATCTGAGTGATTCTAAACATGGCATCGCTCGCCCACTGAGCTCTGGGACCATGAGCATTATCTTTTTGCTTCTGCATATCTCTCTCTGACCTCTTCCAGGCAGGCTAAAGCCACCGGCTCTGTGCGCTCCTCTCTCTGGTAAAAGGAGCAGGTTTTCAGGTGATCTGACATAGGAGGAGTGTTGCTGAAGCTCCATCTGTCCACAGAGGAAAACAAAGAGCTGTACTCCCAAACCTGTAAAACAAAGAGACAGAGCTGAAGTAGGTGTAGGAGGCTGCTGTCATGGTATTTATCAGCTTTACTGCAGCTATGGCCATGAGGATAAATCTATGCTGTAGTATCCATGGAATCTAGATGAGAGTATTTTTATCACATCGTGGCATGATGTTATTTCTGCGTCTATCCATTACAAATTTATACAAATTATGCCCTTCATTGGGGAGCAAATACCCAGCTGTCACACACACAGTCTTATCAAAACCAAGTTTCCATGAATGATCACATATCTGACTTGTTATGGCAGCACTGTGTTTACTGGCAGCAAGGCCTCAGGCCATTCCACATCACTGATATCATCGTCACGCTCTTTGTCCCATGATCACTGCAGTACAGAGATAGAGTCAATGTAAAAATACACAATTGTGCATTTATACTATATATAGCAGAGAGGTTATGCTTTTATTTTTGAAGTTTGTTTGTTTGTTTGATATCTGAAAAACAACAGATTTGAAAAAAGAATTGGTGGAAAGTTAACAACAAAAGATAAAACTGATTATTTTACTGTAATCATGTGATAACTGACCCTACATTTAAATGTTGGTTCATAACTGTGGGACTGTGACTGACATCAAGAATTCTTTGTTACTCGACAAATATTTCAACTTGCTTCAACAGTTAATACTTGTTCAATAATACTGCCACTAATTCCATCCAATCGGCACCAAATTTGATACATACATATTTTGTATGAACTGTCAAAATATTTAGATTTGTTTGTTATTCGCTGTATTGTTTTCCTCTGCCTGCCTGGTTGCCAAACTCTTCTAGATGTCATAATTTGATGTAAACTGCCATAACTCTTAAATATATTGTGTAGTTGCAACCAAAATTAGATGACATGTGCAATCTGCTGCCTCAAGAAATCCTGCACATTTGATGGGTGTATAGTCTGCGCTACAGCAACATGATGCTCAATGGTCCTGAGTCTGAACCACTTTTATCCTTACATTGCTCATAACTACATACAGGATTTAGATAATCTTCAAAAAATTAAGGCAGCTGGGGGCATCTGCAAGGCTCAGACCACTAGGCGTCCCTGTGGTGGTCTAAGCCATGAGGTCTAAGGTCTAGCTTAGTGGTCTAATGTAAACACAGAATCCCTGGTTTGAATCCAACTGTTGCATGTGACTGTCACACTCCTGTTTGTCCTGAATGTCTCAGGTGTCAACTATACAGGAAGAAAATCATGGCAGCAACCACAAAGTTAGCATTGGTTGTCTGTTGTGAGACTGTTATTTTATTTGGATCCAGATTCATATTTCTGCCTCCTATAGAGCTTTCCTTTTGTATTTTATACAGTAGAACAAAATCAGCATGCAACACTAAATGATTCAAGTTTAGCTCAGCTGTCTAGTTACTAGAGCACTGCTTTGACACCAGAGACTGCAAAGAAAACAAAATGTCTTTTTCCAAACACTTCCTCATGGTGCCTGACCGAACATGCAGGGGGTTTTTGATAAGGACACAAACTTAGAAAGTGGCTGCTTTAGTGGAAACACCTTAAATGTTGCCAACACAGATCAGTTAGTAACATTGTTAGAGATAACAATGGAGAGTCTGGAGAGTGTTTACAATGCAGCAGCTGTCATGCTGTATGAATGACTGACATTTTCCAATGACAGTTAACAGAATGGTGCCAGATACTTAAGTGTACTAATATAGAAGTTTGGCCAGGTGTTTACTTTTCCTTCACTGTGAAGTTGAGATCAATTAAATGTAGGAGATGAAATGGTAGTGGTGCTCAATCTGTAAAATAAATAAATATAATGCAGTTTTTCTCTTTAGTTATGTTGACAGAAACAACTAGAGTTGTGACAGATGATTCAGCCAGTAAGTCTAAGATAATACATTCAACTTCTAAAACTTCTTAAGGATACTTGCTTTCTTTCGACATTTCCAGGAGCTTCCCCCATGGGAATATGTCTTTTTCTCCCACTTGAAGGACACCATCCCTCTCTCCTGCACCAATGTGGCACACACCTCTCTCATCAGATGGGAGACCTGGGACATCTGAGATAATGTAAAACTGTCAAGGTAACCAGCAACATGCTGAAGGATCTCTAGGGGCAGGCGGCTCAGGGGATCCAGATTATGTGCACCATCTCTCTGAGGGTAGAAAGTTTTCCCGCCTTCAGGGAGGGATGAAGGGACTTCTGGCTGGAGGACAAAGGAGCTGACATCTTGGCAGAATTTTATTGTGGCTTGGTGACCTGCAGGTTGAAACCTTGTCTGGGTGAATGTGCAGCCAAGGTATGCTAAAGGACAGCGTTGTTCGAACCAACCACTTAGAGAGGCCTGTATGTCAGAGTGCACATTCCTGAAATGAGAGCAGTATTCATCGCGACGAAAGAAGTGGCCGCACATGTAGCTGAAGGCTGAACTTGTTTTGTTATGTCTTCTGGTGACAGATTCTGCTTCGATGTGCACATAAAGACCACGAGGTTTGTCTGCGATGACATCAGCAAGCGAAGCATCTGTTTCGAACGGAGCAGAGGCAAAGTTGTATGTTTGTGTTCCTATATCGACATAAAGACCATCTATCGCCACACTCTCTGAGATTAAATGTCCTCTCAGTTCCTTTTCCAGGGAGCACAGGAGTGTGGCGCTAATCTCATCACACTTCGGAAGATCCTCAACCGACACACCCAAATCTGCAGTGTCAACACTCTGGTGTGTTTTCTTGGCGGCTTGTGCGGGGTCCTTCAGGTGATGGCGCTTAGCTCGATAGCTGGTAGGAACGTTGAATGTGCGGACTGTTTTAACCTCGATGGGCTCTAGATTCCCATAAACAAAATCCTTTTCTCTCGGGGTACAAGCAGCAAGTTGGCCAAAGTTAATCAACATTGCCCCATTGTGCACCAGATACATGTTATATTCAGCAATGTTGACTTCCTTGCCTAACCTCTCTAGGACCCCGTCTTGCCATGGCGCAAGGCCAGTTGGACCCTCCATGCCTGGAGCAGCAGCAGCAGCAGCAGCAGCAACGGCATTGTCTTGGCTCAGGTGTGAGTCTCTTGTGTCTCCCTGACAGTTTGATGATTGTTGATCTCCCCTTTCCTTTCCTTTTACCTCCTTCTCATTCAGGTTTTTGACAGTTTGCTTGCATCCGTCCATCTCCTTCCTGAATATTTTCTCCCAAGAGCTGTATTTCTGAATACCATCTACGTTCCTGCTCTTTCCCAAAGCATCCCTCTCCTCTTGACTCGGTTCTTTTTCCTCCATTTTTGTGCAGCCATTTTCTGTAAATTCACCACAAACCAAAGAACTGGTTGTTTCCTCTGCAGGACTGTTGACCCCAGCAGAAATATCCTGAATGGCAGGTTCCTGCACCATCAACTCAGGAAAAATGCTCTTCATTTTGATGGATTGAAACAGCAGCTCTTGGTCCCTGAGAGCCATAGCAACATCAAGGTTTACCTCAGTTTGAGTGTTTGCTGAAACATTTTTGTAGAAGGTCAGATCAGTTTCTGAAACAGGCCAACGGTTCCACTCCTGAGAGCAGCAGACCACGCTGGCAGGACAGACCTCCAGGTGTTTGGCCAGCCTGTGGCGCAGCATGGTGAGAGGACAGCCATAGACGACATTGAGGCAGGGGACCGTCTCATTGGGACAGAGAAGCTGGTGCTCCTCTTCCTTGCACATATGGAGGATTGCACCACAGTTTTTATGACACTTAATGACCATGCATGAGACAGAAATCTGCACCGGGACTTGACAGTGGACATTGTAACACTTGTCACAATGCTCATGATGGCCCACAGGCATCTTTCTGATTTTCACCTTTAAAGAGAAATAACACAACACAGACGGTAGGCAGCATTTAGGTCAATACTCTGGCGAATTAAAAGCTATGACAACAGTTTCAAGTAATGTGAGCATCATAGTTTATTGTGAATTTAAAATGCTGACATAAAATTAAAAATTAATTAATTTACCATTGTAGCTTATGAAAACACTGATCATCCGAGAAGCCAGAAGCCAAGCCAGACACACTGTTAGAAAACACAGTAACATGTTTTATTTTTATACTGCACACATAAGCTAGTTCTAACAAAGATATTGTTAATGTACATGTCAGACTAATTTTGAATAAAAATAATGAAGACTAAAAAATTCATAAAAGGAGTTAATTTAATTTTAAATATTACATTTTATAATATAAAATAAATCATTAGTATACACAGAGGAATTACATTTTCAGCTCAACAAAGACTAAAGTCTAAAAACAGAAATTTACGCTTTAGTAAATAGTGAAAGTGAACAACTGCAGGAATAACAGTAACATTTCTCACCCTTTGTCCCTCTGAGCCTGTCACCTTGTGTTTGCTGGCACCTCTGAATAACCTCTGCACTGTGTCTGGACATTATAAATGGACACAACAGAGGGGCAGACAGGCCAGTGGGACGGGGCACCACTGTCGCACAGCCATTAAGAGGCAAGGTCAAGTTACAGCCCCCGCCACTGCTTCACTGTGAGAGGGTGGTGATAATAGCAGGTAATCCAAGTTCTCAACAGTTTAACTACCGAACAAAAACAACATCTAATCCATGCAATACATTGTCTGTACATATAGTACCCAGTCATCTCTCTATATTCAATGATCAGTTTACATTCTATTAATTCTATTAAAATATCTTATATCTAGTAATGTGTTTTTTACAGGTGAAAAATAAAACAAAATTAAATGATTATTTATACGCGATTCTTCCTTTAAACACAATGTACACAGTATAGTGTCATGCTATTGGCTTATATGTCCTGATCCGTGTCCTCCACTAGATGTCAGTCACACGCTTTCAAAAACTCAAGCAACATTTCCCCAGCAGCTGTCTCTGCTGTCAGATAAAATTCACAACATGGATTAGTTAAATTCTTACATTGTGAGATCAAAAAGGTATTTTTCATGATGTTTTAACACAGGTTCATTTAAATTCACCTCAAGCCTGTGCAGCTGATTATGTCCCAGTTTGAACCGAAAATGGAGGCAGTTTTAAAACCCATGTGTAATGTTTTAAGGGAATTAGCTGGAGGGAAACTTATCTTCATCAAGTGATGTTTTGATTCAACACTGAAATTCATTCTAGACACCTTCTATCATTTATGGAATAGACCCAAATAGCTGCCTCTTTGAATTAAATCACAATTTAGCCATGTCATAACACAGACCTCTGCTGCTGCAGTAGTTTGATGGTACACATACAGTAGAATATTATGAGTGTTATGATTTCAAACTATATATAAAAAGGTGCACACAAGGTGTAATTCTGTGATGTTTGTCATTCATGCTGTGTCTTTCACTCACTTGCTACTGTGTTATGGAAGATAATGGGGCATTGATCCAGTCTAACTAGCTTTAACTAATTACACTCATTTACATTAAAGCTGGCTGAACTATCATCCCATTCACTCCTCCACCTCACCCTGCAAACACCTCCTGACACCCATTTTCCAAGCCATGTAAAATGTGCTGGATCCACAATCTGCATCTGGGAGCCGTCATGCAATTTTTATTTATTTTTTTCACCTGGCACAGATTACAATGAACAGCTTATCAGAGGCAGCTGCTTCACTCTCCATAGGGTCTGCAATCAGCATACATTTCATCAAGAGAGAGACACACAGAGAGAGAGAGACTTAAGTGTGGGAAAAAAAATACTTGCTATTTCGGTATCTTGTTGCTATACAACAGCAGCACAGCTGAGAGTTTGTGCAGTTTAGATTAGTCAAATACAGTTGTAATAATGTGTCAAAGCAGGTGTTGCAACAATGGAGTTCTGTATAATTGCGGCTAAATTTACAATACCAAATTCAAAGTTGAAACTGTTTCCGTGTGTCGTTCTCGAGCTTTAGCGAAGATGGCGGAGCGTTTACCATAGCCAGCTGTTGGCATTGTGCGGTGATTCCCGCCATTGTTGTAGATTAGTGACACAAATGCGCCAGTTTTAAAGGAATAGTTTGACAGTTTTGGACAATATGCTAGTTTTCTTTCTGAAGCTTCGACACTGCTCTCATATCTGAAGGCTATTAGCTAACAGCTAGTTAGCCTAATTTAGCATACAGACTGGAGACGGGGAGGAAAGATAGCTTAGCTCTGTCCTGTAACAAAATCCACCACTCCAAAGCTAAATGATTAACACAATGTGGAGAGTAACAATAACTCGTACATTTACAGGGCTTATGTCTCAATATTTTTCGGTCGGGACCGGCTGCCCGACAACCAGCGGAGACCCCAGGAAGTTACTGCTCCCTGTAAATTAAAACCCCCCTGTGGAAACACAAATTGACACTTTTTACCCTTTGGTTTCTGTTCATATTGAACGAGTTAAAACATATCAGTGACCTTTAGATGTGCTGGTAGGTCTTTTTTTCCCCACCTGTTTTGAGTCTTATGTTAAGTTAAAGTAGCTGGTTTCTGGTGGTAGCTTCATTTATTATAATCTATGTATAACAGGAGAATGAACAAACGACAGATAGTTTGCTTCTTAATGAATTTGAATTGATGATTAATTCATATAAATTAATGATAATTACGTCCAACAACTTATAAACTTTTATTTCATCAATAAAAATCTGACATTTTCTTTAACATTCAAAGACATTCCTCCATTGAAAAAAATATAATTTTCAAGTTTTGCTCACATATTGCAAAGTAAAAAGATGTTTAACAGAGCCTAGAAGTCCCATGTAATAAAATTATTGTGGATGCTCAGTTTGAGTTCTTATGCAACCTGGCAGCTCAAAAAGAGAATAATTACAGCTTGTCCATTTTATGTAGCACGAATTTGAGTAATTCTGGGGCTATGGGTTAATGATTCATGCAAGCACCATGTCATTTAACTCTAATTTAATGTTCTGAAATGTGACTGGACAGCTTTAGATGGCAGAGAAAAAATTCAGACTTGATTAATATTCAAAGCATTCAAAAGCTGTCAGCAGACAGCAGGACTAATGACGGCATCACTGGTTTCAAGTTTCATATTGAAGGTTTGCCTGCTTCTATCAACGTACATACATACAGTGCAACCTTATATGGTCGGCAACGCTTCCAATAAATCTCATCCAATTCTCTGAGATTTTCCCCTTTATTACCATTCCTCTTAAAGATTGCCCCTATTTTGGGATTTCCATCTAGTTTATTATACCTGGCAAAACATATTAATAAGGCCAAACCATTGGGACCATATATAGAAAAATGTGCTACTGCTGAATTTCCAAAGACCCGGGAAACTGTGTTCTGTGTTTATAACAGAGCTCGGCCCAACAGAGGCCTATAAATAAGCTGCAGACCGCTATGGAAATGTTTAATGAAAATGAAAATGTACCAACTCAAAGCTGAGCTCATATGCTGTATGAATTAGAACTTTTAGGCGGAGAAACCAAAGACTGCATCAGAGCTGCATGTGTTGACGTGTATATGAATTCAATTAAAACATGACATGACTTGGGGCACTCAAGTCTTTTAATGTTTATGACAATGTGCAAAAAGAGATAAGACTTGATGATCACTCATTATTTATGTTGTGTGTTGTTAACATGAGTGTACCACTCTATATGCATATTATACTATATTATAAGACACATTAGAGCACTAATTAGATCAATTAGTGGATTGACAGAAAATTAAAAAGCAGTTTACCTTGAAAAAGTCTTTTTTTAAAGCTAAAATGTACCAGTTCCAACTTCTCCAATGAGAGAATTTGTTTGTTCTATATCACTATCAATATTATTATTATTTTTTATTAATTAATGGACTTGGTGAGTCCATTAATTAATAAAAAACAAAAAAAACAAAAACAAATGTGAACGTTTTCACATGAACTGTCTGGAGAATTAAGGTGTCACATGTGATTCATTTTCTGTAAGGGCTTGTTTCCTTCTCAGAACCTGGCAAGTAATGTGCCAATGCTTTTTTTTTTTTTTTTTACTGAATTAAAAAAGGTCTATTCAACTCATTAAAACTATAAACCATCTCCATCATCTTAAGGCACTAAAGTCTCTTTAACCTGACACTGCAAATTACCTCACAGCTGTAGGATACGTTTAATAGTATATGCCTTTGGGTGAGAATTCAGGATGACATATCGAAGCATATGGTCAGCCTAAAATAGGCGAGAAAGTGTAGATACCCAACTTCACACCTAGTTTTCATTTTCTCATTATACAGCCACCCCCTACTCCCTTCCCATTTAATTAAGTGGGTGTCATACACGTTACTTTAAATCCCTCTGCAGTTCAACTCTCCAGCCTCTTGTCGGACCCGAGTGAGTGAAAACGAGACGGTTTGCTAACCCTGACCAATGAACATGCAAATGTTTATGGGCATATCAATTTAGCTTCCAGCCTTTCAGCACCCAATATTCTGCTTTTAATTACAAAGGCTAATTAAAAGTACCTTGTAATGAAGTCTGTGTAGGTTCCCCCTAGGGCAGCGCACTTTGTGTCATTTTGCATCATTAATGGAGAATACGCTGAAGAATGACAAAATCTCAAAAATTGTAAATGAGACATTTCACTCCACTTGTTTTCCTAATGTCAGGGGCTAATAACTACTAAGAGAAGGAGGACAATGTGTGGGGGAAGTTTTCAGCACCGAGTCATTTCATGCTCAATATACAGCCATAATAAATGATAGATCATATAAAATTCATGAAAGTAGTAAAAAAAAAGCTTGTTGTAGACAAGTCAAATAATAAAGTGCACTGAGGCCATTTATCAGCTCTGTCTTGTCCCCGCAGGAGGAACTTTTATAAGTATAATGTGCACATTCAAAGTTGTCCTTCACATGCACATGTACAGTCACATGGTATGTGTAAATCTACAAGTGTGACAACAAACATGAAAAATATAAACTGTGAATCTGGTTGTAAGTGAGTATCCATGTGCATGTTTTTGTACGTGTGTGTTACACTTGTAGTCTGCAAGCTTGGCCTCCATCTGGGGAGCATAAAGCTGTACTTTCACTCAGACAGAAATAATATTTTCTACACACTTTTGTTATTGTACACATGCACTTTATGTCCTATACCATATTGCTCGACAATGGAACAGTTTGTACTTGTATGGCTGCTGGCTGAAAACAGCAAGTGGAAAAGATACCTACCAGGTATGCTTATAACCTGCAGTGAATGACATTATATTTAAGGCCATAGACTTACGGTAACACAGAGATACAGCTATGTCAGTGTTATGATATGCAATTGTTATCATTGAGTTCAGTAACTCTAAACATGCATATAAAGTGGTTATGGATATCGTGTGGTCATTGTGGTCCTGTCATTGTCATTTAAAGTCACGTTTCCGTCCACCTGACAAATACAAGTCTGATATCTGGATCTGACAAAAATCTGTTTTGTTTTTTTGCTGCTAGTTTGCTACACACTATCTTTGCCAAGGTTTGTCATGGAGTGCCTACAGGGGGTCGGTAAGAATGATGATCTACAATGTAAATGTGCTGTAATACCAAAACCATGAGTTAGAAGAGGCTATAAAGAAGCTGCAGAATTGAGGAACAACATGTATTCTCTTGGCCAGGTTACGGCAAGAATCTACGACTGAGGTGCTGAAACTACTGGCTATCAAACTCAATGAAGAAAACACTCAAGTCTGTCCAAAAATCTTCTTTATTCTGTAAGCTTTCAGTCAGAGACATTCTTCAAGGCTAAAAAACTGCAGTACATGAGGTTAAAAGAACATAACTTGATTAGCCTTAATGCATAACACTTATTTCAATAAGTTGAGCTTATGTGTCAGTTGAACTTGAGTGGCTGAACATCAAGATTTTTGCAAGAGTTTTTTCCTTATTGAGACTTATTATTTGTTATTTTCACTAGTCAGCATTCACATTTTAATTATTCAACCAAAACCAGGATGTTTGGTAAACTTTAACCAAACAGCGATCAAAATGAATGGCTTTGTTGGATAGCTCTGTCGAATCTCACATATTCCGTGAAATTAAAATGCCTCTGTGACATTGAAAGTGGTGTTTATTCAAATAATCCTTTTCTGTTGCAGCTTGAAAATAACCTTGCATGACATAAATCTTACAGAGGAAGAGAGGTACAAAAATATGCTCATGGTGAGCTCAGTCAAAGACCTCCTGAACTTCGGGGCTGTATGTAAAAAGTATCTTTACACAAATCATTTTTCACTTATTTTCTCTCAGTTTGTCTGCAATGCATAATTTTATCTGGGCCCCACAAACCCCCCAAAAAAAAACAGAAGAATGTCATGCAACAGACATTGATAAAGATAATTTCTTCTCATGTGGTGCAGCTAAAATAGTCTCTGTGTGTTTCTGCTGTTGTGGGGCTGAGTGATAAGGAGCAGACACTGATAAGAGACCTCAGCGGAACCACAGGATGTCACTCCCACCGCTAACCCTGTTTCCCAACAAGTTAAGGAATGCACCTTAGAGGTGTGTGTGTGTGTGTGTGTGTTCACATATACATTGTGATTGTTGATGTTATCATACTGAAAGCGCAAATGATACGCACGTTGAATTTGCAGGATATTTGTTGCCATCCCTGTCGTTATGCATATGCATCATAAGGTTTTTGTGTTTTTTTTGTCTCTCCATGGCACAACAAAATAAAATTGTGCTGTTATAAAAAAAATTATAACAGAACAAACTTTGGCTTAGATGTTACCATAAAGTAAGCACATCTCTGTGAAAGAGAACATTATGAGTTTCACAAAGGTAGTATTCAGGGGTATCTTAGAGGGCCTGAGAGCAACTTAAAAATACACGAGCAGATTTTACAACACTGCAACAACAGCGAGGAATTTAGAAAAACAAAAAACAGCCAAATACATACACAATACAAATACAGAAATGCTGGACAACAATGGAAACTGTTTCCAGGGGACACAATTTTAGCTAATGTTCCAATACCACTTACAGGTAGCTGCCTTCAATAAGTTCATGACTGACAGACAATGGCAACAACAAGTGTGTCGCAGCCGAGTGCATCACTTTTTAGTGTCCCCTGGAAAAACTTTCTGTTGTTATCTGTGCTCCTTGCAGTGTTTCTGTATTTGGTTGTGTTTTCTGTATTTGTAGCATTTTTTCTAAATGCTGGACATGTGTTGTCAAAATTGTGAAGATTTTTTAAATTTGTGTTCTATTTTAAAGATATTCATATTTCATTTTTACACAGCTGTGCTGCCTTTATAACCCGAACACAAAGAACTAATGCAAGTAGAAGTAAAGAACGGACAGATGGATAGATTGAAAAGGACTTTCTTAAACACCTGTAATGGCTGACTAATGGTATTGATTCAATCTAATTACAAATACAGGACTAATAGCACCACTGGAGCTCTACTAAATTAGAAAAGGTGATGGACAGCAACAGCTTGGAGTATTAGTCGCAAAACAAGCTCTTTATCTCCATCTGTATTCACATGTACAATCCCTGCATTAGTTACTCAGCATCTCGATTCAAAAGAAATTCTGATGAGTTCTGTGCTTTTTTAATCAATGAAATCATGACCTATAAAATACAGGCTGGCTATGTATCATGGGGAGTCCAGCAAATTCTGTACAGGAACTGAAAAGATATTTGGCATACAGACAATCACCGCTCTTCAACTCAAAAAGTCCACACTCAGGATATTCTCGACTGAGCCAACATGGATCAGGAATGTATGAAATTCCCTGCTGTGTTGTTCTCCAATTACTGCCACCGATGTTTACCCCTGAATTGGCCCAGACTCTCACAGCATGCCCTCTTGGTCTCGGTCTCAAACAACTGCTGCCTGCAGCTCCTCTCCAAACGGGGGCGTGACTCAGCTACACAACTCCAAGGGAACTGCCACTCTCATGCTCCATTAGCCTCTGCGTCCCCAGTGGATGAAGAAAAATGTATGCACTACTGGGATACTGCTGCCACAGACATAGCAACCGTTTGTCCTTTTTGCTGCGTCCTCTGTGCTTTGGATGACCTCATGACTGGAAGCGCGCTCGTGGTTAAATCAGTGGAGGGGAAAGTAAGTTTATAATCACAGCATGTGAAGATCAGGAGGTTGACGGTGATTGTTTTACCCTGAAATTGTGCTGAAAGATGAAGTGTGGGTGATTTCATGCAAACATAAGTGGCTAAAAAGGTGCACCAGTTCTACAGCATATCAAGCTGATTTTTACAGCAAAGCAGCGCAGTGACTTTCAGACAAAGTTTTCGAGGATTTACTTCAGGAGGCGGCATGATAGCTTTAGGAATCAGTGACTATGTAGATGCAAAAGTGGCCGCGTAAAACGGGTGGATTTGCCACAGCTAAATCCAGAGGGAAATCATGGAGTTGTATCTGTCAGACAGCCAACCCTGTAGCTCTAAATGGGATGAATCACAGAGCAAACGCTCAGGTCACTGCTGCAGTATTGATTACCAATGGAAGATGTCTGATTCTCTTTCTCAAGTCTCACTCTTTCACCCCACCGCACACACTCAGACACACACAGCCACACAACTAAATTATACTTTGCTCTTAGTTTGAACTCATTTGCGTGTTGGAAATGTTTATGCACAGGCTGTAAAACGTATCCAGTCAACAGAACGTACTGTACATGGCGATTGCTTCAAAACCCATTTCCAGTTTACAGTGGAAGTGTTTTGCAATAGGCGTTTGTTGAACATATAGTATCATTCATTGGGCAAACATTAAATTTGAAAGCTTGGTGGGGTGTTTATTGAAGTCCTGACCCCGTCCTTCGCTCATTAAATTGATTCATGGATTCAATAAGTGGGGCACAGGCGGCAGGTGTGCATGTTGGTGTGTGCACGAGGCACACAGGCATCCATCACCCTGATCAGGTATCTTCAGCTGCTCCTCCATGCAGCACTCTCACAAGACCCCTGCAGATGTTGCTGGCTTACAGCCCAGCCTCACCCAAGGCTAGACTGTATGCAGACGTATCTACATACACGCACACACTGACAGAGGCTTACGGATGTACACAAAGATGCAAAAACACGCACAAAAAAAACAGGCATAAACATCCTCATACACCCAAAGATTCAGTTTCATTATACTAACTGTGTGTCATTCAGGCTAAATGCCAAATGAGGTTAAACTGTCTTCTGGAAAGAGATCTTTCATGTTCCAGTGAACATTAAGAGCCTGATCCAAAGCCTCACAACTAAAAATAGAAACTGCGATTGAGGACATTTTCAGCCTTCAGTTTACTGATGCCAGTGAGTTTTTGATGTTTGGCAAAGCCATAAAAGGTTAGCTCACATCTTGTATACAATATGTGTGAACAACAAACAGCCTGAAGTTAATTACCATCTGATGGAATCGCTACATCCAGGGCCAGCTGTCTGCATTTGCAAAAATGATACTTTTCAGTATCATATAATATAAGTTTTTCTTATTTTTAATGTTACTACAAAATATGATACTAGAAAAACAAGTGATGTGAAAATAACATGACTTTCAAAGGAAAGTATTGATAATATTAATTGATAATAATAATAATATCGATGTCCTGCCTATTTGCAGAACCACACTGAGAGAAAAAGGCGGCATCACAACATGAACTAAACACTGTGATTGTAATCTTAAATATATTTATATAATATAATGCGTGGTCCAGTGTTCATTAGTGAGGACATGTCCTGAAAACATTCACCGGTGAGGAAGTAAATGACCTGCGGCAATTTTACCTGAGTCTCTAACATTTCCCTGTAGCCTACTGACTGACTAATGAAACATTCTATGAAAACTTGTTTTTAGCTCATTAGCTTTTGAAAATTAAAACTGTTTGCTTGTGGTTTCTGTTTACCTGAGGTTTTGACTGATACCTAAGAAAATAAATCAAATCCCAAAGTTGATGCAAGATTTATCTTATCCAGTGGTAACATTAGTGCAGCCTTATGAGCATCCAAGTCATCCAAGTTGTTTTCCAGCCGCCACAGAAAAGGATTATTTGAATAGACACTATTTTCAGTCCCTCTAAGACATTTGAATGTCACAGAATCTGTGAGATCTGAAAGTGGTAACTCAGTCCCCCAAAACAAAGCCAGTATTATCTCACCAGCACCATCACTCCATTCAGACAGACTGAGAGGAAAAAATGGCTCTAATAAATACAGACTGAAAAAAGATATAAGATAGCTTGGAGATGCAACTATGTCAACTTCATTAAAAAGAGAAAAGGAGAAGATGTGAAGAAAGTCTGAAAGATAGCTGCCAATTGCCATGATTGTCAAGCAACATTTTAGCACCTCATGCACTTTAGTGTTTTTTTATTATATTAAAGGTGGATAGAAAGTCCTGCTAAACAGTAGTTCCAAGACAAGCTACCTTCTCTCCTCATTCTCCTCTTAAAAACTGTCCAGAACACAAGCCAAAGCCACTGATCACAATGGCAGCTTTTTATTACCAAGCAGCTAATTCAATGCACCATTGCAAATCTCCCTGATGGCTGCAGATTATCTTCAGTTGCGCTGTGTTTGCTTTTTCTTTTATTCGACATGCTAGCCAGGTAGCCACCAAGCTTTACTTGCTGTAGATTTGTGGTGTTTACAGTTCAGCATGTGCTGATGGCTTGTGGGATTGTCCCAAGGACAGCTATTGTGTTACCTAAGCCTGAGACCTCAAATATAAGGAATAAAAGATTCTCTAGATTCTTTCATCTCTGGTGTCCCAAATACAAAGACACATTGAGTCAGTTAAAGGTCTCAAAAGGAACGTTTATTTATAGCAGCAGGAACAATCACATCAAAGGAGAAAAGAGGACGTCAGAGGAAAATCTGTCTCCTTAACCTCTAAAGGATGATGGAAATCCAGGTTTGTGAGTCTCATCTTCTGTATGTTGGAGCACTGCAGGTCACAGTCAGTTCTTTGCTACAGGCTCGCCACGGTGATTAGGTAGGGCTGCAGACAGGAAAATCCACTGGTGTCCTCATCAGCCCCCCAAACACCTTCTGGAACCGAAGCTTTAGGCATGAAACCACAATTAAAGGGAAGTGCACTTTCTCCGGCGTCCTTTGAGCATTACATCTCTCTCCCTCTCTCTCTCTCTGCTCATCCATGCTGGTGCTCCATGGCCAAATGCTGGCACAGAGTTCTGCTAAGAGCTGTGTGCACTCACTATAACTGGCTCTTTTTACTCCTAGTTAGAGGTAAGGAGCCATGTCATGCTTCTCACTGTCCCCACATGCACCTTCAGCCTCTGCACATATGGACAACAAGCAAAGAGTTTTAACTATTAATGTTAGACAGCATTCAAATTTTCAGTTGGAAAAGTATGACTCTAAAACATTTCTTAAGAGTAGAGAGTGAAGAGTGTATACTATGTAAATGTAATTGAAAAACATTAATCATTTCAGCTTTAAAAATATTTTTTCCAGCAAAGTATGGATGTCAATATTGTGAAGGCTACTGTAGTGTATATTTGTTATTTAACTGTGTTTTAACTTTAATTTGCTGTGCATTCAGGTTGAAAATATCTAAAAATGTCAAGAGGGATAATACAATCGCTTGATTGAAGTGTGGAATTGTCTGACCCACACAAAGGAAAAGGAAAGCAGGGGAATTTACTCTCTGGAGAAAATCCAGAATATCTGATGGTTGAAACAATGGCACAGAAAATGAAAAATAAACTAACTTCTTGGGAATACATATTTTTCTGACATGTTCTAATTTAAATTCGGTAGATAGTGTTCTGAACTCCTGATTGACATCAGCACATGGCAATTATGGAGCCGATTCTCAATTTAGAACATGCATGAGATTTATGAGTGCAATTTTATTTTTTCTTTGAGTCCCTGGGAGATTCTGTGATGGAACAGCGTGAGTCTAAATGGAAAGAGAGGAAACTATAACACTCCAGCCTGATCGTATCCAACTCAAGGTACACGACTAACTTCCCTAAAAAAAACAAATGCTCATATTCTGTATTGTCCAGTAACATTATAAAATTCCAGACTCAGGAGCATCACGAGAAAGCAGCAAAAAAATTAAGTAGCAGGTTGGTGAATTACAGAACTGGCAACTGTGATTTGACTTCCAGGTAGGCTTGTAGCTAACAGCAGCTCATATCTGTTTATGCAGGGCTGCTGCGGTTACCCTGCCCCAAAGGAGGTGATGGCATTACTCCACTGACATGCTTGTAGTATTTGAGACACATTCTATCTCAGCTAATATATGAACAACACTCCCATCTTAGAGACATCCCATAACAGAAGGTAAAAGAGAAATGCATACAAACTCTACACGCTTACACCATTTGCCCAGTATCAGGTTTCCAGCTCCCACCACTGAGGCACTGCGGCCAAAATCTGACAGGCCTGTACCTGCTGAATTCTCTGGGGTGGGTGGAAAAAATGACAGCCCTCATTGTGGGAAGCTCTATTGTTAGGAATGTGGTAACCTCCCTGGAAATCACATACTTGAGCATGAAAGTTTTAAATCTAAATGAAAGCATCTGTCTAAAAATGCAATTTTCGAAAATGCGTTCAGAGCCTGAGAGATGCATTCTGACACATCCTGTACATTAGATTTATTACTGAGTATCACTTTATTGGGGCGGTGTAATGCTGTTTGCTGCATTGAATAGTTAGTTTAAATTCTGCTCATCTAATAAGAGACTGACTTGGAGCACTTTGGGCAGCAGGTGAAGGCATTTAACTGGCAAGTAGGACAAAAAGAACTGACATTAGCCTGACCCCATGTGCACCCCTAACCGTAATACCTGGCGCTGAATGCTGAAACATTGTTTCAGACCAACAGAACTTTTTTTAAGCTGCAGTGCATGCCAAGACACAATACTTGATGGTGAATTACAGGGAAACGGCTGTTAAATATGGTACTTAAATTGAACTGTATTTCTGAGAAACAGGCTCGGTCCCAAACAAAATCATAATTGTAATAAAAATCCTGAATGCTTTTTTGACAGGATAGTCACAGGCAACAAGCAATAAGTAATTCATGAGAAACAGCACAGAGGTAATGTTGACAGCTTGAGCCTATCTTTTCCCCTTTTTTCCGTCTCCTTCTCCTTCTTCTTTATGTGGAGCAATTGCAAAAATATATTTTCATACTTTGATGTTTTGGGTTGTTTCCTATGCAAAACAATCCCGTTTGATTGTAGAGCAGCCAACACATGTTCACACTGATGAATCTGCTAAGTTTTCTCTTATAAAAATCACTAACCGTTTGTGATTCACAAACCTTTTTCATCCATACATCACATTCTTAACACTATGTTTTATTCAGCAGAATTCTTGAAGACTCATTGATGAGAATGTACATTTTGCTTTCTTAAGTTTATCAATATTCATGTACCACTGCATACTCCGTTACTCACATTAATTATCTCACAGCTAGATCTGTCATGTAAGGGCGTTGTATTGGCTTGATAAAATGAAAGAACTAATTGTGACAAATATTAATTGGGTGAACAAATTAGATACAAATTTATTTTGAAATGAGAGTGATGAATATGGAATCTACGACGAGATGTTTCAAAGGTTGATGATATAATATGAACATAACTTTATAAAAAAAAGTTTGGGGAATGAAAACTTATATCCAAAGTAGAAATTATTCATAAATTCATATCTTAAAAATTGAAAACGCAAAACTCGGCTGAATTCATGTGCATACATATATGATCAAAGATGGCCAAATTTAGAAATTAAAATTTGATTTATTTTGCTGAGAGGCAGCTGAGAAACTGGAAATCAAACACAGATACGCAGTTAGACTGTTTAAGTGTCTAAATTTGGAATTATTGCATGATTAAAAAATGAGCTTTTTCGATTTTCTCTACTAAAGAATGACTGAAATCTCTACAATCATGTTAGTTTGGAGCATTCGAGCTGGAAACCCTCGAGTTAGAAGGTTTGAAATCAGAGGAGCTGCTAACTAGATTAGGGTCCAATATTGTGACTGTCTGCCTGTAAGGAATGTGTCTGTTATTTTACTCCTTAAATGTCATTTTCACAAAATTGCTGTTATTTGCAAAAGATCATTACTGTTATCTTTGGCTATTATTTGGTATTTTATAACAAAATCATGAAAACTGAACAGGACCTTTTTGAAACCAGTGTGTACAAAGGTTGCCCTCTGACTTAAATGCCTCATTCCTCATCCCAGTAACTGTAACATAAATGTCTGGGTGACCATTATGGTTATTGATGGCTTTGATGGGGGTCATTATACATGCTGTGGGCAGCATATGCTCTTCCAGTGCTCTTGAAAGTCCTGCGGGGTTTTAAGAACTCCTGGAAGGACGCATGTCTAGACCTCAGTGTTTACACCAAACCAATTACGTGCCTCTGTTTTCACGGCAATCGCGAGCATGTGCAATCATATGTGTGTTTTCAGTCGATAAATCTAAGTGGTGCTTTGCTCATTATGATGGTGTGAAATTTGCTCTGAACTGTGCAAGAAAAGGCTATGAAATATCAATAAAATTACCAAGTGAAAGTGAATCAAAAAATGTTTATCACAGACATGAATGAAGCATGTGCCTTTGTGTGCATTAGCAGTTGGTTTCAGTGCTTCACTGTAACACTCACATGAGCAAACATCTCACTGTCACTGTTAAAGGTTTCTTATTGACTCCACTATAAATTTCTACTGAATGTCACTCCTCTATATTGTGTAGTATGCTCCCCAGATGCAGCAGCAGTAATAAAAACCCAAAAGCACTTATAAGGTTGACATTTGTGAAATGTCTCAACTAACGGATTACTCGCCATAAAATGTCTTACAGACATTTGTGGTCCTCACAAGATGAATCCTACTGATTTGGATGATCACATAACTATCAGGTCAAACCCATACTTTGGATTATGACTATGTATATGTGCAAAACTAATGGCATTCCCATCATCTGTATCTAATTCCTGTTCAACGACAACTTTCTTCTAAGTTGTTGTTGAACTGTTCATTGAAACTTACTAAACTGTTATACTTATATACGTAATTCACTGCCTCTAGATGTCTCACTAGATCAAAACATTAGTGGCTATAGCCCACCAGACACCGTTGTAAAAACCAGCAATTGACAGATAATCATAAAAGACACTTTAAACTGGTTTGATCAAAATAAATCCTTAATTTAGTTAGATGTGAAAATATTTGTGAAACGGGCTGCAATGGCGGCAACATAGCTAATCCTTGGGGACAAAGGCTCCCATCAAAGCACGTCGGCTAAGATTGCTGTTTTTGCCACAGACAAGCTCATATTGTTATTCAGAACATTATCATTATGGAAAGGATCCCTACAGAGATAGACCTTTGTTAAAGAGCAAGATCCATAGTTTAAACAGAAACAGAGCTGTTATTTCACAATTGCTCACCACCAGCCTCCACTGACTGAAGACTCATTTATCATTTTATCTCTTAGATCACTGTAACATTATAGCTTCATTCAAATATAATAAAACTCACCAAAACTATCTTTGTTAGTCTGCCCACTGTTCCAATAGTCACCAACTCATCTCCTCAAAACAGCTGCACCCGGACAGACTCACATTCACAAACACCCACAAATTCATGTACTCAATCTCATCTGTATAACCATGTTAAATTCTGATTTTAGAATGAATTCCAAATATTCACCATAAATTGATTACATTAAAGCACACCTTGTCCCTTGATCCCATGGTTTAACCTCCACCAAATGTCATTTTAAGAAAACAAATATTTGACATCACAATCAGGAAAACAAAGGTTACCGAAAATTCCTTGGGACAGGTAATGTTATCATCACTAGACATAAAAACAGAACATAAAATGCCCTCTGCACATTTTGTTGAAATGCGGAAGTGACAATATGTCATGAAGCCTGTCAGTCATTACTGGATAATATGTCTGTGTCTACTTTCACGGTCGTTGATTTTCAAACACTTGCTCCATTGGGGGAAAAAAGACATTGCAATTTCAAGCTACATTTATCGCGAGTGACTTAAAAAAGCTGTGGTGTTGTCATGAGTGATCGCTGTTTCAGCAGGGATTTGCTGATGTGCCACAAGCATCTGTTTCACTCTTCTTTCTGAGCAATATCTCCACTTTTGATTGAGATGTCAGAGGTAAGCAATCCACTGCAGACTAATGGATAAAGCTGGAGTGAAGATCTGGAGGGGTATTTCAATCTGAAGTCCAATAGGGAAAAGGAAAAAGGCAAGCGCGGTCCAAAAGTTTTGGAGTAATGTGCTTTCCCATTACAGTGCGAGCCACATGCAGCTGTTGTTTTAGTATACATTTATTCATAGGCCTCCTCACAAAAACATAGGCTTTATGAAAAAAACATTTTGTGGGGATTTAATTCACTTTTCACCTTAAACATTAGAACAGCAACTTTACTTGCTTTGTTTTCCTTTCAATTTCAATTGTAACATACAATGCTGAGCCTTCTCACAAGTACAAAAAAAGTTTAAACGGAATATCAATTATTTTTAATTTACCAAAAATGCACAACAATACAATGCATGTGTATCATGTTAGCATTGTTACAGCTTTAGCATCTCAGACAGTAACATTTGAGATTCATTTATTCATCCATAAACTCATGTAAATAACAGCACCCACATCCCGGTCCTCTAAGGACGCAATCTCACATACATGAAATCAACATTGGCGAACGTTTGCCTCCCGTTCTCTTCCACTGTACTGAAAAGGGGCGAAAAAAAAAACCTTTGCTTCAGATGGCAAAGAAGATTCGCACCTAACAACATTGGTGAACTTTAACTGGCAAAGTCGCAGACTCAACCAATATCTTTGGCAGGTAGTGAACATTTTCACTCGGCTGCATTTGCATATGTGTGACCGCAGCCTAACACCTTAAAGAAAAGATCAAATATAACACACAATGAATGTAGAAACACAAAGGTCATGCCAACCCTATATAGGCTTGTTCTCATTGTGCCAACACTCACCCTCAATAAAGCCGCAGTAGTTGGACAGCTGATCACAGGATAGCGGAAGACTTTAAACAGTTGAGAGTAATTATAATATAACGCAATAACATTGCCAGTGAGTGACGTTTCTCTGATACAGGTGCCCTTTGAAGGTCCATATTTTTCTCAAAAGTTTTTAAGTGGTTTTGTTTTAGGTTTACGGTGATTTGTAGTTACAGCACCTAGGGACTAAAGCAGGTAATGATTTCATGTATTATGGTACGGCTGTTTGATGCAGTGAGGAAATCATTTGCTGCCCGTGTCTATATACATTCTCTTCTACAAGAAAATTACGCCTCCTCTCTATTCAAGTAAAGAGAAGACAATGTGTTAATAGGTGTCAGAAATAACACCCACATACCCTCTGGTCTCTTCTGCTGGGCCAGTCTTTCAACTCCTCAGCCGCCTCCAGTGTCCCTTCGGATGGTGATGTGGAACGGTGTGAGAGCCTTAAGGTTTGTCTAACATTGCATCAACTCCATGGATCCCGCTGCTTGCTCAAGGCAGGACATCTTTGATGGTGGAATAAAAGTGGTTTATCATAGAGTACAGGTAGCATAGAGTATCATCATGTTTTTGAGTAGTTTTTTTAACAATATAAACTTTTTTATGATGGCAATGTCTGTCTGTGTTTCCACCACTTTGGTCCAGACTTAAATATGTCAACAGCGATCAGGTGGATTGCCGTGAAAAATGACTTCTACTGACTTTGGTCATCCCCTGACTGTGAAACATCTCAACATCTACAGAATGGACTGACAATATTCACAGTGCTCAGATGATACATCCTGATGACGTTTCATCCAGTGCCACCCTGAGTATCACAGTTGTGGTTGGGAGTGAAATGTTCTACTAGATGAACTGACAATCATGTTCCTCTTATGATGATTTGTAATAACGACTCTTCCCACTTCCCTCATCAGCTCTGTAGATATTTAACCAGCTCTTCACTCACTCACTCCCTGCCAAATTGTCAAAGTTGCCATGTGCCTTATGCCTTTTCTCTCTAGACGCTGTAATTTGCGTTCTGTAATCTGTCTGTTTTTCAACCTTGCCTCTTTGGATTTTCCGCCTGCCCCCTTGGAATTGTTTTCCTGTTTGGTCGGCCTTCACTGGTTTTGACCCTTGTCTGCCTCATGGTCCTGTTAGCCTTTGGACATTATTTTTGATCCTGTCTGCGTCTGCTTCTGTCTGCGTTTGGACCCTATCCATGACAAGAAATTTTGCCCAGATTAATCGTCTGAGGGCCATGGAATGTCTGTACTAACTTCTATGGCCACCCCTCAGTAGATTTCAGATGTACCCAGTGAACCTAACCTAGTTAGAATAAAGATTTTTATCTTTGGCACGATACACTCAATGCATTTGATGGGTAACAAGAGTCAAAACCTCAGCAATAGCGACTCCATGGGCCTTTCTCACTGAGGACATTTTGACATGCAAAACACAGGTGCACCTAATATCATTACCGGCTGCATTTCACGCCGGTGTCAAGACCCTGCTATTTTGCATGCTGGGTTACTGGGACCCCTAAATAGAGGGGAACCTTAATTAAGGTTATTAGTTACACCTGTGCGTTTCCTGCTGTGACAAGTGAAAATGTCTGCAACAGTAGGATACATGGGTCTTAACCATTCCAACACAAGCTTTCCCTTTAAATCTCTCCATATTATCTTTTTTCTAATGTTTTTTCTCACTATGCATTCACCACATGCAGTATTTTTTTGTTTTTGCCTATTCCAGCACTTCACTGATGCTCTTTGTTGCTTACACAAAGTGAAATATGTCTTTTTATGAATAATATTTGATTGCACATGTGTTGTAGTCGATAATGGACACAGAGGTTTGTCTGCAAGAGCCTAATAAGATAAAAAGATTAAAGAGCTTATAAGTTATTCTGGAATTAATTTAAAGTTAATGTATTTCTTTGTCCAGCAAATGTAAGATGGGAGATGTAGCTGGTATAACTCCTGATCTAACTAATCTAAAAGAAACCAATCTAAGAGAAAACGAGTAAGTACCAAGATGTGATGGATGTGAATGCTTGTGTTATTGAATTTGATGCTGCTTATGTTGGTCATTATTGGTTTACACACAGGCATTTGTTTCCTTAATTGCAATATTGAGATAGTTGGAGTCTGGCGTGATTAATTATTTTCTAAAAAAGGGACTTACAACACTAAGGAGTCTGCATAGTTTAAAGACACTTTGAACCAGGGAGCCACTTTGATGCGCACTTTTGAATATGAGCTGTGAGAGTTCAAAATATTAAGAAATCCATTCAGCTGTACATATTAGCAATCATGACGGCCCGTTTTAACTGTTTGCATAATTTCACAGCACATCAGTAAATTCAGAAAACATTTTTAATCTAAGAACCCTTTATGTGCTTTGACCTAACAACACTGCTTAATACTTAATATTTCTGAATTGCTCAAGATGTTGCGTGACTAAATGAGAAGAGTTTTGTTTACAGAAGCATGATTCATCCATTTGTTCGCAGTGTAGAAGCACTCTCCTGTTTTCACCGCAGCAGAGTTCATGCAAATCATTCTGACACAAAATATATAAAGTTACAGGCTTGTAAGATCAAAAAACTGTGTACATCAGTTGATAATACATCAAGCAACCAAGCATCTTAGAAAGCATATTAAAAATATTTCATGTCAAAACGTTATATCAAAGCATATGTTGAAGTATAAACTTTTCTTGTTATAGCTCTTTGGTCAACAAAGGAAAAAAAATACAGTATGTTGTAGTATAGACAAAATAAAAACTGAAGATTGCAGTTTATGTGGGTAGCAAGTGTTGCAAATACAGATGGTAATATTTAGGGTATCCCATTTTATGTGATCTATTGTCCCTCTTGAACAAATTCTCAGTGACATTTTATTGTGGGCGCACTTTTGGTACACCCATGCCATGCCTCCTGTGAAGATGATAACAAAAAGGGTCATTACTGTTTGATGTGGGAACATCTTTTGCATGCATGTTTGTGGCATTTTGGACAAGGTTGACAGAAGTCAAAAAGCACAAAAAGTGTCCACTTATGCTGAATTTAGGAACAATTCTCTCTTTGGTTATGTCAGGCCACTCTGTTATTTTTCCACTTAATTTTTCTTTAGTGTTTGGAGGCTCTTGGTCTAATAAAACACTGTATAATTGGCAAAGGCACCTTTCATATTCCTCTGTTCTTTTGGCTCTCTTGCCCCCTCAGGTAGAGTTTTCGTTATCATTTTCTTATAAAATAAATTATTACTTTTGGCTCGGTCTGGAGTTTTATACATTGCTGACCTCCTGTTTGAGCCATGCTTTATTGAGGTCCTAACATATGCCATATAGTCTAGAGGCTTTGCACAGACTTGAAGTATTATTCTTGTTTTGACAACTCAATTTTGGCAGTCGGTCCATCAAATAGGCTTGCCTTCTTCAACTGTTGCATGAGCAAAAACGATGTCCATAAACATACGGTAAGTAGTATGACAATTGTTCTTTCAGCTAACAGCTCAAAGTGGTTATAATCATAAAATGCTCTTTTGATAAGTGCATGAGTGGTAACATTTGCAATCCAATAGAGGTGTGATGGCTCCCAAGGAGTGGCAGATTTATCCTCCCCTGCCAACATAACTGAGGCCCTATTTTCTTGTTCAGTGAAGTGGAAGTGGGTGGTTCAGCACTGTTTGCCAATGTAATACCAAACAGATCTTATACAAACGCAATTAGAGCAGTGTTTGGTTCTGTTGTGCATAAAATTGATTGACAATCGGAAAGTAGCATTAGTGAGATGCATTCTGCAATTCTCTAAGCTATTGCTTTCTTTAGAGGAGAAAGGCGAGGTATGCCTACTGCGAAGGTGAAGACTTATCCTCAGAGCTGCGGGTTATTATGCTGAAAAATAATCTGCAAGCCCCCAGGGGTATTAGATTTACAGAGCCGGTTGGGCCAAACCAAATATCCAACTTTTGCTCAACTCCCACTGAATCATCTCACCCGAAAAAGCACAACAAGAAGGCAAATATTATAATATGGTAAACTCTCGGAGTCACATGTGCATCATATGCAAAAAATATACGGTGCACATCTAAGGGACAGTAGAGCGGTTTTAGAACAATGCTCTGTTACACATCTCTGCTTCATTTTTTAGCTCTCTTCACTGCACAATTTGCATTGCGTGAGACTAGAAGCCCCCTACAGTCGGTCTCTTTGATGTCGGTCAGCAGTTGGAAGTAGCCCACTGATACGTATATTGATTGCTGTGAACCACAAGTATACTTCCTGCTGCTCTGTGTTTCTGTTCTTTTCTTTCTTTTCCGAGCTTAATCTTGGTATTGATATATTACTGTAGATAAAAACAGTCTGGGCTACAAATAGCAAAGCCATGCTTTTTACAGTTGAATGGAAAGCCATTTCTGTTGGTGAATTTTGTTTTCTTGAGGATTTTGAAAGCACTTTATTCCCCAAATATAAATGGATGGGAGAGAGAATGTGGTTTTCTATGTGTTTATAATTTGATATCATCAATTTAATCTGGACACTTTGATGTTTTAGGGCCCTGCTTATTCCACTGAGGTGGGCTTTCTTTTGTCACGTTATTTTTCATGTCAAATTCATATTAATAAGTTATTAAGCCTTGTCACAACCTAAACTTCTCTTCCCTGAACAACCTTGGGCTTCATTAACATTTTGAACCCTGGGTATGTTTTCTTCGCGCTTCATTGACTCTCTCCTTTGGTGCCGGCTCAAACTTTTCGTCCCTTTTGAGTTTCAGTGAGAAAACTATCCACAGAGAATAGATCTGAAGTTTGCGGTGAGCTTTGTTTTTCCCAACAGGTGCAATAAAAATAGTTCTGCTCGGATGATTATTTATGCAGCGTAATAACCTACACTGCAAGAATAAAGCAAGAAGTTGTCACACGTTATTGACACATCAGTTACACAGTCTGCACATGGTGTTGAAATATGGTGAAATATGTTATCTTTCTTTCTACCAAGTGAGTAGGAAAAAAGTGTGTTAAATTCACTTGCTGACATGGTGATAATGATCATGTTTCAAATCAAACCCTAAATCAATGAATCAACAACATAATTTCTTTATTCTTACCACTAATTGCATTATGATGGTGTTAATAGTAGGAGAGTTCAAACAAAGACTACAAAAATGAAAACTGATTGGAAACAGCCAGCCCGTGCCGATCACTCAACCAGTGATGCTTGTATGGTTCAGCTCAATTTCGGCTCCCAAATGAAGAAGGTGGCCGTGCCATTTCCGCCAACAAATTTAGATCCCCTGGTAATGTGAAACTTATCTCAGCTCAAATATTTGCCCATAGATGCTGTCAAGGAGAGTAAAGAGCCAGGAGATGATGAGAGACAGCTCTCTGCAGGCCTCTCTGTTTGCTCAATACTCATGGGAAGTCCTGATACACACAAGTCAATAATGGAGGAAGCACCAAAGCAGATGTCTGCTCTGTGAACGAGGCTGGCTTGGCCAAGTGTCTTTTCAAGAAGAAGTATTAAAAGAAATTCAACTAGTCTTAAAGCACAGTGGCACCAACATTTTCTAATGTGGTTTTGTTTGAGACAGCTGTGTCTGAGCTTCTACTCTGTGTAAAATGTTGCCAGGCATGATTTTCACTGATATCCAAGATGAGAAACAGTATGGGTGTATGTGGGTCATGCACAATAAGCACAAGAAGGGGATCAATTCCTTTGAAAGGGTTTGAGTAACTCCATGTAACTATGATGATGATTATTGTATAAACTGGTTTTCTATTTCCACGCAGTCAAACACCACAAATCACCACTGAGCTTCAGTGTGCTGCTGCTGGTCAGATAAGAAGAAAGCACACCTGAGCTTTACCTCCTTTTATGAGCTGTCAATCAATCAGGCTCACCTCCATGCTGCACATGTAGGTTAACCCTTCCTGTGCCTCTCTTCACAACAAACTGATACATTGCAAAGATGGGTGATAATTGACACAGCCTGAGTCTGTTATATTTTTGTGACAAAAGTAAATCAATATTTGATATTCAAGGCATTGCTGTACATGAGCATAGCATAGCTTAAATAATTCTACTGAGCAATTCCCATAATTATGTTGAGCAAAATTAAGAAGATACTATACTTTTTTAATAAGAAATGATTGAATATAATTAGTCATTTTCGACCCACTTATGGAAGAATGTACCAATGGCGTATGCATATAAGGGTTAAAAATGACAACAATACAAACATTGCCCTTGTTTTGTTCATGTTGACGTCGACAGCTCCTTTTAAATGTAATGTTTTGACACCCCAAACAAAATTCCATTTACCTCCATTGTATTCAGGTGGAGGATATAGAGATGTAATGTAGAGAGGGGTGAGAACATGGTTTTTGGTAATTTGGGTGAACCACTAACTAAATAAAACTAAATACCTTAAAATTTATATTATAGCAAACCCAGTGTTACATACAAAGACAGTAATTTTCATTCTGAAGCAGTCCTTCTAAATAAATATGTATATTATGTGGTATGAATAATGGCAGTCACAAAAGGTGTTGCAGACTGTGTATTCATTCAGCAATGTGCTATTGTAAAGAAGAACACTGAATGAGGATGGGATTAATGCTCTCAAGTATTTGCTCAGGAGACACAACAACTCTAAAATGAGCTACAAACCATTTGATGAATCATTCATGGACTCAGACCAATGCATTTAGTGGTAGAGCACTCAGACCTTTAAGACTCCCATGAGGGTGACTTCATTTGTTTAGTTTGCTTTTGCTGAAAAGCTGTGATATTCTACAGTAAGAGCTATTTAGGGAGTGGAATGGCTAACAGCTGCCCAGAGGTTAGGTTCAGGGATATCACTGTATTAGTTCAGGGTGTTCCTCCATCATCTTTAAAATGAGACAGGACAAGAAGATGTGTATGGGAGTATCCACCTTAAAAGAGAGGAGGAAAGGGGAGATATTGATTTATGGCCTCCTGCAGCTTTCCTCCCTCATTCATCATGCTGTCCCTGTGCACACCGCCATCACTCCCCGGTAGGGAGCTTCTCTTCCTCTCTGTGCAGCCGGCCACTCATCCTCATGTCTGGGTAACAAGCTGTGTGCTCCGCTCAGACCTCCGGCAACCCCCTCCAACCCCCTTCCTCCCCACTTTACCGTCACACTCCTACACCCAGAGACGCACCATGACAGGATTGCTCATAACATGCGAGGCTCCGAAATATGGCAGAGCCAGATATGTGCGGACGAATACCTCCTGTCATAGCCCATCAAACACCTTTTTAATTCCCAATTCATTAACAGAATGCTCTGTCTGTCAGCTAATTTGTTTTACTTAATGTTTGCCTTTGGGTGGCATAATTAATTGATTGGTTTCAAAAAGAATCTTGTCATTCCACCTGAAAATGTAGCTCCCTGAAGATTACACATATGAGTGATATTTGCACATGTGACTTTTCAGAGAGCAGGTCTGACTTTCCTGCACAGATCTTGGTACAAGAAGTAACAAGCCCTTGAAACAAGTGTCAGCTCCTTCATTATTCAACAAAACAAAGTGACAATTGCACCTGTGTGATACTGGCTCATCTCATCATGCTGAAGTAGTCTGATGCTAATTAGCACAATTTCTCGCTGTGGGAGGTCTAAATAATTTAATTGCTCAACTTTATCGCTACATTCCAAGTGCTATTTCTCTAAAAGGATTTATTATTCCCTCAAATTTTAATGACCTCCTTCAGAAAGTCATACACTTTTATTGCATTTTTACTGCTGCATTCATTTAAAAAAACATTTTGTACTTTATTAATGCATTCAAACACTGAGGTCTACAGAATGAGCCGTTAATGAATATTCAAATCAGGCTTTGCCCTTTAATAAGAAAAAAGAGGCACAGCCTTTAGTGATATGCTGTCAAGCAGGAAAAAAAGAAAGAAATTTCTTAAGGAATGTAACAACACTGGGCTACATGCTCTTTTTTGACTTCTATTCACTGTCAAGCTTCTGTTTTGCATCTAGAAAAGACAACATGATGACATGAAGCAAAGGCCTGCAAAATTATTGTTTTTTTTCTCTCGGGTCACTGAGGAAAACGCGAGTGTCATGTCAGTTTGACGTTGCCGTTTGAATAAGATCTCCCTCTTACTTCGCGGCAATGCCAGTGGCTGGGGTCATCCGCCCTTCACCCTTACAAAGGTTTCATGAAGCTCCACCGCCTCTCTCACCTAACATTACCATTGCCTCTCATCTTCCATGAATATTATCCTACAGCATAGCAACAGCACATTCTCATTCCATTCCCTTTCCCTTCCTTCAAGGCCCTCACAAAGTCAACCCCAATTTATTCGCGAGGGATGGACTCATCATCGCTCTGGCCTGCCTCTCTGCAAGCCGCGCTCTGCATAGGGATAACAGAGCCCTGCTGCTCATTCGCATGCAGCTGTTAGTACTGTATTTCATACATCTTGACTCTGAGTCACAATGATCTCTGGTCAGTCAGAGTAAATTAAAAACAGCAGCTGCATTCAGATGAACGAGCAATTAATAATTTAAATGATACCAAAGTGTTTAAGTGTACCAAAACGCCTGCCCTTCAGTGGATTCTCACAACCCGTCATGTATCATTCTGTTTGTCTCCTAATTGTGTAAATGTTGCCTCTATCTTGCAGATGTTTTGGCTGATTTTTTAAATTATATTTTCTATTTTCTGAGAGCACCGCAAATAAAATCCCACTCACGTTGAGACAGGGTTCTATATCTGCATGGCTACATAGTAGCCATGCAGATATAGCAGTAAGCAGTAAGTGAGAAAATGTGTTTCATTTTGTTTTTGTAATTTGTGTGAACTGACCCTTTAAATAGCTTGTTTTGTAGGAAAAAGCCTCTGAATCAATCAATCTTCTGCCTACTTTCAATTTGCAATTTGCTACAGCGGACTTGCCATACAGAATATAACAACGTGTTTGTGAATAAAGTCAGGCCGTGAATGTCGAACAACAGTTGCACCACAGAAAATACCATGGCTTTACTCCTGTTGACTATGCTGAGAGACAACAGAGGAATGTCAAGCAACCAGTGGGCTGAGACCCTTGTCATCCTTTATTTACTTTTACAACAAGGTGGAGTTGTTTTAGTCAGCTATATGAATACATAAGCCATATGGGGTGTCGAAAAAATGCAATTTCTCTCCAGGATCAAACCCCATGGTTAGCATAAAGATTTTTATTTATTTTTTTTTGCTATCATCTCATGTTCATATCTTTCAATGCCCATTAATCTCTATACTGTCTCAACAACATCAGAGAACAGAAATAAACATGTCAAACAAATTTTTCTCAAGGGGTAACAATTTACTTTGTATTTGAAGACCGAATTCTTCCATTGTGTGCCTGCATGGCTCACTGTAAGCATTGTCAGTTTTTGATGTTTCAGTCTGAATAGTATCAACCCGGGCCAGCAGCTGCTGCTTTTGGATGTTCTGTGCTGGCTGACTGATTCAGTGCAGGAAAAAACACCCAGATCTTCCCCCGGATTTTACTTACCCACATCACGCCCACCTCCAGATTTGGTGAGTTTTATGTCCTTCAAGAGCAATTCTAGTCTGACTAATGAAGCCAGGCTGATTCTGAGGCACCGGGGCTGCACAAATTGAGCACAGCATCCTTTTTTATCCCATCTCCTTCCAGGAACAATGCTCTTGTTAGAATTTACTTTGAGATTTTCTTTGTGCATTAATGTGTGACTGGATGTTCCTCTTTGACAGGTTCCTAATGCCAAAATGAATATGTTATATGTATGCATTCCTAAAATGGAAATCTTCATTACAGAAGGATAAAATACCAGCTCTTGCTTTGGCTCTGATACATGATCCAGTGGTTTTGAGCATGTAAAATCCAAGTAGCATTTTGCAGCTAAATGGATCTTGTTGTGAGCGGATCCATTTCAAAGGTGTGGTTCATCCTTTCCACGTAGCGGTTGTCTCTGGGTGATGGAGAGCATGTGTCTGTGGCCACGCGTGCTGTTGAGTGCTCCAGATCACCCGCTGCAGGCGTGACCTTCCCTCTCTTGCTGCTTAACCTAATCAATTATGGTTCAGAACAGAAGCCAAGACAGAGGGGAGACAGAAAGCCCACGACCTTGTCAGAGCCCTGAGGAGACTGTGAATAATTCCCTTTGAGCCCCATAAAGAAGGTTTCCATGGCAGGAGGAGAAGAGTAAAGGTAGCTTGTTGAGCAGAAGAGAAGGAAGCTGAACAATAGCATGTAAGGTACGATCAGGAGCCGCTCGATATTCTGAGAAAACCGCTGAATCAAACCAGCTATTTGAGACTTGTAAGGTCAGGCAGTTGCAAACATTTAAACTACCAGAAGGGTTCTGCTTTGACTGCAACAGAGCTAAACCTACTTCACAAAGGTGAAAAGGGAAAAAAGCCTAAAAGACGTGTTTCTGCAACCTGTGTCACAGGTCGAGATGTGTTTAAAGATACACATATAGGCTGCTGTGAAATTAAATGGAAACCAAAAAAAATGTTGCGAAATAAAATAATATAGTGTTAATTGATTTTTATCTTAAAGGCCACAGTGAGCTGTGCCAGAGATGCTGTCACCAATAAATACGGTTAAATTAGCACCAATTTAGCCTGTGTAGCTGCACCTGAGAGCAACTGATTTTACACTCTCAAAAACACCTTCACACAATGGCAGCATCTCCAGCTGTAAATACTTTTTTTATTTATTAGCAGTGTGTTTAGTCACACCCTGGGAAAGACCTCCTTCGAGTGCCCCCCCTCCCGCAATAAAAAAACAAAAAACACAAAATTCTGTATGAACTATAGGCCTGTATTTATTATATTATGAATGAAATGTGCGTCATTTGGAAGAAAGTCAAGGTGTGACTGACTTACAGTGGATCCCCCGTTCCCCCCCTATGTTTGTCTGGACTTTTAATGTGGTAGAAGGTGTAGATATATTATTTTTAAATATATATATATATATATATATATATATATATATATATATATAATAAGAAACCTTTTTTTTATAACATGTCGGGAGGGAATCTTTAATGTTTTTTTCTTCATAGAGAAGTCTGAATTGTTCCAAATATGTGTGCAGCGGGAGGATGTACATTTGAAATTTCTAATATAAAGGTACTTTCCACAAAGATAGAAAGTTCAAGATAAAAGTATCACCCTCCTGATTCTTTAAAACAATATCAATATCGGAGTTACATGAACACATACTAAATGTGTGTCTGCTAAATCTATCTATGTGTTTTTTTATGTATTTTTTAATAAACCTTTACTTCAAAATGTTTATTCTGTATATGCAAGCATTTTTTTCTGCAATACTTATTTCACATTCAACCAGCTGCACACAGTTACATCTGGAATCTGCCCAGTATAACCACATACACTACAACCACAGTGTGTGCTGAGATTAGCATTCAGGGCTCTAGGGAACCATTTTAAAGGACACACTAGTGGTTTGTGTTAAAGCAATTGATGATTTCAACCAGAAGCCTTTAAAGTCCTTATGTTTAGCTCACATAACCCAGGTATGACATAATCATCTGTAATGATTGCAGGGCTCTCTTTTCTCCTGTTCTGAGTCCTTTTTATATGGCACTTTAAAAAGCATGGGTAGAATTATATGAGTTTATGTTTTACACAGCAGTTATTAATTTGAAATTGTTTTGCTGAAGGGTCGGGTGGTAATGCAACTTAAAGCTATTTCAACAGCTTGTCTCTGCATGAATTCTTGTCTTTAGAGCAGCTTATTACCTTCGCTGCTGTATTATAGCCTGGGGAGGGCAGAATGTTGAGTTTGCATTACTATAAGAAACATTTCTAGATCCCCTACAGTCTAGTGGGTATTTTAAATCACCAAAGTGTCTTTTGAATAGACAAATGCAATAGCAAATCATGCAGAGTGACACTGAATATAAAACATGTTTTCATACATGCACAATTATATTGACATTCATTTCCTGTTACCATTCAGGTTCTCTCTTGGGCAGTTTTCCTCTTGTTTGATACTGTTCAGTTGTGTCCACAGGCAAAATGGGACCTGGTCTCAAGTCTGATCTAAACCAAAAGATTGAGATAAGAAAGTATGCATGCTTCCCTTACCACCCCCAACTGAAATAATTTCATTAGTAAATGTTTCAGGGGAACGTTGAAGCCTCCAATCATTATGTGCTTTTTTGGAGGCTTTTCCACACTGGTAGAAATAAAGAAACATAAGGGATCCCTGCTTGTATGCATACCCTTTAACCAGCTGCGCCAGCAGGACAACCTGCTGCCTTTTGTATGTAAATGGATGATAGCACTATGGCCTGACTATAGGTATTGAAAACTTTTTCTTTCCATCAGAGCGCTAATCATAACTTCTGCTCAAGTATTTGAGATTCTGGAAAGCAAAACATCAACCCTCTGTGAAGGGACACTGAGCTTGACTGTCTCATGAAACAGGAGATCCCACGAGGTGCATGGAAGAAAAGCGTGTTTAAAGAGCAAACCGCATATGAATAGTCTGTCATCAGGAAGACAATGCACATATGGTGGAATGGATGTGCCGTCTGCTTGATTCAGCAGTTGGTTCACCTGCAGTTTGTCTGGCCTCCACACTGATTCCGGCAGCAGCCGATCGTAGCTTGTTTGTTTCTAACACATCAATCATAGTCACCTCCTAATGACTTATTCATTAACTTCTCCAAAACACACATCTTGATGATGAGACTGGAAGGAGCATGTTTCAAGACACACAGTTGCCGAGTCTGCAGTCAGCATTCTGTGGAATTAAAGCCACTATTAATCAATTTTAGCCAAGCTGGAACAGATCCCAGACCCATGATCGTAACAGCAAAAGACTGAGAAATGTGCTGTGTGCTGTGTGTGTGTGTGGTGTCGATGTGTGAAACGGAGGCAAAGCAAATTCAAATACTAATGATGCCTTGTAGACCACAAATAAACCTTGATAGCAGTAGATAGATCGATATATACTGTACAATAATCGGAGAGAAAGAAGGCTCAGTGTTTGCCTGAAAGATTCAGATTATACACTCCTTTACATCATACCAATATGAAAACAATAAAAATAAAGATCAGGAGCATATTCCACTGTTAAATCCACTGGAAATCAAACTAGATGAAAGCGTCTGTAACATTCATAAAATGTTAACTAAATGTGAAGTGATTGGCACCATAGGAAGCGTCATGCCTTGCAATTTATGTTTTTTCAGCTCTGGAACAGAGATATTACTGTGATCAAGCATGGATTCAAAGCGTAGCTCTAGGATACAGAAAGCCTTTCCTGAGCTTCCTGCAGGGAAAGGATGACAACATGTGTCCAGCTGTCAGGCGCAGCTGCTGGCCTCTGAAGTGATACACTCGGTGGGTGCAGACTGCAGTGGGTGGTTGCAACACAACTCCTAAGGTGGCCCCATCAATTGGGTTATGACAGTGCTGCAACCCTGTTAAATATCAATGTGTCCTTGGGTTTGTGTTGCTGAGCTTCTGTTATTGATCTTACATAATAGAAACATTATGGCTTCAGTGTTTTCTTCTTTTGAAAGAATCCATGTCATTTGGTGTAAAATTGCATGCAGCTCCACAACACTGAATGAATAAATTTGGAGGAGGCAAAAACAGCTCTTTTTGGATAAGGACAAGTGATTTAAAAGCAGCAATTATTGTACTTGTTTGTGTGTTTTTCTTCACCCCCCGGAGTAATTGGTCAGTTTTCTCACTGGTGACCAAGTGAAATATGTTTGTTTTTATTTTTTTTTTTTTTTTTTTCTGTAGGGACACAATTTTCATTGTTCAGGCTCTTGGCATAGAGCCAATTTTGCATTGCCTTCAGCTCTCAAAAACAGAGCTGAGACAACTTGACTGATATACTTGTCTCTGTGAAACACTGCTTACCACAAGACTTTCACAATGGCTGTCACATATTCTTGGGTATATGCTTGGTTTATCATCTGTGATTTGGAATGGAGTCACAGGTAGAGTGAGCAGTGCTCCTCTCATTAAAGAGGCTCTTGGCTGTGCTGTGACACATGGATAATCCAACAAGGAATCAATCATTACATAGTTATTGAGGTAATAGGTGAGCAAATATGTTTCCTGGTGGCTGTCCTTATTATTCTGGGGCTACCGGGCCCCCAGGAGACAGTAGAGCCAGATGGAATTGAGGTGTTGTCACTACTGAGTGAACAGGTAATGAATTACTCCAGGACAAATGGGCCGCCACATGGGAGATGAGGAATCCTCCTACAAAGAGTAGAGACAGAAGGTGAATGGCAGCATCCGCTAACACTCTCTTGCCTCAACTTCCTCCCGATGTTATTTTTTTCTAAACAGACGTGGAATCAGTGAATGGTAGTAGAACGGATAAAAGAATGAATGAATAAGGTAAGAATCCTCTGAGATGCAGACAAAGAGGCAAACAAATATCTTCCAACCTACTTTGGCATTATACACCCAATTTCAGATCCAACTAAAGGGATTCTGACACAGCTTTTTCAGAATTGCCAGAAATTACATGATACATGATAGTGAACCTTTCCAATTATAGAGTCCAACCTTCCCTCCCTCTTCTTTTTCTGGCTCCTGATCTTGAAACCAGCTGATTTGTTATGACATTAGAGTAATGGTATTTCTCTGGTGACAGTCATTGCTGAGGGATATGATTACGCTGTGGTAATTATGATTGTTATTTCCAATCACAGCTGAATTGAGTCGGAGTGTGTTATTTCAGCAGCATAGACAGCACCAGAGTGACTATCTGCACTTGATGATTCTGATGGGGGCGATTTGAGATACAAGCGTTCTGCTGGCACAAGCACTGACAAATGCATTCTGTATTTCTGCAGGGAGACAGCAGACAATCTCACATTCTCTGCAGGTGGGTCTGCTGGTCGCTGAGGCAGCTGGATGACTTCAACAGCACTTCAGTGAGGAGAGAAAGGTAGGGAGCCCAAAGAGTGGCGTGTAAGCTTATATTCAACATTAACATGAAACTTTGACACTGATTCTTTGATTAAAACTAATTTGCATCACAATAGATGTTAACATCTATAAAACATATGAGAAACATTTAAAAATATTTCTTTAATGCTTTGAAATGGTTGTAAATATATACATCCTTGCTCAGATAAATTAGAAAGGGTCATTTTAACATCATCAAACAATATGCAGTATAATGTTATGAACCAGGATTAGACCAAGCTGTCAGCTATTGGGCAGATATTAAAGATCCCCTATTAAGAATTATAAATATATACTATGATGTGTGTGTTTGATGTGTTTTTTCTGCAAAAATTTTATATTTTCACATTAAAGTACTTAAAAAGGCATATCCTCCTATTTATTTTTTCTATTTAACGTTAGTAAATGGTAAATGGTAAAATGGACTGCACTTTTATAATGCCTTTCTAGTCTTCTGACCAGTCAAAACACTATATATAAATATATATATATATATTTATATACGTCACATTCACCCATTCACACACTGAGGGCAGCAGTTGACAGTCATGCAAAGTGCATAACTGCTGAGTCAAGAAAGCAGATACTAGGCACATTTATACACCAATGGCACAGCCCTGGGAGGTATTTGGGTTCAATATCTTGCTCAAGGACACACTCAAACCCCAAACCTTCTGATTACCTCCTGAGCTACAGCCACCCACATACAAGTAATATGCTTTGTTCATCATCCTTTGTCCTAAGGATCCAATAACCCAACATGGTAACCCATAAATTAAATAATAATACATTTACATATATAATGTTTACACATTTAATTGACACAGTTAGTTAATTTATATATAGTTACAAATCTTATAACAGCAAATTTTGAACATTGACAAAATCTTTTACTTTAGTCTTGTCTTTGTGGTTTTTGATTGGTTATTAACAGGTGAGATAGGAACAAAGAAGTCTTGTTGTTCTGAAGATGATGAAGTGTGGGGAACAGTAAAAACTGCTTAAGAAAGTTATCTGTCTCCGTCCTGCTGTTTCTCGTCATTAAGAGTGATTCCAGCCACCACATATCAAAGCCACAATTTGACATTAATGCTAACGTTTTCCATCCTGCCAAAATAAAAATTGTACGAGACGACAGTATAGTTGTGGTTATCCATTCACAGAAGTATAGCCCGTATTATGTGACAAAATAATCGTAACTCTAGGTCAACAGGCTAGCTTTTTTTAGCTTGCAGCTGATGGGCAGATGGAGCCGGCTCTGTTGTCATTGTGTGACCTACAAATGAAATGTCTATACGTTGGGAGATCATAACCCCTGTCTCTGTTCAAAAATGGTGTCTGGCCTCAGATGTTAACATCCTGCTTGGTCTTCCTCCAACCTTTGACCCTTCCCAGGATCAATGCTCTGGGCAGTTTTAATCTACTGGTTGTAGTTGTAGTTTCATAATGAAAACAAAGCATCCTTTAGTTTTTCAGTTACTATATCTGTTGAACTCCCAGATAGGTTTGATATCTCCAATTAACTCAAACTGTGCTCTGATTTCTGTTGTTCTGTTTTTTTATACTTACTTTAAATAGACTTTAAATCTTTCATCCCTCACTGTGACTTTATGCAGCCACTTGCATGCATAAACACTCTACCCAGCAGATGTTGGTGCTACCAATAATGAAAAGAATCAGTCTACCAACCAAATTATAATTTACCACCTCTATCTAGTCAGCATCTGCTGAGCAATAAATATAAATTGCTTAAATTTGCTAAGCATGTTAATGTAACTCACCATCTGTACTAGTATACCTTTATGCTTTCCTGACGTTTATAAGGCAGGAGACTTACACTCAGCAAATAAAACCCAAACATGCACTTGCACAGGCATACATTCACTCCTTAGCATATTTTCAAACTCGAAAATATCATTACCATATTCATTCAATATGAAGATACATTTCATTAGATTGTAGCCAAAATATACACTATCTTCCATGTTTGAATCAGAAGTTGGTGCAGCAGTCTGAGCAGTAGTGGAGTGGAAAGCAGTGTAGCACAACACAGCTCTCAGAGTGTGTAATGAAGATAAATTAAGACGTTTTGTTCGCGGATAGTGCTGTGTTAGCTCAAATGCTGCGGATTGCCATCTCCTTAGCCTTTTCTTGGGAAATTAGGATTCACTCAGCTGCAACATCACACACCACCTTGCAAACCGCAGATGTCAGATACTTGCGTCGTTAGAAGTGTGAAAGTGTTCATTCTCACACTGACAGAAAAAGAGACAGACTTGAGTGAAGGAAGATTATGTAAAGAACTGGTTCTGCCAAACGCTATGACTGATCAGACAGGTGTTCCCGCCATCCTGTTGATTCCTATAAGACACTACAGTAACTCATGGGACTCCACCGTTAGTTTGGATCTACTTGCATCTTAATTATAAAGTTGAACAATCTAAAACCCTACATAGTTCAGACAGTCAACTTCACCATTTCATCGGCTTCACATGTTTGGTTGTTTTCTGACACACGCCCATGTGCAATTTAAATAATTGGTTGTGTTGTGAAACGGGGAGGTGATTTGTTTCTGATCATTTCCTACATTCTGCCAGCAGCTCACAGATTTTACCCGCCAATATCATACAAAGTTTGGCTCAACAGATCAGTAAGTCCTGAATCCTGCCATACAACTCATCCCACCACTTGTCATTTGTTAGCAGCCCCTAATTTATAATCCTTTTCTTGCTGCAAAGCACCACCTCTCTAATTATATGTGATTGCCATGTTCCTACCACCAACAACAGGTTGTCATTTTCTGCATCTTGAAGGACAGTTTTAATGAGCATCAAGGGTAGACTTCACTAAACTATAAGAGAGAAAGTTCAAGCTTTCCTATTTACTATCTTCCTTAACTGTAATTATGTTTCATATGAAAATTGTGGGTTTGCAGTTGGTTAGTCTCAGTGTCCAGAAGGAAAAGACATATCAGACAATTGTGTAAAATGAGCTTGGGCTTCGTAAATGTTGGATAAATATATCCTTTACTGCTGACATTGTGTGGTTGCCATATAGCCTAGCATGTTCAAGGTCAGGCGGTGTGTTGGGCCCAGTGGTTCAGCAATTACCTGCAAATGAATTGTAGTAACATCCACAGACCATTCAGATTTAGTTCCCAGTGATAACCGCATCACCTCTGTTCCCAATATTTCATGCTCTCAGGCAGCCTATAAAGCGTGCAGTGTACTCCAAACAAAACCAAAGTCATTGTGTTATCATCACAGGCAATGTGGCAGGTTTGCATCTGAAAAGAAACGCTGCAGTGGACTTTGAGGTGTGTACATCTTGTTCCTGTTGCTCTGTTAATCAAAATAAAGTGATTAGTGGTGCTTTTTTGGGGGGGGCTTTTTCTGCATTTTATGTGGATAGTGCAGAAATGGGCCACAGGTTGGAAACTGCTCTGCTATGGCAAGGACCCCACCGAGCGAGCCAGCGCGGCGCCCTGATTAGTGGCGCTTTTAACATGTGACCTTAAGGGTCAGGTTTCTGCTTTATCTTTAGCTTAATTACACCTTCCTTATCTTCTTTGCACTTTGGGTAGATTCACCACCAACATGAATCATCTGCAGGAAACGTGTGTGTAACATACATCACCCCAAAATATTAAAACATACACTGTTGGAGACAGAACAGGCTGTGCTCATGATTGAGGATGATTATTCATTTTTTGACTGCTTGTGATTTTTGCTTCACAACTTTTTTTTAACACTTTTGCACATGCAAGGGGACTTCTCTGCTGAATGGATGTCACTGCATTAGAGATAATAGTATATATTCACTCTGTTGAAACAAGAACACAGAACTGACATGTAGTTTTAAAATAAAAGACAAATTGAATACTCCATATCCTTAGAATTTAAAACAGAATGCAAGACTGGGAGGCAGAGACCTAAACTACTAAGCTTAAGGTAACAGATATGTGAAATAATAGGCTGTCCTCTGAAATATATTTCACAGTGTATACTATAAGCAAAGCTCTCCAAACGATATCAGTGCCAACAAGCAAAGCTGTAAGAAGGACCCTTAAAATACTGCTTTTAAAAAGATGGCATCTAAGAGCTGATAAGAGCTACAAGCATTGGAATGGATCAATTGTGCAATAGGAAGAGCACTCAGTCATGGGTACTGTTTAATTAATGATGGGGGGTAGAGATAGGCTGTTAGCTCCATATTGTCAGTCAAACACTCACAGAGGGTGGCAATGTGAGCTATGTAAGGGATACGTGAAACAGAAGGAACTAATCTATACTCTCCAGTCTAGTACCATTAATGTTGTGTTAAGAGGGCAGGGACGCTGCATTTCTTCTGAATGCAGAAGACCAAAGGCAATTAATAAATACACAATAGTGGGAAATATTGGGAGACAGTTTCATATTTTCTTACAAATTGGACATTTTGGTGCTGCTTTGGTTAAAAAAAAGATAAAAGAAACACACTGTGCTGAACACGTACCTTTTTATCTTGTCCACCAAAGCTTGTTTATTTTAATTGACAGAAACCATTCCATTTTTAAGCCTGACATAACTCTTTATACTTCCATTTTACAGGAGAAACAAGTAATCCAACAAATGTACATTAAAACGCTTCTTCTACATGTTTACTTTTATCAGAATGAGTTGCTTCACCTTTATATATAGAATTACTCATTGCTCTTCTTTTACTAGTGTCTAAATGAAGAAAGGGTTGAATAAGAGCGCAACCCCCCTCCGAGGGAACTGCTTTAAAACAGACATTCGATAAGTACAAAAACTGGACTAATTGTATCAAGCTTCAAACAAAAGTCTTTTCCATAAAATGCCCCTCCCAATCTGAATTTAAAGCTCAATGAGGCAGTAATGTGGCTTATTGATTAGTGAAGCCCACGTGGATCTAAAGCCAGTTGTGACCATCGATAGCCACTTGCCCCATCAAAAGAAAAATCCTCCGGCGAGGCATTAAACCCCCACCTGTCACTCTCAAACTAATAGTTAGACTTAGTGAGTGTTAGCCAGCTTAACCATGTGGGTTAAAAACAAACCTTAAACTAGAAAAATACTAACAAAACAGTGTGTAAAAAATTTGCCTTTTAGCATGGATGTATGAAGCTCGTCTACCAAAAAATAGTGTACCAAGAGTCTCCCAGAGGCCTTTATGTTAGGGAACAGAGTGTTTACTGCCCTCGTGGTATCAGTGATGAACAATATTAAAAAGATAAATATCATACTAAAGCTTTATGTAGATATTTTCAAAATACAGTAAGCAAAGAAACAATCCAAGGCGAAATAAAACGATGGCATGTGAGTTTGTGCACATTTTCTTCAGTGTGAATAATACATATATTAACACTGATTAATATTCTGCAGTAGTGTTGCTATGGTATATAAATACCATGGTATATTGTGGTATGGAAATTGTCATCATACTGTGTAGCTACATGGCTTGGGAACCGGAGGGTCGCCGGTTCAAGTCCCACAGACCACAAAATATGGAGTGTGGTCTGGTAGCTGGAGAGGTGCCAGTTTCACCTCCTGTGCACTGCAGAGGTGCCCTTGAGCAAGGCACCTCACCCCAAGCCTGCTCATAGGGCACTGTTAATGTTACAGCCCCATCACTCCACCATCTCTCTCCCTGTTTGCATGTCCACAAGTGCATGGAAGTGTGTATTTCAGCCTGTGTGTGTGTGGGTGTGTGTGTGTATAAAAAAAATAAAGAGTGAAAAGAATAATTTCCCCCAGGGGATCAATAAAGTATATCTTCTTCTATTGAATTCTATTCTATTAAAGGGTTAAAATTACAAATTAAAGCTCCTTCGGTTTTCATTCATTTAAGGGGCATTGTAACAAATATATATAACTGTGTAATACCGTTTACCATTAAAACAGTGACACTGAGACATGCAGTGAAAATCTCATACTGTTGCTGCTCTATAGAACATCATAGTTATGTAAATAGAATAAATGTTAAAGCAACTTTATGTAACTGTTCTACCGTAAAAGGTTCAAAGTGATTTTGATGCCATTCTGACTTGAAATAGGTAGAATGGTGCCTGTGTCATTCCCAGGTAATTTTTTCCCCCCAGGATGGCGAAGTCATGACCCGCCCTACCCTGTCTATAAATGGAATGCTTACTAGCCAATCAGAGGCAGAGTAGGGCGGGTCTTGACTTTGCCGTCCTGCGGGGGGAAAAAAATTAATTAAATTAAAATTGCGGTCTGCCCCTGATTTTGGTGAAGCTAGGTTATGTTTTATAGAGAAAATGGTTTCTGATTTACGGGTTTTCTGATGAACAGAAAGCTTCATTTGTTGCTGCTTGCTATGTCGTGTGTGAAGGGCTAGTTTTTAAACGTAAGTAATGTAAACACAACACATGTACAACTTATGTACGCGAATTGTACTGTAAACTGGGGACGCCAAATCGTGAACAATATTAATTCTAAATATTAAAGCTTTAATAACACTATGTAATTTATTGATTCTAGAAGCGTAGTTACAGACTGTGGCCACTGGAGGGCACTGAAAACTGTTAAACCGCTTTGATAATAATAAATAGCGTGTAATTAAAATAAATAATAAAATAAAAGGTATTTAATATATTCATTTTTAGCTGACACTTTGGTAACCCAACTTGTTTATCAAAATTACCCCCCAATTAGTGTAAACAGGGGGCATAACCTAACGTTAATGCCACTCTTTGCACACAGCACATTTTTTTTAAACCCCCCTTTCACTGAGCCAACTTTACCATTTTCCATAATCATTAAGGGAACAACCTATAAACAGGTTGTAACCAGGATATACTCAGTGGCAGAAACTGATGCGATGCCACTCCTCATAACTAACTGAGGGCCACCTTTTTTATTTTATTTATTTATTTATTTTCGCTCCCTCAACAGCACCAGTGAGACGGGATGCTGCGCTGCAGAGAGAGCCTCAGCCAGCCGGCTGCAGCGGTGGAGACTGACTGAGAGGAGACCAAAACCAAAACCTCGATCCACCACGACGCACAGCACCGGCACAAAGCTCCCTGAAGTGGAGGAAAAGGTTGGACGCTCGAAGGGGGGGTTGGCGGAAAGAGCTGGACACCGAAAGAAATCACATCTATTCATTGGTATTTTTTTTTATTTTTTTTATTTTTTCTTTACTTGAGGATGTACTGTTTACGCTGGCGAACCACATAGAGCGGCAGAGACGAGGACCCGGACTTGATATTCGCAATATCGCTGCCATTCCGCCGTTTGGGTCGGGAGGGAGAGACGCTACTGGCGGTCACCACAGCCGGTATCATCTGGGAGAGAAAAGAAAAAGTGAGACGAAGGAGGACTTTTTTTTATATATATATATATTCAGTGAGTAAACTATTTTACTTGAGCGTTTCCATTTGTTTGTGCTCGGGTTGTAGCTGCGGCTGTGTGAGTGAACGCAGATTGTTTCTCAGAGACTTCTGCTGACAATGCTGCTGATAATACCCATGTTCAAAAATCATCTCAAAGGAGCTGAATAGTTTTGGACGGTGTCATTCATCTAGACAAAGTCCTAATCTCCTGCCCCTTCAGTCTGGGTAATTTCTCCCCGTGTTGTTACAATAACTTCTGCCTTTTCCCTAAAGAGTCAATGAAGTCAGATGAAGCATGAGGGCGATGGAGCTGTTGAGTGTCCAGATGCACAAACACAGCACAAGTGTCATGTGAAATGAAACATTTCTTGCTTTTTATTACGCCTGAGGGGGGGGGGGGTTGAAATAATCTTTCCAGATTTGAGCACAAATTAAAGGTGTCCTACACTGAACCCCTCAGCAAGCCTTGAAACGATGCTTTGAAATGTATTTACACTGAAGTGGGTTTGAGGTGTTACTGCTTTTGATGGGAGCTCAAAGGGACCCGTGAAGATATATTTTTATTTATTTTTATAGCAAAAGAAAAGAGCTCTCCTGGAGGAGCAGAGGCAGGTCCTTCTTGTTTTTTTTGGGAGTGCATCTTTAGGTTAGCAGAGCAGGAGGCTTCTAACACACCACTTACCACACAAGTAGACCCACAGGAATTATCTAATCAGAGATATGCAAATTTCCCAAACTCTAATTTTGCGGCTTCGCTGCGGTTGAATGTTTAGTATAATACTATCATCTGACTGTGCTGGTGACAGTTGGTTTGTGCATTGTGGCCTGGGGGTGCACAGACTCTTGTTTGATCTTATTGATTTGTTTTTTCAGAGCTGTGTTTGGACAATGAGCAAGGGGTATTATTAAGCCATTATTCAATTAGGAGTATTATTTCCAATTTCTTCTTGAAGTTTGTGTGACTTTCTTTTCAATGACAGCAATTAGCCAAGTGGTGGCGGCTAGAATAGAGACTGCCGAAGGAAAATACAAGCTTTTGAAGTGTGTCTGCTGTCAGTAAACCCCCCCCCTTGCTGCAGTTTTTCTTCATTTTTTAATGCAGGTCCATTCAGAGACATGAAGAAACACCTGACTATTTTAAGGCCAGTTTCTAATTTAAAGTCACAAAGTATGTCACTACAATATTCAAGACTCCTGAAGATTTAAACCATGAACCTTTGGACCAGTTTCCCTTTCTAAAAATACAGGATCTAGTTTTGGCATGCATCAGTCACTTCAGAATTTGACACAAATTATGTTCAGATATAGTGATACTTTAGAAACGCTGCTGATGAAAGGATTTCTGATGTAAACGGCATCACAGAACATGAGAGAGTACCACTTCCAATATGTGGCTCAGAGGCTATCAAATAGGAAGAAGTCAACTAGGAAAAAAAAAAAAAAAAAAATGGAAATATTTATTTTTTCTTTAATAGAAATGTTTTTTGCTGTTCTATGAATCATGATGCTCAAAATGATCATGTGACGCATGCGGTGGGTCCTGACCCCCCTCCAGTTGAGTTACATATTATATTGTGTGTGTGTGTGTGTGTGTGTGTGTAAGTGTGTAAGTAAGAGTGGGGTATGTACAAAGGAAAGTAGCCTACTCAGTCTTTTTTTGCTTCAAGCACAATTTCATTCACATTCTTTGATGGATTGTGAGTTGAGCACATCTATCTTCAACTGTTATGTCACACATACCGTACTGTAGTAGTGTTATATCGTTGCAACATGGTTGCAATCAATTTTCAATTTAGCTAAGATGTAAAGAAATTCTAGCCAATTCAGCAAAATCGTTTGGCTTTTTGTTTTCTTGCACAAAGTGCTCTTGTGACTTTTTTTTTGTCTCTGGCACAATCTAGTAAACATTTTTTCTGTAGAGGCAGGCTCAGTATTTAACTTTAATTAATGAATTTTACTCTGATGTGTAAAAAATACTAAATATTGTTTTTAAATGTACAATGATTTGAATCTTACCTGTACAACTGTAAATCAGTGCTCAAATCATGTAACCTATGTCACAGTCTAATGCTGCCTGGCTTCCTGTTAGTGTTCAACAGCATCCATTAAGACTTAACGATGGAAGCCTAACTTGAAGTCATGGTTGGGATTTCAAATGGGCTATAAATTGCCATAATGTTAATCTAGATATATATTTCATGAGACCTAATGTGCTTAAACGATTGTCATAGCAGCCCACTCCACCACTTAGTTTAATTTCCTGAGATCATTTGAAAATGGTTCATCTCTCCAGGGGATGCATAGTCGGAGTCGCCAGACACAGTCCTAATCAAAACGGAGCTTCACCTGAATGTCAGGGGGACTGGATGGAGGGAATGAACAGCTGTGCCTGTTTCACTTGGCACGAATTAGAGGTTACCTCCACTATCCTTATCGAATGTAAATCAGGTATTTGCTGGCAATACATGCTTTAAAAAAATGTTTGTAAATCCACTTGGGGGCAGGTGTGAGATGGAATGTAAATTAGCAGATCGGCTAACCTTGATTGAAATGGAATGTGTCTTGAAGTTACAGCTGTCCCATCTTCTTAAATGAAATGGTTATTGACATGGGCCAACCGACATGTATTTAGGGTGTAGCTAATTGAAAATGACAACTCCGGTGAAGGCTATCCCTTGGGACACTTGAAAATGCATGAAAAATGCATACCAGCAGTGACAAGAGAGAGGCTAGGGATAGAAACCGTCTCACCAAGACAATGGCACCCAAGGGAGTCCTATTTTCACTGACAAATCTGAGACTAATAAAGTGAAAATGGACAAAAATTTCTTGCAGATCACAATTTGTACTCCCTGTTGTCTGGTTTTTTATATAATGCAAGCAAAGATATTCAACGACAGTGATATGGCCTCCCACTGCACAGGCGGTATAAAGAATCTAGAGTATGGAGAGCGCTATTTGTTTATTTCTGTATGGTGACAAAAGGATGGGTTGTGTAAGTGCGTGTGTGTGTTGTGCGGGGCATCCTGAAATCTGTAAACAACATGTTTTTCACTGTCCAGAGAATGCAAGGGTGTAATTTTGTTCTCAAAACACAAGAGTGACTAAGAATGTAGGTCCTCGGCATCTTCCCCTGCTAAGATTTGAGATGACATGCATTTGTTAGATTAAAGAAATGATTTTGTACAAGAACTGTTGGTAATCTTGACAGTGGTAGATCCTTCCTTGGCTGTCTTCCTATCCAGCACTTTGTTTATAAGAGAGGCCCACTGGTCTTGCAGAGCCTGGAAGACAAACGTCCCTCAGGACCCATCTGACAACTTAATTTATGTAATTGCTTAGAAGCATCTGCGTAAGAAAGACTGACTTCCAGCGTCCTCCTCCACTTGTCACTGTTATGAATGACTTGGATTTGATGTCCAGTGAGTCAAACAGACAATCTTAAGGCACATTGTTGTTGTCATACTAAAGCATGTGTGAACGACAAATAAGCACTGTTAATTTAATTACAGTGTTGCATCCTTATGGAAAACAGTTTTAGCATAACATCTTCATCTTGCATTTTTTTGCTCTGATCAGGCTCTTGATGCAGCCGGCAGATTGTACAATAAATCCATGCACCATGACAAATGTGGACATATGTTAAGCATGCATTAATGTGATTAACATGAGTGACATGACGGCATCAGTGTGTGGCATTTTGCGCTTGATTTTTGCAGCCTTCGGTAGTCAAGCAGCTGAAATAACTTGTTTTGGTTAGCGAATATGTCCCACAGCCTCAGGTTGGTTAATTACGCAGTCCTTTTATCTGTTTGTCTTTGTGCTGTCCCCATCGTGTGTTAACTTTGAGCAAGTTACTTGCAGATACCCGCAGGCCGCCGCTTAAATGGGTGTGAAAATGTTAAAGGTTATTAATTGCATGTATGGAGCGAGGCAGTGTGCTTTTGAGTATTTGTAACAAGAGCAAAAAGATTTCCTGATTTAGAATATGTGCCCTTTGTTAAGACATTAAGATGAGGCAGTTACAAAGCGAACCTGCTGCCTGTAATATTAAAATCTGTACAGTAGCACTCTTTACTCAAGGGATTTCTACTGTAGTCACATTACTCATGTGTTGAAATAGGTGGTTTGATTTGTCTTTGGAAAGAGTTTGTCAGCGAAGTGAACATCAAGTATTTGTGGAGATGGTATGGAGAGAGTAGTGATGATGGTGATGGTGGGGAATAGCCCGAGGATGGAGTGTTTTTCAGTAGGCAGCTCCTGATTTTATGTGACAGTAAAGGGCCTTATCTTCCAGGGCCATGATGAAGCACAACACTCTTTGATTTTTTATCTTCCAAACGTCTAACAATCTCATGCTTTAGACAGATTAGTGAGATGAAGGTGTAAAATGGGCTGTGCGGTTTCAGGGGAGTCAAATACAGCCAAATACAGGGTCTAAGGCTATATCTGCATCATGCTGATAGTACAAAATGGAAGATTAGCTGAAATTACTGATGTACTTTTGACCTTCAGGTTCAAGAAAGTCAAAAAATATGATTCGTCTTATGGCACGATTTGTTATTTTTGCGCTAGTAAACAATAATAGATGTGGCAGACGGTGTGAATGGGAGAAAAAGGGGATGACATGCATGGTTTGGGCATAATCTTTAGCTGAACTTGTGGTAGCAGAACGTTCTTGTCCCCCTTGTCAGTCTATTCGAAAATGTGTTCGGAGAGCATCTCAGCCGCAGTCTCTTTGGAGCTTCACATTTATTTCAGTTTCTCATTACCTCAGACAGAGCATTGATCCTCTTAAGAATTAGTTGGGGGGTGTTTCTTTTTTTTTTTTTTTTTTTTTTTTTACACCACTTAAAATTCATTGGAGTCCAAAACCTTTCTTTACTTTATTTCCGCGGTATCTTAATAGGTCCCATCTCCCAAGACACAGGGAGTCACTCTGGGCGAGGATCAGCGGTGTCGACAGAACTCGCCGGCACCTCGAGAGGTCAATGAATTTTCATGTAACATTTGTTATTATATCTAATTATGTAGAATTACCTTTTTACATTTTGATCTTTAACCCTAATGAAAATGTCTTCAGGCAGTGCTGGTTAACAATCTTGTTTGCTAGCTCGCTCATTAATGTGGAATTGCATCTCAGCTTCTTGTAAAAGCAAGTCTTAAAACAAATAACATGCAACATCCTTGCAGATTATGTTTTAAATAATTAATTGGATCCTAAATCCTATGCTCTTGCATTATTCAAACTTTTTTATTGGGATTTTCATTGTCACTAGCCATAACATCATTTTTTGTGTTATACTGTATGTTCCTTTTTTATATAGCCTAAGTTAAACTGTAAGAGTAAGATTGTGTTAGGCTCATGTGACAGACTGTTGAGATTATTTTCAAAGTACTTTTATTTATTCACCATGCATGCCATCCACAGGGTAATGCCAGGTCTTTCAGAACTAAAACAGTTTTTGAATCCATAAAAGTAATCCCTCAGGTCAAAATGCAGTTCAATACTTCTCATTTGTTTTTCAGATGTTAGGGCCCTCTCAGTGTCCACTAAGTGTTGGCGAATGTGCACGGTGATGTCTTGTGCAACCCGGGGCATTTCTGAAAAGAAGGCACTCAATGAAGTACATTAAAACTGAAGGAGGCGTGTTTTAGGGTCACCTTTCTTACACTACTATGTCATGCATCCTAGAGGCTCATGATGAGTTGCTACGTTCCACTCTCATGCCTCCTTTCTCCCGAGAGATGAAATGTGTGTGGAGGTATCTGTCAGAATACAACTAACAGGGCTGCTGTGCTTAGCTGTGCTTGTGCAGTACCTCCCTGTTCACTGTCTCGTGACAAACACTGGATTTATCCTGCTCAAGTGAGGTCGATGTAGTCTAATTTCCTCAGTATCATTCTGTTTTTTGACACTATCCTATGACATAATGGTACTCATATGAATGGATAATATTTAGTGATTTGATGTTTTCTACCAGTAATGAAAATGTTGATCTGATACATTAACATGAATGTCAACTGGCAATATTAGGCAGAACATGACATCTTATTCCACAGGAATGCATCAACATACAGAATGCATGCTTGTGCAAATGTAGGACTTACCGGTGAAATGTCCTCCAGATATTACGATGATGTGAAGGCTCATTTGGCATTGGGATAAGACATAAGCACTGATGCATTTAGCAGGAAATCAGGGAAAGAAAGCTGGCCTGTGAAGCTTTTATTCAAAGCTGCTATTGAGTGAATGCTGATGTTTGGTTTTACACAATTCCTTGATATCAGCTGTCACCTTGGCGTGGGTAGAACCATGGCTGCAGTGATTTAGCAAGCGTTCCTGAAAACAAAAAAGAAAACAAAAGAATAATGTTATAATATTACAAGTGAGTAGAAAACAATGGTTTGTGAGGTGTTTGGTGTTTCTCTGATTTAATTTTTTTTGTTGCATTTCATGGTAGCTTTGCAGTTATTTCAATGTGTGTAGTAATTTATTGACCTGGCTGACATTTTTAATTCACCAATCAAAGTTCAACCTTCCTTGTAACGTCTCTAAAAATGTTTATAGCTCTTAATAAAAATAATAAGATAAGGAACCTACGAGCAACGGGTGAGAGGTTACTGAATCGTCTCAGTTTCCAGCAGTCCGAAAGATCAATAAATGTAATAGTTAATGGAGATTGATGGGAGATGTGACAGCAAGGCATGACAGAACAATATTGTTTGCAGATGTGTTAATGTAAATATGGAAATGCAGCATTCCACTATCAAAATAACAGAAACCATTTAGGCCATAGCTTGTTTTTAAAACTTGAAAACATTCACAACGGTAAAACGAAGTCTCATCTGAGCCTTTGATAAGCAGCTTCCAATGTCAGCAACTGGAGGTTTGTAATTAATCAGCTACTTAAAACAGTGATAAACAAAGTATGATGGCCCGGAACAGGCATTTATGAATCGATTGCATCTAGTTAGTTTAATTAGTTGTTTTTCAAAGGGAGAACATTTATGGAATGGTCTCAGATGGTTTAAAGGACCTTCTCTTTTGTGCATGTCTTATCCTGTTTGCTACAAATTGTGCATAATTTGTTGGCAACCATTTTCAATGGCATATTTTTGTGGTGTGGATATTTGAGTCTTACATAGTACTGTCAAACATCTATCTTATCTATTCTAAATGTCCCTTGATTTCTTTTTGTCCCATTATTTTTTCTCATTTTAATGCTCTTATCAACATGGAAAAGTGGATCGGCTTGCTTTGTGCAAATGTTGTTTTTATTGAGAAATCATCCATTGTCGCCTGGCTTTGATGAGGGGGCGGAGAATTTGCATCAGCTGTGTGCTTGGCCATCAAGTGGTATTTCGGACTGGACGTGCTGCGATGATAGCTCAGTTCACAACGACAAAACACACAGATCACTTTGGTCTTGTCAATGGAACCACTTGGCAACTTTTTAAAAGTAAACTTTCCATTCAGAATATTATTGGCATCCATTTTGGCGTCTCACGCTCGCCATCCACTCAAAACGTAATGTCTACTACTCTTAAACAAGTGTGTGCGGCGTGCCTGTTGTTTTGTTTCCGGTCTAGCTAGATCCGGTGTGGTGTTGTAGTTTTTCTAACGTTACTAGTTGTTGCAACAGCATGTGAAAAAAAACTGTGCTTGGCCAAAAAGAACGTTAATCTTGCGGTAAAAAAATTGACGCCGTTAAAATGAGTTTGCGTTAACGCCGTTAATAACGCGTTTAACTGACAGCACTAGTCTTACTTACCATCCAATTAGCCATTAGTTTCAGTTTATATGAGTCTGGGCAGCCTTGAGAGTTGACTGCTCCTTATGAGCTGTCGTGTTGTCAAAACAGCCAGAAAAAGAGTTCAATTCTTAAGTCATATTGATTATGTTGCCTTTTGATTTATTATCAGCCTGATGTTTTGAATGAGTAAAAACCAAATTATAAATCATTCTTTTCATTAGTCACATTTTGATTGGCGCACAAAAATCAAATGTATCTTAATAATCATCTAAAATTGGATTAAAGAAATTATGTAAAATGGAAATCTCCAATGTGGTTGCTAATGGCCAGTAGCAAGTAGCATCACTGTATCTCCATAGAGGAGATGCAGAGACTTGATCACCTAGGGAGCCAGACAGTGGAGATCCCATTCAAATAAATTGAGAATTAATTAGATCTATATATCATTGCCACGGATGTGCCATGGGACTAGACAGAATTGCACTGGGAATGGGCATGTGGCACAGAAACTCACAGCTGCATTTCGGTGGCTGTTGTGCTCTATTTCTTCAGCTGTGACTCTTAAAAAGTGAGCACACCTTAAAAATGCCTTTCTCTTTCACGTTTCTACGAAAGCAATTTTTAGAGGATGAAGCGAGATTGCCGGTTTTTCCAGAAAAGCACCTTTACTACCCGCTTTAATTCTATGGCCCATACTATAGTTACCATAGCAACTTGTGCCCCTTGATTTGAGCAGGAGAAATCAGGTCACATTATGGCTATATTAGATGCGACCTTTATTTCGGCACAAATCTAATAGTTGGTTTCCTCTTTCCAACCTGCCACTCAGTGTGCATCTCTGCTCTTTGCCTTAATTGTCTGCATTCAGTCATATAGCAGCATGAATTTTAATCAGGATTAAAAGCATCTGGGCTAATTCACAGAGAGTGTAGCATCAAAGCACTTTTAAAGATGACTTTCAAAAGACCATGTGCTTTTGACGTCAGTATGTCATCAGGGGATATCTCAGTTTGTACCTCTGCTATTTCATTTTGGAAAATAGTGATTATTTGGAGTATATAACATCATTAAACACTAATGATACAGAGGTAAACATGTCATATTTAGATATATTTGGAAGAATCTCTAACACATGAGAGAGAAACACTGTGAGAACCTGTAATTTCCAGTAGAACAATTTGAATTTATGTGTCAAATAAATAACTGCCAGTGTTGCTATGTGATAAGTTTTGATTTTTTTGTTATTCTATCTTGCTGTTACGAGAAAAACAACTTTGGGCACAAGGGCACTGATAGCTGTCATTTTATTACCATTGAGTTTTGCATCCCAGCTAGACAATCTTCCAATACATTATTCTGTGTAACAACATGTTTGCTTCTTTTGTTTTGTATATCAATACTGATACATCCAGTTAGTGTGGCACCATCAGTGCCATTATTTATGCAGTACTACTGCAACAGAATACAACATAATTGGAAACCTTACCTCACTTGTCTGGGATCAGATTAATTCATTTGAAGTAGCCAGTCATTTTTGTTATTATAGTGTAAAATTGATGCACAAGTGGGTATGCTAACTGTGCTGACCTGAGCTGTAGAGATCCAACAATAGGCCTTGAGACTCCCCCCTCATGTGCCAGATCACATACTCATTAAATCTCAATTTCAGCAGAGCTCATGTGAACAGGGACAGATTCAAGTGCTAAGCTTCACATGCTCAAAACTGGTATGTGTGTGTGTCTGAAGCAGCCTAAGATGGCCAAACCTGTGATTCTGCTAAACTGTGTTAAGTGTGTGCAGATGTAAAGTATGTAACTGTGATCTACCTGACGCTTTAGACTACCGCATATTTATATTCGCAACAGTGTGAGGGTGCCTTTTTTCAAAAAGCAGAGCTGAGTCAGCACAGAGGGATATTTCAGATTGATATTACAGAGGGATATTTCTGGTTTGATGGGTTTTTTAGTGTGTTTCAGCCACCGCCTGTAGCAAAGCTATGTTTTGTCATTTTTTTTAAGTCAGAAGGAATTAATTCATATATGTTCTGCAAGGAAAGAAATTGTCTAAAGACCTTATAATAACATGCTTCTAGAGGTGGTGCCCTTTGGCAGACTTTGGTGTCATATTATAAATATGTTTCATTTTTTGCTGAGAAAGAGGGATTTTAATCACAACAATTAAGCGGCTGCAAAATGTAATTCATATTAGGCTACTTTTCATAGTCTACAAATTAGGCATTTTATTGAGCGTGGGCAGATGTAGGCCCACAAGCCATTTTCGATCCAGTAAAATCACCACATTGCATGACCTGTCTGCCCCCCCTCATCTGATAGGAGACTTGGAATAAAACAGAACCTTTATACAAGTTTTATTCAGCTTTAAAGGATCATGACCCCATTGATCATAAGATTGTCATTGTGTTGTGTTTTTGAGAAAAAACAGCTGAGTTAGCTCATTTAAGCATTCAAGGCTACATGTGGTCTGTGATGTTTCAGGTTAAGAGCAGTTTCTTAGGTGCTGATCTCCCCTTTCTTATGAGTGGGATCATATGTCCCATTATCTTATTGTCATCTAGATGGATGGTATAAGTGTGAATTATTGGGTGACAGGGTGTGTGTTAAACATTAGCAAGAGTTGGTGCAGCGTTAGTTATTCATTATTTAACATAACAAGCATTACAGCAGAAGATTTCCTCCCAAAAATACCTTCCCAGAACTAGATGTAGCAACCTGTTGAGAACAACGCATAGCATAGCATTCATGCAGAGCAAGGAATGAGTTTGGCTTTTACTGTGAAGCAGGTGCATGTTAATGTTGTAGTTTCTATTAACAGCGTAAACATCACAGTGGGTCAGCCATTAACTCCAGCAACCTTCACTCTCTAGTTTGTGCTCACACCTGCTTTCTTACAGCTGTTTTCTGCTACTTCTGTGATTTAGTAGCACTTTGCCCACAGGATACAGTGTGTGTGTGTGTGTGTGTGTGTGTGTGTGTTTTTATTATTTTCAAAAGGGTACTAATTGGCTGTCCAAACCTAAATGCAGGTGTAGGGTAGTATGCCATGTAATAAAAATGAAAATAGTTTTATAGTGGAAAGGATAGTTCACGAGTAAAAATCTGTAATGTCAGTGAGGACCTGCAGACAGGCGTCTGTACTTTTTGTTTGTTTGTTTTGCTACATGTTTTGAATTTGTGATGTGGTATGGATGTAAGAGTCCTTGTGGGAACGCTGTTCAAAACACCGGGGATTGGAAAGATCCTTAGAACCTTTTGCCCATATTTATTACACTGCTCGGGTACTTGGCTGCTGTTTCTTTTTTTTTCTTCTGAATGTGATCAATCAGATAGACAATACCCACAAAAATATTAACATGTATGAGATGGAAAGATTTTTTGTTTACATGCTTCATAGTAAGCCAAAGAAAAAAATGCCACAACAATATGTCCAATAATCAAACTTGAATCTGGTTCAGAAGCTGTGTTTTCCCACTAAGGCAAAAAATTTACTACTGCTGGAGTTAAAACAGTAAGATAAACAAAAGATGAGCCTTCTGTTTATCTTCCTGAAACCTTCCTTGTTCAGAGATCCACTAGGAAAGACGCACCACTCTGAGAAGTGTGAGACGGCGCTCGTAAATGACAAACAATAGAAGACTGAGTGATGCATCCTCCCAAGGGAACATCTTTGACTTAACTCAAAGAGTGAGTGAGCATGCACACAGAGAGTGTAGACTGTTGGAATGACTCAAAATTCAAATCTTTCAATTAGAGAATAGTTTAACCTGCCCGTACTAAAAGGAATAAAATTAAATCAAATTGTTTGCACATCTCTGACTGAACTCCCATTCTAATTTATAGTGGAATAAAAGGGTTGAAACACAGTGACTGATAAGCAGGGTACAAAATTTGCACCAGCCACAAGCCAAATGCTGGTAAAATATGCAGGTGGCAGAAGATTGCTTCCTTCACCAGCCAAAAACAACAATGGTAATCTACTGAGTGGCTGGTAAAATGTGAACATTCACTAGCCTTTTGATAATAAGATAAATGCTGGGCTGATCTCAGAAAGGGGTGGGTAAAAAGAATCTGGCTAATTAAAATAAAAAAAAAAGTATGAAAATATAGAACATCCCTAACTGAAAATTAGTCAAATAACATTTGAACATGCAAGGTAAAATGCATCCCAACAAATCACCAGCTGCTCATTGGATCCACTGAACTGGACTGAAGTTGGCTCCTTGATTCAGCTCAGGTGTGGGTAATCAGGATGTTGCTGGAGGTAAAGACGTCATTCACAGCACTGAAATTATTCCAGTGCAGTTGTCACTCTACAATCTGCTCTTACAGTGTCACAGATGGAAATCCATTAAGATAATCTGCCATTCACAAAAATGAAAAATCCACTCCAGATGGACGCGTAATCCTTTTACCAGTTTAACATAACAATAAATGAATGATCAGTTAGACTTCTCTATATATGGCAGCACAATTTTATGACCTTCTTTTGAGCACTGCTACTACTACCTTAAAATAAGGGCTGATGCAGTTAGCTGCAGTTATACTCTCATGTCCACATTCTGCTTCTGTCGAGGTCCATCTTGTTGTGTGGCTATAGACCTTACAGAGTTTTTAAGCACCACTGTGGTTTTACATTTTATTACTGTCATGCAATTTCTGCATTCATTGAGATACCGATCCAGACAATGTATTTTTATCAAGTGTACCTAATTAACTTTAATTGTATAAGTTCTCCAAAGGACAAAATGAAAACCATTGCTGTTGTCTGCTCCACTGCGGTGCAAGCTGTTGTTTATTCTATTTAGGCTTGACTTAAGATAATTTCTTAGTAAAATAAGTCAATTTAACAACAAAATACTATATGATGACAGTAAACTGGTTTGTGTCCGCAATCTACTGTACATAATGCACAAGATAGGTAGTTTTTCTTCAGGTGCAAAGATTTCAACTTATTTTAATGTCAACTCTGTACAATAACAGGCCTGATATTTGGTGGGGGTGTTGTTATCTAGTGCTTGCTTTTTAAAGAGGAGATAACTGAGGAAAACGCACAATGTTGCCCTGCCACAACAAAATGGAGTGGGTTGGGTGTACCAGCATGACTCAGCCACAGTCAATTCCAAAGAAACTTTTCATCTAAGGCTTATTGATCGTTTTCAAGTTTGTTTGTTTTTTTGTTTTTTGAAAATTCACTTACAATTCACAGTAAAAAAACACAAGACTAGATCCCTTTACTTGCCTATGTAACTATCACATCTCATATCAAGAGCATTAAAATGTTCTATGAAGATGTAAACTGACTGTTAAAGGGACTGAATCAAAGCTGTATTCTGTATTCTGACATGGGCTTTATACCCACCCACCTAACAGTGACATTGAAAGTTACCATACTGCTGCCTGATTTGATGCTTAATTTCTTCAACTCATATTCAATTCAATTCAATTCAATTTTATTTGTATAGCGCCAATTCATAACAGAAGTTATCTCAGGACACTTTTCAAATAGAGCAGGTCTAGACCGAACTCTTTAACATTAATTACAGAGACCCAACAGTACCACCATGAGCAAGCACTTGGCGACAAGGGCAAGGAAAACTGCCTGTAAAAGGCAGAAACCTAGGAAACCCCCCTGGGGGGGTTGGGGGGGGGAAAAAAAAAAAAAAAAAAAAAAAAAAAAAAAAAAAGAAAAAAAACAGTGCCAACAATCATATGCCGTTACTACTATTAGTCGAGACCTCACATACACTATTAAAGGCAGACTATCACTATGTATGCTCTGTGTACACCCAAAATGATGCTTACGCCAGAAAGCTGTAGCCCAGTGGGGCAGTCTGGATCATGAATATTCTAGGATCATGGATTTGGCATTGCAGGCCCAATGCTCATAAACATGTGCGTGTATAAATATGTTTACAGTATATAGAAAAGGAAAAATGTGTTCACCTGCTAACGTTGCCTTAAATTTTGAAGACAACACTTGGATTTATGAACCATGGTGAAATAGCTAGATACATCATTTTTATGCCACTTTTCAGCCTTTACAGGCTTCATGATGGTGTGTTTTCCCCTGGCAACCATCTCTACAACAGGTCAATAGAATTCCCTATGTGGCCTCTGCAATGAAAATAATGCAGAATGAATCACTTGCATATACATATAATTTTAGTGGTCTCCAAAGGCTAGATGTAAGAGATGAGCGTGCAAATGTACGGGTATGATGACGAAATGTGGGAGTTCAAAGTGACATTTTAACATTTTCCTAACTCAGCAGGGATGCAGTTCTGGCATGTCTGATGAATTGTGATATTCTATCATGATATCCTATTGCATTAACTTCAATTTTGCACAGACTTTAATATATTATCCAGCATTTCCTAAAATATTCAAGTTTTTCCTGTCTTTGTCTATCACTTTTTAAATACATTAAAATAACCGTTCGCCCTTCCCATGATCCCCTACAGCTACAGAGATCTTAAACACTTGTGTGGCTTACTCCTCCCTCAGTCCAGGAATGACTCCCTTCATTGATTCTTGAAACAATGATGGCAGGTTTATGGAATATGCCTTATTTTCACTGCAGTGACAGTCTGCACATTCAATACATGGCAGACTACAAGGGAAGTTCCAGATCATTTCCAAATTCTTGGAAAATTTGTTACAGTTACTTAAAAGGAGAGTGGTATTGAAGGAAAAAAATCTCTCTATTCTTGCATTCCTTCTTAACCTATTTTCCAACTCATCTCAGCTTGCCCTGAATTCCTCCACACAACTTCATGTATGTGTGCCACTTCAAACCGTAGCACCTTGTTCGTTGGGCTTTGAAGTTTGAGTGTCTTTTCATATTCAGTCTTCTCTAAGGACATATAAGCATTTCAGGCACATACTTCATGCTCACTTCTTCATCACGACAGCCATCACTGGCTGCACATGTAATTTTACCACTGTGAAAGGTGCTAGCTCCATTCAGGTGTGCCCTATCTCGTGGTGAAGACAATAATTGCCTGTGCTGCTCTTCCCTTTGGTAATTGTCTTTTGATTGAGGTCATCAGGACAATTAAAACCATTGAGGGGTGAAAAGTGGCAGCAAGAGACTTGAGACAGCTCTACTAGGTGGTAGAAAGGATGAACAAAACGTACAGAAGAGATAATTGCACGTCGGGAGACTCACTGAAGTCAGGATAGGACACTGTGGAGAATAGCTTTGTCTACAGTACTTAATCATAGAGTAATCATATGCCTTTTTAAAAGAATGTATTGAAGGTACCTGTATAATGTCATTAGTGATCATTTGAGATTAATTCTCAGTTTTTAAGAAGTTATATGTCAATTGTGTCTTGAATTCACTTAGACCTTAGATGGAATGACACGATGGCATTGCATATTTTATGAACGGAATTTCAGTGCAAAGGCAAAGAGTTGTAGCGGTGAGCCGGGGCCAGGCATTTTGTGGAAGAAGAAGAAGAAGAAGGAGGACCCATCTGTGGGCTCAGGTTTTGATAATTCACAAATCTGGCTGGATTGTTTGTGGAGGATAGTCTGAAGATATGGACAGGCAGTTTGGTGTCAATTGGGAAAAAAATGTGGGAGGAGAATAACAGTGATAGACTTCAGAATTCCTGCCAGCTCAAAGCATCTGAACATTTCTGCTCAACTGGGCCTACATTTTGTTGAAAATGTTAAAGTTTTAAACTTAAGATGGTTGCTGTAGCGACACCATTTGGACTATTACTATTATTATAGTTTGGGTGCAAAGTTTTGTTTATTTTCATGCATGGGAAGGCAGATTTCCTGAGAGGAAGAAAAATAATAACATTGGCAATTCCAAGCTGCCGGTCCCTAAATACTGTCACCCAGCGATAATGACAACATCCACTTTGTTTCTAAAATCTGGAAAATACAATTGGTTGTGTCAGTATGGGGAAATATCTCATGATGATTTGAATCTCTATAAAAATAAAATCGTGGTGGTATGTCAAACAAGACTGGAGATATCATTTCACTTATTTGCTGTGGGCCCCTTAGGCAAATCATTGTAATTTTGTGAAATGTTAGTTCTCCCAAATAGGAAACATCACTCAGCCAAGTTTCGTCAAAATCGGGTCAGTAGTTTTTGGGATGTCGCTTGTGACGAAGGAGACAGAGATGGATAAACTGTTCAAATAATGAGTATGAGTAACTGTTTCTGAGCATTCACACATCGTTTGCCTCAACTGTAACAGCTGAGTGTCAGGTATGAGGCTAGTGTTAGAAAATATGCACTCATCCCCAGGAATTCCTCATGTATCCTGTGACAATGACATTTTTATTTTTTTATCTTCATGAGCCATTCTCTGTGAATGTGTACCAGTGAAGCGTGGGCAGAACAAAGTTGTCTCCTCTGTCTCTGTGTGGGAGATGGTGGTGGATTTGTACTAATACACACTAAATAGTCTGAGGGCGTATGAGTAACATTTTTCAGGGCTTTAAGTTTTCTGGTTTTCTTGCTGTGATGACTTATTGCAAGGATACCAAAAAATAACCTTAATTGTCTGTGTTGCAGACAGTAGCAGCGATCATCAGCTTACACTTTCACTCCAATTTGAGAGGTTTTGGGGCATGATTTGACACAAACTTCTAGACATCCTTTCCAGCTGAATGGACGGTTAAGCATCAGAAGTAGCACTGAGCAGATACATGAATACACCATTTGAAAGCAGCTCACTGAGGCTTTAGGACATAGCACTGATGCTTGTAGTGTTTACCCTAATTACATTTTCACCCCAATTAGATTTTCAGTACCAATTCTGATGAATAGATAGATATATAGATCATCTTTGGATGGAATATAGTTAGATGGGCTACAGTCTGTCTTCACACTCAGTGGAGAACTGTTGCGAGTAGCTCAAAGGGTTCAAATGAGTGGATATTATCTCTCATGGGGAACGTTGATAGCCACTGTTGTTCCATTCTTAGATTGTATGCTTGTAAGCCTCATCAAAAACAATAACACACTGATAAGGAACATTCACGTTGCTCTTGTTAGACTTGCAGGTTGCCTTTATATCAACGTAAGACTGTAACAGACTGAATAGGGTGCAAAATGTTGATTATTGAAAAGTGGCTGTTCGACACTTACGTAAGAATGCTTGTTAAAGTTTATAGATGTTACTAAAAACATTCCTGAAGAGAAATACCACTCTATACAGAACTTACATCATGTTTCAGTTTATTTTGAACAGCAAATTCAGTATCAACGAACACAGCTGTGAGCTCTAAGCTACAAATCTGAACATCAAGACTTGAATCATGATGTCATCAGGTGACCTTTTTGGAGCTGATCCATCGAGACTGAATTAATGAATGATGCTGTGGGCTCAGAGGATTTTCATTTTAAATATTGCATCCAGATGAGTTTTATTTGAATGTAGGGCTTTCAGCTGTGATTCAGAAAACGTCCCCGTGTCCCAGTAAAATCACCATGGGTGCTGTCGTAGTGTCCCAGGAGTTATGTCATTATTCACTGTCTATGAAGCAGCTCCAGGATTAGTTTGATTCATATTCAGAGTATTAAGCTGTTTAGCACAATTAAAGCAATGTGTACATGTTTTAAAGGTGTATGTTCCTTTCAGGAGACAGCAAAGAAAAAACATTCAAACATTTTTTGTGATTGCTGCTTAATGATCAGCAATAGCCTGTTATAATCCATAAATAAAAAGTCATTTGAGGGGACACATTTCTCTTTTAGATGGTGAATGTTCCATGCCAACATTGCTTGCTAGGTATTTTCAGCTAGTCGTGTTTGGCACCTGTGCATCCGTAAATAGTCAAATGAGTGTGTATTATTTTTGTAAGTGGAGAGGGGACTTTTATCTGACAATCCATGTTTTTACCTATTTGCTGATCAACTGTGATTCACACACTCACACACTACACACACACATATGTTGGTGCGCACACTCTACCGTGTTAGTTACCAGGGAAATGGATCTTTAAATGTAAGAATGCAGTAATGTAAATTTGTACATTTGTACAATTGTACATTACCATCATTTGTTTTCCACTTTTTCTCTCTTCACTCAAAAGAAGCAGTTTTCTTGTGTCTACTTTATAAAGAACTAGTTCTAAGAATAGCAACGTTTAAACATTAAAGGACCAGTGTGTAGGATTTATTGGCATGTAGCAGTGAGGTTGCAGATTGCAACAGACTGAATACCACTCGCCTCACCCTCCCTTTCCAACCGTGTAGCTGAACCTGCGGTGGCCACAGACCCGTGAAAAAACATGAAAGGCCCTTTTCTTGAGCCAGTGTTTGGTTTGTCTGTTCTAGGCTACTTTAGAAACATGGCAGTGCAGACTCTGTGGAAAAGGTTTGGGCAGCAGCTCTGTTATCTCAGTTAGCTGTGCAACACACGCTAGTCCACTTATGGGGGGCATCCCATAAGTGGACTAACGTGGCGAGAAGGTGGCAAGAAGGTGGTTAGGCCTTACTGAACAAAAACACAACTTTATAACTATTAGGGATGTCAGGTTTTTTTAGCCCCCGATCCGAGTCATTTAACATTGAGTATTTGCTGATACCGAGTCCTGATACGATTTTTAGATAAGCACAGTGCAAACTTCAAGAACATTACAGTTATTAAAGTCAATCCAGTGTATATGTTTGACAATTAAATAGCTCTTTATTGCATCAAGAAAAAAAACCTGCATCTAAGCTGTTCCTTAATGTTTTTGTTTTTTTACACAAGAAAGTATAACATAACATACCCTCTGTAATCTTTTTGTCGCTGTGTGGGGGGACTTTCTCTCCAGAGTGTGGTTATGTAGGACGTCGTGGTTGTATTGCTGTCTCTGCTCTGAGCAGAAACTCTGCAGCGGACGGGGCTGCCTCTGCTCTCACACTGACACAGAGCTCAGAGTGGAGAAAAGAGACAGAGAGAGTTGACGATGACTGCACCATACATTCCAAGCTTTGTGAGTAAAAACAGCTGTGGGACAGCTGACGTAAAACGAAAGATCGGACCGGATCAATAAAGCTCAACATAGCCCATACCGATAAATTAAAAAATGCCTTGATTGGCGCCATCATTGAGAATGGATTGGGACATCCCTAATACCTGTTAAAGGATTTTGGTGAAACTAGCAATAAGGGGCAGTGAATTTGAAGAATTTACTGTTTATCAGACCACAAATTATACAAGGATTAGGTTGGAAAAACAATAAATGGCCGGAGCATTGTGTTTCTAGGGGCCAGGTCTCACTGTTTAACTGTACAGAGACACTTGATTCACAGGTTTTGGTGAAACTGGATCATATTTTATGGGTAAAATATTTTCTGTTTGTCCCTCTGATGTCCACTGGCTGCTCTCATCAAATGCTAGTGATTTACTGAGTGGACAATACTTGCTGCTAACTGTTGCTAGCAGTAGCTGCCAAAAGCTGCCAAAAGTTACCTAGCAGATAGTTGATGTATTAGCTGAACCCGGTTCCGTTAACCGCTGGCCCACCTCCAATTCTAGTGCCTATTCCGGCGCCGGTCCCTGCCAGCATTCCCCATTAGCATCCCCATAAATCTTACACGCTGGTCCCTGAATCAGACATTCCCATTACACTGCTTAGCGTTCAAGGCAGTTTCATTGAAATGTTCTTTAGATTTTGCTTTCAGCATTTAGTACATGCTCTATAGTAGAGGTTTGCATTAATGCAGGCCTCCCACTGGTCTATCTGGTCCCGAATCAGTTTTGAGTGGCGTGGGTATGTTTTAATAGCTGCGGGCAGTGATGTTGGAATGCTGTGGGTATAATGAAAAAATAATGAAAGTAGTTGACATGGAGATTGTGGGATATTTAATTGATAAGCTGGACCCCAGTCAGCCATAACCAGAATGTTAAAATGATGGAAAAACAAAAGAATCTGTGAAAATATGAAAAGTGGTACCATAAAGTTCGAATATATATCAATATATAATATATAACGAATGAATTATGCAGCAAATTAATTTCACATCCCACTGTTTGCATGAAATTGGCTATTCTATAATTTCGGTTGCATATCATTTTCTGAGAGTGTGTTTCGGATCTGACCACAGTCAAAGAGTCTATTTCCCACAGTTTAAGGGAACAATGGTGAAAATCTAAAAGACATTACCGAGCAGAATGTATAAATGTGCAGCGAACAGGACCCAATCTAAAACAAGGTGAACAGTGACATTGCTCTCAGATTGGCTGCGTTGGCTGCATTCACCACCTGCTTCTACAACACCTTTGATGTCTTTATAGATGCTGTTTACCTCACCCTCAGGCTACATGCAGTTTCTAAGCAGACAGCTCATCAAGATGAGTGACAAGTGAAGGAGTGGGAACTTGACCAACTGAGGGGGTTGATAGTGGGACAAATGATACACTACCCGACTCCAAGCCAAAAGCACAAAGGTTGCATACTATAGCTTTAATTCTAATTTTAACCTAGTGTAGATGTTTTCCTAATTCTCACACAGCTGCTTAGTATGAGAGCTCAGTGAAAGTTACTCATCTACAGTGTTCACCCATTTTGTCTTCCAGTCCAGGGACTGAAAATGGTTCCGGTCACAAGCCCAGTTCTCAAACATTCACCATATTCCCCTGCTGCACATGGTCCTTTTTTATTAGTTGTTTTTAAGAGTTTGCTGTGGCTTTAACAAGACCTAGCTAAAGGTTAATTTAAAAAAGATGTCCTATTAACAAAGGGCTTGTTTTGGTCAAAGGAGTGAAACTGTGGCGAGAATAATCCCCCGTATTATCATGTTTTAACTTCATCCCCTTGTGCTCGGATTAAAACCTCCAGTGTGTGTAACGAGACTCATTCTAAAGGGCTTAGTAGTTTGTATAGGCTGAAACACAAATCTAAGCAGTGTTTGCTGTGTTTTTTAACTGCACATCTGAAAAAGGTCCTTTGATTTTATTATAATTCTATTTGCATTTCTGTAAAGTATTATTTTTTCTGAGAAATACAGATAACGTATTGTACAGTTTGACTGCTCCTGTGTCTAGACATATAATTTTCTTAATTATCATGCTTGTTGTTTAAGGATGGCCACTTTTACTGAAAGTCAAACAAGGTCCAAGGCTTTTACAACACAACAACAATAGACACCTGACATACCCACTCAAAACTTATTTTATGAACTACTTCTAATAACACAGAAGCCAAATATTTACCTGCAGTATCAACTTGTTATTGACTAATCACCATTTTAAAATATGTGTATATATTTTTAACATTACATTAAGCGTCCTATCAGAAAGCAGCTGCTTTATAACAATGGCTGCCATAACCTTGCTTTACTCTGAAGTTCTGCTGCTACCACAGCCATGGAGGAAGAGTCACACAGATCTAACCAGGCATGGAGCTGGCAGAGTAACTTAACTTAAAGGTAAAAATCCACTCCAGCTCTTGTTTGAACATGATGACATCTACAATTTCCTTAACATTTACAGATGAAAGTGTATGTGTCGAAGGGGACAGAGAGACCCTGTATTGTGTGTGTCCAAGTGTCACTGTAAAATGAAGCTTTTGAAGTAGGTCAAGGTATGCTTGCGGGTGGCTCTTCAAATGAACTCTGCTTTACTGGCATGTGGTACTTCTGTATCTGGTTTGTTCCAGGTCCGTGTCCACCTATAGGCTAATTGATCGTTATTGTACTATTATTGTACAATATTGTAGGCCTAATTAGTTGCACAATTTCCATTTTTTACTGCATTACAATGTATTAGATATACACAAAAAATAATTCAGATATTTGTATTAGTAGAGCAAATGCTAACAGGGATTTGTCTTGTATGAAATATCTGTAATATACACCCAAGTCTTCATGTCTCAGTTGCCACAAATCAATGAGCAAGCGCAGTAGAGATAAGTATCATAGAGAGCAGTGAAGTGTCATTCACTCACTGCCTCTTACACATATTTTTAGGATGGTTATATTCAAATGATTACAGAGGAGAAGGCGGATGTTTGTTTCTGCTAGTTGTGCTGCTTCTGTTGGTACAGATGCTACTACAACTATGCTATGACTATCATTACCACTACTGTAATCACTACTTCCTCTACCACTTATTACTAGCACAAATTACACGGTATGGGTTTCGGAAAAAAAACAAAAGCTAGCGCCGGGTTACGTTGTTTTATCATTTTATTTGCTTCATGTACGTCATAGAAATACACAAAGGGCCATTTTTATTAAATAAAAATGTGATAAGATCGAACAATAAGCTCATGAAGGAGAACAGCAAATTGCACAAATGACAAATAATTTCCTTTGATCTTTTTTGTCTACTTGATTACTGTATGTGCTGTAATTTAACACAGTTTGTGTGTGTTCGCGCGTGTGTCGGCAACTCAAGTGCTGCACTCTACAAGATGGCACTGATTAAATTTCTGGTCTCATCCTTAGATATACTTGCCTTTCTTGATGCACAAGATGTATGCTAATTGGAATTGGTGACAAGGTGAGACAAGGGTGTGCGAAAACGATAATTACAATCAAGATCTAGATTTATCTGGGTATTACATTTGTCATCATGGCTTTCGCTTGCCTTCATGACTCAACCTTTGTTGCTCTAATACGTTTGTACAACAAATATCTTTGTGTTTAAGCTTGAATAGAGAAACAGGCTGGTCGTTGAATAATCTGTAACAAGAAGCTATACATGTATTCCAGCACTCACACTGCAGTGTATGTGAACATTCATTCAATTTTTACGAGACTGTCAGAAGCACATGCCACTGCCTTGTATTGTCCTGAATAATACTGTTACAAGTGGCTGATGAGAGGACAGCTACTGTGGTGATGTTATTAGGTGATTTGGTTTATTGAAGCTCGGCCTGGCAAACGATGTCTGCATTTGTTTTTATGTGTAACACGCCCTGTGGAGACAAACACAGCCATGAGACCAAGCAGAGGCAGCACATTCCGAACTGTCAGTGCACCTTGTGGCACCCTGCACACTACCTCATTAATAACCATCTGGCTGGGCTGTGATTGCCTGGACAGAAGTGTGGCAGAATCCAGCTCTACAGCCCCCGACTGTATATAGCACACACCTGGAGGGTTGCAGGGTACTATTGAGAGTATTCAAATTTGGATAATTTCTGTCGATTTAATTGATGGATTGTGTATGTCTTATGTTTATGCTTTTCTTGTGGTTTCCTGTCTTTTATTTCGTGTTTCGTTGGCAGGTGTTCCTACCTAATTGAGCCAACTTTTTCATGCCATCATGCTCTGAAGCCTATATGCTTTGTGTGGGCTTGTCTCTTGTGAATCAAAAACAATTCTACCAATTTATTTCTCTCTCGTATAAAGTATATGGTTGACTGGAAAGTGAAATCTGAGTCCACAAATGACATGTCTGCCAGAGTTCTGTGAGACACTGAGCAGTCAAGTAAGGTGAACTTTAGGTTGTCTGAGTGCAGACCAACTTTATTTGATATACACAAGGGACCCATGTTCTCTCAGAATCCTAAATGCTTGACAGTAGATGAGAGATCCCTAATCCCAGTTACTGTAATGCAGGTAACTAAAGATGTAATATTTCCACAATAATGCCTGTTCTCTAAAGATTTTGTCTTATGTGCAGTTGCAATACACTTTATTTTATACCTGTGCGACTTATAGATTATTATATTCTTTTTTTTTTTTCATTTTCAAAACTGATACCATAACAATGAGTATCTGTTCATTTCAATATTGATTGGATTCCTCTTCTCTCTTCCCTGAACTGTAAATTCATATGCACCTTGCTCGTGTGTGAGCCATGAAACGTTAAGCTTTAACGTCAGACTCTGCATTGTGCTGTCAGACTGACGCCTGAGCAATATAACTAATGGAACTGTTAGATAATCAGGTGTGTGTTGATATGCTGTACATAGGATGTGTTTGGCTCTGGAATAAATTATAAAATGCATTCCAGATCTTATGAGAATTCTATTATCAAATGTTAAAGATCTCTAAACATAATAATTCTAAACACAATTGGCAGTGTTCCAGATTGGAAGCAAGTGAGGGATCTTGTCCTTGTTGCAGGGCTAGCATGTCAGTCAGCTTCGAAAGAAATGTTGCTTTCATTTCAGAATTCATGCTGAAATGACTTCATATGATCATATAGCAGCAATATGGCAATGTACACAATATGGCAATGTACACAACACAGCATTTAATTTCATCATATGCATCAATGAAATCTTGCCTTTTGGAATTGTGTCCACCTTTATTACGGTCTCATTTGAAAAGGATAAACTTGGTCTTACTTTCCAGAGTTTTATGACAATACTAGGTTTGGTGTGAACATGGACAGAACTTTGTCTTCTATTCTGCAAAAATACACGGCAGGCCAGAGATGATCAATCAGAGGAGCTGCTGATGGATTCCTGTAGGAAGAGTTGTGTTTCAGACTCCAGTTACCAACTGTGGGCTGATGTGGAAGTTGTTCAGTCCAACATGTACCCAGGGGTTTGTATGACAACAAGCTGACCTATGCAGCCAAGAATAAAGTGAAGTGCTGAAAAGGGACAGAGAAGGCGTCCTTCCCTGAGGTGATTTGTGTGTTTAATAGGCTTCTGCTCGTGTTCTGTCACACTGCTATGGTATGTTATATTTCTATACTCCTGTATGCAAGTAAGCTGAAAGGGAGGTCATAGTTAGGTGAAGGAGGGTGAGGCCCTTTTTCAAAACAGAGCAGTTTTACCAGTCTGCAGACAGCTGTCTAGACGGCAGACCTTCAGCTGTTTAATTCTTTGCATCGGTGAACAAAGAAATAGCCACATAAAGTGCCATTGTAAGTTTTTAAATGTATTTCCAGCTGTAGAGAAAAGGCTTACATTTACAGGGAAGAGCAGCTGATTACAAATGGCAAACAACCTGCAAAAAGACAGCAGAAAACTCCTTTTATTACAAGGAAGGAAATGGATCATTGTGTTTGTTTATCTCTCTTTCTGTTTTTCTTTCTCTCTGTCTCTCAATAACAGATAGCCTAATTGCTAAGTCACTAATTGTTTAACCCACTAGTACATCTGCTGGTGCATTCTGGGAGGATAGGGAGCAAATGAGGTGAGGCAAAGACAAGGAGGCATAAATGATGAATGTGAGACGACTCCTGCTGGATCTGGACATGCTTCCTGCAACCCTCAGAGCTGTCTGTGCCACTGCATTAATGATCTAAATGACAGAAAACTTAAATGAAGATGAGAGAGCCAGTTAGAGAGATAAGAGAGGAAGAGAGTGAGAGAAACAAAGACAGGGAGCATACATTGAAACATGTTGATAAAGAGAATGAAAATATCACATAAATGGAGAAGTACTGCAGTTGTGGAGATGAATGGTGCTGAAGGAGAATAACAAGGTCAGCAGATCTTACTCTCTTTATACTTTAGGCCTACACTTCCAATTAGCATTGTTTGCAAATAGAATGGCATCTATAGTTTCAGGTGCCATCCTTTATACACATTTTCCTCTGAATATCAGTGTTATTATTGTGGCTTTAAGGCTATATAGGTCAGGTAAAGTGATTGTCAACATAGATTAATTGAATAATATGTTGTATGTGGTTGTTGCACAAGTAACTCATACAGTTGTGAGGGTGTGTGGATGAACGTCATCAGTGAAGGGCTTCGCTTTCATGTGAAAAGAGGTTTTCTAATTCAGTGCGCAAGGTTTATTAAAATGCACAAAAACATAGCAACAGTGACAATGCTTTAATCCGCTGGTGTAACGAATCCAACCACAGGTTAAACTAACCACAAACTGTTGAAAATGAATGATTTGGTATGTCTGGTATGAATGCGAGAATATGCTCCTGATATAGAAATATAATATAGTATAGAGGGTGTCCTGATATAGAAAACAAAATTAAAGGAGGACATTTACTTTAGTTTTTGGGACACCTTGTTGTTTTTAAATGCTTATTTTGTATTTATACAAAACATACATGTAATTCAGAGAGTCATTTATTCACAGCACCATCAACTCATTCCTCAGTTTAAGGACTAGTCACAATGTGTATTTGGAGCATACATGTGTTAGTTTGATACTCTGTAAACTAAACATGAGAAAATGTGTGCGTGTTTGGGAATGTTTGTCAGGAAGATATTTTAATATCTTTAAATATGTATCTGGTCAACATCTTTAAACTTTCATTTGTTCTGCCGGTGAGAAGAAAATGTTAGGAATAAGAATAAACTCTGCAAATCAGCTAAGCAAACACTGAATACTTGCTCTAGTTTTTGTGTATAAAGTAAATGAACAGTATGCATGCATTTACTGACAGTTTACTGACAACCCATTTTAGAGCCTAGTTAGTGCTATGGGTGCCAGCCACAATCTGATTGATTCCATGAAACGTGTGATTTTTCTAAGCACAAGACCTGCAACAGTAATGAAGTAGGAGGGGGACTTTTAAGCTCTATGATAGAAGGCAGACAATTAGAATGTGTGAGAACCCAGGAAGGGATGGGAACTGACAACACAACACTATACTGCCTATGTTAAATATTTAGAAATGATATTTTGTATGGCATTAATGTTTTTGTACCACACACAAGTACTATAAATAACAAATACACAGGCTCTGTTGACATCACAAGCTTCTCTTATTTTTTTCTACACCAATTACTGCCCAGGCAACAAAAACTGCTGTTCCACGGGAATCTATGTTTTGCACAGTGAGATCACAAGAAACCTATTTTATTATTTTAATAATTATTATTATATTTTCTTTTAGTGATCCAAAATGCAAATAAGTGATTTAGTGAGATTAGCACAGTGAATTGTATGAGTGCAGACCAACTGTGGATTGACAGCTGTTGAGTTCGACCGTGTGATTTTGGATGTATGTGATAATTAAAGGTTTATCTTCCCACCAGTTAATGTTCTCTCTTTCTGTTTGCAGGCACAGCTTTAATGAAGAAGCAGACCTGCTAACATTCTCGCAGAAGGGACCCTCTTAAACAAGTATGGGGTCACCATGGAAACCATTTCTCCTCCTGTCTGTCATCAGTGGCCTTTCAGGTGAGACATTCAAAAGGTAGCGTTCAAAGATAATAGTAGGAAATAGTTGTACAGAAAATTCTTCATAACCACTGCTATGAGAAGAAATGGTACAGTACGCAATGAAATCTACTGTAATGATATTGCAGTTGTAAATGTTACACAGCTGGGAGAATGATCATTTATGGGTGTGAGAGGGGGCCTGTGTCCTTTCATACTTGTAGAAGATGAATCCGCATCTTTGAAATGATGAATTTTGCACTTAAATCTGAGAAGAAGTGAAGATGCCATGGCTCATTGAGCATTCCTATTCTGTTAGGCTTTAGAGTCGCAGTTATTTGACAGGGGTTTCCACACCTTTTCAGTAAAGGTCTGTGGTGGCTGTAAACAACAGGAATGCTCAGAAAAAGCACCAGCCAGTAATAAGGCTACATTACTGCTTTAGTTTCAGAGTCCTGTTTGCATGACATTATTTGAATAGCAGGGTTGATTGGCATGCTAAATATTAATTGATTATTGAATTAATTTGATTAAATACTTCCCCACATAATAAAGACAGAAAAATGCATAATATGTAAATATCTTTTTTTCTTTAATGTATTTAGTGAGACCAGTAGGAATCAAACCACAGCATAGCAGGGCTCTGTTCCATCCACTGAGTTGAGTTTTCTGGTAGAATGTCTTCACTAGTGTGATTAGCAGCCAATGCACAATTTTAAGTTCCAGATCAAGAGCCTCCCTTGGTCAGTCGAGAGCATATGTTTGCCAGTCTAATGGATTCTGCCTTTTTGATGGTTCTTTTAACCCACCAGAGCAAGGTTCGTGCACTCTGTGGTACTATCCGACCTTCGTTTCTGGGAGTCAAACACTCAACGTTGACCTTAGTCGCCTGCTCGTTAGACCATACTATTAAATGGAAACAGCTATTTCTTAACTTTTGATCCCTGTCTTAACTGTGAACATTTAGAACTTTAGAGGTTATATTGTACAGTTTATATACTGTGTATATATATTAGGTTGGATAAGCAAGCTGTCATAAAAGGTAGGTTAATGACGTCCTACCTTCCTTTACCTAATATTGAAGCATTTTGATAGGTGACATTTAGCATACCACAGGTTTACGGCCTGCTGTGTTGGGTTGATGTTATGGCAAGCATTGGGCTCGGCTCCACTATAGCATGTAAAGAGCAAAACCGGTAAAAAGTACAATTAAGGTTTTTCATTGTAACCCTAGTTTATGTAATCTCTAACATTGTCATACTGCTGCTCTTTGAGTCAGTAACTTTGAGGATACTGGCCTTGGCTAAGACAAAATTTGGTGTTCATACAACTATTTTGGCAGGCCACATTGTGCATGTTGCTATGATTCATTTCCATCTAACCCTGCTGAATTTATTGGTACTTCAAAGGGAAGAATTATTTTCTCATAAACAGTTTTTTTAGGCAAATGTGTTTAGATGTTTTATTCCTTCAATTGTGGTCCATAAGGTGTTTTACTTTCAAGAGCGTGTAAATCTGTGTTTTTATTCACATACTCTATACTTAATTTGTTGTACACCATTGGGTACAACAAATTAATTATCAAGTATGTGAACACTGGGTAGTAATCAGTAGGCAAATTGAAAGGACCAAACTGCATCCCCTGTTTGTTTGAATATGTTAATCTAGTCTGCCTGACTCATTCATGCTTTATCTGCCTCAGTTTTGTGAAAGTTAAGTGGAGTGAGTGACAGACTGACAGACTGGAGTAAGTGACAGACTGACAGACTGGAGTGTAGCAAGAATAGTGAACTAGTAGTCAGAGCTAACCAGCTATGTGCTGCTGCTGTCAGATGCTCTGTGTCTGTGCTGGAAACTTATAGAGTCCGCTGGAGCTTTTACAGTCACTAAAAGCACATTCATTGCAGTTTTGTGTTGTGCAAGCTAACAGTTGTCTTGTCGCTAAGCTAACAGCTCAGACAGGCTACCTCTCCAGTATGTGTTGTGTGTCTTTGACTGTGCATGGGATAAAGGTAAAGACTGCAGTCCAGTGGTGCTTCGAACAAGTCTGAACCACTGCACCAACATGGAAAAATACTAAGTAGAGTGTTAGCAGAAAATAGCATGAATTCTTAATGATTTTTCTCAATCAGCATACATTTGTAAATGAGAACAACACTTTCACAGAGGCTGGAGGAGGTGGGTTGCACTCCTCTGATTAGAGGGCGTTAACACTCTTTTTTTATATAAATGTCGACATACAGTAGTCCCAAACAATCAACTATATCTGAGCATTGGCCTTGCAAGGTTCACAGGGCTTTGCAACAGTAGATGGCGTGTTGAGCCTTTTTCAATCCATGAAACACCAACTGTCGTAAATTTGGTAAGAATTTCAGTATTTACAACAGCATTGGTGTGCTCAGTACAGTCATATAATCTAGTTTACAGCTCAAAAAACATGTTTAAGTGTGGAGTACCTCTTTAACTTTGCTGTGTATTAATAAATCCAGTGCTGTAGTAGTAGATGGATTTATAATTTCACCCTCTTGGATCTAATATTCTCTAAACCAAATATTATACATAATCACTTCACTATACCATATGTAGCCTATATATTCTATGGAGTGGTGTCACCTTCATGATTAAATTGACAAGTAACCACGTTTAGTCACAGGGGAGTGAGAGGATCGCACTGCTGCCTGTAGTATTCCTGTAATATTCCTGTATTTCTATGATTCATTCAGTAGTGTCTGCTGCTGAATATGCACCCCCATACCAAGCCACCTCTGTAACAAAATATTTTAGGGGAGACATGACTACAGATATAGCTTTTACTATAGTGTTAGGGTAGGTAGACGTGAATGTCCAAATGCACTGGTACAAGTTATTTATTTTTCAAAATCACAACCGAACATTATATAATAATAAAACCCAGCCATCATCACCTGTTAAAAATTAGCAAGTCGTGGCTGGTAGTAGTCATATTTTCTTGCATAGATGATATAACAAGCAACAATGTAGTATAAACATAATAGCAGAGCTGTTTTAGGGGGAGTATACTGTATATAGCACTGTATATGTATTCTTGTGTATGCCAAAGGGAAGGCAGGCCTGTGGTTTTATTTGCATAAGCACTTGGAGGGTTGTTGTAGTCTAATCATAAGCATTTTAAACAGTTTTCTTTTAGGTCTAAATCTTGCCTCCCCATGGAGTTTGTGAAAATGTTTTAAGAGAGGCGGAGGGATGTGTTCAAGAGAAATGGTAAGGCTATACAACTCACCTTTATACCTTATATCACCCTTATATGAGCTGTTATCTGTGTAGACATTTATAATCCCACTTTTTCTTTATCAAAAATTGTATACTCAACAAAAACACAATTTAGGGAACATTTTATGCTCTCTGAAACAGTCACATTAAAACCATTAAATGAAGAAACAATGTCATGACAAAATAGTACGGAGTGCTAAATAAAATGTTTAAACAAGTGGTGAACCTCTGGTCTTTAAAAAATCCACAACCAGACCAAGATATTAAAGATATCATTACCAACTGTGGAGCTCACAGATAAAACAAGAAACTTAAATAAGCAGAGAAATTGCTTTATCAATCATGCCCACACTGTTGTACTCCATCTCCATCTTGTCTACTGTGTTGTCATATCTTGCTTGCGTCACCCCTACTTGCAACTTAAAATGTATACCCACTGAAAAGGTTTTGCTGCTTCAGAGATACAGCAGAGGACAGTCTACTGGATATTGGCACGCTTAAGAAATTGCAGTACTGACAATCCAACTTCTGAGTCCTGTGCAGTTCTTGAAGCAGATAAAGGCATGACGGAGTAAAATGAAAAGGCAAGGCAAAACAAAAGACACCTTCATTATCAGCTTGTCACATACTGTGCTTGCCACCCTCTCAGGGTTTCAAGTACAAAGAAATGCAAAAGCTATTTTCACATTTTCGATCTGCATTTTAGGTTTTTTCAAAAAATAAAAAATTGTTTCGACCACATTGTGTGTAAAATATTCAGTCAGTCCAAGTCAATCAGATTGAAGAATGACTCAGTGAAACACAGTCAAAGATGGTTAAAAGAAAAAACTTCAACTGCAGTGTAACATCAAAGTGCAATGCCTATTGAAAGCTTTTCAGATCAACACAAGCACTTAAGAGATCTCTCAGAAAGGTCTCATCTGTTGTGGGTGTCTGTTAGCTTTTTGTGAGAACAGCAAAGGCCATGGCTACTACAGAAGTTACTGTTGTTACAAACATCATGAACAGAAAAATGTGAAAATGTAATGGAAAATCCACAGACTCTGGTATACCAAGGTCTAATGTGGGACTGGGCAATAAATAGACCCTCAGTATTAATGTTATTTCATAACTATATGTATTGTTGATGTTTGTATAGGTGGTAACTTGATGCAAATGGAAACAATGACATTTTTAAGCAATGGGCACCCAAACCACATTGTTAAACCACCCCAACCATATCCTAGCCCTATTTTTAACCTTAATGATTCGTTACCCTTCCTGGTTACAAACTCTGAGGTAGGTTGCCAGTATTTTTGATACGTGGCTTTCTCTCTGTATGAGGTTGCCCTAGATGTGCTGTCCCTATCTTTAGATTCAATTAATGATTTGTTGTTGATATGTTATTCTATAACCAAATATTTTTTTTTTATACAAGTAATAGTCATACTTTGAAAAAACATTTTGATAGGATTTCCCATCTGAGCAAGAGTTTTGTGCGTAAGGAATTAAACACATGTCCCATATAGACAGGTTGAGTTCAGTGACTGACTCAAATAAAACCCCGGGCAATTCATTGGAGTTTTACTGTACCTTTAAAACAGTATAGAAACCCAATGTTTACATAGGAACGTGTCCTGCAGCTTGAGCTAGAGTTTTTATGAACTAAGCATTACATTAGAAAAGAAGCCATTGGAGAAAAGCTGGAGGTTATCTGTTTATCAAGACTTCAGCTAGTTTATCAAGTTTATAAACAGGGACTTAGTGGCTTGTGCAGTTAATTTGTTTCAGTTGAGTCAATTCTATCTATTGATTTTTGATCTGAGGATTTGGTTCCATGGTACCTTGGGCACATATAGTTGACAGTATTTGCTCTGCTTGTTCATTATGCGTATCTCAGCCCTCTACATTGACTCCTGTTGTCTTACTGGTTTGCAAAATAATTGCCACTCAGAAAAATGGGTAGGCACTTTCTCACAGGCTTTATAGGGTGGTACAGTGGCATTGATTTTTCCACCTTTACATTCCATACTCATGTGGAGAGAAATATGTGACCATGTCTACTTTTGTCTAAACCGAAATTTCAGCTATCAGAGGTAAAAATATCCTGATTTTGTTGAACATAAAAAAACAAACTTAATATGAGCTTATGAAATTGGTTTCCTATTTAGTAAAATGTGTATCTGGATGGCAATACAGGAAAGGAAAAACTATTTTGGGAGGGCTGTTCATGTTTTTACATTCAATCAAATATGATAACATGCAAGTTCTTAAACTGCAAGCCATTAACCTTTCAGCAATAATGACGACATAAAATAATAATTCTATTAGATGAACATTATATTATAGCAACGCTTTTATTTTTCACATTAGCATGAATGGCAAAGATTACAGAGTTTTAAAAGGTGGTCCTGTTTTTCAGATTTTCTGAGCTCAGTAGACAAAATACATATATAGTCTAGGTTTTGAAGCACACCTGCTTTATATGTGTAATATCTGACACATAATAAAAACTTGCTGTTTGAATTAATTTGCAGTTCGGAACATTTGGTACTTTCAGTAAAAGTATTCCTGGTGTAATATATCTATTGTAATTTAATGGAAAACGTAACAAGCACATTTCTCTGCATGTGAACATATCCACATACAGAGAAATGCATTCTGATGTCACCCACATTGATGATCACAATATTTCCTGTACATACTGCATTATCCCATTTTGTACATTTATACTGTATGATTCTGGTCTGCATTTCCTCCACGTCTTGTATTTGCATTGAATGAGAGCACCAATAGATATAATACAATGTAGCCAAAGAAATGTTATGGACGTCACATAAAAACCCCAAAAAGAAGATAGACACCATATATCAGTATTGTCCTCAGGCATATTGTTGGCTTATGCCAAGCAGCTGTGTTTACTTTAGTTTGCTTTCTTTGGCTTTGGGAGAAATTTCTGAGCTAATCCCTGTTTGGTTATTTCAAAGCGATGACTCTGAGTGGACTTTTATTAGATCGCCTGAAGGAACTTGTATTTCCTGTCATTATCCATCCACACATCAGCAAAGCATTGCCTTATCAATAACTGGAATCAAAACAGTCAAATTAGTGTTGCACATTTGTCAGCAGTGCTCATACCATTAATGCTATTGATTTTTAAACAGTGAAAAATATGTTACACATTGGATGACACCAAAATGTTGAATATAAAGTCTGTGGTTTTGCTACTATGTTGGCTCACTGGAAAGGCTCTGCTACACTAAATGGAACAGGGACCTCAATTAATATCATTGGTAACACCTGTGTTTATATTTCATGCCAAAATGGCTGCTGTGAAAAAAGGTCTATTACTTCACTAGTGTAGGACCATAGGTAACAAAGAAAATCGATGAAAGTAATGTTTTTCCACTTTAGTCAAAACAGCACTGAGAGCTGAGCATGCTTGAGTCAGAAATATGTCACATTTTAGTAAGAGTGCTGCACTTCAAACTGGTTTTCAATATTATCAGCAGCAGGAGCCATGAGCAGCCACTCCCAGGGGTGTGATGCGGTCTTTGTCTATTATGATACTTTTGACATGATGGCTTGTGTAATGGATTATTGACCTACTGTTCTCTGTGAATATTCTGAAAATGTTCACTTTGAAGACAATAGAAAATAGTTCCCATGTTATGTTTTACTTTACTCTGAAGCGGCCTCCACTGCCTTGTCCTTTTTCATGCCATAGATATTTAAATCATGCCGAAGCAGAGAGGGCAGCACAATTAGATTTCTCTCATGTTTAAAAGTGGGCTGGGCAGGCATGATGTCTGGGGCCATTTTTCCTCCCCCCAGCCCGCCTCTGATTGAAATACAATGTTGCTTGGAGTGTTAAGTGTGGAATGGTAATTCAGCTGTTCCTCAGCAAACTCTAAGGTATCTCAATATTAAAAGTGGGTTGCAGGGAATATAGATGTGTAGTGCTGTATAAGTGATGCATGAAGTCATTTTCACCAAGGGCAAAACAGTCATGCACCAGAAATATGGTTGTGTATGGGTAAATGGATGAGTATTTGCATGCACTACACTGAGCTGGATCATGCAATGAATATATTGCTGTGATTGTATATCTTGAAAAATAAACATTAAAATACAGAGCTTTGTTAAAAGTCACTCCCAAGCCATAGAGGTGAACTGCAATTCCCAATGTCCCACATCCCACTAACCCAAATAACATAGTCAATGCCCAAAATAATGATGAGTAGTTGCAATTCTGCAGGTTATTAACTTTGTACGTACAAGTACACAAACTTTGCAATCTATTTATGGTCCCACCATCAGGGACTAATGGACTTTCTCCAACTGGCAGGAGAGCCTGAGTTGTGACAGTCTCTCTTACACTCACAACTTGAGCCCAGGAAATAAAAATAAAAAATAAAAATAAAAAGCCATTGTTGATTTCTGTAAGCATGAGAAGCTGGGCACAACATTCGAGTCTTGGCAGTCAAGTTTCTCTGTGTGTGTACAGTGATCAACACTATAATCAGTACCCGGGGATTTTAGATTTGGCTTCTCAGAGAACATGAGTACATATTGTACAATGAGCCTGTGTGCTGACGCCAAAGTTGAAATAGAGTCTTGCGATCTTGTGTCGCATAGCCTGAGCCAATTAGATAGGTTGGTTGTCATTTGCTTCAAATTTCAGATACAGAAAACAGGTATGACATCTGACTTTGTGTAATGTCACTGTAGAATTTTGTTGTACTTCCAATATGAGCATAAAAAAAAAGAATATCAGTAACATATCATGCTAGAAACAGACTTTCTTTCTTACTATTAAGAAGCATGACAACATAATACCAGACACCTTATAACACTACTGCGGTTTCAGCGTTACTCTAGCAAGGTTGAAGCAACTCATACAATATCTGTACACCAGGGATCAGGAAAAAAGACAGGGTTTTAGTAAGTAGTCCACTGTGATAGGAGGCGAGGTGAGGTTGCATATGATGTATGGATTGTTCTATCTGTAATGATATTCCGCTGAATAAATGGTCTCAAGCATAATCAGCTTCAGTCAATATAATCTCCCTGTGAAGGTCTTCATTAATCTTACAGGCTATGGCTAATCATGTCCGTCTACTTGAGCCCCCATGAGCGCCCCACCTACTTACTGTATGTTATTTTAATTAATTTTTCACGCCATAGTCCAAAGGCTGCAGACAAGAAAAGCCCAAGAGTCATACATTGTCTCTATGGTGCTATGCCGAACCCGTGACCTAATACAAGTAGATGAGTTTCTCACTGTTCCCCCAGGTCTCCCCTCTGTTCACTCAAAACATGTCATCTTCCCTTAGCCTCACCTTCACCTCTGTTGTTGCTTTAAGTGTAAGTCCCAAGTCGCCTCAGTTGGTCACACTGCATGATAACTTAGACTTAATTTAATGCTGAATTTATATACCGAGAGGTGATAGCCATTAAACCCACAGTATAAAGTGACATATGATAATAAGGACAAGGTAACAGGAACGTTTGGCTTTTTGTTCTTTGTTCAAGTATAAAATGGCCATTGTGTCCTTTGGTGATGTTATCATGAAGGTGGTGTTAAGACCTGAAACGATCACCGATGGCATTGCTCTAGAGCTCCCTGAAATGCAGCAGGTGCAGCTCTTTCAACAACAATGAGTGTTTCTGATTTTGCACCCTCTGAAAGATAGGGATCAGGGGGATCTGCAAGGGTCATTGCTTTTATCAGATGAAGGTGACAGCTGACAAGACCAAGTGCCTGTCGGCTTCAGTAGTCAAACAAACAAAAGAGACTTTTTTTTAGTACGCTGTATTTGTCAGGATTTAGCCTCAGTCTGGAATGTTATTTTCCCAGGCAGAGGAATTGGACCGAGAAATTTGGAAATTATTTTGTCTGTCAAGGCTTAAATCACACAAGAGGAAATAATAATCTATTACCAATTAATTTAATTAATTATTTGTTTTGTTGCACACTGAAATTTGCAATTTGAACTTTTATCTCCACCAGCCATAAGCCTGGAAGAGGTTATGACTTTGGTCGTGAGGGTGTCTTAGTGTTTGTGTGTGTATCTGTCCATAGCCAATCTTGCCGCTACTGGACCAATCAGCCTAATATTTTTACAGTTATGACTGTGTATGTTCAAGCACCTCTCATGGTTGCGGTGAGTCACATTTTTTAAAAAACCTTGAAAAAATTATTTTACTGACTGCTCTGTTATATACAGACTGTTGACTCGAAAAACGAGGCTAGTCTGTTGCAGACCACATTTTTGCCTTTGTCTTGGCTCAAAAATGTACATCCATAGAATCCTAATACTGAACTGATTTTCATGAAATTTGGACATTTGAACATTATACTGTTTACTTTTTAAAGTTAAATTCAGTTATTGGGGGCATATCTATGCCAAAACATTAACCTTCTGAATAGTCACAACTTCCAGGCTCTGATCTATGAATAGACAACATCAAGTTTCAAAATTTCAGCTTATGAGTTTCTCCAGAAGTGTAGATTTCTATATCTGTTATTGTTATAAAACCACCTAGCTGCTTGGAAATTTTAGTATACTTAGTTTTGACTTGTCCTACAATTTATTGTTTCCTCATCACGTTTATATAGTTAGGCAAACCCAGGACGCTCGTTACAATACTATTAGACTATTCTATAGATCTTAAAAACAACGTAGACCATATTACACAAAAACACTTTAAAATCTTTGCATACATCTATATAAGAAAACATCTTTATAATTACCATCTGTTGCCTTGCAGAGATCTAGTCTCTGCTCTACTGAGTGCACTCTTCTAATGTTTAGTGTTGTCAGTGACAAAACCATATTCATTGAGTTGAGTTGAGTTCAGTGTCTTTTATAAGTAAACAACTGAATAACCAACAACTGTTGGGTCTCTGTAAATAATGTTATGAGTTCGATCTACACCTGCTCTATTTGGAAAGTGTCCTGAGATAACTTCTGTTATGAATTGGCGCTATACAAATAAAATTTAATTGAATTGAATTGAATAAAAAATGTGCAAAAAAAAAAAATCTATCCAAATTTCTTTAGTAAGGGTCAACCTTGCAGTTAAGATTTGTTACTGGCTTGCTATTTTATTACTTTAGGGACACCTGCTGTAGCTACATCCAATATAACACCTTCCACCCCCTACATACATTAATCATTAGTAGGGGATGATAAAACTATTAGAAATAACTTTCAATATTATGCAGTACAGTTAAGCAGCACCAGAAAATTACTGTTTTAAAAATTATAATTTAGTCAAATAAATACTTCTCTGACACTATGGTAAAAAATAAAAAAATAAATAAAAAAATAAATATGTGGAATAGAGAACCTACAAAGCCATGTTCATATCAAATAACTTAATAGCTTGGCTCAAGCACTATGATTACTATGCTAAAATCCTGTGCTGTTTAAAATTGAGTATGTCAGGTATGCGCAGTGATAAACAATCTTGTTGAATACTTTATGTCCTATACTTTGGGCTGGTCTCAGTCTGCGCTGAGAGGGGGCTTTGCCGCTATAGGGAGAAGGACTTGCATCCCAGTGTGTTATTGGCAGTTTTTATGTGATCCACTACTCTTTTTGTCCAATTCACTTGTCTTTGTACAGTATTGCTCACGGCTAGGAATCTACAGATATCTACCAATTTGATTCTGATTCAGGGTGCTATGATTCAGACAAAACTATTTCTGATGCGTCTGGATACATGTCAATTTGTATCTCTATTTGTTACTGTAGAACCACATTAAAAATAACACAATAATTGTTATCAATCACGAATAAAGTCTGGTGAATTTACTTACATTAACATTTACCACGACAGAAGTATGGCAACTGGCATTGAAATAATATGGCATGTTTACATGTCCCATTTAGTAAAATCAATTAGCCTTTTGTCCTGACAGTATTTTTAACCCTTCAATGCAGCTGTCATCTTTTAACAGAATAAACTTATTTTATAACAAGCTATTTCCTGTCATCACTCGCTGCTTTTCTCAACCACACTGCAACTGTCACAGCACAGCTGTCAGTTAGAGAGATGCTGACCTGCACCAAGTCATATATATAGCACATGTACTGTCTGCAACAAACTGACTAAAATCCAGTCATCTGCTAACAAATTGGTTTTAGTCACATAAAAGAGCTATAGATTTACCATGATTTACCATTCCTTTTTTAAATGATGTACATAGCCAAACTTGCTGCTGCTCACTTATTGGTTAAATGTTCTAAATGTAACTTTCAGAAAACCATTGTTAATGGTGACATCAAGTTGCCATGGACTGCAGTCAGCGTCCTCTTGCTCGCGCTTGCTCTCCGTACTGAGTCTAGAATATTATATATATTCGATATTATATAATTCAGAAAGGCGAACTTAAAAACAGGGGTTTGTATCTATAACTGTAGTACTGTAAACTTGTGCATTTATGTTTATATCTGACCGTAGTCTTGTAAACTGTAAAATCTGCAAGCTTGCATATACATACTTACATACTCGAGTACACCTTTGAGCCAGATTTTAGCCAGATAAAACCACATTATCACAATGTTTTTCACAAGATTTGCGGTAATGTTAGCTTTGACTTTGGACTTTTGGTGCACTGTGACTCTGTGTTGTAGTGGGTGCGAGTCGTTTTTAGACATTAAATTCAACCAGCAGCCCTACATAGAAATGCATATTTATTGGTCCACAACCCATTCACTCATTGGTAATAAAATGTGATTTATACATAAAAATAATATGTAAATTGCTTCAGAATCTTACATAAGGAACCTTAACATAGTTCAACTAAACAAGAAATAACTTGCGTCACATTTATTATGTTCAGTCTAGAACCTTCTTACCTTGTTGGTACCATGTTGCTGTAATTTACTGTAAATTGTAAAAAAAGATCTGCAAATAGTGGTCCTAAATGATATAGGAAGGACAAAACTAACTAAACATAGTTGCTCAAGAGATGTGAAAGTGTGAAAGACCAGAAAGTGGATCTGCATTATACGCTCAGCAAGTCTTTATATAAGTCTCTAAATTGTGACAACAGCGTTTGCAATGTAAGTACGTGCTGACAAATGAATAAAACATAGCTAAAGAAGAACAATACTTACAATAAAGAGACATTAAACCTAGTAATTGCTGGTAAATAGTGCTCTTTCAAACACATGGCTTTTGAGAAATGTCATACAATCACTGAGCACAGGGGCATTTTTCTAAGACTAATTAGAGGCTACGAAACCAACTGTTCAGCAAAACTATTGTTCTGCATCTTCACATTTGAGATAATTAGTATGGCCATTTAAATGCATGTAAGACATCATAGGATGTGCGAATATATCTACATTTTATGATTAAGATGGCATTCAGTCAGTGAAGCTAAAACAAAGAAACAGATGCCTTAGTCTTACTCCTACTATTTGGAGTTAATATGGTTTTTAACTCTTCCAGCTGTCAACAGAAATAGTGGAAGGCTCTGCATTGTTTAGTCAACCGTGGGTATCAGCAGTGGAAAATGTGGTTTACACCTCAATTGAGCTGATTCTCAGCAAGATACATTATTTAACTGACTACCAACCGACTACTAATTGCTTTGCTTATCAATTTTCAAACTCACAATACCTTTAATTTCAAATGGAGTTCCATATCCTGCTACTCGCCATAATATATAATACAGTAATTGCCCGCTCTCCATTTGTAGATAGCAGTATTTTTGCAGCTGACAAGTCCCCAAGGGCACATAATTATTTCTCAGTTTTGTTCAGTTTCTTCATAGCACTTTATCATAGTGCAAAACACACCCACCCCCTTTGCAGAACTCTGATTAGACTCTTGCTGAGCTTGAAGCTTCTGGTCTTTTGCATATTTCTTTAAGCGTTTTGTCCGAACAGAATTGGTTCCATATCATCAGTATATTCAGCTATCTATTTTAGCTGTATTGTATAGTTACTTTGGAGAATATGTGTTAGTGATCAGCTGTCATGTGTGAACTAATTGTGCATGTAATCTTGAGTTATTACATTTGTACTATCATAAAACAACACATTGGCACATCACCCTACGTAAAGTGGATTGAATTCCTCAAAAGTAAGTGTAAGAAGATTATGTTAGTAGCAATGACTAGTGACAGTCTCAAATAGAGTTTACATTTCAGAGAGGATGTTATTCTGCACCTCCATGGACTGTTTTACTTTAAAGGAAGCGGTCCTGGTCTGTTACACGTACCATTTTATTCAATTTGAGACTTTGATGACAATGATTTCCAGAATATACAGAGCATCTGCGGTAACTTGTTAGAAGTGCATGTTTTCACCTAAGGCATTATGAGCCTTTACACGGTGCCTCTAATGCCAAATAAATGCTAGATGCTTCAAAAAGACTGTATGGAAGCCCAAAAGGGAAATCCTGGTATCAAGTTTAAGAAGTTTTGGTCTTTATCTGTAATGTTCTTTTTAACAGGTGTCTTGGTGGTGATTTGTTCCATTAAGTGGATATTGAGGCTTAAAGAGGAATAGATATAAGCTCACCGAGGCTTCAAAGCTCCAAATCAACATCTTGTTGCCTAAATGTGGATTTTTCATCACAGATACTATGCCCATGTTTTTCAATTATGTATTTTCAGCAGACTGTAGGAAATGCCTTCTAGGTTTTTCCACCTATTTCAGTCAGAGCTGTCTCTGAATCATGACACCTCCTTATCCTGCTGTCTCTACTCTTTTCTTTGTTTCTGTTCAGCAAGATTTCTGCCCAGTAGAGCACAGATTATTCCAGTAGCATGATACTCGAGCTCATCAGTTTTACAGAAGACGGTAGTACAGAGAATAGTACAAATACAGAGGTTACAATATAGTACTGTAATGGCTCAGTATTATTAGGTTTGGACCCAAAAACAAAGCTCGGAGACAAGGCAGGTAAAGTTAATTGTTCAGTTTTACTTGTGGTCATAAAAAGGCACAAACAGTCAATATTAGATAGGTAGGGGGGCAAAGTCCCATAAGCAGGAAGGGGTTCCTGCAGTCAGGAAGGCAGGCAGAGATGATGACTGGACTGCTAAGCTGAAAGCACATCAGACAATCTGTGAAGAATGAATGGGATTTGCCTGGTATACATACCGCAAGACTAATAGGGAAGTGGGAACAGGTGTGCAGGTGGTCAGGGGAGATCAGGTGATGAAAAATGGCAAGAACACAGAGAGAGGTAGAGTTAGTATATGGCGAGGGCAGAGAGCAGATATAAAATGGGGAAGTAGAATCAGGTCAATGTGAAAAGTCTGGTGTGTAACCATAACCACAAAAAATGCAATTGCATTATTCTTTCTCTCTGTTTGAACATGGATTTTGATACAAAAAACATTCTTTGGACCAAATTTTTGTTGAACCCTTGAGTAGTAGACCAATTTTACTGAAGTCATGACTATATATGATGTAACTCTTTGCTGTGTTTCTGCTTTTTTTCCCCAGACATTGCAAGAGCTGTTGCAGCACGGCCTATATCATATGCAGCGGTATTACGAATGAAACCAGACAGCTCGTCAGTGCTCAACTCGCGCAATAGACCCCGACAACACCACAGTGGTGGGCTGGTGACTCCTGACTGGCCTGCTTTCTCCAGTCACCCCCTGTCAGCCTTGAGTCTGCTCCGCTCTCAGGAGGACTACAGGAGTGAAGGTAAAACTAATGGTGCAGTCACACCTACAGTTTCTTTGCTCTTGTCTCTACCAAAATGGAAAAGTTTTGGCTTTGGTTTGTTAAAGTCCACATTCACACTTAAAAACCAACTAAGCAACTTTACACAAAAGTCAAATGACCTCACAAACAGCTCATTAATAGTACAATTTGTAAACGTGTCTTTGTGCATAGATTTCATTCGCAGCTCTAGCCAAGGATAATGAACACTTGTGTACACTCTGGCATTATTTGCCCGCTGTGGTATTCATTAGTTAAGAAAATGAGAAGAAGAAGAAGTTGAATTATCTGTTAAAACTGGTATGCCTTCAGCTTATTTTGTAAGATGTTATTGCTGGCAATCAAATGTCAGCAACTTCCTCCTGCCAAGAGAGATTTGCATTTTTGTGCCTTTTCTAGTTAACAGTGCTGGGTTGCATTCTCAGTTCTGACCATCAGCCTTGTAACAGCATTATGCAGGACTGAGACCTGAATTTTCAGGTGGTCTTAGTGTGATCAGGTAGTACCACATGAGTTCAGATTACATTGTTCTCACCCGCCAAAATGAACCAAACTAAAAGGGTGGACACCAAGTTTGAATAAACCTCTCCAAACATGATTGGTGTGAATGCACTCTGCTATCTCTGCAACAGTCTGCCATATCTGGTCACACTTTATGTGTGAAGGCTTCCTGCCTGTTTAGATTTGGTCTGAAAATGAATCTCACCTATCCATCATCACTGTGCATGGGCTGCAGTGACCGGGGTTGTGCCCTTTGTGAAATTGAAGTGGGATCATGGCAATATCCAGCTCTCTCTGTGTTCCTGTCACTATGGAAGCTATAGATATGATGTATATCTTTTGTCAAAAGGGAAGATTTAATATCCCAAACACATCATGGAAACACACTGTCATAAATCTACATGGGTCACTTCCTGACTTACAGTATGAATAATTCTAGAGGATGTAATGACACGTTGGTGCTTTAATATGTGATTAATCACATCATGCTTATTGCATTTGGAGTGCTTAATTAATGGAAATCTGAAGTAGCTGCTGAATTGGCGAAATAATAGCACGCATTAGGAGTAAGGAGCTGGTCACATTAAAATCAAGCGGAAAATATTATTTTTTGTTTTTTCTTTTTGTCTTTTTCTGTTTCTGTTTCTTTTCCTTTCTTTCTTTGTGCCGTTCTGCCTATCTTCCTGTCTTTTTTTACTCTCTGACAGCATTATCACTATGTAGCCATAAAATGACTTACATCTCTATAACCAAGGTGAGAGTAATGCCTCTCCATTGTCAGTGGTGACAAGAGCATTATACCATTGCACTGGATTGATGTTCAGTGGATGAAATGGATGCCAAAAAGTAATGCACCTTTCGTGGCTCAAAGGGGATATTGCTTTTTTGGCTCTGTGACTGACAGATGGCCATGGCACTTGAAGTTGAGTGATTTAAACAACTTCTGTGCTTGTGTATGTGTTTGTATTTTATATATATATACACACACACACACACACACACACACACACACACACACACACACACACACACACACACACACACACACACACACACACAGCCCATATGTCCTTAAAGACTGAAACCTGGCTTTTTTATCCAATTCTTTAATGTTTTGGTCACAAATAGTCTATTGTATGTGCACACACGTTTCCAGTAATTAAGCAATGATTAAGCATCTAGGTGTCCCGGAACAAGAGAAAATAATAATTTATCCACCATTTATTTACATGTCTGGACACCTCTTTATTATCATGCTGTTACCAGTAAATTACCAATGAAAATAGTGCTTCAAATGTCCATTTATTAAGTATTGTGATGTCAGTATAATCCATTGTTGGTTTCACCTGTCACCTGAAGCAGAAAGCATAGCTGTTTTGATGGCTTTCCGCAGTATATTATAGACTATTTCTTTTTTTTAGATCATGTTCAACTCTAAACCAGAACTGCAGTGCAGTCAGAAAGGACAATGGCATTCTTGTTGCTGTTTTGGCTTTGTGCTCCGTCACACTGAATTTTAAGGTTAAAGTGCCAACATTCAGCTTTAATTCAGATGAATCAGATCAGAAGGACATTGTGGGAATTGTAGCCTGTTTTATGCATCATCACCTGATTTGAGGGGACAGAAATTAATCGGAAATTTTAACATAAACTGGATGTCATCCTATTTAATGATACTGCTTCTTCATGACTTCCTGTAGTCTATGATCCATGGATATCAGCATGGTTCTTTCACTTGTTCCTCATTTAAACTGAAACTCAGTACCAGAAACCTTAGCCCCTACTATTGTTTCATTTGAAATAGAAATAATTTCATCATACATCACAGTCCACTCCACAAGCTAAACGGGGGCAGGTGGAGCATGCTAGTATTGTTGGATGTATGTAAGGATGGATAGACAAGAGAGCAGTGCAAAGAAATGTTTTAACACTAGTAAGACTGCAAACACTTTGGCTTTGCTTTATATGCACAACAAGGTTGCAACTTAATATTGATTCATTTTCCTCCACTGATTAGGGTATTATTTCAAAACCTTTTTATTTCCCTGTAGAGCAGCAAATTGCTGACAAAGGGTTGGTGAGATTATAGATACCCTGAGAAAAAAACCATGAGTCTTTTTTTGTCACCACATTATTCCTAAATAGTGAGAAGTACTCAAGACTGGTGACTTACAACGTTGTATTATTTATGCACCGGATCAGATGTAATGCCACACAAACTTAAATGCTCAATATAATGATGTCTGTTTACACAAATAGCATGAATTTTGATACACTATAAGAATTTCTGCTGCTGCATTTTGGCGTCACATGTAAACACAAGGAGCACATCGCTAGCTGTTCACTAGGTTTACATTCTGTATGAATTCATTATCTCATCGAGAAACAGTTCTTCTAAAGAACACACGATTCAGCTGTCTTTTGTAGAGTCTGATGCAATATACCTAGGAAACCCTCTACAATAAGTACATCACTTCTGTGTTAACAGAAGGCAAGATCAAAGAGTAGAGCACTCTGAAGGAACAGAAGAGAATTGCAACAGGGACTGTCAAGTGGAAAATATTACACCAACAAGCATATCGATATGAGGGTACAATTGTGCCGCGGAGACTTCAAATCTTACACAAGAAGCACTTTAAATCACAACAGGAGCAACTTAGATTTAAATCAGTGTGGCATAGATGTAGTCATTAAATAGCATTTCACAAATTTTAAATCATATAAACATTTGTAATCCAGGTTTCAATTGAACTCCATCCTGCAAAAACATGTTACTTTGAAATTAATTTCATTGTTAACATCTTGTGACTCACCTTCTGGATATGTGCCATTGGAAACGTAAATCATTTGTTGCAAGGCAAGGTAATCTCATTCCTTTAATCCTTGAAACTTTTTGTTAATCCAATTTATTTGGTTATTTAATTAGAATTGCCTTAGACTTACTCGCTTGTCTAATCTCAACTGTGGTAGTGTGGGGTTCGCAGTATTGTTGTTTTGTTGTATTATTCCCCTGTCCTAATTATATGGTACAACATCAGTCAAATATATATTTACACTTCTGACAATGATATTTTAATACATATTGATGTAACAAACTGATGTTGTCTGTGATTTATACAGATCTGTCTCCCCGTTCATCATTTTGTAAGGGGGCTCTGATTGCAAGGCACTTTCAATGGCCGTGCTTATTACCAAGCCTTAACAATGCACCTCGCCCTTCCAGGCACAAAAATGACCGCGACATAATGGCAGATTGCACAGTGTGCTTCAAACGATGCTCCAAATTTCTATACTTTTCGGATACACGACACTATGCGATGGTGTGAGCTGCCTGTAATGTGGCTATAGCATATGGTATGTAGCAGTTGTATGCCAAGATTAATGCCTATTGGTTAATTAATGTACCCAATAGAGCCTGGGGCTTAAACTCACAACAGGTGAGTAGTTAATACAACCAAGAGGGCCAAGGCTACAAACCTCATAGATTGAATAGAATAGACAATTTGGATACATTTGTGGTATTAAATTAGATTTGAAGAGCAAGAAGAAAAAAACAAAAAGCCTTTCTGTTGTGAAATAAACTCTTGTTGTCACTTAGATACAATATTTTGTATATTTTTATTATATTCATTTGTATAGTGCAATTGAATAGTACCATGTTGATGCCCAAAGATAAGAGCTGCTTACAGTAAGTATTTGTTGACCAATGTTTAATTCTGAGATAGAGCCATTTTTTGTGGATAAAATTTTGACCGTAAACTTGTTTTTATTTCTTGCAATTTTGCTTGTAGAGCTTGTTATGGAAAAACAGAGGCTTGCCACAGACTATTAGGTGGATAGTAAACAATGCTGGAGAACTGACAGAAAAGGGAAAGATTGTGTTGTTGTAACATTTCTTTCCTGACAAATAAAAAAATTGCCTATTTTCAGTAGCAGGATGGTGGAAATTATTCTGTAAAAGGTCAGAAATAGACCAGTGAGAAGAGATGATAAATAGTATGTCGGCACAAATTAACTAACAGTAAATTACTAATGTTATCCCTCATCTGACATGGGTGTATACCACTCGGTACCGTTGTTTGAACATGTGTTTTGTGTGACATTTCTAAACCTTTTTTTCCCCACCAAATAAATCATGTCCAACCAGGTTAACTGTATGATCACAAAGAATCACTTCTAATTTAAGAAGTTCTTATTTCTGCTTTAGAACTGCCACCAGGCTTAAGGAGGCTCCTCCTGTTGAACAGCCAGATCATCTATACAATATATCACAGTACATCAACTATCAAAAGAAAAGTCAGTGTGCTGCAGAATGCAAGTTATTGTTGTAGTCTATTTTGTTGTTTATAATTCCCTCACAGTATGCAGCTGTACATCCTCCTTCTCTCTTGTCTCCTATAATAGAGGTTGGTAGGAAATATACACATGCACTAAACAAACTAGGGAATAATAGAAAACGTAATTGGATGTTAAAACTGAATGGCGCTCATGTTGTGATAATTGCAATCATCCTTGTTTTTATGTCTTTTTTTCTCATAGAGAATGAAGAGTTTGGGCCTGTCTTTATCCAGGAGCCAGACGATGTTATTTTTCCTTTGGATTCTGGTGAAAAGAAAGTGGTGATGCACTGTGAAGCACGGGGGAATCCACCACCCACATACAGGTGTGACATAGATTTGTCCATCTCCTAATTGCAGTCCCACTTTCACAGCTCATTAGCTTGTCGCTCCTCACAAATGTATTAAAATCTCCTATTCTTCTTATGTTTTTCAGTTGGTACATCAACCGGACAGAAGTAAATGCAGAGTCAGATTATCGCTACAGCGTCATTGATGGAAACTTACTTATTAACAATGCAAGTGAGATCACTGACTTCGGGAAGTACCAGTGTAAAGCGGAGAACGGCTTTGGGACGGTCCTCAGTCGAGACGCTCTTTTACAGTTTGCATGTGAGTAGACTTTTTATTTATTCATTCAAAAATCTTTAAAATTCTACATACATACAATCAAATAATATATGATATACTCTATAGCTCTTGTCTTGTCTTGACTGTGTTAAAAAAAAAACATTTTATTCTGTCTTGGGTGAAGAACATGGCTCTCGCGTGAAGCAAATAATGAGCTTCAAGCTCTTTCTCTCTCTGTGTCAAAATAAACCTGTTTGGTTCCAGGGGTAAATAAACACTACACTGTCTACAGTAAGGTTTCAATGCTGAGTTTAGTTCCCACCGGCTCCATCTGATACTGTTGAGTTTCTCTGCTAACAGGGTATGTACCCTCAAATGCCATGTCTCAATGGTAAATGAGAGCAAAAAGCACATTTCTTCCCCCAGTAATCCCCTGGACTAACTCCAAAACATCACCACAGGCTAAGGCAGCATACACGGAGAGACCAGGGGCACTATGCTCAGAGGAAAATGCATTGTTGGTTTTCTCTACAGTTTCCTCGGGAGCAATGACCATAATAGCCTTATTGGCATGTCTACGGGGAGATTACCGGTCTCACTCACTGAGCTGTTGCTAGAAAGTATAGTACATGGTCCCATGTGTTGTTATGGGGACTTACAGTTGTTACAGGAATTACTCAGGAAACAAATGGCTAGATTAGCCTGAAAGTATGTAGACAGAAAAAAGGAATGGAGTTCTGTTTCCTAGAAGAACAATTTTCTTTAACAGAACTTAGTTTTTTTGTTTCTTTTATACTCTTTTTGTTTTGTTGTTTCATATATATATCAGCATGATCAAAAAAGTGAACAAAAATCAGAAGAAGACCTCTCCTAAATTAAATATAAGCCAGACAGCATTGGCAGGCAGGGATGCCCAGATGGTAAAGCACAGACATGCTTCAAAAAAAGTGCTGCTAGTTTCTAAGGGACAGAAGCTGCACCTCAACATGTACTCGCATCTGTCCTCTCAACTGTCCAGATCTTTGCCTCCCCCTCTCTTCACTTGCGTGTCAAATCAGTATGTGAAAAAAATGAGCTTGAGCCCTTTTTTTCCTGAAAGATTGAACCGAAAATGAGCAATGTAACAAGTACGCTCTCATTTATTAGGTGAAGCTTCAAGCTGAGACATTGGTAGCTATTTTTAGTTTTGCATAAATACTGTGAATTTGCTTGACACTATATTATTCATCAGACTCATACTGGCGATATGTAAGATTCAAAAGTTTGGGTTCTATGGAAACAGTGTGGTGTTTTTCACTGTAGTGTGCATTTCATTTGTTGAAATTTCTATAGAGTTTCTGTAGGTGGCTTTCACTCTCTATCTGTTAGACGAAGAAGACAGCAGTTGCTCGTTCTGTCCCACTTGAAACAAAGCCGTGATGTGTCATATAGTGCAAATGGATGCCCAGATTTGTACTGGAGCATACATATTTTACTGTGTTTAAATGATTTAAGCTCAAACATAATCACATTGGAAACTTTAACCTTCCTTTTCAACAACCGTCAGCCAACGAGACAATCCAAAGAATTTGAGTCTAGCACTTTAAGATCCGCCACCTGTAATGGCTGCACGATCCTGGCTCCAGAAATAAAAAATCTTAATGTATTGCTGTGGAAGATTAGAACCGAATAAATCTTTTCAAATTTAAATCAGTTATTTTTTATTCCATTTAGCCCTTATAGATATTTGCATCTAGTTAATTTGGCCAATTGCACATTTTCCAATGTGTGTCTTAGCCTTAATTAAAAAAAATAATTAAGTCTTAAAGCATATTAGGGATTAAGCAAAGGGTATATTTGGGGTCATGTTTGGTTGATTGGCAGGTGTGCCTGCTGAGACGATGGCCACTTCCTCGTCTCACATCAGCTTCACCCAAGCCACCTTTACACAAAATTGGATTTTCTTGTTCCAATAAGCGACAGGTCAGTCAGTATCCTGTTGTTGGAGGCGTGACGGGGCTTAATGTGGAAAGATGCAGCATAGACAAGAGTGTGCCAGGTTCTAGGTATTACATTAAAAACAGCTTATAATCGCCTACAAAATTATATCATTATTATTCAACTCTTCTTGCCAAATCACAGCAATGTCAGTGCATTGCAGCACAGTAGCAAATTCTCTGTGGCCTGGGGGTTTGAAGCCACAGCCCCAAAATATCACTCACTGAATAAAAATGTGTGGATGTCTCAGCTGTACTATTAAGTCGGGAGCAAATCCCACATTTAACCAACTGTCATTGTGTGGTGATGTCTGAAGCACCAGTCAGAAACGTCTAAGGGGAGAATTAAAGATTTTTTTGTGTAAGGGTGGCACATCATCACACTGTGTAAGAATCACTGAAAGATTTATTTGTTCTGTTTGTGAATATGTTTTAAGTAACAACAATAAAGATCATCCACATTAAGCTAGCTGCCTTATTGGGGTTGTTTCCTAAATAAGTTTAACTGATGAGAGCTCAGTGCCTTCTGAACTTTATTAAGCTGTATTCAGAAAACCTGTCAGGACACTTCGTCCCAAAACTGAGTTTATTTTTCCTCTAGGTTCATCCAAGCATATAAAGTGACAAATTTGTGTGACCGTTGCCTCAGCTTCAGCATCAATGTGTAATAGTCTCTTTCCCAGTCTACATTTCTTTAAAATGCGACCCTTCAAAAGGCGAGCCACAGAAACAAAGAGAGGTGCCCTGCAGCACAAATTTGGATGCAGAACCTTCCCTCTCTCTTTCAGCATAACAAATGGTGGGTATTTATCACTCAGCGTGGAGCTCAACTTTTTCTTCCCTTTTCATGTTGGCAGCGCACATTTTCATGCATTGACACAGTTGTCGACTGCTTTATAGTTCAGATACACATGAGCACTTCTTTCCCACGTAAGCTGTATATTTTAAGGAAGTAATTACATGCTTTTATATGTTGGTAATACTGGAAATAGACTGGTCAACTACATTTTCTTGTGTTGTACACAATCAGAGCACATTGAGACATACATGTTGCTGCCTGCTGACCTACAGTCATCTCTGTTTTAGATAGTGAACATTATTTTCCCAATTACAAACTACCTGCTATCACTTCAAGCAGAGCATGTTAAATCCTGGAGGTATGCAACTCGGCCAATTTTCTTTATTGTGATTTGTTAAGCAGTTGCTGACTGGTTTGGTTTTATTATCCTTTTAAGAGTGTGTTTATTAGTGGGTTAGTTTTTAAGATTTTTTTTATGTATGCTGAAGATATTTTGTCTTACTAAATCTTGGTGGGCACTAATATTATCACTTTTCTTTTTTCTGCGTGCATATAAGAGAATAAAGTAAAAGTATAAGATACATTTAAAAAAAAAAAGTCAATTGTTTAGACTGGTCTGGGCTAAATTAATTTGTGTGTGGTGCGCAGTACACACTCCATAATACACTCTGGTCCTGAAGGTTGTTAAGTCAAGCTGGTGAACTGAACACAGCCCTGTTTCATGCAGGGAATCAGGGGAGAGCTAGAGTGGACCAGCCAGAGTGCATGTGGAAAGGTTCAGTCAAGGCTCTCTATATTCTACCCCACTGGTCGTGTACTCTGCTCCAAAGATGTTTCAGTAGGATGCTTTTTTCTCTCTTTGTTTTGAAATTCTGAGCTGCTGAACTCACACTTGGGCTGTTTTTCAGCCGTGACTTTGAAGGCAGCAGGCAGAAAGGAGGCCTCTGATCTTTCTCCCCAAAGAGTTCTTCTCTCTCTGCAGACGTGAGTCTGGCTGAGGCTCAGGTATCGAGCCACTCTGAGCAGTACAGTAGTAATGAAATTAACGGTACGCCTTGACTTGGGCATTGGAAGACCCACACTCACACACACACACCTTATTCTGAAATGTTCTATAAATCTGAAATGATCAGTAGTTAATGCCCATTGACTGAATTCATACTGATCTTTAAATAACTAATTTGCATTGAGCACCTGCTCCCGTGCTTGCTACAAATTTCATCACTGCATTTCTGGATTTTAAACATTTATAGGGACATATGTTGACTTGTAATTTTTGAGGATACTTTAATGACCGTGCTGTTTTTACATTATTAAAAAGGCATTAAATATTGATTAACTTACATAACTATTTTGCAAAGGGAAATGATAGGTGAGTAAGCATTTCATTTTAACTCATTTCATTTTCAATGACTAAAACACTTTAGTCTTTATTTGTTTATTCTACATATACATGCTAAGGAACCATTGAGCTTCCACATTGTACTTTTCACTTGGCAATCAAACAGTTCTGTAGGTTAAGTTGGCTCTTCGATTTTTTTTTTCTGACTCCCTTATGTTGGCTATTACTGCTAACCATGACTTATTTATTCCAAACAACCAGTGTTGCTGCAGCCGGAAATGTAAAATGTATAATTTCTTGTGTGCCTGGAGATGTTTACCAGGAAAGAGCTCCCCATTACTACGTGTTTTTGTGTTTTCAACAACAAGTGTGATGGGTCTCTTAAAGTGGAAATAGTGTACTATAGGTTGAATTGTTATCATAGGGGTTTATAGCATAGCAAAATGGAAATATATAAACATAAAAATTACAGTAGGAAGACTTGTGTTTCCACAAAATGTAGCCTGGCTGAATAATTGAAGGTGAAGGAATACCCACTCACATCTGGTTGCTGCCAAGTACAACAGTCACATTGTAGGTTAGTGATTACTTTCGTTCTACTTTAGTAGCTGTTTTTGTCCTTCTGTTATTTATTCACTTATTTACTCACTCATGCATTCCAGTCCAGTCCCAGTCTTTATCAATAGATGAAAAATCTATTTAGCCTACATATTGTCTATTTGCTCATTAAAGCTGCAGTAGAGAACATTGATCCATGATAACTCATGATTTATGTTTGAATTCAAAAGGAAACAGAGGTATAAGGCAGCTTAATTGACAAAAAAGGCAGGTTTGTGACAGCTGCTGGTAAATCAATAGTGAACATGGTGACAATCAGTGGTCCTCCATCCTCACGCTGGTGGCAGCTTGTTAGCACACATGAATCACACATAACAAATGAGCAAGAGGTGGGATCGAGTTTTACTAGGTTAGCAGTGTAAAAGATTACAAGTCAGGGTTCAGTATAAAAGCACTCTGCAATATGAACTAGCCAGCAGCCCCTAGTTTGAACAGAGGAACCTAACATTGAATTGATAGTCCAATCAGTGGGAAACAAATTAAAGGTAAAAGCTTCAGTCAATCAGAGTTCATTTTAAACAACACTGGGAGCCAAGGTATCTACAGTCATTTGCATTTCAGACATTTTAGCTTTGTGTATTGTTCTTCCAGTGTTGCACACTGTGTAGAGCTGACTGTCTATTCATTGTTCGATCTGCCTTGTTTTAAGCACAGGAAGTGGTCGGTATGGCAGATGCCACTTGTGGTGTGGATTGAATGCTCGCAAATACAGGTTGTATGACAGGCTACTCTCCTGCTTGATTCTATTGAAAGAGTATAGCATACCACATATAATATTTACTCTTTCTTCTTTTTTTATGTAGTTATGGTATTTCTGCTCACCAAACTCTTGCCATTTTTTAATAAAGGGTCCAGGTTAACCTGTTGTTATGTACTTTTGTTCTGATCTGTTATGTTTTCTCTTCTTTTGAACTAAAATGTTTAAAAAGTATCGTGACAACCTGTACATAAAATGAAATGCAACTCGGTGCTTTAATGAGGAGAAAAAGGAGACCACACTGATGTTTTGAAAAATAGGGAAATATACTTTGACAAGAAATTGACTTTGTGCTACATTTGAAGATGAAGGCCATGAACTATGATTATTATTAAATGTGTCAGAAATTTAGACGAAACGCAGGTTTCACAAGTCACTCGGAGGCATAATTATCCAACAGTTCTGGAGTAATAGTCAACACTGTACCTCAAAGTGATGAAATGAAAGTGTTGGAGACACAGAGACCCGCCCTGGGTCAGCAGTCGCCTCATTTCCACACTTTGGCATTGCTTCAACTAGAAATTAAGGAGGCAGTTTTGGGTCCTTGAAGGCTACGGTTCTGGGATTTGTTTTGTTTTGAAAAATAACTAGGTGAAAACAAACACACTGCCACATTAGTAAATTTAAAATGTCAGTAAAGGAGTTTAGTTAAAAAAAAGTAACATCATATTAGAGATGATTTAATCTAACAGTTAATGTCTTCTTGTTCTTGTTAACCATTTAATGCCACAGATCCACAATAAATGTTGGCTATGACTAACTATGATGACTTCCCCAAACCTTTACCAAGTGCCTTTAATTGCTAAACGTCTGTAGATTAGAAAAGATCATTCTAAGGTTAATAAACAAAAACAATTCTTATTTTCAGGTGATGATTGAACCTCAGCCATTGTTTAACTTTAATCACCATGCAGGAAACCAGTAGGAGTTGCTAGTGCAGCAACAAGGGTGAGAATCCACATCACAACAAATTGTGTGTGAACACAAACCAGCATTGGAAATCAAATGATGGATGAAAGCCTTATCCTTGTGCCACCACTTCAAAAGTCTGTTGATGCATTGCTGTGTTTTTTTTACATTCCTAAATCATATAAAGACATTGAAGGCAGCAGGGATATTGCCACTTCATAATGATTCAACATGTTATATTTTACTGTTGCTGAAAATGGTTGTCTTTGCGTGCTGTTCCAGATCTCGGTGCATTTAGTGTGAAGACCAGAGGTGGGGTGTCTGTGCGGGAAGGCCAAGGTGTGGTACTCATGTGTACCCCTCCTCCTCATTCACCAGGTAAGAGTTAAGACCTTCAATCACAGCCGGAAGAAAAAATATTTTTCTCTCTTCACTGCCTTTGGGATTGTCAATAAACTCATCACTATTCATCACGATTCCTATGACAACAAGTAGTGTTGTTATTACTCTGCCAAGGTGAATGATTGTTCTCATTATTTATTTATTTATTTATTTATCTGTTGCATTGTATTTCGATGGTTAGTTTTTGTGCCCGTCCGTTCTCCTGTCCATCCATCCATGCTGTTCAAATGACGTGGTAAGTTATGGCCACAACAGAACCGGAGCACAGATTCTCAGAGATCAAATTTGCTGGATCATTAGAAATGAAAAGAAATGTTACACAGCCAATTATTTCACATAGGCAGCGCATAGACACCTCTCTTTAATGGCATATCTTGAATATCCCTCTCTGCAGTTGTCCTCTAATGTAGGCTCTTATGTGAGCCATGAATCACCCAGGCTTTCTGTTTGCATCAGCTCTGTCGTACCGCTGCACTGCACCCGTGGGAATGTGTGCCAAGCGCTCCTCAGCACCCGCTTCCATTTCTGGATGCCACTTTGAATGACATGATAGTAACCAGAGAGTCAGTGGCAGAATAGTTGAGTTAAAAAAGAGACAATTAATTATTAATGATGATTAATGATTGACAGATTAAAGTGTAGCGCCGATGATTCTCATCCTCAAAGTTCTCCATCAATCACAGCACAGGTGTTGCCTTTGCTTAAAGTGTGTGTCATTTTTCACTCTACATTTACAGGTCAAACCCCCTTACATGCATGCTTCTATTTTTCATGGGTTTTCTCTTGAATGGTTGGAAGTGTAATTTACATAAAATTCAAATTGAAATTCAGAAACACTGTAGATGATTCTGTGAAGTGAGCTCGGTATAATGGAACTAGTGATTTTCTGTCATTTAAGGTTTGTTACAGTCTTGATGCTATAAGCTGTAAAATTGACCCAGGTTTCAGTCATGATGACAGATTGTAAGACCCTCGTGTTACATTGCTTTTATCGGATTGACCAAGTGGGTCAATACAGAATACATTTTATAACTCTACCTTTAAAATAACTCAACCACTAAAATTGCAAATTTGCAATTGATATTTTACATCAGCATCACATGTATCAAAGTCTGTTGTGGGGAAACACTGCAGTAAGTCCTTTTATTACTTGAATATTTGCTTTCTTGTTTTTAATGTCTAAATTAAGTCACCAAATGAATTGTGACTGAGGGTGCCAAATCACGATTTATGAACCAAGGACAGTAAACAAATAAGAAAAGATATAAAAGATCAGATATACAAAGTGACACTTATGCCACTTAAAACAAAATTGCTATCAAAGGTTTTGGAAGGTTTCCTATTCCCTTTCACTGTATTTTGGCAGTAAAATAATGTAACCAGAGTGATATCTTAAGTACTTGATCGGGCAACCTTGGTTAATACTGTTTCAGGAAAAATCTTATTTATATTTAAACAGCTTAAACGTTCCCTTGAATAAAACCAAAAAAATGTGCTCTTAGCTTTGAAGGATTTAATCTTTTATGTACAACCTTTAACAGCTTTAATGTTACATATATATACAAACAGTGGTTTTATGATAATCATAGTACACACAAGTTAATGTTGCTTTAGCCAGTCACACATTAAATACTGGTAACCAGAAGGCCAGCCTCAGCGGGCTGTTGAACCTTTATTTTGATGCTTATTTCTCATGTTTACAGATTATGCTCAAATACACACTGCAGGTAAGATTATAATTTATTTCTTCAACATTGCTGACATAAAATGAAAAATGATCCACAACAGCTAAAATAATTTTTAAAAATGCCACAGCCATAAAATGTGCGGCTGTGATGAATGCCTGGGTGAGTCAGAGCGTGTCACAATTGAAATTCATGTTGTATAGGGAGTGTTAAACAATGTTTAAGTTAAATTGGTTGTGGTAGGATTCAAAGACATTAAAATGCCACTTAAATTAGATAGGTCTCATGAGTGAAAACAATTTGGAATCGGTGAGATGTGAAAAGTTTATTATTTTCCATTTCATGGCTTTGAGCTCTTGTGATCAGTTTGTATGTGTCTTTGGTAAACAGTCTTTTACTTTTATGAAGCTAAAGTATGGTGACCTTTGAATAAAACCTTTTGGAACTCAGGTGTCTTTGATCAGGCTAATTCTTCATAGCAAAGAACATTGTAATTTATGTTGTTTTACATTTTAAATCAGCAATATATGCTGGGTATAAAGTTATCATTCTTTATTTATTAGAGTACAGTTGGTTGTGTTGTAGCTCACAATCTGCATTACTGCCATGTGCCCTGTCCCTGCTTCCCTCTCGCTTTCAAGTAGTCCTCTCAGTAGATTAAGCAAATGATGCTGACTTTGCAAATTAATCTGTTGACATATAATATGTGTAAAGTATCCTGAATTTGATTCAGTTTTCTGTCTTATTACAGCTACTAACTTTGAGCTTACATCTAGTGTCAAACTGAGTTTAAATCTTTCAGATCTGAGCATCTTTGAAACAGCAGTTATTCATTATTTACCAATATGACATTGATGGTCTAAAGGAAATATAGTCGTCCTTTTTTTCTCCAGAATAGACAGATTATGGATGCAGAATCAAAGAGTTGTGAAATATTGTTAGGCAACACTGAATAGATTAATTTCTCCCTGAGTTTGACAGTCATATTTTTTTAACATAATGATGGATGGTGTGTGTAGAACTATGAACAATAGACATAAAGCAGCAGCGTGCTGTCAAAGTCTGTTCTATGTTCATCATAGTCATATTGTATCCATCCATCCATTTTATTACCCACTCATTCTTATTCAGGGTCACTTTGCAGACTGTTTGTGGCTGTTTTTTTCTTTTTGGGCTTTTTTTTTTTCAAACCCACATATTTTGTTCCAAGCAATTGTGTAATCTTTCTTTTTGAACAATTTAATTTGTATATCAGCATGCACTGTAAAGAATACTAAACACAAAAGCACATCTGTGCTGCCAAGTCTTCAAGGGATCAGGAGTTTATATCCCACCCTATCCCACACTGTTATTCATGAATAAAATATAAAAGATTCAACCTAGATGCAAATAGCTTCATAATCCTTCAAAGATTATTACCTAAACAATCAGAAAAATCCTTTTCTGTGCGCACACATGCACACCCACAACCATGCTCACGGCCCTGGAATCTCAGTTTTCATATGCCAGTTTCACCTTCCTGATGGTATCAGCAATTAATTAAAATGACATCACTGCAAATAACATGCTCATTAAGGCGCTGTTTAATTGTTTTTTTTTTTTTCATCTTTAGGGGCCTCAGTCAATTTTTCTAGACTTTTTATAGCAGTCATTTTATGCTGATGAGCAAGCCTTTGTTGTTGTACAAAACTCACACTCATTACTTCTTTAAATTATTCTTGTTTCTTAGATATTGAGCAGTGATTAACATTGGTTATTAATGGTTGATAATGTTTACAGTGTTTGTTGTTTAACAGGGGTTGGAACAGTAGATACACTATTCTAGTGGTAGCATGTGACTAATCCTAACTATATTTTAGAGCATACTATATGTAAGACAAGATCAGACACACTTTTTTTTCATGGAGTAACACCCGAGGAACCTTCAGTAATTATTTGCCACAAACTCAAAGGGTGTATAGAAGACTATTACAAACAAAGTCAAAACAGACACAAAGATAGGCGCTATACTATACTTTTTTCTAATCTGTATGTTCTCCTCTTGCTTTCATAGAGATCATCTACAGCTGGGTGTTTAATGAGTTCCCCTCATTTGTTGCCGAGGACAGTCGGCGCTTCATTTCCCAGGACACAGGAAACCTCTACATCTCGAAGGTGCAACCCTCTGACGTAGGAAGTTACATCTGTCTTGTGAAGAACACAGTGACGAATGCACGGGTTCTGAGCCCTCCAACACCTCTAACACTGAAAACCGACGGTGAGGCTCTCAGATTTATAGCACCTCTCATACGTGATAGGCCCGGGTTTGTATGGATGCCCTAGAAAGACAAATCTAATGGATTTTATTGGATAAACCAGACAGAAAGTATCGCAGAGTCCTCTCACTGATCATTTGAAAGTGTGAAATTGTTTTTATTTTTTATTTTATTTTTTTTAGATCTATTACAGTGCTCCCTCCGTCTGAACTTGTTTAGCACAGATGAAAATCTAAAAGCATATTTTATATTCTGCTGGTGCATTTTATTATATAACAATGCATTTGGAGAAACATTTTCAGATCAGATAGGTTAATAAAAGTTGGGCAGTCTTCTGCTTTCCACTGAGCCTCATGTTAGTGGAGGGCGTTATGAATTCCATACACACTGTAAATAGATAGTGAGCAATCCTTTAACATTAGTGTGGGGAGTCTTCTTCACTCACAATGTGCTTTGGTGAAACTGGCCATCAGGGAAATCATTTTCTAGCATAAAATTAACTGAATCAATGGCCCTTGCTGTGGATGGGATTTTGCTCTTTTATACTAGCCTCTCAGGAGCCATGCCGGGGAGCTGTTTGTTGGATTCAGGTGTGGATTTCACCTACAGGCTTTTTACATCTGACTACACAGAGAAACGTCCATCACTTCACACAGGTGCCTGTCATTGTCAAGGTTTTAAAGAGCCACTGAGATTACATCCCCAGTGAAGCTGTGAAAGGGCCTCTGTGCCTCGGAACCAGGTTTGTTCCAAATGTTGCAACACGAATTTACCTCTTAAGGATTACCTTCCAGCAAGAATCCTGCTCTGCTATTTGCATAACCTTGTATGAAATGGCCCTCAGAGACATGCATAATACCTAGCACATAACCATGCTAAATTGGTTTGTGTCTCTCATTAACCAAGATGCAAAATACATTCAGAAGGGCATGTGGTCAGTCTGCTGTGTTTAAATATGGCTGATTGTCAGATAAAGAAACAAGACATTTTTTTTGTTGTTCATCTTTCAATGATGAGCTTATGATGAGCAGCATTCATATTGTGATATGTGGCTATGACATGTGGGCTGAAGGACAGCACTCTCACCTGCAACACAACATGGCCAAATAAAATCTCTACAGCTGTAGGTCCGTTATGCCAAAGAATGTCTTGGCATCTCTTGCTCGGCAAATCTCATGATGTTCACCAGCCTTTTTATATTGTGAATGTGTGTCTAAAATGCCGAAAATTACATTGGCACACCTCACAGCAGTCACCCAAATGTCCCCACGGCGTGGGCACCCCTCAATCATTGGAATCTGACCAATCAGATACCGCAATCTGTGCTTCAGTAAACGTGAGTGATTATTACACAGTGAACAGTTCAAGCTGGATCTGTGTGCGGCTCACCACTGTCAGCTCCAACCATGACTCTCTTAATCAAAACAAGCATCTGGGCTCCATTATACTCTGCTGGAAGCCATTGATCGTCAATTCGCAATCCACCTTGAGCAGAGCAGGGCTAAGCACTGAACTCTGCACTAATGCACTGTTTTTAAACAGACATACAGTTCATCTCAGAAAGACACCGCCTTTGATTTATCTGTTTGATTTAACTAGAAGCAAGTGCATAATAATGCTATGGATAGCAGTACCTTTGAAATGGCTCTGTATCAGACCACATGGAGTGTTTGGTAATGAAAAGAAATACTACAGCAAAATTAAATTGCTGTAAATAAAAAAAAATCCATTATGTCTATTTTTTTTTGTTTTTGCAATCATCTTTCATCCATCTTTTGCCATTGTTTGTCAGTTCTAATGGTCTTCTTTTGATTAAAGGAACAAAATCTTCAGAGAGGTTTTACATCCTGGTTTACCTCGCAGGAGTGACCAGGTTCACTTTATGTGTGCACACAGTTTTATTTATAGTGATATGTTTCTCTTTTTTTTACATAGGCTATGATGTACATAAAATTGCAACTATTTCTGAGGTACATTTTTATTATAAATATAATAAAGTAAAATAACAAACCTATCATTCTCACACTGATTGACAGGTGACAAGTTCAAACAACCAGTTTTACCAAAGTGCTGTACAAATTTAAGTAGACAGCAAAATTATATCAAATTAGTAGTAAAAAAGGCACATTGGATGCCAACGAAAGAAAATCTATATACACATACATGCACACATAAAACTATTCAATTACTGTCTGTATGTCAGTGTATTTCAAATGAATGTTTGTGTCAAACAGATCAGGATTTTAACCATTGCTTTTACTTACAGATAAGTGGCAGTGCAGTACTGGTGCAGTACTGGTGGGGTTATTATAGTCATAAGACATTTTCTCTCTCCACACTGACAGTAATATCAGTGAAACGTGATGTTTGCAGGCATGTCGTCTCCATATGGCATGTTTTCTGCCCTACTTTGTAAATCGTTATTGAAGACCTTAGGCCCATAGCCATATTGGATGTCAGCATGATGTTTTACTAACCAACATATTTTTAGTGGTGTAGTCAAAATAGCTCATTGTCTTTTACCCTGAATGTACATATTCTGCTGTCAAGAAAGCTCCAACTTTCAGTCCACTGATACATCACTGTTATGGTATAGAATGGCATCTCTGTCTGAATCATAGGAATGTTTCTTTCAAATTGAAATCTTTAATGTTTTAGGTTTATCGAGCACACGCAACAACTGTAAAGGTGTCATTGTCAGTGCCAGCATGTTAAATTATCGCCTTTGCCCCAAGAAGAAATGTTTTTAAAAACTCTAATCATCAAAAATTACATTTTACAACATTTCATGCAATGTTAATCATGTTCCTTGTATTAAACATGGCTGCACTGCTAATGCAGTATGGATGAAGGATCAGTGCCTTTAGGGCACCCTCCTCAATGAGTGCTACATATGATTGTACAATTAGGTAGAGCAGTCCAGCTGTCCAGGAGCTGGCTCAAGTGTATGGAAATGAAGAAAATAAGAGGAAAATTATTAAACCATTACAATTTTACTGTTGTATGGGGAAGTCAAAATGTCAAATTTGGATTTAAATGTTTATATTCATGAATCTTAAAACGTTTCTATACAAAGGAGCTCTAATTCATTTGTAAAAACATTGTGTATTGTTTCTCAATGTACAATTTTTTTATCAAAGTTTCAAACATTCTCATGTTTTAGTGCTTCTGAGAGGCACCTTATGATCCATATCTATTACTGGATCAGAGAGCTAATAAAACACATCATTTTCCAAAGCTATAAGCTCTGACCCAGTAAATTTTAGAACATGTATCATACTTTGAAATTGAAATTGGAATTGGTTTGCAGAAGAACCAAACACAACAGAAAATTTTAATTTTCATAAATGAAACTGGAACATGAAATATAAACCAACGCCACAAATGAGGGTTGTAATGTTTCAGCACACCAAGCCAAGACATTATTTCTTTCAGTTCTATCAAGTCTAGCCACTGAGACTGAATATCATATTGAATATACTATGGCATGAGCCTATGAAATATTGCAAATTCATTACATGTGAAGGGCTGCTTTGGAGCCATAAATGTTGAGAATGAGATTGAAATTGAAAAGTTCTTTGGAACAAATATCATAAAACTCCTTTTCCATTCATAGTGGGCCACAATTCAATAACCTCACTCCTTCTTTGCAGCATTCATTTTATCACATAAAAAGTGTCAGGTACACGTAGGAGGTGTAATTATGGTTTCTCAAATGTCATGCCGGTCATTTGTCTTACTGATCATATACATTACAAGTGGAGCAGCGCTGCATATGGTCTTATATGTTTTGTTTTGAATTCAGGTAGCTGGGCTTAGCTGTGTGTCCATCAGTGGTGCTCACATGCAATGATTGTGTGTGCATTTAACATTCGTCTAAAGGGTAAAATGCTCATGTAATATTCATATCACAAACTCCCATTTAATAAGACAGATAATAGTAATTAGATCCCATATGAAGGTGTTTTCCTTTGTTTCTCCAAATTTGCTCAATGCCATCTGACATATTGTTCTGGCAAATGGATATAAATGGCCGCCTTAACATACAGATGAATAAACAAAGAAAAGGTGTCCTCTGGCTATGACTTAGATTGGAGGTGTTAGTCATAGTGGCACTTAGCAAGACTGATAACACGTTATCACTTGTGTCCTTTCGCAATGTGTTTGTAGAATTGTAGAGCGGATTACTAATTCTTGAGGACAATGCAATACTATTCCCTGTTGTCATTGTCATTGTGATACCATGGCTTTTGAGCTTTTCTACCATATCTTACAAAGTAGCCTTTGTGGTCGTGCATAGAAGGCAATATGCTACCTAAGACTTTGGCTCACATGACTGCATTTTCCAACTAACTCTGACTCCATATAATACGTGGAAGTATACTAGAATAAAATATACCGTGTGTTAAACTTGGCTTATCCTGTATTCTAATATGCTACTCTGTTTTTTAGAATTAGATCAAATATAAGTATTCAGTTACCCTGTGTTTGATTTAAAGCAGTAACCTATTAATAGGCAGGGTATAAAGTAAAGGTGGGTGGTTGAAAGATCTGCCAGATGGTGTGCATAATGTGCAGTCCCATACCTGTACACTGCATGATTCAATGTGCCATGTGTATTTTGAGAGGCCTATACATCAGGAATTCTCTGGAAATTTAAATTGGTTGCTTCATTTTTTATTTTTTGTTCAGTTGTTACTTACATACTCATAAAAAAAAAAAAGTACCGGGGCAATAGGAAGTGAGAATCCCTATTATCTTTAAATCCCTATGCCCAGTCTCTGTGTAACACACTGCAAGAAAAGATGAGGATGATGGGAAATGGGGGGTAAGTAGCTGTTTCAATCTGCTTGGTTCTAATGTCTGCAATTCCTCTTTCTTAACCTTTTCCAGGTATCATGGGTGAATATGAGCCCAAAATTGAAGTGCATTTTCCTACATCTGTGCTGGCTGCCAGAGGAGTCACTGTCAGGCTGGAGTGCTTTGCTCTGGGGAAGTAAGTAAACAAGGACATATTGAACAAATATAGGTTGTTGTTTATTACAGCAGTATCATATTAATCACTGGGAAGAGTAAACTACAGCCTATCACTGCTCTGCTCCTGAGAGATCCTTTAGATAATACTCCTTTTGTTTTTCTCTCTTCTTTAAATTGCATTATTCCATTACCTGAATGGGGAACCAGGCATATCTTGTCTTCAGGCAGGATGTTAAGTGAGTGTAGAGAAGTGCAGCATCGTAGCTCGGTTGTTAGATGGCATGTTAGTGCATGTGGGGGGGGGGGAGACTGAATAGGGAATTCAGCCCTAGGGACCCATGTGTTCTCATAATTGAGAGCCCTAATGTATCTGTGTTTCCTGGGTGCTTTCAGGGTCGGTTATGAATGTAGAAAGCCAAGGTTATGTCTATGAAAAATGAAATTGGTAATAGTTGTCTGCCAGAAGGGAAAACACACTTTTGTCCACTGAGACTAAAATCCACACCACTTACCGCTGTTACTAAAGTTAGCTTCATGGTTTACAAAAAAGGCCTTTTTAGATCCAAGTATTTTTTTAAACTGAGAGGGTTTTTTTTTAAATCAAAATAATTGTGGTGGCTAAATTGTGAGCAGACTAGACCCAAATAAGTCACCATTATTGGTCAAATTTGATCATTACAAAACATCAATCTGTCTACGAAGCAAGATAAAGTGGTGTTTGAAATTACAAGAAATAACTTTCGTTGTACAACATAGTCCTTTATCATTCCTGCTCCATTCTGTTTATAATTATTCTGCTTGAATTATTCATTGCTGACTCCTATCTTAAGAGCAAACACTCTCTAATCTACAGATGACTAAGGACCTCATAATTGTTTACCTTGATTTCAATTAATTATCCACATTATGGCAAGTCATTTCCTAAATATATAGACACTGCATTATAATCTCACACCCCTTAGTTTTTCCTATCAAGCTAAGCAGCAGTTTTTGGAGGCTTGTACGTAGAACAGCAAAACAGCTTGAGTCGCTTCTCTCAATGAAGTAATTTGTGCTTGATGGCTTTCAGTCAGACAGTGATCCCAGTGACTTACCCTTTTGCTTAGAGATGAATGATTTATCAATGCACCCCATTAAGAAATGCCAGTCTTTATATAGTGCTGAAAATGAAGTTAAAATAGGTTTTGTTCTCCTGTTGATCCATATTTATGATGGCATCACTAGCTAAGACGGGACAGGAAAGCTCTTTGTGTGTGAATGCCAAAGCTCCTTGATGTGATTGTCTGTTGTGATATTTACCAGTGACAGTACTTAGTAGGCCATAGTCAAGGTCAAAGAGAACAATGGCACAATGAAAATGAGAAATAAAACAATAAAAATAGTCTTCTTAACTTTTAAGAGTTTTGCACGCTAGTCAGCTTATACTGTTATTTTTGTCTGCAAAACTTTTTTAATTAGAGATGATAATGATTTTAGAACTTATGTTTGTTAAAGTGGATTCTCTGTAGAATGATTGCTATTGTGGAGCACTGTTGTTTCAAGGTACTTCATATACATAAAAAGATGAATAAGACAAAGTACAACATTGGCAGGAATCATTATCATCATTATTCATAAATTAGCGTTTTTCTATTAGCCCTAATTGGCTTATCACACATTTTATGTGAACAGGACTTGTATTCAAACTATTTATTTGTGGCCTGACAACATTCATCCATTTTCCTGGATTACATGAGAACTGTCAAACGATATAGACCAGTTACTATATAAAAATATTTGCTCATTCTTAAATCATATAATATAATATATATATATATATAATAAAAATGTTTATTGTCATTATATGAACCAGTAGTTTGCTGGTTTGTCTGGCTTCCAGCTCGACTGCCAATATTTTCTAGATGGAAATCTGTAGCAAACAAAAGCATGTTTGCTTCTGTTCCACTAACAGTTGACAGCCTGTTTAACAGTGTACAATATACTGAAAATATAAAGAACATTTGTTCATTTAAAGAACATGTGATGTTCTTATATATATTGATGCAAATGTTTTAAGGATAGTTACCATGAATAGCTATCTATAGATGATGATATACTGTACTAACTATAGATTTTCAAACAACCCAATTCAATTTAAAACCCTGTCTTCGCAGTCTGATTTACAATAATCTCTGGAAAGTGCATTGCTGTTAGCTGCATTCATTTCAAGGGACACTGGAGTATGAAGTTCATTGTAGTTCAAAAAGCCTTGTACAGTTGATGGGTTACACATTCTCCCACTCATTTCCACTTAAAATATATGTGGCATGTGGTGGATGCTTTCATCCAAATTGCCTTAGAGTAGAGATATACTTTTAGTTTTAGTGACCCCAGAGGGAATCAAACTCTTGAAACCCTTGTAGTTACTTTCCTCATTGAGCTGTACAAGGACCACATTGTCAGCAGCATCAGAAAGTGCCTCTTAATGACAACATGTTTTATACTCTTGATGCTATTGTTAATGTTTTTGAAAGGCAGTTGTTTTTTGCTCAGATCATGCAGGTAAAATGTGTCTTTGTGTTTCAAATTGATTCTGTCTAAAAATATTGTAGAATTTCCTAGAGGGACCATGGAATTGAGGGCTTAGCAAATGAGCTAAATGGTGGCATAATATCTAGATCTTAATGATCTGAAGCAAACCAATTTTCCTCTATACAGTATTTTGGTATTAGATTTAATTTTCAACCTTTATTATAGAGACAGTCCAGATGAGAGCACAGCAATTGTGTGTTATGCTAATTAAGATGTCATCTTCAGAGCTTGCCTATGGGCAGATTCTTAAATTGAAATCTGTAACACCTTACACAAACTCCAGTGTGTAATGCATTCATAGTGTTAGGGTATGAAATACTCAGTTTGTACACTTTGACAAAATGGACATGACCAGAGCTTCACAGTTCAAGAGTAAATGCCAACAGTCTCATACAGAAGACACTAACAGGCAGAGCTTCTCGTTTCTAAACTGACTATTCCCTCCTGCCCACCCTCAGTCCTGTGAACACGTACAGGCCTGGTGCTCATTATTCAGCCTCCAAAGAGAAATCGTGCCACAAACTAAGGAAAATTCACCCTCATGCTACAGCCCCTCAAGGTCTCTATAGATTTGCTCTGTTCTCTGGCGAGTTGAGAATTTTGCTGGAGCAAAGGTCTCCAAAATTCTCTATCAATAACATATAAGGAAGGGCTTCATAACAACTGCATGCCATATTCATGAGTACTGATTCAATATCTGTTTCTTTTGCTAGTAGTGGTTGATGTTGTTGTTACACCCCACAGGGGCATTACAATGACAATGCCAAGTACTAACAAATGGACGCACAGTACCCCACAGATATTTGATTTTACCGCAGGCCACAGATTTTGCCCCCAGCATACTGTATGGGAAAGCAGCAAATATGCACTATTAAAATGTATGGCTGTCTGCACTGCAGATCGGGAGATACTATACTAATGATGACTTATGAAACTCTATGAGTGTGTCATCATATTAAGGTACTAATATGCTTTTCCACTTTTTTACAAAGATACTCCAGATCAATATTTGTCAAACTTTCAAGACATTTATTTGACAGAACTTCACACACTCAATGATGAGATAAAACCTACATGCATGCTGTAAGGTAATAAGTAAGCTATTAAAAAAAAAAAAGTTAAAGAAAATGTTTAAATCAATAGTTTACAAAATAAACATGACACAAAACACCTGTCCAAAATGGACAAAATGCTTTGTTTAATACAAAACATGCTCTAAATCCTAGTTTGAGTCCATTGCAGCACTTCAATGTCCTTGTGAATTTAAAACAGAAAACTCAGGGATGTAACATTTCCATCTTGGCTAAATGATTGATGGGTTCACTGGAGGTTTGTATGGTGTCACATTTCCATCTTTCAGACACCTGTCAAATCTAGTTGTCATACAAGAGCAGTACTGATACTGAGCACATAGTGAGACGTTCTCTCTCTGCATGTGCAAGTCATCTATCATAAGGATCTATAGGGCAATCCATGAATAAACAGGAATAGATGACATTGCTTGAACACTAATCATAAAAATCTCTCTGGCTGTTGTAATAGCCTGATTTGAATATTGCCCCTGTCCCTCTGAAGCCTGGGGTCTAACGTGTGGGTCGTTTGCTACCGTAAATATATCACAAGTGGTCAAAAGGTCAGTGGTTCACACATAGAGCAGAACCAACAGAAAATACCCATTATGGTGGTATGTCAGTTGCAAATGAAGGACTTCTGGGATGTGTAGGTCATTGCTGATGTTTATAGTAAAAAATAAAAAAATAAAAAAATATTTCTATAATGTGGGAAACTTGATTAATGAATAATGTGATTGACCATTAAGCATGCCAGCATAGCAGTTCACACATGCAATATAAATCTGAGAGTCAAAATTGTAAAAGGTTTAGCTGTGTTTTTAAATGTTCTTTCACAAAGGTAAACTATTGAGAATCTAGACCAAGAATCTCTCAAGGTTACTGTTTTTAAAATGTTATTAAGGTGAAGTACACAAATATATCTTTAGTCATTTTAATTATTATCAGAGGGTCATTGTCAGATGGCAAATTTATCTATGAGCATGTATAAAGTTAAATTTCCTTCCTTCCTTCCTGACCCCTGACCTACACACTGGTCCTTTAAAGAAAACAAAAAACTGGCAAGTTCTCTTTTACTCTGTACTGTTGAGTATACTGTCATCACCATTCTTCTCTTCTCACAGTCCAGTGCCAACAATCACATGGCGGAAGATAAATGGCAACATTCCCAAAAAGGCAAGACTGCGGAAGTCCCAGGCTGTGCTGGAAATTCCCAACATTCAGCTGGAGGACTCAGGAACTTATGAATGCAAAGCTGAGAATCCAAGAGGAGGAACTGCTTTCAAAGGACATCTGCAGGTCTACAGTGAGTCTGAGCATGCTCACATCCTCTGTCCATGTGTTAATCTTTTACTTTTATTCAGCCATCAAACATTCAAGTTCAATCATAGTAATCAACTATTCAGCTTCTTTAATAAGCTATTTTGGTCATTCTGAACAGTTTCCATGGATTGTAAAGACATAATCGTTGCTAGTTAAAGTGTTCTCAAATTCAAGGCTGGGGACCAGTGCTGGTCCCTGTGAATTTGCCGAGCAGTCCAAGGACTAATTATACATCCCTTGCAGATAATCCAAGAACAAGTATTCATCACCTTAAGAAAAAAAATGTTTTAACTTTGAGATGTGTTTTGTTCTAAGCGGAAAAGGTTTCTAAACTAGTTGTTTTATAGACTGCTGTGGTCATAATATGATCTGAATTGATTCTATTTATTTTTGTCATTACAAAAACAAGTTTCAGTTAACAGATGGGAATAATTTTGGTTGACCTACCAATACTGTAGTCAGTTTAGCTCTAATGCAGATATACACAATTATTTATTTGACCCAATCTATGCTTGTCACCAAAAATGTCAACTAAAAGCATTTTTTTTTTTCGTGCAGGAATTTTATATCAGTTTCAGCACAGACATTGGCTAAAGATGAGTTTTTAATTTTCTAACCAATGTGAGGTACAAGTAAGAATGTTGAATTACTACCTTTGCCCATGATCATAAACTTATCTACCCATTCCTCTCTGTCTGTGCCGTGCGCACAAGACCCAGATAATGGACTGCCTCAGCCTTGGTAGGACACATTTCCAAGGCCCTGCTCTTCTTGGCAACCTCCATTCTGTTGACATCACAAGGAGAATAGGGAGCCTAATTTGTAGCAGCTTCACGTTAAATGTAATTTACACAGGTCAGCTGGTAGTTTGAACTTTCATTGTGAGGGAGACCTTACTGACCATAATCATTCAATCAAACCACACAAAAAGGTATTCTACTAAAGGTGCCATATGCAAAGAATAGCAAAGAACGTGCTTGGAATGTTACTGTAAGAGAAGCAGCTCAGTTCCAGGTTTTCCTTCTTTCTGCACACACTGTAGAAGAAATACACCACTTGCAATGTACACCGATTGGATCTGACAAGGTGTGTCACACTAATACGAAATCATTTTTATCATTTCTGTAGTTAAGAAAGTAAAGACAAAGCAAAAAACATCAGAAATCTGTGTGGAAGCTTTGTCTGTAGGGAATTCAGGGCCAGTACTGGTTCTGAGCTCTGTGCATTTAAAGCTTTACACATCTACTGATTTGTGCTAATTGATCACATTGACCATGTGATAATATCATGTCATTATCAGTAACTTCTTAGCTTGTCCCAAGAAATGTAGTCTGCACAAATGGGTTCTTAATTGCTTGTTTCCTGTATTATTTAAATTCTTTTAAATTCTTTAATTATTTTTCAGAACTTGGCATTTATATTTACGTATGTATACATATGTATTGATGTCGCCATGTGCATTTATAAATGTCGCATTTGCATCTAAAAACATAACATTAGAGTAAAAAGTACCGATAAAGGAGATTAAAATAAAAGGGAGAAAAGACTTTGGCTAATGACTGATTAACATCCCTCCCCCTACACAAGACTGGCAGAATGATCCAGTCCCAGTAAAAGGTCCTTGTACATTTTATATTCTTGTGAATGTACGAGAAAAAAAAATGCACATCCACATACAGCCTCATTGAAGACCCAGTAGATGGAAAAAGACTACACGATGAAAATAAAAGTACCTGCAACCTATACAGTGCTCAGATCTTGAGTTGTGACAGATTCTTTTTAGCATGTGGAGTTGGACAGGGACTGTGGATGCAGCCTTGGAAACAGGGTTGCCTAGTTTGCCTATTCCATTGGCCAGCCATGCAGTGGAGGGAGAAAAGGACATTATACAAAAATAACATGAGAAAAGGATGGTAGTCCTATTTTTGACAACAATGTAGCTCTGGTCCAAAAAATCAGTAAAAAACCTCCTGCATTTTCTGTTTATATTCTAAAACTCAGAAAATTAGTAATGTAATCAAACTTACTGAATGGGTTGCTCCTGTTAATAACTCTTTGTCTTGGTGGTGCTTGTTGGTCTTGAGGTATACAGGTTTTGCTTCTGTATATACTTGATCCTAGTTCCAGAAACAAGTCCTGTATGGCTTCTTTTGTACTGTTTTAAACACTTCCCCTCCTTTCTTTGTCTGCTTGTGAGCCAGAACCTCATTAAAATAGGTGTGCATTTTCATTTTACTTCAGTTCTTCAGGGTCGAAGAGTATAACAGAGGACCAGGAAAAAAGATGTCTTATTACTGGACACATTGTGTGATTTATCTCTTTTAAGTGCAGTGCAAAAGTACAGGAACAGTGAAAGTCAAAGGAGTTCAAGTATTCAAGGAGTTTTATGTAAAGTGACAAGCATCCAGAGACTAAAAACAATATAAACAAAAGGTGCAAGATAAAAAGGCCGTACACAAAAGAGAAGGCATGAAATAAAGGTTTGTGCTAAAGTTTATTATTGAAAAAAAATAATAATTCAAATAAATAACACAAAGACAACCTTTTCTCTTCAAGTATTTCCTAAACCATAATTGTGCTTCTTTTGGGAATGTAGCATTAAGGGATTACCAAAAAGTGCTTTAGTACATTACCTCCACTTAAAATGTCTTAAATACAACCTCCAACAGGATGTGTTGATCGTGTATTTGTGCATGGCTGTTTCTACTTGTGTGTGTGTGTGTTTCAAGGATATATTACTTATTCTACTTCTTCTTTTTTTCTATCTTCAAGCCCTCCCTCAGTGGGTCAGAATGATTAATGACACTCAGATGGATAGTGGAGAGAAGCTCCAATGGGAGTGCAAGGCCACGGGGAGGCCCCGGCCCACCTATCGCTGGCTTCGTAATGGTTTGCCCTTGACATCCCAGGTACCTACCTTACTACACAGTACCATCTCCGTTTGGTGATTGTACCATGAAACATCTGAATAATTCCTGTGAAAGCATGATCATGTATTGTATATCTATATTCAGATATGATGTACCTTTGTACTTTTTTTATTTGTTACAGGGTCGAGTTGAAATAGTGAACGGAGAAGTGACCATTCACAAAGTGCAGCAGACGGACTCGGGAATGTACCAATGCGTTGCAGAAAACAAATACGGGGCCATCTACTCTAATGCTGAGCTCAAGATTTTAGGTATTGGTTCGGTTTCTAATTTAAATTAGATAAAACACGGCATTAAAAGAAAAAGTTGCTTGTGTAAATTTTATGAGGCAACTTTTCCTTTCAGCCAAGCATATTTCTTGATACTCTGCAAAGAATAAAATTGCAGACCAAGTATTGGCAACTGAATAAGGTACCAGATGATAGGTAAGGGAGATTGAAATGCAAGTAGGGAACGCTGAACTGTGAGATGTGCTGATTGCCAATCAATGGTCCCTGATTTAACCCAGGCAGTGGACGGCATGAATAAAAGAAGGACCCTTATGGTTATATTCAATGAGATGTCTGCACGCGTCAAGTTGAGGAGAGTCTGGAACAGCTCTATGTTATTCTGAGGAGAATGAAAAGCAATGACTTGTAGGTATAGATTTATACTAATGGGAGTGAACACTAGAGGAGAGACATCAATGGTTTCTTTGATGGAGTTTAATGACTCCATTAGGGTCTTATCTCCGCTCTATCGTTTGTCATCAAAGCACAGCCTACATTACGATCCCCATTACTTAGAAAAAACAAACCTTCACTTTGGGCATGACTTTCATCAGGTATTTATCAGTCAGTCTTTGCTATTATCATCTGACAATCAATTATCAATAATTGCCAACTCACATATTGGATAGCGTTTTCATTATTTTGAAATAAGTGTTTTGTACATAGAAAAACATTTGCCACGTGTATTTTGAAATGAAAGGACAGTAAAATCCAAGGAAACTGTGCTCTTCAGACTTAAGGCTTCAGGCTAAAAACATAACAGTCATACTGAATGGCTGTCCACTGTTCTGTGTTGATGCACTATTTTCTCCTTGTCATCTTCTATACTGGGACACATCTGGTGACACCCATTCCCCTTTCGTGTTTCCCCAAGGGACAGTTTGATTTACTGTCTGTGTGGCATGCCCTTTTTGAAGGGGAATCTGTGGCATTTTGAAAATCTTGCTTCAAATGGACAAAGTTTTTTTGTGGAAGATCTATCAAATGTTTATCCCGAAACCATCAGTTTAAAATCTGTGTAAAAAAAAGTATGCTTTCTCCAAGAGTTAGAAGTTCTGAAATTTAATAAGCTTTATCTGCGCTGACGAAGAGGTGCTTTTGCCTTCCTTAGAGTCACAGTCACAATGATGATATTTGGGAGCTGGTGATGAATGTTTTCATAACTATACCCCCCAGGCATCTCTTCCCAGTGACCTGTGCTCTGTGGAGATGTCCACGAGCAAACACTATCAGGACAGATTACATGGCTAATAACAGCCTGCAGATGAGCGATCACTGGAGGCTACGTGGGGGCAGTGGCTGCCCTCATGCCTGTGATCTTGTCCCAGATCCAGCTCTTCTGGGAGGGTGGCGGGTGAAGCAATAAGGGCACTGCCGCCACCAGCTGCGGGCCTGCTCTTATTTTGATTAAAACAAATACACACAGCAACTGCTCTGTTTTCTGCTGCTTTTCGTGTCTAGAGGGACCTCTGCCACTCAGGCAGCTACTCAGGCTCAAAGACACAAGTGTTACGGGGAGAGGGGTCAGCCTGTAGCTACAGATGGGATTGAATTGTCATTGCGTATAATGTCACCTATAAAACATCATTCAGGATTTGAATAATCACAGTTGACAAAGCCTTGCAGCCTGTAGATGGCCTTGATGTGTAATACAGCTGTATACCAGTGCCACATCAACTCTAAGCCTCAAGTCTAATTTAGACCATTGCTGCTTAATTCATACTCTTGAGCAAGCCATAATTGCCAGGTTAAACACGGGTTTAAAAAACATTTTCATTAAAGCAATACAAATCATCCAACCATGTCAGCATTAACATGATGACAGTTATTTAGTAGTTAGGCGGCACAATACAATGCATATTTATATATTGTAGTGGATACAGAATAAGCACATAATTAAGTATACATTAAACAGTATATAAAAGCACATTTACAACAGTGCATGTATAGAACCATGCTTTGTAATACTTCACATGGAAAATGTAGTTATTACTTTGGAACAAATTAGCATTTTCAGTCATGATGTGTCAGTCTAAACCCTCTAGCATTTTTGAAATAATTACTTCGAAATGCCACAGTTGAAGAGGTGTAACGACTGTTATGTTCATAAATCTGTTACATTTTAGCAACCACACAATGAGTAAAGTTGCATTAAGAACGTTTTTTTCACCACTAGGGGGCAGAAAGACTCCAAAACAATTCACAGAAATAAGCTAGTCAAGTTGTGTTGGCAAACAGATGTCACTGAGCAATATGAGGATGCCATCTGTGTCATTTTCCATTGAGCAGGTAGCACACAGTAAGCCTGTGGTAGGCTCTGTGCTGGAAACAGCTGCTCACGCTTTAATACAATCAGCAACATTTTAGTTTTTGGTAGTGTGACCAGACAAAGTTAATTAATTAATTAATGGGGGCTAGTCTTCACTATAAGCCCTATGACTTTATGAGGAGTCAGTTGATTCAGTGTTTGATGCAAAGATAGATCAATGATTGCACATCTCATACAAATAAAATATCTTATCAGGCTTATGGAATTAATATGTAATGTATTATATAACTTAACTGTTTCAAAACTTAATTTAACATGAATGTTTTAAGAGCCAAACTTTGGGTATAATAAATCACATACAGTATGAATATTATATGTGTTGGCCATGTTGTGACAACATTATTTTTTTTTAAATGTCTTCTACAGCGTCTGCACCTGTCTTTGTCCACAATCCCTTACGCATCATTGCCACACTTGGAAAAGATGTATTACTAGAATGCAAACCCAGAGCATCACCCAAACCAAGGATAACATGGAAGAGAGGAGACAGAAGGATACAGCCAAATAAAAGGTACTGCGACTCTTTCTTAAGCATCATGCTTCACTCTCACATAGACATTGCTTCTTACATACTGGATGTCTCATTCTGGTTGTGTCAGTTAGAATGTATTTTTATATGAAACCACAACATACACTTACAGTTCTTGATCTGTGTAAGAAAATGTATATGTAGCATGTGAAGTGTCCTTGCTGATAGGGATCCATCAAGGACACTTCAAAAGCGCAGGTGTGTGCCTATGTAAAGGCGGGCACGTGGGTCCGCACTCTAAAGTCATATAAAGCCCAACCTGCTAACCAACATGGTAATAACAACATATACTGAGTTCTACGGAAGCCCTAAAGGGCCATGCATTCATACATTTTATTTCCTCCATTTTCCCGTGATAACGAGTTAATTTTCTCGAGATCTCAAGATAACGAAACTTTGTTTTCCCGAGATAATGATATAATTAATTTGAGATCTCGAGATAATGACTGTGATATGATAACTGCGGTCAAGCCAGCCGTTACTCCGATCTCCATGGTCAAATTAAATTTACAGCCTATTCACTTCCGGTTTTCAAAATAAAGGTATTAAGAACAGTAAGCTAAAATAAAATATGTTACATTAAAGTGTTTCATGCGCCCATGATCAATAAAAAACATAGCTAATATCAAGCATTTCTACTGCACCAATGTGAAGAAATGCCAAAACAAAAGTTCCATAGTTGTATCTCCAAGTTGCATCTTTTCATATATTTGAGGTACAGTAAAAGCAGGTACAAATATGGAATTTTATTGTTGAATTTCTCCAAATTGGTGCAGTAAAAATGCTTGATGTTAAGTATACTTGTATTCTTATATGTGTAGAAGTCAAATATACCATCCATAGCCAGGAATTTTTGAGCAATATGTTTTTACTGTACCTCAAATATATGAAAAGATGCCACTTGGAGGTACAAATATGGAGCTTTTGTTTTGGCATTTCTCCACATTGGTGCAGTAAAATGCTTGATATTAAGTATGTTTTTTATTCATCATGGGCGCATGAAACACATTAATGTAACATATTTGATTTTAAATGTAGGTTTGAATTATAGCTTACGGTTCTTAATACCATTATTTTGAAAACCGGAAGTGAATACGCTGTAAAAGTGCAGCTGATTTGAGTAACGGCTGGCTTGACCGCAGTTATCATACTACAGTCATTATCATTATCATAATTATATCGTTATCTCGGGAAAACAAAGTTTCGTTATCTCGAGATCTCGAGAAAATTAACTCGTTATCACAGGAAAACGGAGGAAATAAAATGTCTGAATGCATGGCCCTTTAGGGCTTCCGTAGAGTTCAGAGCAACCTACTGCATGTTTTCAAAAAACGTATGAAACATTTCTAGATAAAATATCCAGATGAAAATGTCGGTGTCCGGCTAAAACCAGTGGCCAGTTAGCCTCTGAAGAGATGGTATAGCAAGTTTCTACTGTTTGACAAATGTTTATAATTGCACAGTATATCGTCATAACATCCAGGCCTCTGTACAGATACAATTTGTGGCATTAAAAAGTAAGAGAAATGTGTAAAACTCTGACAAAAGCATTATATGCCTTGAAATATCACTGAAGTAATGATCTGCCTTGAGCTCTTTACTGTGCATACAAAATAGCATTTGTTGGAAGGTGTGTCTCAGTGTCCGGAATGAAACCCCTAAAATATTTTAGACTTTTAGGAAGAATTCATTTTTGCATTATTGGTATAGATGGTGTACATTTTCTTTGCAGGCAGTGGTAGATTTACTGGAGCTCTGTTTTATAAGTAGCAGTTTTCTTCCTGTGCACAATTTAGGAAACAGAATATTATGAAAGAAAGTTAATTGCTCTGTAAAATATGCATGAAGTCATGAAAAGTTTGTCTCCCTCAATATCTTTATATTGTTTTTCATCATAGTTTTGTGGAATAAATGCAAGTGTTATCATTTCGGTTCAGGCTCCTTGAGGAATTGTATACATGTCTTGTTGTAACACATCACAGTTTCATTACTGTAACTGAAATTAAGTGTCACTACTAAAATAAAACACCTTAGGTACTGGCAGCGCTCTGGAGACTCATCCTCAACCCCACCTCCTTCTCAGGGATGCTGACAATTTAGACCTTACAATTGCATTTGGAATTCACACGCAGTTTGATGCATCATCTTTTATGAGAAACATCTCTCCGTTGCACCTAGAGGGGGGCTGAGCAGGGCGTGGGTCCATCAATCAAACTGAGCGACACCACTGAAATTATCAGTCACTGCTGAGCATCCCAAGTTTTGAGTGAGAGAACGGGACCTTTATTTATCAGCCAAGATTCAGCAATCTGTTCAACAGCCTCGCAGCAAGGGCAGCCAGTTGATAATCAGATCCTCAGCGTGTGCTGCTCCTTCAAACAGGCAGCGACAAATCTTCATGCATCTAACAGGTGGATGGAAACAGTATTCAGGAGTATTCAGAAATTAGTTTAACACAGTAATAGCAGAGGTTGCTGCAAATCTGCAAAATATTTCCTTTTCCATTTAAAGAGAATTGGTCCTCAGAGGTAATTTTGATGTCTATACTCTATATAAAAGAGCTGGCATCAGTAGAACTGATGGATGGGGATAAGTTAGTGAGTGTGTTGCCCTAAAATGGTGATTAATGACCCTAGCTTGTCTGGATCTGATAAAGCCTTTGAGGTATTTGTCAAACCCTTGCAAATCTATTTTTCAATGTTGTTGCCGTAGACTGCGGGGAGATTCATACCTGTTCAAACACCTTGATCTTGTTTTTATCTGACTTCAGATAAAGTCGTGTCTTTGAGAAAATTGTTCACAAAAAATATTGGCAAAGCAGTAAGTTAATCTCTCCACTCAGAATAATTTATCATTCACTATTGAGTGCCTGCATTGTATCTGTATGTGGTTCATTTTCTTCTTAATCTTGGAAGAATTTCCACAACTTTTCTCACAGATTCCTCTTAAGCTGCTAAACACTGCTATTATAAAACACACATCCAATTAGAGTTTGATGCTCTAATAGGATGTTTTTTTGTAACTTAACAGTAATATAGTGAATAAATAAACTAGATAAAAAAGTGTGTTGGGGGGAGGGTCACTGCTCAACTGGAGATCAACCTTGTAAGAGAGAGATTTGTATCTGAAACAGCCTAAATAAACAGGTTGTTTTTAGGTCTTGGTCAGGGTGACTCCTGAAAGGATTTTCTGCCTTTACCTTTAGTAAAGAGTAAAGAGTTTATAGATGGAAAGACGTTCTATTCTTGGAAGAACAGGAGAGGAATCGAAACAGCTCCACGTTTATCTAGCATTGACAGCTGTGCTGACTTAATGAAGGTTTGTAATTAACATGGATTTCCGCTAATGTTCAGGGCTTTTGTCTCGTAAATAGAAAGTATTAATCCCATTAGTTTGAAAGTACATGCAGACTCAATTGAAATCCACAGACTTTTTTGTTTAAGAGTCAGTGCATAATTTGGCAATTTTTATAAAATGTGAAATGTTTATTAATGCATTATAGGTTACTGATAGCATACGTAAATAATGAGTATTCTGTAGCCGTTTATTTGATTTCACCCCAGAAACCTTGCCTCGGATTTAAAAGATATATATTTTGAAATCCTATAAGTTTGTGATTTTCCTTTAAAGTGCCTAAGATAGAATTGATTTGCATATTCTGTATACCCAACAGCCCCTATCTTGTCCTTTCTGCCTCAGTGTCCTTGTCGGATGTGAATTTCCTCCCTAATTTGAAAAATGTCTCCTGGCTGCAGATTGCCTCAGAATTGTCTATGTGTGGCAGGATTTTGTCACGCCTTCATGGGTTTCTCTTTGCCAATTTCAATCACCTTGCCCATGATGAAAGAGCTTAGTGTTGTAAATGTAAATGCCAAACAATATGAATTAAATTAAACGATGAGAATACCTCACACCCCCACACCATTTCAATTGTTAATTTCAAATTAAATTGATTTTGTAATAAAGAATAACTTTGTAAATACTCATCCCCACCTCTGTCGGCCATGCTGAAGTCAAATGTAATATATAATATGATTAAAAAGGGGTTTTGCACTGGACACTGAGGGTAGAGCAGTGGCTCAACATAATTCAAAATATTATACTTTTACGTGATTCCTGCTCTGAAGCCATCTGCTCACACACCTGCTTCCAGTGTTGTTACATCCTATACCATCTCATGTCAAGCACTTAATTTTCAAGCTGTTATTTACAAGTCAGAGCAAAATGTTATACAATATTGCTAGTGTTCTTCAGCTGGATAAGAGGCTACTTATGAATGCAGTCATAGTGTTGTTTTTCTCTCTATTACACTTGTGTTTCCCAGGAGGACAGCTTGGTGATGTGCACATCTTGGTTTGACAGTGTTTACTTCAGATTCACTGAATGGGGCAATATTTAGAGTTTGTCAGGTGGAACTTATGATGAATGCACCGTTTATTTAGATTTATGGAAATACTGATGCAGAGGAACAAAGAATCTATTTTATTTTATGTTGTGTCATGTTCTCCATAGATTTAACTTTGAAATTTCCCTAATGAATTTTAAATTATAATGTAATTACTCCAATAGGCAGCCTATTGTGTTCTTTCAAAGGCACAAGATCAGATATAGTTCATCATTGTGCCCAAATTGAAAGTCAGAGGAATACTGTGTTTCTTTGTTCTTGACATCAATACTTTTTTTTCTTTTACTGAAAATGTGTCCCCATTACCTTAATCTGTATCTTTAATAGCATCTTTGTTTTAATCCAGTTGAAGATAGGGCTACTCAGTGGTATCTGCAAATCAGATTCATTAACACATTTAAATTGTTGATTGATCTTTACTGAATAGGGTTTATTTGCACGTTCCCTTGTTGAAGGTTACACAACAAATACAAACACTGCTCTTGACTTCACATCCCCCAGTCCTCTGAGCTTTTTTGTAACATAAACAACTTAATGTCAGACGCTTTTTGTCCTTCAGTTCAGTGATAATAACTTGCGAGCTCTAAATACAATAGTTTTTTATATTTTTCACCGGAATCTCTAGTGGATGATTATTTCAAGAATATCTGAGATGTTCATTTCAACTTTTCTTTTCTCATCCCTAGTGAATATTTCTATTCTTGTAACCCGACACAACCACAAACATATAACCCCATGCCTGAACTTGTAGTGCCACTGTTCGTATACGTGAATTTGTTTCTCATACCAGTATTGATTTTTGTGTCCTTTCTCACAGGATTATGTTGTTACGGAACAACACTCTGAGAATTGTTAACTCCAGCCGAGCGGATGAGGGGAACTATGTGTGCCGGGCAGAGAATCAGTTGGGCTCGGCAGAGATGACTGCCATACTGTGGGTAAAAGGTAAGTGATGCCCTGGGGGCCTTTATTTTCTGCCAAATTAGCACAAGTCGGCCACCAGTAAACAGTCCCCAATGTCATTTCCCCCCCCCACACCTTTGCTCGGTTGCCAAGAAATTTACTGTGCTCGCTCAACCGTGAACCAAGGGCTCTCACATTCAAGAATCATATTACAAGGACACACTTGAACAGCATAAAGGCTTCTGTCTCATAGCTTCACACAGTGTAGGTCAGAGCCAAGCGGGATATTTATCTGACAAAGGTGAGTGTTTTTGCCCAAGTTAGGGTTGGGTTCCGATGATTGCTCTAGCAGTGATGTCACAGTCAAATGCAGCTGCTTGACGCTAGCTTTGGGTTAGCCTGAGGTGACAGTGTAGCAGCTTTGTGCTTCCAGACGCCATGCGTGTGGAGCTCAGCCCGAGCAGAGTGGAAGTGACCGTGGGGGAGAGCGTGGTGCTGAGCTGCAAGGCCACGCATGACACATCGCTGGATGTGGCTTTCCAGTGGTTCTTCAACCAGAAACCAATCAACTTTCAACAGGACGGCGGCCACTTTGAATACATCCAAACAGTAAGAGCGAGAGTAAGAGCAAAAGTAAGACCAAGAGTAAATTTATCGTATTGGTTATGGTCTATTTATCTACCTTTTAATCTACCTGTCTGTCTATCTAGCTCTGTCTTTCCAGCTGTCTGTCTATCTGTTTGCCTCTCCGTCTGTTATCCATTGTAGCTTTATCTGTCTGTCTGTGTTCATCTGTTAAGTGTAAACAGATGGCGGTTTTGTTTTTGTTTTGTTTTTTTTATTAATTTAATTGACATCATGCCCAAATTTATTGATCTTGTAGATCAATGTATTACAATGAAAATTATTTACTTTTTTACTTCAATTGTGCTACTTATTGCACCAAACTCTTGTTGTACCCACTGTAAGATCCAATTCTACTAAAGGTCAGACAACCTTGCGTAGCATCAAAGCCCTGCATTGAATCACATGAGCATGTATATCAAAGCCTAGTCTATTGTTTTGAATTTGCAACTGTGAAATTGTATCTTTCTGTGAAAATGAAAACACAAATAGAGACTAACATACTGGCTTTGAAAGGTAATAAAGTCTTAAACAAAGTCAGCAATGATTCTGCATAAGAAATAGGAAAGAAAATAATGAAGAACAAATTATCCTAAAAACTTTAATATGGTGAAATTGTCTGTTTTTTAATGTGCATTGTTGCTTTTATATACATGTAGCATGTACAGTACCACCACCTTCTGTCTTATCAAACTGTGGCTTTGTAAAAACATAATTACACATCCGTTCACAACAACTACAACAGGCAGGTCCCTCCTGAATTGTAAGAGCCTAATTGTACCCAATCTTTTTCTTTGTCTGTCTGTTTGACTTTAGTCATTTAGAGTAGGTCAATAGATACAGGGTCAAGGATCCTCTGAGGAAGATGTATGAATTCTCCAAACAAAATATACCCAAACAAAGAAGCATTTAACCTTTGCCTCCCCTCAGCATCAATGTTGCATTGTTAACTTTGCCATTTCACCTTCACCTTAACCCTTCTTTCTTTTTGCTTAACCTTTTCTGACCTCCATGTTTAACTTGTTTCTTATTACCAGTTGCATTGTTTTCCCTGGTTAACCATACAAGGTGTACTGTGGGATTATGTTCAACACAGTATACACATATTGCAATCTCTGTTCTGCATTGTGCAAATAGATATACCATACTAGTTGGTTCACATAAGCTCTCAGTAGTCAACAGTTAATGTTAGTAACTGAAGGATAACGTTGCTAAACATATGCCAAATGCCACTGGTAAATTTCTCATTTTGATGTATCCCTTTTTAGATGCATTGCTTTGAATATTAAGAAGAAGCAAAGCATGAGAAGCAAATTCATCTATAAGATTCAGATATCACTTCTGTCATCTTGTGCACTAAACAGTTTGAGGCTTGTTTCAACAAGATTAATATAGTTTTATACTTTTACAAAGCAACATCTTATATTTCCCCTCTCTATAATATAAAAAATCATTAGTGTCTAAATCATAAAATGAAGTTGAAAACAAATTTGCTTGAGAGTGGGGAGTCATGTGTATGTCACTATTCCTTTGTCAAAAGTGGATGTTAAAATCACATCTGTTCTGATGTGTCCTCTGCTACTACCCATGCTCTGGAGAGAAAGTATTTGCAGTGACAATCCTTTACAGGCACAACAGATTCCTGGCTGATGCATGGTTTGTAATTTTAATCAGGTTTCGTGCTAAATAGCTGCCTGTAGACCTTGAATTATTCCCAGTCTTGCCTTAGGCATTTCTCATTTCAACACAGAGAAAATACGGATAGCTGAAGAATGTAACAGCAAGCAAGCACCTGAATTAAACAGGAATCTCTCAAGCCACATGAGCCTCTACAAGATGTAAAGGAATAACACCTTTTTGTGTCAAGTACATTTAGGCTCCTAATACCTACCTTTTTTATTCTTTTCTTTCCCAATCACAGCAGTCTTCGACAGTAGATCTGATGATCAGGAGCATCTTGTTGAAGCATGCTGGGAAGTATGGGTGCCGGGCCCAGACCAGTGCTGACACTGTATTTGCTGAGGCTGAACTTCTTGTTCGAGGTGAGCTGTCAGTGTGCCGGCACACTGTAATGTCTTTTACGCTGGAGGCGCTGACTCACTGTCCCCCTTCAGCTGAACCATTACCCTGAAACAGAACTCACCTTATAGTCAGACTGAATTATTCTTCTAAAGTTTATTCCAGTGGAAATTAAGACTAAGAGCCAATCTCCATTTTTTTGTGTGATTAAAAATGTGAAATAATGTTCGCTTTATCTGTTTTAGGAAATTAACCCACACTCTGTTAAGTGCAGCAGATTTGGGAAGTTGGTTAATTACATCAGACATTAGAAATTTGCTTCTGGTGTAGGCAATTGAACAATGACTATTTCCACATTATTGCCCCCTTTTGACCATCTTGACTAATTTTTTATAGTCACTGTGAGTATGGCTGGACAGACGGTCTGTCTGCATGAACAAGTTTAATATGTGCTGTTAAACAGATTGGCTGAATTGTCTAGTGATCAGATTCAGGGGCTGCTTCTCATTGTTGCTGATAATGTAACATAACGATTATTGTTAACACAGCTCCTGGTCTATTCTTGACCAACACACCAAGTACATTTTTTTAAATTGATTTAAGGCTGTGTGATACCTCATAACTTTTTTTCAGAAGACTTGACAGGAAAGAACAGTCATCCAACCAAAACTAAACTGAGTTTTTTGCTTAGTGATTGTGTATAGTAGGAAGTTTAAAAATTATTTGAGGGAATAATTTCAAGTAAATTGTCATGAAAAATAAGTTGTGGAATTTTGTTTTACATGTTAGATTTTCCTAATAAAATGGCAGCAGAAGACACTTTAAACCATATTTTTATTATATTATATTATTTTTCCAAATAATTTGATCTATTTGTATCTCAGAAACATTCATATTAATATACTGTTAACTTCAGCCATCTCCAGTATAGTATTTGATATATTTAATGAATGTCATTTAACATTAAGCGCTAATAGAGGGGAGGATTTATGCCATGGTGTTGAGCACACTAAAAGGAGGGTGCTGTTCCTATAGTGACACAAAATGCATCTTAATGTCCTGAAATGCAAATGCACCTTTCAGTGCAACCTTCTAATGGGCACTTTTTGGGGACACAGTACATTGGTTTTCATTGAGCGTACCAGCTGCCAGCTTTTCATTTACAGCTGTTTCCCCTTGAGTCCTTAGACGTTTGCTACACTTGCAGATTACTTTTATTTCTGAAGACTGAGGTAAACATATGTTCAGCTGTATTAAAACACAGGAAGGCCTACCACACAGTCATGCTCAGCAGAACTGGCAAACTGCCTTCAAAAACCCCCAAAAGAAAGCTTCAATATCCCTTAATCAGCATGAAATCCTTGGCAGCAGATCTGTGTCAGCCCAAATCCTGATTCAGTTTAATATGTTGTGTTCTTGTTTGTTGTTTGTTTGTGCAAAGCTTACAACAGAGAAATTATGTTGTCACCTTATGCATAGAGCTGCTTTTTAGTGCATGCATGGATGCATCCATTAGTGTATCTAATAATAATGCATGATGAAGACATCACAATATGGACCAGCTTAGAGTTAATACAGAGAGAAACCGAGCTTGTTTTTGTTCTTCCTTTATGTCTTGACATTTCTGAAGCATTGGTGGTTCAGCCGTTCAGACCTGTAATTTAATCTCTGTTACCTAATCATCTTTCCACCAGGTCCTCCTGGACCTCCTGGAGTGGTGATTGTGGAGGAGATCACAGATACCACAGCCACCCTGTCCTGGACCCGTGGCCTGGACAACCACAGCCCTATCAGCACCTATAATTTACAGGCGCGCAGCCCATTTTCATTAGGCTGGCAAACTGTCAAAACAGGTAATCAATAAGGAGCAAATTGCAGCATGTACTCTGTGAGGTTAATGCGGGGCCATATACAAAGGCCTTAATCCTGCCCAAAGTCAAGTACCGAGATGGTGAATCAGCCCAACTAGAGCAAGGTTACTGGTTTCAGGAGACATAATTACTTTTATACTATAACACAACCAGCCTTTGACATCTCATCTAGAAAGTAATGGATAAAGTGTCTTACACTGTTCTCTGGACCAAACTCTGACCAAGACTTTCTTCTCAGATGCACGTTTAAGAAGTTGAATTACAGTTCTCTTTCAAGATGTCATTTTATTGTCTGAGCTTGGCTGTTTTTCAAAAGAACTTAGCAAAAAGTAATTTGAGCTTATATCAAATGTCATTGCTTTGAATTTTATTCTGTGTCATATCACCCGTTAATGGGAAATTAACCTTTTGGGCTTGAATTATAAGACTTATCTATTTTCATTTAGTGTAAATGCACTTTCACTGCTTAAAAAATGAATTAGCTTCTATTTTCTGTACCTTGACAGAAAAACCATCAATTACTATTACTTAGCATTAAAGGATGAAGGCTTGCTGAGCATTGTGTGTAATCCATCTTAATATGCCGTGTGATAATAATAGCAGAGTTTAAGGTGTGATAATGATTCATCCCCACAGAAATATAAATCATACTTTGTATACACTCTTCTCACATCATGTCTGTTCAACCACATTTAATTCGATAAAGCACAATTAGGACTCTGTGATGTATTGTCAGTGTTGAACTTGTTAAGATTAGCATAAAGGGGATTGGGCTTTTAGCTCCCACTCCTTGCAAACACAGTTATCAGCTCATGTTTGAAGAGCAGCTTGCTTGACAGAGTGGTCTCATTGTGAGCTGCTTTGGATGATAAGAATGTAAGCTCCACTGCTTCACTGAATGTTGCCTTAGTTAGCATAGAGAGACCTTTGGTTCATTTGTGACACGGATATGCTTTCAGTATGTTTGTTTGTTGTTGCAGGATCAATATTGACACTCTTTGATTATGACAGCCCTGAAGAAACTAGATTAGTTATGTTACCTGATTGTAATTCCCTTTAAAATACATTCATAAAACTTTATTCCATCTCAGGATGTAATATATATAATTTCTTAGCTCTCTGTAGATACTGTGAAAATTGATTGAAGTCAGCTTCCCCCTATGTAATGAGTTGTACCTCCAAATGTGCTCTAAAGCTGCTAGTAAGCTGTTCAGACATCAAAACAACATCACATACCAGGTTTCAAGAAAATTGCGTATCGTCACAAATATCCCAGCAAATCTGAAGAGAAGGTGTAATACCGTGCAGTCCCTAAGAAATAAGACAATGGCTTTTTTTTTTTTTTTTTGGCTCTCTACTCTAGCACCATGGATTTTAAATGAAACAATGGGTATGAGGTTAAAGTGTCAACCCACAGCTTTTACACACAGATGTAAACATTGTAGGAATTATCCTTCAATTTTAGGGAACAGAAAGTAATTAGTCAAGCTGACACAGTCTTGTAAGTCATATGAAGTCATCATATTTAACCGTATATATAATCCGTTGCAGTTAATGACTGTCTGTAGGCTACAGACATCAGCAGTCACTTTGTAGCTTCCCTGGTGATGCTCTGCCAGCCATCATAACTCCTTGCTTGCTTCAGTCTGGCCCTAAGCAGAAAAACCTGCCTCATCTGTATTGTTAAGCATAATTGTCCTGCTGCTCTATTTCAAGAGATTTCATATCCAAAGGTCTATGGTTCCTACCGTTTTTACACAGTGTGCATCTGATCACTTAAATACCCTTAAAGCCTTAGCGTTCGTACTTAAGGCAGTGTATGTTTTGCATGCAAAACATATTGTGAACAAAAGTGCAGGAACTGTTATGTGGCATTTGTCCTGATTACCAACACTGTTGTCTGCAGACCCAGACCCAGTGACAGGGGACATGGAGTCAGCCATGGCTGTGGAGCTCAACCCCTGGGTGGAATATGAGTTCAGGGTTGTGGCCAGCAATGCAATCGGGACCGGAGATCCCAGTGCACCTTCGAGAGGAGTTAGGACTAAAGAAGCAGGTAATCCTCTAAAGCCATCAGTGCTGCATATGCACTACATTCAAGTCACATTTTGACACACATAATCACCCGGTAGTCCAGCCACTTATTATATAATGTGCAAATTCCAGCTGATGATTTATTGTAGCTAGAGAGCTTACAGTATACCACCTTATATTCCCATTGTTAATATACTCAATTTTAATTGGGCAAGAAGTTGAAAATAAGCAGCTTACATGAATTTCAACAAGTTTAGTGTTTCTGCTAAAGCAGCCAGTCCTTTAATGCCCAGAGGCAAAGACACAGCAGAATACACTATTTATGGTGAGCAAAAATTGACGGAGACAGGCTGGAAGAAGCGTGCCGCTTCACTAACTGCTCGTTTCTCGTCTATAAAATGTAATAATTACAAAGGTCATTGGTCATTTGGAAGTGGCTTATTTAATCTGTCCTATCTCTTCAGCATAATTAGCAGACTAATTACTGTATCTACACACAGTTGTGGTAATCCATCCTTAAAGTTATAATCCATGATCCAAATGTCAACAAAAGGGTACAAAATTCAAAACACAGCACTGGAACCTGCTCTCACTCATATTTTAATGCAGGCACAAACATAAAACACAAAACATTTTAATCATTATAAGAAAGTTTACAATTTCAATTTAATTCTTGTGCATTCCCATCTTCAGTTTTGAAAAACATTTTGAAGTGAATTTGTAGTGCTGGGTCAGTGATGCAGTGTTAACCTTTCTGTTTCAACAGTCCCGTCAGTGGCACCAGTGAACGTCAGTGGAGGGAATGGCCGCAGGCATGAACTGGTCATCTCGTGGGAGGTAGGTCCTCTGCCAAACTCCCTCTGTAGCAAACGTGACTATATATGTGCAAAAAAACAAATGTCGCAGTGCGTCTGGTGCCTCAGTTAAACAAGCTCAGATTTTTGTTGAATAAACAGAAGTTAATGGAAGTCTAGCCTCACTTAAAATAAACTTTGCAGTTTCCTGTTGCATCTAAAAATGTCAACAACATGACATTCAAACTGTGGAATGTTTTCAAAACTCCTCAGAAAGGATATAATAATGATATATCCACTAAATAATAAATATATTTATGAGAGAGGGCTTTAAGGTCCTTGAATTTCAAAATGCTTACTGTATAAAACATTATCTTGTTTTTTTAAAGATACTGAGGCAGAAACTGCCACATTTATTATACTGAAATTCAAATTCCAATTATATTTATAATTAAACAGGATTTTAAATTGGAAACTTTACTATCTATTCAATTCAGTTTTATTTTTACAGCACAAAATCATAACAGAAGTTATCTCAGGACACTTGTCAAATAGAGCAGGTCTACTTCTTATAAAAAATTATTCACAGAGACCCAGCAATTCCATCTGTACTGTAATTAAAATGAAAAATCTATGTGATTCCAAGTAAATCCAAGTAAGTAGATTAGATCAACATTTCAAGTGCTAAATGTGCTTGTTTATTATAAAAACCTGCCTTGAATGTCAATATGAAAGGGACTCCATATGGGAAATCATTTGTAGTTATATGCTCTGTTTTCCAGTAAAGTGCATGGCTGTGTTGCATTATGTAAACAGAACCGTGTTAAACACAATCTTATGAGGTTTGTTTCTGGTTTTCAGAGGAGATGCACAGTAATCAGTCACTCTAAAGTAACTAATCCACAGGTAATGAGACAGACGATGAAATAGAAATTTGTTCAGCTATATGTCAGAAAATACACTCATGTTTTAGGGAGCTTTTGCCAACTTGTGTAAAAATATGACAAAGTCTAAAATGTAACTTTTAGGTAACAGAAATAAATATAATCACGCACCCTCAAAGCAGGTTAGGTTACAGTAATCTGCAGTATCACAGTGATAATAATAAGTATGCTGAAGACCTGCAGGCCAGATTGAAGAAGAAACAAGTTGATGTAATAATTGTAATCACCAGTGCAAGTCTATATTAGCTTGCTAATAACCCCAAACAACATAATAAACTACAGAATATTTTTCATTATGTGATTTATGAGTTTATTTTTATGAAATTAACATCTTGGTCCTATAAGCCAGTGTTTCCCAACCTCTCCTGCTTGTGACCCTCTGAAACAAAGCAGTGCCTGCGGTATTGAAAATCCTGGGCATAAAAGCACCAAATGATGATTATTTTTAGGATTTTTACATGATTAAATATGGGAAGAAACCTATATGGTGTGAATATTCATCATTTAACTTGAGAAAGTATGACTCACCAAGACTACAAATGTGATAATAAATCTGTATGTTGGGGGAATTTATCATCACCCACCCACTGCTAAGAACATCTCTGAACCCGTAGGTTGAGAATCAGTGCAGTAATCCAAGAGTGGAAACAAGCCCACTGAAACAAGGTTCACTTTAAACATCTGCACTGAAAGTACAGCTTTGCCATTGTTCCCTTAGGTATTCAACTGTCACTAAGTAATAAATCCTGCATGAGAATGTGACTTAATAATCATGTAGAGCCTGCTACTGCACGTACCAATCATTAAAAACCTTCACTTTTTGTTGCCTGGGAATACTTGTCAGACATTATTAAAGGGGATAAAGCATGGTTGATGGACGACGCTAGTCCTTGTGGTTTCTAAGCTTGAAGGAAACGGTCTAATGATTTTAAGATATACAGATGATTGCATTAGTTTACAGTCAGCTGCATTCGCTTGAGGTGAGATATCATGAGTAGCTCCAGAGTGTGCTGGGGACCTGTGTTTGCTTGCCGTCCTTATTCCCAGAACCATCAAAGTGGGATCTAATTAAAACATAGAGGAAAGTTTCAGCAGTTCGAGTGAGAAAGTGATGAGAGTAGTCAGTAAAGTAAAGTCAGTCAGTAAAATGTAGGAAGACAGATGTATAGAGGGATTTGCTGGAGTATTTAAAGAACAGTTGTACATAGGAGGTTGACATTTCCTTTTTTAAACACCTTAGACCCTTCTTCAAAAAAAATATTCTGTGCCTGACAAATCATTTGCATCAAATGTACAAATAGACACTGACATATGTTCTTGACTGTGATTTCTCTCATTTATATTTTTGTGGTTTTATCCACTTACCTCAGCTCTGAAATATGGTTTCTTCTCACCAGCATCATGTGTCAACACCAAACAAACCCCCCAAAAAAACCATCCCCAACAGTAAACAAAAATGTTGGTATGGACAAAGAGTCCATAAATAGTAGTCCATTAAAGGTATATTAGGTAAGAGTCAAAGCAAATGTTCAACTAGCAATGTTCTAAATGGTTGCATTTAACACAGCTTGGTGTTTGAGATATAAGCTTTAGTCTAATTAAAGTAGTTACTGTATGCTGTGATTGAATTTGGCTTTAGTCAGTGTTCCCTCGCAAGTCTTAATATGTTGCTGAATAATTGTTCTTAAGTCAGAAAAGCATGCCTGCACTTCCTTGATCAGGAGGCGCAGCATCCAGCTAAAAAAAGAAGCACACTCAGTTGTTTTATACTGTAATGCCACTACTGTGGCAGTCCTTTTCAGCACCACAGCTGCAGAGACAAAAGTAAAATAACCCAGGTGGGGATGCACTGAACTCCCAGTCAGCCATGACCTTTCTGATAGAAAAAGGCGAGAGAGATGCACATTATATCCAGTGGGATAACACAAAGGTGGAGGTTGTAGTGTTCATAGTACTGGGAGAGGTGTGAGGGGGCTCAGGTGAGCCCCCATTATTAGGGCAACGTGACCTTTTTTCCCATTTGAAAGAGAAAATGTGGTAGACCCATCTGCTGCAATATTCTACAGGATTTTCTCTCACTTGCTTTCACTAAATTTTAATTCCATTTTGGAGGTATTGAGCAGGTTGAGCCTGGAAGAAAGACTTAATCTATTCCAACGAAGGAATAAACCTGACGGGAACGTGCTTCGGTCCACTAGGGCAGGATGCTTTTCCACAAGATCAGAGGTTGAAATAGATGTTGTACAAAGGAAGCACCTGTATGAGATAAAGATTTATTTGTCCCAAGGGAGTCATAGCAGCAGCAAAAATACAATACAAGCCATAGTATAACAACTAGAGCCCAGTCAAATGAATACACAAAAAACAATATGTTGATAATTTTCCCAAGACAAACCTCCAGTTGACCTGAAGTAATTACTATTGACAGACTCATAGATTGTCTGTGGATGCAGTCTACAGACATGCATTTTCAGCACATGTGCATGGTGTTTTCATTGCCTGCCATTGGCTCTCCTGGCTGTAAGACTCAAAGAGTGTGTGCCAAAGTGTTGTTGGTTGTGCAAATTGTCATTACAAGCAGGGCAAAAACTCCTGCTTCATCATTTACAGTAGCATAACCCCAGGATCACAGCTCATTGCATTTTAAACAGGGGCTCACTTTATTCTGTTGGAAATTTGTTTTACCATCCAGGGTCTGGAGTTTGAGGGCAGAACTTGGTCACAATTGTGAAATTTGCTGACAAAGCTGAAAGAAGGCCAGCTGGGCCATGTATAACACGGAGCTGCATCAGCCGGGCAAGTGATTAAGATGTTGTGAATTTACAATTTGGTCCCACCAGAGAGGCACAATGATGATTAACCTTGAATCTCAGAGTCGCTCCCAATAAATCCAGGGTTGTTTATGAATATCTGTTTGTAATCTCAATCTTGACAATGGTTGTACAAAACGTAATAAATCTCACACCAAGTAAAGAGGATATTAGTCTGAACTGTTTCCAAGAGGACAGCTTGGCTCTCAGCCAGGTTTAGGGCACAGCATGACCAGAATTACTATGAGCAAAGCTGAGAATTTGCAATTGAGATCAGTTGAAGGATATATTAACAGGGGAACAGTGAACAGATGTGGAAGCAACTGACAGTTATTCTTGTAGTTATTAAGTATGGGAGCCCAACTGCCACTGGGTAGATAACCTTCACATGAGGAGAAGTGCCCCTCAGTGGCACATTATAGGGGATAATGTCCATTCCAGATGGGATGGTGTTTGGTAGTAGACCATTTCCTATTAATAACTTAAGAGTGTCATTAGAGTAGCTAGTATAACACAATGACAACATCCTTATGAATAAATACAGGACCCCATGTTGGAAGAACCATCGAGGGATACTTAAAGTTACACAAAACCATGATTGGTGCTTGGTTAGACACAAAGCCCTGATAAAGAGTCCTTTCAAGCCATGCATGAACTTGAGTAATTACAGAAAGTGATTCTTAGTGAAAAAATTTCTTAACCCAGAATTCTTAAGGATTCTCTTGATGAGACTCGGGAAACTGTAAAATCTGCAGCTTTTCTGTTACAAACCTCTATGATGAGAGCAATTTGTTTCTTCAAGTACCTCAGCATAAAGAAAGTGTGAACATTATTTAGTCTGCTCATTTGTTTTTATTCAGACAGTTTTGCAATCAGATCAATTCACTTCTGAAGTACAGAGTGCATAATAGTGAAAAATTAAAGTACTACTTAAAAAATTATGAAATGATGTTTCCTCGCTCCCCATTGTGGGGTACAATAATTGGTCACCCATCAATAAGTCTGTCAGTTCAGAGTATCACAGGACAATGCTCCACTTTGTGCAGTGTCCTCCTTTTGGTACTTTTTAGTCCTTTTAGCTCTGCCCTATTTCTTCTCGTTTCTGCTAACTGCTTTTGGAAATAAATCAGGACTTTGTCAGTGATCAATGGAGATGGATATTAAAGGAGACGGAGCAGGAATGTTAGCCCTTTTTGGCAGTCGAGGCATGTGAGCGCATGGCAGTTCTGCCTCTCCAATCATCTGTGGAGAGTTGTCAGAGCCTGGACGGCCATGGTGGGCAGGGTTATTAAGCAGGATGAATGACTTAACAGTCTCCGCAGCTTCATTCAGCCGTCTCATTAGAGTCGACGGTGAGAGACTGCTTTTTCTCGGGGAGCCATTGGGAGGACCATTAGTGTTGCCCCTACAGTCACCATCACTGAGCCCAGCAGGCCCCACAATTTCATCCACAAGACTTACCTCAGTTGTCTCAGCCTCCTAACTGTGTCCACATTTACAGAATCTGTGCCTATCTCAATTCCCAAACCCACAAGTGTTTCTAGACATAACTAGCTAATTTGTTCATGCTGTTTTTTAAAGACCCATATTCCTTGGCATCTCTTTCAAACCATTGCCAGCTCCTATAATAACTTTGATGGAAGCTAATTCATTTTCACTGATCATCCCTATAATTAGGCAGTCATGGTGAATGGTCGTTGTTGAATGAAATGTGAACTACATCTCCATCCACCGCCAATCCCCCTGTAGACTAGATGGCTAATTTGGGTGATGCCTTCAGGGGACAATATTACTTTGAAGCCTATGCAAATCAACACATTACAGCGCGGGCTGTTTTTGTTGCCAAGAACAGGTGTACAGGTGTTTGTCATTTATTAAATTTAGCCAAAGATTTAATCCCTGCAGCTCACATTTTAATTAAATTCTAGCTCACTTAATAAATTGGCATTTGATTTGATTAAGCACCGAGCAGCTGTGGAAGACAGCGCCCTGTTTCACCACTTCAGGAAAAGCACAGATAAGTATTGAAGCCAGCACACCAAACCTGTGTCCCAAAAATCCCCCTGTCAGACACGGAAAAGATAAATAGCTACATAATGGGCACAACTGAGCCAGATATGATTTGTTTCCATTACTCAAGACTGACTGCATCTTTATTAACACTGGCAGACAGTTACAGTAAATGGGTAGTAAATTGAAAGCTGGTTATAGTGGCGTTTCAAAGAGGAAAAAGTCATGTTTTGTTGAATAAGAGTCTTACTTGCACAGAAGAAGTTGTTGAAATGAGAAAATGTGCAAATAATGCTCCTTCAGTCACAGAGCTGAAGTGCTGGTAAGTCAGTTCGCACTTAATTTCAGTGAAGGACACTCCTGGATGATAGATTCTCTCTTTCCGTTGTTTTCAGCCTGTATCTGAGGAGTTCCAAAATGGTGAGGGCTTTGGGTATATCGTTGCATTTCGTGCCAACGGAACCAGAGGCTGGAAGGAGAAAATGGTGACTTCAGCAGACTCTACAACGTATAAATACAGAGACGAGACGTTCCCTCCCCTTACTCCGTTTGAAGTGAAGGTCGGAGTGTACAACAATAAAGGAGATGGGCCGTTCAGCAAAGTTGTCATCATCCACTCTGCTGAGGGGGGTGAGTTCATACTTGTGGTTGCATGGATTTAAAAAGTACAGAGGGAATAGTTTTTCGGGCATTTTATGATTGTCACCATTTTGACTTGTTTCACAGAGCCGAGGGAAGCACCATCTGATGTGAAAGCTTATATCATTTCTTCATCGGAAATAAGGGTCACTTGGAAACCCCCCAATCCTGGCCCCGGAAGGCCGAGAGGATATGAGGTGCTTTTAAATTGTCTGCGTGTGCTTGTGTGCGTTGGTGTCTATGCACGAACATTTACAGACAGTATCTGATACTATTGCACAAGCATACTTACCTTTGTGCATGATTTGAGGTTTGATAACAGTATAAAGTCATTCCTTTCTGCTAACAGGTCAGCTACTGGAAAGACATTGAGCAGGAAGAGTTGGGGAAAAAACAAAGAACTGTGAAAAACGAAACATCCATGGTCTTGACAGGACTAGAGGGCAACAGTCTGTATCTCATCACAGTAAAAGGCTTCAACAGCATCGGCCAGGGTCCTGCCACTGCCGCTGTCACAGCCAAGACCAGGAAGGCCCGTGAGTGCAGCACTGACACTAATCACGTAACACTATATATGGAATAGAGGCTACCTGTTAAGTTCGCCCTAAATCCCCTTGTAAAAAGTGTAGTAATTGACCTAGTTGGTTGAAACACTGTGTAAAATCTGTTTGAATTTGCAACCTGAGTGTTCTCTCCGTAGCTCCTGCTCAGCCTCCAACCAACCTCATGTGGATTCAAGAGGGCAACAACGTGTCTTTAAGCTGGGACCCAGTGAAGGCAAAAGACAATGAATCGGATGTCATCGGGTACATGGTAATGATCAATCTCTAAAGTCACGTTTGTTCGTAACATTAAAAAACGTTCATGCAAAAACTCTAGATGTGCCAATTAAGAAGAACTGCTAGTTGCAAATGTATTTTTTACCACCATACATAGAATTATTTAATGATGTTAATGGTTTATGTCATGGCCTTTAGTTTAAATTGTTTTAACTATGTTTCTGAGAGAAAAGGTTTTTACTGACAGTTTGGTATGTCAGCCAGCTCTAAATACTACAGCCCCATGGTTTCCAGCCAGTGAGAGTGGCAGGTTTAGAACATTTCATCACTGCAGTTGAAAACAAAATATCAAACAGAAGTGAATTTATTCAGTATTAAGCAGCATCTGAAAGTGAATCAGTTTAAACTGCTGTATATGTTTTAAGGATTCTCTGAAGTGTAAACCTTAGCTTCAGCTTGCCGTTATTGGCATAGACAACAAAAACGTGCTCAGTAATTGGACATTTGGACTAACATTTGCATGCAGTTTTATAACTGACTTTGTATTTAAAGAACTTGAAATTTACTTGCACATCTCTTATGCTGTTGATTAAAATGGGAAATTGTCCTGCAGGTGTTGCTCAAACAGGAGGGCAGAGGTCACAACCAGGTGACAAGAACCATTAACCCTTCCACCATGCTCTCACTGCCAGAGGGAGGCACCTATATCATTGAGGTGCGCGCCCTCAGCGAAGGGGGAGAGGGAGCCGTCAGCTCCCAAGTTCGTGTGGTCACCTCCTCCGGTAAGCTCAAAGCTAGTTAGTCGCCTCCCCTCTAAGCCACACGGTCCATTACATGACCTCTGAAATCCAATCTCCATGCACAGGCTGTTTTCTCTTTGTAGCAATCTTATGTTCTGCCCTTAATTGAGTCACCGCAGCTGTTGTGCGAGCCAAGTTTTCTTTGGCTAATACTGTTTTAATTACCTCGCCCACACAAGCCTTCCTACTCTTGCACAGCCAATTAACTTCTAAGCAACAGGACGAACAGAAAGTTTGCAGCCGTGTGTGTGACATGACCAGCCAGTTTCTCATGGCAATGGCTTGCTGTTTTTTCCCTCCTGTCTGTTTTTCTTTGCTTTCCTTTTTTCTTCCTTAAGTTTCTTCCCTGCGCCAAACTCCTTAAGACCAATTCATTCGAAAGATCAATAGAGTTATTTAGCATTAAAAATGAATGCATATCCGGCATTTTGTTTCACATCTTTGTTTTCATCCTTATTGACTTTCTCTCTCTCTCTCTCTCTCTCTCTCTCTCTCTCTCTCTCTCTCTCTCTCTCTCTCTCTCCCTCCCCTCTTCTCTTAGGTGTGCGAGCAAAAAGCAACCAGTGCTCAGTTCACCGCCTGCCACAGAGCCTAACATGGACAGCACTGCTCCTGGTTCTACTGGTGCCTTCAGCTTCTTGGTGAGGCCACTGTGCCAATCCTCATTTTCGTGGAGGGAGCCACCAGTCTTCCGCTCCCTTATTCCCTCTGACTGCCTGCTCGCTTTGGCCTTACCCATCCCAAAGGTCCCGAGGCCTGCCAAAGGGGGTTTAGTCTGCCAGTTAACATGCAGCTCTTCAGAGGTCGTCCTTTTGAGTTCCCTGTTCCTTTTGAGGCTCTGGACATTTTGATTTGCACAGTTCTTTCCAACATCACGGTAGTGTTGTACTGTAGTGTACATTGTGTGGAAAGATTTGTTTAATCATTTACTTTAACATCATGTGTTCCTCTCATTGACTGGCATCTAACCACTTCCAGACGGCCCCTACAGCTCTGGGGCTCTGCAGAGCGTGAACAATTCCTCGAAAGCTGCTGTGGTAGTAATACAGGGATCAGCCGGCCTGTTTCTTTTCATTACTTATCTGCATCAATTTACCCCTTGGCTGCCTAACAAGCAATGCAGCAGAAGCTCTGTAGAGATAAGTGCATTGTTTTCTTATTCACACATTGAGGAGAAAAAAGTTTTTTATGGAACCAAGAATCTTACTATTTCCAGACTTGCTTTTTGTACATTGTGTTACCTTTAGAGAAAAAAACACCGTGGTGTGTGTCAGCTATGTCAAATTCTCTGTTTTTGGTAGTGATTAAGCAATGCTTGGTGATACAGTTTGTTGACTGTTGGATGTATGGAAGTAGGAAACAGGTACCTACCTGTAGTGCCCAAACACATCAATAGACAAAGACAACTCTGTACGGACTCTTGGTATCAGTACAAATAAATGTGATGTATATTTTTTAAATGCTTGTTGTTTGTAATTTCTAAGTTTTAGAAAAAAAAAAAATTATGAAAATGCACTTGGGCTACAAATAACAATTGTTATCATTATTGATCAATCTGTTGATTATTTTATAATGCAGCAATTTATCATTTTGTCTACACAATGTTTCCCAAAGCCCAAGGTGACATCTTCAAATTGTTTGCTTTGTCTGGCCAACAGTCCAAAGATTTACAGTCAAATAAAACCCCAAAAAAGCATCAGATTCCTGTATTTTGAGAGCGTGGAGATGGAAATGTTTGATATTTTTGGTCAATACATAGCAAACGATTAACATAAAAAAAACTAAATGTATCACAACAACACAGAGTCACCATGATGCTTTCATTCTATGTTGCATCTGTAATTGTGAAAATGTTGCTGGTCAGTCAGACAGTTCTGCACTTTGAGACACCTTTCCCAAGTGTTATGTAAAGTCTGGGTTGATTGAATTCCACACACGTGGCATTAGAGGCCACAAAACTTTCTGTGATAAAAGAACCACTGCAGAGCCAAATAGGGCAGCATCAAGAATATCTCTCCCTCCTCTCTGGCTCATCTCTTGCCTTGTCTGCAGTAAAAGCTTATCTCTCACTGGGCAGAAATCCAAATGAATTTGCCTCAAGTGTAATTAATGATAGAATGGAGATCTGTAGTCCTAAAGCCTGCTTGCTTGAGCAGACCTTTTTGCTTGCTCTGCCTCTAGCTCCCTGGACTCTCCATTACAGAGTCAGAGTAACCTGGCTCACCCGCTCAGGTTCAAACAAGGGTACCAGCTCAACCACAAGAGATAGGACCACACAGCAAAACAGAGGACGAACACTGCTCCAAGCAGTGTCTATCCCGTGGATACTCCTCTTCTTTCAGACCTCTCTGTTTTGGTTACATTCAGAGGGGGAGGATGAAGAGGTTGGTCTCCTCTTTCTAACTTGTACATCATTTCCGTCTGTAGTGCAAAGCATTAAGCTGTTTAATGTGGATGGAGGGGTTTTTGCGGTGCTTTTAGGCTGTTCAATGACGTCGGCTCAAACACATACCTCCACACAAGTGCTAATGTACCGACCTTTAATTATTCATGCAGCACCTGTCTGTGTTGGCGCATCTGATTTATGATAATGGATTATGTATCCTGCAAGGGGACCCATTTGGTTCAGAGAGCCAGAAGCTATAGTGTCAGCAATTAAAACATGAACTCCCCTTAGGTTAATGTCAGTGTCTGTGTGTGTGTGTGTGTGTGTGTGTGTGTGTGTGTGTGTGTGTGTGTGTGTGTGTGCACGTGAGTGTGTGCACGTGAGTGTTTGCTGGGATATACTGTACTTTTAGCAATCTACAGTATGTTACATTAGATGGTTTTAGGGATAATGTACAGTATATTGCTTTAGATCAAGAAAGACTTTTACAGGTCCGATTATCATACTTACAAAAGAAAAAGGTATTTTCATCAAGCTGTGGTTTATGAAACTTAAGCTGCTATTAATTATTATTAGTACTAAAATGTTCTTTTTTCACGGACTTGAATATGAAGGTCTTCTTATTTACTGTCATTATCTGTTTTATATTAATACTAAGGTTTGAGTCTCACTTTTTTCTTGCTTCTTTGTGTTTATGAAGCGGGAAGAGTCAAATACGTTTTAGGCTTAAGGTGTCACACTACACTGAAATTGAATAAACCTATTTCCTTGATAGGTTTGGCAACACCTAAGCTAACAGCAACCCTGAAGCCAAGGGATTCGACGTCTCTGCTCCAAGGACGTTTCAACAGGACAAACGCTTGCTGTTAGTTGAAGGACATATGCACCACTTCTATTGCGATATATTTTATTCACATATCAACAGAGATGGTCTATTCATGTGACACCACTAAAGTTTCTCTCCTTCACTCACTCCTGAAACTAAAACCATATACACAGGCATAGTGACCTATCTGTACCAAAACAAAAACTTTAAATATGATACCACAGCAAGCAGCTGCTGATACTACGTATGTCTCCATGCCCAAATGTCCTTTAGCCTTCTAACACTTACAAGTCAAGTATTAAATTGTCTTGGTGGCATCATTGCTGGAGTGTTTGCTCTGTGATTGAGAGCTGAGCTGTGACTTTGCTTTTCAGGCGGGTCACAGTTTAACACTCATCCTGAATTTGCCAGAAGAGTAGGGCCCTCCAACAGATGCTACAGTAAGAGGTAAACTCTAATATCCTACAGTAAGAGACCTTCTGAGTAGCATGTCATTTTCTGTCTTGCATTTGATGTTTTCATGTTTGCCCACGGACTGAGTTGCATTTACCAAAACTGTCACATCACAGTTTTGAGTTACAATTGTCAAGTTTTTCAACAGCTGCTACTGTAGATGACACTAAAGTGGTGAAATTAAATGGCAAGTTTGTCAGGGATTGGGGAAACATGTAGAATGGTGCAATAATGCAGCATGTCTGTGTGTCTACGTTGGTGTTCTTAGGAATTCAGGACCACTCACACATTACACTGAATTAAAAACCATAATTGTAGTTTCACCCTAATTCAATTTTGTCTGCAGTTTTTCTCAATACGCTTTAATTAAGTGTCCTCAATTCATAATTTTCTACCAATGTATTTCTGGTTAATGTTCTTATAGTATAATTAAAATCGTGTGTGTGATGTGAAACCTTCTGTGGTGATGAAACATTCTCCAGATAAGATCATTTCTAAATTGCTGAGTGAGATATCAACCGAGTTATTTTCTATCTTTGCTGTGGTACAAGACATTCTGTAGTTTTTGCTATATAAATGTAAAAATATAACTGTCGGGACTTCTGATACAGCTAACTAATTTGTGTTTGCTGTTGGAGGTTTCTGTGATGTTTGGATTTTCGGCCTGCTGGTCCCCCCCGGCAGTGGCAGGGATGGCAAAGAATGAGAATTAGGGAAGTGTGCCATGTTCTGTTGAAGACTGTGAACAGAGGGATTAAAGGGGCAGCTTTGCAGAGAGAGTCAACATCCAGCATTGTATTGCACTAGTCCAGTAATTATTGAAGTTATAATTGAAGTTGTCTTTTGACCTCTAAAACCAGCTGCACTGTCAGGGAGCCACAGTGCACAATGTGTTCTGCTGTTGAGCTTTGCAGGACATAAAGAAATCATCAGCCTTGTTTGTTTGTTTGTTTGTTTGTTTGTTTGCAGTTCCCTTATCATACCGTCAACAACTTATTCGTCAGACTGATATTCTTCCGTTTTGCCCCACTGAATGCCAGACAATGACTTCAGCTTGCAGGGTTATTATAGTTTTACATTTTTCATTAGTTTTTATTTTTATTTTGTTTTTCATTTTCAACATCTCATTTCAGTTTAGTTTTCATTGTTTTGGTTTTAGTTATTTAAGAAAAAAAAATCACTATTAGTTTTAGGTTTTCTATTATTTATTATATGTGGGGATATTTGTGAAGGGCAAGATTTAGAATGCCAGTGTGGATTTAGTGGCATCTAGCGGTGAAGTTGCAGATTGCAACCAACTGAACACTGCTCGTGTATTTGACAATCTGGACATGAAGCGTTTAGGAGAAACTACAACGGCTGCAAAACATGTAAGGCCCTATCTACAGCCAGTGTTTGGTTTGTCTTTATTTTTATTACAGTTAAGTCAAATATTTTTTTGAAGCTAGTTTTAGTGTGGGGGAACATAGCATGGATATTCCTAGTCCCAATTTTGGTGAAGCCCCTGACATTTCCTGTAGCATCACTCCAAGGGAAAAATGTACTCAAATATAAAAATCAAACTAGCTGTTTTGCGTTTAAGAGGATGAACCTGTCTTTGCTCCACCCTCAGGCTGTCCACTTTACACACGAGGTGTGTCGTGATGTAGCCTGCTACATTCATACTCCCACAGGAATAAACCCATGTGATTGTAATGTCCTGATGGCCTTTCCTCTAGCACACCTCTCAGGACAAACTTCACATTTTAGCTGCCTTACTGAGGCTTCACCTCAAGCTTTTCTGAGGCTATTCTGCTTGTTGTTTGTTGTGTTTGTGTTTGTTTTGTGGGCTCCAAAAAAGAGAAGTATGTTGTGGAACTAATGTTGGTTTTACATATCAGTTGTTGTCTCTGCAATATTTGAAAGAAAAGAAAGAACTACAGTATTTAGCCCTTAAGATTCCACAGCACAAGTACATTTGCATGTAAGGGTGGTTTTATTAGAGCCAGGAATTCAAAACACATTCTCCATCAAATATAAAGGATTTTAAGCTAATTAAAGATCAACTAGTTGCAGAATTTGGTTATATTTTTCTATAACAAATGCTCTTGCCTGTGTGATGGCAGATGGTGTACTATTAGAGAGAAACTTTTTTAAATATGCCAGCTAATTTGATATACTGTGAACCCTCCCTCATAAGAAATTAAAGTAGAAGTGCCCTGCTGAGAGGCCTCATTAGGGAGGCACATTTAAGAGTAAATCTGAGAAGAAAAAAGACAAATCCAGTTGATTAAACTTTCCACCCCTTGTGTTTTTTTATTCCCAAACATTTGCCAAATATAATACTGAAATGTTGTAATGGAATGCATTGTACAGCTCTATTTCCTCAAAGGTCTATTTCTATTGAAGTGAACAGTACTCTGACAAACCAAAAACTCAGCCTCAGAAAGCTTACCGTTATCGCAAGGCTATGAGGTTGGAATGAATTACACTATATAAATAACCTTGGCCTTTGCTGTTTCACGTCTATAACCACAAATATTTCCAATATGGCATGGTATGTCTAGCTATTCAAAAGAAATAAATATTTCCAAAATTTCAGGTGTAAATCCTCTCAGGAAGTAAAAGTCACATATGGTGATTTGTTCATAGGGACCTTGGAATTCAGCCTAACCCCTGCAGATTGGTGAAGGCGTGATTCAATTTGGAGATCCAAGCTACTTTTCTTCAGACCCATTGTGTGAGGAAATATAATGGGATGGTTTTGTTAATCTGGGGATAATCTAAGTGCAATGTATATAGGAGGATGAGGGTCGCATAGGGAGATTTAAAGGTTAAGCAAGAACGCAGTCAGCTCTGTGCAGACCTCTGCCAAGACCTTATAATCTCCCCAGGTAGCTGTTACTTTCACAGTCACTATTGTAGGCCTGCCATGTAGATAACTGAAGGGTTATATGAAGGTGACCTAAATTTCACTTCTTGTAGGAACAAAAGGAAAGGTCATGGGGTCAGAAAAAATCAAAAGGTTTCTCCTGATGGAAGAAGATGGGCACTATGGGGCAGTAATGTGCATGACGCCAATGTTAGTTACACAGACAGATAGGGGCGTTTATTCTGGGTTCAGGCTTAAAAACTTTGTGGGGATCTACCACTGTGCTTTGGTTCAGACACAGCCACTAATTTACCATGGTATGCCTTGACACTACCCGCTTGTGAGGTCTACCTCTTCCAGTTAATCTGTAAAACTATTAGTTGGTGAATTAGCCAAATGTCATGTCCAGTTAAACCATCAACAAACCACTATCAAACGGGGAGCGTCCAGGTCGTCCATCATATGGAGCTGACTGCACAGCATCTACTGTGTGGTTAAGTTTAAGTTTTTTACTGCAAATGACGGTTAAGCTAGCTCTATGTGAGTTTCTGTTTTCTGTCTTATAAACATTATATTCCATTTCTGCCAATAGATCCTCCTAAATATTACACACTGGACCTTTAATCATTGCAAACTCTTGGCTATTGGGAGTAAGTAAAGTATTTAAGATTACAGTTCCCAAGTTTATCCACCCAACTTTGGGAAACTAAACTTCTTATACAATATTCTTGGCTACAGAAAAGAACATTTTGTGTATGCTGTGTGTTTTGTTGCTGCTGAATTCACTTTGATCTGATTGTGGTTTGAATTTTTATCATCGGTTCATTGATTTTCTCATATCTATTGTAGTGTTTGAATGAAAAGGCCAGGCCTCACGCTGACTGGCATGCTGACATTAAAATGGTAACATTAGTCAGAAAATACAACTGGGGCTGATGGGAATTCAACCATTCATAATCAAGGTATTTTGTAATGAAATTAAGTATAACCTGTGCAGATTTGTACCTCTGGTAGCCTGTGGAGCTGTTTATTTACAAGTCCCTCTGTGGTCTGTTTGTCTCATGCATGCACATGCGCATGTGGCCTCCTTGTGGTCATACGCCAAGAAATGTAGGATGAGCCAACAGCAAGGAAGAAGACTGCAAGCTAGTGAACATGGATGCAACAATAAAAAATTGGCTTCTCAAATTTTTTATGAGAAAGGAAATGCGTTTTGGTGAGTAACAGTGATGTAAATATAACCTTTGTTTGGTTACAAGAAAATTCCATAGGGCACCTTTAAGTAAGATAAACTTTCCATTTTTAACACAGACAATGTGAGAAGATTCAGCATCTGTGAAAAAACAAAACACAAGTAAATCACTAGAATGTCACATTCGTGAGTTCTTGACATTTGTCACCAATCTGGATGCCAGGGAAGGCAGTGTGCCTGCAGATGGTCACATCTAATTGTGTCTAGGTTGCCTGGTGGATTTATTCATCTCAGAACTGAAAAACATGCTCTCCCTTTTTTTAAAGGTTTCCTACTGAAAATGAGACTCACTGGTCATTCTTTATACTACACCTATGAGCTGAATATGTGGGGTACATTAACATGACTACAAACATTTCTCAGAAATGTCCTGTTGTTCCGGCCTCACAGTCTCTTTTGTCTTGATTATATGCAGTTTTTTAAGATCTTAATAACAAGTGGATCTGAAGGTAATACCTAATGTTTTATTCAATGCTTTTAGATTCAGATGAATCAAAGTCTCATCAGTTCCTTTAATGCACTGGCTTCTTCCCGGATTGAACTGTTCTGACCTGTCGCTAAGACCTTGCGGCAGCCCCCACCCTCCGTTTCCCATGGAGGAAGGAGAGAAAGGTAAATGCTGGGTTTATCCTTGGTGTGGAGCCCGGCTGCGCAAGAGAGCATCCAGTTCATCGCTTGGCCTTTTACAGCTTCATTGCCTACTTTACAGTAAAGCCAGGTGCAGCGAACCTTTCATGGTGCTGACATATTACCTGATTTAAAGATTCCCTGGGTGGCAGGCCACAGTAAAACCTGGATCAGTTGAGGCAATCTAAGGGTTCCTTCAAAGTGAAACTAAGTAATAAAACAGTAAAGAGGCCACACTCTCCTCGTTTCCCTGCTCCTTTTTGCTGTTCTTCACCAAGTTTAAATTGGCTGGATTATCAGAAAGCCCCATATTTGCCCATGTCAGACTGCAGTAGTAGAGATCTGACAATTTCCATGACTGATAGAATAAAGCTGAAGCCCTTTCACACTGGCGTCATAGTAGTTGACTGAAATGTGCCTGATTTTCAAATGGAATTTGCAATGTGCAAAGTAACAACAGCTGCGTCATTTCAATACTCATTTACAGAAATAGCAACTGTCTGACTATCATTCTGACATTGAATACATATCAAGTGTTTTGGTAAGGATGTTGCTGAAAGAGCATTTTAGATAATTCAGTGAAACACTCTCTGTCTCATAATGCTTGAAATCAGAATGTATTATCTGTCACACTGCATGGAATGTATAGAGCATAACCCTTTCATTAAATCTGATCCCAGTTAAAAAACAGAGAGAACAACAACAGTGTCTGTTCACTCTATTCACAATGATTTTAATTAGCTGCTAAGATTCCTTGGAGCTAGGATATGTTGTTTGATTGTTGTTGTTTGAATGAGTTTATTGTATTATGTTCAGAAGGTCTTTAAACACTCAAAATGGAAACCACTGCCATAAGAAGGATGAAAGAAAGCAATATAATGCATATATATGAAGTCTTATTGTACATATATTGACCTGAAAACGCAAAACACAGACTAAACATTGATTCCTTTTTCACACAGGTGAAAATGTCATTGATGTGTGTACCACAGTTGCAGATTATTGTTCAAATATGTATTGAAAAGTCTGTTGTGAGATGTGTTTTCACAGCTACTTTGTGAAATATCCAAGTGTTGTTTGTTCTCACTGAGCGTGGTTTAATTTGCAAAAACAGAAAATGAAACAGTCATAACCCACAACATTTAACCACTGTCCTAACAGTATGATGGCTAAATCAATTTACACAAATAACAATGTAAAAAAATACATAAACATTGCAATTTGCGTAAGCTCCTTGTAGCTTCTACTAGTTGCTTAATCAATAGTCCACCTCAATGTGAACAGTTTTCACTTCTTTCTACGGAAGAAATCGCTCATGAAAACTGTTTGCAGTGAAAAGATACATTCACGTTTTTCAAATATCATTTTTCAATGCTCAAAGGAGCACAAATAAAATAACCTCCACTGTATCGGTGTGCCAGCAGAAGATGACTAAAATCTCTATAAAACCAAAACTACAACAGGGGGTAAGTGAGGAAACAAAGTGTAATTTTGATGAACCAACCTTTTAACTCTGCATCCAAACTTAATTCTCTTTGACCAGAGGAATACTCCTCAGTATAAACTAGCTAGTTACAGCAGGTCATGTCAGTGTACACCTCAAAGGCCCTACAGGCAACCAACATCTAAAGGGTGGATACAACAATGATACTTGTAGAATCAATGCCAGCGTTGTTACCGTACAGACTGCCAATACGCTCAAGGCTTAAATCATTCACCTCTGATGTCTTACAGAAGGTGTTGTCAGTATGTCTTCCCTGTATGACGGGCGCACACCATCAAAGCCCAAAAGCAACCTGAGGTTTAGTCCCAGTCGAGCTACAATGTCCTCCCAGACTACTGAGTGAAAACAGGTATACACACGTGCTGCAGAATCAATATACAAGGAGATTGCAGCTGTAAGTGAGAGCATGATGAATGAGACAGACTTGGAGGTGATTGAGCATGTCTGCTCTGATGGTGGTGCATTTAAATTGGGCTGTGCATGTAAATGTTTCCCCTTAATTGGTAGCCAGAAGAGGTTTATCACCCGAGGTGAATACAGATCTGCAACACGGGCAACTAAAAAGAAATTCAATTCAGATTTAATGAGCTGTAGGCTTGAAATCTAGGTTTACGCTTATAGGTTGAGCGGAGACCCACTTCCCTTTATACTGAGATGTAGAGATTTTTTTAAACTCCGGTGATTAATGTCCTATCTTTGACCTTATTGACTTAAAGCTCAAATGAGGAAATTGCTCTCAAGAGCGGTGCACTTTACCCTTCATTCAGACCAGTATGTCACATGTACAGATCGTGTTTCTGGATGGTAGATTAGTCAGACCGATTTTCCTGTGCAGAGCAAAACAGAACCCGAATTAATTTTGAAAATTACACTACAAACAGCTGGGATGGGCCACAGATGGCAGTAATGTCTGTTCAGGTGGACTGGACATCAAGGTCTTTACTGTTGAGATGGCTCGTTGATTAACGTCTCAGAGACCAATCAGTATGTAGACAGCTCCTTTATGGTTGTGACAAAGCGTAGGCAAAAATACACAACAGGAAAAAACCACAGGGAACTGGAAAGTAAAGATCTGAAAACAAATCAGATGCCCATACTGAGAGAATTACAATAAATCATCAAATAGTAGTGGGTGCTGTCGGAGCTATCGTCTTCACACATCACAGCATGCAAACTCCTCAGTAAATGAGATGCCTCTCATTTTAAAATGGCCATGCACACATGTTTGATGCCGCACATGAGAAGATAAGCATATTGTTGAGAGAGCATTTATCCATTTTAACAACCAAGAATTCTTATCAGGGTTGTGAAAAACAATTTGACTGCACAAAGAAAAGTGATTTATGGATATCCTCTTTATGTTAGTAAAATCTAAATGATCTGATACTGCAGTGAAATTGAAATTATTGTAAAGGCACTGCATGGCAGCACCAGCGTCAACTTCATGTACTGATAGATGACTGTAATAAAGTGCGGCTATACGTGGCATTTTTCAACCTATGCTGAGGATCCAGGAGGTTATGAACAAAATGAAATTTTACATGAACGTACTTGATATCAGGACAGCCATTTATCCTACAAAAACAGAGCCACTGAATCAATAGAGCCACTGATATGTTTACTGTATTGCACACTGGCATAAAATCAATGTAATATGGTTTCTGAATATCCTGCTGGATGTCTTAACTTGTGCAATTGGTGGATAATCTTCTGAGATTTCCTTTGGGTTTCTTTTAGAGCAGCTGTACAGTTTGTTTTAAGTGGTTCAGTTACTAGGCTTTCCACACCATCAGAGCAACTGTGTGATTACTGCGCACTCTTCTGAGGCTCCGCGTAGCCTGCTAGTGTGCTGGAGCTAATCTCAGTTTAGCATTTTCACACAAAAGCTGTCTTTGTGGTTACTCAAACAATGGAAGACCACTACAGGCCTCAGATCAGGCTGTTTGTGAAAACAATGACACGCAACCCCCAATTTCAATCTTTCTGAAACGGCAGTTTGTGCATGTAAGCCGCAGCTCAAGTGGTCTCCCACCGGACTGCCCCTGAGGCCCTAAGTTCTTTGTCATGAACACTAACATGTTTATGAGTCATTTTGCGCAGACAGCAGTGACGGCTGTCTATATACTTCAATGAGAGAACTTAAAATTTCTTGGAGGGAACTACTTGAAGTTTACTAAGTTAACTTTGCATACATGCATAGAGGTGAGGTTTTTGTATTTGTTTAAATGATACTGCATCTTCTGTCAGACAATAAGCTCTTCAGAGACAATAAGCTCTTCAGGCAGGTCATTCCAGGGTCAAAACTGCAGTGACTTGATCACCTCACCTTTTTTCACTTTGCACACTGAAACAGGCAAAAAGACTCTGAAAACCTGCCAGTGATAAAAACCTGTGCAGCAACTTTGCAGCTCCAGCACAATGTTATAACATGCTTAGCAGTTCCACTGGGTCCTGTTGAAATCCACTCTTGGTTTATCATTCATGCCGTGCATGGTAATAAACCCTGTGCTAACCGACAAATCCTGTGCTCACCAGCTATTTATAACTTTTACTGGGATCACAAATAAAAGCTGAGAGATTCATAGAAAATCAGAGCAGCAGCATGCATAGCTCTAAAATCCAAGAAGAAGTAAAAAAAATTAACTCTGAAAAATGTATTGTTTCACTTTGACTGTAGGACCATATTCAGAGAAAAACATAAGAATCACATTAAAAATTTAGTAATACAGTTGGCATATATCAAAGAACATAGTGCACATTGGCTCGAGGGTTGGGAACGTACCATCAACCTTCAGTGTGCAGAGATTGAATCTGGCCTGGGAATTTTTTACATCATCCTCTCAGTCTTCATGTTGGTCCACTGTTGGCTGTCTAATGAATGCAGAGGCAGGTCTGTCTGACCAGTCTCCTCTCCTTCTGTAAAAAAACTACATCCATCTCAAAATCTATATGGTAATAATTTAACAATATAAGAAAACCACTTTTTCAGTAATAGTAATACTACTATTACTTTTAAATCCAGACCTCTAAATAAAAGATATAATGGGAATTGCTAGATAAGCTACAAATATATGTAACTACTGGAGCCAGCCAAGCCAATTACGATAAAATGTTCATGAGAGAAAGATGAATGTTTAGTAGCAAACTAAAATAATTTTTTTTCGACTTAAGACTGAAATTCAGATATTTTGCAACTTGCGTTGTGGTCATTACAGTGGACAGCTTTTCTTGTATATGCATGGGTTTATGGTTTAGTTCAGGGGACTGGCTCTGGAGCCACATGTGGCTCTTTAACCCCTCTCTATAGTGGCTCCCTGTGGCTTTGACAAAATTATATGGAAATGAAAAATACATAAGATAAAGATAAATATTTTATTTTATAATTTTTGTAGGCCAAAGTGATTCTTATATTATCCAACTGTAAAAATGTGTAGCAATTGCACACAATCACAGCTCCAGACAGATTCTTTTCTTTCTTTTTGGGATAAAAATGGCTCTATTCCTAGTGAAGGTTGCTGACCCTTGGTATGGTTGACCATCAGTCACCACAGTGGTTGCTAGTCCATCATCACATACATTGCCACCCCACCATTGGCCAGCCATTTAAAGTGCAACAAAAAATTCTCAGAACCAAGATGGTTTACAGAAGAGCAGAAACACTGAGCAGCTCAGGAATATCTTGCCAATCCCTCTATAGTAGGAGACCTTGCAGGTAAAAAATAAAATTAAAATGGTCAAGTAACAACTGAGGAGTAACACAGTTGTTACATTTTTTCTACTATTGTTTATGTGTTGGAAGAAAATGAAAACATTAGACATTTTATCATCATGATGTCCAGAAGGGGTGAATAATAATTTAAAATCATGAAACTTCATTGATTCGTATCATTCAGCCGTGTCACATTCCTCTCTGAGCAGCCTGGTTATTATCTGCAGCTGTTTCATGACAAATTCACAGAGGGATTTGTCACACCTGAGCATCAGAATATCAGATGTCCCTTCTCCCCTCCTTCCTACAATAGCCTACCTCACATTTAAGAGTGAGAGAGGTTTGGCAATGCTGCGTATCAAATCGCATGTCACATGAAAGCTAAGGATATAATCTGCTTTCAAGAAAGAGATAAATCCAGACACACAGGTATTGATATTGTGGTTGCTCTGATGCCTTGTCTGTGCTCATTACTTCTTATGTAAACAGAGAAATGTTGTGCACAGAAGTTATATCAAAAGTTTCGCAGTTCAAACTACATCCGGTTAGTTTGTATTAATTGTTTTGGGCATCTTTTGTCCTGACATGCTCATAAAGCTTGACACCGTAACAACAGCCGGCTTGGCGAGCTCAACACAACTGTTTATATTAGCATAAATCTTTAAAGTGGAAGCTGTCACTCATTTGGTTTGACTGGCATTACTGGTGATGTGAGGCAAACGAAAAGTGGCTAGATAAGCCTTTTGTCTTTGTCTGTTAAATGCCCTGACCTTGGATTATTGAGCTTCTGTCAACTGCAGTCTCCACTCCCCGTTGCTTATTTACCAGCAATGTGCTTGTGTAAGGACATTCTGGTGTGGAGATAGATGACAGTTTTGAAGCTGTCTTTACAGACACTCAAGACAGTCATTAGTCCTGACCTCACCTGGCACTTGGACGTAGGCTGGGAGCCGTGCTTTGCAATGTTTCGCATCATGTTTGTGAGTGTGAAAATAATAACTTGACATTTGTGAGCAGCATCTGCTGCACAGTGAGTACTGTGATGAGAAATGTGAGAACGTGGTCTTGTTTGTATATTTTGGGAAAATGTTTTGGACAACATTGAGAAATAGCTGGGTCCAAATGTCAGTATGCCTAGTTTACTAAAGTTATGCCTGCTTGGATACCAAACTGATTTAACTAATGCACCAAAACACAGTGTGGTTATGTTCATGGGTTGTTGCAGCTACCTGTTTACCTCAAACGCACTGGAAAAGCCCTATTCAATACCAATATTTACATAATGTTATAATTTGGATACATATAGTATTACCTGCCAAATGTACTTAAACTATTGAACATATTTATTATGTAGATAAATAATTTAAAATGTTTTTTAATATAGTGACGTTTTTAATATACATGATGTTTTCAGATTCATGTACTGCTGCATTTATGTGCATGTTAAATTTTACTGCTGTAGATGTAGGTTGTGCTAAATTGAACTACTTTGTATACTGTTGGGTAATCTACAGCAATGCATATTATGCAATATTCTTTAAGATCATTAAAGCGTCGCTGTCCTGTGAGACCCATGTATGTTTAAAAAGTAAACTTTTCATGAGCTCAGAAAAACAGCCCTGTTCTCAGCTTTGTGACAATGCATTTTCCAGCTAATCCCAGAGGGTTTTTAAATTGTTTATTTATCTTAAGAGGCAGGAGAATTCTCTTAACCCACGGAGGAACACTTAATCCTTCAGTCTATCAGAAAAAAAATAAAAACTTGCTTCTGAGGTGTTGTGAAGAATAATTATTAATTTAAAATGGAAGTAAGTCAAGTAAAGTATAAGTACCTCAAATTTGTAAAGTACAGTACAATACTTCAGTAAATGTACTTAGTTACAATGCATACTTTACACTAAGTCAGTTTGCTGAGTTATTTTACTGTTACACCATTTTAGATTACCAGTGATGATGTCTATGTAGGGAAACTCGATGTGTCATCATCTTGTAATTGCCACTTTTTACCACAGCGGTCGCTATTCAGTAAAGATTACTGGATCTAAGAATAGTAAAGACATCTCTACATTTTGAACACGTCTAACAATTTTGTTTTGGGGCATTTTTTAAGAATTGCAGTCTCACTGGGGCTTTAGTGTGGCTATAGATCTTAATGTTGTTTTGATTAATATCACTGAAGAAAATGTGATGAAAGATTATAATTATTAAATTCAATATCTTTTAACTTGTTTCTGTTTTCTTATTATTATTTGTGTGTGTTATTTTTATTATTATTATTATTAGTAGTAGTAGTAGTAGTAGTAGTATTGATTATTATTATTATTATTATTATTATTATTATTATTATTATTATTAATAGTAGTAGTAGAAGTAGTAGTATTGTTGTTATTATTTTTATTATTATTATTAGTAGTAGTAGTAGTAGTAGTAGTAGTAGCAGTAGTAGTAGCTGTGGTTGTTAGCACAGTTAGCCTTTGGAAAGCGTCACATCCTGCCATTAAATTCCTTGTTTCAGGGCCTCATTACAAAAATGTCCGAAGCTTGATTGAAAGGCACAGCTGTGATGCAGTAAGGCACACTGAATATAGTCTGTGAGGCATTAGTCTATTGAGCCCATCCAGGATTATGTAACTGCTGATGAGGCTGGTAGTGTTATGGATTTGTTGTCTCTCATTTGTGCCAATGCTCAGGATTTAGCCTTTCTTTCTGCTCTGTGGCAGCATTTCAACTGTCAAATGATATTCTATGCACCACACTGATGGACTGTGAAAATCTTAAGTTAATTTGAATGCATTATAAGCATGGAAGTATAAGCTATATTAATATCTGCATTAAACAGAAAAACAGCGATGGCTGGTGTTCCATTCAGCTACATGCTGCTTTTTGCGTGGGCTCTTTTTGCAGGTGCGACCCACACAATGACTTTTTTTTCCTTTTCAATTACTGGCTCAAAGCTATATGGATCCCAGGGAGAGCAAACAAAGCTTCAGTCATTCAATCACTAGCAGTGGAAGCATGTATTTGTGTGCCTTTAAAATTGAAAGCTACGTTAGTTATTACGCCTTGCCTGCAAAGCACATTCCTCTGCAAGAAAAACTGATCTCGTCTAATTCAGCTTTCCTCAACTTACTAATATTTTTCAAACTTGAAATAGATCCAATAACAGTTATTCAGCCTGAGCTCCGACGTACTTTTTGTTTCATCACCAATGGCCAAAGATTGCCTTTGTATCAGTTACTGAATGTGACATATACCTACAATATGCCGCTCACATATACAAAACCTCTAAAAACGTCTAAAAACCTGAAAATCTTGAATATTGCCTTCATATGAAATTAGAAAGTTTATTATGTATAAGAGTTTTGCCCTTACTCAAAGTTTACGCAACCACCCAGTGTTACCACATGTAACTGCTCACTCACTGGACGTGCTTATATAGCTTCACCGAGAAACATAATACCCCTTATTTGCCTCTGGGAACTCGCATTATCACAGTGGTGTAATTTAGAATTTTGGTAGGATTGTTTGCTTGATTTCTCCGTTAGCATGCTCCATGGAAGTTAATCTCTTTGGCCCCTTTCTCTCTGTCAGCAGAAGAAATATATTGGATAGAGAAACTTCAGGTGACATAAAACTAATGGGCTTTAAATTTAACCATGAGAAGGGAAGATGATTGGAAAACTTTTTGAAGAATGTGAAATTATAATTCAGCGTCCCTGAGGAAGAGTCTGAAGCATCCGAGGACCTGTGTAATTCTCTCTCTGATGAAAACCCTTAATACTGATTTATCTGATCAAGAGCGTCTCAACAGCTTTCTCAGGTTTGCTTGAGGAATACTAATAAACGAATCGAAAGGCTGGTTCGACAAAGAACTGAACAGGACTCAGGCCTTACAAACAACATCATTTGAGGCTGCAATATTAAATCACCCACAATTTATAGCTGTGACGGCCGGGTTGGATCTGCAAAAACAGATTTTGTTGTCACATTTATCTAGTAATATTACTTTAATATAGCCTGTAACAATAAACAGCAAAAGGCATCCGAGAAAAACAGACAAAAATGTGTTAGAGAGGTTTCTGGACACGTTTGGATTGATTCGGTGTGATTAAGTAACTGTAACAAAAACCAGTCTCAAAAACTTGTGAAAAAGCTGCAAATCTGAAATCTCGCTAAAACAAAGGAGAGTACAGTCACTGAGTCCTGTTTGGATCATATTATTCATGTTTATGTGGGGGGGAAAATGCTGGATGGAAATCATTTTACAAAAGCTTCTAAGGCGAGAAAAAACGAAAAGCCATGGCATCAATTCCAACCAAAATGGCACTCAAAAAGGATGTCTGGTCAAAAGCACGGTGCCCAGATGGAATAAACTGCAAGAGAGAATGATCCAGTTTTACATGCAATCTGTTGTTTTCTGTTGGGACTAAGATATCGACTGGATCCTTTGCTATTAAATCCCAGATGGTTAAAATGAATTGTCCAATGAGTAAATCAGTTATTGCATGTGACTGGTTTTTAACCATAGTTCTTTTGAAATTGTCATTTTTAAAACTAAGGAACCAGCATGTTTGTTGGGTTGGACAGCAACAAAAGGAATTGTGTGTGTCATGTTTTTCAAAAAGTACAGAGGTGATTATAATAAAAACTGGTAAGGAAGAATAACATTTTCATAATGTATTTAGTACATTTCAATTTGGCTTTTCTCTTTCTTCCAAACAGAGTTTTATTTTCTCATGGTCGAAGGGCAGGGTGGCAGAAATCTGTTTTCTGAGCCATGAAGAGAAGTGAATCATTCATTTTTCAGTGACATATTAGATGTGAAATATTCTACTTTGAGCTAAAATGGAATCAAAGTCTTCTCTGAGATTCAGAGGAAATCAAAAGCTGCTGCCAGCACTTGAAGTGGCAACCTGCATTCTATCTGGTTTTAAAAATAAGAACAAAGGCTCCTCTCTAGTGTAGTAACTCTTAAGCACTATTCTCTGTCTCACAGTTTCAGACTGGTGATGTACCAAAACATCCTCACAGTGTGGGGCCCACAGATGAAGGTGCCAAAGCGTCGTTTATTTGGCTCAACAAGGGTACGCTGGGGTTGAGAAACTTCTTTTTGCATTTTAAAGTCCCAGCAAATATCACAAACTGTTTGCTTACAAAGCTGGTAGAGCAGGTCTTGTAATTTATCACCCAGACTTAAATTTGTGCCTGGGGTCTGCCTGGACAGGTATCACCTCATGAAGGTCAATGAGGCAAAAAATAAAACCGCTTTGCTCCTGAGGACAAGCCTTCTTATGTGCGCAGAGAAGATTTGTAAGTCAAAAGCTACAGATGCAGAGACACAGACAAGGCTTTCATGTGCGCTGGATTGCATTTACTCTCTAGCTCTAGCATTTTCCAGAGGATGTGTCCTTTACCTGACACCAGACTCAGCTCATATGCAGCCGTGGCATTTCAAAGCTTACCATCCCAATTTTCAGCATTCCCCCGAAAAGCAATAGATGGAATCCCTGTGGACACTCACATGCTTTAGAGATGCCTCTTTGTGTAAAGAGGAGGTAATCGCGCATAACTGCTCAAACGTCATCTGGACATTGGAGTCATAAACGAGAGCCTGGCACTTGCCACTTTGGCAGATTGCACTGTCAGGAGGTAAACAACAGAAAGAATGAGGAAGGACCCATCTGATAGGAAATGTCAGAGCATGATTGGATTAAAAAAACCTTCTAAATTAGGGTCATTAATCATGAGTAGCAAAAACAGTGACAGGTCTTGTTCTCAAAAGCTCTCCTCTGGAACTAAGCTGAGTGCCACCCGGAAATTGTGCAATTACCTTAATACCTGATTTAAATGAAGAGTATGCATGGCAGTGTCAATTGTTAATTGGGGAAAACAGCTCATATTATTTAGAGGTAATTGCCATCACAAGAAGTCTAGTTATCTAATCCTGTCTTTTTTTTTGTATGATGCACCTGTTTGTCTTGAATGCATAATTCACACAACACTATTGCATTAAATTCACTTCTATCTGACGCTGCCCTACACTGTGCAGCTATGGCTTAATATCATATGAAATGTCTTCCTCTGATGTAGTAAGAACTGTTAGCCGCATCCCGGCCAGTAATACAAATGTCAAGTATGACATCTTAAACTCTATCATCTCTGCACTTTCAGATGGAAAATTGAGAGCTGTGCATTGAGCAGAAACTTATTTTTTTTTTCCGTAGTCCATCTTATAGTCATCATCTTTCACCCAATAACCCAGTTCAATACTGCAGAGAGCACACAGCAATTAACTCGGAGCAACAGTTACACTAATGTATCACATTTCTCTGCTCTCTGTGTCGATGTAACAAACTGCACCCCTGAGGGCTGCTGCTGCAGAATGATGGCACGAGAGCTGGAATTGACGGGGGCATGTTAGGAACCAACAACCCCCCACCTCTCCCACCACTAGGAAACCAGACAGCTTCTCACATGCACTGACTGCCCCACTGTGCAAAGCTGAGATATCAGAGGAAATCTAATCAGAACTTGCCTGACTTGTACATAAGTCATTACAGAGCTAATCAATGCTTATTCTGCATGAATTTATTGATATCTGTTGTGAAATCCAAGCCTTTTCTTTCCATTTGAGCTGCTGTTTCTCCATCAGGCCGGGCCAGAGAGGCTCTGTTTAATGCAGTGAGAGCGAGACGTGGGAAGATGTGTCTCACATCAAATTCTTCCCCCCACATGTACGATATGTTAAAGATGTCTCACTCGCTTAGTGTAAGCGAGAAGGCTGCGTGGTTTGAGCATGTGTGTATTTTGTTTGTGCATGCTCCCAGGCTGTCTCTTTGTGGATCTTGGTTGGTCTCAATAGCAGTCACAGAGAAAGCCATGTGCACTGGTTCTTAGTACACTTGTGTTTGCATGACTAATGTGAATGTTTGAATGCCTTTATGAGAGAGGAGTACAGGCATACAGCTCTCTATTGAGTAGCATCTTAATTAAACCAAATTTTTCTGAAAGACTCTAAAGGCAGCTATTTTAGATTGCAATTAGCCATGCTTCACACAGCTAGCCCCTTGTCCACAAGTCTTTACAGGTGTGTTGTTAAGGCAATATTTCAGACTACTTTTCTGCATAATTTGTCCAAATGCAGCACACAGCTGGAATGCACATCATATTTAGCTTTCAGAGAATTACCTGATCACTGAACCACTGCTTTTCCCATGGTCATATCACACCAAATGGATAATGCATGCAGGGGCAGTATTATTACGGCTGCAATAATCACATATCCCCAGGCAAACTGGGCTCTCTGGCCAGCTTTGTCACATGCAAATTTAATACGTTTTTAGTGGTGACCACAATGGGCGTTTCATCTCCCAATTAATCACTCAGGTTTTCTCGTTCGGTTTCATTAGGAGACTTGAGATTTCATCACTGTAAATGCACATGTGTAGGGAAACAGATGCAGCCATTGTCGCAGATTCCTCAGGTGCAGCCAGAGGCCAGTCTTCGTTCCAGTTCCATGTCCTCACAGCTGTTTGACTGTAGCTTGCTTCTGCCACACCTGAGGCATTTTGGGTATGTGTGCCACAGAGTCAGAAATAGTGGAACACTGTGTCAAACCTTTAGATATCTTGTAAAATCAGAGGTGAAACAAAGTCTGGGTTCACACTGCAAGCCTTAGCACTCAATTCTGATTTATTGCTCAGATCTGTTTTGGGGGGTTTTCTTCGGCTGTTTTTTTTCATTATATATCATATCAGATTCCAGTGTGAACAGGCCACGGTCCTGAAGTGCCCTGCATGAGGAATGTTAATCTAGAGTGACGTAACAGTCATATGAATTCTGATATGACTATGACACATTGTAAAAAATCAGGCCTGTATCTGATTTGGACCATGTATGAAAGACCACGTTCAGACTGCAGGCAAAAGTTGCTCAAATCAGATTTTTTTGGGGGTCAAGTGACCAGGAAGTAGTGTGAACACTCAAATCTCGCCCAGATCTGATTTTATCAAATCAGATTTAGACCACTTCCATATGTGGTCCTGAATCAGACCCAGGTCTGATTTTTTTCAATGCGGCCGCAGTGTGAACAACAAAGGCGGATTTGATGCGACTTTTACGTCAATTTACTTCGACATTTGTCACAATTATGCGCCGGCGAGTTAATAATAAGTTAATAATAATAAGTAATTTGCAGCCATAACCCCGCAAAAAAAAAATCGGATCTGAGCAAAAAATCCGAATTGAGCATTAAGACTTGGTCAAAGTGGTCAAACGTGGTCAAAGTGTCCTGAATCAGAATTTAAAAGAATAAATTCCATGTGATTTGTGCTGTTCACACTGTCATAAAAAAATCTGATTTGAGCCGCATGTGAGCAAAATGGTTAGATTTGGGTCACTCTGGCCTGCAGTCCAAATGTGGTTAAAGAGCCGATAAAAGATTGTGATGAGTTCTTTCAACAGGAAATGTACAGATCGGTGACAATTTAATGGAAAAAACAGCACAAACATCCTAATCTATGTGTTTGATTGATTTACATCATATTTAGTCTCATCAGAATGTGTGAAAACCACTGCATTATCATGTTTCTCCACTCATTTATTCACGTATTTCCTTCAATTTCTCACCTGTCTGTATCCAGATCAGAGAGCCAGTATGACCTTAAATTGTGTTGCAGTTTATATCAGTTGTGTTCTTTAGATCCAATATGGTTTTCAGTGAGAATCTTTTATATTAGGACATCATGCCTGTGGATTGATGGCTCTGTCTCATATCTCATGAACCTTCCAAGTTATGTAATATTTCTATGTTGCAGACTTGTCTCATTCAGTTATAGGACACATAGGGAGAAGCCTTTTAAGCCCCCTTGTTTTGTCAGATTCATAATGCCATTGTGCTCCCCTACCGTAGGTGAGCTGGGACATGCTTGTCAAAGCTCTAATAAAATATTCCTGGTATACTGCTTACATTATTTTTACCTGATTAGATGAAGCATCCAGGCATGACTTTATGGTTCATGAGAACAGAACATTGATAAAAATAATAAAAAAATAAATTTATTGTTATCTGTTTAGAAAGTACAGGTTGACCACAGGCCTGCTTGCTATTGCTGGAATATGACGTTAACACACACTAACAACTCAGCTGCAGCCACATGACTCTGCCCAGGAAGGTTATCTGTCTCCAATGATTTATCTCTCTGCTACCTACAGTCAAAGCAGGTATCTTATTAGGAAAGGTTGCTAGTTAGTTATCAAGGAAGAAGGCTACAAGGCAACCTTCCAAATGACACTGAGCAAAAGCTCATCCCCACCCACAGAGCTTATGGTCTGCTGTTGATAGCAAAGCACTAAATTATTAATGCATTTTCATTTGTGTGTGTTGGCTCTCACCAGCGCTGCAACATTCGCCTCTCCATGGAGATTGTTTTTACACTTTGCTCAAAGAGTATGCCTCTTCCCAGCCCCCTGATGCTTTAAAGCACCATAAGTAGAAAAAGTCATTGAAAAGACTTAGTGCCACTGGTGACAGAGCCTCCACTCCGTGCCTACCAAAATACTCATTTGGAGTGTGACATCATTATCACAATCCTTCCCTGTTGCATGAAGAAGATGTGACAAATTCCCCTGACTCCAATTAGGCTCTTGTTTAATTACTTCCATTTACTAAGGTATTAATTCAGATCCCTTTCCTCAAACCCTCACTAATTCCAGTATGATGCATTGTCACCCATCATTTCTGCACAGTATACAGTTCACAACTTTGGAAAGTAAGCCAACTGGCATCATTTATCCAAAAACCTAGGCAGAGTCACAGCTAAGAGTGTGTAATAATAAGATAACAATTAAGTGTAATATAGCAAAAAATAATTTAGATGTGGAGCACTGAGTAATGATTTGCAGAGTTAGATTTTGTGAAAAAGCCTATGACGGAGTTTGGATGTGAAGCAGAAACAAATTTGTTGCAAAACTCTGCCAAGAATAGCCTATTTGGCAGGTCTTAAAGATTTATTTTTTTATTTTAAAAAGGGTCATTAAAATCAGCGTACACATGGACTTCAGCATATTGATGCTGAAACATGCTGCTCTGACTCAAGCTGGCCCGAGAAATAATAATATAATGCTATCAGATTAGTATGCGCTTATATCTCGTGGTTTTGTACTATTTCTGTATTTGTGCAGAAATCGAACTCAGATTCACTGTGGTCCTGTCAATGTATCTTCTTTCTTAGTGATTTGTGGGTGAATGGGAAGTGAAGTGTGGTGCAGGGGGTCATATTCTGCTTATAGGAACCCCAACAACTCTTGAGCCAGCCCTGCTTTAACTCATCTTATCAACCCATAATAATATAACACATTAGTTTGCCTATGTATAAACTACGTTTTATTGTATCATGTGAAATGCTGCTTTGATACAGTATGTTCACTTTGAACAGGGGTTAAGGGGTGACGTACTGAATGTGGGACCGAGTGCGGGTCTACACAAACTGCTGTAAACTATCCAAAACTAACCAGCAGGAGTCACACGACCACTATTTTTTATGATAGGTAGCCGGAAAAAAAAAAGCGGAGAAAATCCAAGCGGAAGTGAGGAACTCAGCGGAGCAGGAAAACTTTTTTTTTTGGTCAACTTGGAGGCGCCTGTATTACATCGGAGCTACGTGATGACAAATAAAAAACTCTTATATACCGAGTTCTGAAGTTTGAAAAGCAACTTCGTCGCTGGGGTACAATGGGACTCCCCACTTTGGAGTTCACTGACTCTTTCCTGGACAGTCCGGACTTCAGAGAGCGTATTAAATGCCATGAAATCGAGCTAGAGCGGACAAATAAGTTCATCAAAGACCTCATCAAGGATGGGAATATGCTCATCACTGCGCTCAAGAGTAAGTAGCCCAACGTGGCCTTTTTCCACTCCTACGGGTCCAGAAATAATCTTTTATAAGTGTAACTACCTGAAAGCCACAGGCGCCTTGTAATTAGAGGATGCATTCATTACAGCTTATTTAAGTCTGCTGTGTTAGTGTCTGAATGGTCCATATTTGAACTCAAGCCACCGGAGCTGAATAACCCTGTGCTCTCCCATTGGGAAGCATTTATATTGCTGGGGAAAAGCCTTGCAAAAAAAACCCCCACACATAATTCATTATTTGGAGGTTGTTGTATTTCCAGGATTCCTTTTTTTTTGTGTGTGTCTTTTTGTGTTCCTCCCTGGCTGCATGCATGCATAGGCTTGTCTAACAGAGCCTGAGAGTACAAACCAGAATCTATGATATGAGTGGTTTTACTCTGCTAGATGCACAATCACAAGGCCACAGACAGACATGCATATGAGTAGTGCAGAGCTGGAATTTGCTTTAACTTCAGTCCATTAATGGAAAATACTTTCACCCTCAAGGGCTCTCAAGTCACCTATTAGGAGGGAAATATAGACTAGTCTTTAATGACTGCATGAATGAGAGCTGTACGACTGTCTGGATGCGGATGCAGCACTGGTGTGTCATGGGTCATTGTCCTCTCAAATTCCGAGTTTAATCTCAAATTCCACTGTGCTGATTAAAGTGGACTTCCTGTTCTGCTGTATCACTGTGGGGATGGGAAGTGTGTCTGTGAAATGAAGAAAGATTGGAAATATAGGCCTAATAAATATGGAATAGGCTTGGAATAGGATGAGAAGGCCATGGCAGTGCAGTAATATTCACAATTCAACCTGGTCCTGTCAACTTTTGTGAGATTTTTTTATCATCATTCCTACATACAGTACATGTTTTTGCTTTTTGTTGCTTTTTGTTGCTTCAATGACTGAGCGACGGACAAAACCGTCGCTCAGTCATTGAAGCTGAAACACCAACTAGGAATATAACACATTGACAAGGGTTAACAATGCAATATCAAACTTTAGCATAAAAATTTTTATTATAGTTTTAACATGTTGCACATTATTAGACTGTCTGTATTTGTGTCTTCTGTTTGTGGCTTTTGTACCAGAAATATTCAGGCATGATGGTAACCATGGGGGCGTAAGCCAAGATTTCTTGTATTGTATGGGCCTTGTGTAGTGATCACTGAGCTGAGTTGTATTAAAGCAAAGCTATATCACATTATGTTTTTGTTTTATCTTTTTGTTTTTTGCATGACTGGGCCTTAATATAGGTTTATATTGGCTCATTCTACTGTTAGGAGTACACAGAATATAAAAACATTTTGATTGTCCTCATGTATACTGAAGGCTTTGATAACTATGTAGTTTTCTTGGCCCCACATTTCAACCTATTTTATACTTTTTTTAGCAGGAAAGCTGTTCTGTCAGTGGGCAGGGCACAACAGGTGGACAGCAAAACCTTGCTGAATGGTTTATTCATGACAGCTAGGACACTCTGCGTGTCAAAGGTCCATGTGGTTTAATACCAAATATGACCATAATGCTCCAGGTTGTGCTATGCATATTCAGCAAGATAGTATCAATTGAATTGAGACAATGACTTTAATGAATGCAGGGAAACTATATAACAGAGACCCTAGTCTATCCCAAACACTCCATGTCCCAGGTCTCTGCTGTCAAAAAGTTAAACTAGATGAATGTAAATCAACTAGTGATTGTGTAACCTATTGTAAGCTCACCTACAAGTGAAAGTGTAAAGTGTTACAGTAAATAACAAAAAAAACCTCCCAACTCAACCAGCTATAGGAAGGGATTTTGGGCTGTATTTGTCTTTTCTGTGTAGCAATGAGTGGAACGGTCCTTTATCTGGAAAGCCCAGTTTCGGTCAGGGGTGGAGTGAGAGCACGGGAAGCGAAGAAACGGAAGTAAATTATTGATGGTCCTTAACTTAAGACGCCACAGAGGTTTATGACCCTTTATGACCCACCATCAGTGGTGACATTACTGGGAGACCTTTAATGGAGCTCTTTTTTAATAGTAATCACCTCATGTTTCAAAATAGAATAGTATAACATAATTTGTTGGCCTTCTCGTGGGCTGTCTGTGTGAATGAGGCCCGTTGAGCCAAGGTTGACTTTCATGTTAATACGTTATCTGTAAAAGGCTTCTGCACATTAATGAAACTGCATTAACGAGTGTGTGTGTGTGTGTGTGTAGTATATATGCGTATAGGATGTAAAATGGGAATTCTGTCATATGTTTAAAGACAATTAGGTATGGTCAGAAATGGTGCTTTACTTCGTTGTAGGATTAACCATGTAATAATTAACATTTGACTCCTTGTTGTTGCTGAAATAGTTTAAGAAAGGCAGAATCAAACTTGGCTTTGGGGATAAAATAGAGGCTCTTTTTTCTTGGTCCAACCATAACCACCATCATTCATCAATTTATTCTATTTTTCTCTCTTTCAATATGTAAACATGGTATGAAAACATTGCAGTCTTAGTCATATCATTATCATGAATGTATTAATGCTCATGATGAGGATTATGAAACAAAACATTTCCAAATCCCACCACAGTTACACTTATTTTTGTAGGTTTGCATAATTTGTTCCAGGTGCAAGTAACATCTCTCTGCAGATGCTGTGGATAGCTTTGCCTTACTATCTGTGGCTGGCACTGACTGTTCACACCTGGTGTAAATAACAACTGCTGACTTTTATTAATCCCTCCGCTTGACTGCAGTAATTGAATACACTAAAAGCACTAATTATCCCTTTGTGAGTAGGGTGGGTGAAACCGCAGATACAAGCCATATAATGATACATTTTAGATGGGCTAGGTAAGTTTGTATACAAAGCTCTTGGGCAGGTACCCAGGCATCAATGGAGACTAATGTTGTATATTTGAAATCTATCTGGTAAAGTTCAAATGATGAGAGAATGTGGGTAACACAAGACGCCCAAACCATATTGTCAAGATTTTCTGTTGAAACCAACTGACAGTGACAATGACTAAGTGAAGCAAACGTGGAAGTTCTGGGAAATATGCTATTTTCTTGCTTGCCAAGAAATAGATGATGAAAAATCGATACCATTGTCATGTCTATACGATAAATATGAAACTACAGCCAGCAGCTGCTTATCTTAGATTAGCACAAAGATAGGAAACAGGGAAAAAAGACTAGTTTGGTTCAGTCTAACAGCAAAATCCAGTTTCAAAATGCGCCTACCAGCACCTCTAAAGGTCATGATGCATCTTTGTTAAATTTGTACAAAAACCAAAATGTAAAAACGTCAAGCTGCAGATTATGATATTTCTTTTCCAGGTGCTTTAACTTTGGAAAAGCTCTGCCTAGCAGCCTCATAGTGATGTTAAGACTCCAGGAAGTGACCTTGCACGGACGAGAATTGGTCCCACTTACAACATTTTTCTAACAAATCACAGGCAGCAAAACTCAAAAACAAACTTATAGCAAGAAAACTTTATCATTCATGGCTCATCTTAGCAAATGCTTGCTTACTTATTACTTACTTATGACTACTGCCTAGAAAATACTTTTCTATATATACAAAATAACAAACATGGCAGCAGAATCATTTTCAGGACACCTTGTCATGTTTTATCAGAGCACCATCTGCAGTCCTCTATCTCACCACGTCATACTATAAGTCATTTAAAACGTGGATTGACTGGCCAGCTCCCAGGAAAAATATCTGAGACCTTTTACTCGCTAGATGTATGACATTTTTCAACCACCGCTTGTTTACTTGACTTTTGTCATTTCACACTGAACCTGTAGCGTTCAGTTGGCTTGTGAGCTTGTGTCCAGAGAGTGGGTCATGCGATTCAGAGGACAACCTTTACAAAATCCTTTCAGCAGGCTACGGGTGATGTCACCGATGCTCCATTAGTGTTTTCTACAGATTTTTTCTAGTTGCTGTCAAAAAAAAAGTATTGTTCAAAGCCAGCCCCAAATTGTGTGCTATGTCACATTCTTGCTTTAGAACATGCACAATATTGATCACAATTTATGAATTTAATAACACTGATAAATGTGTATGAAAAACAACACTGTGCACTATGGCTACTCCCAGTGCAGTGTAGAGACCCTCTCAGACTCGGGCAGTCTTTGGCTAAACAAAGGGCCGACTGCTTGTTCTTCCTTCATAGTGACAGCAGCTAGGGCATGTAACCTACTTTAGGAAACTGTGCATCACTGCCCTTCCACCATATCTGCCATGTATGCCTGGCACTTAGATTTTCTGCAACACTGCAATATTTCTCAAATTTAAGGTGTTTAAGAGTTGTTTCTGTCTCTTTACTGTTATCGTTAAAACCTTTCTAGAAGAATGTTTTAAGAAGATTCATAAATCCGAGTAAGCATTTAATTTCCATAAGGTTTTATAAATGCAGACAGATTATCTCAGTCTGAACTTGAAGACAGCCCATTATTATGTTAGCTGACTGTGTCTCTCTGCCACCACCCCATGCCCACTCCTGTTCACCAGCTACAGAGTGGATGCTTCCTCTCTGAGATACACGCAGTAATGAATGGCTGACACGCATGGGTGTTGTTATTATAAAAATTACAGTATTTAGCACGTCTGTAAACAGCATCTTTACTTGTTCAATCTGTGCCTTCATAATTTTGAGATGTTTATGCAACTTAATATAGCTTAATTAGTGACTGTCATTTTATTAAATGACGAGAGGCTTTTTGTTAAAAGCGATTGCGCAAAAGCTTTCAACTTTGGGAACTGGAGTGTTTGTTTGTCTGAGGACAGATGATGCTCCCAAGGCTCAGCCACAGGAAATGTCCTGTAAACATGCTTGTATAACCATCCCCCATCCTCCCTCAGATAGCATTTGGCTGGACATCATTCTGCTTCAGTGTGTGTGTGTGTGTGTGTGTGTGTGTGTGTGTGTGTGTGTTTTCCCTGTATGTGTGTCTGTTGGGCTGTGACTGTAAAGCAGGCTATGTGTTGCAGGATTATACCATTTATAATGTATTACTGCTGCTTTGACTACTTTGATGAATTTGAACTCATGTAATGGAAATGAAATACAGGAGAACATTATGTGACTTGTTTAGCAATAAAGCGGAGCGAGGCGGTAAGCACAGCTCATGCGGCACTGCAAGGGACTCGGATGTTTTTGTGGACAGATTTTGATAAAAGGATTAGACGTTGTATTCCTAAAAGCTGTTTCCCCTCAGACTGCGCAGGGAAATGTGTTAGACTCCAGATTGAGGTCTGGTCTGAAGTGCTCTGTTGTTACTCTGTCAGTCAAAGTGATTGTCACACCGAGCACCATTCTCATGCTTAAAGTCGCCTGGCATCGCATGCTGGTGCTTTTGTTGCTTCTTCAGATTGAAAAGGATACGTTGACACATTTGCGTTTCTCCTCCACAGCATTAAAAATTCACTCATTTCAGCTTCGGCTGCATTATTTACTATATGTGTGTTTTTGTCTTTTTTTTTTATCAAGGTAGATTAATGCTGTGTTGTGTACACAATTCAAAGTCACCAAATAGCTTAATATTATTAGAGGGTGATGACAACAAGACTCTCACTTGAGTGCTGTTCCTCCCAAAATGCAATTTTAGTATATTAAGATCAAATGACTAGTCACGTTGTCCGTAAACACATGATTTGCGTAGGTTATCTGTTAAAAACAACCCATCCAGACGTGGCCAATAAACAATATGAGGGTGCGATACATTCTTGTGATTAACCCAAAGAGTGTCTGGTAAAAGATGGTGAATTTCCATGTCACTTTAGCCTACGCAGATGCTAAACTCAGACTTTGGATGGCACATTAGAAAGTCTCCAGTGCCTGGCCCCATGTGTTGCCAAGTTTTCTCAGTAAGTGTTTGGACGATGGGGGGAGGGTTTAAATTTATTTTGCACACCTTTTTTTATTGTCTTACTTGGGAGCATGTTCTTGGCTAATTGTATTTGCCTTGATGAGAGCAAGAAGGCCTCACACAAAATAGATGTTTTGGAAAATGCTCCAACTATTGCTTCAAATGTGAAATTCGGCTTATATTTTCTGAGTGCTTTTTCTTTAGAGGCAAGTTCATCTTTGTCAGTAGTTGTGTCAGATGTGTCTTCTGAAAGAAAATCTCTCAACTCAGTCTAAAAGCTGTAGACTTGGTGATAAATGGTGGAGACTGGCCTGGCTGGCTTTTTTCATTCCAGCCGAATTGCAGGGCTAATAACTGATCTTTTTCTTTAGAGCTTAGCAATAGGCTGTAGCATTGCATCAGCATTGTATCAAAGAACCGGGGTCAGGCTCTTTCATCTCTTCAATTGTTTTTAACAATTTAGATGGATACGGTGCAAACAATGCAGATTGTATTCTCCAGAGGTAGAGGGTACACAAGGTTGATTTCTCCCTGTCATATTCTGCTATTCAGTGACCAATGCATTGTCACAACATATTTAGATCAGTTGATTTAATTAAGTACCCAATAGTCAACACATTTAGATTGCATTATATTATATGATATTACTGGTTATGTTTACTTTCGTTCTTGCTCCCCGGTTGTTCAAATGTTCAAAAGCATTGGTATCTGGCGACCTGGACCTGTATCTGTTTCTCCAGAATGAATGACCCCGCTTTGGAAAGCAGTAGTGTGAAAATGTTTAATAGCATCATACCAACAGGCATTTTAATTGTAACCTATACCATATAGGCTGTATCAGTGCACCCCAGAGACGCTGTTCTATAGTCTCCTCCGTACATATTTTATTCAGCCATATTAAGACCCCTCTGTCCCTTAAGAATTAGGTCTGCCACTTGGAGTTACTGCCTAGCTACTACGGCAGCGAATGTGGACTACTTAGATAAGGCTTTGTTCGAGGCAACAGTTGTTAATGGGATACGTTCGGTATGCTCCTGGGGTGCACGGGTCTGTCTGGTCGGCTCTCTTCACACAGCTATTCTTCCTCTCCTGCTGGGCGACTGACAAGCGAATGTAATAGTAGGCAGGTAGAAGAGGCCTTACCTGAAGGGCCACTCCCCCCATTACAATCCCTCCAAATGGAATCAAAGGGGGACAATGCACCCTACTGTTGCATCAAAGAGCTCTCCCCGTCTCTCGTTAAGCTGGGTGCATAGAAGTGTTCCCCTTTGAAGACCTTCTCATCTGAAATCAGCTGTCTCCCTCACAAGATAAAGTAGCTATGCTGTGTCTTACCACAATGTTGATGTACAGGCAGACAGTGAACTGTCTCTACAAAAGAAGTGTATTGTTGCGGTATGCTTTTGTTTTTGTTTGTTTGCCTCAATAAAAGACAGATATATAGTAAAGTCTGGGGATGAGCCTTGTAAATATTAAACAGAAAATACCTTGAGTGCATTCAGAGTCATTTGAGGGAAAGTGTAAATATGTAGCTATTTAGCAAAAGCTGAAGAGGATTTTTTTATCGAGCAGATGCTTTTGTTGCTTTTTAATGGAACACATTTATGCCCATGACTTAAGGTTTTAAAAGCTTTTCTGCACTAATTTGTGTTAAAGCACTTCATTAAAACCCCCAAGAATATTCGGAGGAGTGAAAGCACAACAAGGATGCTGCTTAGTAATTAGTGTTGTCATGTCAGTCACATAACACAAAGTGCTGGTATGGTAAGTGCAGTGTGATGTTCATGCCTCAACATGTGCTAGTCAACAGGACATTTTTTAAATACTTTCTTTATATATTTTCTAAGCCTGCAGCTATAAAAGAATCTGTCTGCAGGGGGTAGACAAAATAACATGGACATTTTGTGAAAAAAGTTTCTGTGATTTTTGAGACTATTCCAATAATTAGCAGTTAAACAGGTTTATGACCAGTGCCTATGCAGTTTTGGTCGGATGCATTGGCATTGTAGGAGGCATTTTCATTGAACATTACAACATGAAGGAATTAAAAGACAAATGCTTCTAATTGGATTTCAACTTTATAATTACATTTCTGAAATACCCCGATCAGCCATAACATTATGACCACTGACTGGTGAAGTGAATAACACTGATTACCTGGTTATCATGGCAGCTGTCACTAGGCAGCAAGTAAAAACTTTGTCCTTACGTTGATGTGTTAGAAGCAATGTGGGAAAATGGGCAGCGTGGGGATTTGAGTGACTTTGACTGTATGACACTGATATTTATGTTGCATAAAACGTCAGATCTACACGGACATCGTTTATTAAAGTCATTACCCCTAAACTAAAAATCTAAATTGCTGTCGCAGAATTTATGCGCGTCCTTAAATTGTAATTTATGTCCTAATAGCTACTGACGTAGACATGCACTTCAGCTGTTTGTGAGAAAACTGCAGACTTTCCTGCAGTGTTGTCTGTGTTTTGTCAGGGGTTTTCAGCAGATGGAATTTGGTAGTATGTGGTTGCCCTGGAGACGAGATAAAGGGCGTACCCAGGGGGCTCTGCTGTGAGGTGACTGACAGCCATAGTCCTCTCTCACATCTCTCACACTGGGCACTAACTGGGAAAGCTGCTTCATCCAGTCATGTCTTGGCCGGGTGGTCGGAGCTCTACTCTTTGATATAAAACCTGCACAGGAGGACGGCACACCATAACTATTGTTCTTTCCGTTACCCCTCTGTGCATACCCGCTGTGTAAAGAATCATAATGTCAAATATGATGTTTGTAAAATTGCATGCAGGGTAAGATTAAATGTTTGCCCAGTGTAGTAAAATTAGAAAACACTATTTTAAGGTGGTGTTATAAATAGTGTATTAATTAGTCAAAATGTCAAAAATAGGCTTTTCTTCTTGTAGCTCTGTAACTTCTACAGCAATAGCTCTTTCTTTTTTACTTCAGTGTTACACTTCATGTGGTAGATAACATCCTCAGTTTCAGACCTTATCAAAGTTACGCTTCTTTCCTTTTATTACACCCCTGAACATCACAGCTTTTTTTCACCACATCTTCAAAGTGATATGCACCAAGTTCCTGCTTCTGTCAGAGAAGATGCAGAGGAGTAAGATGAAATATCTGGGGAACCATGAGGTCTCCAGTTCCTATACTCGCAGCAAAGGTGTCCCTTCCTTTTTGTCTTTACTCCTTATTTTCTCCCTTTCTTCTAGAATGGATGCTACATTGCTATATGTCTTTGTGTAGCACCGTATCACCTGTGAGGTCTTATTTACTCTACAGTAATCATATGCCCAGCACCTAGCGTCATAAACATGAAAACCAGAGTATTCATATAGTTTTAATGCATTTGTGGACTATGATTTGGTTAAGCTACACTTTTGCTAAAACAACTGGCCTTCCAAAGTAAAATGTAGCCTTGGAAGCTACACGACACATTGCTCAATTATAAAGCTGATACACAAAACCTTAATTCATCAGTAGACTTAAATATTTGGAAGCAGAATGCCAACAGCAAGCATTGACATTTAAATAGATAAAACACCCTGAAAGAAGAGGCTCTTTGTCTGCATTGTTTCCACTAAAACTTTAAAATGTACAACCTGGAATGTGTTGCACTGATTATGCTTTTCCTGCTTGCCTAAGGTTAAAAATGTAAGCTGTTCATTTATCTTTCTTTATACTGATTCTCTTTCCATTTATCTTTGCTACTCAGCCTTGTGATCACTTGTAGTCAGTTGGTTTCTTTGTAACAGCTTGAGAAATATTTTCTGCAGTGTCCACTAATGAGAAGAGGGCCAAAATCATGTGTGGTGATTCCCAAACATAGTAAATAATGCATATAAATAGAACTTAAACACAAAATTGTTGTGACAGGTCTTTCTTGAGTATTCCACTAGTTAAAATATGGTAAACATTTATTAATGCATATGTTTACGCTGAGGTATAGCCGCGACAGGTGTAGTGAGCCTCATCATGTAGGCAGCCTGTTTCCCTAAGCTCTGCTGCTGTAACTTAAATTACACATTGTACTTAGACTATTAAGGTTTGTTAATTTAGAGTGGAGATGCAAAAATAAGTAAGTGTGTAGCCTCCTGAATGGACAGGTCCAGCACCCGTTTCAACCACATCTCCCATGGGCCCTTGGTGAAGAAGTGCTGTTATGAGAGCTGTAGCTGTGAAAATGCTAATGATGAGGTACTCGGGATTTACCACCAAGTAAAGTATTTGATGCCATGTAACTTTAGTTTTATGTGCCACCTTGAAGCTGAGCTAGATCACCAACACCAGAATTATACTTCTTTGGAACATTACCAGAAATATGAAAAATTATGTATACAGTATTTTTTATATGTATAGTTAAGAGGCAAAAAAAATTTTCAATCAGTAACTTTCTGAATAAATAATACATATGTACTTTTGGTAATTGACAGTTTGGGATTTGAGTTGATACTGAGTAACCAGACATTATATTGAATGCTGTTACTGTTAAAGATTATTACAAAGCAAGCAAATATCAGATGCTGAGGCTGATTTTGTTATCGTTTTTATGTTATATTCCTTGGTTTTTGGTGGCTATAGGGAAAGTGCATTGAGTTGGTGGCAACATTCGTAGGTTTGTTTTTGTGAGGTTGGTGCCTGTCTGTATGTCTGAGCTAAAAGATCATCCTGTTATTGATGGTCCTGTGAGCACATCCAGACAACTGCAGCTCGGTATTGATCTCAAATCAGCGGCTTTAGAGTCAAAGCAGGACCACATCACTGGCACAATACATCTGGTGGAAAAGTTTCACTCAGGCAGCCTCAGCAACATTTAGTGGTCAGACATTCTCATTCCCTATGGTGTAGATGTCTTTGAGAGCATTTCAATCTGTGGTCTCATTGAGCAAAAGTGTTGTTATTCTGTGCCTACAGATTACTAAAATACACTGAAATACATAGTAACAATGCTTGCTGTTATGTAAAGAAAAAGACACTCACTGACAAATATCACATGACTCTTCCAAGCAATTTATGCCCCTGTGAAGATGAGAGCATTGATTTTTGGGTGCTTTTAAGGCCAGTTTATACTTTGTGATGCCTGTTAGATAAACTATTGTTGTCACAGTAGGAGCTGTATAGGTTTCATCACTATATCCATTATGAACTGTCAGACATTATATTAAACAGAAAGGTTCTGTTAAACTTAAACTTAATAAAGGAAATTTTGAAAGCAAGTCATTTCATAATTTTCAGTTTTCAACATTCAGTTATTATTATTATAGTTGCTAAAAAAAAGTGATCAATTAAAAAACTTCAATCATAGCTTCTTTTATTCATTTATTTTGACAGCATGTCTCATTTTATACTTTTCATTATGTTGTTCCTGTAGTAATTATAGGTATGTAAGGGGTCCTTCTTAATGAGTAATGCCAAAATAGGAAGCATGTAAAGTATGAAAAATATATGAAAAAGTCTACATATGCATACAATATGTACAGGAATAATCTGCAAAAAAAAAAGCAGAACAGTTACTCCAGTTTTTTCCTTCAGACTAGTACTAGTAGAAGTAGTACAGTTTATAACAACCTCAACCTCAATAGCCTTCATATTCTTCTATCACATTAACACACAAGTTTGAGTCTGTAGCTTGTGCAATTTCTTACTTCCACTCAAGAGTCTGTTAAGGTCACAGTTCTTTGAAGTAAATACATGAGTGCTGGTGAGAGAAGAAAGAAGGAGAGAGGCAATTAGTGAGTCATTGTCAACAATGGATATAAGAAAATGTGTACATTTCAAACTGTGTGGGCTGACAACTAAAATGTCAGAGTATTTTAGAATCTGTCTTGTTTTGCTTTTAATTATAAACTCAACTGAATTATGAAATGTTAAAAGCCTCCATTACGTGCTAAAGCCTCATCCCACTCTTTAAAGTACTGGTAAACATAGGTTACGTTCACCTCAGCAAGAATATACCCACAGTGCTAATACAGTGGACCCACACACCAACCTTTATGTAACTGAGGTATGAAACAAATTGAAATCAGTTGCATGATAAAATTAAAATAAAATTACAAGTGATTCATGCTCTTGGTCAGCTATTCACAGGTCAGCACTGCAGTTACTTTCCCCTTTGCGTTAAAAAGCAGCTTAATTGCTTTTCCTCCCAACATGTTCGATTTTCTTGTGAATCTGACTGAAATCAGACCGTCCGTGCCTGATTTCTTGCATGCTGATAATTGGATACATATACTGTATCTGTAATGGGTCTGGATAGATACCACCCAGATTTTCTTTTACTCTAATTGAGTAGTGTTTATTTTTGTCTTATCTTATAGTTGTTAAAACTCCTTTCCACATGATAACTCAAAATCCATGCCATTATCGTAATGGGTTCAATAATTTAAAAAATAGAGAGAGACTCTAGAGAGATTTTTGTTGAGCTTATACATGCTGTTATTTCAGAGAGGAAAAAATTTACTAAACTCTAAAAAGCAGTTGTTGAGCAGCCTTGATGTTGCCTAATTGGTTTGAGCCCGTCTTTAAGCATTTGATACACCACATAAACTTTTGTTCACACTGAGAAAATTAGCATTACAACTCAACTATATAAATAATAAAAGCACATTAATCAACTAAAAATGGAATACTAACACAACATACATTTTTTATCCCAATAGCTATGGTTTTTAAGCTGAGAGAAAAGGTAAAAGCTGGGAAGTGCAGGTCACGTTGAGCTGCCTCAACATGACATACACTTATGGGCCAATTTTGCTGTTTGTTGTTTTTATTTATTCTGTGGATAATAGAGAAGTGAAGTGGGAAGGTTTATTTTGAGCGGGCAGGGTTCAGGGAATAAAAATCTAGTCTTTTTTTCCCCACATACACAGTGTAGGTGAGAGACTGTTAAAGCAGTCTAATTCTTGAATGGACATGTAACACTCCGGCTGACTCATCAGTACGGTTGACTCATCACTACAAATGATGAGCAATTGCTCTTTGCCAATTCTGGTTCACTGCTAGTAAGTCAAAGGTAAAAGACCATATACATATACTTTACTATAGAAGTCAAGCGGCTCCCAGGGATCTAACAGCAGGATGAAAACACAAGTTGTAGAAATTGTTAAATAACATTTAACAGCTTAAATCTGTTCAGATTTGTCTTTCTGATTTTGGATCATATTTGGATCGATTAATCAATTCAGCTGCTACGGTGCAGCGATTTGTTCCTGATTGCTACATTGAAGCTTTGTGAATATGTCTGGATTGATTTCAACCTTTAGCAATGACTGCAAAGGCTCATGGGTCCTGTAGTATTTAGAGCCATTCTAACATGCCAAACAAAAAAAAACATAGACAAACATAATTTCCCCCAAGCAAAGATGAAATATAGTATGTAACACACTGTTATAGCATAGTCCTGTGGCATTGTTAGGGATCTAGTGTTATTTAAAGTCATTGGAAGTTAATTGTCAAATGCAAATTTACAATCGGAAAAATAGAGACTGTAAAGGCACCAATTTTTCCAGTGACATCAGAGGTGAATGTTTGTATAAGAGGCAGGACTCACTTTTTTCTCGACTGGAAAGTTGGAACACAAAAGACTAACACCAATTCTCTGGAGGTTGTCAAATGTCACTCTGAAAAAATGAGGACAGCATTTTATCCCAACTGAACTGCTGGAATTCAATAAACATCATAAATTTTTATCTAACCGTGTGAGAGGATCCAAAGGTGGAATTTTTCTAAGAATTTTAACTTGTACTATATCATGTTTGACACAAAGGTTAGGCAGCTCAGCTGGGCTTAATATTTCTGGACAGATCTCAGTATTATGATCAATGGACAAGTGATAAAGTAAATATAGCAGATATTGCAGTCACTCACAGAACTGCTATTGTATGAATGTCAGTGGGCATAGAATTGGACAGTCAGCAGATCATAAAAGTGCATTATTTTGCTCTTTTGCTCCCAGAAGTTGTCAAGTAATAGTCTTCTTAGGTTCCACTATTTTGTTGCTGTTGTTATCACTATAACAAATAGCAAACTTAACACTGCTGTTGCCGCTGCTCGTTGTCCACCATTGTTGCTGTTGTCGTCGTCGTCGTCGTCTTTATGTTCATCATCATCAGTCACTACTATTAGTGTAGTTGTTGCTACTGTTTTTGCTGTACCCCAACTGGTCGAGGCAAAAGACCACCCACCTAGAGCCGAAGGATCTGTCCTAGGTTTCTGCCTCTTAACAGGCAGTTTTTCCTTGCCCCCGTCGCCAAGAGCTTGCTCATGGTGGTACTGTTGGGTCTCTGTAAATAATGTTATAAAGAGTTCGGTCTAGACCTGCTCTATTTGAAAAGTGTCCTGAGGTAACTTCTGTTATGAATTGGCGCTATACAAATAAAATTGAATTGAACTATATATATATATTAAAAGTACCACTTTATCCACAAAGGGAGAAATTAAATCTACATGTATGTATACTGGTGAATATGATGAACTATGACATATTATTGAGTTTGAATTTTTTGCTTTCTCTTTCTATACATTATGCTGCCAACTTGTCAATAATCAAAGTGATGGTAAGGCTACCTTGACACACTGATATAAACATATGACTTCAGAGGCATTAAGTAAACCAGTCTCCATGTAACTTCTAATAAGTAGTTCATGGGTATTCTGTATGTGCAAGGAGGTTACATTAGGTTTGCACTCTATTGTGCATATGTAGAATGTGATCCATGTGTCTTGAATGTCTGAAGCATTTGTGCAATGCTTTGTTCTGATGCTTAGACCTTCTGATTTTCCAGATCTTTCTGCTGCCGTCCAGAAGTTCTCCCAGTCCCTGCAGGAGTTCCAGTTTGAGTGCATAGGTGATGCAGAGACAGATGACGAGGTGAACATTGGTAAGTTTAGTTTGGCCAGGCCCAGGAGCGCACATCTCTCTCTTTGCAGTCTTTAATCTTCTTTCCTCTCTGCTCTAACCAATTACTTAGATTGTAACCTCAGTCCGAACCTTTTCTGACATTTCAGTAAGGATTCTCTGGGGAGACACTTGAACAGAATTGGCTGCAGTGCTTACACATATCATAAGAGCTGTCCTCTGGCTGAGGACCAAGTGCTCAACATATGATATTATTATATTTGAGCAATTTTACATCAGTGAAAGTAGTAGGAAGAGGAGAAAGCTTCATCAGAGTCACTGGGAACTGTTTTCAGACAAAATTAAGCATACTCTGCAAATTCTTGGAATGGGATTTGGCTTTTAGTATAGATCTTAAAGCTGTCTGTGATGCATGTATAATTAATGCTATTGATTTGCTTATGATGCTTCCCCTGTATCGTTTCAAGCCTATAAGAGATCAAAGGGACTAATTGTGATCAGTGTCAGAGATTAATGGAGGTGCGAACCTCCTTGCCTCCAACAGGAATATGAAAGCAGCTGTGCAGTGGGCCTCTCTGGCTCTAATGGGCAGGACTCCCAGTCTGGCCTCTTCTTCCTCTTCTTTTTTTTCACTGCTCATTATCCCCAGCTTGAGTCCTTCGCTCCGTGGAGCTGGAGACTGCTGAATTACTGTCCATCTGTGAGGGCTAGACTGGATATCGACCTCCTCTACATGAGGCTGTAATGTTCATCTGAATGCGTAATGAATAGGCATTCTTCCCTTTTTTCTCTCAAAGCTGTGGCGTCTGTATGATAGGCAGGGGTGCAGGAGACCAATTATGCTTATTGGAAAAGTCCACACCCAAATCCAAGCCTCATTAGAATCAAGCATGCTTTAATTTGAGGCAATGCACCCTTTCCCTGGCCTTCAATCAAGACCGGTGTCGCTCTCAGATTGAGCAGTGGATATTTTAGCTTCCCACCTGTTATGTTGCTGGACCTGCTGTGTATTTACAGTGCAAATCACTGGCACCATAGAAGCCAGTGGTTTGGCCGTGCCTGTGGCTCAGATGACAGAGCTGTTTGGAAGCATTTTATTGACTGTGTATTACAGACAATGGTAAATCTATGCACTTGGGAGGCATTTAATCAAGACCACTGTGGATGCAACACTGGCACAAACAACATAATGAAATTGAAAATAATATAAATAACTTAACACCAAGAAGATTTTGCATCCCCAACACATACATTCTTCACCATTAATCGAGCCACATCGAAGTGTGTTATTTTGCAAGTTTAAGGCTTTGATATCTTCCTAAAGAGAACTGATCTCCTCATACTCTAAGCTACTGTGTTCACTCACCATCTCGGAAGAGAAGAGGCTATGATTACAATTTGAGAAAAAATGAAACAGCCTGTTGAAATCAATCTAGTCATCAATGAAACTGAGCTTTCTGACTGACATAGCTAGACCCTTGCGTGAATGCCATCCACAATCTTGATGCAATATTGGTATAGTTCACTTTGATGCTCCCAACTTCCACACATAACACCGGGATCCTGTATGTGCTGCCAGACGGGTTCACCTGACCTTTTATTGATTTCACTCTATGACTTCCCGCAGTGACATTCACATTCCACGCCAGTTATTCTGGAATCAATGGGGCCAAAAGATTGATGTGGCTATAGAAATTTAAATTTTTAGAAAAGTTACATGCCCTTCTCTCAGAAGGTCAATCCTTTAGTCTCCAAGAGCTGTTCAGAGCCTTCTGGGGTGGGACAAGTCACGTGAGGTCTATCTCTAGATCTGAAACGTTAAATATCAAGCAGAGAGGCAACATTTAAACCCATAAAATTGATCAGAAATATACAAACTTCTTATAGTATGCAGAAAAAATGCTGATGTGTGGTAATGTCTCTCTTTATTTTCGCATAAGCTCATCTTCTTCATTCATCCACTCTTGAGGTAGTAAATTTTATTTCCTTCAGTGATTCATTAGGTCTATTGCCTTTCCTCCATTTACCAGTGAATGATATGCAAGCTGTAACCTCACTTTGACTCCCATTTCCTTTCTTTGGAGTCTAATCTTGTCCCATCAACGGCTCCAGCTGTGCCCTTTACCCCCTGAGAGGTTTGTGCTCTTGATAAAGGAGCTAGTGGCGTTAATAGGAGGCCAGCCTGCCTGCAGGATCACTGGCACAAAATCATTGCTCCCTGGTCTTTAAAAGCTTTGGTGTGTAAATGGACCAACGTGTCTAAGATGATGCATGGGTCCCCATGCCAGGCTGTCGCGGCTGATAATGATGTTACTGCGTTGGCAAGCAGAGCAGCTCGACCGCTGCTAAATGGCTGGACACAGGGTGACACAGGGGCTGACCAACAGAGGCCACGCTGTATCTGGCGCTCTATTTAATGAAGCTGTGAAGCTATCAAGGCACAATTCTCTGGCAGATAAGATTCAATGTATTTTATGCTGAATTCATCTGGCCCTGCAGAATGTAATATAAGCTACTAAAGTATAGCCCAGATGGTGTGAACATATCTCTACCATATCAGTCTCTCCTACATTGTGACAGTATTGTAAAGCCTAGCACGGTACGAAAATAAAGGGAAGTAATCAGTGGGTTCCATTCAATTGAAGTATTGTTTTTTACTGCTAGTCTTGGTCTTAAATTGGACAGCTGCACACTTTTATTAGGTTCTAAAATTTGCTGCACTGAAAGCTCTGAAGCTGCAGTGCAAATAAACATTTTAGCACCACGCTACAGTGCTTGTGGGGTGCCAGAAACATCTGATGTTTAACGACTGAGCCACTGTGTTATAATATCCTTTTTTATAATCTGAATACAACAACACAGGGGATAACAGTGTACATGTTCACTGGTGAACATATTGTGCATGATGTATCATACATGCTGATGCATTTATTGACCAAACATAGAGTATTTCACCTTTAAAATGCTCTTGTAGAAATCGGTAGCTCACTTGCAGTAGCGAGAACCACGTATCAAGGTTGAGTCCTTACCGCAGCCTTTGCTGTCATTCCCCTCTCTTTCTCTCCCCTCCCTTTTGTGTCTTCTCTCTCTGTACTGTCAAAATAAAGCAAAATGGCAAAAAAATATATGTTACCAAAAAAAAAGAAATGATCTTTCTTTGTATTTCAGCCCAGTCATTCAAAGAGTTCTCCCAGCTGTTGAACACTGTTGAAGAGGAAAGGAGACGCTTGGTAAGATTGCAATTTTGATATTTAGATTTTCTTTTTATAGATGATTTTCTTGATTTTGTATATGTATAGAACAAAAAAGAGGAAGGCTTTATTGCTGTGAGCAAACTGGTATAGAGTAGAGACATCTGGTGAAAAGAATGGAATCTGCAGTTCTAGCCTGCCATTTTTTCTCTAAAGCAAACAAAGCTGTCGATAGGACCTGTGGATTCTGCCACTTTGTACACCAGTCAGTCAGCTTATTCAGTGGTGGAAAGAGATTAGTGTTCTCTAGAAATACAATGTGGCTGAAATTTCCCCAAAACTCCTCAGTGTTACAAAGTTGCAATAGTAGAAACTGACAGAGAGAAAACTGGTTCAGAACATTCACAGTACATTTGAACATGGAGTGCCTTGTACTTTATTGATATACATTATGATAAGTTATGTATTTATCTTCATGTTTATTTATTTCACTGCAGTTGTTTAACAGTTTCACCTCTGTGAAATTTGCTTTTGAACCGTTTTGAAATAAAAAATATTTTACTTTTAATAAATACTATTTAACTGCTTGATTTCTGACTTCTTTGTCTTACCAGCTTTATAGTTGACTGCATATCTTTCTTAGTTTCATCGCTGTGTTGCTTCGTTTGTGCAGAAATAAACCTGGGCTTGCACTTAGCATTTGTTTTGCAAAAGTAGACATTTCAGAGGGTGGTACTCAGAGGTGCCTCAAGGCAGGAATTACTTTAGTCCACATACTTCAGCTGTGCATGATTTACCATGTCTGATATGCAAATGCGATCAGCTGCAGGTTTGCGCTCATAGGTTTTAAAACTACCTGAGACGTTTTCATTAGCACTCCATCCTCTTTAAAGGAGCAGACTACAACATTTTTACAGCCACTTTTTTTAGGCAAAGGGTGTGAGTGTTTGATACTGAAAAGATTTAGCTTGGAATAACACTTTAAAGGGCAGCAAAAATGAGACTTTTAGGATAAACACTGAAGATTAAGGTAATTCTAAAAATATGAAAAATATTGAACTGCTAAAGCATCATGTCCATATTGATTCACAGATATACTGTACTTCAGCTTGACTATGAATTGTATTGACTGAGTATTACAGTAGTAGACCCAATGTGAGAAATTTCCTCCTGACATTCAATGTGCAGCAAAATTTTATGATGTGAAAAGTTGCCCTTTGAAGATGTGGGTCACCTCTATGCAGGCCTTTTTAGCTTTATGGAATATTTTGTCATCATAATCAATTTGACAAGCATAAATGCACCGTTCATAAATTCATATTGCCTGTAAAGATTGCATGCATGCATGGCCTGTAATGCCCGTGTCAGTCTGAAATTGCAATATCTGGTTAATTTAGCATTGATACAGAGCTTGAATATATTTTGTCTAGGGAGTAAAGGACAGTTGCTTTTAATTCAATTAATCACTTTATGATACCTCCATAGTAATGTTTTGTGATTCGTAATCAACATTCATTTGCAATCATCTTCTAATGTGTCCCAAACATACAAAAATGTATAATGATTAGTCAGAATTTCTTGTGTGCATACAGCCACATTTGCATCAACCTTAAGTCAATCTTTGTCTTTGTGTGAATATCCTGTAGCATGAAGTACAGCAAACAGTTACCTTATGGATATGATGAAGCATTTGGATGACATGAAGTTGAAGAAATTATTTTGTGAAAAAGTAGTTTACAGTATTAAGTAATAGTAAACAAATGTGTTTTTTTTCTGTCACTGTTACTGCTTGATCACATCACAGGCAGGGACATTTTTTTTAAATAGAGAGATATTTACATACATATACCTGACAATGTATGTTTGCATTCATAAAGTTTTGTTAAAGTTAAGTCTGTTCTATCTTATAATAGAGAGGAGCAAAGGAACGCACATTTCTACTCAGATTTTTGGGATTATAAGACATTTATCAGATCATCCTGCATGCAAAAACAGGACGTGACATACTCGGCAGTTAACTCAGCGTGACACAGGGCTGGTTGGCTCTTACTGTCCCTGGTGTCTCAAACTAGGCACTGGCATATGGTTGTGACTCTGTCTTTCTGGTGTAGTGGTAGTCATTTGATGGCTGTCAGGGATGATCAGGGAAGAATTGGTCACACTGAGTTACATGTTACTTAAAACAGCCTTTTTGTTTTTGAGCGCATGGCACAATGAGAATGCAAACAGTACATATTTTGGGGTCAGATATCTGGATTGCACAAAGAGGGACCACTGCTTCACACACTGATGTGTTCACAGCATGTGTATGCAAAAACAATAGAAACACAGAAAGAAGACAAATACATATTAATGCAAGTATTTACACTTTTCTTTCTTTCCTTTTTCTTTTTTTTAAGCGTCTAATTTCAAAGGGTGCAAAGAAACCAAAACAAATCAAGATGACAAGCAGAGACACGGCTGAACTCGATAGCAGAAATTAAATGACACCACAGCTGAGTAGGACGAACACTGTAAGACAACAACGGCATGCACGATTGCAAAGTAATGAAAATAAACTTAATAAATCAAAGCAGCTGTGACTAGTCACAGATGCTATAGGATGCAGTACTTCATTCAGCTGTGATAGATTTAATAAGTAAAAAACCTGTTCATAGCACACACACCCTCTCTTATATACCCTATCTGTCTCTACTTGCTTGAAAAGCACCATTTTTGCATCATCTCTTTTCCCTTCACCTAGCAGTCTACTGTCTCATCAGATCACAGGAATATGCAAGAAACATGTCTCTGATCCCTGCTCTTTGAGCTTGATTGTAATGTTGGTGGTGCAGGAAATAAAACTTCTTCTTCACATGCACTTATTTTATTGGGGTATGGAAGTGCCAGCAATGTAACTAATGTCAAATGTAAACATAGTATTTTTGAAATCCCTGTGATATGAAAAACGACGAGTTTTCCAAGAAGATTATACTGAGGTGGTGCTTACTTTGAAGTGAAACTAACTTTTTTTTTATCTTTGCATCTCCTATAAATGAACTGTAAACTGCTAATGACTCACCTCACATGAGGGTGTAAAACTGTGATTGGCATAAGCTTCTGTACGTACTGTGCTAATTTTCAAGCTCATTTATAGAAACAGGTCTTGCATCAAAAAAAAGTTGCCAGTACCATTATTTACACCTTATTTCAACGTCTCAATTTCCAAAACTGTTTTCACAAAAATGCCACCTTGGCATAAATTGATCTCCATCATAAATAATTTAAAACGCTCTTTTATGTAGTCTAGGCCAATTAAACATAGACTCAGCATTGAAAACTGCACCCGTTGCCCACTGTAGCAACTTCAACTTGCATCAAACTTGAGATCAGAAACTCTATCCAGTACAGCTCAGCTCTGTCCTGCTGTTGCAAATGATGAACATTAGTCAGATTTTCGACATGGGACAAACCTTTATCATTTGCAGATTGAAAAACAAAGAAAAAATGATATATAAAAAATATATATCTGGTCCACTACCTTACTGATTATCAGAAACTAGCTAATATTGCTAGCTTGCTAAAAATGTTTCCTCTTTTGCTCCATGCTCTTCTTTTTCTTACTATAGTTCGTTTCCCAGGCCTGCTACTATTCTTTTAGAATTCCTCAGCCCATGTATGATATTCACTTTAATGGGAATAAACTCAGTTAACAGTTTTGAAATATAAATAGCTTCTTGTTGTTAGAAATTTATTGAAAATCAAGTTATGCAGTAATTTGGATGTAATATATTGGAAGTACAGGCTTCAAATGCCTCCAGATTGAATCCACATTTTTCTAAAACTAAATAGACCCAGACCATTTCCTTAATTCATATTGATTCATAACTGAGCTTTGCAAACACTCAGCAGTAACTGTTCTAACTACAGTCTACATATCCTATAATTTTCAGATATCCAAGAACTGTGATAAACAGTTTGTATAAATCATGTTTGTCAAGTAAGCTCTCCTATAATAGTTTTTCTTTGCTGTAATGATGTAATGAGTCCACCATAAAGTCTCAAGCTGAAATGGCTCCAGTTGGTGTGACCAGCAGCAGGGGAAAAATGCTCTGACAAAGTAAATAACGTCAGATTTGTCTTCAGAATAAACGCGAAGGGAATACAGTAGTTCTCATAAAGTAGTCATAAACCCACTGTGAGAATATTACATTCTGCCCCCTGTGACTAAATCACAGTTGCACCAACAAAAAATCCAACCTCTTTAAAGGGGTACAGGCTGAGATGATAGCCCATTTAATGCTACAAAACATATAACTGATATATTTTTGTAAAATTGTTAAATAATTCACTGTTTTAGTATAATAGGCACGTTGGGGCCAGTAAACTAATTGTTTAGACGAGTGGTTTAGACTCCTCGAGGAATAAAAGTATACATAGCAATCATTAGAGATAACTTTCCTTTTCATGACTTGCATTCATGTATTTCAAAAGCAGCGAGTTATGTCCGCCCAGTATTCATTAGATTTGTCATTTGACAGTCGATCTAGCTCAGGAAAATCACAACAGAGAATAGAGAAGCGACAATGGAACCTTTGTGTAGGCATTTATTTTATTTATGTACTGTCTGACATTTAATTTAAAACAATAATAGACTTAGTTTTACAGTGAGGTTCATATTTTGACCTGCTTTGTTTGCTGGTTTCTGACAGCTGTATCAGTGTAACATATTATGGTATTTCCAAACAGCAGACGATGTATCTCATGTTGAGCCACAAAGATACAAAATCAGGGATGACAGCATACAAATACAGTGTCGAGATGAGGTATGTGTGATTGTCAGGAAGAGAGGTGCCAGACACATATATTCAGCTGTCTGTCATTGGCTCAAAATATTGTTGAAGTTATGAAAAGCTTTCAACATTTTGCACTGAATACCTTTTATTTTTAATAAACGACTGCCTAACTGTTACGAGAGAGCACAATGAGGAAATTCCTTAAATGTTTTCCAGATCAGTGCTTGTCATAGTGTGTGCATCTGGTTGGGTGAGAAAAGCAGGAAAGCCAGATGACCAGAAGGTTTAATTTTGGTCTTTATGTAATTTGAAAGCAGTTGTTCTGCAGAGCTCAATTAGTGCATCTCAAACCAACACATGTTCACCAAATTTATTAAATCTTTCCTAAGGGAAGTATACTATTCTCAAAACATGAAATATTGTGCATTATACCAGTTGAGACTTGATGCTCCGCTACACTTAAACCACAATTGCTGCCAGATGGTGTTTCTATTTGTAAGGTTTGTTACTTCTGTTAAAGCAGACAGATGTGGCAGTCATCGCATTGGTAAAAAGAAACTTGTCACACTCACACTGAGTGGGTGTAAACTTTTAGCAGCAGATCCTGAAATAAAACCCTGATTCCCCCACCCACTTCACTTCACTTCACTCCCATTTCACATCTGGACTGAATCTGTTTACTAAAAATAGAAGGACACAGACTGATAAGAGTCACCGAAACCCAGACATTTCAAAGCAGATGGAGAGGAAACCTGTATGTCCCAAATCGAGCCCCCTGTTCTTTGTGGAATGTTAACTAGCATATTGTATATCAAAGGTGCCTCTGCTGCATGGGATAGACTCTTACCAGTAGCCCAATTTCTGCAGGCCTTGTCAAGCATGAAGTGTTTTATTGTCTGTTGGCTTGGCGGGTGGCCAGGCCTGAAATCTCTTTGCTTGTGCACTTTGTGATTGGCTTACCAACTACCCAAGTGTGTTATTCCGAGGGAAGACTTCCCAAATACTATCTTTTTAAAACGATTTCTGGTATAATTCCCCTGCTGATAACCCTTTCAGCAGCATAAAAAGAGTGAAAGTGGTTCAAGTTCTGCATGGATTGAGAAGGTTCAGCACTGCTGAGCGTGGATGGCATTTAGGAGTGGAAGGGCAGTGCCCCGATGTTGTGGCTTTTGGAGTGATGATCATAACCCCCTGGGAGGGAGCAAAGGAAAACTGATTGTGTTTTCCTGTTGTTGTTTTTTATTGAAATGAAACGAAAATGATCAGGTTTAGCTTTTTTATTTTTTGATCCATATAATACATGTGGTGTAAATTTGACTTTGAACAATTAATAAAAATAATAATAATAATAATAATAATAATAATAATAATAATAATAATAATAATACACTTAAAGCACTTTTCAAAACAAAGTTAGACATAAAATCAGGCAATTAAATAATATACAAATAAAATGGCCACCTTTTATCCTGGCTCATGCAATTCAGCAATGTAGCTGGGAGATGAAACATGAAGTGCTTTAAGAGCTGGAATATATTTCATTAGTGTATAATCGCCTAAAAATAAGAATTGCTGTGGTTCCGTTATCTTAGAATGAGTTGTTTTCAGGTCCTAGCGGGTCCTTTTCTTTGGAGTGTGCTATGTTGAACCGGCATGTTTCTACAGTTGGCCAGAAGAGACAAACCAAACACTGGCTCTAGATAGGGCCTTCTGCATTTTTCGTGAGTTCAGCAACCACTGTAGTTCTCCTAAATGAAGGCGAGCAGTATTTAGTTGCTTTAAAGGTCATTAAATCTTAAAATCAATTATAAAACTGACTAGTAACCAGTAAGGAGTGTATAAAACAGGGCTGATATGATCTGGTCTTAAAGTATTTGTTAAAAGCTGAGCAGCTGCATTTTGTACCAGCTGAGGATGTGAGATTGAGGGCTGAATACCCTGAATTACAAAAATCTAATCGAGATGGTATAAAAGCATAAATGACCTTCTTGAGATAATAAAAGCATGATTAAATAGCGTGTGTAATGGGGCTCCTGAATAGCTTCCCTCCTGCCTTAAGCTTTCTTAAGGCAGGAGGGAACACAGCCAGTGGACAAAGCTATTTACAATCAATAAAATAGTGGGACCAACTCTGTTAGAAAGCTCTTTGAGAGATCTAGCAGGTATAAAATCTGAAAGACTCAATGAAGGCTTTAATTTGGCCATTATAACCTTAAAAGGGCCTAAAGGTTATTGAGCAAGGCAAAGGGGTTACAGTGTGGAGAAGGGTCACTGGTGGCATTACTGATTGTTTTTTTATCTCAATTTTTGTTGTGAAGTAGAATAAAAATTGCTCACAGATCATTGGGGTGGCTTCAGTTAGTCAGCTTGGAGGTTAATTATGGATTCAATGGTTTTGAAAATAATTATGGAATAATGATAGTTTGCTGTAATGATGTTAAAGAAACAGAAGGACCTGGCTTCGTTTGCTGATTTCTGTTAGGTAGACACTAGTTATTTCATGATTTGATATGAAACCACCAGACAGTCCTTTTTCCATTTCCACTCTACTTGTCTGCGTTTTCTCTTTTTTTCCTCCGAGGTTGTTATTTAGCCAAGGCATGTGGTGAGTTACATTAAATTACATTTGTTTTGATGAATGGTCATGTGCTTAAAAAGAAAATCTGCATTCAAATAAAATAAAAACTTAAATACCCATGTTAAAACCTGAACATTTATAATAAATAATAAAATTATAAAAAAAAAAAAAAATGGTCAGAAATCTTATGTTTACTGTCAGGTTACAAATATTTCTGAATGGTGTGCCTTGCAGTATGCCCTCTGCTACTCTGGTAATGTGATCTTGTTTCAGTGAAAGAGTTTTACCATGCATGTCAGTTTTATCAAGGGTGTGTTGAGATTGTTTTCACACAAAGAAAATCTCAGCTAGTACTTATTGCATGTTCAATGATTTGTAAATATGAACAAGACTCTTTAATTGCTCAATGATCCTGGTCATTAATGAATCTAATAAATATGAAAGACGTGAAGTCACAATTTAGGGTCTCATTTTTCCTAGTTTGTTTTGATTTTGAAAAACCAAGCTGGGAAAGCATTAGGGCTTTAGAGTTGCTCAAATCTTAGACAGCTTAGCAATATTCAACAAGCTGTAGTGTCCTTATTTTTCTGTAATATGTGCAAGATATATCTTGTTATTCTGTTCTGCTTTTCCTGCTCTTCTATGAGATGAACAACAACAGTCCCTTAAGTGCTGATTTTCTGCCCGGCTCTGAATTTATTTCCCATGTTGAGAGTTTTCCTTTGGTTTACATATTTTCAGCAGCCCTTAAACACGTACAATTGCACATAATTTGTCTATGCCACAGAACTGAAACCAAATGGTCTAAAGTGTGTCTCTCTCTGGCATGAGGCATATGCTGCTGCTGTTTTCTCAGGATTTAACAGTACAGTAACTCTGCTCTTTGGGTAACTTGTGTGCTGGCCTGTGAACTGAGGAATGTCCCATTGACCCTGAAACAACAGTGTGAAATAAAGGCAGTCATTGTTCTTAGCAACATCCATGGTGGCTCGTTTAATGAAAGTCTGAAACAGACAGTATCAAACCTTTGTGCTATCCAACCCACAGCTAAAATGAACATCTGTGAGCATGAGCCAAGAAATCATTGTGTATATCATTATTCACCTCAATCATAGATATACATATACTGAAAGTTAAAATACTAAACTTAACCAGAGACTGTTTTTTCTTTTACAGAAACGTATAATACATATAAGCCATAAATTACAGCATTTTTCAAGAAATCCTGGCTGGCATGTAATATATATAAACTGAAAGTTTTATAATACATCAATAAATGTAGCCTTTATTCAAAAAGAAATGTTTGTTATGTCAGTTACGTTCTGGGTTTCTTTCAATAGCAGCCAAGTGAAGGATAAAGAAAATGGTTTTATCCATGAATGTATCTCAATATCCTTGTATAACTCACTTTTTATTATATTAACAAAGAATCTGTTAAAATGATAAGCACCTCAGGCAATGAACAAAATGCCTTCTATCCTCCAAATTTTCTGGCAAACCCAAGTTATTTCTACAAAGCGAGCCATATTGACTTAGTGCATTCCAGGTGTATTTCCAAATCACGTGTTAGCTGAGACAAACCAGGAAAACAAACCTCATGAGAGCTGATGAATGCCACTGTATAAAAGCACGTTCACGCTGCACTGCAGTGAATCCTCTTCTTCTTGCCCCTCTCGATGTCTTTATGCTTTCTGCTTGTTATGTGTCACTTCAGTATAGCATGGTCACAGATTCCTCTGATGAAAAAGCATCTTCTGTTCTGATGTGACCCATCAGTCTGGAGACAGCTGTTTCTGGGAAAGTGTAGAAAGCAAATAAGGCATTTAGACACTCACTTGAAGAGCGTTTGCTGACATAATGTATCACCTGTCACTCGTCTGTGCTAAGGAGGGACTGGATCCCACAGAGCCAGGCGTGCTAAAATACCTCTCCGAGGCTAGAATTTTTATGTTCCGATATATCAACCTGAAGTTTCACCAGGCATACATTAATTAATACATGAAATATGATACTTAAATATCTATGTTACTTCAGCAGACAAATTATCTCGCTCGCTCAGGGTTCTCAGTAAACTCCGCCTGCCAGTTTTACTAACTTACTGACAGCTAGCTACATTTTTTAGGATCCAATTGAATTTTTTATTACGACAGTTGAGTTGGAGTTGTAAATGTTTAGTTTCAGTGCATTGAGACTGCATCTGTATTGCTTTCTCCACATAATCTGGCCCACTCATACACCTGACTGACAGCAAAGCTTCCTGTTCTGACACACATATATCATGAGTAAATAGTAATACTATTTTGAAGTTGCTGTCATTTCCCCTGCCGAGTTTATATTTAATGTAATGTGCTTCAAGCTTATCGGTTCAGAATAACAAAAGTTTCACTATTAGACCACAAAAACAAATGATTTTGTACTGTTGTTGACAAAATATGTAAAACGATTACAATGTCAAAAAGGGTTTTACAAGTGCTATATAACTGTCTTAGTTTTTTCACTCCCAAATTGATCGACATGTCTTTTGAAACACGTCTTAGCTGATAACTAACATTAACATTAAACATTGGCTAATTCTAATTGAATACATCATCATTTAAAAAATGTTAATGATACAAGTTTCCTGATGCTGGTAAGGGGAAAGTCAGCTTTGTATTTATTTATGCCAGATCTAGCTATTTTGCATCGGCAGTCCCAACAACAATCACTGAAAACATGCATACGTGCATACATCACATACATACATACATACATATATACAAAAAAATCTACAGGCACGCATCAACATATGAAAATAAGCACATTTATTCATACAGTTTCTTATAATTAAAAATCGTAATCACTGTCAAATTAATGTTGATATGTGTGGTTGCTTTTTATTTTTTGTTATGATCAGTTGACACAACACGATTCAATTTTTTATGTACTGTTAATGTACCTCATATCTGTGTTGCAGAAAATAGAGATTAATAGCTCTTTGAGTACCTTGGCTCTTCATTTGGAGAAAGCAGATTAATACACAAGGACAAACACACATAGACAAGTACTTACAGCAGCCTCAAACTCTGCTATCAAGAAGCATTAGAATATATCACAGGGAACCAAACTGTACTTAAAACAAACAACAGAAAATCCTCATGGGACCCACACGCCCGCTACTGTCTCCATTTCAGCGGCTGCTTCGTATCCTTGCTTAACAGCTTACTCTCCGATGAAATGTGTAGGGCAAATGTGTCACATCTACTCTCACACTGTTCTGTGACTCTGTCTGCAGAAGGTTTGTTTTTATTTCATACCTCATAAAAGTTAGGGGAGGATGACTTTTCAGCTTGCTGCAGGTGCCAGTGCTGCACCAGATAAAGATTTAGCTCTGCAATGAGATTGTTACCCCCTGCCACAAACACACACACACACACACACACACACACACACACACACACACACAAACACCTCCCTCCAAAACAATCTGCAGACAGAAGTGACTGAAGCACAGAGCTGCACTCCCTCTTTTTAGTAAAGGTCATATCACACCGTCAGCATGAAATGGGACGTTTTATTCTGTCATGATGATGAGGGCAATAATGTTTATTATGCGTTTAACACATTAATTAGGTTGTGGGGGCTTTGCTTACACCTACTTTAATGAGTTAGGCTAATTCCTTTTGGTTGCTGCTTCTGTCATTGTGGTTATTGGTGCGAGTGTTGCTGATGTTTTTTATTTGATGCTGCCGGCTATCATTAGTTGTAATTCGGCTCAAGACAAAGACGTGCAGATGTCCGACACTCAGACAGTCTCTTTTTCATGTTAGGAAAACACACCCATGTTATCCAACTCAGAAGCTTTACCAGTAGCATTTATTAATATTCCTCGGCTGCATGTGCCAATGTCTCACTGCTGGATTTTACACTTAATAAATTGACACAGTTGCACATTCAAATCAGCTGCATTTCCATCTCAAGGGTCTTAGTTGATCATTCACATATGACAGCCGAACTTACGTGAGGACCTAATGGGAAAATGTAATCACTTACAAGAATGAAGGCCACTTTCAGTATGCATAGTTAAATAGTAAATTAATTAATATTTATCACCAGGAGACCTCTTTATAGTCTCAATTTGGAAAGACAACCTTTGTAAGAATATTCTTGATTCATTTTAAACAGATGGACAGGATTACAGTACATAATGGTCACTTTACCCTTTAAGTAAACTTATAGTATACTTTACTTTATTTCTACTGTTATGAGATCAGTAACTTGTTAAACATCCGACTTATACTTTGAGGAATTTTTTTTGTCTCTGTAGCAGCTAAATATTTGCTTCTCCACCTCTTTAGTCCTCGTCACTTCTACTTGTACAAACCTACAGACACTAAAACAAATCAGTATTGGCCAGAAGCCTGCTTGATGATGTTTGAAGTTGTTTCTATTAATGTACCATTACACATGGTTGTGCTAAGCTGGCTACATATATAAAATAATTGGACAAATTTAAATCGTAATGTAATTTCATGTAAATTGCAGTTTTTTTTTTAGATGTTAAAATGTCAGTGATTTTTTTTACCTCTTTCTGTCAGAGGCTTTCACTTAATTGTCATAGTTGGCAGATTTTAACTGGCAAGCACATACCGATTAAACACCCACTTTTGAAAGCCCAGAACTCTTTTCTCTGCTTGGGTCCGTGTTGGATACTGTATGTGAGAGTGAAACTGCTAAACAGCAACAGTAAACAACAACAACAACAACAACAACAAAAATAGGCTTTTTTTCATTTGAACGATAGTGCAGCATGGTGACCGAGCAAGCTTTTATGATGCCTCTTCAGCCTGCATAAAATTGCCGCACTGGCGTGTATGTATGTGTGTGTGTTTGTGTGTATTCATATACAAATAGATTCAGATGATTTGCAGTGAAGAAGAAGGGCTTTAGGTGTATCAAGCTGGCTTTTTATTGTGAGGACATTGTCATAACAGAACGGGCAAAAAGCCTATAAAAGTTATTTACTACCCAGTTGTAGACTTACATACGTTACCAGTGAGACAGAGCAATCCACAGTTAAATGCTACAATGATTATAACCTATAGTCATACAATAAAATAAATATACCAACAGATCCCTGGGCATGAATGTGACATATACAACCTACAGTACTGTATCTTCACTGAATGCTATTTCAATAGATATGCAACACAATATACTGGATAATGCAAACATTTGCAGAACAAACAACGTGGTTTTGTTCAAGAATGTATGTTTCGTGACCCAGTGAGAGTTATACTAACAAGAGCTTACCTTGGAGATGGTTATCTGGAGGCTTCTGTGAGTTATGCATATGTATGCACACTGTGAAGAGAAACTGTTAGACACAGCATACTGTATGTGTATGGGAACGCGGTGGGAAAAAGGCCATCAGGGCATTTTATTTGATAGTATTGTTCCTAAACTATTTAGAATAGACATTCACATTTAAACAAAAATACAATGTTTTTTGACAGGTGGCAAAGGCAAATTTCAATTGGTATATAAACTTTGAACTATTCAATTTCATCTGGCCTTGTGGCATTCTGATCTGTCTCTGCAAATTAACCTCAGAGCAAGACTTTTGATCCAGTTGATATTTGGACTGGTAAGAGCAGGAGCAAGGGAAATACAGCACATTGACATTCCTCCCCCTATCTGGTAATGAAATTGCTTAGCGCTATTGCATCCTTTCAAGCATCACACTGTGCTCGCTCATATGGATTTAATCCTGTTTAGAAAGGCTGTTGCTGAGGGCATTCGGCACAATGCCAGTTTGAAAGTAATCCATTGAGTCTTAAATAAGTTGGCCTCTTTCAAGTATAAAAATCTGAATCAGCTTATTGGAAATTAATCATCGAAACTGATCTGAAATCTCGAGCATGTTAAATCTTGACATGCTGATTACAATCTCTTTTGTCCATTATCCTCATTGTTTGGATGTGCACTATTGCCACTACCAGTACTCCACTGTTAATTCTTTTGACATGAACAATTGATAATAGATGTGTTCCTTTTCAGAGTCCAACTTTAAATTTAAGCTTTATTGTGGTCCTAAAACAGTCAAATATCAGGTTTCAGGGACCAGTAACCTTCTGAAATAATCTAACTCAACAACCAACTCTATTGAAATCCAGAAAAGAACAAGAATGTTTTTTTCTTTTTGCTTTCATTCAATTCTTAATATTAGACCATAATCTCAAAAGTTTATAGTGCTGTATATTTAATTGTCCTGTCCATTTAACTGAAAATGATAAAAGCTAATGGTATTGGAAATCTACCTTTAAAGCATGGTAATACTGCAGACTCAATTAGACTGAAAGCATGGGAGATAAGACAGAGGAAATGACATTATCACACTGGCAGAGTAGTATAATTCTCCCTGTTGACACAGTAGATAACACGATGACTTCGATATGACTGGAGGATTATAATAGCCAGATTTGATGACCGCAAAATGTCCTCTACGCTCCTAATAGAGTGTCACTTGTAAGCAAATTGCCTTGGTTTATCTCACAGAAGTACTCTCTTCCTTATGCCGTTTCAGTGCTTTTAAATCCCATCTAGTGATGGCCTATAATACAGGTTTTGAGAGGTTATATTGTATGTGAAGTGATTTCTGCATGTTGTAGATTGTAAATAAAGGTTAAAGATACCAAATTTCAAGGGCGTAACTTCAGTTTGAAAAGTGGGGTGGGGGTGGAGGGGGCAGGGGGGCGCAATAAAATGGGGGCCTGGAAATGGAAATGCGATTCAAATGTTTTACATTAATCCAATTTCGTGCATACATGTTACCAATACAAAATCCGGAAAATAATTTGGTAATTTGATAGTATCATAAGTGCCAAACCTATTTTTTTTTTAAAGCAGATCTAAAAGCAGATTTTCAATCGGCAGATAAAATAACAGGAAAACTCGGCATGCCGCCACTTTAGAAAAGCAGACAGGAGTACTGAACATAACATGTTGAGTTTATAATTCTGATAGATATTTAAAGAATGGAACTGACATATATATAGTATTATGACACATTATTGTGGTACTATCAATAATAAGTGTGTTAGCTTTTTTATGTACGTCTAGTGTGTAGTTATCTTTAATATGAGTATTTCTTTTGTGATATTACATGTGGCTTTGGTTCTACCATATCACAGTGTCACTCAAAATGCATACTTTTTGTAATCCCCCTTTGCATGAAGTGACAATCTTATCTAACATGTATTTCTGTAGAGTAGTAGTCAACCTATTTGTCCTCAAAGTTAAAATAAATGGTTCATTATTGATATTTTTTTCCATTAGTCCAACAATTATTCAGTCTATAGTTACCAAAACCAAAAATATCTAGTGTGACCTGTGTAGTGTGACCAACAGTCAATAAATCCATTAATACAGCGATGCAAGATAATCTTTGCATTTACACCAATCAGCCATACCATTATGACCACTGACTGCTGAAGTGAATGACACTGATTATCTCGTCATCATGACACCTGTCAGTGGGTGGAATACATTAGGTAGCAAGTGAACATTTTGCCTTCAAAGTTGATGTGTTAGAAGCAGGAAAAATGGGCAGCATGAGGATTTGAGCGACTTTGACAAGGGCCAAATTGTGACAGCTAGACGACTGGGTCAGAGCATCTCCAAAACTGCAGCTCTTGTGGGGTGTTCCCGGTCTGTAGTGGTCAGTACCTATCAAAAGTGGTCAAAGGAAGGAAAAGCGGTGAACCATCAATAGGGTCCTGGGTGGCCAAGGCTCACTGATGCGAGGGCTGGCCCGTGTGGTCTGATCCAACAGACAAGCTACTGTAGCTCAATTTGCTGAAAAAGTTAAAGCTGGTTCTGAAAGAAAGGAGTCAGAACACACAGTGCATCACAGTTTGTTGCGTATGGGGCTACATTTATTTGCATTTTGAATCTGTTATTGAATAAGTTCAGCATGATTTCCCCTTGCTTTCTTTTGTTTTCATTTAACTTTTAGTTTTTGTTTATTTGTTTCATCCATTGCACGCAACTTTTTTCCAAGTCAATACAATACTACCTGTCGCACAAAATGATGATCCATAATGTCTGATATCTCAGTTTACTGCTTAGCGTAAAGTAAACTATGAATGTTTATTATATAGGAAACACAGTACTAGACAACAGTTATTTAGAATTGTAATGTAGTGTAACAGCCATAATCTGATTATGGTTTCAAGTGTGAAACATCTGTCTTTATTTGATGGACCACAAATATCATGGCGTAATTAAAGTACATTATTACAACAAAGCTACAAATTTAAACTACAAGCGTACAACATCCCACAACACTGCATATAAAAGGAGAAGGAAACATTACGGGCTCAGAGAGATTGCAGCTTCTTTTGAAGTCACTCGTTCTGGTTGGCTGATGGAGCTGACAGGGTTATTTTGGGACAATGAAAATGCGCTGTGATTAATGGTTCAAAACAAAAACTCTATCCCAAGACGGTGTGTGTTCAGAGGACTGTAGGGGAAGGGGAGCTGATAGTCCATCTGAGCCGACACCTCTAAATTAGTGCTGGTATCATAGATGTATTATAGAGCTCAGCCCTTACTTTATCACATACACTCACCACACAGAATAACACCTTAAATCAACCTAAGAGCCATGTCATTTGTGACAGCACCTCCTGTAGAGCGGCCCCACCAGTCTGATGTCATCTGATCTCAGTGGATGAAAGCCCATCCACGGGAAATTCAGAAGCACCTTAATGGCACCTTGCCGAACTGCTCACTCGTAAGGATTGAGCGTAGACTGTAATTGGTATAATATATCTCCCCTTATCTATTTCTGTCTGGAATGAGAAAGAAGAGGCTCCAGGAGAGACCTTTTACTCCAGTCATGACGCGGGAGAGGTCACCAATATGTAGAGACATACCTCAAACATTTAAATGCATTGCATGCTGCAGTTGTAAAGCTCCCTCATCTGCTGTGCTGTGTCATATTTCAGCGAGGTTCGACAATGCTGGTGGTTCACAGCTCACATAAAAAGGCTCAATTTTCTTCTATCCAGCAGAACCATTGTTGAGTGCTCTATCTGCTATCTCTGCTGTACTCATTTTGGGTACCTCACTGTAGCACATTGTTCATTGTCACTGGCTTAAGAGATATTAATGAATATGATTGCTCTATCCTCTACTTGCGTTTGGACTTGCATCTGTATTTGACTTGGGCTGGAAAATTTTTGGTGCTATAATTTCCTGTGTGTCATACTCTTTCTGGCACAATTGTAAAGCAAGACCATTGTAGTAATAAAACTGAATGACAACTAGATTAAAGATTTTTGGGATATTTGTCCTTCTTGTAATTTTGAATTATTCAGAAGGTTACAATGAGTTAGACTAATAGACTATCTGAGTCTGACATCTGTCTGTCTCTGTATTTTTCTTTATTTTTCATTTCAGATTCAGAATGCTGATGATGTGTTGATTACTCCCCTGGAAAAGTTTCGCAAGGAGCAAATCGGTGCTGCAAAGGTAAGAGACCTCCTCCACACGCAATTAGCAATTTAACAGCGGAGGATGTTTCATGTGTTCTGACACCCTCGCCTCTCGTCCTCACTCCCCTCATCTCCCCTACAATATGTAAATCATTAATTAAAAGTAAAATGTGACACTGCTAAGAGAAATGGCTTAATCAGACTCATAGGGGATACAAACAAAGAAATCAGTTTGCAAGTGTGATATTAAAAGATATTAAGACTTGTGAGTTAAAAAGTTCATCTGTTTTCTAGGATGGCTAGTTTATGTTTTAGTTGAAGGTGGCATATTGAACCGAAGAATTATTTGTCTTTGGCAGACACATTACTCATGAATAGAGCTGTGAGTGTTTTTTTCAAAGATAATTCAACACAAATTTTATCTTGCAAATTACATATTAGATTTTGAAAATGTGATGTGATAAAAATAAGTATGTCACAGCCTTCTGTAACACAGTCTAAGTGCTGTTCTTCCTTCAAAGATACTGATTCTGCATGATCAAGCAACAAGGACTTCTTTAATGCATTTATAATCAGATTACTGTAAATTTGCAGTATCTAACATATTGCATTCAACATTTTTGTAATCAGATTACTGTAATCCATTCCGTAATGCATTCCTCCCTAACCTATTGGATATAGAGGACTGGTATCAGTAGGGGTTTGCATAATGTAGTTTGAAGGCATCCTGGTTCCACAGTGGATATGTTGTTGAAGCCAGTGTTGACTGCAAAGAACAGTGTGGGCTTTTTGCTACAAGCCATGCTTTCATTCCTGGCCAACGCAAAGGCATAAAATGAAAGCACGGCAGCTTGTTTGTGGTCATTCCCTTGGTGGGATCACACACGAACAAGCTAGAAGAACTCAAGCCTCTCCACAGATCTCCCACTGAGTTTCTGAGTCCACCACTAACTCTACACTCGACTCTGTGATTCATTCGCACATCTTTACATAACCCTAACCCCTGTGAGGGACATTCCAGCATCAAAGTCAGACTCTCACCCATCTTGATTTATTTTACATGACTTGACAGCGACTGGTCTACAAAAATAGTCATTTTACTGTACTTCATTGGTGTCCTCACAATCCAACCTGCAATGTAAAATAACTATTTTTCTTCTTAGTGCTGAGTTGTGAACATCAATCACTCTCCTTTTTACTGCCTAGACTAAATAACCATTGTCACTTAATGTCTCGACCATCACATGTATCTACCATAATGAAATCGCACATTTTGTAGCCATCTCCTTCTCTCACTTTCCCCATCATAGTGCTCAGTGTTATTGCACTGACTCTCCATGTTTATAAAATGGTTTCTTAAAAGCCACAGCCCCTGTCACTCCCACTACCTCTTATTTCCTCCGACCACTTCCTCCTAATGGCTCTCTCCTCCTACGGCCCATCCCCCACTAAACATTAGCCCAACTAGAGTGAGATAAAAGGCAGACATCACGAGTGGCTGAGCAACTTTCCACTGTTCCGAGAATCTGGAGAGATCTGCAGGCTGTCTGACCCTTCCAGTTACTGCGCTTCATGTCTGAGAACGTCAGATGGACAAACGGGGAGCTCTTGCCTTATTTGGGTATACTGCGAGTAATCCCACTGAGGTTACGTAGCAGTGTATCAGTTTCTTAGGCACAAGCACAACACTTCCATGACCATAACACACTAGCAGATTGACTGCAGCACTACAGGACATATTAGGCACAGTCTGTTTCACACAAAGCTGAACCAAGTGTTGGAATAAAACCCCTTAAACTTTGCACAGTGTATAACAAATACACATCAAGAAAGCCACAAGAGTTCAAACAATCATGTATATTCACTGGAACATGGACATAACCATATGTGCTGGCTGCCAAACCGAGATGTAGAACTGAAATTATTGTTACAACTTTTTTTTAAATTTCAGATACATTTTTGTGAGCTGAAAGTTGTACATTCCCAGGCAAAGGACAATGCTTTCAGAACTGAAATAAGAAATGAAACTCTGTCCTGGTTTCAGTGTGTATCTACCATTCTTGGCACTGTTTCAACACAGTGAGCTCTTCTGTTCATCCACTAAATTGCTAACTGATCTCCTACAACTTAGACCTCAACCTTGGGCCTGAACTCTCACATAGACCTGCTGTTTTTTTTTTCCACAAACTGAGATTCATTGGAGGTAAACTGCCTAAAGCTGGGTCCACACTACTTGTGTGTGCGTGTGTGTGTGTGTGTGTGTGTTTGTTTGTGGGTTGTCAGATTTTTTTCAGGCCTTGAAATTTAAACAGACCCCAGGGACACTTTCTCAACAAAGTACTAGGGGGTGTCCAAATAGTGGGTGGCATTCTTGCTCTCTGAAATTTTAACAATATTGTATTCCCTTCAAGGATCGTCAACATTAGGGGCACCATAGGGGTCCCACACTAGCTGAGTGTGAACAGTCAGTGCAAACAGACCCAGATGGGAGTCAGATGGCCACCGATAATTTGAGCTGTCCTCATCCTACAAAGGGTGCACAGACATCAGATAATTCTTGGCTAGTTATGGTCTCCAGAGGCAGAAATGACATTTGCATTTATGCTCGGAAATCTGAAAATGTCCTAAGACACTGTGGAGTAAAGGGATCAATTGAAGTGATTTGGGAAAATTCTTGCCAGCTGTGGGCTACACTAAAACCTTTCACATCATACAAATATGTACAGTACATTTTTGATTAACCTTGGGATGTTGTGGCAAGTCAGTAGAACTAGAAGAACCTTCTTCATGCACATGACTAAAAGCCTTCTCTTCTACACATCTCTCTAGAATTGTGTTGCAAATAACAGGATCTGGGCAAAAGCGAGTGTTAAATTAATTTTCAGTGGAATTGAATTGTGATAATATGATTGCATCGTGTTGTCATTTTACAAAATGTCTGGGGATCAAAATAGAGACAGGTTTAGTCTTGATTCCATCAAATGGTGCCAAAGTAAGAAACCTTCAAATATTACACATGATTTTAATTGATTATCAGAATTGTAATTGATTTTTACTCTCATCAACTAATCATCTGAACACTAAACCTTTCAGGCCGTTTATGTATCATAGGCTGTGACAGTTGCCCACCGCACAGCACAGCACCACACAGCACAGTTATCCCAGCTGTAACAAAATACCAGATGATCAAAGATAGAACTGATGTCCTGAGATATGCAAATCATATTGCATAATAAACGCTAACATATTATTGATTAATAAAAGAAATGCACACTGCAGTAAGACAAACAAACTTCTAAACACTTCACCAGTGAGGGAAAAAAAAAAATTAAGACAGCAATGCAGATGACACTCAGACGCCAACGTCATGCTGCAAAAACTATAAAATGCATGAATAAGGTGATGCAAATTGAAAGTATTTATTTCCATTATTCTCATGTCTGCCCCATCACTTTCCACTGTGCCTTACCCAATAAAGCAGAAACACCATTAAAACAATCTTTCAGAAAGTAATTACTTTTTCTCCTGATCACCAGAATTTCGCAAGGCAGTCTTTGAGGGGTCAGTCCTCACCTATTTGGAGGCAGCAACCACACACTGTGAACATATCAGCTTCCTTCCTTTTGCAAAAGCAGTATGTATTAAATTAGTTTATATACAAACAGCAACATTTCACATAATTAAATTAAAAAGCCCCAAAATATTATAAGTCATTATCCATTATTCTTGTCATGAAATAATGAATGCACAATGAAATTTAAGACAAGCAAACCAAAACTTTTTACATAATCTTCAAAACAGATGATTTATTCTTAAGGACTACTAATCTCACTGTATTCATGGCAGATTTTAACCTGAGAATTCATGGATTGCAGTTTTAATCTAATAGCCTTTAATCTAACCGTCAGTATGTGCCATGCACTGCAGTTGAGCAACGACTTCATGGAATCATTTTGAAGGATGAACTGACATAATGGCTTGTAGTATTACTTTATTTTCTTCCAGTGTATTCATTGTTCTCTGGAGAGGAAAGTGACACTGAACACAGGACTGCTTATGATTCAGGTCATTCCCTTTCTGTGGTGAATCTTTCCTGTCAGTCTTCCCTGTGTTTGGATTTAATAAAGCAGAATTGTTTTGAAAATGATCTTCATAATAAAAATAAAACACACAAGTCTGACCATTAGAATGCACATTAAATGCATAACAAAACAAACTCAACTGACCCTCATAAGAAATATGTGGGTTTATCCAGAAGATGGCTTGAATGCTGACATTAAAGAACTTCCTGTTATCTCGCTCCTTAGTCATGGACTTACTCAAGGGCAACACTGACCAGTGACGTAGTCCAAAGCAAATAATCATCGGATGTGTCATCTTAACAAGAAGTTCCTTCTAACTTGAACTTCACAGTTGTCTTTTCCCACTCATTATCTCTCTGGTTAGGTGGTGAGAGCGAGGTTTAGGTTGACAGGGAGAAGCCTAAGGCATCCCTATAGGATACAGTATAGATCTATATTCATGCAGAGCTTGTCAAAAGACCTTTTCCCAACATAATGAAAAGCTTTTGAAGGTTGATCTTATGAAGATAACAGCTTTTTTTTCTCCATGCAGCTTTGCTCAGACCTTAATAATTAGTTTCAGATACAGAGGCAATACAGAAGAAAGAATAAGTGTGTACAGTGTATGGAGCTCTTGTACTTTTATCTTTATTAGTTTATACTTATTACACCATGTGTCAGAGAGAGCAGGGGCACTGATTAGAGTTCATTTTTTGACTAAGGCTCTGCAGTTTGCCTGACACACACACTAAATATGGTCTATTTAGAAGTCAGAGTATTTGTTTTTCAACTCTTCAGAAGCAGATGTTTGTAATTATTTCGTGTTAATTGGCCAACTTCTTGCTGTCTGTGATGTCTCGTCAGGAAATGGGATTTCAGGTAAAGAGGGAGACATTTTTTGGCTTTACAGCAAAGTAACCGAACTCAAGCTGAAGCCTTGTGTTCTCTCTGTCTCCCCTGTGGAAGCGAGACCAGCTCATGTGTGGTGGAGCATCAAAATAACCTGGCTATTGCTATTTAATCGCCATTCTGGACCCCTGCTCCAATTAGCTTTATCTAATGAGCTCATAGAAATAGGCTGCAGAGTTCTCCCTTTCATGTCACTGTTCAGAGAATTGATTTAAAATGAACGTGTGGTGAAATACGCTGCACATGACGGCGTGCTAGCCATTGATGTTTGTATTATTCCAGGGCATTGGATGCAAGTGAAGAGTGCAGTGTGATAGTGTGTGATATCTGGGGTTCTTTCCTTTATATACAGACACATTCAACCTCCCTTGCCGCTTACATCTGTTACCATGGTGATGAGAGGCTCAGAAATGATGGCCCTGAGGCTCGTTAGGGCCAGTGTCAAAACTGGCGATGTATGGCTAGCGTCCAAATATTCCTCCTGCCGTCTTCATGTCTGTTCCCAGCATCCTTTCTTTAGCAAACTGAGGACACCTGACCAGAAGAGGAGCTGCTTGCAGTTTTTCTTGTTGATTTCCTCCCTGCAGCGTTATATTAGCAATTAGCAAACTCACCCACAGGGATTTACCCAGAAAAGTTGTTAGGCAGTGTGGCAAATGTTGGAGATGAGGGCCAGGCATGGGCCCGCGCCAGACTGATGGCAGCATTAAGGTAGGCCTCTATTGGTTTTTTTGATAACAGAATCACAGATGGAATCACATAATTGAGAATTTTAAAAAGCTATAACACAGATTCCATTAAGTCTGTGCTAAAAGCTGTCTGGAGATTTGAAAATATGACAGTAATAGGTAATTATGTATGTATGTATGTATGTATGTAATTATATAATTTATTCAACACACATTAAAAAGTCAATAACTATAGCAGAGTCTTACAAAGAATCTGACAATGTACGGTCAGGGAATTCTATGTTTTTAAAATCAACTACTAACTAACATGAATTAAAATAAATAATATATATGTAAAAATGTTGCACTCTATAAAAACTTGTATTCAAGTCCTGATTGGCTCCTGTGCTAGATCAACCATGAGATACAAACTAATCACTTTAAAGGGACATTGTGTAGTGTTTTAAGTGTTTTATTAGCTAAGATCAATGTCTTCATTCATAAATGTGTCCTCATTGGTGTAAAATTACCTCTGCCACTGATCTGACTTATCCTCGTAAGCAAAACATTTCTTATCTGTATATACATTGGACGGGCAAGTCCATGGAGGCTTCCATGTTGTTCCGCCATTTTGAAAAACTATAATCGCCAGAGGGACATAAAGCACTAGCCTACATGTCGAGCTAATCCACAATGCGTTTTCTTTCAAAGCCAGCGTCACGTGACTGAAACCAGCTATAACGGAGAAGGAGATCAGTGAGAAGCGCTTGTCACTGCCTGGCACATTTGAAAGTCTGCACTGCACTTTAGTTAATAATGGAGGATCATACTTATGCCGAGCCACAGGAGAAGGAATCCTCGCCGCCAAAAAAGCGAAAAAGGGAATTAAAAAGGCTATGTGACCGGCGAATTCAAAAAACAAGAGTAAACATCGGGGTAGCTTTTCCCAAATGGAAAGAGCTAATGCAGGAGAAAGACTTTCAAAGGGACGTTGAAGTTGCCTGCTTTCTCCTCGACAGTTAGGCTTCTTGGTACATAACGGCTACTGTAGTTGCAGTACACATTTGAAAACACGAGACACTAGAGAGCACCATTCGTTTGAATGCAAAATACAATTTCACCGCTACATGGGAGAAATTCCTACTCAATGTCCCTTTAAGGCATAAGGCAGTGAATTTGCTTTTAACTGTGTGCTTTCCTTCATGACCACTAAAAATAAAATAGAAAAGAAAACGGTGAAAGCTGGCAAAGTAACATTGCTACCATGTTGCATCAAACTATCCGGCTGTTTATCAGATCAGTGCTCATGAAGGTGGGACATAAGCTACTGAGATTCTTTTTCTGTTGGCGTTACTGAGCATGGGGTGCTCGGCTGCGCCTCAACCTCGAGGTTAGGCTAACACTGTTGACTTGGTGAATCAGTGAATGTTTGCAGTCTTTTCACCATCACTTCCAGAATTTGGCCATCTGAAAAAACTGTTTACGTTTTTTTGGCTTTTACCTTTCCTCTTTAACCTTATCACTAACTGTAACAAAGGCAGCATCTGGCATAGACCAACTGGATTACTAGCTAAGGTTGCTGGGTGATAGTTGAAAGAGGCCTCTGTTGAATTTCAGCCTACGCACAATCAGAGTAACGAACACTGAGCTCAGACCTGCTGTTTTCGTTCGCTTAGTTCGTTCAGGTTTTAACCAACAGATGTCGCTGGTGATCTTTCCAACCTGGCCACCCCAGTTTAACTGTAGTTTAAAAAGCATCTCTAAAAATACATAAAAAAAAAAAAAAATCCCAGATGCTTAGGCCCGGCAGGGGGTTCAGCTTAAGCCAGACGAGGCTCAATTTAGGCCTGGCGAGCTACCTGGTTTGCAGTACACTGGCAGAAATCCTGACCCAGACAGCTGGCATCAAAGCATTCTTAACAGCATTCCACTACAGAGAAATCTACATCCGAATATTCTCTTCCTGCATCTGATTTATTCATGAGGGCGAACAAAGCAATCAGATGAGGAAATCTCCCAAGTGGTAGGTTCATGTGTGTTTTCTACACCACAGAGTGTTGGGAAGTGCTTTGGCTTTATCCATTCCCAGCCAGCTGATTACTCTGGGGCACTGGCATTAGTTTGTGTCAGAAACTTGTGTGCTTCAGGGTATATATCTATCCCCATCTACTGTATGTCCTCTGCCACCATGTGTTGGGCTTCAAAGCCTTGTGCCTACACTGCTCCCCGCTTCCCGAGGAGAGTCTTTGCAATTTAAATAACTCATATTCCACTCTGATTTCACAAACATACCCGGGGGGGTTGGAGTGGGAGTGCACTCACCACATGGACAAACCAACAAACACCTGGTGTTCTGCTAGGGTATCATTAAGATAGCACCAGTTTATACACGTCCTGCCAGGATCAAAACAAAGCAGGACACTTTGGGTGACTTAATCAGGATGGCTCTGCCTCATGGACTGCAGCTCTGAGTCACTCCCCAGTCTTTGTAAGTGTGAAAGAGTTAGTCCAGACGTACGGAGGAGTTTTCTGGCATGCTCACACTGGTCAGCAGTGCTGGGAGATTCCTGCTGTGACTGCGGGGCTCAGCTAAACCTAAAGCTCTTAATTTAATGTGATCCCTAGTGTGTGTGTTTGTGTGTCTGTGTAGTACTCGTGAACGTGTGTGTGTGTGTGTGTCTTGGTATTTTCCCCAAGGCTCCAGTTGTATGCGTGCTCACAAAATAATGTCACGTCAACAGCAGTCACAGTGGCCGACACTCAGCTCCCTTTTTGGTCTGTAATAAAAAACACTCGATTCTAAAAATAAATGTATTTCCTGTCAGCACGTTATTATATTTAATCATATGTTTATTTTGCAATTCACCTGTTTATTTTCTCTTTGTTTCTGAATAGCAGTCACATACACAATTGATTTTCTTCCCCACTCCTGAAGAGATCATTCCTGGGTCAGACATGACAGGAAAGATGGAAATAAGATGCTACTACATGAAATTATCTATTGATTTTTGTGCTGTACTTGTAATAGTTATGTAGGAGGGTTACAGTGTCTTGTGGTGAATTCCTCCGGTGTGTTTAACTGCTGTGGGGGTAGCTGAGGCAGAACACGGCTCTAGGTCGTATCAGTAGCTACTAGATTAGACTTGCTAAATTTCAGGGCCATGGGAAGGAAAACAAACAAGCAGGATCTGGTTACACTGGCCGTTTCCTCACGCTTTCCCCATCCCCCCTCATTCTGTCTCTCGACTAGCCCCTTTATGAATGTTTGCATAGCGAGATGGGCATTAAGTGGGCAAAGCTTGGTTTAGAGGTCAGTCTGGCAGATGAGACACTTGAATGGCCTCACACAGACAGGTTCTCCCTGCTTGGGCAGAGTTTGATTAAGGCTTGCGAAGTGGAGCTTTTTTTGGGGGGAAAATGTTCAATCTCTTAGTCCATATGCTTTATAGATGGGCATCTGGCATGAAAAGCCCATTTCCTGTTCCTTCCTCAGAGCCTCCTGGGACACTCTGAATCCTGGGACTCATGACTACAGAGCTTGACTTGTCTTTGCAGGTGGAGCATAACAAGGAAGAAAAATGCAAACACCACTCAGCCAGTGCTGTCTGTGACAGTGCCAAACGCATTATGCTATTGATGATTTACAGTGTTATGTGTTTTGTTGTGAACTTATGTCTCGGCTGGGGAGCTGTGAGAATAATGGCGTTAGTTTCTCAGAAGCCCCACTGATAATGCATAGTCCTTATTGACCACGCCGACACTGTCTCCTCGTCATTACACGGCCACATGCCACTTTTATGACCTGTAATAATCTATTGACAGGAATTTTAAATGACATGTGCCAAATGCCATGTGAAAATGTAGTTAGACCTCCACCTAGTGGCAGTTGAATCACACACACCCACATCAAGAATGTATGACACATTTTTGGTAATGTTTAAGCCTTTCATGTGTCTTGTGTACCTTTTTAGGAGGGGAAGAAGAAATTTGATAAGGAAACAGAGAAATACTACTCTACGCTTGAGAGACACCTTGGCTTGTCATCCAAAAAGAAGGAAGCATATCTGCAGGAGGTAAAACCAAAACAAATTTTCTGATCCCCAACATGTCTTTGAATAATGCTGTTTTATGGTCTGCTGAGTGTCTCCTAAAAATAAAGCTATTGTTTGTGCACTATTCTTTGCTCATTTCTTCTTTAAGCACACACTGTTTCCAGGTGGTGATGTAAGCATTAACTCTCTGTGCACACAGTGCTCTCCCAGTTTGAACCCTGTCTTTGTTATGGCACTGACCCTGGTTTGTTTGCTCATTCCCAGGCTGACACGCAGATTGATAAGGAGAGACAACTCTTTTATGACGCGTCCCTTGAGTACGTTTTCAAAATACAAGAAGTGCAAGAAAAAAAGAAATTTGAGTTTGTTGAGCCGGTAAGAGAAATATCAGTTTTACATATTTTTGTGCTCAGTTAGTGCTGAATGCATATTGAAGATGTAGTAATTGCCTTGCCATTTTCTTCTTCTTCTTTTTGTACTTACTTCTCATGAAAGTGGCTTTTTAAATGTCCGTCTGTCTGTTTCTTCTCCTGACTGACGACAGGCATAATTATACCTCTCCCACAGGTATATATCTATGCTTGTATATTCCACTCATCTGTCATCTGGATCACAAATCCTCTGTAATATAGTCCATTAATTTGGTGAGGGTAGTGGGTAAAATTAGATAAAGTGGTTGTTGTCAAACAAAACAAGACAAAGTGTAAGTACAAATTAAAGCTTCTATAAAAGCCCCCGCCTTACATATATGTGGAGTCAATTCTAGCATTTTTAGTGGCAAAGTTACCAGGAAACATTAAGTTATCTAGGTGTTAAGTGTCAGTAAACGTGAGATGGGAATAAAGTGGCTTTAAACGCCCCAACTCCCATCTGATCACATTCACTGGCAGGTGACCCAGAACCCAGGCCAGAAATGTAAATCTCCAGGTAGTGCTGGGAAAAATGACAAGGCTCAACCTTGCCTGTGATGAATCTGGGCACAGATAAGATGGTTCATCCTTGAACATTTCATATACCAAGCCTTATCCTAGAAATAAAATGTGTCTGAGGAGTTGACTGAGAGCAGTTCTATGTTTGTGGGATGCTCCATGCTATAGATGGGATCAGTTCTTTCCTCCAACAATACTGCCAGTGCTTTTTGTGTGTGATGTTGGTGTGTTATACAAAAAAAATCAATATTTGTCATTTGCCATAGAGAACTACAACTTTGTGAAACTTTCCTTTTTTAGCCTTTCACCTTATGTGCAGTATTTAGTGCATTGACGTGAAAATACAACTGTTGTTAATAAGTTGATGAGGTTTTAATTGACAATGCAATATGTGCATTAGAATTATAGTTTTAGCACGGAATTAGAGTTAATTATCTACTTTTTAGTCGATAGAATTATAATTAAATCCATGACTGTAAAATCACTGCAGACTGGATTTCTCATGTTTTAGAGATATAATGATAATTGTGTGATTATAATTCAAAATTGACTTTTTATGTTGCACTGTACCTTTTTAAAATGTGCTCTCTGGTGTGAATTTGCTATCTTTATATTGTTTATTAACTCACCATTAAATATTGTTCCTCTCCAGCTCCTGGCCTTTCTTCAGGGCTTGTTTACATTCTACCATGAAGGATATGAGCTGGCTCATGAATTTGAGCCATACAAACAGCAGCTCCAGTTCAACCTGCAGAACGTAAGTCTCAACACCTCAGGGGTTGTACACAAAGGCAACCAGCCACGTAATCAGATTCTGCAGCTTATCATACCCCGACATAACAAGCAGAGTTTTCACAAATGGATAGCTGTGTGATTAAATGAGATTCTTTGCTGCACAGAGGATCAATATTTTCAGAGTGTTGTATCGCAAGCAGTTACTGCAGGCCATTTAACGCTACTGTGTCAAAAAAAAAAGTTAGAGTTGGGAGTAAAACTACAGCTGCTGCCATGCCCTCTCTTTCCATCACCATGACCTCACCACTTGCGGCCTGAGGGCCCAAATTGCTCTCTGACCCAAAACGTCAGCACCATTGCCCTGACAATTTCCACTCCGTAACCCTCTCTCCATGTCCTCAGATGCAGAGAGCTCTAATAGGAGCTGGAGATGGTAAGGCTGTCTCAGCATCTCTCTAGTAGGGGAAATGAAACGGCTTCATGCTGACCTTTTTGACTCCAAAAAAGAGGATTCCTGGGAGCTTTAAAAACTGAGTCTATATCCTAATTTTGGATCACCTCAAGTGTATTCTTCCAATATAAATTTATGTATTTGAATTAGAAGCTGTGTCTGTATTTCCAAATGGTTTGCCAATGTGTTAGTTTGTCTTTTCCCCAGGTGTTCTCATGCAGCTGCACAAATATAAAGCATTTGTCAGACATTTTTCCTTTATTTGTTTCGGTCTGCTCCTTGAAGCTAAAAAAGTGTTTTTTTGAGATGAGAAAATGCAGGAAAAAATGCAGGTACACAAGACTTTTTCTGCAAATGCAATTATAATCCGATCCTGCATGTTCTGCGCAGACACGAAACAACTTTGTGAGCACCAAGCAGGAAGTGGAGAAGCTGATGAAGAGGATAAGGTCTGCAGATCAGGACTATAAACCCCCAGGCCAGTGGACGATGGAAGGCTTCCTGTATGTCCAGGAGAAACGTGAGTCTTTCTCTCCGGGCTCCAAGCCAGGCAGGCCTTCTCAACCCCCCCCCCCCACTTATAAGTGCATGGTTTTACATCCATCACCATAAACATGTCTTGAGTTCTCCCAGGCCCCTGCAGACGAGATCCTCTCACACAGAGCTCATAATTCATCCTGTTTACCGATTCACTTTGATGTGCTCTCAAACAAGGGGGGAGATGCCCAAATGGTAGATTTTTATCAGCAGTGATAAACAACTTTTGATTTATCACACTTTAATTGCAAATTGATTTTCAGAAGTCTTTCCAGAGGCCTGTGATTCAGAGAAAAATATTTTGGCTCATCCACCATTTTCCTCTTTATTTTTCTGTCCTAGGTCCCCTGGGATGCACTTGGACACGTCACTACTGCACATATGAGAAAGGCAGCAAGACCTTCACCATGAGCAACACTGAAAATAAGTCGGCCGGGAAACAGGTAGTTTTTTTTTTTTTTTTTGGTTTAGTTTGGTTTAGTTTTGTTCAGTTTAGTTTTTTTAGTTCAGCTTAGTTACATACATACAAATGATAAAAGCTGAAAATACTGAGCAAGTATAATCTGTGTGGGTGAAACAAAGAACCCCCTTGAGGCTTATAAGAATGTCTCACCCCAGAGGAAATGAGAGAGAAAAAAGTCTCATGACAGAATTGCAAATTTGGCACAGAAAACAGAAGACTTGTTAACTCAAGGCGGACAGAAATGGTTCAAAGGTAACAAAATCCACAAATAACAAGAAAGGGCAACTCAAAAACTGAAAATAATCTTTTAACAGAGAAAGTTGTGTTGTCTTGTTTCCCACACAATCAACTGAACAGACTTCATTTATAAGCATTTACACAGACAAATTAGTGAAATGGGTGCATTAGATCAACCGACTGCCACCATCCTATAAGTTTCTGTCATGTGTCATTCCAATTTATATTAATGGATGGTGTGTTTATTTTTAGAATGGTCTTGTCCTGAACCAGCCAGAGATGTTCAAGCTCAAGTCCTGCATTCGACGGAAAACTGATTCCATCGACAAGCGTTTCTGCTTTGATATCGAAGTGGTGGAGAGGTCTGTGACTTTGTGAATCATCTACATGTTTCCAAAAATGTCTTATCACTTACATGGACTGAAAACATAAACGTGTAATATTATATATAATATAATATAATAGTACCACCACCTCCAGCATGTTGACATTTGTTTCCCATCACTGGTTAGTACTTGAAGAAAACAATTAGTAAAAAAAATGTTAGACTCCACCATTTTACATTTTAGCTCTCTATAAAAGTCATCCACATGTAAACAGTGGTAAAACTATTTTAGAAATACAATGCTTAAATGGAGGGTTCGATTTACAACTAACATATTTTAAGATTGATGAAGCGCATGTGGGAGGTTTTGTTCTCATACATCTTGTGTTTTATTGAACCCAACTGATACTGGCAATTAAGCCAGATTATCATGGGAGTACTCAGCGTTGCAGGTGTTGTTCAGGTTTGATTAACATCTTTAAAGACTCCCCATTTATCAGTGTTAGATGTTTTCAGCTCTGTTTGTGTCCTGCATGTTCCTCAAGCCCTCTCTCTCCCAAGCTCGTTTGTTGTATGTCCACAACATCGATATTTGCTCCATTTCTGAACCCATTACGTCTTTTCTCTGTGTTCATGTCAATGTAGAAATGACATCTATCGTGGAACTCTTTTCAGACCGCTTCAGTTTTTCTGTAAAGTCCGGTATGTGAACTGACCAGTGCTGCCCTTTCAGAGCAGTTGCATGTGCTGCATGTGTGCTGCTAATCATATCATTCACTCATTCTCAAATCCAAGCCTTCTAATGAAACACTGTTGCCTTCTTACCACTTCACAAAATCACTTGGTCAATATGGGCTAAAGGACACAGACATATTCCTAAATTATTCGTAGCCTGTAGACTGCAATTACTCAAGAAATATTGATTTTTTTATTATTCTGAGAATCAATTAATCATTTTGTCTCTCTTTAGACATTTGAAATCTTTTAGCCGTATGGGAACATTCATAACTGATTTGTATTTAATGTCGAACTAGGGGGATAGGGTAAGGGATTGCCCAAAGATCAAACACCTTCCAGTTGGCTGCCCTCTGATTAACAGTGGCTGAACTGATCAAGTCCTACATTATGAGAGCTTGATGTGAGCTCATTATTGTCATGTGTATTTCAGAATATAGATTAAGCTCATCACTGTGCGTTGTTATTGCACAGCACCAGCAGGGCCAGCACTGCTCACCCTTGGTGAGTGTTGCTGAGCATGGACTATAACTGCAGTTTATTTGCAGGACAACTCATTTATCATAAACGGCGATGCCCCAAGGTGCTTGTTGCAACCACAAGGACAATGTGGGCCAAGCTCCAGTCAGCTTCAAGCTCATCCATTCATCCTCATTATAATAAACATTCTGTTACATCTATAGCCCAGCTAGAATGAGTCCAACCATCTTAGAACCTCATTTTTAAAAGGTTGGTTCACCCAAATTACTAAAGGGGTATTCAGCCATACAGATTTTGAGATATTGGTATCCTCCACCCCAAAAAATAAAATTTAATGTGTGGGGCTCAAAGCAATGCACAAACAATAATTAAGAAGTCACTTCTTTCTAGAAAGAGTGTCTAGTTAATCCACAGACCTCACTGTTTTCACAGTTTTCATAGGGACTTCAGCAAAAGTACTGTTCTGTGAATTAGATTAACAGGGTCACTGTTTCTGGAAAGATTGTTGATTATTTTAAATGTTTTTAACGTTGTGAGCATCACAAATTAAATTCCTTCAACCCACACTGTATTGGGGTGGAGGCATAATAATATAATATCAGAGATAGATATCTCAAAACCTGGTCAAATAAATCCAACACTGTCTGCATGGCGAGATACCCCTAAGAGGTAAGATTAGAATTGATTAATTTGGTTAATATTAATCACAACACATGCAACTTGACATGGCTCCATGCTAGTACTAACTATCACTATTGGGTGGGGTTTGGTTTTGTTTGCCAGTAGCATCACATAATGTTATCATTAGGTGTTACTACATCCGGTAGCACTGCTGTGTATCAACTGCAGATAATGCTCAGACCAGTTTCAAGCTATGTAGCAGGTGAGACATGAGACACAACAACTGCTGTGCTGTAGAACACAGACAAGATGAAAGTGTATGCATGTTGGGTGCAAAAAAAATTAGTCACTCTAATATTAAGCACATGTAGCATTTAATTGGGAGTGGAATGTGCCGCACCAAGCCAACCGAGGGCACAGTTTGAAGTCAAGCATTTGCACATGAGCTATTTTAGTCACACTAGTCCTTTTATAGAGGTCTCGGCCAGTGTAAACATGGTCTGTCCAGGGGCCCCAAGGCAATGAGATCAGACTGAGACCAGCTTTTCTCTGAAATCTTTCCAGGCATGGCGTTATGACACTGCAGGCACTGTCAGAGTCCAACAGAAGATTGTGGCTGGAGGCCATGGATGGCAAGGAGCCGGTGAGGAACTCTGCCTGTTTGGTTCTGAAATATTCATATTTTGCTGGCTGCTGTTTGGCTGGGATGGTTTTTTTTGTTGTTTGTTTGACAGAAAATACCAAAACTGAATTTTGGGTCACTGGCACCCTCTTCTGGTGGGTACAAGTATAGTGTTTTTAAGAAACCATGACCTCACCATCTACTAGTGCTAAGAATAGGCAGTCCACTTAAAGCAAAGGAACTCTGGGAAAAACTGTGTGACATAAATCTCTTCTTCCTGGGATTTTTTTTCAATTTTAACCAAGGGGTTCCGTGTTTTTTGTAAACTTTCTCTAGATTTACAACCTGCCAGCCATATTAAGCAAGAAGGAAGAGAGTAAGTGTGGTTTTTTTTTATCTTTCTAAACCCCCTTCAGCATTGAAATACATAAATTCAGCTAAATAAAATAATAATAAAATATCCAACACACACATATCAAACACATACTTTATTACCTATAGCTATCTGTGTTCATTAACGCAATTACTTGACATAAACACCCACTCATCTGACATAGTGGAGCCTTCCAGCACAGGGGCTGTATCTTATTAGTCAGAGCACAAGCATAGGGGAGAGCTTATAATTCCTGCATGATGTGTGGTTAACCGATGGTAATTGACGTGTCAACCTTATTCTCATGTTGTATTACAGCATTTCTTAATGAGGCGGGCTTTAACTTTGTAAGGAAATGCGTTGACCTGGTGGAGATGAGAGGTGAGGCATTTAAATCTCTCAGTTTTAATTTGCCAGATGACTTGAGTGCAGCTTGGCTGTGATTATGAATAACAATGTGTTTCATTCATTAGTGGACATGACAACACATCTTACAGGAAATCTTCATTATTACAATTCTTTAATTTCCTTTTTCATTGCCATGTAGGGATAAATACAATGGGACTGTACAGAATTGGAGGGGTCAACTCCAAAGTACAGAAGCTGATGACTACAGTCTTTTGTAAGTATCCTTAAAGTCGGGAAAAAAGTAACTCATAGCTCAGTAGAATACAAACTGCTAATGAAATCTGTGTTCAAAGGGACTGGAGACAAAATTAAAAGTATTATCAGTCTCTATCAAGCTTGGAATTCTAATGCTTTTTTCTGTCCTCAGAGTCTTTCTGTGTACCCTTTACAGTATTTAATGACATTCTCATATGCATATACATAATTCTGTAATTTCCAAATGCTTTAATGACCATTTTCTTTTTTTGTAGCTTTTAAAGCTCTTGTGTATGAACGGCTCATTTTTGACAACCATCTCCAATAGAATCTAGAGCTTTAGCAAACATAATGTGACCAAGCAGAGTGAGGCAAGAGGTCCTCCTTGTGGTGTGACAGTGTAACAGCAATCTGGCCTCACATTGCTTTGTCATTACCTTATTAGATGACCCACGGTAATCCTGTTTGCATACATTTGAACAGGAAATGTCTGAATGATTTATTAAGGTTTCTCTGAAGCTTGATCTCCATCTCTGTGATACACCACACATGCACTCTTGTGCTCTTGCATTTATTCCAGAGTCTCTTTACACAAGAGCACATTCAGTATTTTTAATGCTCATTTAAGCAGCCTGCCAGGTCATGTCAGGCTGTATTGCGTTCTTCAGACACTTTACAGCTTTCTCATTTTGGTGATATAAAAATAAAATGTGTTTCCAATAGCCTCCAAGGCACCAGTGGATATGGACCTGGATCCGGAGACGTGGGATAACAAAACTATCACCAGCGGTCTGAAGAATTACCTCAGGTCAGCTTGCCCCACCAGCTGTGCGTCTTTAGCTGTCAGGAATCATCATTACCTCCATAATGCCTCTTTGAAACCTTCCTGGTGTTAGTCATGTATTCTGTGCTGCCAGTGACTCACAAAGGAAGGTGGCTGAATTCAAAAGACCCATGTTATTCAGGAAATAAATGATAACTGTTCTCTTTATTCACCAGGTGTCTCTCTGAGCCTCTAATGACCTTCAAGTTCCACAAAGATTTTATCATGGCCGTCAGTAAGTTCTGAAAAGTTATAACAGCTACAATATAATTATATTTTATATTATTTTTTAACTGCTCCATTTTTTTTATTACTTTACACAAAAGAGAGATTGTTAAGTTGTCAGGTCAAATATTGTTTTTGATCAAGGATGTATATAGGAAAATTGTATTTGTGTCATAAGATTGAAATATGAATTTGAAAATTCTATATTTTTAGATATATTTAGATCAGTTTAACATATTGTGCATCTGACCTTTTAAATGGGAAATGAGTTTGAACTGAACTGCATTTCAGATACATTATTTAAAGTGAGATAGCTTTGTGGGCACTGCATTAGGGCTCTGACAGTAGGGAAATCAAGTGAGGGAAGATTGAGCCAATTAAATAGTTTCCATCTCAGAAAATGCCTACATGCCATGTTAATTAAGCAGCTCACATACTGTCAAATTGACAAGTTAAATTGATTTAATCTGTGCTCACTTGCTTATTTCTACACCTCTGGATATGGTAACAAAGGTAATAATTATTAGTTAATAATAAGTAATAATTGTCAGCTTTGCCTTTTCCGTCTAAGTATTCAAGCCTGTTGATCATTTAAGATCCATTTGCCTTTCCACAGAGTCAGATGATCAGAACTACAGGGTGTGTGCTGTTCATGCTTTGGTTCATAAACTGCCCGAGAGGAACAAGGAAATGCTGGAGCTACTAATAAAACACCTCGTCACGTACGTTTTCTTGTAATGAATCAGTTACACTGCAGCCTTAAAGGATGAGAGGAGATAAAAAAAAGACTGACTAAATTGTCTTCACAGTTCAGGGACACCTTAATGCATTTGTAGCTGTCTCTAAAACTGTCAGTATCTGGTAAAGAAAACAAAATTTGTCACCACATTGTTAAGACTTTGTATTACTGGTGTATCAGCATTGAACAGCATCTTACACTTCTCTACCTGCAGAGTTTCCACACAAAGCCAGTACAACCTGATGACGGTGTCCAACCTGGGTGTCATCTTTGGGCCCACGCTGATGCGGTCACAAGAGGAAACGGTGGCCGCCATGATGAACATCAAGTTCCAGAACATTGTGGTGGAAATACTCATCGAGAACTTCATCAAGGTGAGTCATTATCTGGCTTTGGACATATACATATACATATATACATATATACATACACATTTATCATTTTACCTGCGCAATTTAACCTATTGTATATTGAATTCTTACTCTTTAAGGTATTTTATTGAAACGTTCACCTTACCATTGCTCTTACACAAGCTTTTCCCTATTTCCAAGGACAGATTTATGGGCAAAATCCTAATGATGTGCAATTTTTTTTATATTTTGCAGAAATGTTGCAGGTTCTATTTTGATTTCATATTGCAGTATTGATTAACTGTACGTCTCAGGGTATATATCGCTATTTCATCAAACACTGGGTAGTGATTGCCTTAAAAGATTGGTAATAAACTTCAAAAATCCAATTTCCAATAATCCAATATGTGCAGGGAATACACAGATTGTGTTGTTGTGTTGAGTAATCTGTTCTCCTCTCTGGAACTCCAGATCTTTCACCAGCCTCCGGATCCCAATGTCCCCCTGCCCCAACCCCAAAGCCGGCCTGGCTCTCGCAGGAGTAGGGCCATCTGTCTGTCCACAGGGCCCAGAAAGCCCCGCAGCCTCTACACCCCAACACTGTGCCTGGCAGATGCAGAAAGTGAGTACCAAAGCAGTGATTACCGCCACAGGTCATCACACCACAATTTCCCAAAACCGATGGGTGGCCTTTAATATCTATCAGACATCTGCACATGCAGTCTCACCAAATCTCTGAAAGATTCACCTCTTATTAGCTGGTTTCTCAACTATTTTAAATGGAAAACCAGTATAACCCTTGCAAATTAATATAATTTTGGCTTTCTTTAAGCCATAAAGTAACCACAGTCACTTCCTCACTCAGCAGGTTTTAATGAGGGCCTTGTATGCCTCTTCTCTGGTCCCTGCATAGGTGACACTTTTAGCAGCAGTCCAAGCAGCACCCCCATGGGCAGCATGGAGTCTTTGTCTTCCCACTCCTCTGAGCAGAATAGCTCCTCCAAAACAGCTTCCTCTGCTCAGGTCAAGGACAAGTCGCTCCTAGACCTCCACCAAACGCCATCACAACTCTTAAATGGCCCCAGGAGCACTGTATGTGTCAGCAGCCCAGAATCCAGCTCCAAGGAGGATGCAGGGCGTACAGATGGAGAGTCGGAGGACGCTCTCAGCCTGTCCTCAGTCAGCACCACACCTAGGCTGTCTCCTGCTCCTAAAAAAGCCCCCCACTGCCGCACTGACCTCAAGCCCGCACTGCTAAACCGCTCAGCTGCTCCCTCTCTGAAATCACTGCATATATTTGAAGGTAGGATAATCAGCAAGTAATGCCAGTTGATGTTTGTCTGTCATTAGTTCATTGATTTTGTTTCCCCTGCAGTAATGAAGTGGCAAGAAACCTCATCAAAGTGTCATTTTCAGGACAGAATTCATAAACTGGACAATTTTATTGTCATAACTTATTCCTCCGTGACTTAATGCTTTCAAAGATGGACAGCACCCCCTTGACTCAGGCATAATATTAACAGCAGTGTTAAAATGTTATTTACATGGCTCATTTCCTGCGTTACTTGGTGCAGTGTGTGAGCTGTTCTCGTATCAAACTTTAGTGTCTTTGTGTCATTTACATGGAGGCAGGAGTTATTGTGTGTATTTCTCCCTCAAGGCCACAGGAGCTGCTCTGGATCTGTCCAAAGTCTGTCAACACTGGAGCCCAAAGAGAGTTTAAAGCCTACTGAGCACCCAGACCTTCCACCAAAACAAGTGATCCGCCGCAGGATGGACACCTCTGTCAGCAACGGCTACCAAAGACCTGGCTCAGTGTAATGAGTTATAAAAAACTATACATTTTGGTCATTATAATGTTATCAACTGCTATATGTATAGAATCTTATCTTGTAGACATTTTATTCATTATTATTCACCTGAAACCCAGTGCTGAAATTATTAGTTAAATAAGTAATTAAACAATAATCAGAATTTTTCACTATTTTCTGAGATTTTATAGACAAAATGAATTATCAACTGTTGAATACAACAAGAGACAGAATAATTAATAACGAAAACAACAGTTGGTTGCTGTCCTCTTGATACTGCCGGTAGTTTTTTGGATATATATGTACATATATATGGGCAATGTGCATGTGTGCAGTTTAATGTTCCCCCCACAGAGTAACTACAAGTCAATAAGGCTTGAGGACAATAGCTCAGGAACATTTCTTTCCATCTTCCTCCCTCTCTCTGTCTCTCCCCTCTGAGTCATCACCCTCCCCCTTCGTCTCTGTATGAGAGTTGAGCATTGAGAGGTCTCTAAGATCAGATGAGTATGTGTTAGGAGATTTATGTCTTTTCCTCTCTGGTGGGAGAGCTGGCTTTAATTACGCTCTGCCTGCTCTGGGGTTGATGTGACCCAGCAGCAGTCTGTACTCGTTCTCTCGGGACAAATAGATTGTTTGACTTGTCGTATCTGAGAAGCCAGTCACATAGTCTCTCAAGTAGTTTCCGTGTATAGCACCCACCCATCTTGCCCTAGGCTCTGTTGTCCCCTTGACTCTGAGGTTGTTGCGTGCAGGGTCAAGTGAAGTCTTGTTATATAGTTTAATTCAATTCAGCACCGTGCTGAGGCTGAGTGTGCCCGGAGGAAGGAAACCTCCCGTATCGTGTCGTTACGCCTCTCACCTCATTCTAAACAATGAGGAACGCTGGCAAGACAGAGAAAGTGGACGGACTTGTTTGGTTTAGTTTTGGCTAGAATTGCTCACTGAGGCAGCACTGTTGATTTTATAGATATGACAAATTGATATGTCACAATAGATTACACTAGTATTTTGTTTACTCTGATCATTTGATCACAGGACATATTTTACTTTAGATGATGTCATTTACCAAACACAATTTTTTCAGCTGTTTATTTTATCCTTGATACAACTAAGTGCTGTGAACTCCATTGTTTTTTATTGTTTCAGGGTTGCTGCCAGAGCACTGCTTTTTGAAAATGCCTCCAACCCTCAGTCTATTCCAGTTGGAAGGTGCTGTAAAAACATGACATCATCTACCATGGTTTTACCTAAATAATCCCACTCTCATCTCCTCAAATCTGCAATGACATTGCCTGTTTTTGTTGTCTTTATAGAGACGCCAAAGCGATGTATTCCTGTGAGGCAGAGCACAGCCACGAGCTCAGCTTCCCCCAGGGGGCGCACTTCTCAAATGGTGAGTAGAGCCAATACAAGGAAGACATTATATGCTTCAGCTGATAGTTATTTTGCTGCAGAAGTTCTCACAACAGCATACATACCTCCTTGCATAGGCTTATTACTGGACATTTTGGACTCTGTTGTGTACTGGCAGGACACAGCAAGCACTTGGCTAATTCCCAGTATTATGTGGAGGCATAAAATAATTTTGCTCTTAGCATTACACCCCCATATGCATTGCTAAAATCCAAACAGTCCCAGGATATTTTATTGCCTCTTGCCTTTTCCGTGCAGAGATGACTTGGCATTCAACCAGTGCAGACAGGTCACTGTAACCTAGTGATGGAAAGCACCAGTGCCTGTTCCCTGTTAACACAGCCAACAGAGCCTGCAGCTAAACGCAAAAACGTCAACAAACGCTCCCTACCACTTAACAGCAGGCAGAATACTTTTATTGCTCTCTACGTTAACAGGCCATTTCTCTCTACATCCTTATTCAGCATATTTGTTAGATTGTTGTCGTTGATCATTTTTAAAGCCGTTACTCTTAATTTAGTGCATCTCTTCTTCTGTGCATTATTAATGTTGTTGTTTTAGGGTTTATACTGTGTGCGTGTCTGATTAGAAAAAGCAATTCTGCTTTCAAGACCGCTAAAATACTCCATAGGGAGCAGGCTGGCCCTGAGTCTTCCTCAAGTGTTAATTTTGCTGCCTAATACCCCCATATTTATTTATTTTATTTTTTTTTGCCGCTATTCACTAAGTCTGGGGAATAATACAACCAAATACAGGCTCAGTGATTCTAATCAGGTTACACTAAATCAAGAGTCTGCTTCTCTCTTCTCTTCTTTTTTTCTGTCTTTTTGTCCTGCAGTCTACCCCTCTGTTGAACCAGGCTGGCTCCAAGCAACATACGAAGGAAGAACAGGTTTAATCCCTGAGAATTATGTCGTCTTCCTCTAACAAGCTTGTAAACATTGCATCTTTTTCATGGTATCCATGGAAAGAATAATACACAATGTGGTTGATTGTTGTAATGTCATTATTGTTGGTAATTGTAACATTTCTGCATTTTATGCAGTCTTAGCAGCACCACAGTAATTGCTTTAACAGTGCTAGAAGTTCAAAGTCCAAAAATGTACCTCCTTTTCCTTTATAATTTCATTGTGAAATGTCTTTGGTAATCTGCAGAGATTCAGAAGTTAAGAAGAAAGAAGTATGACATTATTGTAAGGTGTAAATATATTACTCATCGAATGCACTGATGTTTTTAGTCCCAGTATTAGCCTACAGAATCACAAAACAATCACATCCCATTTCACAAGATTTATTTTCAGAAATATATTATCTTTCAACATGCCATTATATCAACATAACACTTTCATCAAATTGCTAATGAAAATCTGTAGTTTCATAAACTTAAACATTTTTTATTAACTGTGATTTAAAATAAGGATACTAGTCTAATCTATTAGAATCTAATAGAAAAAGCATAATGGATTTGCACCTTAACTTTCATGTTTATGGCCTGTGATCATTGTTCAGCCACTGAACCTGCTCACTGCGACAGTGCACTTTCTGGTTAGCTACACGGTACTGTACTGTACATTAATGCTCATGAGTTCTTCTGTTGTTGCTAATCAAAAATATTTACTTCTTATAACTGTTTATTAATATAAATTATCACTTCAAACATATGTAAAAATTTGTTTTTTATGATGTCATGAATGCTATGTTCATGAGGTGGAGCCTTAGCCTTTAATGCCTGTTGTGATACTGTACTAACTGGTACACTGGTGTACTAGTAATGACAACTAGACATGTGTCAGATTATATTATGTTATAGATGCCATTTAATATTTAATTTTCTGTTACTGTCACAACATTTCAAAAGTACAAAGTCCATAAGTATCTAAAATGTTAACTTCGGTGATACTTTTCCAGAAAAAGAAAGAAAATACAAGAAAGAAAATCACCAACAAACCTCCTAAAATTATTACAAATTGAAAGGTTACTCCAAAGTAAGGATTTGTCTGGTGGCCGAAAATGTATTTTGAAAGGTATTGGAGATCTTGCACTTGCCAAGATCAGGATGTTCTTTTCCATTTTCATATTTAAGAATGCGGGGTGGCCTTGAACATTGATGCTGGAAAAATACTCCCTTGCAGTCTGAATTTGCAGGGGCATATCACGGAATTGATATCCATATCCTTTATATGTAACTTCTGGCATCCCTTTTTTTATATGGCAAGCTTGTTTCCTTGCAATCATCTACTGTGTCTTGACAGTGCAAAAACATGTCTATAAATAAACAGCGTGATTTATTAGACCTGTGTTCCAAATTCTTTGTCATGGTTAGTGACTTTAACTTGTGTTCACTGTGGCGAGAAACTCTACAGTATACTGTTAACTGTATGAACTGTTAGAGGGTAAAATACAATTGTCTCTTTGTGTCCCTACTTTTAGACATGGTTGTATTTTTCTGTGAAAAAATATGATTAGACTGACAGATAATATATTTCACTTACGTTCCTTCATATCCATAGCTACATGAAAATGTTTTTATGACCTCTGCCAGGGATTATTTCTTTGTTTGTTTTTACAGCTCTGCATGCTGATCCAGAAATTTCACTCACTTGAATTAAATCTGTCACATGCATCCCATTAACGCCAGAGAAGCCCTGTGTGTATTGTGATGCAGATCCGGATGCAGATTAAAACATTTTTAAATCATTATGAGAATAACATTCAGGGAATTGAGCAGCCTTGGCGGAGATGTGAGTTACAGTAAGTCATTTATTTTTTCCACAAATATTTTAAAATAATTATCTTCCCAGTTTCTTCTCCCTGAAGTAGGTGCAGTGAGTCAGTCTGCTATTAACCCTAAAATAATTTCATTAGTTTAAGTGCCAGGTTTCAGTTTCTCCTGCATTTCTCCTTTATTAACAATAAAATGTTGGTGAGAAATGTTGAAAGTAAAAAATTTTTGCAGCTTCAGTACAAAAATATCAATATATCTAGTGGTTATTAATACCTACTGTATATCAGCTAGTAAATACCATCTGTACACAAGTTGGCAGGTACAATGGGAAAAGGCTGGATACACCTGAATCATACAGAGAAGCTTTATTGACTGATGCCTCTGAATTCATGAATTCATTATATGTAAGATATTTGTGTACTAAAAAACATATATTTTAAGGAACATGTTCATTCTGCTTCACCTCATGAAGTAAAAGAGCTAAAGACCATTAGATGCAATTTGGCAAAGTATAGATGCCTGACTACCAAAGCGAAGGTTATGAAAAATCCAGTAATTGAAGGGTCAGTAATCCAGTAACAAGATGTCTCTCCAGAGTTGTGATGTCTGTGCTGACATCCTCACTTGGTGTGAAATAAGAGAGGCCTCACCATGCCTGCCAGGACCTTGGGAAGCTGAGAGGCAATAACCTCTGACATCATCTCTGGAAACTCCACTTTCATGGCATCTGCTTGGAGGAAGGTGCTCAGACAGAACAGATTGACCTTCTTCACTATCTGTCAGAAAAGAGACATTCATGTTTGTCTTAGTACTCATTAAAGTAGCAGTCAGATTAAGACATGGAATTAATGCTCTTGTACTCAGATCTATGAGGGAGCCTACATCATGCATGGCGTCCATCAGTTTGGTGAGGTGGTAGAATCGCTGTGAGCAGGCCACCAAGCCCTTCTCCTTAATGTGGATTGCCTTGGTCAGCTCCCGAATGTAGTTTTGTCTCATCTCTTCAAATACTCCCTGACTTTTCAGTCCCTCAAGAGGCACTGAGAGCAGAAGGGACAAGAAGGGAGAAAATGTATTTCTCCAAATACTATGCACTTTTAAATGTGGAAAAATTATTACTCTGTTTTAAAACCTAAACAAACAATAAGGAAATGTAACAGAAGTGCCAGTCAGTCAGTGTTGTAGAAGTAACATGCCGCTATTCAAAACAATGTTTTTCAGTCAGTGTAAAACTAGAAGTTGATAGCAGCTGCTACATAAATCTTGTCAAGGTCCAGTCACCTCGTACAACACTCCCTTTATTGTGCGGCTCTACAGTAGATGGTCATCAGAGCTTCACATCTCTGCTACAATGTATACTTAGTGCGGTTTATTCAAAAAAGGTCAACATAAGATAAAAACTGAGTCATCTTGTGCCTGATTCAGCAAGTCCTTTGTATTTTACCTGTGTTGAGTAATATTATGGCCTTCATGCAGAGAAACTCCTCGCGGGTGACCTGCAGATTGGAAAATTCCTGAGGGATGAACTGTATTGCCAGGCAGAGGTCATAAATTGGAGATCTCCTCATTTGTTCCCTGAAGTACAAAAATATAAATTGGTTAATGGTTCTGACCAATATTGAGAAAAACAAAACAAAATGTAACTCTTTTAGATCATTGTTGATCAAGGGTTGCCTGTGTGACGATAGTTACTTACTGACTAAGAACCAGATCAGGTGCGAAATATAAATATTCACTGGTGACATTCTGAAAGGAGCGCCACCCGAGAGCGAACACCATCAGGTTCATCCATGAGTACTGGATGAGGGTCATCTGGTCTGTGATGTGAAGATTACGAAACCCTTAGAAAGAAAATACAATATATCAGAGCGAATTACATTTGTCACCTGTGCACTAATAAACCATCATACCCAGTGGTGTACATTGGTTTTCCAATATTTTGGCATTAGCTTAAGGGAATTGCTACAGATTTTCAACAATTCCTCTTTAATTTTAACATCTCCTTTGACAATCAAATGGTTTTTACCACTTGGAATGACTTCTCATATAGCCGATATTCATGTCATTACAAAGCCGTCTATCTCAGTCAGTGGTTAAGGCTGAGACCTTCGGCGAGGCTTGCCAATGGATTCCCATGGCGACACTTATGGTGACCCTGAGCTGCAGAGAGCCGTTACCTGGCAGAGACTTGGACCACTTAACGATCCACAGCAGCTGTTTTTCACACAGCCTGTTGAGACTGTTCAGCAGAAGATGGGCAACATCAGGCTGGGTGTTGTCAAAACCCGAGTAAACGACCTCTGGTTCGATGTTTTCCAGGATACAGATGATCTGCTGGGAGAGTTGCACCTCACGGATGCCTGGTATGCAAGACATGGAGGTCAAGGCCTGATTGTCACTGGACATGGCCATGTGAGACTGGAACATCAGGGACGGGGCCAAACCCAAGGCTTTTAAGGCCCCAAAACGCTTCAGCTTCCTGCCTGTGACATGAATACAAGGTCTGGTTAGATTTGAGGGCCCAAATGGAAGTTTTGAGTGGTAAAATTGAATTGGTAAAACAGGTTTGACTGCATTTGAAAAAAGAGCTCTGTACTTCTGCTTTTAGGACTTTTAATTCACTATTATCTTTTTTTATCTGAGCACTTTTAACATTCTCTTAAAAGCTAATCATGATTATTGTGACTTCGCTTTCATTTCTGCCTTAGCCCTGTGCAAAAAGGAATCCAACCAAATGGTACCTCCGAGCATCATTCCCGCCTGATAGCACTTTCGGAGGCGACACGCCGGGCAATTTTTCCTCCGGATTTTGTCCACAATGCAGTCATTTCGCCCAGCACAGAGATAGCTATGATGGCCTGTTGAGTGAAGGGACAATGAACACAAATTTAACAGTGCTTGAATTTCAAATAGGGGGGAGGAAAGGCACATAATGAGGAGAAAGGGTGTTGAAGGGCTCTTGACTATTAACATGGCTACTCCACGAACAGCGAGGCAGCGTTCTGGGGAGAAATCTAAAGAAGGAAATTAGATAGAGGCAAGGCTGTGAGGACAGAGTGACATGGCCATGGTGAGACATAGTGGCTCTTACATATCTCGCATTACAAGATAACAAGAAAAACAAGTTCAAGACGAAGAACACGGTGAACACTGGTCAATATGATACTGTTGCTAATGACATTTAACAACTACCATAGAAGGTCAGTAATTTGACATTGACTCCCCTTCAATGTACCAGAGCATTCACTGTAGATAGCAATAGCTGATATTAGAGATTGAAATTCAGTTACAGCCTCTAACCCCTGCTTTAGTGTTTTTTACTTCCTTTTTCATGTTTTAGTTTATTTGACATGTACAATGCCCACTGATAAACAGAAAAAAATAAGTTAGCATAGAGGCACCCTAAAAATGAAGTATTTTATATATTACAGTATGTATAATGAAAGATAGAAACAACAATGAGGATGAAACAACAGAAACCAACAGAAATAAAATACACACTGTTGCAGTGTAGACTGGAGAGATGAAAACCAGATGACTGACTACTAAAACAGTCATCCATGTTTGGTCAGGTGTCACTGGCCAGATGTTATAAGATATCTTAAAAACAATCTGGGATAAAAGCGGTTAAACTGTCTGCTGTAGCTGAAGACCTAGACCATGTCCAAATCATAACAGTCTCAATACAGTATCTATGTGGCTTGGACAATATTTGACTAAAAGTGTGTAAAACATTTCCAGAAGTAGGTTAAAGATTTTGTTTGCTCACCTTCAACTGCTCTTTTAAAAAAGACTTTGCAGCTCCCACAGGTTAAGACTCCATAGTGGCAACCAGATGCCTCGTCACCACAGATCACACACATTCTCTGAGGTGGCATACTGGATAAAGAAAAAAACATATATTGATTAAATTAAATTCATATAAAGAGAGACAGACAGGTCCATTCTGTGTTAAAGCAGAACACCCTCATTTTAAAAAGCAATCCCCCTTTAAACTGTACACATGATGGTACACAGAATAAGAAACGTAAAGAGGTAAAACATCTGAGTTTGACACTTGATTAAATAAAATAACTAAATATTACTTTAAATAAGCAGTTTCCTATAATATTTGAATGGTTGACTCTTTTAACCCTTGAGTGAATTTAAAGCTTATTTAGTTGTTTCTTAGCAAGTAAGACAAGACTCAAGGACCCTCAAGGACCCGAGTTTATGTTAAGATATAAGGGTGAAGAGAAACAGATAGTTAATGGTTTTCAAGATGTTTTTAGGAGCTTTCAGTTGGCCCAAGTGAAAAAAAAACCAAAACCACAACATCAGATGTTCTCATTCACTCTTGTTTTCAATACAAATTAACTCTGAGACAGACAGTGTAGTTCTAGAGAAGTGAGTGGAAGTGACTATAAGAAAATAAGTAATTTGTTTCCACTTTCTTAGACTCAGATAGACAGCCTTAGTCTTAGACATCCCAATCGTGATTGTTCTGGAGTGGCAAATAATGTATCCTAACACCTGGCATTAATTAATAATTGATCGTCAATGTATGTAGGTCTATGATCTGTCAAAACTGTTGTCTACTTTCCAACTTTTAACTCCAACTGGCACACAAACACACAGATTCAGAGTTCATGAGTGATATGGAACACTATAGCTCCATATCGACAGTGACTTGAAGGTGAACAATTAAAGCTAATTAACTAATTACCCGGGGAATGCGGAGAAAGGTGATGGGTTCCTCTGAGACAGGCTCTGGTTCTGGATCCCATCATAGCCGCTGTGTGGGAACGGGTCCTCGGACAGCCCTGCAGACCAGTACTGAGGCTCAGCCGGAGACATCTGCATCTGCCAACGGGAGACCTCGTTCTTGTACATCGTCAGTTGCGGGGCTGTGTGCCTATTGGCATCAAAGTTGATGACAGCCTTCCCGGACAAACCACACATGGAGTCAGTCCTCACCTGGCTCAACGCCGGTAGCTGCTCCGGTTGGTTCAGGTCGATCAGAAAGTTTGGAGATCCCCCCAACCCCGGTCGAGGACCCGCCGTAGCCGGCGTGAAACATGGCGACTCCCCGTCACTACATCCCAGCTGCTGCTTCTTGTCGGTGTCACAGCAGGTGTCAAGAGCAGGTATCTCCGATGTTGGATCAAAGTTGGGACAGGGGATGTCCATAATCACAGAAGGCTCATTTTCATCTTTGATGAACTTACACGCAACAGGTGTCGAGGAGAGGCTTAAACTTGCGCCAGGCAAACTTTCGGATGTGGCCAAATCCGTCCCCTGAACATTTACAAAATCTTCCCACGGCACAGTGTCACACTTCAGATATTCATTGCTACGATCATAAAAATGTTTTGCAACAAGTGAACCATCGAGTACGTTACAGTCTTTGAAAACTGCGCCGTCGCCGCTAGAATTTAGACCCAGGATCAGTCTGTCGGCATTTCCAAAATTACGCACGGAGGACATGCAAGTTAGAGACTGTGACTCATTCGATAATTTAATATTACTGTATCCAGCTTCAATCAAGTCGCTTACTCCTGTATCGGTGGAATCAGCGATCGATGTACTGGTGCTGCTCATCCTTCCGTTTATTTTATTTTCCATTTTGTGAACCGCGATGCGCTCAGCAGAGACTGGAGTGCGTCCGGGGGCTGGACGATGTGTGATAAGTTGTGGCTCAGAGACTTTCCTGTAATCCTCCTCCTCGTCAGGGAAGGCTGTGACTTCGCCTTCTTTCACTTAAGTCTATTTCAGACAATTTAACAGCTGCCCAGAAAAGAAAACCAATTTTGAATCTGCTGATGATGAGGGATTAAAGGTGCGCAATTATGAGCTCATAAAGCAATTTATCCTGGCATATTTAAGTAAATGCAAGTAGCCCATATTTCCTTGCCCTGGTTGTGGGTGTCATGTTTAAAAAATAAATGAATATTCTTTTCCTTTTTTCACAGATTTCCAATAGCTTTCCTTATTAAGACTAAATCACCAATCCTCCGAAGGATGCAGGGAGAGAGTCAATGCAGAGCCACGCTAGAGAAATGTATGGAGTAACACTACCCTTACAGCAGACCTACAGTAAAATAGCCAGCCAATGAGGAGAATTGAAGATGGATCACCTCAATGTCAAGGGTCATAAGTCTCCACCCTGCTGTTTACAAATGAGGTCCAGCATGTTTTTTCAAATATTGGATCGCTTTCAAGTTCATGATAATCCCAAAACTCATCCATTGTTATCGTTACCAACACACAATATTGTCTTATTTATTTATTTATACAAGACTAAATCCCTTCCTTGTGAAGTTTTATTTATCACTTTGAGCCATCATCCAATCCAAAGTGGCAGTGAGCTGTTCAAGTAAGTTAATGGCGTGTTATATAATGCCTGTAATAAGTCAAAGCAATTATAAATGAAACTTTGTGTTTTGTTTTCTGCAAAACACAATTTATATTTATGTTACTTTAATTTTCATGTCTTTCCCTTTTCTATATAAGGCTTCTTATTTCTAAAGTTCTTTATTTAAACATTATGTTTTTATTGTGTATTTGACCAAACATACATGAACAGCATTTGATGGAGTGAAAGACGATACAAAGATAAATGTTATCTTTGTATCGTCTGTATGGTGGTTCTCCACATTTCTGAAGGACACTGTGTTATGACAGCACGCTCATCTCCTATGTACTGATCTAATTTATATTGCTGTTATCCTGGATAACAGAGAGGGTTTTACTATTCAAGTTAATCAGTCGAGTATGTTGCTGATGCATGTAGTTATGATGCACACACAGGCCTTGGCCCTCTCTCCTGCGTCATCTGAGCAATATCAGAGGGGATTCTCATGCTGTGGCCTACATAATTCTTGGATAACAGTTTCATATTCATATCTACATGATGTGTTCTTCAAATGCTGTAATGGCCTAGTCTTCAGACAAACCTGTAATCTGTAAATGTGACACTCGTGGTTCATGGTGACCACACACAGCTTTCAATTCTTGTTTAATCCCATCTTCTGGTACTTTATAATTAAAGTTCTAATATTGCAGACACGTAAATGCATTTTACTGGGCCTCATGGCATTCACGTCATACAGCTAACAAGTTTTTTTTGTGGTTATTTCATTAGTTTTGCTGTTGTGATGTCTGACCCTTAGTTTTTTTTTTTGTATAAATGCTTCACAGTAACTCTGTTCAGGGACTTGACAGCTAAAGTCTGGCAGCAGATTTTACTCTCCTGGCCGAATGTAGATGGAGGTGAGCTGTTTGTCTATGTGACAGGTCAGACTGTTCTCAGACATTTGTCTTGCTTCACAGCAAGCATGAGAGAGCACAACAGCATCTGCTGCAACCATTTAAAAAACCCATAAACCCTCTGAAGTCCATGAGATGAAGATAATCATTTAATTATATTCATTAAACATTATGCTTTAGTGATCAACGTTTGAATGAAACACAACATTAAAAAAATGTAAAGTTAATGTCTTGTATGAAAATGTAAAGATAACAGAAAATCTCATAACTTGGGATTTCAGGAAAGGTCTGAGGACAGTTATTACCAACAAGCTTTCATTCATTTTTAGGTTATGTCTGCATACCACTGATACATATAAACATATGCTTATTTTTATCTGAACTGCTTTTCTATTTCAGAAAGAAAAATCACCTCTAAATCAAAACCTAAACAGCTGGTAACAGTCAGCACCATCACATGTTCGCAGTCAGTAGTGCATGTTAGTGTAACAGCCTGTGCAACAAGAAAAAAGTCAGTGCCACCATGTGATTAACTGTACACATACAGGGACAGGGACAATGTAATTAATTCTCCTCCAAAAGTGATACATCTACACTAAGGAGAAAAGATCAATCAATCTATTTTATATTTAAAATACAGAATATAAATGATAATTTTTATGCCCAAAAATGCATCCAGGGTCTGTGCCTAAGGGCCCTTTGACCCCGACTGAATGCCTCATTGATGAGAAGAGTGCAGTAAAGGCAACTCTAATAGCTAATTCCTCTGCTCTTCTTTCTGCTGAACAGCCATGACTTTTCCCAGCTGCCTGATGAGCTTTGCTAGTGTCTCCATGTCGTGTTTCCCCCTTTCCAGTAGCTCATAGCGGAGACTGGAGATGTCCTGTTTGATCTCTTTAAGTTCACCTGTGGTACAAAGAGCATCAAATGAGGTTAGTAATTCATTGATCCAAACGTGAAAAGCACTTTATCCAGAAGACCTGCTCAACTCACCTTCATTCACTTCATCGTTGTCTTTATCTCTCTGTGCTTTTAAGATGTATCTTTTGATGAGGCGGTTCATTATCTTCTGTAATAAAGAATAGGAGATTTTATTCTTAAACTGATTGTTCTGAAAAAAATCTGGGTTACCGAAAAATAAGAGCAGCCGCCAACTTGTTTCTGTGAGCATATTTGATATTGTATGGTTTCGACTGACACATTATATTAGTGCTTCAATATGTACTTTAGTCTCCTTTTGAGTAACTAGAAGTGTCTAGATTGGTGGTTCTCAACATTTTAGAGTTGCAACACAGGAAACTCAACGGCTTAGTTATTAGCAGGTGAATAAAATAGCTTTAAGAAATGAAAACTGCTTTACCTGGTGACGGGTTGGACAAAGCGATGTTTCCACACTCAGATCTTCTTGTTGCCTCAACTTAGATTAGAAACAACAAAAGGAGAAGAAGCACTGTTAATATTTGTTTTAAAACATGCTTTAAAGGGACACACTGACACCTGCAACTTGTAAATGTGACACAAGAGGGCCCTGTAGACCAGTATCAGAGAACACAAGTAAACCTCATCAGAAGTATTATAAATGTCTCTAACCTCTTGTTTACATGAAATATAATTTGCGTCAGCAGCTGATGCCTCACCTTGTTAAGCTCCAGCTCATCATTTGAATTTTCTTTGCTTTTGCCTTGAGGTACATGCCAGAGAAATTCCTTTATCCCCAGCAAGAGGGAAATGACAGACATGGGGCTGGGTACAAGGTTGAATGGCACAGGCAGTGTGACACCATGCTCAAAGTACGAGAACCAAAGCTTAGCTCTGGCGAACTTCCACTCAACGTCAGAATCATCCTGCACCAACAGGGAGAAAAAGGTAAGGAGGGGGAAAAGCCAGGGGAAACATTTAATGAGCAACAGATGAATATTCAGTTGTCAGTGAAGTTAACAACGTATGCAGCTTCCACTTGCTTATCTACATCTCTTCATTAAATCTGCAGTATTACTGTTTAATCCAAATACACAACTTTGGAATACATCAGCAGTAAAGCATATTATGCATTGAATTTTTTGTCAAATTAAACTATTATAAACCTGCTGTAATCTTACAAAAAGGCAATTATCTCTGTCATTATCAAAACAAAAATTAATATTAATTCAGAAATGTGGATGGTTGGGACGTACCTCAATTTCTTGGAAGGAGCTGTTGAACATGGCAATGAGCATATTCAGCAAGACTATCACCATGATGATGTTGTACACCCCGTACAAAACATAGCCAATATTCTCAATGAACTTATGGTCGATGTTAATGACCACTGATTTCACTTCTGACAAGCCAAAGATGGCCCAAAATAATGTTTTAAAACTCTCTTCAAGCCTGGTGGAACAGAGAGATGGGAATAAAAGTTAGTGTAGTACAACCTGACCACTACATGGTCTTACATCATAAAATTAGAAAAAAAGGCACAAATGGAAAATATTTAGCCATTTTACAAGCTTTTTCAGGCAAACTGTGTTATTGCAACAGTCTACTGGCACTCACGTTGTAAAGGCATCATTGTGCTTGGCTCCGAGGTAGTATGAGTACAGATTGAACATCCCCACCATGAAAGCCACAAAAACTGTTATGAAAATCACCATGAACTTAAAGATGTCTTTCACTGTTCTTCCCAGAGAGATCTGTAGAGGCCCAAAGCTCTCATTTGCAGGCAGAATGTATGCAATGCGAGAGAAACTCAGCACAACTGCAACTGCATAGAGGCCTTCAGAAATAAGCTGCGGGTCTGATGGCATCCAGTTGATTCGAGCTAAAAATAGACACATTTGACAGTTTTCATTCAGTAATCTTTAACTTCATTTAGATCACGACCTGTGTATGGAATTCATACAATGAACTAAACTTAGCATGGTTATTTAGATAAGCAAATGTAGTGGTCAAAAAGGACTGTGGATTCCTTTGTTTTCCTAGATTTCCTGTCCTAGGTCTCAAAATTATTGAGGAGAAAAAAAGTCTTTAAATAGCCAATAAAAGATAAAAATCAACATCCAGTGTAGATTTAAGTCAGGGATTCTCTTTAATAACAAATATTATGGTTTCAGTTTGGAAAAACAATTTATTGAATTACTACTTATAACACTTGGATTCTTAAGTCCTCACTTACCCAGCTGGAAATACTGAATCTCAAATGGCAAGGTCGTGTTGGACAGATCAGTATAGTACTTGTCAACATAACACTGGGCAGAATATGCATGCCAGAAGGCCATTAATCTGGCAATGAAAGAGGTCATAAAAATGGCCAATATACTAAAGTCAAGAAGGTTCCAGGGTTCTGAGATGTATTCCCGGATGTCCTGCGACCAAATATCTTTACATTCTTCCCATATCTTCCCTGTGGGGAAAAAAAAATCACAAATTTGGTTGACAGTCACACTGCTTCTCTCTCAAATTAAATAATAATATGATTTAAAAATGTAAAAAAATGATAAATAAGGCTTGAATTGATAGTCAAATCACATAGGATTTACTTATACTGTATGGCTCCAAACTCTCCCCTGTAGAGCTAGGTAAAGGTGTCACCTTGACTTTTCAGTCTTTGGAAAGTCATTACCGGTCTGATTTATTATGGTACATGTGGTAAGAATACATAATATATGCAGGCAATTTTGTAGCATGATAGATGTTTGGGGATTTATAACTCCTCAACGACTTATAATATCCTTGACCCTGCATGCGCCTGTATAAGTGATGTAATTGTAAAAGTGTGGGAGCATGACTTAAACTATGAGAAGTTGACAAGTGTCGGAGGGATAAATTAACATAATGAAAGGACAGATACTAGTTGTGATTTTGTACAAGGGATGTAGAAGGGATGCAGGGGTTTCGTATGATAATACTCATGACCTATGACCCAGGATATGATGAGAATCTCCATCCAGGTGAAGGGGGTAGTCTTCATACGAAACAGTTGTGAGGGGTGATCGTGGATGGTCATGTTGGGCAGCAGCGATGTTCCCCCAAACCTGTCTGCCGCATTCAGGACCAGTAGGCAAAGAAATATCATAAAGGAAGCTGCATGGGCCACAAACTTCAGGAAAGGTCCACACATGAGTTTCCCTAACTGCAAACAGAACAAAGTTTAACATTATTTAATGGGTACAGTCTCTGACAGAATAACATCTTTGCACACAGAAAGAGATTAATCCAAACTTTAGGCCAAAACACTAAACTTCCTTCGATATAGCAGTAGGCAACAGCATGTTGAAACACATACTTATCAACGTTAACTGAACCAGAAGAAGAATCATTTTTCTTATATTACGTTAGCAGTGTTGTTACAGATTGCACCTCTATGGTTTCACCCTCCCCTTCCAAGACCGCAGGAGAAACTACAGTGGCCAGGAAAAAAGCAAACAGCCTTATCTATCTATAGCCAGATTTGTCCGTTCTGGGTAGAAACATGACAACCCAGCCCCTCTGTACTGTAGATAAAAATGTCTCGCTTACGTAACAAAAACATAACAATTCTCTTTTTAAGGTGATTATACCTATGATTATTATATTCAATTTCTGCCAATAGCTCCTAAATGTTACACACTGGACATTTAAAGCTGCATTGACCTAGTTTGGTCACTTGGGAGCAGAAGGGCTCCACAATAAGCTGACCAACCCACAGACCTGACACACAGTATTATTACAATCACTTTCATTTTATCTCTGTTAAAAGTGTTTAAAATGTTTACTAAAAGTCAAGACAATGAATGCAGAATATTTTGTTAATTATTAAGTTAAAATAATGTATGACTTCTCGGTAACTAACCTTACTTGATGGTGCTATCCAGGACATAAAGGCCAGGACAGGCAACCAAACAGCTATACCAAGGACAAGAAGGATTTTAATTGCTGTGGTTTGCTGACGCAGTCCAGGCAAGTTCTCATACCAGATGGAGAGGAGTTGCTGTTGGCAGTTTGGATGTGCCACAAACTGCTCCATTGGGAGGTTGTGAGTGTGTGTGTGTGTGTGTGTGTGTGTGTGGGAGAGAGAGAGAGAGAGAGAGAGAGAGAGAGAGAGAGAGAGAGAGAGAGTATATTATATTATTATTATAATATTTGAATGCAAGAAAAACACAAGAATAAAGATGAAAACAAGTGCATCAATTCTAATCCTAACAATGTAAGTGTTTTTCTCATATGCTTACCTTTTTAACTTCATATTTTATTGCAAGTTTTAACCTGATAAGGTTCTGTCTGCCAAAGGTTTCAGAGCTTTGAAATGAATCAATGTCCCCATTTAAGACGGCCTTCACTTCCTCTGTGTTTCGACACAAATCCAGAAGTCCCACCACAAAGTCTTTACACTGCATGGACAGTTTCTTGTAATCGTTCTGCAACAGACAAAGGCAAAAATCTATAGCAGCTTATTCTTATACTTTTATGAAGTACTCATGAACATGACGTTGAGTATTGTCTGACCATTGTACATTTAACTAAAATACTTTACCTTGAACTCCTTTTCAATGTTTGCCAGAACAGCAAGCTCGTTGCCCAGGTCCAGAGCTGCCATCACAGGGTCTTCATTGGAGAGGGACAGATAGGCTGGACTGGCCAGACCTTTATATGCATTGATACGGGACTGTGAATGACTAAATGAGTCATGCCTCTGCTGCTCGCTGCAGTCCGTGCACTGGCAGAAGTAGTCATGAGGTCGCTCTATGCGGGCCCCCTTCATAAGAAGTATGTGCACTATTTCATACTCAAGGCATTGGGAAGCCAGGATGATGGGAGTGATGTCGTGAGAGAAACGTGTGCCATCCTCGTCATAGGCAAAGAAGTCATCATGTGTCTCTGCCTGGCCGGGACTGTTAGTAAGCCTCTGACCGTCTGCAAAGGCCTGATGGGTCAGTATGGCCTCCACTATACGGATGTAGCCTTTACTGATGGCTAACAGCAAAGCATCTCCTATTCTAGCGAGGTCTTTCTTCCTAAGAAGGAGCTTAGTCACCTCTAAATGCTCATTGGCAACTGCCAGCTGCAGTGCATTCTGGCCCATGTAGTTTACGCAGTTGACATTGAGGTCTTGGAGCTCCTCTATCATCCGTCTCACTTCGGGAATGTTGCCATATTCTGCAGCATCTAAGAAAAGTTCCTCTGTGATGGAAAGGCAGGAGGTGGATTGAGCATGGGACAGGTAACCAGCTCCCCGTAGAGCTTGTCTCCGGGGTTTGGCCATGACCTGCCGCAACATCATGGCTCTCCCTTCATTGCTCCACCTAAACACAGGAAAACATATTTTATATTTTAGTTGATAAAACAGTACAGTTCAAAGATAAAAACAACCCAATTCAAAATTAAACAACTTGTTTAAAAACTAAAAAGCATAATAAAAATAATTAAAATAAATGAATAAGAATTATGCATTTGCATAGTGAATAGGACTGCAGTTGTTTGGTGACAGAGTGAGGTAAATGTGGGTGTCACTGGCATAACTGTGATAAGCAACATTGTTGTTCTGGGGAATGTGGCCAAGTGGGAGCATGTACAAGTTAAACAGAAGGGGGTTGAGAATGGATCCTTGTGGGACACCACAGGTCAAGGGGCATGTGCTTTGGGTTAGGGTTCCAAATAGTGACAACATAATATCCCTGCCTTCCGAATAGGATCTCAGCCATTTTAAAGTACTTCCAGAAAAAACTGCTTTTCCAGTCTATGTAAAAGTATACTGTGACTGACATCAAAGGCTGCAATGAGATATAAAAGCACTAAAACTGATGTCCTGCCTAAATCACTATTAAAATGAACATAGTTTTAAACCTTTATAGGAGTTGTCTCTGTGATGTGATAGGCATGAAAACTTGATTGAAATGTATCAAAACAGTCATTTAAAGTTAAAAAGTGTGTTAGCAGTTTAAAAACTGGCTTTATATTTTTCCTAAAATGGATATATTTGAGATAGGTAGTGGTATCTAGGTTAAACATTTTTAATAAGGGTTTAACAACCATAGTTTTCAAGGCTGAAGGAAAGGTGCCAGATAGTAGTAATGTTAAGAACTTCTATTTCTATGGAGATAAAAACTTTTTTTTTTTTTTTTTAACAAGCTGTCAAGAGAGCAAGGTGTCTTTGTTGATGGGACTGAACTCTGACATTAGGAACGGTTCTTTTGTGGTCTTAGCTGGTAGGTGGTAGTTTGGCTCAGGTTTGAGCTTATGTCAAGTCTTATACCATCAACTCTACTTTCTACTTTTAAAAGAGGACGAAAATTCATCACACTTGTCAGCTAAATGAAATTCAGGAGGATTGTGTCTCTACTGTAGAAAATCGGATGCATGCAATTTTTTAAGTTTTGATTATGATACTGGAAAAAAAGGATTGTCTTGCTTTAAGACAAGTAGTCTACTTGTTTAGGTAAATTAACATCCGCCCCATCTATGGCCTTTAGAATGACACAGTATTGACTTAAGAAGTGAATGGACAACGATGTGCAATGGACAGCTGGTCTCAGACGAATTATAACTCTCACTACATGTGTGACACCACCCACAGACTCATCATCTGCTCTCCTTCATTTCATGGCCTGGCACTGTCCATCCACTCAGCCTCTGCCTCATAGTTGCACAAATTTATTTTGCATTTCTGAAATATTATACAAGAACATCATCAAGTATTTGATAGTTATTCCAGTGGTTGAAGTATGATGTTAACTCCATTCATTAGACTGTGACAATACTTTCCATATGACAGTGACTATTTTTAATACTAATCATGTTTTGTGTCATTGCCAAATGAGCAAATCTACTTTCTGTTCAGTAATTACATTTGAATAACGTGGTTATCTCAGGAGCTAATTGCTTCAGGACAAAATGATGATAGACGATGACAATGTCAGTTCTTTCAATCATAATTTGAGTTAATGAGATTTTACATTACCTGATTTGCACACGCAGTATATACAAAATTTGCTTTAATACCGACTGAATTCAACAAATTCATCTTTGACATCTCGTGTAGGACATCAGCTGAGACAAGATAAATGAAAATTGTGGCATGATGTTCAGCCAGAGAAGGTCTGAAAATCATATTTCAATTAGTATGAACATGAATATGATAGGTAGCATCTCCATGTGGATTTACCTGCCTGGATTTCTGAGAATGCCTTGTTGTTTTTTGTTCTGCTGCTGTTGTCATGACAGAAACTGTTCTGCAGTGGCATGATAGAAAACTCACAGTACCATCACTACTTAAATGATGCTCTGTGCATTTGCATGTAATAAAAAACACTCAACATGTGTAGTAATTTTAAAAAATACTACAGCTCCCCCTCAACATGTAGAGGAGAAGACATCAGTGTATCCATGACAAGGAGAGGCATCCCATTCGAAACATGGGGTACTGCAGGATGAGATCAGCTTATGAGAGTATCCTACTAGTCTCATACTGTTGATCATTTTGAGAATATCATGGGCCTGGAGGTTTTTTCCTTAGAAGTCTACCAAACACCGACATTTCACAACTGTTTGGGTTTTAAATAAGGAAAATATTTGTATTATCTTATATGTTTCAAAGCAATATTATAAAAGTCTAACCGAATGGTCCACTCACCTCACAGAAGACTGATGTCCAAAATTACTTTACTTTCATTTCATCACGTCGTTACGACACAAAATGTCCAAAGGCGACCAGCAGCAACTCATATACTCCCTCATGTTCTTGACCACCTGTCAGACTGACTCTCACCCTGCGTAACACCTTGGCTCTCTGCTGACGGTGCTGCCTCTGCTCGCCCACTGGGCGGGTTTCTAGCAGGTTTTAAGGTGTGTTTTATAACATGGGATTTACGCATTTGTTGAATACATTTTGGTCCTGTTTTGGGTCCTGATTTAACTGTTTCTATCTCAGTTTAATTTCCTTTATTTTCCATAACTGTGGCCGGTAAGTCCAAAAAGATATTAAAGTACTTTGTCAAACTAATAGAGGATTTAAACACAGCAGAACAGCACTGACCTAACTGGTTGTGCCATAAACTGAGGCAGAAGGCTATGGGATTATTTTCTTAAGAACTATGTGTAATTGTCAGTGTGCAGGCTGCAGGCAATAGCACCACTAATACTCAATATGGTGTATGACACACTGAAAATAGATTTGATGCAGTGGACCCTGTTCATAGGGGAGTATAAACAATCTAGAAAAAGCAGATTTTCCTAAATCCTCTTAACTCATGGTGCCATCAAATGTACCAGGTAATAACAACACACCTTTATATTTCAGGAGAGGCATCATCCCAGAGTATATATAAGCTATGCAAAAACAATTATGAAAATGTAAACTGTTTAAAATGGAGATATAAATTGTGTTAATAGGCACCATCGGGTTGGCCTATATTTAGCTAAAGGTCATGGCTGTTTAAGCTGTAAATCTTTCAGCTTTGATTTATGTTACATTAATTTATTTTAGCCTGTATGTTAGGCTATACATTTATATGTATAGACATGCAGTGCATTGTATGTGTTTATACGCCGATTTGCATGTAAAAGGGCATGTATAATATCAACATATGTTCGTCGTCATTGGTCACCAAACAAAAACTTTATACAATAATTCATGACGAAACAAATACTGTAATAGCCCTAACCCTAACCCTAAATGTCAAAAGCATCCCTTTCCTAATCTTTACTTAATCATAATATTAAAACTATACTATATTATTATATATTCCGAACATAATAGCATAACTCTGTATCCATCCTCTATTTTCCTATTCTTTCTCTAAAAACAATTTATTTTCGTCGTGTTTTATTTAGCTCTTTGTTTTCAGCCATACTCTGTTGTTGAGAGTAGTAAGTATTACGACACTACCAGCTGTACCTGAAGGCTGCATGCTTGTATTGAGCCCGGAGCCCTCTGCTGGACATGGCGGGTAAAACCACTCCGGTCTCCTGTTGTCAAGGAGCTGCGTCCTCGGTTGCTATCATGGAGGGACTGTACACAGACAGACTCAGGTGAAACAGCTAAAAAAAAAAGTGACAACTTAGCCGCGTTGTTTCTCACTTTTTATAAAGGACCAACGAGCCTGTCATTCTTCAGGAGAAGCTGCTGCGATGTGGATCCGAACATTTCCTCTGCAGGTTTATCTCCGCTCTGAAAATGGTTGAATGAGTTTAAACGGCGTTCGGCTGACGTTAGCTAAAAAGGACCCAAGAAGTTAGCGGCTAACGTTAGCAGCTTTGCTGGGAGCTGCACCTGTATGTCTGCCCGGTGTCAGCGAGGACCAGCAGCCTCGGAGGATGGATGTTTTTCAAGACAACTTCTTCTACCACTCGTATCCTATAAACGTAAAGTTATTTACCCCGTGGAGTTGTTATAGAAGTGTGTATTACACGTCCACATCTGCGTCAAAACAAGTGTAGAGAAGCAGTTCAATCAACCCCTGACACTGAATTACTATGATGACAAACCTGTATATGACCAGCCTTTATAATGAATGAGAAAGGTTAATACTTTTTTTTTTTATTTACTCAAGTCAAAGGTTAACGTTTATGTGACGTGACTACACACACTACCACAAAAACCCTGCTCTCCTTAGCTGCTCACTTCCAGAAATTCCAGGTTGGGAGCAGATGGAGGCCTCGAAGATGAGAGACAGCTTCTGGTTGAAGAGCAGAAGTTATGCAGAGCCCGAGCTCGCAAGTTCTCCCTGGAAACCAACCGTCGAAGGAAGTCAGTACAAACCAGTGTCTAATAATTATGCACTGTTGGTTTTATAATAATAACACTAATAATATGTGTCCTCTCAGGTCGAACTACTCCTTTGTGTATTTAAAAGCAACACCTTCCATTTCTTCCTGCAAGCAGAGGCTGCTTTGCTGTTGTACAGTAGGCGCCTCCTGGACAGACAGCTTATGGTTCTGTCCTCAGCTTAGCACCTCTGAGGGATGGATGGTGTTGACAGGATTTTGCAGTCTAGACCTGGAAATAGATCTGTTGGCCCAGAGGGAGACTGTGAGCCAGGGTAGTAACCGAAGCATCAACTCTCTGACGACTAAGCTGCAAAGTTCAGCACCATATTAGCCTCAAATCCACATACAGATATTAATAACCTTCTAAATGTGTGTTTCCATAGTTATCAGCAGAGGCTAAATGTGAGTGTTCCTGTTTTGAAAACTGAGATCTTGAAAAAGTACGTTGATGCAAGCAGAGCTGTAGGTGGAGGTCAGATTTATTGTGTAATGTCAGAGGCAGATTTTGGCAGGTGATTATGATTCCTTAAACGTGATATAAGTTAACAGCTTAACACATAAAACACTAAAATACACTAAAACTAATGTATGCTCTTATAAAGGAAGGACAAATTAAAGGAGGTGAATGAGCTATCCCTTTAACATTACATGAAATGGAAACAGACAACTGTGTCGTTAATGAAAACCTTATGAACTGGTCAAACTTTTACAGACTATCAGAGTTTATAAATCAATATTAAATGCAATATAATTTTGTATATATCAGCACACTGATGCTGGTAACTTAAACTTTATAAATAGTATCAGATCAGCAGAAATTCAATTTGAACTTTAAATTAAATGTTAACTCATGCACCATGCCAACAAAAACATTTAGATTGGAAAGTCTTACCAATATTTGTTTGCTTCCTTTCATGCAAATGTAAACCAGGGCTAATGATTATTTTCATTATGGATCAGTCTGTCAATCACTTATCGATTAATAGATTAATTGTTCGGTAAGAATGCCAGAAAATGGGGAACAAATTTTGACTGCGGTTTCTCAAAGCCCAAAGTGGCGTCCTGAAATGTCTTGTTCTGCCTACAACCCAAAGATATACAGTTTACTGTCATAAAGGACTATATATATTTATTTACAATAAATATTAACATTTAATTAGCTGAAATGAGAGAATTTGGACAGTTTTAAAACTTTTTAAAATCAATTATCAAAATAGTTAGCGATTAATTTAATCATTGACAACTAATCGAATAATCATGCAGCTCTAATGTAACCAAGGCATCTACAAGTTTGCATATTTAAATTATAAGAACTAATGTAACACCTCTTCATGGTGCATGATTGTGTTTGCCTTATTATTCTGAAAAGTATTTCCAAACTTTAGATATTAACTAATAAATATAAGATAATAAATATTCTGTTTAATTTGAATAGAACAGATATGTGTTAACTAAAAGCTTGAGCTACTTTTCGTTCCGGTTTTCAACACTGTTTAAAAATGTACTCTGCTCTTGTTGACATTGATTAACATACCATTTCAACCTAATAAAATAAATTAAATATTAATGCTGAACTTGTTTGACCCTGCTGATGTTATCATTGGCTTCCTCAGTGAACCCAGTAGTGAGTGGTAGCTTTAATTTATTAATGACTATGTTGAAAACATATCTCAAGGAACGACTCAGGTTTCTGTATCTAAAACATGGTCTATATTTAATCAGTTAAAATGTACCTCAGGTTCACACTTTGCTCTTTTTCATGGCTCAGGACTCTGGAGGAAAGACGGAAGCAGTGGGACGTGCAGGAGCAACGGCTTAGACAGAACATCCTACAGCAACGCAGACAGCGAGTACAGGATGCAACTGAGCGCTTCCAAAGAGCCCACCTACCTCCTTCTCAGAGATACAGACAATGTTAGTGATGAATCCTACATATGTGCCTCAGAACTGAGAAATAATGCACGACAACTTGACACACTTCAGTTTGTTTGCATGTTCTCCTTTATGGTGTTTTAGCTTTTAGAAGAAATGTTCCCAACATTGAAGATGCACTCAGTCACATTCAAGGCACCTTGAGTCCATACACCCGGCAGACCTCTTTCTTGTCCAGCAACTCTCACATTAGCAGGTAAAAAAGTCAAATTAATAATTAGGTCATTCTCATGTGTCCTGTGTGCTAAAAATAGTCACTGCTGATTCATTAAAACTGTATACTGTTTTCACATTTTGGTGATATTTACATTCATAATTCTAGATTTGATTTAAGTTAGTCATATATTTTATTTATATTCATCTGTTTTCTCCTAAAGGAGCTGCACTCCCTCTCCTAAGCCTCCCACAGTTTCTAAAGCCGCCCACCGCCAAGCGCTCTCTGCTGTGGAGGCCTACACTAAACTGCTTCAGGAGCAGAGCATGACTTGCTTCAAGAATAGTCAACAAACCGAAAAGACACAAGAGAAGCAGCAGGATCACAGTCCACGGGTATGTTCATTGTTTCACTGGAATGTGCACGGATGAAAATGTTTTGCCTGTTTTCTCACAAACAAAAAAAGGTTTTTATGTTTATGCTTGATGTTGTGAGATGCTGTTTTGTCTCTCGTATACACACCCCATTAATACTGTATGTCAACAGAGTGACCAGCATTGTAACTCTGTGCTCATGTGCTGTAATTATAGATTTTGTCTTCTTAAAGTTTTGAAGTTTAGAAATTGGCCAGAAGTTATAAAAAAGAAACGGGAGAAAGAGGGTAATTTTAACATCTCAGAGGAGAGTTGGCAAAGAGTGTGTGCTTATACAATACAGTGGAGTTCAACTAGTTCGTCCACGTGGCGGGAATTCTGCTGGAAAAATATTGCACGATTCTTTATTACTCCACAGCAAAAAGCTGATTTTGGAGATAGCAGCACTTGTTGGAGGCTCTGTGGGGAAAACCACTTCAACATTTTCTGGAGCTGCCAGGTTCTTGTCCCCTACTGGCAAGAAATACAAAACATGTTAACAATGTATTTGGTAGTAGTATTCCTCTCAGATGTGATACTATTTACATGGGTGATATCCAATTAGATAGATGGAGTAATAACGACAAGAAACTTGCTCATATACTTCTGGCAGCAAGTAAAAAGGCTGTCACAAGGAGATGGCTAAAATCAGACCCACCAACTATTGAAGAGTGGATAGAAATAATACATGAAATTTATATGGCACGACTATCATTTTCCCTCAGGACCCAAAAAGAAAAATTTTACCTGATTTGGACCAAGTGGGTTGAGTACATCAAACCAGTTAGATCAGATTTTAAATGGACTTGACAATATGTTTGTAAATTAACGGATTTATGTACTAGACACAACAGGAAGTGTAGGTACAAACATCAATAAGAAACAATGTGTTTGTAACTTTCTGTTTGATCTTGTTTTATGTATGCATGTATGTGGATATAATGTAGATATGTGTGCGTAGGTATATATGTAGGTATGCATGTGCGTATGCCTGGTATGGGGTGTGTGTATTCATTGCCACAGAACTCTGGTGAACCATTGAGTGAAGAGCTTCCCATGTTCGACTATATATAGTTAACTATGCCCTATTGTTAAAAAAAATACTTTGGAAGGGTAGCATTTGGATAATTGAAGAATGGAAAGTCTCAAAAATATGTTGTGTGACTTTATCAGTAGTACAGCTGTAACTGTGTGAGACGATATGTAAGAATGTATTTGCCAAAATAAAGACAAATTTATAAAAAAAAGAAATTGGCCAGAAGTTAAGGATGAGAGCGGAGGAGCTTTTTGGAGAGAAGTGTGACTGTTTCTCTCTTAAACTGTAACATGGTCCGATGAGAGAGAGGAGTTTATTAGAACTAAAATACAAGGCAAGACAAGTTGAGGAAGTAGCTGAAATGAAATCTTGGGCTGACTAACCTATTTTCTGGGTTTCAGTTTTAAAAACTGTTCAGCAAGCTGTATCTGTCTGTGAGTAGCATGCAGGTACTACAGTATTTAGACTATATAGTCACTCTAACTGAGTGCTGTGCTATAACTGTCATGAATCCTTTTGTAAACATAAACCTGAAAAAATGAGCAGTGAGAGCAAACACAAACAGCAAAGTCGCAGGATGGACAACTAAACAATGAAACTCGCTGTAAAGCTCTGTAAGGCTGAGGGGAGCTCCAGATTCAGACTCACTATGAGTGACTTGTCACATTGTTTTCTCATTGTCATCTGATACTTTGTTATTATAAAAATATTGATTATAGCTATTTTAATCATCTTTCTATCTATCCAGTCGTTTTCTATTATTATACTCATATTTTCATAGAAACTTCATAATTACACCACATGTTCGCACCACAGGATGATATATTGAATCTGGGCACACTTTAATATATTTTATACATTTACATATTTTAGAGTAAAAACTGTTTTTAGCTTAACCAACAATGAACATATTAGCATGACTAGTTTATTTTCCTTGTGATTAGGATATCAGGCAGTTCAAATGCTTGTCCTACACAAGTAGACCCCCAGGGGGCAGCAGTGTGACATGAGCTTCTTTTCTGTACCAGGATCCCTCAGACCTTCTTGGCTGCCACAAGCACCCTCTGGTGAAATGTGCACGTGAATCGCTGTTTTAAATGTCATTTGTTACATTATTTACGTTTTCAAAAAATTGCTGCCTCCATCAATGACAGAGACAGCTCAGGGCAGACACTTCTTAGTGTAGGTCTATCTATTTTCTAAAAACAAAACAAAAACATTAAAAGATGAGGAAATTTCAACACCCAACCTTGTGCATAGATATGTCAAAATTATGCAAGTGTACTTCCTCATTTATGATTCACCGTGGGATGATATGTTTACATTCCATGTTCAGGTGCCACTTCAAACATTTTCCAGTGAATCTACTCTCTTGTCACTTCCATGCTACCTCAGTTGGCATAAAGTGCACCTTTTAGTGCACCTTCTGAATCCTGCTGTTGACCAGGGTGGTTTTACAGTTATATTTACCTAGGTTGACCCTTTTACAGTAACAATTTGCTTATACCCGAACTACATCCCAGCAAATGCACAAAACACCTACATAAGCTTTTGTGTTTTGGTTGGTAGAATTGTCATCATGAGCTTGAATTGTTTCGCACAGTTTAGGTATGCCACTGAAAATTAATTTTGAACAGAAATATAAAGAGAGAATAAAAGGCAAAACACAGATATAGTATAGAGTTTTTATCACCTTTGAGAAATAATCACAAAGCACATTTCCCCTATCTCTCTCAAACACAAACATCTTCATTTTCACCCCTGAAAATATGTAGAAAATGTAAATCATATTATTATTTTCTACTCATCACCTCTCTTTTGCTTCCATATTTCAGGACAGCCACCTGTCCGACTGCTGTAATTCGGAAAGCCTTTCAAGTAGGGACAGTTTGGACAATGAGGACCCCAACCACAGCACAAAGCATCTGCAGTGCTCCTATTCATCATTCATGTTTGACTCAGAGAAGCCCCATCCAGAGACAAGAAAGCAAAATGATTTGTCTCCAACATCAGACCTAACGTCTTTCTCAGCCATGATGCTTCTTGGTGATAACTTACCCCAATCAAGAAAACTGCATGAACCTAAGCAGAAAAGACAAGAGGACTCTGAAGGGCCAAACAATAAGATGCATGCTTTCAAAGCTTCTTGGGGGTTCACATCTGTTGAGCAAACACCTACAACAGTGACCCAGCCTGCTCTACACAACTGCAACTTATTAACTCTTTGTGAAATTATGAATGCAGACCCAGAGCCCTTTGAGGTGAACACCCCACAAAACAGTCCCAACGACAGTGTCATTGTTACAGATGGAGTTGCTCCCGGCAACACAGCACTTCAGTCTTCATGTCCTAAACAAGAGGCTCTGCTGGATCTCAGGCAGCAGAGGGTCTATGATGACAGGCAATTAAAACATCCATCAGCTACAGAAATTCTTTTGCCTGCCAAAAATGGTAACAGCAAAGACATTTTGTTTGGGGCTCCCTCAAAGCCAAATATTTTCTTGAACGATAGCACAACAGATAATGCCTCACAAGAAGGAACTCTTCGGCAAACAGGAAAAGAAATCCATTATCTGTCATCCCAGAAAGAGGCTAGTGCTTCCATAAACAACCTCAATAAGGTTTCAAACTCAGAGCCCAAAACTGAGAAGCCTATTAATACAGCATCATTGCAACACGCATGCATGTCTTACATTCAGTCAGACACTCTTAAGTGCCTTAAGCGTCCTGAGGAGGAAGTACAAAAAGGTGCCTCGGTGGGGACGTCCCATTCGGTGTGTGAAGTCAGATTCATTAAAGGGATCCTTAAAAAACAGTCCAAATATGTGTCAGGAGATACCACATGTATGTATGGCTCAGGACATTTGATCTTTGCAAAACAAGTAGCTTTAGCGATCAGAGATAGTGTTGAATTGACTAGAGCAAAATCTAACGATGTGGAGGGCAACAACAGCGTAAAAAAGAAGCTACGTTGGTTTGATGAGGTACATGTGGAGAAAGAGGACAGAAAACAGGACATGATGAAAAGCAAGTCTTCCAATCCCTGTCAGTCAAATAACAACACAGAGGACCACCAGCAAAGTCTCAGTACAGTCTCAGGGGCTTCCAAGCCTGGACCTGGCATGACCCCTCCAGCCTCCACTGGTTATCACTTTACAAAGCAAGCGTGGACAGATGTTGGGGTTCAAGTAAGCTTGCCCCAGGAACGAGCAGACGAGGTCAAGGTGCCGTGGAGCAGCACCAGGACTGGTGGCCCCAAGGTCCCTCGGAGAGAGCGCTCTGCCAAAGCTGGAGCGGGTCCTGTTTCCTCACGGACTAGAAAGGGCACTGTCATACGACCTCAATCTGCCACCGAGGTGAGTCAGATTGCCAAAACCCAGGGGAAGATCATGGTGCCCCGCCCACCTCCAAGGATGGAATCGGTGGAAGAAAAGACGCTGTACATCACCAAGGCTCCATATGGCATGGATCATGCAAGTGTCAACTGTAAACAAGCTCTGGTTTCACAGCAGGCCCTGCACAAGGACACCTCAGAAGGCTTTTTGTCACCTTACACACATCATGTAATCAGAACAGATAGTTCTGTTATGTACACACCACTGCCACCCTCGTATACCTGCCCCGTCTCAGAGGGCAACACAAAGGGCACACCCAGCTTAAGTCCTCAGGAAACTCAGGCCTGCAGTAGAAGAAGAGGGATGGTGCACAATGAAAAGGGCCTCTGTTTAGATTGCACCCCCACAGATGAGGAGATCTCACAGCTCTGGCACGGTGTCCGCACTGCTTTAGCCACCAAAGACGGTAATGTATATTTTGGCTCACACAGCTTAGACTTGGTTTGTGTGTGCAGAGATCAGTTAGATTTTCATGCAATTTTTCTGAAGCTCCTTTGTTTCTAAGCATTATATATATATGTGAGTACTGGCTACAGTACAGTATACTGATCCGTTTTATGCTTTATGACTGGCATACAATTACAATTCCAGTGACCCTTTGAATCTGTCCTTTTATCTTTAACTGTCCTCACATATAATCACACTAAAAGGAAAATTCAGTGAATGAGTTGTCTGATGTGTGACTGCAGATTTGGAATTTGCTGCCAAGTTGTATAAGATTCCCAAGAGATCCTTTTTAACTGGAAAGTTATTTTTCATAATTTGCATCAATATGCCATGTCTTCTTTGGCACTAAGCGATTACCACTATTCATGCATTACTGATTTACTGAAATTGATCCATACAATAGCTGACATACAGTTCTCTCTGCGTCATCTTGTGTTTTGATGTTGAGAAATAAGTGATTTGATTTCTTATTTTGATCTAGCTTGAGCTATATACACAATATAGACAAAATATTAAATTCTGCTTTCAATATCCCTTTTAGCAGGACAAACAAAGCCCTAACAAAACAGAGAACAGCAACAATTACAGTATGTATGAATGAAATAAAGTGGTGTCTTCTCTTTTACATTTTAGGTCACACACTAATTTACATGCTGCTTTCTCAATTTCGCTGACTTTGGAGTCAGCAGTGTGTGTGTGTGTGTGTGCAGTATTACAGCTATCTTTTCCTTTCTTTTCATGCGTTTTTTTTGCTCCATTTATTCCATGACACTTTGTTTGGGAAAATGCTGTACACATGCAGTTTTTATTCACATGCTTAACATGGTCTGTTGTTATTTTCAGTAATTTTTATTGTATGCCAAAGATGAAAAATATTTTATTATGCATCCTCTTTAAAATTACCACAGGGCCTGGGCTCACCACATACTAGTTAACTAAGTCAACTAGTTGTCGTTTATGTCAATGTTGTGGTGTTTCTCCGTGTTATTTTTAATGATTAGAGCAAATGCATCTTTCAGCAAAAATCAAGCTTGGAAGACAGGCCCTGGAGAGTGGGCGAGTTCTGAGGAAACCCTGCGTGGAGCACAGCAGACAGCCTCCTGGCTCAGGGAACAGAAGGTTTCCTCAGCCCTCTCAGGTACATGCATGTAGTTTTGCCCTGTGGGGAGGAAGAGTGAGGATAATTACAAAAGATCAGTAAATGGGTGTGTGTTTGAACTTGTTGAATCGGTTTTGCAGTCCCTTTCATGCTGTCTTTAGTGTTGGTAAAACTGACTAGACGCCACGATTTATGCTTCTCAAGACGAGACTTTCCGGATGGACTTGAGTTGTTGGTGTTTTACAAAAAAGCGTTGATGCATAATGTTTTTGTTTACAACTTGCTCCACCTGTTATTGTGCTTAATGCCTGTCACCTAGAATTTTTGCAGTGTGCTATTAGGCTAAATGTCTGAACATGTCTTTTATTTTGTTATGTGTAGCCAACAAAACAGACCACAGAGCCAGTCAGATCGTTCTCCAGTGCATACGACATGGCCTTTCCAGATGAAGGTATTGTGTTCACTGTGTGTGTTTAGGTTTCTTGTCTTCTGTAAATTTCAACATTTCATCTCTCTCCTGCATATATTTTGTTTAATGTATAACCTAAAAGAACCCAAAGTACCCAAAAGTTCTTAGTAGTTATGTGAACAGAAAATTAATAATCTGAGCCAGTACCATTCACAGTCATTTTAGCAGTACAGCAGGGACATCAGAAATTTAGAAAGACAACAGCCCAACTTTATTTGCATCCATAAAAAACAACAACAAAGTAAAGTGGAAACAGCTGAAAATACATACCATTGATGTGACTTTGCCTGTGGTTTCAGGTTTGGAGAGTGCAGCCCAGTTACACATGGGTGAAGTGCATGCTGAACGCGCACTGGCAGAAAGGGATATTGTGGCTGCAATGGAAACAGCCCAAACACAGAGGCCTGGAACGGTGCAGCAGCGCAGCCAACTGCAGGGACTCACCACCATTTCCTTGGAAGAGCAGAAAATCCTCCTCTCTCTGGACAGACTCAACCACCAGCTGTTCTGTGAGCACTTTGTAAAGGCTGTTTGCATTAGACCAGAACTGACTGACTTGATTGTTTTGATCTGCATAAAACATGAAGTATTAACATGTTGTCATTTCCATGTAAGATAACCGCTCCTACCTGTTGTTGTTTGTAGGTGTCCGGGAACATGTGAAGAGTAATACTGGCACGCGTGCCCTTGTTCTTATTGATGGACCCTCTGTAAGTATGAATTTCTAAGGGTTTCAGTGTTTGCCTCAGGATATAAGGGGACTGTTGAACATGCTTTATTACTTACTTGCTTCCATTGTTTTCAGACAAGGGAAGTGAAAGTCACAAAGCACCGCACATCCTCAGCTAACAACCGGTCTCGATACCAGAAGAAAATCTGACCTGAAGCATGTGTGGTCCACAGTGGTCTTCTCTCCCATCAGTGCATTATTCCTGTCTTGCATCACACTGTATAACCACCCCCTTAATTACCCTGTAAAATGAGCTCAGTCTCCTTTAAAACAAAATATGTCCACTGGAGTGACTTAAAAATCTAAGGCATCAGCATCAATGGACTGTAGAGACACTAAACCATATCAGCAGAATTAGACCAAGCTGAATTTTTAAGTTGTCAAGATGAAAATACTTTGTATTTTCGCCTTCTGCTTAGACAACAACACATTGTCTCAAAAAAACTTTTTCAGTTCCTGCTGAGCCACTTACTATTGAGCAGTCAAATTGTAAGTGCCTCTGTAAATTGTACTGACTTCAGTTTGTTTTAATTTCACAAATGAATTATAATTGACACATGACTAGAATTGACTGCAAAATATACACTGTAAATTTGTACAAGATTAGTTTTTAGTTTCTATACTGTCCTATTCTGTATTTATTTTATATATTAAAACTATAATTTTATGGAAGCTATTTTAAGACCATATTGGCGGTGAACTGAATAAAGCTTGTCTACATACTGTGTGCGTGCAGTGCCTTTGACAGTGTTAGTATTTCCTCAACCAGAAATGGTTTCTAGAGAGAATGTGTCGCAATGTTAAAGGTGTGTTCCTTGATGGCTGTGGAAGGGATGATTATGTCTTGTGCAGATGACCCAACCTACTGGCTCAACAAGGCTAGTCTCTGCCAGAGGGCCTCCTGCCTTCTACTGCAATTGCATTTACCCTGAACCTTACCCTTGCTTTAGGTCCTATTTCATTTTAAATTGTCCATAGAGTAACATCAGTAGACTGAAGCATATATTTGATTTTAGTTGTCAGCTGCATAATAAAATGCAGTATTTAAATAAATGTATCTCTGTCTTACTTGCCAAAAAATAGGTGCTTCAAGGAAAAAAGCTGCAAGGATTATGAATGTGTGTTCAGTTGCCCCTCCTTCACCAGCATGTCTGGTTTTGCCCTTCAGTCAGCCTGTTAGGACTTGCTAAAAGAGGTGGAGGAAGCCCAGGCTCACTTGAAGATTCAGGCTCCCATCCGTGATGAAACTTTTTTTTGGTTTAACTGCAGGTTTCTGGTTCCATGCATGCATACATTCTTGAGTGTTTTAACAAGGAGCTGTAAACAGTGATGTGACTGGTGTCTGACTGCCATGTAGAGTCATGCATCATCTTGTTATCTTACACCAAAACTGAGGACATACACGTAGAGAGGAAAAAGAGAGAAAATATGCTCAGCTGTGGTGTGTGGTGATGCCTGCAGGAACAGAAGCCCTTTGACAAATTGTGTGCTAAGAGATTCTCTCGTAAAAAGGACAAAAGATGTCCACTGTGGTTATTTGAGGAGGGACATTTATGTCACTTTTAAGCCAATTGGCAAAATGTCATAAGAGGGGGGAAACAGTGACACTTTATCTGAATATGTCAATTCTGATATTTAACTTATTTAAGTGTTACTAATAACAATGTCCTGTATTTATAAAAAACTATATTTAAGTAAAAAATATATTCTGCTGATGATGCATGAATGACTTAATAAATATGAAAGTCCATGCACAGAGAAAGAACAGTAACAGTAATATCATGTACAGTAAGAGTTTATCTGTGCCAACTCTCTGCACAGCATCGACCAAACTTTTACTCAGAATACTCTGCTGCAGGTTGTCTCTGAAATCTGTTCCCTTTGGCCTATTACCGTTAATGTTCAGAGTCATTATATCATACAATAGTAAGCTTAATGACATTTGAGCCTTAACCAGCACAACACCCAGAAACCCGACAAGAAAGGGCAAGAGTGCTGAAAATAAGGGTAGACATTTTCCCCAGATGCGAGTTCAAGCTTGTGCTTTGGTCTGTTGTGAAGCTTAATCTCAGGAGTATTCTGTCATGTTTTGTTATAGTCCATTTGACATGCAATGAATGAGTGTCTGGTCTGGCTCAGTTTCTTTAAAACTGAATAATTACTGCGTGCATGCATGTAAAAAGATAGAACTAACTGGATGGCAGGTTACGGTTATGATCAACAATACTGCACATGAAGACAAAATATTGAAATTAATCTTAACTTTTTTTTAAACTGGTTGGTTTATTTTCACTGTGTTCTAAAAAAATATACACATTACATAACACAGGTGCACAGTGGATGAATAAATTAAGGATTTTACTCATAAAACTGAAAAATAATATATGATAAAAACACTCAAAGTTAACATATAATAACTTATATTTTCCAACGTGGTCCTGACTATATTGTAGTTGATGAATTCATGTTAAAGGGAAAACAAACAGAAGTGTGTATAATCTGCACACATAGCCTGTGTGTACCCATTAAAGACAGTAGGGGGCTCTCCATCTCCCATCTGCCTATCTGCCTGTAGCAACACTGTGCGTCACTATATCCGATAATAACACCAGACCAACGCGTTTTAAACAGGGAGGACTGTTATAGCCGCCCCGTCTGTCATTACCCAACATCGATTCAGTCAAATGGAGCCCAGGAACTAGTTTTTGCTGATATTCCACTGCATCAAACCAAAACCTCAGTGACACTGAGTCCTTCTGAAGGATGAAGAGATGTTGACCAAAAGTGACCAAGTGGGTGGTCCCCTCAGGGCTGCCGGGACACTGCAGTCCATCTCTTTAATGTGTCTGAGTGCGTTACAATGATGTGAAAATGACCACTTTCACCCAAACAATGGACATATCTTGACTGGCAGCATGTGTGCACAGAATGTGTCCTTCATAAATCAAAATATGTGCCCTTGTAGCATAATCATTCAATATTGCACAGACATTAAAACGTTTTCAGACAACTTTGTTGTGAATTATATAGCCTAATCCTTTAATGTGCCTCGAATGGAAATATAAAGAAATAACAGAATTTAGCCTAGGACAGTTATGAGAATATTATATTGATACAGGACTTGGATAAATATAATTAATCAATGTCCACAATTTATCCCTTAATACCAGGAAGTCATAATATTGGACCTGTTGCATGCTGAGTATTTTAAACAGTTTTATTACATTATTTATTATATAATTTTTAGATGTTTTAAAGTTGACAACGTTTCGAAATTAAATGAGAAAAAAATAAATAACAAACTGGGACAAACTAAACTTGAGATGTGCATCTGTTTATAGAGATAATGTGACTGGCAGAGGGAAGCTCTTTAATCTGTTCATCGGGGCTTTACAGTGTCTGCGAGCATTTAATAGGGCTTCATAATCATTCATTCAGTGGATGTATGGGAAAAAGAGCTGAAACAGAGCCTCTGTATCCAAAGAGAGTGGATCTTGACAAAATGATTTCTCAATGGAAGAGGGGCCTCATTAGCATAACAATTGTGGGAACTGCATGGATCTACTTTTCATGAGCACTGTAAAAAAAAAAAAAAAAAAAAAGAGAGAGAGAGAGAGAAAGAGAAAGAAATAGTACCATTATGCATAGTGATGAGAGAAAGTGTGTTTTGGATTTTGGATTATTGTTCAAATCACTGAGTTGTGTAAATATATGCGTTATCATACATAGCCATAATGTATGATATTTTACACATAAAAACTGAGAAGCATATACATACACACACCTTTTTATAAATAAATAAACAATTTTTTTTATGTAACATGTAAATGCACTTAAAATGCATAAACCTGTAGAAATAAAAACAAATAGGATTTTAAAAGTGAGTCTGAAGAAATTCTGAAACTATATAAATAAATTGTATTTTTTCTATATACTTAACACTCTACATTTTGGTCTGCAAATGAGCCATAATTCAATGTTTTCCCAAGTGGGCTCCAGCTGGAAAATCAGGGATCAGCAGGGGTCCTTGTCGTTTCCATGGGGTTGCCAAAATGGGAATAGGACTACCTTAATTCAGCAATTGTTGCCCGGATGATTTAATTAATGTGCAAGAATGAGTGTTCAGTTTCTCCAGCTTAAATAAACAACAACAAAAGTCACCATGTCATATGGAGTCTGTCAAACTCCTGTCAAATGGAGGTTTAAGGAAAGAGGGTTTTAACATCTTAGCTAAAGTTGTGACATATATGTTATCAAATATTGGTTCGTATTTATCTAATGGAAGTTCATGCTTTGGTGTAAACGGGAAAACTTTGGCATAAATAAATCTGGAGGCCCCTGGACCTTGTCGGGCCCCTGGGCTGCACTGACTGTACCTTTAAAGACCCAATTAAAGGCAAGTCCCGCCTCTTGGGCAGACATCCCATGAGTCATAAGTTTGATGTCCTGCCCAAAGTTTAGACCCGACTGGAGCAAAAGTTTTTTTCTAGAAAGTGAGCTGCGGAGATTTGTTCTACGAACTATGAATCTTTCTTGTACGAATATTCACTAACAGCGTCAGCTTGGCCGAAACGCAGAGAGAGTGGGACTCTTCCAGCCTCGCGTTTGTTGTGTTTTTCGTCTTTTGTGGCTGCGTCTGCGTTTTTTTTTTTTTTTTTGGAAAAGTTGGGGCCGGGACGACAACACAGATTCCAGTGTGGAGTAGATATGCGCTTTGTTACATTCACAAGTATGCCAGCAAGAAACAACAGGAAAACGCTGTCTTTCACTGCAGATTTCGACAGCTAACACACTTTGGGGAAAGAAAAAAAAAGAAAAAGTACTGGACTGTTAAACTTTAGAATGACTCGGGATAACTTTTACTGAGTGCCGTCGATATTTCCTGCTTTCCTGCTGTGTGGAAGAAAAAAAAAAGTTTGGGATTGGCTCAAACTTCTTTTTGTGAGTTTCTGAACAAAACATTTTCGGACACATACAGTTCGCAGACTGTTTTGGGGCAATGGATCCGAGCCAGCATAACCCTCCTGCCGGACACCAAATCGTCCATGTACGGGGCGACTCTGAGACCGACCTGGAGGCGCTTTTCAGCGCCGTGATGAACCCGAAAAACACTATCGTCCCCCCTTCCGTACCCATGAGGATGAGGAAGCTGCCAGACTCCTTCTTCAAACCTCCTGAACCAAAGTCCCATTCCAGACAAGTAAGCCCGCCCTGTCTCTCCTCTGCCCCTTCCCAGAAATCACGATTAAAGCGAGGCCCATCCTGTGGGGGCTCAGGCCTACAGTACGTGACTGGTACAGTCAGTTATTAGTTACTTTATCCCACTTAGAAGTTGTTTATAGCCTTTAGGATATTACCACTTTGCTTTGAGAGGCTGTTGGTTGTCACGTCGTAAAATGTAGGATACAGAATTATCTATTATTTGCACTAAAAATGATCATTTACCCAGTACTCATCTTTTAATACAATACATTTGATCCAGAGTTCCAAACAAGTTATAATTACATTGGTATAATCACTATCAAAACAGGCCCTTGGGCCCTGTGCGTAAAAGTTATAAAGAAGCCAAAGCCATTTGTTTGGCCTTATTACTTGCCTTATTAATGGAAAAAAAGGGATCTGCAGAAGAGGAGTATTACTAGTGAGTTGTCAGATTGGCTGAACCTACTCGGGACAAGTTAACTTGCACTTGTGTAAATGTTTTATTTGTGGGTAGCACTCATGTGGAAATAATCAAAGGGAGTCTCTAAAACGGCGTTTTTCCTTTTGATGATTTGCAATCAAAAATCTTACGATTGTTGAATTGGTCCTATTTACCCCCCCTCCCCCTATCGTCCCCCACAACTGTTGCTTGTGGTCTCAGTAGAGTTTTGTCGTCAGTGCGCATGCGTTGCAGCAAAGTCTGTGCCCTCCTATGTCCCCACACAGGCCTTGGATCCCCCCCCATCCTCGGATTTAGACAACATTTAGATAACTTCCTGTATGTGCAGGGATTATAATATATGACAAGTGACTGAAATGTTAAATCAGGTTAATGTATGTAGACTGATTTGAAGTCCATAACAATCAATAACCATTTATGGTATGTGCCCATTGTCTGTGGACTGGCCTCAAATACAATACAGTGTTTTTTTCTGTTCAACATTTTTAACTCGAGATATTCAAACAAGCTTAGGTTTTAGACAAACCTAATTGTCTTCATAACAATGTAAGAGGAAATTTGGTAAAATTAAGAAGTGCCTGAGGGGAATCACATTATTTGACAGGTCTATGGGACTGTATTCATACTGCTTTTCTTCCAACACAGGCCAGTACTGATGCTGGGAGTGGTGGAGCGCTGACACCCCACCATGTCCGTGCACACTCATCCCCGGCCTCCCTGCTTTCGGGAGCTGTTTCTGGTGGCTCCCTGTCTGGCATGCCCCCAGCAGGTGCCTCCCCACAACATCTCCGTCAATCTTCTTATGAGATTCCTGATGACGTGCCCCTGCCCCCTGGGTGGGAGATGGCCAAGACTGCCTCTGGCCAGAGATACTTCCTCAAGTAAGTATGCTGGCAACAAGTGTCAACACTGTTTCTTTCATTTTACAGTCCTAGGACAAATCTTTACAACTTAAAATAATGGGTTTTTGTAAATGAATGGATGACTTTGAAAGTAAATGAAGGGTTCTATTTATGTGTAGCACATAGTCCTCCAGACATCTCTACATGCTACTGTTATTATTTGACATTCTGATGAAGGGTTTCTTTTCTTCACTTGACTGATCAGGAAAGTGGATCAGAAATCAACTTTTACTTGCACCTATACAAATTATTGTATTTATTAGTATAACAGAACAAAGACTAAAGCTAATTGTCATGGTTAATGTGTGTACCTACGTCAGTGTTGTTCTTTTGTTAAAGAGCAGTTGCACTGGAGTGTGCAGTGAGTGGGTGCACATGTTTTTGAGACATGATACATTGTGGTTCACCAGATTTCCAATGACCTGACTTGCCTCAGCATTCATGTTTTGTACAAGAACCAGCAAGGCCCAGGAGGAGGGCTGTCAGCAGCCCTTTTATCTGCCATGCAAGTGAGATGCTGTCGGCTCTTGTTATGGAACTCTAGCAAAGTTTTTCGGAAGCCTTGCTCTCAAACTTGCAGCAAACTGAAAATTCATAGTTGGTGTTTTGTTCCCATCCTTACTAGATGACCCAACTATTTTATCCCTGTTGTCGAAAATTTGCGTTCCTTAATTTTTTACCAAACAAGACAATTTTAGTCATGTCTTTTTTGTCATATGATGATGATAACCGATAATTACCTGCTTCTCATGGCCAATACCAAAAAGAACCAGTAATTCCACATTTTTGTAAATTCATAACATGCACACCTGATGGGAAGAAAGGCTACGATGTAGTAAGCAAAGATGGATGATTTAATATTCCATAGCTCTGACCTAACCAAGTCTAACTGGCATCACTATTGTTACCACAACGAAAACAAACAATGTGGAATTTAAAGGCTATCAAATGTCCTAAGAATTCAAAATAAACTTCTCGGCTATGATTTTAATATTGGAATTGAATTGAATTTCACATTTATCAACTGATAATTTATCAGCCCCAATATATACTGCATATACCTACCAGAGATGTTACTGAGCGTTACAAGCACAGGTTGAAAACTTATTTTACGATTTTTAGGGAAGAAGGGAAATTTAAGCTTCCAGTACTGGCCAAGACAAGTTCGAGCAAGTCCCAAGTTACCAGACAAGTGGTCTTGAGATCGGACTCTCATACTACAGCTCTGTTCAGTATACATTATGCTGACAATAATTTGCAAATCTGCTGCAGTGCACAATGGCAGCCAGTGTGCACAAAAAGAGACAATTGCAATAGTTAAATTGTAGGTTATTAAATTTGGTGGCCTCTGCAAACAAGAGAAGTCTTTTGAGGGACTGCTGCTGTATGTAGTGTTCCTTTTCTTGGTCTCAGGTTTCCTTAGAAACAATGGACCATTGTAGCTGCCCCAGACAGCAAAGGACAGACAGCTCTGCAAAAATCATCTGCTAACCAGCAGATCTCGTCCACATTTGTGATGCAAAGTAAACTTTTTAAATAGTAGGTAGCAGGTATACCAGAGCCCTTGAGGCTTGTCACATAGTTTATCTGTAACTCTTTTGGATTGTGAGACTTTCTTTTTATTCTCTATTACCTTCTTGTGTATTTATAAGTCTCATGATGCATCAATTCTCTGTAGTTCTGTGAAAAGATGGGTTGAATTATTCATAAAAGTGACGTCATTGTCAACAATTTATGTTAAGATAATCTGCTCGTTGTGAAATGTTCCAGAGTTGTTGAAATGCTCAGCACATCATGTTTAGAGATGATGTGACATTGAAAGTCGTCATTCTGACTCCTATTAAACGCAACGTGTTGGCAGTTCGAGGAAATATTACTCTCTGACGCGGGTCCGAACAAACATGATAGCCTCAAATTTACTTGGATCAAAAAAGAGCTTTCAGTACCAGATGTTCTAAGGTCTCACATCTGGAGAACATCTGGCCAGTTTTGAGGAGGCTCTTCTAAAATTGTACAAAAGGACTTGGGGGTAGGAGAGAGAAAACACCATTCTCATAGACTCTCCCAGGAACACTGACTTTGTTTAGAAACTGACTGAGCTACAGACAATGAAGCAATTTTGTAAACAAAATTGGCTTTTCTAAACTAAACTGTAATCTTGTATAGTTTAAGCATTTTGTTGCTGTTTGTAGAAATGCATCAATTATTTCTTGCAGTTGTGAGAGGAGATCTGGTACAAACAACATAAGCTAATACACAAACCTTTAAACTGTGATTCAAAAACTTGTGTGCAGCTTGGAAGAAGAGGCAAACTAAAACACAGCTCAAGTCTTTTTTACTCAACCAGCTGGAAGAAATCTGCAGACTGAGCATTTCACTAACACATATACAGTAGTCCTTAATCCCTGATAAACACACAATAAAACCATAAAATATGACATTTCCACAATTTAGATTTGTACCATATGTCAACAGATCATCATGTTACAAAAACAACAATTTACTCTAAATCCTGAATATTCTCTAAATAAACTCTAGTCTGTTCTTAAAAAATCATAGAAAATACATTAAAAAAAAAGATTACAGCGAGTCCCTGCTTAGTCTATTCCATAACCAGAGCATCACACTTTTTACTCACAAGCAAAACTGATGTTAACCTGGGGAAAACAGTTGAGCAGCTCTCTAAAGAACTGAGTATCAACCGGCATGTTGTACAACTAGAGTAAGTGGAGTACACAGTGTTTGTGTTCGAGACAGGAAAACTCGAGGAGACATCTTCCATACACCGCACATCAAAGTGCAGATATTTGATCTGGAATACAGGCGGCCTCAGCAGAGCTGCTGGAAAAGACGCCCCCCTATTTATAAACGGGGTTGTCTGACTGAGACAAGTTGCAGAAGGAGTGAATCAGAGCGAGAGAGTGTGTGTGTGTGTGTGTGGGTGGACGGGTGGGGGTGGGGAGTCCGTCACCAGCTAGGAGAGTTGAGCCGAGAGTGGGGGCTCACATTTCACTCAGGTGACCGCTGTTGTCCTTAGAGATATATCAACTCAGGGGGAAAGTTATTTATTTATCTTTTCAGATTTTGTTTCTCCTTCCCACTTATTTAGAACACTGGGATCATATAGTTGGGGATGATCGGCCTAAGCAAATTGCAGCCGACCCACGGATGCCGATGTCCCACTCCCTTTAAAAGCGTTTTGGTATGAATGGAGCCCTGGCGCTGTGATGGTGCCTCTTTTGTGTCAATGGAGTTAAATGGCAGCCATGTGGAGATGACTAGAAGAGGGGCCAAGAGAAACTCCGGCCCTCCCTTTGTCCCGGCAGTGAAACAGTGATCTTTATTCAGACCACAGGCCTGTTGAGACTCATGTGAGCCTTCCCAAAATAGACAAATGGTTGACATGAAGTTTAAAGATGGCGGTGAGGGCAGCGCCTTTCTTGAGAGTTTACCATGTTCTTCACAACGGAAATGTTCAGCCCCTGTCAGGGAAGGAGTGTGGCGTAAATTATAATCAGTGATAATAGATGATTGATCTAGTGTAACAGTGTTTAACAGTGTTTATTTCTCTTGAATAGTGATTACTGTTGAATTAATTAGTAAATCATTTGAGTTCTCAGTTTTCTGTTTTTAAATTGTTAAAATTTTAAAATGATCACCTTAGGCTCTGGAAATTGTGTACAAAAAATGAACAAAATTGATCGTCATAGCCCTAACGCAAATAGGAGTCTGATACAAACAATCTCTATTTTTTCTGCTTTAACATAAAAAACAAAAACCTTAAGCTGAGAGAGTACTGGGAGAATGTCAACAAAGTCTGTTGACCTTTCCTCCTCTTTCTTCCAGCAGTTTGCAGTGGCCTTTGATTTATGACAGCAGGGGCAGGGAGGTTGGGTCACCTTGCTTGGTGCTGGGACGGGGGCAGGGCTGGTCTCCAGGGCTGGGTCATAAACTAATGAAGGTTTCTAATTTAGACACACCGGTAAACTAGGAGGGGTAATCACTGTTTCCGGGCGCTTATTAAATGCAGCTTTCAATGAGCTTTTAGTCCGTGGGAAGTCAGCCCTAAGCAGAGGAAAGCTTTGGGGGAGTAGCCATTGTCTGCCCTCAGGGGCAGGTAGAGCTATGTGTTGATGGACACTTTTGTCTTTTACCAATTGGATTTTAAACTGTTTTGATGAGCCTGGTTTCCCCACAACCAGAATGGTTGACTTGTGTCTTTCCACACCTAACTTAACAGTGATTTTACATAATCAAAGTAGTTGTGACCAGAGTTTTAATTTTGACCTTTTGTTTTGTATAATAGGGTATTACTGATTATGTTTCCTGTGTTTTTACACTGTAAAGCTGCACACTCTTGGTTAACCAGGAACATTAAACAGACTGATAGCTAGTCTAGCTTCAGTGTACACTATCCGGGGTTTCCTGAACATCTGTTGTACTGAATACAAGTCAAAGAAACCCCCTATTAAAGCAGGAAAGATCAAAGTCTTACTTGGACCTTACGCTTTCATTTTATGCAGTCAATATCTGTGTAGTGCTGATGAGATTATGTTTGGATTTACAGCAGCCGATTGTACCTCCACAGTAATAATAAGCTTGTGTAAAACAGAAATGGTTGGTACTTGTTTTAAAATTTGCAGCATTTTCCGATTGTGCAAAGAAAAACTACAATTGCAGTATTTTATTTTTGTCCGTTTTAAACATTACAAGACTAACTGCTCATCAGTGGCCATGTGGTTATCATTATTGCTGTAAGGGGATAAGTAAAATAACTTTTGTTTTTTCATGTGTAAATATACGCCCAAAGCGTATTTGAATACCCAAAGTCCATTGTGAGACCCACGCAAATGCTGTGGTTGTTAAAATAGAACACTTAATTCTGTCAAAGACCCCAGATGTTTGCCTTATGCTGTGTAAAAGAAAGTTGTCAGTAACCTGGCCAGATTTTTAAAGTTGGACCACATTTGTTATAAACGTCTTGTATCAGAGCAGTGTTGACTGTCTGTCCATTGTCTAAAATGGACTTCAGTTTTAAAGCTTGGGCGTACACTGATATCATACTCAGCATCTCACATACAAAACATATGTATAACCTAAATATTTTCAGTTTCAGCTGTTACCTAATTTGCTTTAACTCTGCTTAAAGGTTGAAGGGATAAATACTCAAATTGGATTTCAAACTAAGCTGTTATGAACCGAGGCCACTTGGTCAGTCACAAATGGTGCTGGGAAGACTGGGCTGTAAGCCTGCGTGAAGCTCTCATTTGGAGCAACTTTGTGTTTGACAAACTTTTGGTTTATTGACCACACACAGACAAGGCCCTTCCTGTTCAACTGGGGCCTGTCAGCTCAGTACACAAATGGGACTGTGAGAAAGTCAGGCTAGTGTTTACCAAAGTCTTGATGTAACACCTCTGTTCCAGACATCAATGCCTCCACTGTCACTGAGGGCATCTCCACAGAGATGTAGTATCTGAGAAGTGGACCCTCTCAGGTGGGGTTTAAAGTTCCCAAAATGACTCAAACTGTTGCACCTTATGGGAACTGAGCACCACTTGAATAACAAAATACAGAAACACTTTTATATATGTTGCCAGATGCAGCATGCATACATTTGCTATATTTACTATTTCAATGTGTTTACTCATGAGTAAGTGTGATATTGCAGGGTAGTCTACTAATATATGAAATTTGCTGCTTATGTAGTGCAGTCAACATAGTAATTAATCTTACATGGTACTCCATAAAACGATACTTAAAGACATTCCTCTTTAAATACATTTTTTGAAAAAATATAAAATATTAAAATATAAAAAAAAAAATCGGCAGTAAAACTGAACCTCACTTAGTCCTTGTACTTTGAATTAGTTGCTTCGTTAGGAAGTATGATGATACAAACCCTCCTTCAAAGGGAAACTTAAAGCCACAATAGGGTCACAGAGGTTGCCCCAATAATCTCTCTTGATGATGTCCTGCTGATAGAGAGGCAGCCAGGCATCCCCAGTCAACTAGAGTGGAGGTGGTCATCCTCATCTTAGTGGCCTGATTACATCTGGCCTCCCTCAGTGTGCTCTTTAGTCATTCAACCAACTTCCAAGCATATACTCCCTGGGTGGAGCACTGTGGCCTGAGGATCCCATTTTTAACATTTGACAATTCAGCTGTGGGGTGTGTTTCATCATTGCTGCATTCCCCATAGCTTCACTCCCGTTTTACACCAGAGAAATGCAGCTTTTGACGTCTGGCTTTGAGAGACAATTTCACTGGAATAAACAGTCAATCTTGCCTCAGATCTAGCTTTGATCTGCTGTTTTGGCAGGTAGCAGAGCTTATTTGGAGACATTTAAACCACAGAGCTGACTTATTTTTGGATAGAACATTCTCCTCAAAGCCAGATGTACACGCCACAGTTTTCATGGGTGTAAACAGGCATTCTCTGTGTTAGGTTTGTTTGTCATACTACTGTAATCAGATGAGGTCTGTGAACAACAAGTGCAACATTCAGACTTCTTCACTTGGATTTCTTTAGGGATGTTGAACCTCTGCTAACTTGCTCTTTGAATCTGGGGGAAAAAAAACGTTTGATTCAGTCGCAGTCTTTCAGATACACATTGAACTACTAAGAGAGAGGTTCTATCTTGAATGAGAAAAAAAGTCAGTGGGGAACAGCTTCTATGTGATAGGCACTAAACAGAAAAAGTTTAATGGCAAATCATTTAAGCAAAGTCAAGTTTAGCCTTAATGCGAAAGGTCCCGCTCCCTCCTTCGTTATAAATAACGCTGGCATAATAAACGCCACCTTGATAATTGGGCTATCAGTCAAGGAGATGTCAAGTGCCTGGGAGGATCAAGAGTCCTACTCTGTGCTCTGCTAAGCCACAGTCCATGACAGCACTGTGGCTTGTGTGGGCAACCAACTTCATAATGGGTTACGTTAGAACCACATTGCTCTCATTTTCTGCAGTACCTGGCCATTTACAGCCAGTTATCCCCTGAATAAGCTAGTGTAGGGTTTGACTAACAGAATGGTCAACATCAGAAAAAACATATTCTTCATTCAAAAATGTAGTTGGATTTGAAAGAAATGCACTCCACTCCATTCATGTCTACTTTGTGAACAACAAACAGCACTTTTGAATTGTGGAAAGCTGCAGAAACCACAGAAATGAAAAGATTTACATGAAGTGTCATCTCACTATTTTGGCATGTCAATTTGGACAACGACCCTCTAGTAAAAAAAATGTTGCTGTCTGCTTTTTGTGTTTTCGACCAGTGATGGATACATAAAAAGTATCTTTAGTGTGGTTGGAAAATCTTGGGCATGTGAATCGTGAACATTGTCAGATGTAACTGCATTAGTGTGAAAGAGGCCTGATCCACAACCACTTTGCTCTGTGTCCACTGCCCTGCCCTGGGGATGGAAGTTGGGGGAGGGTGCGTCGGCTGTCCTGCTGAGCTCGCCGTGGTGTCAGAGACATGTAAAGACAACACCGAGCAGTTGTGACCGTGGAGGTTGCAGATCATCAGCAATTCCTAACAGCAACTGGTGGCCTCCAGCCGTCCCAACAGTTGCCATGACATTGTTTTGTTTTATGTTTCGCCTACAGGAAGCGGTGTGTAGCCGTGGCCATATAGGGTTCGGGGTAGGTTGAGTGAATGGATTATCTTTTAGTTTTAAAACCTGGTGATGAATTACTAGGACTTGGTAACTCATTTACCAGTTCTCTGAGTTCTCACATACAGGCTCTTTGAATACAGTGCAGCGCTGACTTGGAAGCTCCTATAGTGTGTGTATTTTATCACTGACTTTTTGATTATAATCTGAACTGAAGCTTTGTTTGCATCTGTTTTGATTGATTTGAGCTACAAAAGTTAGCCTCCCAAGCTAAGTTTTGATAGAAAACTCAATATTTGTACTTTTATCTGTGCTAAGAGAAGCTAAGGACTGTGGGGGTGGAGAAGAATTTATAATCAGAGATCTTGGAGGCTTTGAGGTTGTATATTTCCATGAGTGTTTTCCAGTTGTAGCTTCTCTGTTCGGTATTGGTGTACCAGGATGTGCAGGCTTCTCATTTACGATAAGACCTCCCTTGCCTTATCCCAGTGCTCCTCTTCCAGTCTCCTCCCCTGTTCTCCCCTCCCCTCTATAATAAATGTCATAGTTTCCAGAGTGGGAAGGAGGCAGTGAAGGGGGGAGGGCGGGCGCTCGGAGTGTAACAGGACCACAGCAACTCATGCAGCCAATGGAATTCAGAGGGATTGCTTCCGTAGATGTTTTTTTCCTCTTTCACTCTTTTTTCTTTTCTTTTCTGTAGTTGTCTCACCCCGCTCCCTGTGACCCCTCTTTCTCAAGGGGCCCCTCCAATCTGAGCAGTTCCAGCTATTTTGCTTGGTTTGCGGTGTTTGTGTGTGTATGTGTGTGTGTGTGTGTGTGTGTGTGTGAGAGAGAGAGAGTGTGTGTGTGTGTGTGTGTGTGTGTGTGTGTGTGTGTGTGTGTGTGTGTGAGGGCTGGGGGAGGGTTTGGTAGGGGATTTGGCAGCTCCTTTGATCACTAAAGCATAAACAAGAGGGGGCTTCAAAATGGGTTGCATTGTGTGGGGGGGGAGGAGTGCTGAGTCAGGCCCTCTCGCTCTCTGGCCTGGGATAGAGAGCAGACAGGCAGGCTGGGATTACCGCAGAGGCCAAGAGAAACTCTCTGAATCTCTCACTTCACCCAGCTGTTCCAAAATCTGGGCTAATGGCGTTTTGGGATCAAACTAACAGCGAGTTGTAAAGAATGTCAGTGGCTGGAAGAACACATCCAGAACATGATGATTGCAGGGCACAATAGATCGATTGCTGAGGGAAATAGTTGACTGCATTATAAACAAAGTCTTTATTTTTTGTCATGTGTATTGAAATAATCCACATAAAGTCGGTGGTATTGCATAAACAAGCCGCTGGAGTCGGTGCCTGTTTGTTTGAGGTGAGGGGGTTCTCTTAAATGGGATGTTTCAAAAAACAACAAAAAAAGAACAAGTGAATAGTGGGGTTTTAGGTCGTAGCTCAGTCTGTGCCTTTGTCAAGCAGGTGAAAGCTTTGTAAATGTGGCGCCAGATTGTTAAAGCCCCTGACACTCCACAGTGTCCGAGCCACTTCCAGGAAAAAGGACCCCCTGCGTTGAGCCCTGGGACTGACCCTCCCTCAATAGAGAGGGTCCTGCTCGGGAGAGGAGGGCTTCCTGTATTAGCTTTCCATCTTAATCAAGCAACAAGTACCAACAAAGCACTAATTATCAATGCCTTCACAGAATGCCACACAATGCCCCCTCCCCCGGTCCCCACTCCTGTCCCAGCAAAGACGAGCCATAAAATAGATGGAGCAACATTGTTTGACATTACAATAGTTGTTTTGAAACCAATCATAGCCTCTTAGACATAAAAAAAAAAAAAAAAGTGAGTACCTATGACAGCTAACAGATGTTTGCCTATTTTCCTACTGTTTGGTTTGTTTAATAATTCAGTACAGTGGTCAGTTTCTCATTCTGCTTCATCACACACAATTTTAAGTGAATTACATGGAAAAATAGCCCAGTCTGAGCCTTAGATTAAATCCTTGTGTGAATCCACATTGAAATGGGGCTCAGACTGGGTCCAAACAGACACAGCTGAGTTTGTCTTCCTGTAACAGTCATCGTTTACAGGAAGAAGGAGTTAGATTTAGTGTTTTCATCAAAGAGCTTGTTGAAACTGCTCTGAGTCATCAGTTCCTGTATGTGACCCACTGCTTTGCGTTGATATTGCCCTTGGTTTGAACTACTAATTACTGAAAACATTGACACATTGGTGGTCACTCTTCTGACTTTTTTTTGTTATCTTTTCTCCTTACAGTCACATTGATCAGACCACCACTTGGCAGGATCCTCGCAAGGCCCTGCTCCAGATGAACCAGGCTGCCCCGGCCAGTTCCGTGCCAGTCCAGCAACAGAACCTTATGAACCCAGCCAGTGGTGTGTATATATTGACTTAGTTGAATTTAGTTTTTCTATAGAAGCAGAACAGACTGTGCATTTCAGAAAAGGTATATATTAGCATATATATTATTTTTTTTTCAAGTAATACACACAGAATTTCCCTGAGATTATTTCTGGGTATTTTCTTACATTCATGCCACATACAGTAGAAGTCAGGAGCAGTCTAGTCTAGTTCTTACATGTCACTAAGACTCGGTGTACCTCAGTTCTGTCCATGCAGTTGGAATTTGCCCCGGGTGAGGTAAGACTGAGGTAGAACGTGACAGGTCCTGTCTGACATGTTTGGGAGCTCCGTGACTCACAGATTACAGAGTTTACAGAGGAAGTTTCTGTATTCTTAATTTGTCACTGTTCCATTTGGCAACCTAAAAGTAAATGGGGAAAAAAAAGCTTTAAATGTTGACAAACAGGCTTGTTTGTTTTCAGTGACAGACAAAAAAGATTTATTAGATTCTGAAAGATAATAATATGCTGTCATTTGTCTTTAGCCTAGCCCTTTACGTGCATATTATGATATATATCTGATACTACTGTTTCTCCTACTTTAGAAGAGTGTCTATAATAACTATATGTATATGTACTGTAGTTATGCCTAATTATATATTATAGTTGAGTAATGTTGCTATATGTTATGCAGTTATGTAAATAAAATAAAATAAAAATCACCACCAGCATCTCTTCAACATTACTTTTGCCTGTTGTCCCTCAGGTCCTCTCCCTGATGGCTGGGAACAAGCTATTACATCAGAGGGTGAAATTTACTACATCAACCACAAAAACAAGACCACATCCTGGCTTGACCCAAGACTTGACCCACGCTTTGGTGAGTTTGCAATAGATCTGTATTTTTTTTTTTAGTTTAGGTATTTATTAAAATACCAGGTATGTTCTGTTTATTAAATCAAGACAGGCCCTTGTAGCTAGTTAATGTTGTATTAAAAATGTAAACAAGGGAGTTTTACCAGGAACTGCTTCTGCAGTAAAGAGTTTCTCAAACATTTGGTTTTTGTGACAGCAATTTACTTTCCCTAGTAGAAAGCTTTGGATAATCCATAAAAGATGCATCACCACTTTTGTAACAGTGAGTTCAGTTCCATATGATTCATTGTTCATTTCCCTGTGCAGCATTGTTTTGGAGTGACTAGTCATACCATTGGTTGTTGAAAACAGATTTCACCAAACCCCCACCCTCAAAATCTGCACCTAACCTTTTGTCAGCCATTTTAGTGTTGGAGCAACAGCTGAGTTGGTCATTAATCCCCCTGGCCAAGCTAAAGTTTGACAGTTAGCTTTCAGTGTGTGGTGGCCAGGTTTGGTGAATAAGTGACAGGACCCGGGTACATGTGTTGAGATTTCTCTGTGGCCATGGGAATGAGCTAATCCTCCTGCACTAGGAAGACTTCCAGAGATGAAGGTTCCTGCTTATGTCACTCTGACTCATTTACGCTTGAGGTGCCATCCCTCCATTACAGCAACATTCCCCAGGGAAGCTCACCCTGGTTCACAAAGGCAACATGTGCGAATCAGCACGCAGGCTGTTATCCTGTTAAATTTTAGTGTTACTTTTTATCGAGCCTGGGCACTTGAAGGACAGTTTTTCTGCAAGCAATTGTGTGTCCCACTCTGAAGGCAGACAGGAAAGTTCAAAACAGAGTTGTAAGGGGAGTGGGGCAGCTGGGAAGAGATGGCGGCTCTGATCGGCAAACCTCTTTGAAGATTTATAAGTCTTGAACACACAAGGCTGCTGGGCCCCTGAGAGCGAGTGAGAGGGAGAAAGAGACCATGTTAACTCATTATGTGCCATCAAACACAATTTTGTTCCACATCAGATAAAATCTCCTCTGTGTTTACTAATTCTAATTCTATTTATACATTTCATATACCTCATTCTGTTATTATTTGTACCTTTTTGATCCTTCAGATTTGAGAAAGTTTGCAAAGTGCTATGCACCTCAAACTACTTGATAGTTAATGAGGCTCTGTGCTTGTATACATCATTTTATTCTTTGCAGTTATTTTTGAATCATATTTTTGACATTTGTGCAAATAAATGGGCTGCTCTGCTTCAAAAACCTCTATACTGCTGCTATGTAGGTCTCCAATCATAAGCCAGCTGCTTTGATAATGGAGGCTAATTTGAGCTTTGAGAAGAAAAGCAGCAGAGTGCCTTTAACTGAGGGTTGTTGCCGGCTGGCTTTCCCCTGCGTGAGGCCCAATGCAGGCACAGCCCCTTTCTGCTCTAGCTCCAGACAGACTTGAATCTCTGCCAGCCTCTTTATTCTGTGGTCCAACTCTTAATCTGTTCCAGACCTTTTCAGTCAAAGAACTCCAATGTGAGAGGGGAGGTGGGGGGCAGGGAGAGGCAAGGCGAAAGGGGAAGAAAGAAAAACGGAGGAACAGAGGGAAAATGCCGACGGGATAAGCATGCATCCTCTTTAAGATCCAAGGAGGTGGTGAACAGCGAACAAGCCATGAGTGCACTGTGGCTGAGTTCAAAAGGGGGCTGGCCTATGTGGTTATGTTGTTTTCTTGATGTAGTACTCTGGATGAACAGCAAGGAAAACATACTAGGAGGATAGCAGAGTTCACAAAAAGACCGATATCCTCCGGGAGTTTAATGTATTTCTTTGAAGCCTTAATGTAAAGCCATTTACCAAACTCATGGCTGAATTATCTGTCATGTGATGTTTTTCTGCCTCTGCTGTCTGAGTACTTCACCAGAAAAGCTGGCATCTTATTAATGATGTCACCGCTATGAAATACTCATAGTGTAATGAGGCAGCAGTGAGCCAGTGTAAAGAGTTAGTTCATATTTCCCCACTTGCCCATGTAGGTATCTATTTATGTGTGCAGTGTTGGGTTTATCTGCTAATTCTTTTAAATTTTTATTTCAACCTCTGAGATTTCTGTACCCGCTCTGGGGGGGTATCATTGAGAAATTACATCTGGAAAAACAATGACATGTTTACTTTGGATAACCCACTGACCTTACTTCTACTTTCTACTGAACTAATAGTCCCTAATGACTAATTGGGGCGCACTGACCATTTAACAGTGACACCTTCCAGGTGATTTTCATTTTCAGTTATTGATAAAACCTGTCACTGTACTACAATAATTCTCATACACTGTTGATGTTTCCTGACTGACTCAGTTTTTTTTTCCATCTCCTTGCCATGCAGAGCCAGGTCAACATAGGCTGGCTTTACTCAGACCTTACTGTTATACAAGATGATAAAACAGTGTTTGTATCACAGCCAGACTGTTTCTACACTTTGCTTATCTCAGTGCTAGAAATACAACACCTTACGAAGGGGCCTTTTTTCAAACTTGTTAAATCGACAGCAGACAAATATTTACAAAGCCTTCAAAGGTGCAGCGCCCTGGTCACATAGAGAACTTCCCACTGCTGGCACACCTTCAACCCTACCTAACCCCAGGTGATGTTGCGGTGTAATGCCAGTGTGATGGTCTGATAAGGGCCTGTGTTGCTGGCTCGTTGTGTTGCAGGAGTGCGTGAAGAAGACAAAAGGCAGACGGCATTAACTTGTCTCTTATCTGCCTGGCCCACCAGCTATCACCGCCCGTATGTGCTGCTGCCTTAAACCCCTCCAGACACACACACACACACACACACACACACACACACACACACACACACACACACACACACACACACACACACACAGAGTATGTCTCAGCCTGGACTGATCTCCTTTTTGTGCTATCACTCTGGCCCTGAACTGAACCTGTCCTTCGCTCCTATCTCACCCACAGATGTAATTCCCTGCTTCGATATGCTCATTGTTTGTGCATAGTTCCTCCAGTAACATTGGTTACTCTGAGCTGTTTGGTCTGTGAGGGAGTCCTTGACTCAGTGGTTCAAGAGAAACTCTGTTGTAAGACTGCATTTGTCAACATAAGATCTTGTGTATCAGTGCATCTATTTTCATACCCTCACTTCTTATTACCACCTCTTCCTCAGAACTCCACACACTTGTTTCTATCAGCTATGATAACATGTTACTCCCCAGAGTGTATGCTTGAATCTAGCAACATAAAGTAAATTCAGTTGTGGCGAGAAAGACAAAACAGGCAGATGATCAGACATATATAAACAAGCCAACATTTCATCAACAACTTGCAATGGACGGTTGAGGTAATCATTTTACAACAAGCCTTAACTTTACTTTCCAAATAGGTTTTGCTGGCTAATAGTAATTTCTTGCCCTGTCAGACTTCCTGCTAGCAATGTTGACACATACATGGGCACAATGTTATCATGGATAGAAATAATAGGGAAAATAAAGACACAGGTTGTTTGAAATGGGGAATTTTTCCTTAAATATGAGGCCTTGTAGATCAGTGAGTCTTTCTCCATATGCCTCACTTTTTAATATGTGCCCTTCTTCAAAGCTCAGGCCTTAACAAATCTACAGCTGCTGATATGGCCCATGTGCAGCACCTCTGCCTTGAAAACAGCTGATGGTGCCCTGATGGTGGAGCCACAAAAGGCTTCAGTATCTGCCAAAGATAAGAAGCGGAGAGAACTAACACACTCTCCCATGGCTTCACTTGATGTGTGTGTGGGAGAGAGAAGAGGTGGCGGCTCCGTGACTCTGTGTGTGTCTGTGTGCATGTGTATGTGCTGGGGTGGGGTTGTTGGGGGAGGCAGCATGGACAGAGAGGGAGGGAAGGAGGGGGTGAGACGGAAAGGCAGGGCAGGGCGGGGCCTCCAGAGCTTCCCAGGGAGAGCCCTGAGCCACGGTTCATTCAGCCCCTGAGATAGTGTAAACAGACAGTGATTGAATGGTGATGAGAAAGGTGCCGGGGCGGGCAGGACAGCACAGAGAGAGGCAGCCCCGCATGAAAATTGTGCCCCCGTCAAGGCTTTGTTTTGGTTGGTGCTTCAAGCGCATAAGCAAACAGCGCTCCTCATTGGTTCCATTACTGTTACACCCCTTGTGGTCAAGCACATTTGCTTCTCTTTCTTTACTACTGTGATAAAACGTGTGACCTACTTTGCATGCATAGATTGCTGCATTGCTGTGCTTCTTTATACTCATGTTTATTAGACCCACCCTCGCTAGAGTAGAGAATAACAAAGATTTCACCAGGGACCAGCTGTGTTTTCAATACACACACATTTGTTCTGATATTGTAAACATGCAGTTAGGTTGTTAGTGCACAATGCAATTACACTTGTCGGGCAAAAGAACTTTGAAATTAAAGTTAACAGCGGTACAGTGTTTAGAGAAATTGATGTGGGTCTGTTTTAAAAGAATTTCTTATTTGCACGCTTTGCTCATATTGCATTCATTAAATTAGCTGAAGTGGACCCATCAGGCCAGGGTGAGGAGGCAGTCGGTCCTGAGAGATAATCTGTGATTTTGTTTAGAAACGAAACGCACAATGAAAGGATAAGTCATAACTGACGCAATGCGCAACACACAACTAACAAAGCCTGTCTTAGTCAGTGAGTGGGAGGGGATCAGGTCTTACAGGAATAGTGGTTGTTTCAGACACTAGGTGGGAAACTTGTGCTGAGACTTTACTCGTCCTACACAACCTGCTGCACTGGCTACACTCTTTTACAAGTTCGGCGTGTAGAAAAAACTCTTAAGTTGTCAGTCTTGTTATGCAGGGTTTAAATGCAGCAGAGCATTAAAAGGTGTAGTTGCAGTGATGTTGGTGTATTCACGATCCACTGGAGATCCTATATGTATTATTTTTATATCCAATATTGAACATTGTTGAAGCTGTACATATCTTATTACCCTAACATTTAAGTTTAAAGTTTAAAAGCAACATATTATACTAACAGTTGTGATTTGAACTCCTGTCTGTGTCTTTTGCAGCCCTGAACCAGCAGAGGATCACCCAGAGTGCTCCGGTGAAGCAGGGAGGGCAGCTTCCTCCCAGCCACAGTGGAGTCATGGGAGGCAACAATCAATTGAGACTGCAGCAGATTGAGAAGGAAAGGCTGAGACTGAAGCAACAGGAGCTCCTCCGGCAGAGACCACAGGTTAGGAATTAAGTTAAAGCATTTCAAAAAGTATTCAAAAGTACTGTGGACTCATGAAGGAACAAATAACCACGTATCATAAAAAGGGCAAAAGGTCATTACTTTCAGTATGTGTCCATCAGTGCAGTAGTCAGACAGTGGATCCCTAACTGCTCACTTAGATGAATAGGGGGGTCAGCAAAATGTTTATGCTGTAAAATGTAATGTACATCATGAACAGGCCCTTTTTTGAGTCATCATTCCTATGTATAGTGGTGGATCTTAGGCCCCTTTGATCAGTCTGTATTGTTACACTGCCCTGCAATGTCTTATGTCTTATGAGTCATATGTGGTTATTTTATCACTGCGAACAGCAATGTTTCGCCCTGCCGCCCACGCTGGGTGTTGCAGCTGTGTCCAGTAGTTTACTCAAGGCTGTGTCACCACAAACCAAGCTTTATGGTTATGAATGAGGAGGCTGATGACTTTGTTTACAATGCCATTCACATGGGTTGTTTAAAGTTCACAGCGTCGGAAGTGACCTGAGTTTGTACTTGCAGTCAGCTCTACAGGGGAAAAGATGACATCTGGACTGTCCCTACTGAAAGATAAAATTACGCACTTTGGGCTTGAGTAACCTGGTTGTTGTCGACTTTATGAAATTTTAAGTGAGGGGGAAGAAAATGGTTTTCATAGTGGGGTAAATGATTAAGAGAAACCTGGTTACCACAGGTAGATTTCTGCTGAGAATGCTAATTTCTTAGCCAAGTCAAAGCCTTAAACTGGGTTCTAACTTGGTGTCCATGCATGTAAACAAAGGAGTAACCGTGGTTATTTTAGAACATGTGTTATGTATTTCCTGTCTTCCTGCCTGATTTCCCGACATATGTAGTGATAGATAAAGAGTTCATAAATTATGTAAGGAAAACATTAGTTATGAAAAGACACATGATCGGTTTACTTATCCAAACCTCAGACATCCACACTTGCCAGTTACACGAAGAGCTCAATGGAAAATAAAATTGTGGAGCTGGGATTGCAGACTGTATTCATTTGAAGAGCTCCTCTATCAGGCCAATGACTTTATTGCAGTAAACCCCAAATTCCTGTAACTTTTTAGATACGTGTTTGGAATACAGAGGCCATACAGTGTTTGCAAATATAGTGGAGCATGATTATAGTAGGAAATTGTGCAAGCTATGTGCTTGTGTAGGGAGTTCAACATTGGGGCAATACTAGCCACGCCCAAATGTATTCCACATGGCAGAAAGTATGACGAACAACGGGTGGCGATGTATGGTGGCAGTCGAGTGCTGACGCTGCTCAGTCATGCAAAAAAAGAGAGCCAATAAAACCATAAAGGTTGTTTACAGTACACAACCCCTCGTAATCCCTCTTAATCAAAACCAGATTGTTTACATGTGTGCATGGGATTCTGGGATAAACATCGTCGTTACGAGAAGGAAACACTCAGTAGATGTGAAATAAAAGCAGAAAGAAGGAAAATACATTATTACTTTATAAAGGGCTTTTTATTCATCTTTTTGTCTCAGAACATTGTGTCCATTTCTCCTCAACCACAACCAATAAAAGTTTCAACCAACCACTTAGGGTGTCTAGCAGCAATTTTACATGCTTACTAAAAAAAGTCACATTCCATTGGCTGCCTCCCCGTTGTTGTCTATGACCCTGTAAAAGTTTAATGAGATCTCAAAACGGTGACACCGGTCAAGTCATTTTCACCTTCCCGTTCAAGGACTTTGAGGGAAGGAGGTGAAAAAGAACATGACTTCATATCCGTAGCCTTATCTGATACAGCATGTGTAGAAAACAATTGTCTGCAACTGTGGTTCCCCCCCCCCACACACACATGTAATTTGACACTATGTATGGGGAGAAATGGCGAACACCATGTTGGCAGTCAGTCTAAACGCTTAAAGGTCCAGTGTGTAACATTTAGGAGGACATGTTGGCAAAAAGAGGATAAAATATGCATAACTACATTTTTATTCGTGTATAATCACCTGAATATGGGAATCTTTGTTTTTGTTACCCTAGAAGGAGCCTTTTATATCTACAGATTGCCTTCCATGGAGTCTGCTATCTTGAAACATCATGTTTCTACAGCAGCCCAGAAGGAACAAACTCTGGCTTTACAGTCGATAGTGACACTATAGTTTCTCCTTTGCACTTGGGAGTTGCGATCTGCAACTCCACTTCTAGATGCCACTAAATCCTACACACTCTACACACTGGACCTTTTTTTAAGGTGACATTTTAAGCAGTGACAGCAGAGCAGCAGCAGTGGAATAAGGCAGTTTTCATGAAGCTGTAGCTGTGTGTAACTTAGCTTCTGAGGTAAGGAGTGGGGTTGATTGTGTTGTTCATGGATTTTGTGCTTTATCGTCCACAGGAGCTCGCTCTAAGGAATCAGCTGCCTACCAGTATGGATCAAGATGGCGGCACAAACCCTGTGTCCTCCCCAATGGCCCAAGATGCCCGGACCATGACTGCCAACAGCTCTGACCCATTCCTCAACAGGTTGGTTTCATACAGAAGCCAGGCGTGTCCTCTTTGGAGCAAATGGGTGACATTTTCCCCATGCACAGTACAACTGCAGCTGAGGTGCACTGATTGACGTAACTTGTTACTTGGCGAAGGCTCCCATTCTGGTTCAGCTTGTCAAACTTAATGTATCCTGTTTGAGTTTGCGCTCTGGAGAGTTCCCTGAGTTACACAAGTAGTAAAAACAGGATAGTGTCTGGGCTTAACCCTGTTCACATGGTAATGACTCATTCAGACCAGCAGGTCTGTGCTGGAGTTAACTGCACAATGATGACCTCTGGTGTACAACTGCTGAAGTAGAGGCAATCAGAACCTAAATGGTGGTGGAACCTGTCAACAAACGTATAAAACCACACTTTGTTCAAAGTAGAGGTGTACAGCTTGAGCGGTAAAGACACACAACCCCAAAACTAGATCTGAAAACCGCTGCATTTAGGAAAAGGACAGCAGGAACTATTTATAAATGCTGCTCTGTGGCATTCTGGGAAATCATTCCTCACAGTTCCAGCTCTAGTTCTTCTTTGAGCGGACGACGTGAGGAAAGGGCTGAATAGCAAGCAGGCCATGAGAACATGTGGTCCAGTCAGTAGACAGGCCAACCTAATCTCCCCTCCTCCCCCTGTTGCCTCCGCTCCCCTGCTCTTACAATGGCCTCATTCATCCTGCCTCTGCCATACTCTGCCTACATATTTTTCCTCTGCTAATTAGTATAGGCTTGTCAAATGTCTTCTCTCTGCCTCTTTGTCTCTCTGTTGCCTCATTCATCGTTGCTCTTTTTCCTATATTCTGCAATTGAGGGCGAAAAAGTGAAGCGCTGTTTCGACTGTGTCACTGTGGATTAGCCACCATAGTCATTCAAATAGATAGAACTGTTGAAATGTGGACGTATGCAGAAGGCCCCCGGGGGGAATTAAGGCCACACTGTTACTTTCCAGCCTATGTGCTTTTAATAACTGAGTGTGTTTGCTTTGTTGGATCAGTTAATTAGATTCACGTAGTTCCGTTTCAAAGTAGAGTTAAGTGAAGGTCATCGAGGTCATCCAAAAACTCCGCTGAGACGACAAAAAGCTTTTTATTCCGTCAGTTTGATGGAAATCCTGATGTTATATTAGCTGGGCAGATAATAATTATAAGCTCTTTATTTTTCTGTGTGTTTTCAGCGGGACCTACCACTCCAGGGATGAGAGCACAGACAGCGGCTTGAGTATGAGCAGCTACAGCGTCCCTCGCACTCCAGACGACTTCCTCAACAGTGTGGATGAGATGGACACAGGTGAGTCTGCAAACAGAGTCAATATGATCACTTTTCAGACAGCGTGGTCAGTATTGTGACATCTCAAGTTTCAGTCGCAGTTCGGTCCGTTTTAGCCAACAAAAATACTTGGTTAGGTTTGGAATAGTTTCGGTTAAGAGCCTTTCACAACGTTTTAGAAAGCTTTTCTGGTAGAAAGACCTGCAGGCGAACTTCTCCCACTCGCTCTAGCATGGGCACCTGGGAGTCTTGCCATGAAAAGCAATGGGATTCATAATGCAGCTCTTTTTTAATTAGTAGAACTGACAGTAGTAGTGTTATGAGCGGGTTTTGTTTCCACTGAACTGCTGATAATGACATTGGCTCTGTGATACTCGGGAAATTCCCCAAATCTCCTGCTGATAATTACATTCAGGGCTTTTTCCCCCTCACCTGGCCGCTCATACCTGTGTACAAACATAAAGCAGTCAAATAATTCAATCTTTTTTTTCCTTTTTCATCAGGGGACCCTCTTCCACCCTCCATGGCAACACAGCCCAGTCGTTTTCCCGACTACCTGGACGCCATTCCAGGGACAGACGTGGACCTGGGCACCCTAGAGGGTGAGAGCATGGTGGTGGAGGGCGAAGAGCTGATGCCCAGTCTGCAGGAGGCCCTGAGCTCCGACATCCTCAACGACATGGAGTCAGTGCTGGTAGCTACCAAGATCGACAAGGAGAGCTTCCTCACATGGTTATAGAAGATCCGAGGAGGGTGCTCTTACTCCTCTCCCGACACTCTGAACTGCTGCCTGCTCTAATCTGCGAAGGATTCATAGATGCTTTTACAAGACATTTCAGCGAGCGTCTCTGGACTTCTGTTTTTCGGCGTGTAAGGCCAACCTCTTTTGAGGCAGTATTGTTCTGTTCTTTTCACTGGTGTGTTATCTCTTTATTTTGTCTGTGTCTTCAAGGCTGGCCCATGAACAGACAATTACGCAAGGGTCCCCAAATCTTTCACAGTTCTGTCAGTGAATCTAGGGCAACTTTACCTAGAGCAGGGGTCGCTCCTTCCCACTGGTCTCCCCTCATAGCTGAGCTGGGCGGGTGCATGTGCTCTTCTGCAAGGACTGCCTTCATCACCTGGAGTCTCTGGTGCCTCTTTTTCTCGCAATATAGTGTGTGAATCAGCACTACTTCACTGTATTTGGGACTATTGCATCTAGCTTAAGTAGCTTTATATTTGGCCTTGTAAGTTTTTATTCTTTTGTTGTTTGTTTTCAACGAGCCTGAGAAACCAAAAATGATGTATTTGAAGCATAAAGAACAATACTGATTTGGAGTAAAGGTAATGTGAGGCCCAGTTTGAACATGTTGGCTTTGCTTGGGGGGGGGCGGGGGGGGTGTTGCCTGGGGACCGACTACATTGCTGCTTGGCTGTGCCAGCAAGTCTAAGTTAAACCTTTGATAGATCAAGTGCCTTCAGTTGTTATTTTTTTGAGACACGAGCAACATCAACAATTTCTATAATGCAGCAACAAGCATTAGGCTGTGTTCATTTATGTCAGCCACATTTTCCTCTATCCAATGTTCAATAATCAAAATTGTATTTTTGTTTAATAACATTATAAGGGGATTTAGGGATTTCTGTTCATTTTTTTTTAAACCCTAGTTTCTTTGTATCTCAGTCTTATCCAAGCCTAATTCATGATTCATTCTTTATTTTATCTTTTTAGTATTCTTTTATTTTTAGGTTACTACATATGTATGATAGCTTAGATCAAATGGCATTTTGCTTGTTTTTATCTTCTTTCATAGATGAATTAATACATTTTAACAGGGTAGACTGTTATCACAGCACGTCACTTCACCAAGATGAAGTCTGCCAAGACACAGATTGATTCAGTTTGGGCTTTTTTTTAACCATTTAGCTGATCTTCTTGTCTCTGATTTACTATATACATATTAGTGTTATTGTTTATATGTTGATCACATGCAGCTTTTACTATTCTAAATATTAACCAAAAAGGCAGATCTCTTGGTAAACAGAAACTATAGCTCTTCGATCAATTAAACCTTGTGACAACGTACAGTATACAAGGGTTACAATGTTTGAAAGTGTCTTCCTAAGGAGGGAGCCCGAAGCCCTCCGCTCGATGCTGTGCTGTGTGTTGAAATAAGGACAAGTTTAAGCAGGTTTAAGAGTCATGTCGAGGGGTAGTGTAGAAGGCCAGGGTTTGACTGACGGCGGTGAGTTACGCAGATTGTTGAATTTTTTTGTGTGAAATAATCAAGAAACAATCAGTTATTATCTCAGTCAGGAATTGTTGTGGCGGATTCCAAAGATATTTTGTAATGACACTAACACTTATTTTTGCTTCCATTTTCACCGAGTCCAGAGAACGGTATGATTTGTAAATCAGCCCCTGTATGAACACACTGTATAAGCTAATGAGAAAATGATGTAGGTTTTAAGTGTTAATGGACACGTCTGAATAGGTCTAGCTGAGAGATTATTTTCTTTCTTCTTTTTTTTTTTTTTTTTTTTTTTAGACAAGATGGTTGTTTTGAGTGACTAACCCTGAGATTTAAGGATGAGGTTTCAGAACAGAGAAGCAAGTGATTCTTCTATAAAGCGCTCACCATGTTTACATTCTCTCTGAGCAAGAAACTGCTTCAGCCACAGCGGAGACAACACACTGACAATTCTCTCATAATCACATTATTTTTATGTTTACAGCACAACTACGTCTTTGCATTACTGCAGTAACCTTTGAGTAATCAGCCTGCCGTGCATGCCCTTGGTTGAGGACTTGCAGGATGTCACACTGATTCTGTTGCCAACCAGTACTTAATTGGTAGCATAAACTTGATGGAACAATATTGGGGGGGGAGGTAGATCAGAGAACATGAACAATTTTTTTTATTCTGTGTGAAAAAACCTCTTTTTAGTTTTGATTTTATTGATCATTAAATCGTGTGTTGATGATGGATTTAAGATGGATAAACAGTGTTGGTGAGAACAATGCAACTAAAATGAGTGGTACACTACAGTGCTTGTATTGCACGGCTACAGAGTTTTCATTTTGATGCAATGACGGATTTTGTCACACAAACCTGATTTTATGCTTACATAGTGTGTAATTTTCGGAGCATATTAGCTGTTGACTGTCATTGTAGCAAGAACTAATCACACAAGTTAAAGGATTTTGTATTTAGAGTTTTCTAAATGCACATGAAATGAATTTATATTCAGTAATGATCTGTTCATTTTTTTTGATAGATATGTGCATGTGTTTTAGAAAAATAAATTCTGTTACATTATATCTTGCTTCATATGAAATTGGCCTGAAATAAAATATACTTTGTGGTAATATTTGCCTTGTGTGCTAATATATGCAATTTTTCTATTTTCAGAAATGATTCTAAATATACACAAGACAGTACCCCACCCATATATCAGAATAAGAAGCTGTGTTGGCCAAGTATACACTTTCAGGGAATTTGACTCTCAGTGTACTTGTACACAAAACATTTTACAGGATGATAAATCCAGCTAAAAACATGGACAACAAAGCAGAACAATGTTAGGTAAGAGTAAACAGAACTCTTTTGTACATACAAGTAGGTGAAAAAAAAAAAAAAAAAAAAAAAAAAAAAATATATATATATATATATATATATATATATATATATAAATAAAGCAACAATGATCAACATACAACCAAATACAGTGCAAAAGGATAATTAATGTAATAAAAGCTTTAATTGTGCTCAGTCAAATTTCCTGTTCTTGTATTTTACATTAGTTTACATGTGTTTCATAGATTCTTAATGTAAATAATGCAAATACAGCTTTTATTTGTTGCGTATGAATAGATTACAGGATCAATCTGATGCAGAAATGTATTGTACAGTAATCAAATTAACTATATTAGTTGATCTATGATGCAGTATGATGATGATGTTTTTTACTGCGACCACCATAACTAGAAAAATGTACAAGAATATACAGTATAAGTGTTGAAATAAATATTAAATGTCACGTTTTATTTTGAAAGTATTCAGCGGAATTTCTTCTCATGTATTGTAGTTCCTGTCTGTTACCACTGGAGGGCAGTAAAATATTATTTTGCTGAATGCTATTGTTTATGTGTATGTAAGTGAAGTCAACAGGTGTGTATGAGATTATCGATCTACTTGTATAAAAACGTTACTTGCGGCCTCGGGTTATGTGAAGAGGGCCCGTACAGACACTAGTATAGACATAAATATAGATATAATGCTTATATTAGCGAACTATGAGAAGCAATTCCTTCATTAGCACTGATTATTAGTGTAAATGATGATTGATTTGACGTGTTTATTTATAATCGCGAGTGTTTGTTGCCCTCTTGTGGCCACGTGGAGGAACTGCAGCATTGATTTCGTCAAGGTAGCATTAATGCAGCCATGATACCACACCAACACTTCCGGTAAAGAATACATTTTAAGTTTATTTACAGGATTTTCTTACCTATAGTAACGTCTAGTTAACAAGGCTACTGAAAAGTCATAGTATTATATTAGAATTAATAATTTACACCGCCCTCCGGTGGACAAAGTGAGGAATATTTAATTAAACTAGCGTCAATGCACACATGATAGCGTACTACCACTTCCGGTAAATTCTTTCAAAATACAGTTACCAAACTGAAGAAAAAAATAAAATAAAATCATGAATTTACCCTGAATATAGTAAACTTTTTTTTTATCTGCTATGCAGAGCAAGAAAAACAAGTTCATATCACAGACAGATAGTCAGCCGTAGAGATGTTTGTCAAATATCCTTAGACTAATTAATTTTATCATTATTACCCTGGAATCAACGAAAAACAGGTTACTTGGAGATTATGCTAACGTTACTAATACGAGTGCGTACGCCCTCTAGTGGTCGCAGTCAAAACTAAAAGTACATTGCACAGTAGCCCTTCCGGTTATTACATTCAAAATAAATGTTAAAGCAGGGGTAGTAATTACGCACTGTCACCACCGGAGGGCAGTGTATGCTATTAATGTAAAAGCTCTCATCTCAACCATCAACTCCATTATGTGTGGTGAACAGAAGGCAGTGCACAACGAGCTCCCCCCCCCTTTTCTCATTAAAACGATTACATTATTCTCGTATTATTACTTTATTCCCATATTATTACTTTATTCTCGTAATTTCCCAAAAATAAAATAAAAAAATAGGTAGGTACTAGATACAATCTGTGATTTTGTTTGTACCTGAGAGACTGCGCTGGAAGGACGATGTGGATCCGCACTAATGTGTACTATTATATAAGCTTTTGTTCATAGACCTTAGTCGGGCACTCGAGGCAAACCAAGTGAAGTTGCTGGGTAGATATTCCTGTAATTAGCATCATGAAAAACATCTGTGTATCCCTGACAGAAGATCAAGGGTATTGTAGTTTTTTTCACATATGGACTACAAGAAAATAAAGGGGACAAAGATATGTATGAAAACAGTATGTCATTTAAAAAATATATAAATACTCCCTTAGCAGTGTTGAAAGACATCTGGGAAATTGATGTATATCTCATTACAGCATATAGTTTAGAAAGACTTCATTTAACTGCAAAGCATGAGGAGCCTCAAAAGCATTTCTCTGTAAACTATAATAATATAATTGTCTGACAAGTTTAACATGCTGATGTCCTGAAATCTAAAGGAAAAGATAATGAAGATATTTTTACCTTAATGTCAATTAATTCTCTGTTAAAGAACAGTAGGCCTTGGACATTAATAAATAAATATCTTATTACACCTGCTTCAAAATATGTTGGCTGTTCTTTATGGGAAAGATAGATGATGCTTGGGGTAAGGTGATCTGAAAAGACAATTCTGCAACTATTCTTCGCAGTACATTACTTTGTAGTTCACCAGCAGATACTTTACGCGCAAGAGAAAGATAAATTCATAATTTTTTTGCTATTCAGTGCACTTCTCAATAAATCATAGTGACAGGACTGTTTTTGATTTGTAGTGTTTACAGTGTGCTTTTACTCAACCGTACTTCTTCAACACATTTCCAGATGTCTGTTTGTCATCCTCTGATAAACACATTGGATTACAGATATCAGCAGGATAGTTTCTACTGTTTCAACAGATACAACGTAAGATTCTCTCCGTATCTTTGCACATACTTCATTGTTCTTCATGCTGATGAGAGAGAGAGGTTGGCACTGCCAAACATTTTGAAGCATTTCATTTATAATTTAATAAAGTCTTTACTGCTAGGAAGCATAGTCTATATGAAATGTCATGCTAACACAAGAACTATATTTTAATAATACAGTATAATGTGAATATGAAATTAGGTCAAATGAGTTATTTTGTTTTGGATTGCAAACCAAAACATCTATTAAAGAAGAAAACAAACAAAAGCAACACTTAATATTTATTCATTTATTCAAATCAATTTTATTAATTACATGTATTATAATGTTTCATTACTATCCCAATAATTATTAAATATCACATGAAAAAAAACAACAACTAATGGTTACATTATTTAAATTGCATCAAAAACTACCACAGATTAAAAAGCTTGAACAATAAGTAAGAAAACATCTGTTGTGGCAAGATTCACTGTGTGTATGGTAGCTGAAAGTAAATACCATATCATGCTAAATAGTGGATGCAGATTTAGAAACTTAACTTGGAGTATCAAGATGAACTTGAAAGCGACACAGCAATGTTTTCTTTTCACAGTGTGAATTTGGTATTTGATCCTATACAACAGCACTACAGCATGAGTATGACAAACAGACCACAAAAACAGTGACTGCAAAGAAAAGCAGTTTCTTGGCCAATATACCAGGAATAAAATATGCTGAGTACTAAGGACAGAACACAAATTCCTTTCACAGTAAATACAATACAAAACAATACAGTATACTTGGATAACAAATAATATGAGTTTATAAAATTCCATTTTAACATTATTTAAAAAACATAACCCCTTACATCTTACATCCATAACCTCTATAATCGAGCCGTGGGTCAATTTTTAGCAACCTGTGACCCAAATTCATGAGTGACTGCCCAGAATCTCATCCAAATTTATATCTTTCATCCAATCATCATTTCCAGAGCCAGACTTGAGCAGAGAGTCTATGAAGTCTGAGTCTGTGTTGATCCCTGGAACTGTGTTGTCTCCCTCAGGGAGGAAGTCAAAGGTCAGACGGTTGGCCCGGTTATTCTGGTAGCTGCTAGAGCTGGGACTGGGCTCTGCAAAGTTGCCTGCTGGTACCCTCTGTTCAGGAGAGGCCTGGTTCAGGTTCCCCACTGCTGATGGAGAGCCCATCATCGGCTGGCTCGGTCTTGGGCCTGTGTCTCTTATCGAAGGGTTATGAGGGAGCATCCCAATGTCTGGTGCTACCTGGTTGGGAGGGCCAATGTGCCTTTGTTGGTATGGATGGTTTGGCATGTCCAGCTGCGCACCCTGAGACTGTAGTGGATTGGGTAGCCGCCTAACACCGAGTCCAGTTGTTACTTGCTTGTTGGTTGAGCCCCAGCCCATATTGACATTTTTCATCAAGCCTCCGAGACCCTGTCCCGGTACCGCTGAGGCGTGCATATCAGCGGTTGTTCTTGGGTGCTGTGAACCTGCTACATTGTTCATCCCAAAAGAATTTGCGTGTGTGTTTGGCCCTAGGAACCTAGCTTTATTTTGATTTAGTCCAATTCGATTCTGATTGTTATGCTGCTGGAATTGGCCGATGCAAGAACTTGGATGACAGTCAGTCCCGATACCAAATCTGCGGTCCGATGGTGAAGGACTCATCTTTGAACCTGACCCACTTGGGAGGTGACAAGACATGGACTGTAGGTCATTCTCAGGACCATTGCTGGAAGCCTGGGAGGAGTTTTGACCTAAAGAGATACCAAGAAAAATGTATTACATTACAATTATGGTCACATAGTAGCATTTAAAGCCTTTCTGACTTATCAGAAATGTACAATACCTGTGAAGATGTTTCCTTGAACTCCCACCATACTTCTTGGCTGCTTGTAATCAGGTGGTGGTCTTGTGAGATGACGACTGAACTGATCATGTGCATTGTCTTTGTCCTGAGAAGGAAAGACAAAGTTGTGAATACTGATTAATCAATATCAAGTCTGAACTGCTTATTAATTGTTAAAAGCTGTAGGCTGCAAGATGTATCTTACTGAATTGCTAATGGTGTGCTGGTTAAGCTGTCTCTGCATGGCCGGAGTTTTGGCGGGGCCTTTCTGCTGGTTGTTGGGTGCTGGGGGCCTTGGCTGCGACTGGGCTGACATGACTCTTAAGTTTCCATTGGTGGGTAGCCTTGGACCGGGAGGAACAACCTTAGAAGAAGAGAGACGTGATGGTTTTACATTAGTGTCAGTGGTGCTACTTTTTAATTTTTAAATATGTATTTTTCTCTCTTCTCTGCTAAGTGCCTGGAGATTGGAGCTAAGTGCTGTGAAAGCTGTTTCAGAAAAGCACAAAATCAAAAACAATGCAATAATACGATTTGACCACTAGAGGGCAGAAGCCTACAAGATAATACAGATCTGTTTCAAAGATGCTATTCAACCTCCAGAATGTGGTCAAGGCTACTCCCTCTGCAGATGAAAAAGGAAGACTTGGAGAGAGGCTTTTTTTGGAAGGGGGAGTGCGAGCCCTCCTCAAGGCCTGCTTCTCCCTTGATAATTGTGTCTAAAGAGAGTGGAAAGAATCCCTGAGACAGCAGGAAATGTGTGCCAATGGGGAGTTAAGCGCCAGCACCATGACTACCTCCATTTAATAAGCTCGCCTTTACTGATCACTGTGTTGTGTTTGGCAAGGAGGCATTCCATCCACTAGAAACCCATTTGGCTCCTGACACTATCACAGTGATTAAAACGTGGTAGTCGGCAGCACTCAAATTAAATTGAGATATCCAAACTAGCTTTTTGTTTGAAGTCTTTTCCTGAACGTATGCTTTTGCAGATGAGCTTTTGCCGTCATGCCGTTTGAGATGTTACATGTCCTTGTAGTACATATTTTTTAGCTTTTTTAGGCAGCTGGGCAGAGACATTCAAGCACTCCAAGTAAAACCTGTCTTTCTTGTGGACACAAGGACACTCTCTCTATGCTCAAGCTTCAACCAAGTGCAAGCATTTGTCATGAAAGAGGTTAATGTGCACCAAATCCAAGTCAACATGTGCTGTGTATACAATGTCAGTCATTGTGTTGACTTAAAATGTTTCCCAGGGTGAAATGGATTAGAAATCCAACAGTGCATTTAGCAGAAGCTATTACTTAGAGGACAGATTCTTTGCAGAGGATGAATCTCTACAGGGTGGTGACTTTGTGGTCCCCAAGAGAAAAACTGAAAAAAAGAGAGGGAAGTACGTGTATATATATATATATGTGTGTGTGTGTGTGTGTGTGTGTGTGTGTGTGTGTGAATGATAATGAATGGGGCTGAAATTTGGAGAACTAACGAGACAGGATCAGGGAATGAGGGAAGTTGAAACTCATAAGGAGTCACAAGCCATTTCACAAGCTAATATTCGCCTTCCCTGCCTGAGTTCAACCCACACAGCAAACCAAGCATGGCAATGAGGTTACACAGGGACTAAAACATCAAAACAGTGGTTTCTCCTGTTACTCTAGAAAGCAGTCACTGGCTTTGATTCACTGTATCCAGTTATCGAGACTGTGAGAAATTGTGACCATCACAGACATTTTCCCTCCAGAGGTACACTGGAGAGGTCTTGTTCCATCTTTGTTGTAAGAAAAACCCAATGAGGGGTGTTTTAGCATGTACAACTGAGTAATCCTTTCTGTCATCCTGATGTGTCATAAAGCTGTTTTCCATGTTTTTTCCCCCCTCTCATTCTTCACAAGCTTGTTGTAAATGAATACCACATGTGGTTCAGGCCTCAGAGAAGGAGCGGAGTGATTTAGTCTCCCATCCTGCGGCAGTGCGGGCAGCTGACAGTGATCCAGGCCCAGCCTTGCCGGCTCTCACACTGCACTTCCTCCAGTCTGGACTCATGACGCTGTCCCAGGGGAGCGCCTCGGCATCTGGACTTGGCTGCAGCTCCCTTTCCCAGGAAACAAGCACTCCCTTCACAGCACTGCCGGAGTGACCTGGTAGGCTCAACCCACATGGCCCTGCTCTTATCCTAACTGAGGGATGTGGTGCCACAAGATCGTCAACAAAAGTTGAGGAGTCATTATTTACTGCAAGCAATGTTGTGGTTGTATTTAGGCTCTTTGAGTTTTTCAGTAAGGAGAGTATACTACAGAAAGCAAAGTACAAGCTCTTGGGTAGTATTTACATGGAACTGTGTTTTAGCTTAAGCTAATCAGCGGGATGATGAAATTGCTGCCAAATGTCTGTCTTCACTTGATCTAACAGTGTTGTCTTATGCTCAGCAGAAGTATAAGTCACTCTCAATAAGGTTGTCTGCCAAATGTTGTAAATGTTAATCTGAATGTAAATGTTAGGATATAATTCAAAACACAAACATACAGGAGTGTACAACTATAAAGGGACTGAAAGTCAAATATACAAAAGGTAAAACTCTTTTGACTTGTCTAGTACAGAATCATTAGATGCTTAAAATTATATAACTAAACACCAAGAGTGAAATGTCTAAATATATCAAAGAGGCCTTTCTGTATAACATGTCCTATTACCATTGTGAAAATTAATATTTTGATAAATTAAATTAAAAGATGAGTGAATAGGCCAAAAAAAAAACATTTCGTTTTAATATTTCCTTAAAGTAGCCTTTTCTGCACCTATGATTGTATGGCATTTAGTTACCAGAAAATTCAATATATTTTTTTAAATTAGGAGAAAACCAATACCCTTTCACAGTGGCAACAAATGGAATCAATTTTATCTCAGACATAATACATAACAAAGCCCTGTAATAATTTTTAATACACAAGGATTGTCTTTCTTTTTGCTATTTAAACCCTCATGGAACCCAAGTTTTTTCCCCCCCTTTATTTGGCTTAAATACACAACACAGCTACACTACTGATGTGACTAGCAACACCAAATTTTGTCCTTGAAATAGCATTGCCCACCAACCACAGCAACTCAGGTTTCATAATGCATTAGTGTCCTCTGCTGTATGCTGCCAGAGAATGTATTCATACTTTAAGCAAGGGAGGTATTTTTTGTGAGTGACCTCACAGAGGAGAGAGTTACAGAGTTGGTGGATTTGAATTTTGACATGTTTGACTCAGCAACTGATTATTAAACTGTAAGAAGCTTCAAACAAGCACGAAAGCTCACATCTCTGCCTGTTTTAAAAAAGGTCTTCAGCTTCACTCAGTGGGAGGAAACCCACTGCCAGTTGCTAGTGTTACACAGGGGGATCAGGGCACTTTTTCAGGACCTTTATTTCTCCGGCATTACTAATTCAATTCACTGTGGGAAGAGACTCCACTCCTTTTTCTCCTCTCTGTGAGCTGTCCCTTCCTCATTAGCTGGACTTTTAACCCTGTCCATGCCAACTGCAAGACAAACACCATTATCAGCCTTTTTTAAACACTTAAACACTCAATTAAAAGCGGTCCTTGTTTTCGTCTCCACAATTTCTACACTATCATATCCCTAGCATCATGTTTGCATATTTCATTTGTTCAGACAAACTGCACATTAATACACAATATCCTCCGGAAAGTTGTTTCAGCAAAACTTCAACCCTAATGAACTTGAGCACAGCCGCATGTCCTCAGCATTTTAAAGACCGGAGGTGACTGAGCTTTTACTTTCAGTAGCTCCGGTCTTTGGAAAAGTTAGCTTTTTAAATAATTTCTCAAAATCCATTTAAGGCTTTTTCATTATTTGATACCAGCTCTTCTGAGTCGCTTCTCCTTCTTACTCACAAATGTAATTTTGTAAAGTACCATTTTTATTGCTTATAATTTTTTAAACATGCTACATAAATATTATTACTGATTATCACTACTAATAATGCTAAGTTTGGCATACTAAGTACTTTTTTGCCTTTATTAGACAGCAGAGGCTGAGGCAGACAGGAAACGGGTAAGAGAAAGGGGTATGACATGCAACAAAAGTTGCTGGCGACATTGTGAAGGCCATGTGGCATGTGCTGTAACCATTCAGCTACCAAGGCATTCCACTACCTTTACCTTTGATAACAGTTTTAATGAATATATTGTGTATATATATAGAAATATGGCATGTTGCGAGGTCATTTAGAAATATGGTTGTTTGCTTATTTTGATTATTCACTAGAATAAGATTTTGTATATTTCTGCATCATACATTAATTTTCTGATAAAGAAAAATATGTAGTCTTAGAGGCTTAAGATAACACAAGAACATGCTCTGCCACATGTTCTATTTAGAGTGTAAATGGCTTTGTGGTATACTGGTAAAACTGGTTCTGTTTTACCCATGTGTGATGATGTATTTGTCACCCTACCTTGTTTACTTGCAAGTCTGTACTATGTACACCCTCCCTGTCTCTCTCCTCCCACCCTCTCCCAGTCACTCAAGCACTTCCCTTGATCTGTAGAGGTTATGAGAGCTCTCTTGTGTGGCTCGCATTATCATTTCACACAAAGACAGCTACAGATACTGTTAGTGCAAAAATGAAAGAGGGGACGGTCTAAATCTCCCCAATCATAACAAATCAGTGATTCAACCTCCGGCACCAGGCTAAGCAGATTACTGTCATTTTCCACCACTTGTCCCTTGTAGCTAACAACCTCCAATTAGCAAATCCCGCTGTGCATATCTGTGCCCTGACGGGGAGCCACCATGACAAGCAGAGAAATTAGAAGTCCTGCATGTTAATCTACCATGCTCTGGCAATCTGTGTCATCGTCAAAACACTTTCAGGGGAAATACATATTCAAGGGAGTCACAACGGCAAAGGCACAGACAGTAGCTGGAACAATGGCAATAAAGTCCCAAAACAAACGGCACTGCATTGTTGCTGTTTCAGACAGCAGGTTGGCTGCTGCGAGCAAACTGAGGAAACCGATTGATGAGGAAGACTAAAGAGAGTGAGTCTGACTGCAGCTGTGAATCATGTTACTATACCTTCAGCAGAAAAATTTAGTTATTTGTATATAGAGTGCACTAAAATACACAAGCCAGACATTCTGATGGAAAATAAATAAAATCGTGCAGGAAATATAACATCTGGGTTACCTAACAAAAAATGTTATCCTTTCATCTTCTAACTCTATAGGTTACACTGTACCTCTTAATTTCATTTCATTGGCTGTGTTCTAATTTTGCTAGGGTCACTGAGCTGACTCATACATACGTACATACATACATACACATATACGTACATGATGATAGATATATGTCACTTAAAGACCTTGTAGCTACAATTTTGGTGATTTTAATGTTTACAGTAAATTCTTCTAATAGTTGTAAAAAGTCTCGACTTTGTGGGGGGAAAAAGCCTTTCAAAGCCCTTTGAATATGGTTACTGCTCACTTATCAGCACAATTTTTTCCCCAGAAAAATTTTGAGATTTTACCTAAGAGCAATCCCATGTGAAAGAATTATGTATAGAGCCCTTACCTGTCGCTGTTGTGACAGTTTGAATGGCAGCCCTGCGGGAACAGACTTGGGTTGCAGACAGAGACCCCCTGACGTGGAGATCTGTTGGTTCTGGAAGTGGAGAGCTGAATGTGGTTGATTCTGGCCAGTCGATGGTGACTGCTGCTGCTGCTGCTGGGCTGAAGTCTTATTCACTGAGCTTGCCATGATAGGCATCGGCTGGCTGGCAGAATGGGGCGCTTTGGGGCTGAAGTGCAACGTGGGCTTGGTGCTGAGAACCTTCATGTCCAAATGATGGGAGCCATTGTGGCCATTTGACTTGAAGAGGCAATTGTTGATGCCTTTACTCTGGGAGCCAATCCTCTGCTGGCTAAGCGGGGCTGGGCTGGAGACCTTGTCCTGGGGAAAGGCGCTGGTCGAGGAGTGGGTGCTCATGGCAGGAGCCCAGCTGGTCAATCCCGCAGGTGGTGTTGTGTGATGGTGATGAAGCAGAGAGCTTGGCTGCTGCTGGTTGGCTGCCATCTGCTTCAGCTGCTCTGCGTGGGATATTTCTGGCCAGCATGGCATGGCTCTGGGCTGCCCTGCCTGTGTGTTAGCTTTCTGTGACGTGGTGGTAGAAGAGGTGCTGGTCAGCGTGAAAGAGGGTCCTGCTGAGGCTGGTCGAAGCTGTGGCGAACCACCATGAACCTGGCCAAAATCTGGGGAGTGCTCCATCTTTATTGGCCTCTCCATTGGGGAACACAGACTGGCAGCTGCTCCTGCTGAGCTTGGCCGACCTAGATCCAAACCGAATGTATCATCCTGCTTCAGCATCTTCTCAAACTCCAGGTCATTCAGCGTTGGCACTGTCTTTGTCAGCTCATCAAAAAGATCCTGGAGATCTGGATCAATCTGACCACCACCTTCATCTTTGAAGTCAAAAATCATCTCTGCATTTGACTGGCCACAAGACTGGACCTCAATGGGCTCTTTCTTCATTTCTTTCAGGGTCATGTTGAATATGTCTGACCCCACTCCATGGGGCATCATGTAATTCTTCCTCTGCATGGCCATGGTTGAGGACCCTTGCAGAGAATGAGACTGTGTTAAGTTATGGTTGCAGGAGCCATGTCCCAGACCACTGGCATCCACACGGACCCGCTTAAAGTCTGATCCAGAGAAACCACAGGAGAGCCCATTCTGCTTTGGTGCATGACCTGGTGCATGTCCCTCGATCTTCCTTCGCAATGATCCTTGAAGCTGCAAAACACAACAGAATTGAATTTAAAAAACACTTCAGAAATAGAAAGAAAGGAATACTTTCACCTCACCTTCATTTCATTTATTTATTATTTACCGGGAATGATTCAAAAAAGATCTACAAGGTAATGGAGTTTGAAATTCAATAGAACACTAAAGAAAACATTTTCATGACAAGATCTTAATTATTCCACTTGATTCAAAAGGCTGTCTTGGGAGCCAATTCAAATTATGGTGATAGTTCTGAGGATGGGTGCATTAAATTCTACATACAGCTCAAAGTATCACCATGTAGATTAATCCAATTTCAGAATTTGCTCCAAGGCCTGTAGATGCTGTACACTTGACCAACTTGTGAAATTTAGGAAGATTACTTTTATTAATAGACAGTTGTTTCATTAAGTACAATATGTTTTGAATCTAAAACAGTGATGACATCTCAAATTACCCTGTCACATAATTTTGTAAGATGAAGAAGACACATTCAGATAACACAAAGCTTCCATATATCATTTTATTTAAATACTTGCAATACAGCAACGAGGCAAACGCTGCTGCAGCATTTCGATTTTTTTTTTGTTATAATGCAGGTTGAGCGCAGTGGATGGGCTGAGAAGATAGCTAAGAATCTGATATAGTTGACAAACCGCTGAGAGAAGAATAGAGTCTTTGTTTCCCTCATTTGCATACATTATATTTCCTTCCATTGTGCTTCGTTAGATAGCAGAGTTTCTCCTTTGTGGCTGAGATTCTGCTTAACATGCTGGTGCAGATATCTGACTTCCCTTTGTCCTATCCCTTTGCATGTCTTCATTTAAGGTAATAAGCACAGCCATGACTCACAACTTTAACCATTAAGTAACACTCCATAAAACTGAACCGTTAAAAACCCTAACAAAATGTGCATGTTATCAAAGCAAAATGTAGATGATTTATATTTTCAGGAACTGATACTATCATGTCAACAAAATAATGGAGTTTCTTCCTTCACGTGAGTCATTAACAACAATTCACTGAGAAAGAAATTGTCTATCCAGTGGCAATCTCAAGCATGCTGCTGTATACACATAAAAATGACTGATTATCTGACCATCTTTTAATGTGGTGCCTGCATGGAAATAAAATGGTTCTGATTGTACTCCAACCTGAGCATAGGAGAGGAGTATCAGTGTGTTGCATATTTCACTGTGGGAACACATTTGAGTCATTTCCACCTGCTGGCACAGATTAGATTAAGATGATTCATAGCCCGAGGGTTTGGAGTGAATCCTGCAGTTCACTACATTTCTACTCTGTTCGTGTCTGTATTACTTCTGCTAATGCTCTTAACAATTGCTCAGAGATACATCCTCACATTTTAATCAAGGCACAAATATCTCTCTGACTCACCAAGCCTCCTTGAGCTAATAAGTCTGTGTGCGTTTCAACATACTGAATGGATGTGGATGGACGATGATGATTATGTGGATGTTGTGCTAAAAGGGGCAGGGACTCTGAAACAATAATTTCTAGTCAGATCATACCACTGGCTTTGCATTTAGCTTAGTAAGTAGAAACTGTTGTACTTAATATTAGTGAAGGCCATTTTCAAAAGCATGATTGCAAATAGATTGATTTTCAAGTAACAATTAAATTTTTTTTACAATAGGAAATTCAGTTTGCAAACATTTAAAACCTGCTTACGCTCCCTGAAAAGTACCAGTGTAAAGAAACAGCAATTGAGTTCAGCCAAAGACAAAAAGAGAGCTGGGGTCCATGTGACCAATTTCAAAGTCAAGCAAGAGAGTCCAATTTGTTCCCTTTAATTTCTTGTCAACAGTATGTTGTCACTATGCAATACCGCAGGAGGCAGAACTCTGTTTTTAAAACTCTTGTTGATGGTGCATTTACAGACGGAGACAGAGAAATAAATTGAAGGCAAGCAATTATTACAAAACTAGTTATACATTAAGAGTTAATCAATTAAGCCTTGTAAAATGCAAAATATATGTTCTTTAAGGGCCCAAAAACTTCAAATAAGTAGTATAGTCCCATATGAAATGACAAGCAACTACTATTTCGAAGTTAAATATACTTTGCCACAAAAGTAAACCTCAGTAGAAAAGTTCTCAACAGAAACTACAGAGAAAGAAACAGAAAGACATCAGATGATGTAATGACAGTCTGGCTGGATGATGCCAAGTTAATACAGAGAATTACACAGACACATACAATTTCAACTTAGAAATGTTCCAAAAGTTCATCTACAGTATGTCTCATTCACTAGCTCCCTTTTGCCATCTTTACTAAGATGCAGACTATTAAATACTGTGCCTCTCCACAGACTACTGGACATCTGTTTTTCTCCAAATGCAGATGAAAACAGGCCTTCTAGTGTGTGTAGCTCATGCACACTTTCTCTCATTCCACAGGGCTCTTTCTGGAGAAGACAGACAGGAGTACTCCACATGGTTCAAGGCACCGTCTGAGAAAACACATCATGAATAATGGAAGGGACAGTGGATGAGTTGCAAAAAGCCATTGTGAGACATGGTTGCCTCAATACTGCCTTTGTGACATTTAAAAATGGACTCTAGGCAAGAGCAGTTCTTAGTTCAAAATTCAAAGTTGAAGCTTCTCCAGACTTTGTGTAGTTGAGATTTAGTCAAGGTTTGATTGCTGTAATGTGTGCATTCTGATACTACCTTCATTTGGGTAACAAAACAATATTCAAGCTCAAACAAGTTTGTTTGTTTTTCTTACATTTCTAACCGATAAAGGACCATCCAGTTCACTCAGCGCTCAGTACTCAGAAGCAGTGGCCTCCTAGCTGGCCTGAAATCCTCATGACAGATCTCCAAGTGATCTGAAAATAGATTTTTTGATTAACATTTAATGAGCTTAGAAGCTCTGAATCACTTTGAAAGTGACTCCTGCTGCATGAGAGGCTTAGATGTATGCATTATATACTGATCATCTGATGGAAAGCACTGCTTACATTTGTTTACTGTGAATGGCAAAATGTAATTCACCCACTATCAAAGTCTAGGTTAGTCGTGACCAAAAGATTAATGTAATCTCATTTTACGTCAATGTTATTACAAAACAACAAGAAGGAATATCTTGCTATAAGTTAGAAAATCTCTAATCTAAACTTCTCACAGCTACAATAAACAGAAGATTACACAATATACTCTGTGTTTTAAAGGTTTGAACAGGGTGTAACTTTCTGTGGCATCCATCCATCCTGCTTTAATTGTACTACTTGAGGGCACAATTCCCGAGGAAATCATTTGGATAAGTGAATCAAGAATGGATTTTATATTTGAACAGAACCTTTCTGATGCTGCTTATTGATGCCCTTTGACTGTGGCAGTGAGGGACCTGACCTTGGCCCTGTCAACAGAAGCTATCTATTCCTGGGAGCTGGAGGGCTGGTAGCTCGTGTGTCAAGCTGAGCAGTGTGGTGATGCTGAGCACTGTGGATGGGGCTCCGGGTGAGCCATCACAGGGACGCAACACCAGGCCTCCTGGTACCATCTGTCAGTCCAGTGGCACAGCCCTCAGAGCCATGCATGCTTGAAGAATATAGGTTTGAGAGTGTTTGTGTCTGTGTTTGAGTATGAGAGTGCGGCTCAACAAAAGATTGAGCTCGCCAGCCTTTAATCTATTCACCAGAGCCCTGAAACATGTTGCAATCTGCTCCTGCGCGAGTTAGAAACCTTCCTGTCGGCATTTGACATGGAAAAACAGTCCCAAAATAAAGGAATAAATACGACTATTGTGTTCCTAGGGAGACATAATATTTATGCGGTTCTGCAGGTTGCATACTATTGCAAGAGGGGATTTCAGCTCGTTTATTGCCAGATAAGAAACAAGAGCCCTAAGACCAGTGCCAATGATCAGCTGTCATCCAAAATTCAACTATCTGCCTACAGAATGCTGAGAAAGTGTGGAGGGCTCAGTTTAATTACGGGGTTTCTACTGGCTGTCTAAAGCTGTAAGCCACGATACTATATCCAGAGAAATTGAATAAAACATCCTGGATAACTTGAAATGTTTAATTATTTAAAGGAAGGTAAGGAAGCCGAGGCTGAGTCTGCTGCAATACAGCATATACATCCATGAGGAAATGTATAGTTTCAGTCAAATCAGGTCAGGGGGCTGTCAGATTCTGTTTTTGTCTTTTCTGTAAACTGTTCTCCTTTTTAATCCTTTTTGTTTCTAAGTCATTGGCTTGTTATTTTTTTCCGGCACATTTCAAGTAACAGCAAGGTGAGCACAATCTTTTTTATACTATAAAACAACAAAAATGTCCTAGGATAACCATGATTTGATGAATTTTGAATCAAAAACAAAAACAGTTAACAGTTACCAAAAATGTTTTGCTTCAAAAGGACCAGTGTGTAGGATTTAGTGGCATCTAGCAGTCTAGCGGTGCTGATTGCAACACCGTAGAAACATGGCGGTTCAACATGGTGGAGTCCATAGAAGAGGACCCGCTCTCTCTTTACATAAAGACGACTCATTCGTAATGAAAACAACAATTCTTATTTTCAGGTGATTATACACTAATAAAAACCAATATATGAATATTGGAACTAATTACGGTCAACAGATCATCCTAAATCTTTAAGCCTCACATAGATTTGATTCAAAGACAAGATTTGGAAAGCACTAAGAATAAAGGAAATGATAGAACTGTGACGGGTGCACTGTAGCATGCAACAAGCAATTATAATGGAACTTAAAAAAATATGCCACACCAGCATATATGGTGTGTGGTCATGGCAATCCAGCAGGAAACACATACTGAAGCAAGGGTTAGAAGACAAATTAGATAGCTGCCTCTTGGCAGCTGCTTTAGGCATTACATTTAACCAATTTTCATCAGTTTTGGTGGATAAATTAGTGGCTGACAAAATTATAATAAAGGTAGGCTTGTTCCTTCTTTACACAAAATAAATACTAAAATCAAGGTTTTGAAATTGTTTTCTAAAAACCAAACACTCGTGAACTCGTCATTCCTGCAACAAAAGAAACATATTTCATCTGTTTCTACAGGGCATGTGCCATAAGGTTGCACAGGGATGTGAGTATAGGTTCATGGTGTGCTTCCCTAATCAGGCTGGCGCGTGTTGGGACGAAGCAGCACACTGCAGAGGTGGGCTACTTTTGGCTCATCAGCACTTTGCATCCCCACACTTCCTGACACAGTTGTATTAGATTGAGGCTGCCCTCCAGAGAGCAGGCGGGAGAGAAGGATGAGCAGCAGCAGCGGCAGCAGGAAAAAAAGGAGAGGCAGCTTTGTGGCAGCCTCTGGGAAATGGGAAGAGATGATAAGAGCTCCTTTGAAGAGAAATCATCCATTATGTTTACTGAAGGCAGATTTTTTTTTTTAACAGTTAATGTAGCTCAGCTCTAGCATTCCATGGAGAAACTTGCTATTTTAATAAAAGGCAGCTTGCACACAAAAATTCCTGTTGGAGACACTTCCCATTCGAATATCAGCTCTCTATTATCCAAAAGCACAGATTAAAAGCAAGCAATCAGTCCTTGCTTTGGCATGCCCTTTGTTCAGAATCAAGCACATGGGTTTAATGTGATATCCCCAAGGCTAAAGGAGGCAGGAGGAAGGAGCCCTAAAAATATGCAGGACCCTAGAAGAAAATATGTGGGGCCACTTAAAAAATAACAAGCAATGTTTGCATCTCTGCAGTCACCGGCCACTGAACTGAGGGTGAGTAACAAGGTATGTAAAGCTTTTTTGTATATGTATATTATATATATATATATATATATATATATATATAGCCTATCCTTTATTTAACCAGGCATCCCTTTTAATGATCTAAAACACTAATTATTCTTCTCCTGTCAGGTACTGTCAGCCACTTAGATTCCCAGGATGGAAGGATAGCAGTGAAGTGATCCTGGGAACAAGTATGGGGTGTGTGAGTGTGTGTGGGAGGGGGGCAGGCAGACTCTGTCAAGGCATCACCGCAGCACCAGCTAGGCCACGCCACTGCAGACGTACCATAGGTCACCAACATCGCAGTGACAAGCCGTCACATCACATCACCCATGGCCATGTGGCTCACAGAGCTCCTGACACTGCTGTCGCCTCTCATCTACATGTCATTCTTAACCACAACGACATTTACTGAGGAGGACTTAGGGCTCCACAGACTCAGGAGCAATCCCATGCAGAATGCATCACTGTAGCTTCCAGAGTTAAAGGGATCCCTTCAATAAATGATTTAAAGTGGGAAACTACGAGACACATTTGCATTAACTGACCATAAAACAGGAAGTTTCACATCCCAATGTAACACTCTTTGGCCACAGCATAATTTTTAATATGAAAGATGACTGCCACCTTCGTCCTCACTTACACATAAAAAAGAGACAGGCGATGGACAGGAAGACATCCCACCATTTAACAAGCCTAGAGCTAGTCACAGATAACCATACAGCTCTTGCCTGCCAACTGCATATAGGCTAAGCTGCTATTGTAGCGCAAAGGGTTTAATTTAGTGGTAACACAAGCTTAAATTCTCATTGGTCCAACACCCTATGTGCTGGAAACACCCTCTATCAGCTCTTGCTGTTCCAATCCACATCTAAAGTGCTGCTTGATGTGCACTGAAGATGAAAGGACATGATGTATCTACCATGATAACATGTTTCTTTGAATTCATATATGTCCACTGTGTCTGCTTAAGTATGAGAGGCAGGAGGTAAGAAACAATTTTCAGGCTGGGAAACTGCTTGAGGGTGTTGGAAGGTTAACATAAATCAGAACATTAAAGAATTCTTAACAGAAAAGGCTTAAGTGTTAGAAATGATCAATCCCTGCAGACACCAGAGGTCACCGTGAGCATGAAAAAATCAATTTAACAATCCTAGATTTAGGATTAGTTATTTATTACATAACAGAATGTAAAACCTGGGTCTTTAAGCAGCCTGGAACTATGACATTGGCTAACACATGAGGTTCCTGATCTTTTTAATCACATTACACAAATATGTAATGAGTGAAACTAACATGTAAAAATAATACCACATGAGATAGCAGATAATCTAATGATTTTAGCTTCTCTGAAAACAAATCCCTTGTTAAACAGGTCAAAAGCTCTCCTGGAATGTTTGTACCCTTAAAAGGCCATTGCCATACAACCACAAGTACCTTTTTCCCAGCAACCGTCAAACACAAGGCCTGCCTCCGGTCATGCCACAGGAAAAGGCCCATAAGCAGGGAACAAGTTCCCTTCCTGTTTTCAAAGACGAGTCCTATGGCATGCAGAGCCGTTTCCTGCTCACTAGGCTCATTTCACCATCTCAAACATCTGGCTGCTCTTCAGCATGCAGCTGTAGCACGGTGAGAGCCAACAGTGCCACTGCTGAGTTGAGCAACACAGTCCTGAGCCATTCCACTCACATCTCTGGCCACTAGAAAGAAAACCATCATCTAGCTTCTCTAGCTCATCCGAGGCCTTTGACTAGGGTACATTATTCAGCATGTGTGACTATTGACAAGATAATCTTTAATTGTACCATATTTAGTATTTATAAGCTCTTTATGTTGCTCAGCTATTTGGATTATGAATTCCTTGATGCTCTCTTTCAAGCACTGTTACTGCAGTTCCAAATCAGGAAACAATATTCGTCAATATCTGATGTGATTGCACCAAAGTGCTCTTTAGCAGCATTGCTGTGGCGATTTCCCAGTGAAACAAGGATCCATTTTATATCCCGTGGGAAACCTGGGCTGAGTGGTTAATGCTGTGCTAATGCTGCTTCACTCAGCCAGGTCTTGATAAGCCTCATGCTTTTAGAGAGGGGAAACACATTTAGTGTTTTAAACCGCTTCAATGAAGAAAGCTTGGAAAAATCCACTAGTTGAAAAGGTTGTACTTGTTGAGTTTTGTCATTTCTCTCAACTTTCACTTGAATTACACACACATGCATTAGGACAGGCGAGCAGTCACACTAATCTGCACTCATGCTCTGAAACAATCCTCTGCTAGTTCAGTTTGAAAAGGGACTGCTGCAGCTAGAAAGTAAGGAGAAAAAATAAATGAGTGGGAAGCTTTGTTTGACTCCCACTCCTATCAGTTCTGACATTCCAAATAAGGTCTGTGTAGACCAGCGCTGGCAGAGACGGACACAGAAAACACTGCAGAGCTCTCACAGTCTCCAACCAAGGAAAAAGTGTGTGTGGTGGGGGGGAGCATTTGGGGATCATGGTGCAGAAAATATGTGACCTCTAAAAATGTATCATCAGCCTGACATTTCCCAGAAGGACAAAAACAAAACATCACATGATACTGATATATCTTAGATATTAGTTAGATACCATCATCCACAAAAAACAAACAATTCAGTTCAATTCACAACTGTTTGTCTTGATTATTAATAGCTTGGCCTAAAAAGCAATTGGTTGAGACTGGTGAAAAGTCTTTGGGTCAAGTTCGACTGCCACAAAAAATTAAACCCATGGTAATAATAAAGTAGAGCAGTACCTTAATAGCTGCACTAGATAACTAATAAACCCAGTGTATGCTCGATAAACCACCAAACAATAGAGAAAGAGACTAGCTGGTGAAGAAAGTGTAGCAGAATAGGAGCCAGATGTTTTTGTAGAAGGTGAGAACAAAACAGAGTTACAAAGAGAGCGAATATTGGACTTATATGTGTTAAGCAGCCAGAAACATGGCTCTAAATGAATGCTAATGTGGATGTCTAAGTAGGCAATTGATTGTTAAGTCGCTTAACTTTGTAAAGTGTATTCTGCCCCCTAGTGGTAAAAAGTACAACTTTAAAGTTGGATTTCTCACTTCCTGGGCACAGAAAGATACCACTTGAACAGCATTTTAACATAGGCTTGGGCCATAAAACAATAGCGATATCTAGAGGTGATATTTCATCAGTAGCAATAAGACAGAAGTGACAATGAGTGCAGACAGTGGACATGTTAGCTCAACAGTATGGCAGTTCTTTGTTTGATTTCTTAAGGACCAGTGTGTAGGATTTAGTGGCATCTAGCAGTGACATTACAGACTGCAAATAACTGTATAGCGCTCGCCATTTAAGCATGTAGGAAAAACTATGGTGGATGCAAAACTCACAAAAAACGTGAAAGGCCCTATGTACAGCATGACGGTTCAACACGGAAGACTCATTCTGGTAACAAAAGCGTAGCAATTCTTATTTTCAGGTGATTATACAATAATGAAAACCTACCTATGAATATTTTATTTCTGAAAATAGAATACATTTTACGCACTGGGCTTTTAAGTCTCCTCTCTAAGTGTGACCAATATCAGAACACTGCACTGAACTGTGCAGGAAGAGGTGCTAAGCAACAATTATCCAAACGGTAAGGTAGTAAGGTGTTTAAATTAAAAATAAAGTGGTTAAATTCAACCTGTGTTCTGCTGGTCTTTATTAAAATACATTAAAAATATGAATAATTATCCATTATCCATCCTTTAATATTAACTGAATTGAAACATTTTATTGTGAATAAAATAAAATGTTTACAATAAAAGGCATTTCATTCCAAGGGTTGCCTAAATATCCTTTCCATAGAGCTTTACAGGTACTGAGCTCACCACTGTATGGGTAAGCGGTGGCTGTCACAGTGGCAGGGAGAGTTCAAGGTTGCAGCAGAGCCCATGTCTCTGAGCAAGTTTCTGCATGCAGGCAGCTCTTGTGTGTGCCTAAGTGGGCCTTGTGAACCAGCGCTTTAGGTCTTTTTACATGTCGCAGCTAGCTAGTCAGAGAGAATCACAGTGTGCTCTCAGGTAATCTGTCCAAGTGGAAAAAAACAACTTTCCCATGATGTGATCACTGACATTCATTCAACGTTAAGGGAACACTAAGCAACCATTGTGATTTCAAATAGATTACAAGGATTTGCGCTGATCAAGACAACTGGAAAAAATTATCTCCTAAGCATCGTATTCCATCCCAAAATAGCCAAAAGCAGTTACAGGCAGGTCCTCTGTACCTATAGTGGCATCTGGTCAAACAAACATGTAGTCCGTTGCTTGGAAATAGACAAACTGTGCTTGGTGATGAACATTTTGTCAGTGGTTTAAAGGCCAAGTCCCAATCCTACTGCCAACAAACAACTACAGCCTCTGACATGCCTGAAGTATTTTATACCTGATTAAACATACTAAATTAAACAGTACATCTACTCTGAAATCAAATACAATTCTGTTGCTACTACTTCAACAAGTAAATATTTAGTAAACTGGTCGCTTTTAATAGTGTAGGCTTGGTATTATGCAACTAAATGAACAATGAACCCTCAAAACGCAGCAAAGAAAACAGCTCAGATGAGGAACTCACAGCCATGTGGCCATCGTCACAGCATCTGCTAAAGGGGGAAGCACAGAATCTGGCCATGCTCCCCCAGCCCACTCTGTAGGAATGGGCTGTGGAACAACAATAACCTAACCGGACAGAGGCTGTCATATGGCTGATAAACTGGCAGATTGCAGTGATAATATAAGTTGGAGAAATTGGAGTGGGAAGTGAAAATAAAGTTAATCAATCTCTCACATCCAGTCTACTCTAGTTCCCAAGCTAGCATAAGGTTGTTACTGGAGGCTGAGCAAAAAAGAAGATTTCGTACATTAACAAGTAGACATTTTGGAAGAATTGTGAATGATGATTGCTCAATCCACGAGTCATCTTGTTTGTGACACAATAGGAAAAACCTGTGCCAATATAACCACATACAATGCCGCATTTTAAAGTAAAATATTACCTCTGTAACGATGTTGGTAGAAATGTCATTCAAACAAAAAGGAACATTAACTTTAGTGTCAATGTGAAGACATTTGGGATATCACATTATACATTATGCTGCTGGCACATTAAATTACACCCTGTTAGGTCAAGGTTGTGTACATGGAACTATCTGCATTTCCATCCCAGGATATGATATTTGGCCTGGGTGGAAAAGATTATCCTGCTTGCTTGTGTGGATTTCACAGCTCAACTGGCAAGGCAGCTCTTCACTGACTAGACAGCTGTTTTTTTTCCTTCGCTTTGACTACTTCAGGCAAAACAGATGAGCTTGGTGATTCAAACTCAGCCAAGGCAGCATAATAGAAGGGAAAATTCCCTCTTACCAAGGGAATTAATTCACTGATAAACATAAGTGTCAGTATTTTAATCAGCACTTTGAAAACTTGTTCTGGTATAATGTACTAATCAGTGAAAAGAGGCTAAAAATATTAAAATATCATAATATTCTGTTAGTCAGTGGTCCATTTAAGTGACCATTTAAGGGGTCACCTCATCAAATATATAACAGTAAAAAATCTATGATGAACAAATAATGTATTGCAGATAACATTTACTGTAACAAGAAAGAAGGAAACCAAGCTTATCACCCAGTGGCAGGGTCGCAAGATCAGTTTCAGACCTGCAGATCTGGCACTGCAGTTTGAGTCAAACCAGTGGCACCAATATATAAGATAGAAAAAACTGCAGCTCTAACACTCATTGCCTCAAGGTGGTATATGTGTTAAAATTGCAACATCGTTTACCTGTAGGAAGTAACCTTATAAATAGAGAGCCGGAAAGGTTCTTCCACTCAGCCTTGCTGCGAATTGGTCCCAGTGGCTAATAGTTCTGCTATACAAAAATCCCCTGTGGCCCCAAAACTATTTTCCCCATAGACCACCATTTTAAAACAGTTTGTTAAACTGTTAAGAGGACACACTGAACTACAAACAAGGTCAATTATTAGTATGTATGTTTAAACCAGTAAGGTTTTATATTTGCAAAAGTAAAAAAAAACAATTTTTATGAGTGCGCTTGGTCTAAACTGCTCCTGCTATTACTATACTTTTACTCTTCATTCCTACATTCTCCCTTGAGGGGATTGTGCAACTTGCTTGCTTAATGTGAGTGAGATAGTTTGGGAGTTACAAGTCAGTTCCAGAAGGGGGTTAACATCTAACAGTTAAAAGAATAATATATTTTTTTATCCATTTAGCATTTTATATCCAGACCTCAAGCGACTTCACCGCTCTGTCACAACACCTACCAGTATTCATATGAACATATTTAGATTTTTTTAAATAAGTAATTCAAGTAGATTGTTTTAAGATGCTCTGATCTTGTTAAATTTCCATGAAAACGGATCTAAATCATGTAAATTCACATCAAACTATGTGGGTCTGCTGTCTTTAAGATATTGATAACCAATATCTCAGCATTGGCAGGTATCTTTCATTGTTACAGGACACAGAAAATATTCTTCAATACATGACAGAAACTATTTCTGCTCTTCAAGGAGACACTCCACAGCTAGACTACCAAAGCAGTCTGTTAAGTGAAGTGAAGGAGGACATGCAGTTAGGAAAGAGTGAGTTTCAATTAATGTATCACATTTGACCATGCCTGCGTGTAGCAGAACCACAGAACACCATGCTGTTAGGTTATGGCATAAAAAGGCTGGCTTTGTTGCCGGATGTGGGAAAAACATCCAATAGACTCTAAAAAAAGCACAGGAAGGAAACTGGGGGTGGGGTGGCAGTGTGTAGCAATGGGGGTGTGGTGGTGGAGAGTGGGAGTGAGAAAGGAATGTTCTCTTCACTCTCTTTCTCCTTCTTGTTATCATGCATACGCACACATAATAACCCCACTTTCTCACTAACAGCTATGAAAAGAATGCACCATCACAGTTTTTCTGTTAGCAGAACGGCAGGAGAATGAGCCTTTGCTTGCTTAATGATCTTTTGCCATCAATTTAAAAGCCCAAGTAAATTTAAAAGGGTCTTATTACAGGAACCATGTCTGTGTACTTGCAGTGTGCGATTAAATGCTTTTGTAGGTATCACCAACATTTTGTTAAGAAAAATATTGAAAACAATAACATCGATCATAATCTTTCTCACCTTACAGAAATCAGATTAGTATGGTCTTATGTGCTACATACAGTAATCCTTCTTCTCACTCTTTCGAGAGACTGACACAGTGGAAAATTGATGGAGAAGACTTGAATAATTAATTGATTACTGATCATTGGGAAGCAGTACTTGACCTAACACATACCTCCCCTCCTTGTGCCAGATATAGTCTGTTTGTTTTAAGGGTCTACTTCACATTTGATCACAGTTGCCTCTGGTGTGGATCACTCATGACCTAGGTTTAAATTTAAAGGCCAATCAGCAGACTACACTCATGACCGAACTTTGCTACCTTTTGGTGTGATATTCTGAATGCTTACACATTTTATAAAGATATTGTGCCTCTTTTGGATTTACTCAACTAGCCCGCTTAAAAGCAGCTCCCATGTACTTATAGGATTCACCTCCTTAATTGCTTTAAGACTTATTCTCCTATTCTGGAGGCAACATTCACCACCTGGCTTTACCAGATGGATTAAACATACTTTGTACTTTTTCGAGAGTAGAGAAAATGAGATAGAAACTTAAAGGGCCAAAAACAACAATTTAAGAAAATTAGGAACCCTACCGTGAGAGTGCGCAGAGATCTTTCAAGGAGAGAAAGAAGATGAAAATAAAAGCCCTTACGGAGATAACAGGAATCCCCTCCATCAACTTCCTTTTATTATTATTATTATGGTTTTCTTTTCTCTTTTCCTTAAGCTTAAAATATACTTAATAACCATAGAAACCACTGTACACTGTAATGCAATCCACCACAAACTACAGCCTCAATAGTAGATAAAACCTCTAGAGCTGAAAAAGTGACAACGACAATTAAAATATACAAATTAGTTTCAGTCTTTCTGGTTACTCATTGCATTTCACTGATACTTCTGGATCACAAGTGCCATAAATGTTAGGCAGATCACACAACATGTCAAGACTGTTACTATCTGCTACACGATTTCAGTGTGAGACTCCATGTTTCTGCTCATTACCCCTTTATATAATCCTTTCATGGTAGGAAAACTGATTTCTCTCACTTGTTATGAAAAGAGCCCATAGCGTTTCTAAAACATTATGCATGTTTCATTACATCTTAGACTCAGCTGTTTCTGGAATTGGGTTTGATTGTCTTCCCCTACAGAACTTTAGTGATACTCCTTCCAATAAAGCAAAGTTAAAGCATGTGAGCACTCACACACAAAGGAAATGTAAAGTCGTTTAAATTAGCAGAACTGCTGTTGATGTCCAAATCCTGATCTATTTATTATATTGGCAGGTAGGGACTAATACATGTATGTTAGGGTGCCAAAAAGCTCACCTGGTACAGCACACACCCCATGTAGGCTGAGTTCTTGCTGCAGGGGCCCGGGTTTGATTCCAGCCAGCGGCCCTTTGCTTCATGTCGTATCCCTCCTCTCTCTCACCCCTATCCTGTCAATCTTTATCTTTCCTATTTAATAAAGGCATGAAAAGCCCCAAAATAGGATTGTGTAGGATTTAGTGGCAGTGAAGTTGCAGATTGCAACAAACTGAACATGCTCGCCTTCCAAGCGTGTGGGAGAAACTATGATGGCCACGAATGGTCCCATCTAGAGCCAGTGTTTGGTTTGTCCGTTTGGGCTACTGTAGAAACATGGCGGTTCAACATGGCGGCCTCTAGAGGACTGCTGCCTCTAAAGATAAAAAAGTCATTCTCATTCTACGGTCACAAAAACACAATAATTCTTATTTTCAGGTGATTATACACTAATGAAAACAATATTTATGAATATCACATTCCATTTATGCCAATGGATCCTCCTATATATTACACACTGGACCTTTACAGGCCACAAAGAACATTACTGGAGCCATGGTGTATTTAATATCAAATTCATAGGAATCAAAACAGAATCATCAAATCAGTAAGCAGATAGCTTTCCAATATATGCCATGAACATTACAAGCTGAAATTAGTCTAAAATAGCCACCAAACCATGCAGCGCCACTGTCACTGTAGGCCTGCTTCCTGTTAAAACCAAATTTTAGATGATTCGACAGGGCAGATAAAGACCAGAGATCCTCCCCTAGTTTCACCTCCCGTGTGTGCTATAGATGCAACAGCAGTGTCTGTGTGCCTCTAGGCAAGGTGGAGAGAGAGCAGGCGCCAGAGCATAGCTCAGTACAGTGACACCTCACCACAGCAGAGCACTAACACAAACATTCCAGCTGCCACTTCTCAGCCTTATTGGCAGAGCTGAGGCAAGAAACAAGACCATCTATGTTCCTCCACTAGACCCATATCTGATGCTCTAGACAGACTGGTCTAGCAGTCTGAAACATTTGACAGTTGTGGGATTTTTAAGGCTGATACAGCACCAATGCCTATATTTTGTAAGCATTTGATAACCAGAAATTCGTGATTGATCTTTAGTTACTTTAAATCTGACAAAGTTCATGCCCAGTTCCCTGAGATTGCTACTATTAAGAGAAAATTCCAGTTTATTACAACTTAATGATGACAAAATAGTTATAGAATTAGTAAACAAAACTCCCCATGCACAGCCAGCAACAGTCAGGTAGCGGTAGGTTGCAGGACCAGGTAATTAACCACGAGTAATTTAGATTTTTGGTTATAGTATTACTGTACTGATCTGGGTTTACCACAGCATTGCTACAACAGAGTGTGATGGGGAAAACGAGGGGTTAAATGATCTGACAGCTAACAAGCCATAACAGGTTTGCCAGATTATCTACCATGACAGTATTTGGAAAGCCGAAAGTGAACGCTTATCGTTGTTATTAAATCCCTGTTGCATAGGAAAACTGTGGGTGCACAACTAAGGCAAATTGAGTAGGTCAAAGTTAAATAGTGATATTAACTGACAGTTTAGGTTATATATATTTATGTTCATGTTTTTGTTCTTCTCCTTCAAATAAGGCTAACCTGAGCTTTTGTTTTAAACCTGTCTGATGGTCTGGACACGTAATGTTGTCTCACCAGATATGCCAGATATCAGCAATTAATTGGTGAGGACAATATAAGATAAAAGCAATGGCCAAAACTATGAAAATAAGATCAAAGATGTAATGGGAAAATCCTTTAAAGTCTCCACTGAAACCCAAACTAATTATATGGTTTAAAACGTCTGGCAGCTCCATAAGGCAGGGTGTTGCAAAAATGCCATCTATGACGCTACTAGATAAAATCCTGCCACACTACACTGCAATGATTTAACTAGTCCTCTATCTCAAACGAAAAAGAACAACTCCTGAATCACTATCAAGCTGACAACACTGAAAGGATCTCATATTTAATAAAACACTAATATAGACACAGTATGTTAGTTTAACTATAATTCAAATGCTCATGTTAGAAGATTGGACAGCATTCACCTGGTGTGTTTTGCCACATATCGTTATTGTCACTGCTGAGACAGAGAAAGGAGTATGCATATCAAACACTTTTTCTTTAGAAGAAAACGAGGTGAAGAAAAGGAGACGTCAAGGACTAGAGACAAAAAACTGTAATAATGTATACTTGTGCTGAATTAGCTATTAGTTCATGACATTCATTTCTAAAGCAATGTCAGCAATATCCTTTCAGGCATACAAACACTGTCTATGTCAACTATGTTTGTGACTTTCACATTTCATATACTTCACATCTATAATATTCCCCGAAGGACAACTGTAGCAAAGAACAGAACATTACCACGATGCAAATGGAGTTGAACTGAGACCCCAGAGCACAGGAGCGGGAGGGAGAGAAGAGAAGAAAAAGTGAATGCTTGTGCCTCTTTTCAGCACTCCGCAACTCTGGAGCCTGGGAACTTCAGCAGCTTGGCCGGGCTCTGAGAAATATCCTGAGCTGTAATGTAAACATGTCTGAACTCTGATCTAGCATGGCCCTCCCCTCCCCCTCCCAGTTTAACCCAGCATTCTGTGCAAGGGGTTTGCCAGTGACATCAGGAGCCCACTTTCTCATTTCCTGAGCGGGGTAATGACCCTGGGGAGAATAGGCTGTTTGAAGTCCTGCAAATAAAGCTGCTTTGCTCTGAACCCAATTGTTCCTCAGCAGAAGAGTGAGCTGGCTGATTACATTTGAGCTTTGAATGGTTTTGTCTAATAAATAAATCTTGTTGTGAACCTATAAAGGCATGTAAGGCTGGGCTAAAGAATTTCAGCAAGGTGAAGACAGAATCATTATGTTAACATAGTAACACATAAATTTACACCACACCCAGTTCTCTTAGTGGCAACTGTGATAATCAGATCTGTTTACAGCAGCAGCTAAAACAAGTCCAGGAAACTCTGACATATCAGGTAGCGGATTGTCAGATAAGTGTGAGAACAGTTATAGATAAGCTCCTGTTTATCCAGGGATCACACAACTGTCAGCTCTAAAACAAAATGTTCACAGATGATAAGTTTGTTCCCAATATGAATACTAAAAACAAACAGAAACCATTAATACTGGGTTAAACTAGTGTCTGTTTTCTAGGCCTTGTCGTAAACAAGGCAGCAAAGTACCACTTGTGTTTCATTTTGCGTGCAATTTGTCCCCTCAATTCACCTTCCATGCACTGCACATAAACTGCACCTGAACATGCTTGTTCCCACAGGGTTCCAGTTTCAGCACTGGGTAGCAAAGCACTTGTGGAAAGACACTCCAAGGCACTACCCTCCACTCCCCCACACCCAACCTCCCTTCCCTCTTTTTCCTCACACACAATCCTGCCCTCTCTTCAATTAAGTCAAGCAGGAAAAACCTGACAAACCTCAAAGAGCTCTCTCAGCAGAAGAAATCGCATCAGGCATGAACGGATACCTCTATAAGGCCCCTCTGAATATATAGATGTATATAAACATGGTGCTTTCTTCCTAAGTGATTGCCCCAAGCTTCACATATATTTTTATGTCTAAATTCCAGATGATGAAAAGCCATGAAAAAACATGTTTCCTCAGTCAAATGGATTTAACAGCTATGATGGAGCACTAATATATTAGTCATCCTAAAATTCCCCATTGACTTCAGTGGCACAGATGAGGTTTTTTGTGTCTTGAGGTGCACATAATGCTCGAAATTCAAACAAAGTGCTGGCAACAACGGGAAGCATGCTGAAAGCACAAATCAACAACAAAGGGATACAGTGGGGACTCTCTAATCCAAACCTCTTGGGAATGTAGGTATTTCAACCCAGTGAAATGTTCACTTGGATGAAACACTGAATAGTGGGGTAATTCATATTCAAAACATGAAACAAGTATGCACGCATATTCACAAGAGCAGCAGAGTCTAATATGCAGTTGGAGAATCGACAAGGAAATTTAAACAATTGTGCAACATTTTTGGATCATTTTCATATTTCAGGTAAAAGTTTTAAACAAATATCATATATTGACTCATGTAAGGCTGTTTTCAGTTAATAAATTAATCGTTCACTGAGATCTTTGAGATCTGAATGAATATAGCTGTAATACACTTTGGAGGACCAACAGCCCATGATTTGTATTAATTTATAGGACTGTCACAAGTGGTCAAAGTGGTCCTGCTCCTGAAACTCTTCAAATGATTCATCAATTAATTGTTCTACACTAGACACATCACATTGTACTTTTTTTTTTTCCCATGTGAGAATAAACAATGCCAAACACATATACACAACCTGTTATTCATTACTACACTGCGTATAGATTTGACCCCCCAAAACAAACGGCACCACCAGGGAGGGGATATTGCAAGGTTGATGCTGATGATGTATTTTCTACAATGTTAACATGGTGTTTGAAGGTAAAGCTGTTACCTTGCAAGCTCTGCTAGAGGCCGCAGACCACAGCCAGGGACAGCAACCAGATGTCTATGGAGGAAAGGCTTTTAACCCTGAATGGGCAGTTGTTCTAGTACAACTAAAGGCTAAATTTACCCTAAAGGCCAAGCCGCTACAGCAGACCTAGCCCACCTGGACTGTTGGAGGCCTATGTTCCTCTGAGCATGTACACACTTATATTGTATCATCCCTTGAAGACTGAGGACGAGATGGGTCTACTACATGATTTCGGCAGCACTCTTCAAAGACAGACACAGCCTTCCCATAGGCTGCTGAATAAAACATGAGGCGTGTGCAGCAGGGTGGGTTGTGTGTGTGTGTGTGTGTGTGAGATGGGTGGGAGGGTGGGAAGAGGGGAGGAGGCTGAGGGGGTTCTTAAGACACCACTACCAGAGATACTGTATAACAGATGATCCATGAATGCCTTTGATTTGACACACATCCTCACTGCCCTGCTGGGTGTCTGGAAATTTCCGTCTTCCCTGATTCGTATGTTCTCCTTTGTCTTCTTATTTTGTGTTGTTTTTTTCTATGTGTGTTTTTTGGTAGCATGGAACTTGTTAACAAAATCTAAATTAATCCAGAAAAAGAAAGAGTGCTCATTTCAGAAGGAGAAGGCAATGCAAATCCTGCCAGGTACAGAGATGTCCCAGATTCACAGAGTACTATTTCGAACACATTGCTGCTGCTTCTGCATGACGCCACATTTGCTGAGCCTTGTCTTTTTAAAATTATACTGGATTTGGTTTTTTCCCCCCACCGAGATAAGATTAAATGCAATAATCCATTAACAATATGACAATATTTTTACATTAATATTAATTTACGTGGATTTCATTTATCAAAATGGTCACCAAGCAAAAAATGCAGGTGTCTAATTATAGTGTAGATTTAATACTGTTCCATTCCAACAATACATCTCCATGAAGGAGATGTATAATAGTGCTGGGCAATATACCGAATGAACCAGTATATCTGTTTTAATTTTATAGTATCATATTAATTTTTCATATACTGCCACATTGTTTCAATATCTCTGTGAAATAGTATTTTATGTCAGTTTATAGTGTTTATTCAACTATTTATTTAGTTTAGTTGTATAAACACTATAAACTGGCATTTTGTTTAGAAAAGCAACGCTGGCATATCTTTTTAATTTTTAAGTTCTATTTTTACTACGTTTGTACAATACAAATGTTTACATTCTGTTTCATGCATTCAATCACTTAGCTATCGAAGCCTACAGTACGGTATACACATGATGACGTGAAAATTAATATGAATAAGCCACCACAAACCTATATAAATGCCACGTCATGCAAAAAAGCTAAAAAAAATTATTTACCGTGGAACCGACATACATGATCAAACTTTTTTGAACTCTCAGTGCTTACTGAACAATTTCTAAAACTGTGGTCAAACAGAAAATGCAAATAAATGTTACTGGGAGAAAATAATGCAGTACACACAAGGGAGTGGGATAAAGACCCTACATTTACTAAAACTGCTGACTAATACACCTGTGTCACATGTACGCATTTTTATTTGTACTTAACAAGGCCTTTAAGTTATCTGACATATTTACTCTTCTCCATCATTGACCGATATAACTTACACTGAACTCATGAAAGCCTTTACTGTACATGCTCCCAGTGTCAGCTCTTTTCTGGGAAAAATTCACTGGTTCACAGGAAGGGATGCATGTTTTCTGGCATTGACAACGTTGTTTGGAACTGGGTAGTCAGCAACAGGCTGGACAGACAAGACAAAGAGTTCAAATCACAGTGCATATTTAAATCTCCTAGAGGCAGTGAGAAAACACACTACAACAACTGCTTAGCAGTTAAGATGTCCTCAAAATAAAAATAAAAAACTGAATCTATCTCAGACAACCACTTAAAATTTCATTTGACATAACCAGACATCATCATACTAGAATTAATGTTTTGTTGAGGATCCTGACTTATGCCATCATGACATTGGATAATATTAAAAGCTGCAGTTTATAAGATTGAAAATAAAGTCCCTATAAAGTCTTTAGTCAATGCAGTCATTAACTCAAAGGGATTGAAAAATAAAGCTCCTCTGAAAAACGTCAGTTATCAGTGAACTCTGTGCCACTTAAAAATCTGGTGTCTGGGTTGGGGACCAAAAGAGATGCTTGTTTGAGCTTGTACCCCGCTCTCCCTCGAGGACATAGCAATCATGATCACAAAATTTATGTGTAGCTAAGTTGTTTAGAATGCATGTACACTGATGTTATCATAAAACTATGTTTACTGAGGAATAGAGACATTCATTTCATGCACGATTTAGCCAGAAGATGATACAGTAGCTATTAACTAAGTCAGAATCAACATGCTGTCCAAACAAATGTCCTCCAGAGGCAGTAATTTCCTGGAAACTGACAAGCCACATTACTAGCCTTGTGTGTGATATTAACCTACCACTTCCCCCGTCCTTAAAGACAAGCAGTGCTTACGTAGATCGAGTTGGTGCTAAAAATTTATGAACTGCCGTCGGATATGACTGTGGAATGTCCAGAACTTAATGTTACATGGTCCTAACTTTTGGCTGATGTGCATCAGTAAAAAGCCACTGTACTGTGTACCGGAATTAAAAGTAATGATGATTCCTTCTGTTTATGTGGTGTCAATCAGAAGACACAAGAATTTATGGATGGCGAAGTCATAATATCCACCATGGATGCATGTTACTGCCCGAAGTGAATCTGGAATCTCTTGAGCAAATTTTACCAGAAGACTATCATTTCAATCACATTCCAGAGCGTACTTTACTATTATGCCACTGCGTATAATTTTATTACATGAAATATATGGTGGATCGTGTATAGGAGATAACGCATTTATATCAAACCAAAATCTATAACTACCCAAATCTTTCAATCGGATAAATCTGCAGCATTTGTACAAATAAGTATTACTCTCATACAGTTAGGGTCCAGTATTATGATCTGTCAATAATAAACACCCATTTGACTAAACTTTTTTTCAAACTATCGTAATAAACATATAGCTGATCTGATCACAATGAAAACAGAATACTGTGAAATTTATTACATTCTAAATTTAGGTTGTTTTTTTTTTTTTTTTACAAAAACTCACATTCAAATACTAGAGGACATTTTAAATACATATTCCACACAAAAAAACTGCACTATGCATAAGTAGAATTGGATTGTGGATTGTGTTTAAAACATATTTGGAATGAGCACTAATCTCAAATAGAAGGAGGAGATTAACAGATGGCTTTACTACAGTATATGGAGGCCTATCTTAATGTCTTTTAATCAGAGCACTATGAGATGCTCGACTCATCTCACAGCTACAGTCTACACAATGAGACAAGCTTAATCACATCAGGCTTACAGTGTAGTCGTGCTGTCAATAAACAGCACCCGCAGCGATTTCGTTTCTCACTAAAGGGGGACTTAAAGTAATTCAGCATTCAGACCAACTGACAACCAGCTACTCCTAAAAGAAAAACTTTAGCCTTCCCATGACAACATGGAAGTGATCTGTGGGATGAACATGGATCCTTGCTGCATCAACAGGGTTGGGTAAAGCTGTGGGCTTCACTGTGGGTGGCCCCCATGGACCTGGGCTAATTGTTTCACATCACAGCCGAGCCAGGCTGAGATCAGACCACCAGCAGCTCTGATTCAGGCATTTCAACAGCGAAACAGGGTATGCCAGGAAGCACTTACAGTGAACACCCCACCCCACACTCACACACTCTTCATCCATCATACATGACCACAAGAGTACAATGAAAGTCTTTTTCTCCATTTAAGTATGCTGTCAATCCACTGGTCAGTGGGAACCTCAGTGACAATGAATTAATATTTGTGTTCTGTTTCATTGTCAACATTCATGTCATGTTGAACAAAATGTACTAGAAATGTAAATACAACAATGTGTCACACAAAGATTATATGAGGGGACAAATACTCTTGAACCTTTAAAGCTCAATATGATTTCAGTTCCAGTTTTATTTTGTAAAACATGAACTTAAATTTTATCAAAATGTATTTGACTCCTACAGGACAAGGAAGTATTTAGCTATAGAATTGACTATTCTGGTTTATAGTGTGCTGGATAGTACACTGGAAGTGTTGTAAAGGGACCGACACCATAAGGTACTGGTTTGCAACCTTTTTGGTTTGTGATCCTTAAAAATAATACAGTGTCAACCTGTGACTCCTTAATACCATTTTATAGTCTACCTGTTCAGCAAATTAATGGTAAGAGTTATTTTCTTTCCTTGTTTTATTGTAATCAAGCCTGGAAGATGAAAGTATCAAAGAACTACCAAATGAAAAACAGGCTAAATTTGAGCGAAGTCTGAAAAAGTAAACATAATTTTGTGAAGCAGATTTTCTCCTTTCCTAATCTTGTCCAATTCCTAATCTTGCAGCACCTCAGATTTATCTAGCAATCGTTTTGTGTGGGTCCTGACCCCCAAGTTGGGAACATCTGTCATCAAAATCAAAAGTGCAACCAACAGCATTTGTACATTTTTATGTTTTGTCCAAGGTGCTGAAATTGTGTCAGATTAACACAAAGATTAAAGAGTATTTTGGCATTGTGCCTTTATTGGGCAGCTCACAGTAGATTGTGACAGGAAGCATAAGGGGAGAGAGAGTAGGATGACATAAATACAAAGTTCTTTAGCCGGATTCAAACTGGGGATGTTGCGGTTTTGTGGTTTGTCTTTTAGACCACTAGATGACCAGAATGCCTCACGCACCAGCTTTTAAAGAGAGCTGAAGCTGTGTGGTGGACACAAAGAGTCACAACCACTTGCAAACAAAACAAGCAAATACATCAGCATACAGAGCACTTTCTCTGGGCGCCTGCTGCTCTAGACCTGTAGTTCTCAGATCTGTCACTACAACAAGACTGGGAAATAACAAAATCCTCCCAGTGCACATAGGACTGTTAATCACCAGGCATCCCTCTCCTACTGCTTTTTCAAGGCCTGTTTGACTTAAAGTAAACACGTGCAGGAAATGTATTCAGTGGCTCTAAACATTTATATGGGGGCCTTGTGCTTCAAACAGTTTCATGGCCAGCACATCTTTCAAGAAGGTGCTTAGTGAGCCATTTGTTAAACGCATGATAATAGGGCATGACAATGCATGGCATGCTACGTACAGCAAGGCCGTATCACTGTTTGTTAAGCCTTTAGTTTGTGTACTCACTATCTGTATTGTTGATAGACAATGTGAGATGGTTGCTGGATCCCGATCTGATGAAACTGAATGTCTGTACATTGTAATACAGGACTAATGTTTTGTAAGCTCTACTCTGACCTATTTCTGCGCTGAATGCATTTACTGATACAGGTAAGAGGGAAAAGATTGAAAAACTGGTTGGAAAAAAACATCTAAAATATGACTATCCCAAAAGCTTGCTATGAGTTCATGCAAGCATTATGGAAAATCATTTTCTGAGTCGTTGGATAAGTAAGCTCTCATCTCTTCTTCCCCATTTCTCCAATTTCATCTAAAAGAATATCCTTTGTTAATCTGGTCTCAATGAGCACCGTTGTTAAGTGCTGCTCACTCTGCACTCCCAGCCAGTCATAATCCATTGTGTTGTTTGCCCCTCACTTGGTGTACATTTCCATCGCAAATTCCAATGTGAACAGTCAATAACATGCACAGATGTGGCCATTGTGGAGGCCTTACTTTTTTAATTCAGAAGAATGTAGTATGGTGAACTATTACTGCACCCCAGGAAATATTTGAAACACAAGCTGTACACTTTTTATAGCCAGAGATTATTCATGAAATACATCTTTTAAGTTTTGTTTTTTAAGGTTTCTTAAGTTGATTCCCAGTATTATTATACACTTTACTCAATTTGAATACATTCAAGAAAGAACTCTCTGCAGCATTAATGGTGGAGGGATACAGTATAAATGCATTAAGGGGGATTTCTGCAGTGGCTGCTGTTCTGTTCCATCCAATCATCATGAGTTGTGAAAAACATATTAACCTCAGGGTTGATAAAAACATGTGCGCCAGGACTTCATTTCCTCCTCACCATCTTGCTGCACTCATCAGTTTTATGTAGAACACGCTACTCCAGAGTCAACATCAGTAAAAATGAAACAGTACATGATAATGATGTTCCCTGACCTGTTTTAGACAGTCAGTATAATCCATGATGTTGTTGAGTCTTGCCTCCCGTCATGTTCCACGGCTGTGCTGCACTTTATATTAGCACTATAAATCATGGAAAATCTACTTTTCTCCTATGTGAAAGTCTTGATAAAGGCATAAGCTAATACAATTGCATGACATGTAGTACAGGCTATCCCATGCCCAATTCCAGTGATGACAATAAATGAACTGACAGGACAATCATCACTGCCCTTTTATGGCTTTACTGGAAAAAAATATTACATTGTTTATTTTTCCATCCAACATCTCAAGCAAATCTAGAGCAGGAACATCTGCAAGCTTTCACCCTGTTGACACTATATTGAAATGCTGCTTGGGAAATAATTCATAGTCTTGATTCTGAACTCCCTCATGCCCAATGAAAGAAAACAACAAAATAAATCTCACATCTCACTCGCTGTGTCCTTAACAGATGCCATACAGGAAGTCAGTCCTATCAGCAATAGCAGGCACACAGAAAGCCCTGCTGTGTTTCACAGTTAAGTTTCCCTGTGCTATGTTCTTTGCAAGGCTCTGTTATTGGGGGAACATCCCAACTATACTGTCCTTTCTCAATAGAATTACTGTGTAGATTCTTCAAATTTACAAAATGAGGCTCGAAACAAAATTAAGGTCATACAGCTCTTTACTAGAGAAAAGACCTTAAACTTCCTTAGAGAAACCCTGTTCAGTGACAGGTAGCATCTAATTCGACACATACACACACAAGGAAACTGAATTATCTGCAAAATTAGATAACGGTGCATATTAAATGGGTTAAACCAGCCACAGAATGCATCTGCATCCCTCTGTTTGGATCAGCTGCACAGTAGAGATGCTGACATGGTTAGTTGTAAATGCAAAACATCACCATGAACCGATGACCCCAAAAACCATTTCCTCTGAATGGATTGCTTTGCAAACAAGCTTTTTGATCCTGTATCATCCCATCTACTACAGGGGCCCCTTTAATCAGCAAAATCAGGAATCAGGAATTTTTTTTAACTGCCGTTTTAAAACATTTCCTGACTGTTTGGTCTGAATTGGGTTGTCTTGTAAGGTTGGACATAGGCTCAACTGTTTGTTAATCAAGCCACAGCAAAGTCATTTTTGAGTAGTTCTGTAAAAACATTATCACTGAAGTAACTGCAGCTCTCACCTGCAGCAGACTGACACATTGCTCAAATACCAGGTCACCTTCTGTTGTCTTAAGTTTGTGTACAACTTTAACCGTTTGCTTATCATCACAAGTAACAGCAGCCATACCATCATCACCACCGTCACCACCACCATGGTAATTACAACCACCATCGTGTCATCATCAAGCTTTACCATAGTCATCATTATCATCTTTAAGATAACACTCACCGCTATGCGTGTGGAAATCTTCTGTTCGCCCTCTGAGCCCTTTTGCTCTCCGTTGGCCCTGCTGTACTCTGGGGGTTGCTGGTTCGATCCCCGGCTGCCCTTTGCCTTTCGGTTCCCAGGCCCTTGTTGGACTATGTTGAGCAGGTGAAGCGTGCTCTCATGCTCCCGGTCCGAGGTCTCGGCCTGACCCCTCTGGTAGCGGTTCTCGCAGGTGGAGTGGTGCCTCCTGCACAGCTCTATGCGGGCGCGCAAACGCTCCACAATGGCGTTGTGTAGCTGTGGCACCGCGGAGCCTCTGGAGGTGGCGACTACCGGGCCATTGCCGACTCCACCGGGCATATTTCCTAAACCGACACCCAACATGGGTACGAATGGCCCTGCAGCAGACTGAGCAGGGGTCGCTTCTCCCATGCCCGCAGGTCCCCGACAAGTTTATCGAGACTGAGGTCCACTGAGCTTATAATGGACCACAGTACGGGCATGGAAGAACACAAGACGTATGCACTCAGCTATGATCCCATGTGGAAAGAAAAATACTACACTGCACGCACAAAGTCACTTAAGAGAGAGATGTAGCCGATAATATCTGTTTAAAGATATGGTGCACAATGATCTCTTCAAACTAGTTGGAAATGTTATAGTGATAAGGTTGGAGGATAAAAAAACTCTTGCCTATAAAGTAAGATTAGGTCAGCATAAACTCAGACTATGTTCCAGAGGCATTCAAAAGTCCCAATGTTACAGAATTGTGTTCGTGATTTCTTCCTCAGGGGTGTTACTATGTCAGCTTATAATTAAAACTGAAATGATTTACAAACATGAAAGACTCACACAAGACTCACAGCTGGAATGAATCCGCTCTTGCTTAACGACTCGACCTCTGCTCACAGATAAATTATATTCAATATGAATCCCTTGGATGATTCAAAACCATAGCACGCACAACTTCAGTTTCATCGATGGGTAGCCTAGATCCCTGGCACACGGTCGGCTTACTTTATCTCAAATGTGCCATACTTATTAAATAGTCAGAAAAGAGTACGACTTCCAACTATATATTCAAAGTGAGCGATTGGTCGCTAAAAGAGCAGAACCGCTAGACACACAAAATCCACTAAACTTCAAGACTCACGGCATTTTTGTTTGGAAATTAGTCCGTTCTCTCTGTCTTTCTCTTTCCATCCGGATAAAAGGGATCTGGTGGCAAACTACAAGTCAAAAACCACGCAGCCGAAGCGCAGGAAGCCGTTGCATAAACCGATTGAAATCCGTCTCACATAGTCCATTGACAATCGTTTGTCCGTGTGGTGCACCGAGGCAATAGCGGAACTACAATACACAGACCCTCATTGTATGAACATTCCTCTTTTGACATGATACATGCATATGGATGTAGCGGGGTCCAAATGCACACTCTGGTGGACTGAAGGGTGAACTGTCCTGCAAGGTAGGCTATGGACCGTGGCAGGAGAGGGGAGGATCCTTTTAATGATAGTTAAATATGACACTAATGTTGCATTTGCAGTTAGAGGTATTCGATAAAGCAGGTGCAGATTTATAGGCTAATAGCTTTATGGTTTAAGAGATCTTGTGATGGTGTTTGTGATCTTTCAAATTGTGGTGTATAGATTAGACCCTTCAAAGGTCTCCTCTACTTCAGAAAGTCATACTGAATTACATTTGGTGCTTATGGTTTCCAGAATAATGTCACAATAATTAACTACACTATAACTTTTATTACTACCTCCATAAGTTGCACTTTAAGTCATTTTAAAACGTTGGTGACAGGGTGTCAATACAACATTAGATATAGCCTACAGATATAATTAATCCCAAGGGTGGACAGTCAAACTGTCAACTAAGAAAGCTTCCTTTTGGTTGTAATAAAGTAGTAACTAAGATTCCACAACTTTATCAGATTCTTACATTAAGAAATAAACAATAAGACTGCAAATAGCCTAAATAATGGCAAATTACTATGTTGCAAGTTGCAGGTCAATAAACCTCTTACTGTCTCTGTCTGCTAAGCCATATGTTTGCCTAGTCAGCATGCAAGTCAAGCAACACATTAAAACAATGAACACTCATTTGCCCCATTTTTTGGAAACTGAGGGGGCGGGTGTAGCTGAAATCACGCAAGTCACTTCTTTTTTTTATTTACAACTGTTGACTGTTGCTTAAAACATTCATCAACATCTAAATAGAAGGAGAAAATTTAAATTTAAATTTTAATGCTACTTACCATTCACACTAAAATATGGGTAAAGTGAATTTAGTTGGATTTGTCTACTCTCTCTCTCTGCGTAAATCATTGTGAAATACTTTCAGTTATTCATCACCTACTAATCTGAAGTTGTGTGTCAAAGGTGGTTGCAGTCTCACCCTTTAGTAGATGAAGATGAATACTGGATGTCAGTACTAAGGGTTACAACCACAGACAGACAATCATACTGACATTCACAGAAACAGGATGCATGTTTTTGTAAAGCAGAAGGAAACTGAAGCACTAGAAAAACCCCACAAAAACATGGGGAGACTATACACAGTCTACACAGAAAGAGCAAAGAGAAAACTGACTTTCCTTCCTGCCCTTTAAAAAATAACTAAAAAGTGTAATAATATTAATAATGATAATTGTAGAAAAGCCTTTGGTAGTGTGCTTGTTAACAGGCTCCAGGTATCCTCTGTCATAGATGATGGGAAATGAACTGTTCAGTTAACTGTTATAGACACTGTTATGTTTATAGAGACAATATTATTTGGTGTTAAGTTAGTCCCTCATTGACTGTTTTGTTACTTGGTGGAACTTAGGCTCTGCTTAGTCCAAAAGAGTCTGTCATCCTCACCATAAACACATGGGGATGTTGCTTTAAAAACAGCCTGCATCATAAGAACACCTTCAATCAATTATTTATAGCAGGACTACTGCAGAATACTCTGCTGGTAAGTAACTGAGAAAAAAAAACAAGTTTTAGTCATGTGTGCATCATGTTCAGCAATCATTTAATGATCACCCTTCACAGGAGTTTAAAAATCTAACATCTGGATTGTAGAAATGCTGTTGTATGTAAATGAAGAATCCTGCAGAATTTCTACATACCCAGTGGATCTTGTGTTTTCATAGAAAAAGTCTGACAGGAGTCTGACTGAAAAACTAGTTCAAATCCACAGATACTGATTAACATTTTCAAAGATTTACAAACCTGTTACTGCACAAAGCCACATATTCCTTAAGGAGCCATACACATTTAGAAGGAGCTCCTTATGTATCACAAGAATTGTTAAAAATAAGAGATGCTGCCCATAGCAGGAGCAGACCAATTATATATGGGGTTCAGTTTTGGCCTTTACGTGTACACTGGCCAGCATCAGTATCAGTGATATCCATGAGAAAGAGAGTTCACTCTGCAAGAGGTTTTAGAGTAAAGAAATAGTCTAGTTTTTTTTAGCTGCCTTTACTATTCAGTGAGTCATCTAATCTGTCATTAGCATCTTGGTTTACTAAGACATGTTTAACTGATTAATCATTTTTATTTGCCAGGAAATGGAATATTACTCATTGGTGATTACTGGAAAAAGATCACAATAACAGGAGATCTGAAGAAACATATTCTTATTTCTACACTTATTTATTTATAAGTTATGATATATTAAATGTATCATTTTACAATTTTTAAGTAAAAATGCAGTTTTAGTCACTTTCCTGTGTAAGACTGAAGTTATGACGGAGGCATATGGGAATGCATATTTGTAAGCTTTTAGTACAAAAAGATTTACAGCCATAAATACTGACTCAAATCACTGGTATGTGTACCAGCTTTCGAAAACTCATACAAGGGTAACCCTCAACTAGAGTAAAAGTAAATTATCATCTAATACGTACACTAAACCAAAGGATGCAGCTGCTGTCCTACACGACAGGGGGCAGCAGACATTCAACTTCTTTGCATTACTGCACCAATTAAGAATGTGTGGGTGAAAGATGAGTAACGGTATCGTGTCTGCCAGAAAACAGTATTTTGGTTTATATTTAAAAGAGGAACCTTAGCACCATTCTTTCACTTCTTGATTTATTCTATGTCCACAGTTTAAGTCTACCATAATACAGGAATAACAAAGTCTTGTATTCATGTGTATCCCAAATGAACTGTACCACATTACCATCACACTGGCATCGTTTGTCATATTGCTTCACAAAATCAAGACACTTTGCATACATCAATGTTAGTAGAGAGAATGTTTCCTTGTTTGGTTGTTGTTGTTGTTTTTTTTTGTTTTTTTTACAATTATCAACTGCAAAACGCACAATAAATTAATAAATTAACACACAAGCAATCTGCAAATGCTTTACAGTAGTAGCAATAACAGTGGTTAAAAAAATGATCTCTACTAGTACAGTACGTCAACCCAGTGACAGTCTGACAGTAGATCTGAGCAGTGTTTTCAATCTCGCCCAGTCAGGCTGTCATTTAACATACTACAACTCACAATCTACCACAACACATACACAGCTCTTCTGCTTACAACAGGTCTCTCTAGATAATAAATTACACATCCATTTCACTTCAGAGACTGACGGGGAGACAGGCTTTTCTTCAGTCTTTTCTTTCCTCTCTCGCTCTTTGTGAATCACAGTTCACCCGGGAAGGGCTTTGCCAGTGCAACTCAAACTGCCAGCCTCCCCATTTCATGTATAGATCATAAAATATGGGAATTTAAAAACGAATAAAATACACACTGTAACAAATTTAATTTAGCCTGACCCCGTTCTTGTGAATATCACCTGCTTACACTTATCAGTAGAAAATAATGATAAAAAGAATACAAAAAGCAGTAAAAATGGTAGAAAAACATTAAGAAGTAAATCTTAATGAAATAATCAATAATACCATCTAGCACTGCATGGCCACACTATTCATCTTAAGATCAAATAGGGATTCACCCTTCAGTGGTTCCAGCCCACAATGAAATACTGGACTTAAGTTGAACTAGAAACTGATCACTCAGTTGTCCTAAATACAATATGGCTCTTACTTGAATAATATTGTGAATAATGAAAGGCCAAATTTACAGTCTAAAATCAAATGAAAATATAAGGCAAATTAAACAAATAGAAGAGTTTCAGGAAATTAAAAAAACATTCTTTCCTCAACTATTTTTAAGTGACTCTGATCAATCTTCATTGTGGCAGGGTGCCTTTGCAAGAAAAGCACAATGTTACATTACTGCAGTGCACTTTTTGTCTCAGACAAGTGCATCAAATTTCTAACAGTCAACAAGATGCGCTGCAAATATGTCATTCTATTAATAATTTACATACAGGAAACAATTACTCTTCAGAGACATAGCTGTAGTGTGTCGCATATCAAAGACCGAAGAACTGAATGGTTGAATTCCAGAAAACATAAATATGCTATTCTCCTTCTACTTAGCTTGTATTTATGGTCTCTAGAGAGATAGAGGGAGAAAAAGAGGGAGAGGGAGAGAGACAGAAAGAGGGAGGATATCTGAACTCCTTGGAAAGTACACCTCCTGCTTTATTTTCACTTCTTCCAACTCAATAATTTTCTTGGTCAGTGCACATTTACCATGAAATGTATTAGATTATTACCTGAAGTAAATTGACCACTAAAGTCAAAGCATACAAGATTCCTCTTCTTCTCGCCTGTCTTGTTTTCTACATTCTGTAGATTTGGACGTTACTGACTTTGTACCTGCATTGAAATAATTGGCCTGCCATCCAGCCTGACGGCTTTTGAATATGGTTTGGGCTCATACTTAATTGAAACCGAGGCAACAGCCATGTATAGTTATCATTAGGGCTTCTGACACGTGCCTTTACGCATTTGTAAGGCTGTTTTTTTTTCACTCCCCTCTTACCAGACATGCACTGCTAAGCTGAAATGATTGCCCGCAGTGAAAATAATCTCTTCACTGCTTCTGCAAGACTCAGCACAAGTGATAGATTGAAGTGAAAAGAGAGAGTCTGCCTGCATGCCAAAATTGGAGTGCATCTTGGCATTCCTGAGATCAGTAAGCATACTCTTACAGTATATTAATATGGTTATCGACCAGTTAGCCTCTGCTACTCTTTTAAACAGCATTGGGTAAATTACTTGCTAGACGCAAACAAAGGTTTGACTGTTGCAGAGGGGGGCAAGTGGGACAGCTTGCAATTTATAAAGGATGGATTGATGAGTAAGGATGATATTTTCATACACATAATCAATTGTCCATACAGTGTTATAACAGTCTGCACGAAGAGCTTTGGCAGGGCGCTTCATCTGTATGGCCTGATATCCTGCGTGTTAGCAGTGCACTGCAGTAAAAATCATCACAGAGAACAGGCAAGATAGGTTATGGCTTTTGTCCAAATATTTCAGTCTTAAACAAGCCCAACCAGTATTCATAGTAATGATAGAAACATGACACTGGAGATGCTTGACTTGGACTTGGACTTGAGTTTTTTTTGTCAGGTCAGTGTCAGGACTTGACCCCCTTGGCAGGTTCAGTAGACTGCCGCACATCGGTCCACTCTTGCATGGTGCTTTGCAGTGCTTGGGTCTTCTCCTTGTCGACTTGCACGTAGTCCACCTTCTCATCAGAAGTCACAGAGGATGTAGAGGGCTGTGGAATGATAAATAAGACAGCAGTGAGATTTTGGCCTGAGGACAGACTACACTGTGGTAGAAGTGAGAACAAATGCTATTACAAATTAAGTCTACAAAATCATCTGTTTACTTTTCTGTGTGGGCTGGGTGACCCAGGCTGGAAATCCAGTGCTAGGTAGTCCACATTGCCACACTTCCTAGGGGCCGGGCTGCTGGTGCCACTCACGGCTGGGGAGGTAGACGCTGGGTTCTGCTAATGGGGACAGGAGGGAGGTGTCACTCACACAGGGTTCACTGAGTAAGTGTAGCATGCAAACAAGTGGATCATTAAAACAAAGAACACAATGTGCTCTCTGATCTCCCCTCCAGCTATTGGGACTTACCATAGCCACATAATTCTCCTCGCTGTCTCCAGAGTCCGTGCTGGTGATGCTTTGTGTAGAGATGGGTCGACAATGCTGGGAGGACATGGAGTTCATAGCAGGCCTGAAGCAAAGCAGACAGGACTGTGAGTGTTTCTACCTTCTACCTTCTGACCGCAGGCAGAAACAAAATACAGCACCAATCTGTATCATCAAACTGTGTGTGTATATGTGTTTGTGAGTAGCCTTGGGTGACCTAGCTTGAATGATTTATATGAGACTCACATGGGCCGTTTCCAGGACATGGTGACTGGACTCTTAAATGGCAGCTCATCAATGATCCCATTGTTCTTCAAATCAAGAGGTGTTGGCTTCGCTGTGGAAAACAAGAGCAGACACTGTCAACAAAAGTCATTGTCTTTATAAAAACAAATAACAATGCAGACTTTGGAGCTGATTTGAAGCCAAAAATGGCAATTAAAAAGACATGAAAACCTATGCTTTTAGATCAGTGATAACTTTGCTGTCAAACACTCACATTTCCTGTTAGGTTTGAGGTTGCGGTTGATGGGTGGTGGTGTGACATCACTGAGACGGCTGGGCCGGTGACACAGGGAGGCGCTGCTCCCCTTACGGGCAGGTAATGTTGCAGAGAATCCTGGGAAATCAAAGTGATGTGGCCCAGGGCTCATAGGGATGTAGATATTCTTAGGACTGTCAGCCTGGGCAGCGCTGAGTGGCGAGGAGCCAGGATTCATGGGCACATAGTTGTCATCTGAGTTTCCGCTGTCTGAGCGAGTCAGAGGAGCTTTGGTTCTCTAGTGTCAAGCGAGACAGAGGGCACATGACTCTCTTAAACTCGCTGGGCTCAATATTGCAGAAAAACTGCAACATTCAGTTGGAGTAAATATAGTAGAAATGCATTTTCTATCTCTGCAGTTTTTGATTTCGCACTGACAGTATCTGTCTGAGGAAGGAGTGCAGTTAAATGGAGAGAGTGACTCACCAGGTAGGAGCTGAACCCATCATTGACAGACTCCACTGACTGGCCTGAGTTATTGAAATGGATGGGACGGTGATGGCTGTTAGTTTCAAAGGAGGAACCTGTGGAGAGAGATCAATATTTACCACTGCCATGAACCCTAAAAGGTAAAAAGTGCTCCTTAAGTGAAATAGTACAACGCCAAACCTACATAAGTCAAACACAACAACAGAATAATCAATGCAATAGAGGCCAATTTAGACAAAAATGCCTGACATTTCAAGGAGTAAAGTCATGTTTCTAATGAAACAAACAGAACTCGAGTGACATTTTATTAAATGCTTCACTGAGTTATAATTAGTCTTTGCAGCACAGGTGTATGAACAGCCTGTAGCCTCACTAACAAGGGTCATAGGTCAGTTCTTGTCACTAGCTATATGAGGCCTGAGCATGGGCTTGGCAAATCAGAGAACACAGCATAATAAGAGGCAGTGCATTGTGTCTGCAAGTGTTTTTTTTATTGCTTATCAGCCTGGAACGAGGCATTCTGGAGCAGGCTGTATGGCTTGAATTTCATTAGCGTCTCAACAGAACAGTGTCTGCTAGACTGGCCCGTTTGTTTCTGCTCAGCTGCTCGTGTTAAATCAGTAAAATGAGAGATAGAGGAAGAGGGAAAGAGTGAGAGAAGGGAGGGGGAGAGAGGAAGCGCAAAGTCATTGCAATACCACAAGAGAATGGACTGATCAAGTCAGACTTACATTTGAAAAACAGGAAACAGGTGAAATGCATAATTTCAAAAGATCTGTATGACTCAACAGAGGTTGTGTTTAAAGAAACAAGCAGCGTTCACGAGGAACGTATTGCATTCAGTGTACCTCGGTGCAGCCTGATGTTCTCGACAGCAGGAAGAGTATTCCTGCGTGGGATAACTGACACTGCAGACGTCAACTCTCCGTTCTGGCTTCCTACTGATTGGGGACTCCCCCACTGCCCCTCTGACCCATGGCTAGGTTTAGGGGGCCTGGGAGGAGGAGCACAAGAGGACTCAGAGCTGGAGGGCGTCAATGCATTGTGATTCTTATCAAACGTCCGGGGGATCTGATAGAAGGAGCCAGGTGGCGTAGGAAGGTCGTAATTGTCAGTTGGACGCTCATTGCTGTGCATGGTGGCGAGGGTGTTGCAGGGCGTTTTGAAGGTGTAAACCTCTTCATTCTCCAGCTCAGGCTCACCTAGACTGCTGTGAACCGGTGCCTCGGAGCTGTAACCCCGGGGAAGCACGTAACAAGCCTCCTGGGAGGAGTCATCATGCATTGGTAACTGGTGTTTTCCTGGCTTGGGCAGGCTGTAGAAGCCATGCAACTGAGCACCCATGCCATTCAGACAGTGAGAAAAGCCATGGGAGAGTTTCTGCACTGCAGAGTCGCTCCCTACAAACAGATTGCTTCGTGTGGCCTGGGAGAAACTGGCACTCCTGCAACATGGACAAAGACATACACAGATTAAATCTTTAATGTCCCCGCAGTGTCTACATTAATGCACCTTAATGCTGGTCTATCACAAACACAGCAATCATAATTATCTTTCAATAGCATTTAATGCAAATTTAAGTGTAATTATCCAAACAGTCACTAGATGGCACTGTAGCTCTACTAGGGAAGCTTTACCCCTATAGGTCTCAACACACATCTAAAAAACACACCTAGACATCAGTGCCTGAGCACCTTTATGCTGCAATAGAATATGCATTCGATTTTTTTTATTTCCTTGAAAACCTGATTTGTTTACAGGCCGTGTTGACAGGGAGAGGATATTCATGTTAAGAGGGAGAATGCTATGACTTTCCCACAGTTTCTCAGCCTCGGTTAGGCACCCTAGGGACATGCCTCATTTATTCTGGCTCCTTTGTAGGGCTTGACCTTGAGTGCCAACTGGAGCAGCCCTACAGCTTAGACATTTCTAGCCAGTTAGCTGACCAATGGTCCGACTTAGTTGGTCAATGCAAAGATAAGATATCCTCAATGAGTCGTTTCTTTATGTCTGTACTAATCTCTCTCTCTCTCTTTTATGGATTTGTGTTCGCCATTCTGCAGGTTTTTAATGGTTATGTTCAATCTTGATTATAAATGTAAGAATTTTAAATGAGTAATGTCTTATTTCATCAGCTGTTCGTCATATGTTACGTTCTGTAATACAATTAATATTGACATAACATTTTGCTCTCTCTGACTCCATTTCTTTTTCATGTCAGATGGCACGCTGTGTTTCATCAATTCTCCTCCTGTCTCCTCAGGATTTAAACCATCAATCAATAATTGTGTTCATCACCCTGCCTTCCATCATGGTGGCTGCATGGAGCCTTCTTACATAGATTAATTCATACCACTGGTCATCAGACCAGTAGAGTTTCATTCTGACGTGAATCATACCCCACCACCAGATGCCTGTTTTAATTAGCAGACCCACAGAGCAGAAGCTAGTGAGGGAGTGACAGAAATCTCTGCATAAAGCTGATGAGATGGATTGTGAGGTTTGATTTCCTGGGCTTCACAGAGGTCCAACACAGCAGATTTATGTGCAAATCGTGTGGCTGAGAGGGCAGTTCTACCCTGTGCTAGTCTAAACCTATAGGAGTGATGAATTGCAGCCTCGAGCTCATTGATCATCTACTGTGCCGGCTATCTGCTGAATGGCATCATTATTAAAGCTGCCTTTTGATTCTTGGAAGCAGGCATGATGGCAGCAGGAGGTGAGGTGAATGTTAATGGAAAACTCAGGAGTGCATTTAATATAAACACTTGGTCCTTTTGTTCTCTGGCTCAGCATATAGCTGAGAGAGGTGTGCATCTCCAGTGCATACAGTTACTTGACAAGTATCAACACCTCTTGACTTGTGCTTATTTTGTTGTTTCAATGTTTCAATGATTGATCGACCAATTGTTTTAACATTTCTGCTTTTCTGGAAATATAGCCTATTTTTATATATTTTGGCATTAATGTGATGAAATACCTTTATTTTTCTGGAATTTAATACACTTGATTAATCAAAAACAGACATTTACATCTGATGAAAATTATAATTATTTATCTTTAAATAATTATAATTTTTAACAGAATGACATACTTTGTAATAGAAATCCATTTTGTCCATTAACACTACCACACTGTGGTATTTTATCATTTTAAAATAAAATGACATTTTAGTGAATAACAAAAAAAATATTTTTTTTATATTTTCTCAGGCTTCTGCAATTAGGATTATCTGCCATACACACAGAAACATTTCTTCAAGATTATCTATTACTTATTTTAGACTGTGTCTAGTTTTAGACTATGCACTTCAGCCTAATATCGTTATTAATGACTGGCACTTCCTCAATTACAGCACTTATAATCTTTCTACAATGCTTTATCACACACAAACATGCACACACATGTACAGTACACACAAAGCAGTTGGATAATTTTCCCCCCATAACAGTAGTTCTAACCCTAAGGGGCTTCTTAACTGAGGAAGCGCTGTAAACCTGTATGTTGACCTGCATTAACGGATAACAGGAAACTGACACAGGACGCCTGAGTGTCGTGACCTTTACCGTGCACTCTCTGTCTTCCTGCTCATGCACTGGTGGAGGAGGAGGTAGTCCTGGGGTGCACTGTTGGACAGGGAGCTACGGTGTGTGTGGCGCACAGGCACATCAAAGGTGAAGAGAACTGGCTGGCTGGAGTGGATGGGGGCAGAGGACTTGCGTTCTCCGGTCAGAGGAGCCATTGAGCTGGGGACATCTGCTCCAACAGAACGGGGCATATGGTGTAACCTGCCATCTGCAGACAGGAGAAATTGGAGTTATTGATTGTTTAACCCATAAAATGTTTTTTTCCCCAAAAAACTCATTTTAGGCTTGTCTTGAGAATTTAAAAGCAGTTTCCAGCAGACTGGACATGGTTTACAATCATATGTTACAGAATGTAACAATCAGCCAAATAATCAGCACACAAACATTTTACTTTTGTTGTCACAGTCCTTAAAGTCAAAGGGCAGTGTGTAATTCATTTGAGGGTTTTTACGCCTTTACATGACCTTGTCTTGCATGGAGTATTGCATTCAGTAGCTTTCAGTCTCTAATCAATAGAGAAGAGGGATCTGTCTCAAGGGAGGAGAGAAAACAGTATCCTTCTGCTCTTTTGGGCTGCACATGATCCAAGTTATCCTTTTTGACCAGGGTCAATGTGCTTTGTTTGATTCTATTGAGCTGACCATTGTTTGTACACCCAGTGGCTGTGTGAACAACATGGTCTTAGTCTTATTGTTTCTGTGTGACATCCCTGATATCTGCATTGAAAGGATACAAAGAAAAGACAAATCTGAGATGGGGATGCTGCAAATAGACTAGGCAGGAGGCCAAAATGAGGAGGCGCACACTGAGCTGTAGGAGTAGAGAGTGGGCGGCCCACTGATCCATCGACCCATGGTGCTGTGTGCAACACCGGCTGATGGGAGAGAGGGAAAAAACCCCTCCACCAATCATCTTTTGCTGATATTAATCTCTCTCTTTCACTGCTCAGTAAATGCAAGGCATGAGCATATCTACAAGAACAATGAGATAAAACAGTTTCTCAAAATTGGAGATACAAGAAATTATTATTTTAATTGTTGATACATTTTATGGATTATTTTTTGGTTAATCAAATAATTGTAAAAGGCTATATAATGTCAAAAATATGTGAAAAATGCTCAACACCACAAGACTTAGGAGTAGATATTCAATGTACAAGGATATAAAGCAGAGAAAAACAGTAGATCTTTATAAGTTGTAACCAGTGTATGTTAATAACTTGAACACTTATAATTGTGATTTTCTGTCAAGCAACTACTCTATCTAATCTTTCTAACGTAATCATATCCGAAAAGTACCTTCCCGCTTTTTACTTTTTCCTAACACATAGATGCATTTTGCATATCCTCCCCACCATTCTACTCCGCCTTTATCAGACCTTTACAAAGCACGTTATGGGTCAAACTGCCCTTTAAGAAGAGGGCAATGTTCTGTGAGTCACGATGTGAGCTGACCATACAGAGGGACCACAGCCACTGTGAAAAACAGAAAAAAACACACAAATGTGGTGTGTGACCATTTGTGTATGCATGTGGGATGGCTGGAGGGCGGGGGTATTCTGGAGCCCAGTTAGCTGAATCAGGTCACATCCATGCCTGAGGGGGAAAAGGCCTCTGCTGTGGGGTCTCCAGGCCAGTGGACATCAGTGAGATGCCCAGGCCCACAGCCACACAGGCAGGGACTCCCCCCAATGATCTTCAATTACACCATTGTTCTGAGTGATTCTGGGCTGAGCTGGTTAGGCATCATCTCCTTTCTCCACAAAAAGCTTTGTAAAAGCTTTCATCCAGTGTGGTGAGTACCAGGCCCACTAACATGGGTAGATATATTGATTTGTTGTAGAAAGACAGTTCCTCCCCCCTGCCAGAGAGAGGAGAGCTGCATGGAAAAACACATACAGGCCTAATGACTTAAATGCTGAGGACACAACTAAACTTCCAACAGTAAAAGTAAAATGTAATCTTGTGTAATGTGTGTGTGTGTGTGTGTGTGTGTGTGTGTGTGTGTGTGTGTGTGTGTGTGTGTGTGTGTGTGTGTGTGTGGACAACAGCATGTTTTTCTGTGTGCCCTGAATGATTTTTGATTAACTGCCGCACATGACTGTCAGAATCAGAACGAGAAGAAAGACGACTGGTCCAGTCTGCTGATGGAATAGCCTACATGGCTCATCACTGACACTAATGGGTCTGATGATGTATGTTACCACTGGGAAGCAATTCCATCAAGTCAGTAGAACCACAACACAGAAATAGAGAAAAGAGCAGAAAATACAAACACTGAAACCTTCCCCTAGGTGCTTCTGGTAGTATTCCCTCCACTGGCTAATGTACTGTGACACTCAATATAAGGTGGTAAAATGTTTACTAACAAAAGTGAGAAGTAATTTATTATACTACATCTTACAAAGAAAAGTAATAAAACTGGGAGGGACTGGCACAAGTAAAATAAAGGCTAACTACAGTTTTTTGGAGTAACGAGCCTGATGTCATTACCAGAAACAGTTTTCTCTACAACTAAGCTGAAGCCTCAACATCAAACAAGTCAGTTAAAAGAGACAAAGAATTCTTCCCACGACATTCCTCAGCTTGAAACAGACATCGGACTATCAACAGCAATGCATTAAAAGACCCTTTTGGTTGGTGAAGAACATATGGCTATTCTGGGTCAAAGAGCCCCTAAGTTCATGAGCAATTTTCCAATTATGCTCTGTAATACATCACCTACTGTCTCATCTGCTCTGTGGCTATAATCTAATAGAAGCCGGCTGCTGGTCTCAGGGGGCCAAAATTAGAACCCTGCTGGATCACTAAGGACAAGAACGTCTTTGTAGGGTGCTCATTTCCTCTCAGTCCAGCCAGAATTAGACGAGGACATATGATAATCTAATCTGAAATGAGATATAAAAATAGAAAATACCACTGACCTATTGAATTGAAAGGACGTCTGATGGAAAAATGAAGGAAGAGGAAGCGTTTGGATTTTCTCAATACAGCAGTTGCATGCTTTTCATCAGGATTGCAATCATCTCTTAAATATTCCATAAAAGATAATCATCTAAGGTACATGCTGTCCACCTGCCTTCAAAATGAGTACAAGAAAATTGCAATTTCCTTAATGGTTTCATATGAGATTGGACATAAAATATAGCCTCAGGGTTGAGACAGCTACGCAAATTAACCTCAGATATTCAGGGTGCCTGATGGTGGGGGAGGCCATCTTGTGACACAAAGGTCAGGCAATGGGTTTGATCCCCCCATGGGTCCTAAAAATGTGTCCTTGGAAAAGCCCTCTACCTGCACATTCAGTGTACGTCAACCTGGAAAAGAGCATTAGCTGAATGACTCGCGTTTTTTTCTTTTCCACTGCTGATTCTAAGATACATGATTTGTTGTGCTGCTTGCTAGTTGCAGCAGATATGGGTTAGGTAAACACTGAGGACAGTGTTAGCACTGGAAGAAAGAGTGTGAGACTCAACAAGAAGAGGGAAAATGGCGTGCTCGCTCTTCTAGTTAGTCTGAAGTGAACAAAGTGACATGGCTGTTTTATTCTCCCTTGAAAACAGCTCAGAAGAGTATTAAGCAGAGCAGACACACAGGAGCTTTCCCTGATCACATTACTCCCCGTGTGCCTGCCCTCCACAGCATCATGTGAGAGCCGCCCCTCGACCACACTGCGACATCGATTTGCCTCAAAACACTGGACTGATCAATCACCTAAAAGGCTCAGGCTTGTCGGGGCCAATTAATTACAGAGCTTGGCTTAAGTCTAAAACAGCAGCTCATTTTCAATGCTCTGACCTCATTTCTGCAAGGCGATGGGTGGATAAACACTGTAGCTGTGCAACAGTAGGGTGGACAAAGATGAAAAGTTGAGACAGTTTGTGGTGGAGGCTGAGTGTTAGTTTTCATTCTCTCATTGGAAAAAATGCATGACTTACCTGGAAAGGGCTGTGCTGCTGAATGCAGCCAACCAAGCCATAACAAAAGGATAATTTGCTCTGACAATACAGTGCATTACAGAATGGGAACACACATCTTGGTGTGGAAATGCAGAGGTCATGACGAATGGAGAATGTGATACTAATATGCTCTCAACCACAGTATACACTATAGTAATTTTGCTCTATAGTTACTCCAATCAACGTAAGTGCATTATTAAGCATGAATACATTTGATTCTGAGCTGAATCTAATCACTTGTGTTTATAGGCAACCTGGTCAACTGGTTCAGTTCAGAACCTAGGTTAACTTTTTTTCTACATTGTGGTCATATAGCATTTTAGTCTGATTGGTCTGTATTGAAACACAGTTAAGTGGTTAAGTGATTATTAGTTTGTGCTGTAAACTGTCCATCAAACATATGTTTGCTCTGATATCCTGTGCCCCATGGCATATTATTTGGTCAATTGAAGTAAAAAATCTTATAGCACTAGGACTGTAATTTTCAGTAAATTTCTGTTAGTATTTTTAAGGCTGACCCAAAAGTATAAAAGAAGCAGCAAAAATCTCTTAATTGATAAAAAACGATGTCGTGCACTGTAGACATGCAGTCATGTAAACAGCTGCCCACATGAACTTCTTTGCCTCTAAGAAATTACATGGGATATCTGTGCACTTCTGTATACAGGAGACAGCTCTGCACTAACACTACCAGCCTCCTGTTTATGGTGAATGTATTATAATATGACAGAAAATATAGGCATATCTGTATGACAGAAAGCAGATTATACTCAAAATTGCTGATTACAAGATGAAGACAGGTATAAACATCTACCTACATGTCGAATAGCATATAAACAGTTGGCCAAAGAAAATATCCCATTCCAAAATAGTCCATTTGCAGTTTACATGTGACCATAGGCTGGGTGGCAGCCACCAATTAGAGTGATTGGGTTAGCCACAAGCCGGTACTAAACCTGTCATTTGAACAATTGAGCTGATGCCAACTTAAAGATGAAAAATTACTACACATACAACCAGAATGCGTATATATAAATCCACAAAGATTATTACCTAAAGAAATAGTGGACAGCAGATAGTCTAGGTTAAACAAGGAATAAGGATTGAGGGAAAAGAAAATGTAAAAATATGTTCTATGAGCAGTTATGTGGCATAAAACAAGTTTTATTGGAAGGTATTTTGATGCTACAACATGAAATTCTAAAAATGAGCCTGATTTTGTTTATCACATTTAGTGACATTCCTGTCTTGACAAGGGAGGTTTATGTGTTGCCAACAACAGTCCCATTTTAACTGACATTGCTCAGGCACAGCCACCATTGAAGAGGAAAACAAACAATGACCACAACGTTACTATATTTCAAGTAGGTTCCTCTTTAATCATTTTTACTCAATCTAGATTTCACACACAAATCTCGGCCTTTTTTGTGAAAGAATGAGCAAATGGGGAAGTTTGAAGGGGGTTTTCCTCAACAGTGATATTTTCATTGTTTTGGAAACTGGCAACCTTGATTAGATGGCAAGGTCACAATCACCATGACGCTGACTGATTTCAGCAAGACACATTTTTAAGTCATACTTAGACGTACATCTGCAATCAACAAATCATCAATCTGGCTCCACGCAGGCAGTTCAATGTGAACCCACTGTGAAAGATTTTGTTTGAATAAATCTAATCTCTTTTCAATGCCTATTTGACAAAAACTGCTGAGGCTGCTGTTGGAAATGCTGATTTAGAAGTTATTCTTTTTTTCCATTTCTCACCATCTTAAGGGCGACAGTTAAACTGAAAAACAATACTGACTTCTTTTTTTCCAAGGGACAGCCAGGGAAACAGACAAAATGAAGAGGAGGAAAACAAAACCGAGTGGGAAGCGCCATGCAAAAGAGGGAACAAAAAAGGCAAAAAAGAGGACTGCTGACAAGTAAAAACCTCATCCCTTAGTTGAGATTATCCTCCTCTCGGAGTTCAAACAGCTGGGAGAGAGCAGAACAAAGCCCATGATTGACGAGATGATGTTCCATTCATTAGATTGTGCTCGGGGGTGGGTCTCCCTGGGTGCAGACACACGCCACACACCCAGCCATCAGGATCTGATAACAACAGAGCTAACACCCATCAACAGATTATGACTACAACTAGGAAAACACGTAACTTGGTGTGTACGTATCTGTGTAATCAGAGGTGCTATAATGACTGATTAGTAATAACCACTGCTGTCCAACTTCTCTTGAAAAATCTTGGTTGTCAGCATTTGTTCACAATTAAATGAGAGACAAGCACAACTGTACTTTGTACTTTATTTGGTTGTTGAGTTAGCATCACTAAACCTAAACATGATCCACACGTTGCACATCCTTACAGATACATTCTGTAGATTTTCTTTATTTCTACACACAAAAATCTTTCTCCGTTCCCTCCTTTGATGATTTTGATGATGGGTGTGCACAATGTATTCTCAAGTCTCTGGTTTCCTTCTGCTTCAGATGCTGCCAGTGGTATTGTGGGATGCACGGCAGTGGCAGCAACAGCAAACCGTCCTTAGACAGCTCTGTGGCAGCAGAAACCTGACCTTCCAGTGCCATGGAGTCTCATTATTTCAACAAAAATCAATGCAGACGAAGGGCACTTTGGGAGGAGAGAGTGCATGTGTAAGAGAGTAAGAAGCCAAAGGAGAGGGGATGTGTATGTCTGCATGTTCTATTTGTGCATGTAAGTATGTATAAAATATGTTGTACATTACTGGTCTCTTTTTGTGTGTGTCTTGAATCAAGCCAAACAGATCTAAAATAAGACTTGGAATTACATTATAGCAGTTCACCCAAATTTCAACAGGACACTTTCTACTTGGCCCTTGTATTAAGCATGCAGGTAGTTTTGTATTTGCCCAGAATTTTAGGTATCTTTCTCCAAGACTTAAGTCAGCACAGTGCATTGGCTAAATAGAATTTAATTTGTGCTGCTTGAAGCAATAAAAAAATAGATGCTTTGAAGAAATTGTCCACATACAAACTGTCGTTTGTTTTTCAGTTTTTCAGTTGTATTTTCTTACTCTTTTGAGGAACATGAACAAAATAAACAATTACAAAACAAATTTTATAGTAGCATTTTAGGACACCAAAAACATTAGCATACATATTTAAAATAATGTAAAACTAGATATTAGCCACAACTAAATGTCTGAAATGCTTGCTGCGAGTGTGTGTGTGAGAGAGAGATAAAAAGTGTAAATGTGTGAAACATTGGGTGTAAGATAGCAACTGAAACAAAATGAGATACAACAAAAGACAGAAAGAAAGAGAGAGTTGCGTAACTATGAGCTGCTGTCATGTGCTGCCCTTGCCCAACCTTCCTACAATCCAAAGAGGCAGCTCACTATTGGCAGCAGAGGTCAGCTTTGACTGTTAAAAGGTATGTTCAGATCAAGATTCTGATATAACTGAAGTCTCAACAAAATCCTCTGAGAAACACAAACACTTCTACACTCCTTAAGACTTACTATTGAGTAGCTGAGCCTGGCTAATCCCTTTAACAATAATTTTAGACGTCCCACTGGCACTGCAGCTGAATTAAAACAACAAATATGACATTGTGTACAGTAGCCTATGCAACATTATGGCTGCAGAATGCAATCAATATAAATCTCAGACATGCTGGCTGATGTGTCTTGAGTCTTTTTCCCTTCAGAGCCAGACAGAATGTGTTAACCCAAGGTGCTATCTGCACAACTTGGTATTTGTGCTTCTTCTGTTTGTAGACTTATGTAATTTGCATAAGAGGAACTAACTTCTCAGTTTTTTTCCCACCTGGTTTGTTTTCTTTCAGAGAGGAAATTCCCAGTATGTTAGGTGACACACTGGCTCAGACCTGCAGCTCTTTGCCAGAGGAAAAACCCACAAAATATCTTTACTACTTTCCCTCTGTTTCTCAAATTACCATCCATATATCTTAGTCACTCCATCAAACTATAATCACAAAACCCACAAGTACATTATTCTGCATCAACTGATAAAAGCTCAGTGTGTTAAACAACTGTTAATGTGTTGCTTGTCTGAAACTGTGGCTCAGCTCTATGAGCACTATGTGTTCACGAGCTTAAAGATCAAAATCTGAGATGTTGCGGGAGGAATACTGATTCAGGCAGGAAGTGTACTCCTCTCACAAACTCTATTTCTCTTTTTAACACTCACTTACATCAACACCAGCATCAATACACCTTTTTAAGGACAGGTGGTTTACGCCTGTCAGTTTGGGCAAAAGCACTTTCCAACTGTAATTTTCACATGACAGGTGTTGTCGAAAATGAAACATGTTGCCATGTGACTGCAGGAAGCAGGAAGCTTTCTTAGCTTTTCTCACAGATGTGTACTGCTTTAATGCATTGCTTTTGGCAACACACTCCCAAGTGGTACTGAAATGGTGATGAATGATTAGTTTGTTAGAAAACTGATCAGCAAAAGTTTTGGTAATCAACTAATGCCTTATCAATGCAAATACTAAAAATAATGCTTAAAAGGCTACTTACATTAAACAGATTTGACAAAGATTATGACTAGCTCTAGTAACAATCACAATGTATTTTTGCATTATTATACACCAGGTAGTTTCAATTAAAAAAAAAAATATGCAAAAAAACACCAATAAAGAAATAGCTAGCTCTATACTAAGCAAGTGTTGATGTTGAGAGGAGGTGAGCATTTATTTCCACCGCCGCACTGACAACAACCTGATACCACCCAAGGGAGCAGGCAGGAGTTATTCAGAGGAACAGAAGGATGGATCTACATAACAGCGTATTCCTTGGAAAAGAAACTGACCCGAAAAACCTCTCACGCAAAGTTGGTCTTACAAGGAAGGTATGGGTTGGGTGGACTTATCTTAAGATGTGTGTGTGTCTGTTTAAGATTCACACAGAGAGAGAGAGAGAGAGAGAGAGAGAGAAGGAAATCAAACGGGCACCAGGAAGAAGTACATATTTCTGCGCACATGTGAGCAAACACAGTTGGCCTATCATTTCAGAGAAGTAGGGTGTCAGCTCTGAATAGTCTTATTAACCACGTCAAGTTCCATGGCTGCTTCTCCAAATAAATGTATTTGCTTTTCCACCTACTTAAGACAGCGGTAATGACGTAATCAGTGGTAAATCGAGCTGCTATGCCCTTGAGGATCAGATACATGAAAGAATAACATCTACAACTTTTCCAGGATGTTTAGTTCACAATTTAAACATGCACACGTGGGAAATTTACTACTACTTAAGCACTTAAACATATTGAGTGTTATAAGAAAAAGGGATGCTTATAGCTTATATTTTTAAGAAGAGTTGCATAAAATGTCCACGCCTGTCTAAAACATTAAAACACTCCAAGGGTTTGTAATGATTATCAAAATCAGTCAGAGTTTCTATGAAAAGTTTAGCCCTCTGGCACAAATAATGCTGAGAATCATGATTTTGCTTGGAAGAAGCTGCAAGTGGTTTTTCCACATAATAAGTCAGCAAACAGAAGGGTGCTAACAAAATCCAACTTCTATTGATAATTCGCCACCTACTAAAATAGAGTATGGAAAATGCATTTAGATGAACACAGAGAGACAACAGTTTCTCCGTTTTCTCAGAAAAAGGAACTAAAGATTTCAGTGAAAACAGAATTACATGACAAAAAAAGCCTGATGTGATGTTTACACTAAAAGGGACTGCAATCACTAATGCAGCTGTCATTACATAAACTCTCTTACTCCCCCAACCCATTCTCACAGCCACACCCCGCTGGCTACAGTTGATACAGTTTGAGATTCATAACAGGACCTTGCTAATTATTGAACTTGGAAAAGGGGGAACCCCTCATGATGTGAGCATTATTACACTCTCCACAGCTGTTTGTTATTCCACACCTGGACATGTTGCATGTTACAGATGATCAACCATGTGCACAAAGATTAACGTCCACCAGCTGCCAGATGGCGGCAAATCAACAGCACGAGTCCAATCTGGATGGGTTCGAGTAAGACTATGAGAGCAGTGCATGTTTGACAAACTCTCATCAAACATACAATATACTTCATGTATATGGTCAATTTCTAATGCATGGCAGAGAGATGCAGATGCTACAACCATTTAACCTGTAGATATCATGAGCTAAAATTCTTATAAAGGAGAAGAGTTAAGAGCTGTTTGTGTTATCTTTAATTTTCAGACATTACTTTCTATGTGCAGTGATTGTGTTTTTTTAATGGAAAGAGATCATAGCAGGGTACAATTTCGGTCATTAAGGCAAATCTATGGCTCAAAGGTGAAAGGATTGCTCTTCTCTGTCCCAGACAGAAGCCATTTTACATAAAAACATTACTGCATAAAAATGTTATCATTAGTATGTCTTATCCAACATGCTTTATGGTGCTTTTTATTTTATTTTTTATCACTGGTAACCCTAGACCATTTTGATGCACAAAATATCTAAAAGAGAAGCTGTAAAAAAAAAACATAAAACTGAGCCTCTGTATCTCCTACTAACTTTAAAATGGCCCATATCCAGAAAAAGAATTTCCATTATTTTGAATACAGGAACCCTTTCTTTAACAAAACAAAGAAGAGAAGAATCCATAACACTCTCAGACACTATGTCCATTTATTTGGCAAGGATCTTCCTATTCCACTCACTCAAATAAAAAAAGATGGAAAAAACACAATTGCCTATGATATCATGTGGCTGGACCTCTGCTGCTGAAGTTTTGTGAAAACTAAGATGCAAGCTGTTCCAAATAACAATGAAATACGGTGGGAGACTAATAAAAGGGAGATGTTATTGTATTTTGTTTTGTACTGCTTATACGCTTAAACATGAAAACACATTCTATTAATTCAATAAATGGCAGGAAGTTTTTAAAAATGCCCATCACTGTTTATAAAAGCTTTAAGGGTGATGTCTTCACATTACTTGTTTTCTCCAACGAACAGTCCAAAACAAACAGCTATTCAACTTACAATGATATAAAACATAAATGAGCAGGTAATGAGAAGCATAGCCAGCCAATGTTTTGCAAATTTTGCTTGATCAATGACTTTACTAAATAATCAATTACCGAATGCATCCTTTTACAAATCCATTCACTGAGTACTTTGAGCACTACTTATCATAATACTGGAAGTATGATTTTCTTATGTATCAACTATCTAAATTTGAGATAGTAACAACAGAAGACCAAAAGCAGATTTCTCAGCTAACCCAAAAGAAAGATAGATAATAAGAAGAAATAAAAGGGATAGAGCAGCAATTACAGGTCAGGGTTGCCTACCATTGTTGTCATCTGACTGGTTAAACCCACACAGCTGGCATATGGAGCGGACCCACTTGTTCATCTCCTCCTCAGTCTCGGCTACAAGATAAAAAGTGCGATCTGAGGTCTTGATGTCAAAGACAAAGCTGTCCTGGAACTCCTTCCTCTTAAAGGTCAGACCAGCGTCCACCTGCTCACAGCAGTGCAGGTCGATGACCCGGATGGGTTTCTTGGAGTGGTCGTTCTTGTAGTACTCCAGAACATCAGGATCACCACTCATGCGGCCGCTGCGAAGTATGAACCAGCGTTTCTTCCATGCCTGGAAAAATAACAGTGAAAGGTAAGAACATGACCTCAGTACACAAAAAGAAAGCACTCAAATCATATATTTGTGTTGATAGAAAATGATAACCTTATATTAAAAATAAAAAAATAAAATTATGCAAGCCACACAGAATCCATCTGCATTTTAAATAATCAGCTACTGTACAGATTCAGGTTGATTTCCTACTGTATGTGATGCAGAATGTAGCCGTGGCAACGCACGCAACAGCTGGCCTTGGTTGTGATGTTAACTGTTGATCAAACAGACTTGAGAGAAACTAAAGCCTGCTTACTTGAGCAGGTTACAGTGCTTTAGCACACATGTGGTTGTGTGTGGTTTTCGTGTGCGTGTTGGAGGCTGTAGGAGGGAGGCAGCAGGTGTTTACTCCCCCTCAACGTATTTCCTGTGCTGATATCCCTCTGTGAGCTAAGAGAGAAGCAGAGCTCTTCCATGATAACTTTGTTACAAGACTGCAGGGTCCTCCTGCTTCAAGAACTAGTAAATGACACTGCTTTGGTCCAATCAAAATCAAGTTACATCTGCATACGATCATGTCACTGGAGCTGGAGATTCCTGAGAGTGTGTAAATAAACATCCCTTGTCATAACCACATGAAAGCAACAGTAGTACACGCTCCAACGATGCAAGCCGTTATGATGCAAGAGCAAGAAACCTACAGTGCAACGTGTTGATTTCACACCAATAACACCACTGTTGTGTTTGTCAAATGGAAAAGCAGAGGAAGAACAGTGGCCTTGATTACAACAGCTCCATATGTGTTTTCCAGTGGCTGTCTTAAAGGGCCTCTGTGTTCTCTGTGCTCAGAGACAAAAGAGGAAGATAGACCAGGAAGGGAAAGGGGGAGTAAAGGGGGTTGACGGGGGCTTTTGGACATCTGCCAGTGATGCACTTCCGCCAGGCAATGTCTCTCACATGCAGGCTGCTGACACACAGGATCCTGCAGGCCCCCTCTCTCTCCATCAACACAGACACTGCCGCAAGGCTAATTGCCCCATGCCCCCCTCAAACCAGTCTGACACCATACAGATGCACAAACACACACACAGGGCAGAAAATGGATTGCATTTTGTCTCTCCTGTGCTTGTTAAGGAGGTATTCCTAATCTTCTCCAGAAATATGCATACAAATCTTTCTTATAGGCTAAATTTAATGATGCCACTTTGGTTTCAGTGTCCTGGTTCTTGGTATTGTATTGTGCATACTGGCTGGCTGTCGCACTCTCATGGCTTACTTACATAGGATACATAGAGCACTCACGCGGTTCCTACTACTACAAGTCAAAATGTCTGCTTTGAAAAGCCGTACTCAAAGTGTTTCCGACTTTAAATAAAGCTGTCATCTGCATTCGGCTCAGTGTTCATTGCTGTGGTGTTTCTGCATCAACAGAATCAATCAAAGAGTGTGTTGTGCAGTAGGATAAGGATCTTATTTTTTGTCATTAGTTATCACTGCTAACATTTGGCTCTACTTTTCCTACTTAAGTAAACTATTCCTTGACATTGTGATAAGCTACTTTGATTAATTATGCTAAAGTGAAATTACAGTGTGATCAATCAATCACAGTCATCTGTGGAAAGGTGTCTGAAAAATCCTGACATTTCTCATCTCAAAATTAAATTAGTTACAATGAAAAGTTCTTAACAGCAGCCTCACTCATTAAACATATAGCCTTTGCTATGTGAAATAGAATACTTTCCCCTGAAGGTTAATGTTAAATTCAATAAAAATGCCATAATTTCATTACATTATTTACAGTGAGCCTCTGCTATAATATGCTGTGATATATGAATCTGGTAAATGAAAAAACCTTGATGAACGGTGAACAGGTTGAACATTATTACTGATCAACAACTGATAGCAAAGAAAATATACATTCACTAAGATGAGGTTGCAACTAATGATTAAAATGTCAATATGATGTTTTCAATGTCTTATAACAGTTTCAACACTTTATATAATTTATAGTACATTGTTATCTTACTGGCTGCACTATATTGAAGAAAATCTTAATAAAGTTTGTGGTGTTTCATTATGTGAATTATGGAACTCACACATTATATTTTGAGATGAGATCCACCATTCCTCATGCAAGTGTTATTTTGACATGTTGGGAGCTCTGTTTAATTTTGCTCAGGTAAGAAGTGGTAGCAACATGTTTTCTTTTTTTTTCTCCAGGAAGCGCAGATTGTGATTTTATCTTCGCTGTGTAGCTGAAGTACTTCTGAGGTATTGGGGTATAAGACTCTTTCATTTTATTTTCTGTCAGACTGATACGCTGATAAAAGCTGGGGGCAGTACGACCCTAATGGTGTTGATATGCTGTGCTGCTGTGTGCATCTTACCACAAGCCCCAGTGTCAGGGAGTGTACAAGTATTAGGTCATTTCTCAATATGTGAAGCTGTTGTGAATGTTTAGTAATGCAGATTATGGGTGTGGGATAGCAGATTCCAAAGAAGTCAACCGTTTCTCTTCAAGTTCTGTTCTAAATGATTCCAATGGAGTGTGAACTTCCTTATTTCATAGAAATACAGTAGAGTCATCATACTCCCCCTGAAGAACAAACACAGAGCACTGCATCTTTTTCCAGGTCCACAGAGCTCTTTGGTTCAGTGCCATTACACCATTCAGAGAGAAATGGCTATAACTCTTGTAAGCCCCATTTAAATATTATTGCCTTTTCTGGAAAGAGAGAGCATCACTTAATTGAGACCTGGAGCGCTGCCCAGTTTCAAGAGGTCAGTGCGACCCAGCTGGGTTATTCCTGGCATCCTTCAGCTGCAGCCAGCATATTAACCCAGGACAGCAACAGCTCTCAACCACAGAGGAAATACAACTCATTTATGAGGCTTTATCATACACTACTAAAAATAGAATGAGTATTTTCCACAGGAAAAGCAGTTTCTGTCAAATTCAAGAATAAAATAATTAACAGCTTGGTCTGAGTGAGAGAGTTGAATAATGTTTCCCTCTGTCACACTTTCTGCTAACCTTCTCACAGAAATCTTGCATGGAAAATGAAGGAAAACATCTTAAGTACATTCAGTTTCGAATCAGTCTTTTCAACAACACAACTGGCAGTGCAGCTCCCCCTCCTCCTCCTCCTCCTCCTCTCTCTCATGAACTCTTTCAAATTTGAGCAAACTTCCCTGGCAAAGTAAATCATGGGGGAGGAGGACACAACAAAATGAGCTAACCCACCCACCGCCTGTCCTACAGAGCATGTCTAAGCCCATCGATCACTGTTGAAGCGTTGGGAAGTGAGGACTGAAGCTGTAAAACTAGGCTGAACTCTCCTGGCTCTTCAACTTTCCCCTCCCCCTCATGGCTCTGGTTTAAGCTGCATCGCTGTTTGGAAAAAAAGGGCTCAGCCGAGACACACTGCCCTTGTTAACAACTGGACTGGACAGTCCACTGGACCACTGAGAGAGCTGTGAGCCAGGCCTCTAATCACACCCTAAACTAATACAATATCGAAGAGTTACAGTATTGTCTGGGCAATATACAGCAAACCATACGGGACATGTTGTAACTCACATGTACTGGCATTTGTTCATCATGCGCTTTCTGCAGAAGAGATCAAAATCAAATAAAGGTCAAATCTGTGCATAAAAAATAACACAACCTCATAGAGCACGAAAAATCTGTTCAGATCAGAAAACAGTAAAGACAGAACTTTGTGAAAGATTTAAGTTGTTAAAATAGTTGCTATTTGGATTAGAAGGGTATCAAAAAAATAACAAGGATTGCTTGACAGCGTTTAAAGCTCTCCAAGAAGAAGAGCAGCCATCCGCATCTATGAACGCACAGCGTTTAGTCCCTTCAGTCTTATTCAATCATCCCATAAAAGCTGCTTACCTTGTTCCAACATAGTCTCATTTGTCCTGTGCTGCTGGCAGCCAGCTACAGATACAGAGAGGCTACAGTGGAGTACAAAGGATAACACGTCTGCATCTATTTTGGATGACTGGGAAGGAAAACATCTAATAACAAAACTGTACAAAACAATCTTTTGAGCGAGTTTACGTCTAAAAATAGGATCAAACTAGTTTGTCTGGCCAATTCCTTTTGTTTCTTTGAATGTTGATAAGTAGACATGTTTTGCTCTATTTTTGGCAGACTGCAAAACAATGATACTGTGGGAAAACAAACAAATTCATACAAAAGCTCTCAGTTCACAGAAATAAAAGGATACAATTGTCTGGTATGTGTTGATAGTTGTCGAAGGCTTTATACCACAAATACACAGTGACAGCTGATAAGTCACAGCAATCATTTGTATATATTTGCACATATCTAATCCAACATTGTAAAAACAAGCCCAGTCTCATGTCTTTGAATCCAACTCATCACTCTGCCTCCTAGTAACACTGACTAATGAACTTAGGGATGGTTGTGGCCTAAACAATTATTCAAGGTGTGCCTTTTAAAGCAATAGAGCAATACACGGGGGGGTGTGTGTGTGTGTGTGTGTGTGTGTGTGTGTGTGTGTGTGTGTGTGTGTGTGTGTGTAGTGTGTAGTAGTAGTAGGCTGTGTCAACAGGCTGGCTGATAAGCATCAGTCCACATGTTTTTAAATGTGCATGAGCAAACATCCAAACTAAACACGTATGTTATCCAAGTTAAAGGTTAGAACAGTCTTGTTTACCTCTCCTCTTATTAAAGCAGGAGAGGAGGAGACAGCAGGTTGTTGTCATTGACTCTGCCTCCTCTGCTTTACCTGCTGCTGCAGTACACACACTACACAGCTGCACCAACACTGGCACTGTGGAGCTGCAGCAAAGCCTTGTAGCCACCTTGCCTTGTGTACATTTTCTCATCTATTACCGGCTTTTGTAAAGGTTCTGTGATGTGGCAGGGAAATTTACCTCGTGACTCTGAATGCTTGGCTACAGTCGAACTAGACGCCTCAGGCAACATGTCTCCCGTTTGATCTGAGCGACGGCACATCTGCGAGCAAGTGCTCACACACACTAACAACACCGTGATGGGGCTGCATGAAAATGCACCGGCACTAGGCCATTAATGCGTACTTATAGTAAAAGGCGGGTTGAGAGGGATCCCATCAGTGTTCTCTGAGGTCCCAATGGTGGGCTTCTAAGGGATGGGACAGAACATAAGGTAAATTACGAGGGGGAGGAAAAGAGGTCATCATCTTTAGTATGCAATAGATCTTTTTCACAGCAGCCATTTTGAAATGAAAGAGCAAACACAGGTGTGATACTAATTAAGGTTCCGTTCCATTCAGGTCAAACAGAGTCTTGGTGCTGCTACTGTGCATGTTGGCTCACTGGAAAGTCTCTGCTACATTAACACTCATGTCAAAATTGCTGCTGTGATATATTGGCCAATAAGGACTCCCAGCAGCGGACATTAAATATGAGCTTTCACATATCCAGATCCTCTATGCAAAATGAAAATTATTCTTTCATATTGTATTTTATTCAGGCAAAGGATTATGTTGTATGGTGGCTTGTAATGAAAGGGTTCTGTAGAAAAACTGTAATATTCTAGGTATGAAAGGTATGGAAAACAGGGTAGTTAAGCAGAACTATTTTCGCAAAAGTTTACAAATGATACCCACATTTGTATACGGAATTTCCCATTCAAAAGCACCTTGTAACTGTCTTTTGGTAGGTTACACAGTAAACACGTTAGCATGATGCAGCTTTCCATTTCACTCACCCTGGTTAGGGGTTCTAAATAAGGACAGCAAACATAGTAGCCCTTCTACAAAAATTCCCTGTAATGCATTCATCCCACATCTGTTCTATGTCGGTGCTGTTTCCTTGCTACTTAGTGAAGTTAGTGAAGAACAAAAGAGGAATATTTAGCAGTGACTTTTTTTTCTGTCCCTTCTGGTGCCTGTATGAGGCTAGAATTTCATCCAGAAAACACCTCTCAACAAAAGAACAGCAGTGACGGTCACTTTGGAATGCATGATGAATTAAAAGGTGGGACTGATATAATGGCCATGATTGTATGAGCAAATGCGTAAACACTTGTGATTCTGGTTAATGTGGTGAGAAGGGACAAAGCTGTACGGGCTGCAGCAGACAATGACGACAGAGCCCTGATTATCTGGTCCTAATCAATAGCTGGTCTCACGTCAGCCCACATTCCAGGAACAGATGGGAGCTTCAGCGAGGGAATGCAGTCCAGTTACATTTGAAGAATATCGCCTGGCCATTCACCCAGCACAAAAACACCTTTCAAATTTGCATTGTAATGCTTTCCAAGTGTTCCCTGAAAAACCATTAAAAAGAAAACATGAAGATGCTCTGTTTTTAACCCTTCATGTTAGAGCTGGATAGTGCACTAAATATATGTCTTCTTTTCTGTGCTTGACAGGTGCCATGTATCTGTATTTACCTAGGTGACATCAGTTTATATGACTGTGAGCTTAAATAAACCACAAATGGACATGAGAAAGCATGTGGTAGTTCCTTGGACGTCTTACAGTTTACACAGGGCTCCACATCTCGGCTCTGAGCAAGATGTTAAGCAGACCACTGTCCCAGACAAAGTTTATAACACATGTTTCTGGAGCATTTCCAATAAATTCAGGTCACAAACAAAACAGGAGTCAGACAGTGTGCCAACAACGTGTGGCCATTTTACAATTTTCAGCAGCTCTAGCCCATTATCTGTCTCGAGTGGTGAAAAGGTCCAGTCACCCCTGAGTAGAACATGACTCTGTCCCATCCGTGTACATGGAGAAGTAAACATGAAAAGATGTTTGAAAAGAATTGCTGAGAGTAGAAAACTACAGGCATTTAAGTCCAACGGATGCATTAGAGCAATGTTGCGATTTGTATCAAACTGCTCAGTTTTCCCAATAGTCAAAACAATGACCTTGAAAGGCCAGCAGCTGCAAGACATAACACATGCAGATAAGACTCAAACAGGCTCATAAATTCTTGTGTGTTAATAAAGAAGGTGGGAGGTTAGCCATGGAGTGCCAAGACAGACAGGGTCCTCTCAAGGGTAAAAACACTGAACTCCTGATGTTCTCTCGAATTCGGAATTGCCAACTTCACATTTTCCTTTTAAGCAAGACGTCAGCTTTGGAACCCATTTAGTGCATTAAACGGGTTCCAAAGCTGACGTCTTCTAGAGTAGAGCCTGATGTGAGCTTCCATGACATTAATATGATGGAAATGTGATTCCACATACAAATTCATCCTATGACATGTGATAGAAGGCTCCATCCTACAGGTGTGATCATGATGAAGAGGGATGCTGCCTTTGGTACCTACAGTCTTCATTCACTCACTTCACGGGAGCAATGATCTGCAAAATCTGTCGCACATCCTATGAAAAACAACCTCTCAAAAGCTCTCAGTAGATATAATGAGCCTCAATTTGCAGTTGAACACTTCCATCATTAGGAAAATGAGTAATCTCACGCCATGTCTCCATATCAGCAAAAGGCTGGGCTTATTTAGCGTGAGCCCGCCTTGACAGTTTGACTAACGGGGAGCATTATCTTTAATCAGAACTCTTTGTGTCACTTCCCCTGCCTCTGCCATCTGCTGCAGCTCATACATGTCTGTGTATGGAGGGCGTGCTGTGAGCATCTCCTGGTCTCTCTGACTTGTCCAAGGTGGTTTTAAATGCTCAATGGTGGATAAAACACAATTATATAAGGGGGGAAACTCTCGGAAATGGTCTCTTCAGTACCACAGAGTAGAAACATTTATAGTCAAGGGGAAAGTCCGACCTCCGCACGCTAATCTGTTACACCCTTATTCCGGCTCAAACATAACAGTTCATAAGAGGCTACTATCCCCACCCGCCTGTGTGCATCATTACATTACGTCAGCCACTGATGTTGCATGCATGACATCAGCAAATACATTGGAAATTATATCATGTAGCTGCAGAACACCAGCACACACAATCTCACACAGTAAATACAAAAGTTATCATTAGTAATGTCTAAGTGCACACAATACTATACAGTTATCAGTACAGTATGGAATCTGGACTGTTCAATAATTCACTTAATAATGACAACAATGACAGTTTTTAATGGCCACTAGGAATATGTGGAAATGATCAATAATGTGCCAATTAACATTTTGATTTCATTTTGGTGTCTTTTGGCCTTTAGATTCTGCTTTTGGTTATTTAGTCTTTCTGTCATAATCCACCTCACAATTCATTTGTCTCCTGCCTTAATGTTAAGATATTCAGCCATGCCCCTCTACAAATTTTTTGTGTTTAGTATTTTTAAATAAAGGGGAAACATCCCTAAATTCCTAAAGAGGGGACAAACAGAGCATTCAAATGTTAAAGCCTCAGACAAAAGACACCTGAGACTGAATATGATATAAAGCCTTTTACAAACGTATTTGCACTTGTTTTAGTACTAAATGAGATTAAAGGCATTCACTTGGTCAGGATTACATCAATACCATTGGAGTCAATGCTTGCAGTACTTAGTCTGTAACTCAGTATTATAAGTCACTGTAAAAGCGTTGTCTTTTACTATATCACTTGCCATGCTATCGTTTGTGTCAACAGATACACGTCACTGCTCAGGGAACTTTTTGGCACAATAGAATGGCCAAATGAACCAAATTACAGAGGAGCTTTACATTTACATTTACCATGACTGAAACAAATTGATGTATTAAAATGATTATTGCTGGAATGCATTAATTAGATTAAATCAAACTATAACATCAAGATTACTGTAGACCTTCAAGATGCCTACCATTGGGTGCATTATGTCACCTAAAAATAACCCATGACTCACACAGGACCATGGACAAAATAGACAAAATAGTTTATTCTTATCTGAGCTTCAGTTGTAGGAAATTTCAGTTCCTTCAAGTGAACTGCAATGACTCATCACTGTCTGGATCTTGAGAAAAAAAACAATTCCTAAATTAAGCAATGTCAGTAGTAAGTAGTGGGTACACAGAACTTAAGAATTAAAGGAGTTTAATAGATATCCGGTTCACTTTGATCATCTTGCCTACGTGTATGGTGGGTTCACGATTGTATGAAAAATCGGATCTAAATATAGTACATACTGCATCACTGTTTCCTAAATCTAATTATTTATCATACTATTCAGAGAAACTTAGACGTGCTTGTAGCTATTATCATTTTGAACCACCTGAACCACAACCTCAGCCAAATGGCAAATTGCTTACTCATTTCCTCCTGCGACAAACTAAACAATTTACAAGAACTAGACAGACAACATCATCTTATCACGCTAATATTTGCATCGTAAAATTATATTTAAAGATGCATCTTCCTCCACGAGTCCTACAGTATCCATAGCTGGTTCAAATAAATCCCAAAATTACAATCAACTCCCACATCACTTAACGAGTCTGAGGCTTGTGAGCAAGTGCCACTAGCAGGACGACTTTAAAGCGTATAAAACATATTTTCAAGTGATGCACACAATTGAAATCTTAGCTGATTTTCATTCAGGCCAATGCCATTTCATTTCTATTCTGCTGTGTGTGTTGTGTTTACCTTGTAGTACATCACCTGTTAATCATCTGGTCAAACATCTTTGTTCTTGCATTTGTTTCTACAGCAGGTGGGCCCCCCAAAGCTTCCCTGGATTATTCTGTCACACTAATATTTCAAGAAAAAACTGATCTTTAAAACAAATTAAAAGAGAAAATCTGATCCCCTCAAGGTTGTTCTGTATTGCACAGTAAATTGTATTTGAACTTAATCCATTTAAAAAGCTTTTTTCCCCCTCTCATTTAAACCGGATGACTATAATTCTGATATCAGTCCCGTTAGCAATTATATTTTAAGCATCATACCAACCAACTGACCAATATACTGAGTACACAAATTTTACAATAAATACATTTCTCTTTTACCTTCTTATGAATGTATATATTTTTTAGCTGTTTCATACAATTACATCGATTAGTTCACAGAGAATCACTGCATAAATTGTCTACCTTCTTGTGAGTGGCACCTTTAAGGTGTGTCTGGAAGAAGTGAAAAGTTAAGAGTTTTCCATCCCTAACCATCTACTATCATGATGCAGCCGAGCTGAACCTGCTCAAACAGAGCTGGCAAGGGGGTGTCAAAAAGGCACTGGAAGCTCTCAGGTGTGAGCAACAGTTTTTAGTGTAAAGCAGGGCGTCGGTCAAAAAGAGCAAATGTGCTAAGTCAACCGTCCCTGGATAAATAAATGTTAAAAAAGAAAATTTGATTGTTTCTTTAGCCCACACATTAAAACACCCAAGCCCTCCCATTTCCTCCCACTGAAAGCCTAGATGTCAACACTGGTATTCAGATTTTCTTTAAGTAAATCCAAACTGTTTGTGCTTTTACTAATAATACTTCAATTACTTTTTGGATCCTTCTACGTTTTATGTCTTTGTATGCTGCTGAATATGAGGCCAAAAGGCATTTCTACTGAGTTTTTTGACAACTGCAAAGTCCATTTGCTTCAGAAGGCCAATCTAATGGCAGTCATATGACATGTAAGCTAGCACATATAAGAGCTAATAGCATGATTCCTGTATATGACTCCATGTTTGGATCTAATCAACAGTGCAGAAACTGGATTTCTCTCTCTGTAGAAAAAACAGGAGAATTGATCCAATAAAACAGTAAATGGTACGACACTCAGTAGGGCTCTGTGGGGCCCTTGATAAAGTAGAAGCAAACTTTTTATTTTTAGCCTTCTGTTAGTCAGAATACCATCAAACTACACCTTGCAGATGCCAAACACACTATTTGTTTATGGTCTCACTAGTACAAATAGTAATTTATGGTGTCTGGATCAGCAAAGGGATCTAAAATAAAAAAAATGGATTAATCACAGATGTTGTTTTGGTCAGCTGTTTATAATGCCTGCAGTTGTACTCATTTTAATCTTAAACACCATTACATGAAACTATCACTGCTGTGATAGTATACTTTCGTAAGAGTTCAGCAAATACGTAAAAACATTCTCACTGCTGGCCCAAATCACAAGAGAAAAATCAATGGATCTAATTTCCTTCAGAACGGCAGTATTTTAAGCTCAGCTGATGGGGGTCTTGATAGATGGAAATACATTTATATACTCACAGACCAATTTAATTTCTTTCCCTGTCATGGGACCTCTGTCACAACACTTCCTGTAGGTACCATCCAAAGGAAGTCTGGCATCTGCTATTGGTGCAATAATTAAGTTTTGGACAGAAAATACACAGGCTAAACCAGAGTTCATGGCAAAGGACAGGATATTATGACAAAGGTTCAAACAAGGCCACATGGGAAGAATGGATGAAAGGATATATTTGGGATTGCAGAAGAAAATGTTGAGAGTATAATTTTCTGACAAACAATTGAGACTTTTATACATTAGTTTCTTAATGAGTGTCAATTAATACTCCTGTAAAGAATTAAGTTGATCTACGGAAAATGTATCAACAACAATTTTGATTAGAGATTATTAGTGAAAAAAATAAACCGTACATGTATACATACATATACACATCATACAAAAAAAGATTTTTAAGGTTGAAAATAATCAAGAGCTTAACCAACAATGAAAATGATCGTAGGTTTCAGCCTTAAGTCAATCACAAGGATCCCTTTAAGCGAACATATCTAACAATGATAAACTAATCTGACTTTGATACTGCAGTCACATAAAGCCACCCCAGTTTTGTAGCTTCTGGGGAAAGGCCCATTTGAGGGCCCACAGATAAAGTGGAACAAGGAAAACGTCTGTGTGAGCGCTGGGTGTCTGTCAAAGCAGGAACTGGGAGGCGTTCTCCGTTGACCTCTGAGGGCAAGGACTTCCCAAAGCCCCTCTGCAAAACAACAGCAAACCCGGCAGCTGACAGTGGGACACAGGCGGCTGCTACTCTGCTAGGCCTGCCCTGAAAACTCTGACTGACTCCCCCCACCTCTCTTCCTCTCTCCTCTTGTGTACCATCCACAAGGGCAAGACGGTAAAGCCCTTTAAAGCTGGCAGCAGGAGAAAGCAGAAGCAGCAGCTATCACATTGCCGATATGATCTGTCTGGAATGTGGCAATGCTTTACTGTATGTGAACAGACACGTTTGTGATGTCAGATACAACAACGGGCAGATGGGAGGGTTTAGCCAAGAGCAGCTTGATCCCAACCTGAGAACAGGAATTCAATTGTTTGCAGTATGACACGTCCCATGCATGATTCATATTGTGCATGCAAAGTACTCATACATGCAAGATTTAGATGACGTATTATTACGCATATGTCAATACTGGAAGTCAGAAAAAGGTGTAACTGCCTAACCTGGGCGAGGAAGAGGTTAGTAAACAGACTAAAGTGAAAATTTTCTTTTCTTTGTTTATTACAAGTCAAAGACGATAGACTATTGTCAACAAATGTACATTTATATTGATTTGAAAGGTGATACTTTGTTGCCTATGCAGCTGCTACAAATAAAAGATTGTTGGAGTGTTAATGTAGCAGACATGATGAAGCATATTGTCCCACCACTGGGTGATGAGTAAAATAACCTCAAAAGAACTATGCAGGAGGCACTGTGCAAGTGCTGGATTACTCAGTTGTTTTCATGTTCCTTTTGCTTATTCTGGACATTGTTCAACAAAAGCAACCAAGCCCCTCCCACCTACCATTAAAACACTGCCCACCTCTGGAGCCTAGATCAGCCCCCGAGAAGAGATAAATCCAACCAACTGATTCATTTAGCAGCTCTGAGACCTTAAAGGAGCGCAACTGTTTTCCTTGTGGAGATGCAGCGCGTGTGAAAATTCACTACACATGTCTGCAGTGCAGGTCACATGTTTAAGGGGGGGGGGAGACACACAGAAAGTTTATGCTCATCATGTGTTTGTGCAGCAAGGAGCTGTTGTAGAGAGAGTGAGTCACTGCTGAGAGTTAATCACATTTGTAAACAATTAACAAACATTTAACCAGGACTAGTCATGCTCGTTACTGACAAAACATGTCGTCTCCTGTCTTAACCACCAGTTATATCCAGGCTTCAACGGCCACAAGTGTTTTCCTCCCTGATTTTACATGTTATTTGCATGCTAGACCTGCTGGGGTAGTACCAGTTTTTACTCTTTCCTACTCCTGCACTGGATTCTACACGGCATTCAACATGCATAGCTGTGTGCCACATGTTCAGAAACCGTCTGTGGAAGGTCACATTTTCAAAACAATGACCAATCATTTCAACAACTAAGTACTGATTAACAAACACAGGCCTCGTCTGGTTTAGGGAGGACTTCATGGTAGAATGGGGTGGAATATTGACAGGGAAAGTGTTGTTAAGTATTGAAACACATTTTCATTGTTGCAAATAATCTCCTAAAAGAGGCACAACAGTATGAGCCGTTGTAGCATTTAACATGTCAGTTACAGTTTCGAAACAATACATTCCTTACACCTCCTCAATTCATTCCAATACAATGACCAATCACACTTGCCACCATCGTCTTTGAAAAACACAACACACCTTCGGGCTGGAATGTCTCAGAGTATGTGAAAGTAGTATCTGAAAATATCCCTCTACATTAGGACGTCAACTATGTCAGATGACAGCAATACTGGTGAGTAAATGGCCCCGATTGTCCATAGCCTGACTTTAAGTGGAAGGAATTTCAGATGGACAGATTATCGCATTCACAAGTCTGCCTGTTCTGGACACTCCATCTCATGACACTGTTTTCTGGCTGAAATTGTGTGTGTGCAGTTGTTTATAGGTTATTGCTCAGGGTGAATAGCAGGGTGAGAAGGGCTGAGAGGCTGTTCCCTGCTCTTTTGCCTGAGGAAGGCCATTATGTTAGCTCCATTATGCCTTGTGAGCGTTTTTTTCTCTTGTTGTTTATACAGTACTGCTATGAACCAAGCAAGTTTTTTCCTCTGTACCATTGCAGCTGCTGTTCCATACTGACCATGGTGGTCTCTGTGTAAACATTAGCCAGCTTTAAGTGGAAGACAATGAGGAAATGACAGGACAGGAGAGGGGGGGGGGTGCATTTGAAGACATTCAAGGATGGATTTCCAGATGAAACAGAGAGATGACATCATGGCAAAGTCAGCTAGTAGGAACATGGAGAAGCCTGGTAATGCAACACCATACATAAACAGTGGACAGCTGTATTTATAGGAGATTGTCTCATGGTTCTATCTGCCTCCATAAATCCCATTATCTGATTTGCAGCCATTCTCCTGCCCAGCACCCAGCAAGAGACTAGCAGCTTTGGCTTATAAAGCCTTATCAAGGTACTCTAATGCTGTGGAGTTATCACTATTGTTGTGACATTAGTCGGCTTGGCCAAGATGAAAACTGGTCACATCAATGCTCGATTAGACATTACCTCATCATGATCGGATAAAGCCAAATGGCAGTTTGTGTTTGTGTCTGACAGCTATTTAGTCAAAATTACAGACAGCTGTCGGGTATTACAAAGGCTTACCTCCATGTTGTCATTGGACCCCACAGTGCTGGGTGGCCTTCCATGTAAAACTTGGCAACTGTATTTTTATATAAAAATTACATTTCTAGACTCTAATAGACTGAGACAGCATTCAAGAATCAAGAATAACATGTGGTGCCTCCTGTAGGGCAGAGAGAGGGGATGGGGGTGGGATGCACCTGCTACAATTCTGACTTCAAATATCTGAGTTTGACACCACTTAACTGAGACCACGATGAACAAAACACAGAGTGCAGCAGTTTGACAGAGAAAGTAACCAGATATACTGGATTACTTCTTCACCAGTCAAGCTCATAAACATAGAGAAACTAATCCAAAGTGTAATTCACTTACATATCTCCTCAGTTTTTTCTCCGGTGGTGACTTTCTCAGCCAGCCTTGGAAGAGGATTTCTCCGCCGCTCATGTTTGTCACTGTCTGCTGTTTCTTCTTGCTCTACAACTGCCGTCTGTCACTAGTACATGACGGCTCCTCAAGGCTTGCCTGTTCAAAGTGCTGTCGGCGTTTGGCTCTCACTGGTGCAGTCTGCTCCCCCCATTTGATTAAAATCAAAGTAGTGCTGGTCGGAGATGTTGCCAGTCGCTCCTGGTGGTACTGTGCGCAATAGCCAGCGCGCAAAACCACAGTTGGGTAGAAAATCAGGCGCAACTTGACTCTCCGGGGAATAACGTTACGCACGGCGAAGTGACGAGGAGCCGCGGGGAAACTCAACTGATGCAGGGTGAGGAAGTACCGTAGGGTGTCTGCAGTTTGTTTTCCCAACTCATACCACGCCCACCGAGCAAAGAGAGGGATGGGCTGTGCTGGGATGGACAGGATGGGAGAACTGCTTCCCACAAAGTAGCTTGCATCTCCCAAAAGGACTTTAAATAATGGAGGAAGCGATCGATTTGTAACATACTATTTGTCAACGTTTACACAAAAGAGATTACATAAGTACTTTTTTGGTATTTCATATTATCGAATCAAACATGTGTAATACGTCTCAGAAAATAAAGTTACGTTTCAATCATGACCAACAGATAGAGGTTTCTTTAAAACAATGTGTGTGCTTTGAAAATTATAACAACACCAAAGACAATGAATGGAGTCAACAGCTGCTGTAATAATAAAAGATTCGCATTTTCTCTCTTCTCGCTTTGGATAGAATGGGAAAAAGCACCATCTTGTGGAAAGTTGAAATACTTGACAGTTGTTCTGAAATTACATTTTTATATTATATATAAAAATATTATATTTTATATTTAAACATATTAAATATATTTCACTGATCATTGTTTTCACATAAAGATACACTAAAATAATATTATTCAAACACTAATATACCAATAAAAAACAAAACAATGTTGAGTATAATATTTATTTGATGTTTGCAGACAGCAAAAACACATTTCACTGATTTAAAATATATCCATTATTCTCAATCTGTGTTTTATAGAAGACAAGAATGGGAAAATCTAGGGAAAGGTATCACATCTTTTATGTTGTCAACACCAAGAATGCATTGCAGATATCGCTCAAATCCCAGTCCAAAGCCACCATGAGGGACGGAGCCAAAACGCCTCAAATCCAGATACCTGAAAATAAATAAAAATATCATTACAACTCTGTTGGTGTGTAAGGAGGTCTATTTTAAAATGTTGTAAATATGTTTGGGTTTTTTTACCAGCTGTAGGTGTCTTCTAATCCAACCCTGAAAAAGTATGATAATATATGTAAGAGCCTTTGGTCAAAACATAAACTCAATAATAAAATAAATCCTCTCAAGCATAATTTTATTAATTCATGAGCACACATCAAAACTAACTTTCTATGCACTCTTTCTCTTCTGTTCTTAATTGAGGGTTACAAAGTCGAACAGGTGCAGCAATAGATATATTCACCAGCACATTGGGTTGATGTTGCCTTTTTTTTTTTTCAAATAGCAGACAGTCAGCATTGTTTTATTTATACTTTTATATAAATGCCAAATGTATCACATAGTTCTCCTACCACTGAATATGTGTGGTGAGTCAGACATAAGTTAGTCTGTGTTTTTGCAGCTGAAAAAACTTTTTGCACATTGTTGCCCTGTGAGGTGGTAAAGACACATAACAGATGTCAGGGTTGTTGTGGAAGGCTATATAGAAAACTGGTTTTTATTTTAACCAGCCACTGAAACACCAGCTAGACCAGTTTTACAATACTTACGCTTAATCTAATTTGAATTAAGATATAAACAAATTTAAAGCAACAAAGCAGATACTACAGCCATAGTCTAAATATATTAGCATGGGCCTTCCAATACCCCTGGAGTATGTGTTCTTACTCTTCCAAACGAGCCCTTAGCAGATCCAGCCTCTCCTCTCTCAGCGAGCCCCCACAGAGCTCTCCAACTCCTGGCACAAGAAGGTCCACTGCAGCTGCCTGCATACAAACGACAGTCGGAGTCAGCTCGGATATGCAAATCGCTGCAATAACTCAACTGACATTACAAGGAAGGAACTGAGTGGTTAAATCATTGATTCAGTCAGCGCTTTTAACAGTGTAACTGCGTCTTACTGTATGCTGCGGATGATCCTCGTTGTCTCTTGCATAAAAAGGCTTCAGATCATAAGGATAATCAGTGACAAAGACTGGAATGTTGCCACAATGTTTCACCAGGTACTTCTCATGTTCTGTCTGAAGGTCACAACCCCACTGTAGAAAAGAAGAGCAAAAGTCAATGAGGAGCTCCGTGGAATGATAGTGTCAGTGGCAAATATACAGTAAAGGTAGATCTTAAGTCTGAGAAAATACAAATATTGCCACTTACGTGTGTTGAGAAGTCAAATTTCTCAGAGCTGCGGTTTAGGATGTCTATAGCCTCACTGTAGGTAATCCTAAAAGTAGATTGGGTTAGTATCATTCATTCAAGGTCGTCAACATTTGACTTTATTCTTTATCAGATTTAAAGGACCAGTGTGTTGGATTTAGTGGCATCTAGCCGTGAGGGTTGCAGATTGCAACCAACTTGAAAAAACATGCATCTTCCAAGCATGTAGGAGAAACTATGGTGACAGCGAAGCTTGCAAAAAATGCGAATTGCCATGTCTAGAGCCAGTGTTTGGTTTGTCCATCCCGGGCTAATGCAGAAACATGGCGGTTGAATATGGAGGACCTACTCCCTCTGTGGATAAAAATGGCTCATTCTAAGGTAACCAAAACACAACGATTCTTATTTTCATGATTTTCATGATTATACTCGAAAACATACAGTACCTAAGAATATTATTTTCGAACATATCCTCCTAAATGTTACACACTGGACATTTAATTTAATATGCCATATTTTAGAACATAGAGACTTACACAGGGAATCTCTTCTTCAGCATAGAATCTACAGTGTCCTTCGGGTGCATGGATGCAATAGGAAAAACATGTAAGTAAAGATGAAGTCAGATGCAGTTGTGGCTGACAGGAATAAGGAGCCAGGATATGTACCAAAGTTAAATAAGTGTCCTTCAGGGCTTACCTTGTGTCCAGGAGTCACATGCTTGTGAAACAAATCCACATCCTCTGCACAGTAAGCCAAGACATGCTCGGTGGCAGATCTGAACATGTCCTCCATGACCTAAGGAGTGGGCCCAGTTTAATAATTAAAGCTTTCCTGGGCAACTGTGCACAAGGGCAACTTTAAAAGTCAGGTAAGTGTAAAATTTGAACTGCAGTACACAGAAACTGACATGAGTTCATACCACCTAGGACGCTAATGTTGAGAGAATAAGCTAGTCTATGATGACTGCTCTTTACCAAAGGTTATAAAACAACTTTAATGCTATTAGTCTCTCCTTCTCTAGACAGTGATCCACCCTACAGCTATGTAAAGCAACTTTGTGAGAGAATAAAGATGACAAAATTATAAAACTTTCTGACCATATGGTACAGCACATGTCAATAAATGTAAAACCCTGGAACTTTGTTGTTATAACATGAAAAAATGAATAGAAACCAATGGCTTTAAGAAAGGTTAAATATCAATCTACTGTTTGCACAGAAGTATGTCAATTGAAAAGCAGCTAGCAGGATACCATTTTATCCAATGTGCTACCTTGATTGAGAGCAATAATGTATTTTGGGGCAATGACTTTGCAAAGTGTACCTTGGTAAGATCCTCTAAGGACTGTGTGAAGGAGACCTCGGCCTCCACCATGTAAAACTCAGCCAAGTGGCGTCTGCTTTGGGAGTTCTCTGCACGAAAAGTTGGCCCAAATGTGTACACTCGAGAAAAAGCCCTGGAAGAGTATGAGTGACAAGGCATAATTGGAAATGTACTTCAGTGTGTGTGCACGTGTCTGTCTCTTACTCTCTGAGGCGGAACATACAAGGAGGATATGTGAATTTTAAAAATGTGTGGATGATCACTAGAAGATCTCACCCTGACATCACCTCCAAATGAAGCTGACCGGACACAGTCAGGAAGGCTGGGACAGAGAAAAAGTTCTCATCTTCTTCATTCTCTGATTTTGATGGCTGTGGTAACAGCAGAGGTTTTTAGCTTTCAAACAACATCATTAATCTTTCTGTTCAGAGCTTTGATTCACAATCAAATGTGACACATATAAACACATATAAACCAGCTACGTATGAGATTCACAGAAAGCTAAAATACTGTTATATTCATAGCAGTTAATGCATCTGTTGATACTCACCTCAATCTGAAAGAGCTCCCCTGCGCCTTCACAGTCATTTGAGGTAATGACTGGAGTGTGGATCTGCACAAAGTCATTTTCCTGAAAATAAAAATAAATTAAAGACTATAATAAACACAGACTTGCTATGCATTCTGTTAAAAAGTGCTCCACTGACGTTCTCACCTTGAAATATGAATGAATTGCTGTAGTGGCCTCACTTCGTATTCTCAACAGGGAGCTAAAGGCATTTGTTCTACACCTGAGATGAGGAAACTGGCGAATATACTCCAGGCCGTGTCTCTCTTTGATTTTAAAGGGAAAATCCTGAAACAACAACACAAAGCAACATCCTTTATATTACATGTTCTATGCAATGACCACACTGAGGGAGATGTGGTATAATTTGAAGCTAGCCCCGTGAGTCAGTAAAATGTGTGTGGGATGTTTCCTTACCAAAGGGTTACATTCTCCAACTACATGGATTTGGTCTGCTTCCAGTTCAACTGGCTGTTTCTGGGATGGACTTTTCTTAAGAATACCTGTGACTTCAACAGCACTTCCAAATGTGAGCAACCTTAATTTTGGGGAAAAAGAAAAGAGTGGAAGAGAGTCAGAGTATTTTAAAGTATGCTCACTCCTCATCCCTAAAACTGAATGGTGAAAGATTATCTACAGGGAATAAAACTTGAAGCGCTTACGGATCATTCAGCTCCGAACTGGCGACGATCTGCAATGACTGCAAAGAGCTCCCATCATTCACATGGAGAAAGAGATTTGCTCTCTGAGGTCTAACAGAGCGAACCCATCCCTACAGCACAGAAACAAATTAAACTACAATTAGCTGTTCCTCCAGGTAATACTGAAATATCTTCTGTTTTAAAGAGGGCTGTTGGCCATTTAAGAATTTCACTCCTCATTCTCTCTGAGTATAATGTCAGCTAAATGTATCAATATACAGTTATACTTGAAATGATCCGGAAAGCAAACATAAATGGATCATTGTCAGAGTTCAGGGTGCATAATGAGTTGGTTGGGATCTCAACCAGCTCATTATGCAAAATCAGTTTGATAACAGGTCTTTGGGACATTTTATTAAACAAATTACAATGTAAAGCATATACGTGCAAGGTATACATGTACAGTTATGTCTATCCCTGGTTTAGTAGCAGATGCTAAGAAGAATCCAGGCAAGAATAACATTAGATTATAATGTTAAGATAACTTGATCATGAATAAATGACCAGCCTTTTTAAAGGTTGCAATGAAAATATTTGACATGTTCTTTTTCTCATTGTCTTTTTCTCAATGTCAATTCTCATCATTGACATTGACCTTCTTATTCTTTAGGGATTTAAGTGTTTTGCAGAATTTAGAGTGGTTGATAAGACTATCCGTGGTTAAAGTCAGATAGTATTAAGCTTTGGATTTTCTGATAACAGCATTTATTTCTGGGGAAACAAAAGAGCAGCTACTCATCAGCAGAATGTCTTTCCAGCTAAGGATCATTGCTTATTTCAAGCATGGATGATGATTCTTTAGAAAACCAAGGGTTGTCCCTATTTTTAATTCTGATTTTTTTATTTTTATTTTTTAAAGGGAGCGTGTTTGTGGTCAATCAATAAGAAATGAAGTGAAGAAGAAACAGCATCTTCAACAGCAGGAATCAGAGCTATTTATTGCCATTTCACTCCAGCTAAATCATGCAGGACTATCTGCTCCATAAAATGTTAAAAACATCGCCTAAAGACATTTTGACCCTTGGTTTTGGGCAGATCGGTGTCCCTAACACATGCGATGGTGCAATGATGGCTAATGTGGGAGAGATTTGTTAGAATGATCAAGAAGCGTGTCACTGCCAGGTCTAGCAGAATTTGTTTTTGTGTGGCTGTCAAGAAGTTGAGATAGTTTGAGGAATCACAAACATGCCTAAAATGTACAGATTCACCACTCAACCAGTCCCAGCTTAAATCACCCATCAGGATCAGTTCAGGTGAGATGCAATTAGACAGTACAGTCTAACTTGTGATGGATCCATTAATGGCTAATGGAGGACTTTAACAACCAATAACAGTAATTGGAACATTTCCTACATTATCTGCACAGCTAAAAGCTCAAATTACATTGGAATTGATATGGGATAGAGAAAATATATATTGCAACACCTCCAGCCAAATGTAACAAAAGATGATTATTAAGGATCACTATAAGGTAGCTGATTTACTCATCAGATTCTCACAAACGAAACACAGCAGTCTGAGTGTAGCTAAAATAAGCAGCATATTAACTTACTGAAGGATCCTTCTTAGCACAAATCTGCTGAATATGATTTTAAAAAGAGGCGTTACCTGTACTTTGACATTTGCGCCCAATTCAGCACCTGCAACTGCTTCTGATACTGTTAGTTTCGTTGGTGTCTTCTTACAATAATGTCGGATGCTTAACAATATTCCCCGAGAAACTGCTGCAGTAGTTGATGCTACAGAAAGCGTTTGAGCTGCAACCTGAAACATCGTGACAAGCGCTGCACTTTGAGACATGAAAACTACTAAAAGCCAAACATGTTGCGACGACCTGAAGATGCAGAAAACAACAAATTGAATCCTAATCTTACGGTGGATCACGCTTTGCTTTGACTTGACTTTCACATTGTCACTTGTCTGACTGTAACACTTCCTGTTTGGGTCCTCCACCGTTTGTCGAATGCAGTCACGTGGATCACGATAAACCAATCAGATGTCGGTATCTTACAGCAGTCTTTTTTATTGGTCTAGGGAGTTGTAGTTTTTTATTTTTATATGAGAGCCTGCGTATAATTTTAGACAATAAGTAAGATGTTTAGGATTTTATTTTCACTATTTTTATTGCAATTATGTTATGAATATTTTTTTAAATGTTATGTTATGGTAGAAACCATAGATAAATATTTAATAAAACATAAAGTAATGGGAGAATTATCAAGGGGAGAGCAGTATGCAGATAAAGCAGATTTGATGTAAGGCAAGCAGTGTTTCTGTAAAGTTGTCAAAAATGTCCTGATTCATGTTCAAACCTCTCTTCAGAAGTACAGGCCACAATATTGTATACCAAAGGTCATCAACCAAGGTGATTTTTACATGCAGGTAAGAAGTATAAAATAGATTTTCAACAGTAAGGCATAGCACGTGTGGAGTGATTCAATAGTGTAATGAAGCAAGTACAGCTATCACAACCACATGAAAATCCTCTTTAATCTTGCATGATGTATCTGCCGTCAGTGTGAGGTCCATTTGTGCGTAAGCCTCGTTAATCCAATACCCACAACGACACCGGGTCTATTCCCACCATTTGCTGCTGGTGTAAATCAGATCATGCCAGCAATGTAATAAGATGCCATAGACAATTATTCACCTGGTCTCGCCTGTCAGCTCTGGAGCCCCTGGTCTGGGTCTGCCAGCAAATACAGAGCAGGGTGTCTCCACCTCCGGCTGCTTATGACACATCATCATTAAACCCAACATGATGCATTTGAAAAGTCAGCAGGGTCATTGATATTAATTATCTCCAGCATGAATGGAGCAATTATGCACATGGTCTCATCTTAATGGGGAACAGAACGATTTTATTTTCCAAATCATTGACAGAGTCTGCAAAATATAATGGGACATATGTTCAGGTCATGTATGTCTGTATCATATGTTCCTGTGTCTTTAGAAAAAAGTTGAAACATGGCATCTATCAGAACTATTAAAGCCACAAATCAGGTGAAGGCTATCTTTAAGTTGCTGCTAGGAAACAACCAAGATTTGTCAAAAATACAAAAAATATCTATTTTAGGACATGTATAACAATTAGTTATGTATTATTGAAGTAATATATTGCTGAAATCTGCTTTTCCTCTCTCCCTGTATCATTATGTGCAATATCCTACTCTACCACAAGGTAGTGCTGTAGCTCTATGACACTTTCCACTGCTTTCAAAACCCCACCTAATGTAGATTTATTCATTTACCCCCGAGTTGCCTCCAATATATTATTCATTTGCAGCTCCAAGGTGGAAACAAGCTGGCATTGTTATGTTCTCGCTGCAGTTCTATCAAGAATAATGCAAAGGACCTGCTGGCTTTCATTGGCAGCTAATAGTCCAGCGCAACAGTGAATTCAGGTTGCATCCAGGAACTGTTTTCTACGCATCAGTAGGAACAGCTATGGTGTGGTACCACCAGTGTTTAACTATAAGTTGATTTGTAATTTCCCCTCTTTTGCAGGCTTGACACATTCCGTGACAACTTCCACGTGGGAGTGATGCTTGATGGTGTGGCATGTTGCATGTATTTATATTTCCACAGACACACATCCTCCCACACAAACCACAAGGCAATGCATTCATGAAACAAGGTGAAAACAGTATGCTTTACTGTCTGTATAAAAGTGTTGCACTGCTAAGAAAAACACCCCAAAGTAAAATGTTATCCTGTTTACACTCCCCATATAATAAATCAAGAAGAGAAGTCAAATGGGACTCCTAATGGGAGACACATAGCTATCTGTTCTTGGAGCCTCTACAGGTAGAGGAGTTGTTTGGCAGTGGCCTGACAACCTTATTTGGGCTTAACAACTTGTTAAAATCAATACACGATTAGTCAGCAAAACAAAGGATTTTGCTGTAAAAGCTTGGATCTCAAGAGGATCACTGAACTTAGAGGGCAAGTGCATCCTCTGCTTTGAGCAGGCCTGCCTGTCCACTGACTGCAGCACCGTATCGACAGCATCTCGGGCCCCTTCCACGGGCCTTCATCATCTTCTCCAAATATTCTGCACTCTCAAATGGAAGGGTGCATTGATTTTATGTAACATGGCTCGTTAAGTGCTGATTAGACCATTATAGTGATGTGATTTCAGGGAATGGGTTTGGGTGACAGGCGGCCAAACACAAATCAAAAGGAACTAACAACCCTTAGTGAAAGAAATTTGGACTGCTGCACTGCTTCACCTACGACCCCCCAGTTACTACCAGAATACTGTGTCTGTGCCAGTTTACATTTATGGACCAGGTTCAGCACTCTGCAAGAAAATGTCCATTAACAGTGTTAAAGACATTTACTGTTTGGAAATGATGATGTTCAGCCATGATAGGGGAATCATTTTCATATTGTATAGGCTATTCAATCAATTGAGTGTATTTGTGCTAGCGCTGCAATGATAATTCAATTAATTAATCAGTCAGTCAACAGAACAACAATTTTGATAATTGATTGTTGCAAAATATGAAACAATTGCTGTTTCTCAAATGTGAGCATTTGCTGCTTTTTTCTGCAATATACCATAAACAGAATATATTTGGGTTTTGGAGGGTTAGTAAGACAAAACAAGCAATTTTCCCATTGAGTTTTGAGAAATGTTCACAAATTAATATCATGTTAGAGACTCAATTCATCAAAATAATTGACAGATTAATCAATAATGAAAACAATTATTAGTTGCAGCCCTAATTTGGGCAGTGAAAGAGCAGAATTCCCAATTCCAATTAAAATGGAAAATGGATTTCTTGACATCAGTTTTCGTGTTGCCCCTCATAGATCAGACAAAAATAAATGAAACATATTTAAAAGTAACTGTTGTTGTCCCCTCGAGGTTGCCTCCTTCGTGTACAGCCATAATTATCTTATTTATCTTTTTCTTTCGTTTGATTTTCATGTGAGCCACATCAAAGACAAAATTCCCATCACCTGGACTTTGATGATGGACTTTAGTGTTTCTCATCCTGATTTTAAATATCAATTGCTACCATTTTTATGTAATTTGGCTTACAACAAAAGTTCTTCAAAGTGATCATGCTGTTCTATAAAGTCTTGTATAAAGTCATTTCTGTCTTGCACTTATGAAATTACTCTTGCTAATTCTTAGTCAAACTTGACAAGTTCCTGTGGAGCTGAGTTATATCTTTGCTCTGTACTCCAGCCTCCACATAATTCACTCTCTGGTTGGTGAAGAAGAACAATATAGTTAAATCTCTGATTACTCTATTGTTCTCATACTGAAGTGTGTCACATAACTGTTTCTTATTGTGTGAATTACAGCAATGCTTTCTATGAGATATTGTTGCACAGACTGAAATGGGTACATTATGTATATTTTGAGCAGCAACAATTCTGCAGTAGTGAGGCTAGTGATTACTGCATGTAATATGTTTATGATTTTACTGATCACAACTTCAAATCCAAACATAGAAGAACATGTGCCATTCAGAGCATTAACAATATACCACTTGGACCTTTCCTTTTCTTTCACTGGAGATAGTCAAAGACAAGACTCTCCTGAGGTGGCTAAGAATAGATAATGAAAAATAGAAAAGCAGAAAGGTAATATCAAAATATTGTACAATACATCATACAGTGTTATTCTCATCCGCACACACACAGGCAGCAGTCAAATGAAACAATTAATTCTCATCCGCACTTTGCTCCTTACAGCAGCATCACTTGTCAGTGCCGGCTTTAGGAGGATACAGTGTGGGCTCTGCTTCATTTCCCCAGGTTCTTTAATTTAACTTCCAATAAGGATAGAGCTCCCTTATCCCCATTTACAGGATCATTTGCACAAATGATCCTAAATGTTAACTCTCAATTGTCGATGCAGGAATTCTAGCTATATCTAGGTCACCCCAAATAAATGTGGAATTTTCTTTTTTTTTTTCTCTTCAGGGGTACAGTATGAGATGCCTATGTGGGTACTTACATAGTATATTCAGCATTCTTGCATATTTGTCTGATTACATGTTGTCATAATGAAATGTTAAAACCACACCAACCCTCTTCATAGAAAACACCTCAAAGCCTAAGAATTTTCTTTTTCTTTTTTTACCTCATCGTCTGGACTACCACAGAATAAAAATCTGAGCACTTGATAATTTTTTCATCAAAATTTCATCATGTCATATATTTTCAGTCAGGTTTTGAAAAGGGAAATGTCTGCTGCTGGATTTTTATGATCTGTAGCTCCACTTGAAGATTTTACAACTCTTTTAGGACATTTTTAGCTGCCTAACATTACTGCAAACTGCTGTGAAGTTACAGGGTTTACCTTATCTGCACCATGTACATAGTTATTACCTCCTCCAGAAAAGTTATGTATTTCCATCCATCTGTATGAGTGTGTTTGCTTGTCTGTCTGTGTGGTAGTGAACAGTTTTTGCAAAACTAATGGCCCAATTGGCAAGACATTGATTGTGCACTTTTACTTTTCCAAGAGGAAGAGACTTACTTGGGTTGGTAACCCCCTGACCTTTCTTTTACTGCCACATGAAACATTATGTTCCTTTTTCTAATTAACGACTTACTCTGAACACGATTAAGCCTTTTAGCCAAATTCTGTTCTCTACTGAGTGTGTGGCTCCTTGTTCAACAAGCACTTTGTTTATAGGGCATACACAATATCCTAGTTCAAGAATGCCAGTGAAATTATCAACAGTTCGCTAACAGCAACAACTACAAATGAGCAGTGAGAGCTGTTCTTTTCTATTTGTGTGGGAGCATTCTTCCCCAGCCCTATCATTAATGTGTCCTTCCCCTGCTGATTTATTTCATTTACCTCCCTTGTTGAAGCCGAACAATCTCATAAGTGAATGATAACTGGTTTCATCCCTGATAATAAAACATTATTGCAATAGAACAAAAATAATGTATTAGCCATGACACATAACTGTAATTTGAATTGGGAAACTTCAGCAAGTCCAGCTTTACATCAACTGTTCTGTGGGCAAGAATATCCTTGACATGTACATCTAATCACAAAGGTCAGAGTGCTGAAGTAACTGGTGTGATACCCCTAGGGCAGTTCATTGTCTTTGTCAAGGGCAGATGGAAAAGTTACATAATGTTCTACTGTGTTATAACACTTCTCATGCTGGAAAGCATCCATATTTCCTTGTTGTGTCATACTGTCCTGCTTTGGAGATGCATTTTATTCAATCACATTAAAAAGAAGTCTCGTATTCTGTTGCTTCCTTACAAAGGCAGTAATCCCTTTCTGTAGAAGTTAGCAACTGCTGTCTCAGCAGATGCTCAACCATAAATCTATGACTAATTACTTTAGTTTATCCAGACACACCAACTACCCTCTAATTAGCCAAACAATGAATGGTAATGTCATGGGTTTCCATGTGGGCTTTTGAGTTACACTCACTCACTGCATCAAACTGAATATGTGGGTATTCAACCAAAGTATTTTCTATTTTTCAGTGTATTTATGAAAACAAAGGCCTGTGCCCATATGCTGTTGTGTTAATTACAGATCAATTAAGACCTGCCTCAATTATCCCTCAAAATTTAGGAGCTGTCTTTTTACATCTACAGTACAAAAGAGGTTTGAATTTCGTGAAAATAATGATAAAGGATCACACTAAAGTACACCTGGGGAACATTTTTGAAAAAAAAAATTTTTTTTAATCATTATTTTAAAACTCTTTCCATTGCTATGGCACTGTCCTCTAGCTGCATCTGAATTGTGCATCTGATTTATTCATGCAGTCAGTTCCCATTCAAGCACCTTTGCTGTTCAGCATCAGAGAGACTGAAATATATATTTTTTAATTTGACTTTAAAAAACATGTGCCGTGTAACCTGGGTATTGGCACTGTAGCTGCACTACTTCTAAAAGATAATGTCATAATGAATAGAGCTGCTGGTGTCTTGTGTGTATCGAAAACATTGTTTTTGTTTGTTCGTTCATAAGCAAATTGTATTTTGGAAAGGCCAACTTTTTGTTTATTTATTAATGTACACAATATGTTTGCCTTCATTCTGTCATATTGTTGATGTTCATCAGTCAGGGGAAGTAGAAAGCCGAACCAGCTGTGGTAGAAGCCTACTCTTGAAAGTTGTCATCTTCTTTCCTTGTAGGATTTTTTATGCAGATTATTATTTTTGACAGCATCCCCGTGCCCCAATAAAAGCTATTTTTGGCGCACTGGGAGAACACTTATTAAAACTGAGAGCTATTACTGATTTTCTCTTCCATGGCTTAGCTGGTGCCAAAAATCAATGGTATGGTACAGCAGCATCTTGCAAATATAAATATAGTGTTTTTCATGCTTGCAAGTGCAATAGCCTCATCAAGGGTGGTGGTGAAAGCTGAGGAGTGTGCAGTAGAATTATAATCTAATTCTGCTCCACTGCATGCACATGTACTGGTCTGAGGTTTCTTGCCAATAAACAATGAATTTGCACATGTAGAACAACAGTGTATAAAAACTCCACATAAGCCAGGAGGGATCACAGAAATCTGAGTCATCCAATAAAAGGGTTTTTGTATGTCTGTCTTTGTCTTCCAGTTTTCAAATCTAAATGATGTTCAGCATGTCACATAACGGCAGCAATTCAAGCTCTTCCAAAAAGATTTTTCAAATAAGAAGTGACTGTGAAAACTCGAGGTTAGAAACATTTTCCCCTGACAGCAATAGTCAGTGTGTTTTCATGCTTTGCCAGCGGTGTGGTGGTGTGTGTCAGTGAGTGTGTGTCTGCCTGTGGAAGAAGGGTGTTGGCGGGGGGGGGATCAGCAATGTTATCAGTTCTACATTTATAGAAAATTTGGTTGGAAAGAAATTATGAAAGAAAACAAGTCTCTCAGAAAATGTGCAAAAAAATTCTCCTGAACTTTAAAGCATTTGGACTGGCAGGCTTATTTGTATGGGTAAATTAAATGAGAGGCCAGGCGTGTCACAATCCAAATGCACAATGTGGAAATAAATTCCCCAAGGCTGATCTACATAATAGTATTCGTAATGGGCCCAAAGGTTCTGTAACCAAAATAATTCTGTCAGACTGACTTTGTATTTCAAACTGAAAGCACACAGACAGCAGCAGATTCAAAGGAGGACAAAGGAAACAAAATCTCTACTATACATCTGTGGTCTTTATAAGGGAGACATCATTCCAACTGAAACACATGGACTGATATTGTCGGGGTGAAAGTGGAAGACAATATCAATCAGTATTTATCTAACCACTATCTCTAATATTTACACATTTCTAAGCACATTTAGTTTTGTTAATTATTTCAGTTGATTGACTTTGAGTTAGTACAACATTTCCTTGGGTGGGTGCACTGTACAGTAGACTATGTAGTTCACAAAAAGTGGCATTCAGGTTGGCATAGCAGTTGTTAAACAGCTTTGTGACACCGGATAGACATTGTGTCTAAAGAGTGCTGATGGCAATAAGAATATGCCTGTGGCAACGAACACTTTGGGGATTTTGCCCTACAACCAGGAGGACCACCCTTGTCTGTTTTTGTCTTGGGTGTAAAAATGCCCTTTATACATTTTTACACATTACAAAGTTTTTATTCACTACACTGTCAGTATCACATGACATGGGAAGGAAAGTCATGAACTATACAATTTTAGCCATAAGGACAGGTAACATGACAGATTTAGGCAGTTTGAGGCCTCAACCTCAGTAAGGGTTTGATTTTTAGTTTTGTCAGAGCACTTCACTGACTCACACACCCAAAACTCCCACCTAGCTTAAACTGATCTTAACTATTTCTTTACCATAGCTATATAACCGATTGTAATGACCGAACTGTAGCCTTAAGGGCTTAAATCACCTCAGCTGAACAACACATGAAGCTCAGTCTGGCAAAATAGCTTCCAAACTCTATATGAAGATGGCTTATTGAGTGTAGACAAAAAAAGGGATTTGGACATCCTTACATCAATTTAACCTTTTGACCCAAAGAAAGCTGACTAATTTAAAGAATAGGCAACTGTTTCTGCTACTTTATATATTTTTAATATGGCCTGCTGCTAAATACTGTGCTGCAGCTCAAGCCTATTAAATATACATCTGCCTAGTTTCCACTCTGACAACAGAGTGTCTCTACTGAGGGCAAACCTACCTTTACAGTTTCTCTTAGCCTCCCTCTATGATTTACGTCTTCTCGCTGTCTCTCTGCTCTGTAGCTTATTTAAAACATCTTTGCTTTGAGTGCAGGGAAAATTTTATTTCTTAAATTTGATGAGACAATTTTCAAAACACTTCTATCCATATCTTTGCTATTCATCACTTCTGTTGGGCTAAACACTGAAGACGGCCCCTAACTGATCTTGACTGGTGCTCATGTCATAGACAGAAATCAATAACACCTTTTTTTATGGACATAAAGTGCTACATGATAAGCTGTCCTAAGACATTAAGCATTAGCTAACCTTTCAGTCAACCTGAACACTTCTAGACACTTGGTTTGGATGGGTACTGTTCCTTTGCCATGGAAAGATCTGACCTTAGGCATAATTAGCCTAATAAAAGCTTTAGATATGCTGTCAATACGATTTGCATAATTTGCAAAGGCAGTTTCATTCCTGAATGCAAGCAGTGTCCGAGTGACTTAAAAATGCTGCAGTGACATTTCTCTGGGTCCTTTGTTCACACCTGTCAGGGGAAATGTGATGGGAGACGGCAGCTGCAGCTGCGGCTCCTGCCTCTAGTGAGTCCACCAAGACCACCAAGACCCTGCTGGAGTCCAGTACACATCAACCACACGCATCCACACTCACAGTATGTATTTCTGAAAAAGCAAGAAAAGAGTTTCACCTTGTGCTGACAGGATTAATTTCTTACAGCGTCAATTCCAACATAATCCATGGAGATCAGAGTGAGAGCAGGCACTGAATTGTCATATTTCTCAGATGCACAAGCTGGGGTAACCAAGGAGAAAATAATGGAAAACACGCAACCGAGTTACATGAATTTATACCTCACAAAAGTTGTTTTTCATATGAAAAGGCTTTTCAAGGACATTTAAATCAATTTCTTCATAATATGTATAACTCGAAAGAGGTTGAAAACAAAACAAATAGTGACCCTCTTGTAGTTACAGTCTGCAGTTGTAGACTCCAGTAAGAAACTGGACTGTGAATTTGTCAGGTCAGCTTTGATGTGGCTCCACTTCACTGATTATTGATTATCTTGGTGATGTTTATCTCAGTGAAAATGATTTCAACACTGAAAGCCATGTAATGAATCACTCTATTACTAGCACAGAGGTCAAAACTGTAAGGCTACATTGGTCTACAATAGGGAGTACAGGCTCTCTCACACTGCTCTTAAGTCTCATTTTTGGAAAATAAAGCCTCTCATATTACAAGCATGCAGCATTGTACTGCTTAAGTTGCTACTACCGCACATTTTCCATTTTCCCTTTGCAGGTCAGTTGTATGAGAGCCAATGCTGGCCTTTGTATGACCCACAGAAATATGACACTTTGGAAACCATCATCTCTGTTTCATTTCCGAAGCTTGCACTTTACTGAGTGCTTCTGTTGCTGCTGTGTTTTGTCATCATGGTGGGCATCCAAATGAGACCTAAACCTTGAGGAAAATTCAGCCTCACTTCTCTATGGCCAGTTGGTTTACTATTCCCTGCCCCATTAGCTTTTATTATTGGTCCACCATTTGCATAACTGGTAGAGAGGGGAATGTGGACCTGAATGATTAAAGAGAGAATCTGAGGCTGTCCTATCCATTCAGGCATATGGTGTTATCAGGCTACACAGCAGATGTGGACCATCATACCGCCCAGTTATTTTATGGCTGTTGGGAAAACTTGAACAAGTGTGGCCAGACTGGGATGCTTAGAAATCTTGGAAACTGCAAAATAGTGTGGTAAGGTGATGCTTTTTGTCAACATTACTGATTTTCAGGAGAATAATTGCAGCTGAATGTCATGTTATTACAGTACGTGAGATTGACAGGCAGAAAAAAAAAGAGAATTTTAGCTGTTATTTTCAGACTATATACAAGATTCATTGAAAGAACGGATGGCTGGGCCTCAGCAGGAATCAAACTTTTGCTGATTTTAACAGCAAATACCTATGCCAGTGTTTATCCAACACTTGGGCACAGAGTGTTCAAATTATCAGTGAGAGGAAACAGATGGAGTGTGAAAGCAACGCGAAGACATTTCTTTGCATCAGATTCAGCACAGGTAATGGGAAATAGTTCATGCATGGTTTTTTAAGAAAAGTTTCTCCTTCCATTGCCTGTCGTAGTTGTGAAATCAGGCTAAATGCAAGATTTTCTTCTTTCCTCTCACATAAATATCTGGAAGGGGTTAGTCAAATTTGAATGTAATGGTAGGTGTTAAGTGAATATAGGATCAAATTCAGAGTTCGGCTGCATGCACCAGAAATGGTGAAGCTGTCAAATTCTGACTGAACTCTGAAACCAGCACTTGCAGACCCAGCTGTCTGAAAAAAAAAATAAGAAATGATAAACAAGCATGACAGCAACACAAAAAACAACAAGAGCTGAACTGATTTTCTTTGATTTGGTCTGATTTATGTGACCTGAGTAGTTTTTGTGTACCCAATTTAAAACTGGTCTGTTTTGTGTGTTATATGAATTGCATTGAGATCAAAAGATCATTTGTTATTTGTAGCCTTCATGATATGCTTTTATTGAGTGCAATTAGAAAGATTTTCACTACCCCACAGCACAAATGACAACAGCAAATATGTGATGTTTTAATAAGGTTGTTCATCAATACCAGTGCTTCAGCCATTACTTTCAACACTTTGTGGCACATACTGTTTTCCCCACCCTCTCCTTGCATTTTCAGCCACTTGGTGATGGAACATGATGCTACAGCAAGTGCAAACTATCAGCATCACAGGACGGTTTGTTCTCAAGGCAAAAAAAAATATTATTCCTTTATTTGTCCCACAATGGGGATTTGGATTTAATTAAGTAGATGACTTATTTGTGTCTTGCAAACATTTGGTTCTGTGAGGTATGTCAGTGGCTGTCGGTGCTCCATTGCTCCCAAAATAGATCTAGTTATACCAAATGATTGATGCTTAATTAGATCTGATTCTATTTAATAAAATTCCCTCTTTTATCATCAAAGAGCACAGTGGCAACTTCCTATCTGCAACAGGAGCTAAGGTGAAGTTATTGTTAGTATGATTCTACAAAAAGACCAGAGTCCTAAGGGCTAAAGGACATTTTGCTTTTCTGCAGCTGAAGCCATTTTGCACAGGCTCTCTGCTAGCAGGACTAAAGAAATCCTTTTTACCGGAGTCGTGTGGGCTTTCAAGGCTCAGGCTGTTTCAAGAAATACAAAAGCCACAGATTTGAAATTTACTTTGCAAAAAAACTTGTGTAGTCAAACTAGTCAAAGCCAACATTAGGGTGTGATAGTTTCCTATGGCGCTTGTCCGTCACACAGAGATATCAGCAGTTTATTCCTGTCACATTATGGAAGGTGGAGAAGAACAAATGACAGTGCTCTCTGCTTGTAGGTAGAACAGGCCATCATGCTTTCTTTTGGGCATCAAGCTCAGCTCTGCCTGCAGTGAGTGTAAATGTTCCAGGCTCCCTTGCTGCCACCACATACTGGCAGCTAACTCCCGAGCCACCCCGCCTGCTAACAGGATTAGCCCCTGAGCTCCACTTGTTTCAACAAAGTTATCAAGTTTAAAAACACAGTCTCCTGGTGTCTTTTGTGACATCAAAGGATTGGTCCTCAACTTTGACAGGTTAATTAATAGTCAAGTTTTGCACAGCCTCCCTTGAGGCTTGCTTCTCTTATGACAGTAAAATACTCTTCCTGTAGAGATGTTTTTATTAATAGTCTGTATTTTATGTGCTGGTGATCCAGCCACATGTTCACACCATGTGAGAATTTAATAGATTTGAGGTCTAAACAGGTGGTAATGCATGTTTAACTAAATAATTGCACGTGGTGCAGTATTACATTATCATATTGTATCAAATTAGCCTCATTAAAATCCTATAAAATGTGCTGTAGGGTGAGAATTACTGTATGTATAATACAATATACTAGAGATGCAGTTGAACAGTAAAATGTGTCTATGTCTAAACTGTCTAATAGAGATATGAAAATCCGCTCATCAGTTTGAGATCCAGCAACAGAAAATAGCTGTCTGTACTATATAGAATATACAGTATATACAAAACAAAACACAAAAAATAAACACAAAATATTCCCTTTATTTTTTTCCTACCTTAAGACTACACAGGGTCACTGATGTAGCTCTAAGAGGTATCTACATTTGCATTTTATTTACAGCTTACTTTGATGTCCTCATATTTACATGGTCAAAGAGAAGCGCTAAAAACACAGTGTTGAGAACAAACCAAAACTCAAAATGAGTCCAAAACTTTAGAAAAAGATACAGTCTTATGACGCAACAGTTCTCAGTGCAATATTCCACAATGCAAATATCCTTCATTCATATAATGTTGAACATACATATTTTTTTGGAAACAAAACGTCACTGAATCAACCAACAGCAGAAAAAAAAGAACCATGTACTGTTTGCTTTAACATTTGTACAGATTGAGACACTCAATCATGCTCCCACCACCCCTTCACACACAAACAAGTTCATATTTTGATGGAAAAATGATAAGAAAGTCAAGAGTGTGCAGTGGCTTGGCATAGTTCAAAAAGTACTAGAAGTCACATCAATGTCACAATTTCCAAAAAAGTCTCCTCTTGAGTTTTCACATGACATTTTCGAATGAGCAGAATTGTCCTTTGCAGTCTCCACTGAGGAGGACATGGACATATGGGAGCTAGAATGTGTCCACGTGGGTTTTTTCCAAGGTTGGTGTGTATAGACGACCTTTAGTCTGTAAACGGGAACTAGTACACTAGCAGGTCTAATGCATTTCAGCCAGCCATGGGACCAAGTGGAGCCCTATTCTGGAGAATGAAAGCACTTTCGATGCTGACCTGCGGGCAGCCCTTAGGGCAAAGGCAATTTGTATCTTTCATGTCACCCACAACACAATGCAAAGCCCATATATCTCAGCAGCCAATATCTTGATGTAGTATGTATCACTGATGAGATTGGTTTCTTTAACCATCTTTGTAGTCTCACTTTTTAAAAATATTTTCATCCCAAGCTTTATTTGATTGGACATTGTGGTGAGGAATACTGACTTAAGCTCAATGATAAACAAACACTGCCTTTCATATGCAATTGAGATCAGTAAAACGTAGTCTGTCACTCTGTCTAATGAAAAACACAGTAATTGATTTAACTAAACCACCTTTCATAGTTTATTCCATGTGTTGAAACACCCTTAAGTATTGTTCAAGTACAACAATTAACAATAAAAGGGACAATAGTTCACATTTTTTTTAAATTCACATTTGTTATACTGTTAATTCATATAGCTATTTATAAAACAAAACTAAAATGTAATTCAAAACCATTCCTGTAAAATACCTTTTGTTGTTTAATACAGACATTAATTCCACAGTATTTTCTTACAGGGTTGGCTCTTAATAATCGAGTTGTTTGACCACAGTCAAATAAAAAGGAGCAAAGAGCAATTTATTCTGTTTTCATTTTCTTCCTTGGAAAAAGAAATTCCAGTTAAAAAATAAAATACACACAAAATAAAAAAGTGACCTCATATCCCTTTGTTGGCTTGACCATACAATTTAAGCTTGATTAAGCAGTTTTGCTAAATTTGTAGTTCATAAAGAAGGCCATCAACATGCACAGTCAGGGTGCACTGAAGCCTTCCAAGCTAAGACCACAGATGAGTATCAATCCTCCTCTTAAGAAATTACAAGACATCACACAAATGAAGGTGCTTTGACAAGTTCAGCAGGGGTTTTGATGAAGGGCTCTACCGCCAACAGAAATCTCTCTCATTACTTATGGATGACTGGGGCTATGAGGGTTTCAAGTATAAAAAAGAAGTGATTAAAAGAGAAGGAATCTCCTTGGCTGAGGTGCAGAAAAGGCAGAATGGAGCAAGCTTGTGAATAACAATCTGCAAGTCTGGCAACAGAGTGAGCCAGTGAACATAATGCATTACCAATACTCCTCTTGGATTCCTTTGAACAGAATCACCAAAAGGAACGAGGAAATGGAGTCACAAAAATAAGTCACAGACGCCGCAAATTTTCATCCTCTAGCAGCCGCACTTGGAGGGCAAAGACTGTTAAAGAATCTTCAAAAGGAGAAGGGCACTCTTCTATTAATACAGTGCAACTGATTGCAACCATGTTTTTTCTTTTTTACAGTATATTAAAAACCAAGTTGAGCACAATCAAAGAAAAAAAAAAGTGGTCATGTACACAACTGTCTTTGGCAAGAAGTCCCATGTCCTACATCTGAGTCTGTCACTCCAGAGCCTCGTGTTCATGTCACCTTCGGCCCATTTCGCTCTGTCTCATGAAATGAATGTTGTTGACACTGTCTGCCAGCTCAGGGTACTGGTCAACTGAAACCACGTAGTATCCGTCGTAGCCCTGCACCTTCCCTGAACCCAGGAGCTGTTGCTTCTCTCCCTCAGTCCAGGTTCGCGAGCCCTCCTCTCCGTCCCTCAGTCTTTGGCGCTCCCGGGCCCAAGCCTGGGCAACAGCTCTCTGCCGGGCCAGCTCCAACACACGAGCTTTCTCCTCATCTACACTGCTGCCATAACGTGTATTCAGACACAGGGCGCCATACTGTAGCTGGATGTCAGTAATGCGCCTAGTCCTGCCATTGAGAACAGTGTTGACCTGAGACACCGTCACATTGACGCCGGTCTCTAGCGTGCGCTGGCCCACTGTCATGCCAATGAGGGATAGGTCTCCCTCTACTGAGCCCAGTTTGACAAAGTAGTGGGTGTCCATTCCAGCGATAGTGAAGTGGAGGTCTTCAAGGTAGAACGCGTCGTTCAGAACTGCAGCCATGCGGCGCCCATCCTCATTGGCTAAGCTGATGATGTCAGTGCTGATGCGACCATTTCGGATAGCAAATTTCACCCCCTTGCCGAAGATGGAGCCAACAGATGCAAAGATCTTCTCGTCCTCTGTCTGTGGACATCCGGCACTTTTGGCCCTGTAGATCTGGCCAAAACGCTCCAGCTTGACAAAGGCCTTCAGCTGCCTCTGAACTTCACACTGAACGCCGAGCAAAGACTGCAAAACAAAGACAATACAGTTTAGTCACACATCCCCCGCAGCATCTACATAGACAGTAAAATTATTTCAGTTTGTTCTCTGAGCAAGAAATGGATTTATACAATATCACTTGGTTGTTTGAAGACTTTCTTCTAGATATTTACCAAAACTTCTGATTGCCTCACACCCTAACTTGTAACCTTTATCCTCAGCATGGGCACTAGGCAGCACTGTCTGCTCTCTCCGTTTTTAAACCGAGATAAATACTACATCATTAACACTTCAAACATTTCAAATCAGTGCTATGACTGCAGAGTATAAGCTGCTCTTTTTTATGTTAATGTTTATGACTGATATTGTTATTATTGATATTATGACTGCCTTATATTAATGCATTAATGTGATGGAAATCAAGACTTAAAACAAAATAACAAAAAAAAAAAGATCTGGATCTAACATCTAACACATAATCTGGAACAAACAATAGTGAAAACAGATTTCCTTTAAGTTAACCGGTTTATCAGTTTTGTAGTTTTACTGAACATTATTTCCTGTCTGTTGATGTAGCTTGGAATTAGTATGCTAAAGGTGTCATTAATGCATTTAAAGAAAAAACTGAAAAGTGTAAAAATAAAAGCTTAGTTGGTATGAAAAATATGCCATTCATCCCACATGCTTACTTGATTTAACATCTTTATTACATCACGTAAATAAATAACGATGTGAATGCATTATCAATGGCAAACAACAAATCCATAATTCTTTGAAGCTGTGAATGTATCACACATACTAAAGGTAGGGGCAGAGGTGTTTGTCAGCAAATGCAAACTGTTCTGATCATTTGTGGCAGGCATGATATTTTAAAAAGGGTGAAATTACTGTCTTCTGACAGCCATGCTGTGCCAAATATGAAACAGGAATCAGTTGGTAACTACTTTATATATATTATTCCTTAAGGGATCAAGGCTTTGTATAGATACTACATTCCCTTCAGCCAAAATTAATACTTTGTCCTAATACTACTTGACAAGAGATACTCCTCAGGAAGGTTGTGAGATGTTAAAATGAAGAGAGTGATATGAAATGGAAGCTGGCCAACACATAGTGAGACAGTTGCCTGAACGCATCTGAGCGGCAACAAAAAGGCTCTCAAACACTGTGCCTTCTTGCTATTGCCCAAGATAAGAGGCTGTGAGCGTCCTGAGGAGTTTTTGTCAACCAGTCACATCCAAAGTTCTCCTGACAGTTTCTAATTCTGTCTCTCCGTGCCTCTGTTAGAAGATGGCTACAGGCTGGAGGATAGGGTGGGGCTGAGGAATGTGGAGCAGGATTCAGCGACCAGCATATCTGCCTGCTCCTTGACGTGACACCGCATCAGATCCTGCATGAAGAGGAAACATTTGAGGGGGAGGGGGCAGCTGTGCTGTTTGGCCCCCTCGGGAGAGATGGCCTGGGGGGACACTTCACACCATGCCACTCCATGTTTGTTTACTGTGCCAACAGTGTGACCTGGTCAGTTGTCCCAGGGCAGTGGGGGGAAAGGGGGCAATGTCCTCCACTTTAGTGAAACAGCCTCCCGGGACACTCCCAAAGAGGCATCATTCACATAGCATGGGGTACAATCAGCCTCCAGCACAACTCAGAACGAGAGATCAAGCCTTGTACAGCAAAAACCTCATCTGTCTGGACCCTCACGGCATTTTTCAATCTGTGTGCGGATTCAGCAGCACGGCGAAATAGGGGCTTAAATGAAAAGAGATAGAAAGGCAGGCATACTTTTCTCCTGTATAAAATAAAATAAAATGCCAAGTGCACAGGACATACCACATGTAGTTTTAAAGCTATATTTATGCTTCAAAGAACCCTACATTTAATTAGGCTGGTCAGGCCATCTGCGGGGAGGATCAAGATGGTATTTACCAGCTCAACCATTTTTGAAGCAGGAATTCTAGATAAGAATATCATTGCCTTGTCTCGTACACAGGGTAAAGACTAATTATCTCAGTCTTTCCTTACATATCATTTACAGTACATACTCCAGAGGTGTGCTGAAGGAACAGAACCCTCACAAGCATGAGTAAAACCTTCAAATCTAGGCTAACATTTCTATTTAAAGCCTCAGTTACATGATTTCTGCAGACATTGCAGTGTATCATGGGTATTCTTGAATATAAACTTGAAAGGCTGGCTTTGTAGATGAAAAATTAGCTTTCAATGATATTATTACTCAAATAGACCAACTTGTATTTATTATATTTTACTTAACATAAATACAGTATTGTTTTATGTATGACTCAATTAATTTTAGCACAATGGAAGTCCTTCAATCAAGAGTGCTTCTAAAACCTGATGGTAAAAATTCTAGGCAACCTGATATGTTGGCTTACTGTGGTGGGGGTACCCTTTCTAAAATTATGCTGAAGGACTTTAAAAAACAGAATCTCACCAATTACACAGAGAGTGATTTTCTTAACAATTAAACTTATTAAGTGATTTTGAAGAAAAGGATAAAATCTCCTATTGATAAATGGTTTTCTGGCATTTGAAAATGTTGATTAAATTGTGAGGACTGAGGTGACGAGTGATTTAGTCAGAATTGCAACTGTATATCTGAAAAGGAGTGTTGCATTTATTCCTTTTAATCTAACACTATTCCATCATTTCTACTCTTAGATATTTGAAATGGAAATAACTGGGGTGTCTTTGGATTCAATTAGATATTTCCTCTGTTGCAGCTCTTTTGTAGATTGTACCTTGGGTGAGTACAGAAATTCTCAGTGGAGAGAACACAAGTAGCATGCATGAGTCAGTCCCAGGGGGGGTTTGACAGTAACCCTCCTAAAGCGGTCTATGCTAGATGAGGACATAACTGCAATTCTTGCTATTATGGTTTAACACATCATATATGACCTGTAAAATAACAGTGTGGATTCATAGGTGTTTAATTTCCTGTGTAATTGACAATGGTGTGCTGGAATGCCGCAAGTGAGACCTTTCATGACTTTAAATGCATATAAACCTGAGAAAAGAAATGGGTAAACATTTTTTTAATTATTTGGGATATGAAATGGAAAACATTAGGTATGTGTTTGTGTTTAGAATACTTATTTTAATGCTTTTATTTCCAATAGTATTTGGTATTACTTCATATTTTGGCCTTTACTGCTTTCTCTATTCATTGTGTCCAGTTGGTGAGCCTGCCTATTATGGTTGGCTGGTCAGATCAGAGGTCATAGTTTTAGATAACCCCGTATCGTATTAACCCAGTAGCTTTCAGGCTTACAAATGTTTTATAACAACAAATACCCACTGTGTTAAGGTTGCAGCCAGAGTGTCACTCAACATGAATCTGGCCTCCTGATGGGTGGCATTCACTAGTCTAGCTGTAACCAAACCCAAGACAACAGTGGCCTCTTCAATAATTCAGGTGAGTTGGAGGCTTCTTAAAAGGGCTGATAAACGCAGGAATCAGAGCATGTCTACTACTTCTCAGACCTTGGCTAACGGTGTAAGACTGAGATGAAATCAATGGCCAGTGGTGGAGGGAATGGAGAGTGAATTTCCCTAATGGCAGGACAATTACAAGAGCTGTTTAGCCTGACCCCATTCCCCAAGATGAGGACTAGGGGCAGGGACCTGGCTCACTGGGCTGTGTTTTGACTTGATAGTTGGCAGCTCCTCTGGGAGTTTGGCCACACAGAGCATGTCTATTTGCTAATGATGTTGGAAAGAAGGGGAGCAGAGGTAACAGGAGGTGATCTGCGGCAAGGTGAAAGGTGGGCTAGGTGAAAGTGACTGGTTTACCTTGGTGCTATCCCACTCTTGTGTCTTGATCTGGGTGCGGACTAACTCGTAGGATGGCTCCATGGATTCTGTGCTCGGTTTGCGATAGCCAGGGATGACGTTGTACAGTTGGAAGCCGAAGGTCACCAACCAGCTGTTCACATCTGCAGAGGAGGGATCAAGAGGACGTTAAAACAGTGATTTACATGTACTGCTATCTTAATAGACGCATTCATTGATATGTTCAATTTTAACAGTTGACATTGTGAAGTGGCTGTCTCCTTGAAATACTCCTCACTCTGTCTGAGCACTTGATTTGTTTGTGAAAGTGGACAAGCTATAATAAACACTTGAGATGGTGGCAATGATTCATGTCCACTCCTGCAGGTGCCACACTAATGACACACAGCTGGACCCCAGAAATGCCAAGTGACATCTGAGAGTGTCTGCGGTGCTGATAATTATATACTGTAATTTCATGTCATTTCAAAGAAGCCGAGACTTCCAAACGAAATATTTTGAAGACTCAGCGGGTTCTCTGCAATAATTTTTTTTTCTAATGAGATGCGGAAAAAGGGGAAAGTGAAATGTCTGGGATTCAAATCCATGCAATCATGATAATGTGGTACACTTAATAGCAGCCACCAGCGATGGCAGTTATAGGTGCTGCTGCCATCCCCTGTGATAAGTTGTCATTAATTCTGAAAATCACAGAGAAGGCTAGAGACATGACTGGAAGCAAAGCCTGTTTAATCTGAGCCATTTGTTTCTTGCCCCTTTCAATGTATTTGTTATGGACAGCAGAATCATTGCTGTGACACTTGGGGGGCAAGTTTGTCACTGATTGGCATGGCCACATTGTGGCACCTGACAAAGCTTTTTTAAATAAGAATTAGTTTGAGGACAATGAAAGGACCCCGATAATTTAGTGAAAGGAATGGAAATGTCAGCGCCATCAATCACAATTGAGGCAGACCCACTACAGTATATCTAACAGTCTGCTTAGCATTCAAATGCCAGTCAGCCCCTAATGGTGGACTGTGAAGCTGAACGCATTTGTGTTTGGCAGGCAGCTAAATGGCTTTGTTGAACAGAAAGAAATAGAAGTCTAGACTGCACCTGGACGTCTATAGGTAAATGAACAAAGGATAAAAGGTGTAAAATTGACTATTTCATAGCCAAAAGTACGCATTATCAAGTACATATAATGCAGAACAAACACTGAGAATTAAATCTCCCGTTTGTGAATGAGATCTGGCTGAAGCCGATTGGTTTAACCACAGAGTATTCACATAGTATCCTTAACAATGTTGTTTTCCTTCCAGCCAAAGAGGTTGATACAACTGGCCCTGGCTAAGGTTTCTATGGATCCATTGTGCTCTCCTTCTCCACTGGGGTGCTTTCACTGCCATTTACCTCCTCCCTACCACCAAGCAACACAAAACGATGTGATATTTCTGGGAAGGGACCTGAGTGTTCAACAACAGAGGGGGCTTTGCTGTACAGCATTGTTCCCTTTGAGCACTTTCAAAACGATAGCTACTGGGCACACGCACATGCACATACATACGTACACACATACATACACACACACCAGAGAAGAAAAACAACCTCAGTGTCCCGGTGAGGAAGCTCTTAAAAGCCTCTCTAGCACACTGCTTTTCAATTTAATTTTGGCAGTCTTTTCTTCCATTTGTGGCTTGTTGTTTGGAATAAAAACACACCAAATTTGACAGAGAAACCTGAAATGAGCATTGTTTGCTGAACTGCAACAACAGTTTCACAAGGTTAAGACTCGCCCTCCACACATGTAATTTTAGCACCATAAATAAGTTATATGCATTATTGATTCCTCTAGTGGGACTCACTTAACATCTGCCAGTTGCTATTTATAACAGTTACTTACCTGTAAACAATTCAAATATTTATTTGGATTATTTTGAGTATGCTTCCAACTTACTTTCTACTAACTTTCATTACAGCTGTTGGAGAAATACTTCACAGAAAATCTTTTTTGAGTATCAAATATACACCTACACCCCCTTGACAATTTTGCGGCTTGCTACTTTGCAGAGGATGGCAGCTGTGGTTTGAGAAGTTTCTATTAATGTTTTGATACATTTTTTTCCCTTCTTCCTCAACAAAGGCAGAATAGGGATATTTTCTTTAATCCAATCTTCTCATCTCTGTAAAACGTAAATCTATTAAGTACACTTACCAGTCATGTAGCACTTCATCTCCTCATTGTTGCTAAGAGGATTGTTATTCTTGAACATGTACAAGTTGAATGGCACGATGTGGTTGCTGTTTAGACGTTTCCAGATGTCATGGTCAGGTGTTGTCCAACGGCCAGCAAGGACATCATAGTCCCGTCTACCCATGTGGACCAGTCTACTGAGAGGCTCATACAGACCTCCCTGGTAGCCGATTATGATCTGGAAGCTGGGGTTGGTGTCAAGGTAAACCTCTCCGAATGCTGTATGGAGGACTTGCTTGATCATGAGGCCTGAGCCACTGAACACAGCCAGAGGGGTGCCTATATTATCACAGGCCACATAAAATTCATCCCCGCTGCTTAGCTCCATGGCAAACAGGTGTCCCTGTAGGTCATAGTACAAAGACGTGATCTCGGAGCTAGAGTGATTGTACATATGGGTGACCCGAGTGGGGCTGGATAAGTCAGCATAGAAAAACTGCAGGTGGTGGCCCATGCTGCTTCTGCTTGACACCCTCCTGCCCAGGCCATCGTAACGGTATTTGATGCTCCAGCCACTCACTTTGTTGTACACCTTAACCAGCAGGCCCGCTGAGTTGTACTCAAAGTAGTCATTCCCTCGCTGCTTGAGGAAACCGTCCTCATCCATCCTGTACTGGACATCTCCCAAACGAGTAATGCGGTCTCTGATATCATAGCGTAGCGGAGTGAGGCGCGCGCTGTTTCCAGGGCTGAGAAGATGCAAGTTGCCATTTAGGTCGTAGCTGTACCTCCACAGAGGCTTGTCATTGATGGAGACCACCTGAAGTTGACCATCGGCGTCATACTCGTATGTGTAGCGTGTTGTGTTGGCGTAAGGCCCAACCTTTAGCTCTTTGGCCACCACCCGCCCCATGTTGTCATACTGCACCATCATCCAGTACATGAGTGAGCGAAAGATTTCATATTGGACCTCCTTCACCCGGCCGTAAGCATCAAAGTGTTTGGTGTGGGTCATCACTGCTGTGGTGATGATTTGATTTATGTCATAATAGATGACTCCAAATTTACCAAACTGCTCAGTTTTGCCAGACACATCATCATAGCGATACAAGTCAATCGGCAGAGGTGTTTCATTGATGACAGCCTGCATGCTAGTGACACGAAAACTGTTGTCATAGACATAGTCAAATCTGGCATTGACCATCCCTTCTTCACTGAATCGGAAAATCTGTCTGTCAATCAGTGGGCCAATCTGACGGTAGCGGATGGTGCAGGTAAAGCCCTCACTCTGCAGGTTGACTGTCTTCAGCATGCCTGCCACCTCGTCATAGGAGAAACCGATGCGTGTGGTGTCATAGAGAATCTCCAGCAGCTTGGCAAGCTTGCCGTATTTGTAGATTACCCTGCGGCCTGTGCCCAGGTAGGTGGTCTGCAGTAACTGGCCATCCTCGCTGTAGTCCTGGAGCACTGAAGCGTTACCTTCAGGAGGCCGGTAGGTGTTTCTGTAGTAGCCAATGGAGCGGGAGGTCTCTAGGGTCTGCCGTGCCACGTTGGGCATGGTCACAGAGGATAGTCGGTCGTTTTTGTCAAATTCAAAGATATACTGCCTCTGGCTGTAGAGCAGCAGTACCATGGACTGTAAAGAGAATAGGAAATAGTTAGAGTATTCATAATTTATCATTCAAGTCTCACAAGATAATATATTTTATATATTTACTCTTTAAAAAATAGTCATTACTCAATAGTCAAGCACCAGTAATTTCAATTACATATATATATTCACACACACATACATATATAGAATGTACTAGAATGTACAGGACACTGATATGCCACAAACAGGACAAGCAAAATGTCAAAAGCAATAACATATTACGGATGCGAGTCTGATTCAGGCAATATCTAAGTTGTTGATATTCCTCTGACATTTAGATTTCCTTAAGAGACAATTTCACAAACAGGCTGCTTCTTGTTTTTTATTTGTGGCATCTTTTGATCCAAACAGTATGAGGTAACTGAATTTTTCACAACCCTGCAAATCAAAAATTTCCATTCGCACCCTTCTTGCACCAATAAATGAAGTCTTTAAATCAGTTCTAAGGCTGTCACAACAGGCTGACAGCATCTCAGCACTTTGAGGTGGCTGAAAAATGGACAATAGACTATTAACAAGGTGACTGGCTGCCATTTTCATATTACATGTATAAGCTGCAGAATTGCAGCTCTTCACCTTCTCCTCAACAATCTTGCCTTCAATTAGTGAGTAGAAAGTGACATTTCACTCTGTTCTTCTCATCAGAGCTATTTCAGGCTGAGCTTTGCTGTCAGACTATGGTAACAAAGTATAACGTCTGCGGTGCACCAGACAGGTTTTAATTACATTTCTGCTGATATCTGTGCTAGAGCCTGATAAAGCAGCTCAAATACTGCTGCAGTATTACAAGTTAACTTTTAACTCCAGTCTAAAATCTCCCATCAAGGTTCTTACACAAACATACCTCCACAAGTTATCTGTGCAACCTGTCCCTATCTTAAATACCTTTTAATCATCATTTCAACACCAAGAATTCGTACCTTCTCAAGGTAAGTGTAGCTCCACGATTTACCATCGGCAAATATCTGGGAGGTGATTCTGCCATTCTGGTCATACTCCATGCGTACAGACATGGTACCTCTTTGGATACCTGCCACATGCCCTCCAGGGGAATAGGTGACATTGACTCCATTCAGTCGACTGCTTGGTGCCCACAGAGTAGGCCGCCCAGCGTGGTCGTAGTGGATCCGTAAGGTAAACTTCCTGTGGTCATCATAGACCTTTTCGGTCCTGGTGATTCGATCAAAGTCCAAAGACAGCAAGTTCCTGTTATGAACCTGTAGAGAAGGAAGCAGAGTGTTAGAAACATTTAATTTGACCACAGCAAAATCCACCGAGAGATAATAAACATGTTTGGAAGTTTGAAATGATGGAGAGGAATTGGTGCACTGCTCTTCTGAGGTGGAACCTTATGAGGAGAGCTTTAATCACGAAGTGATTATTTTATATTCTTCTTTTCACAGCTTTTAATTACAACAGAGGAGCTGTATCTCAGGACTGCAGGAGCTATTGAAGTGATGAAATTATAAGAATTACCATATTTCTTTGTTTGTGTAAAAATTCTGCAGTCTTAGTGGGAGTATGCCTATTCATGCAAGAAACATTAGAGCCACATTGATCATTAAATTCATTTTCACTGCTTACTGAAAAGAATTACCAGGCTTAGATGACTCTCATTTTATTTAGCCATTTCCGTAAATTGGAAAAGAGGAGAAAAAAATCAATTCTTCTCCTGTGTGACTCAGAATATTGTTTAAATGACACTTCACATTTTGCCTCTTTTGAATGCATGAGGCTACACACACTGACCCTTGGGTTCTCTGTGATCAGAGCAGAGAGACACTGCTCCGAAGAATGTAATCCTTAAGGCCATGTTCAGGTCAGCACAGAGTCGAACAACCTATCAGGCTTTACCTGGGAGGCAGCTCTCATGTGGTAGCCAAAAAGATTGACCAACGGCCTTAACATTAAGTTTCTCAGCCTTTGTAAGCAAAAGCTACAGAGGAAAAAGAAATCAAATCAAAAGGAGAAGAGGGCTTTAGGTTCCAGGTCAGAGCAAATCTCCATACAAACCACTACTTCAAACACCATCTGGAAGATTTGGGAATATGTGGTTGTGGAGGTCTCTGGCGTTAATTAAAACTACCCGCCTGATTCTGTATTATTTAACATTTTGCATTATTATTAATGTACATAGTTCTTCCTCAGATGTGCTACGGTTTCGCTTGGTAAAATGCTTGGCAAGGCTTAAAAACATCTTAGCTCAGAAAGCTGCTTCTGGCGACTTTCCAGACACATGCCACAGAGCAGGTCGCGGGGGGCTTGCTGAGAAGTCTCACTTTTTCAATCTCACATTGAGAAAAGCATGCTTAGGTCTCTCATCTGTGAAGGGACAATTACACCAGAGGCAATTAATGTCACTGATACCTAATTGAGAGGATTACTTGACTAAAAGCAACAGATTCATGAGTAGCACGATTCAATGAAGGTTTGGAGCAGCAGAAGCAATTTGAGCCCCAAGACTAATGGGAGGGGTCCCCCAATGGAATAAAAACAGCGGGGTTCCACATTAGTTATCTTGTCTTTACTTTTGCTTACAGTCATAACGAGTGACAAAAAAGTGAAATTGCTACAGCAGTTAAACAATAAATGTTAAAATAAATAAAAGTATTAAACTACCTAGAATCTTAACAAGAACTGGCCAGATATCAAAGACTGAGAACCCTCCTGCTCCAGCATTGCCTGAATCACTCAACACAGTATTTAAGACTCTTTCATAGGCAGCAGAGGCCGGTCTGCCTATGCCTCAATACAAAAAGATTGTATTGAGATTGCTTTTAACAGGATATAAGGTATAAGAGAGAGAGAAAGTTCTTCATGCCAGGATTTGGTTCGCCAGAGACTCAACAGGGTGGAAAAAACCTCTTACATCCGAGATCCCAAGATCCCATGAGAATAGAAACCCACTCAAGAGGAATTATTTTAAATTGGACATCGGCTCTAAAAGGAAATTCTCAAACACAGTAGATGTGTAGAAACAACAGAGACTATTACAGTACATTAGACCTACAATGTTACATTTAAACTGTCCTCAACATAAAACATTACAGCAACATCTGATCTCTCAATCAATATCAATGATTTTTGTGTCAAATGACAATCTTAATCTGTCATTTTGCAAGTGAAATGCCTTTCATTGTTTCTCATGATTAATTCAACCGTTTCTCTGTTTTCTTCAATAACATCAGTTATGTTTATTCTCACACTACAATCAAGAAAACAAATTGTATCTTATTATTCGTTTCCGAATTGTGTCAAAAAGCACTACATTATAAGACACTATGATGACACTAAAATGTTAATACAGAGATATCAGCTTTGTCTCTGTTTTAAATCTCTGATTTGAATTTCTGATTTAAATGGTTGAAGTTTCTTGCTAGGGTGGAGTGGCAGCCACAAGGGTTTTCTCATTACTATACATTTACACACTACTCAATCTAAGAGGAGGCTTTGCTTCCAAGAAAAGAAACAGAGTTACTGTGCTTTGGCAACATGAATTATCAACGCTGTGTGTGGCTGGGAGTGGCAAGCCCAAGGGGCATGCAAGTAGCATGTGTCACTGTGGATGGGGTAAACTGAGCACCATCAGTGACCCGTTTAGTCTTAAGACATGAAAGGCACAATGCAAAAAGCACGTGCATTTGTAGTATGTATGAACAGTCAGAGATACAAATTGGAACACAGACAGCAACAAGCCAAACACGTTTGCTGTTCTGTGTCTTCATTCCTGGTATAAGAAAGACATGCAAAGTCAGAGCCACACAGTTTCCTCTGTTGTTCCGTTTCTCATGCATCCCTCTGTTCTGTATTTGAGAGCCACCCCCCGCCCCACACACTGTTACACACTCATCCAGCCACCCACGTAATATCACTTGACATGCCACTCAAGGTCGCTCAATGATTCCAGCTCTGTTCATCCCTTCTGTTCTTGCCATTAGGCTGCTCCCATTTCCTATCTCACCCCTGGGGCCATTGTCTGTAACATACATTAGAAGCTTTCACTTCCAAAGGGACGACAGGGCCATTAAATGAACAGCCAATGACAGACAAAGTGGCACCTCCCCATTAGCTGTGTCGCCTCCCACACAATGTGGAAGACAACTTAACCAAAGTTGTTATTTGCCTTACAAAGCCAAGAAAAGCAATAAAAGCCAATCAATCAGGATAAATATTTTATAGGTGCTCCCTGTGTATATAGTAATTTCCAGTGGGTCATTTTAGATGATTTAGGTCAAACATTGGGTGTTTATCTCATTATGAAAAGGGACCTGTTGCTATTTTGTACTGTTGTAACAAAAACTTTGTAACTGTTCAAGGTTAGCTTGTTGAGGAAATTTACCCAATGACATATTTTAACTAAAATCTATGTGGGAAACAAATAGATTTTATGTCTGCCTTATGAATGAATGAATGAATGAGTGAATGAGTGAATGAGTGAATGAGTGAATAAATGAATAAATAAATAAAACAACGCATGTGAATACTGATTTGGAGGTCAGTTACCATGGATATGGTGTAGCAAGGTATTCTACAATAAGTGTGTGCATGTATGTGACTGGCCAGCAAAGTGAGTCACCAGATGACGCACCATTGTATTTCAGCAAAGGTTGAGCCAATGTTTTTCCAAACAATAGTGCATATTTAAACCCTTGCAGTGGCCCCACTTCTTCCTCATGTGTTAGCCTTACACCTCAGGCTCCCTCTATGGAATGCAGAAGTCTGTCAGAGAAGGCTAAATTGCACAGTGTGTGCAGTCACATAAAGGAGGTAGCTGAAATTCAATTCCATTTTGAGAAAGATAGACATTATCCTTACTTTCATCCATCCTTTAACAGTCACCTTGCGGTAGTCAGTGTATAAGCACATGCGACTTTCAGCTTACCCTTAATCTGCGTCCATAGACAGTGACCTGGCCACGAGCCTGCTCCTTTCTCTGTCTCCACTCCACCAGGTTGAGGCCATTGTCAATAGCCAGGGTTACGTTCCTCTTGCTGACTGTGGGGTTGACTGTACCGGCCAGCAGATGGGGCTCTGTGTGAAGGGACACCTCCATGCCATTCGCCAACACTAGCCGTAGCGAGCCATCCAGACCAATGAAATAGCTGTTCCGAACTTGATCTGAGGATATAGAGGGGCATAGGGGGAAACGATTATGATTAGAAGAGAAACAATCAGATCTTCTTGTAGCTGATATAAGAGGACTAAATCTAATATTCATCTCAGTGAGACACAAAGATAATGACCTAAAATGGCTGCTCAGCAAAAAGAAAGCCTTTAGCAGCAGTATTTAACTGAACCCCTGCGATAATGTTGGGTCTGTGACAACAAAGATCAATAGTGAGAGGTTTCACAGCGCCAGTAAAGTAAAGTTTTACAGCTGTTGCAGCAGCCTCGAGGATATGGAGGAATGAAAACTATCAAAGCTGCTAGCTTGCCTGTGGCCACAGAGAAGGCAGGGTGAACACACACACACACACATTCACAAGGGATAAATCTGAGCCTGTCTGTTACTGTCCCTAGGTGACGACAGCCTGTGTTCCAGCTCCAGACCAGTGACTAATGTTTCCACTGAGCATCTTATGTACATTCATCAGAGAATGCCTCCTTCTAGCCTCCTGTCAGTAGACTGACAGGGACCAGGATGAATATTATTCTCATTAAGAGCAGTGGAAAATGAATGGCTTGTCAAACACTACATTAATTAGTTGACCTTATTTAACAGAAAAAAATAAAAATAAATCCAAACATACACTGTAATTTCCTCATGTTAACATGTCATATTAAAGTGGCTGTGACGATTTCTTTATTTTGCGCAGAGAGCAACAATAAGCATCACTTGGGAAGATGGGAGTTTAGTATCCTTTTGTTTTGCACAGAGCGCCACAGGATGTGTTGTGCTGCTGAGACATGAGAAATGGGCAGAGGAGGCAGGGCTGACCTTGCACTGGCCCTTACCTCTCTCCATCATACAGACACTTCAGGGGTTGACCAAAGGCCTCTGGGCAGACCCTACCAAAAGGAGGCCTCCGGGACCATATGAAGCTGGAAATACTGCTGAACTGGGGATTTCACGGTAATGCATGTATACAGTTCAGCAGGGGGAGATATCTGCCTTGCACTGACATTTAACGGGGCTATAGTCTACTTAAAACAAAACGAATAACCCAACAGTGCACCTACCATAATTTCAGTTAAGGATGTTTTTGTTCAAGAATAAAAGACAATGACCCTGATTAGTTAATACAGTTAAACAAGACAGTTACAGTTAGTTCTACTACTAACTACTCCACACTAAGTGCAATACATACACTTATTTATTATTTCACAGTTGCATTTTCGTGTCTTTATCTTTGTTTCAAGTCACTACAGATGTACAATGTATTTACACTTGACTTGTGTATATTCGGTAGTTTGATATATAGTATTATCTCCTGAGAACTTTACACATGCGCTGCATCTAACTTTATTATTGATTATTCTGTCAGTCATAATCTCAATTAATCGATAGTTGTTTGTTCCACAACATATCAAACGATTGTGAAAGATTAATCACTGTTTCCTAAAGCCTAAGGTGTCTTGTAGTGTGGGCTAAAGAAATCAGAAAATATTCACATCTGAGAAGCTAAGATGTGAGAATTTCAACATTTTTCTTCTTCATTTTAAAAATAACTCAAAATGATCATAATTGATCATCAAAGTAGTTGGCAATTAATTTAATAGTTGAGAACTAATCAACTAATCGTTGCAGCTCTACTCTACACATGACTGGAGTTGCAACTACAATTCTGAAGACTACTTCAGTAAAGCTTCCATTAATCTTAAAGCTATTCGCTTCACATAATGACAACATGATTAACAACCCCAAGGTGTGTTGAAGCTCACCCAGAAGAGGACAAACACACCAGATGACCAGAAAGAAATCTTGAAGGCAGTGCATTCATGTGTTATGTGATCCCCCAGTTGCAAGCTTACAAAGCAGACAATAGTGAATTAATTAACAGCAGAGTTCCTGGCGCCGCTCTTCTCACAAGCAGATGTCTAATAAGACAAGGTCACAACGAGGAGGTGACCAGTCCATTGAGCAACAGCGAGAAACTAGAGATTGTCATCTTCTGTTTCAGGCACAGCTTTGAAGTGAATCAGTAGGGCCAGAGAGTAGAGGACACATTCAATTTTGGAGTGTGTGTGTGTGGGATGAGGGAAGTCCAGAAAGTTCAAAGCTGTCAATGTGTAATCAATGAAGATATTGGTCAACTGCTAAATAGGATACCAGAATGCCTAAATGTGCATGACAAATCAGGAGGGCTAAGCCACGACATCAGTCCGCCCCCAGCCTTCATTTCTCTCACTAAATTTCCTAAACCTGGAGTATCTTGTATAGCCACCAGCATTGTGCTATATAAATTATGTTTTCTGACAGAAAGCCAATATATGCTTCCGTTCTGGTAAATCTGAGTTGTACTACACATTTTATTAAAAACAACAGAGGACCAACCAATACTACTGTCAGTAGGCTCTGTGTTCAAGTAGTGAGACATTACATCTTTATTTAAAGGTCAGCTCCCATAAATAAATAAAAAACAATAATAGTAATAATTCATTAACCCTTGAGTTATATTAAAACCATTTTGGTTTTATTGTCCCATGTTTTGATCTGTGTCTGTAACACCTGCAGACAGAAAGAGGTGAATGGAATTTTCAAAGCAATGAAAAGTGAAATCTGGAAAAAACAGCTTTGTATCTGTCCACAAACAATGTCCTGGTTATTCTGGATAACCCATGTGGTAACAGCATACAGTATTCCCTTTGGCTGAACCCCACCAGACCTGGCCAGAATCACCTGAATCTCTTTGAATCATTTCAATTCAATTCAATTCAATTCAATTTTATTTGTATAGCGCCAATTCATAACAGAAGTTATCTCAGGACACTTTTCAAATAGAGCAGGTCTAGACCGAACTCTTTAACATTTGTAGTCTAATCTCTAACCTGTTTGTCTTGGAACATCCTAGAAGGAGCTATTGGCCCCTAAAACACAGCTTTCGAAATCAGATGGATAAGGTGGGGATTCTGATCTGGTTTACCTTTCATAATTATGATTGCTACATGTACACTGCACAGCCAATTTAATTATCTATTGATAGCAAAGGGTTCTCATTGTATGTATCTATAATATTAATTCATGTAAGTGTCTAAAAATACTTAAGAATCCTTTCTACAACTTTCATGTCTAAACATTTTTTCTTAGTAGGCAAAATGCAACGCTAGAAGATCTTAACTTTATAGTGCAGTACCAGCAACAAAAAGTTTTTGTTGTTGAAGCAAAGTTAAAGCTTTTGGCACCTCCAGTTGCACAAAATACCTTAAAAATCACATGCTCCACTTGTGAGCTACAGTTAAAGACACTCACCCTGCATGAGTGTGTAGAAGGTGCCAGAGGCTGACAGGTTGGTCGTGACGGTGATATCCTCTTTGCTGGAGCCCTCTGTCTGGACGCGGACTGAGCTGTCGGCGTCTGTGCGGTAGCTGCTCACTCGGCCCGTAGGGTAAGTGACGTTAGTCAGACGCCCGTAACTGTCGTATCTACAAAGAAATACACTGATGTGAGCCAAAGAAGGCAAAGAGGGGCACGCCATCTGAAACTGTGTATAAACAGTAACCATAGCTGAATCATAAACAGTGCTGTGGCATGAAAAATTTACTGAGCCTTGCTGAGATTTGTTAAATCATAAGGAAGCAATCATAATCATAAATGCACGTCAGGTTTGCATATATACATGTAGGTACATAAATGTGACTAATGAGTTGCACTGTCATCTCAGATTCACTGTGATTATGAGTTGCTGTCTAGGATAAACTGTTCTAGTGGTAATTAAAAGTAGGAACTGGGAGTTTTTTGTAGAGTCCGAGATTTCCCTCTTGGTGTCACAAATTGTGGAAATGTGTCAACATAGGCAGTAAACACAGCAGCAAATCCATCGATGTCGGTAGCCTGAGGTAATAAAACTCAAAACTATCAGCTTTAATCACTGAAGCACACTCAACACAACTTCTACAAAGTGTGCAATGTCTGCTGCCGTTTGCTATTCATGAATTGAGAGTGCGTACACCAACGAGTTAAACAAGTTTGGACTCCAATAGGATATGAATGTGACATTAATATAAATGCTACTATTGTCATGGCCGAGATGAGAAAGCACACACCTTTTCACATTTGGAAAACTGCTTATTAGCTTAAAAGATTAGTGATATCACCTAATCTCATTATACAGTCTATGAAATAGAAGCACTGAGGTGCGACTCCTTGGAGAGATGCAGCATCTCCCTAGCCTACAAATCAGTCAGTTCATCACATACAGGAACATGAGTGGCCAGATTGTTTCATTTCGCTCAGAGAGCACATCAGCATACAACAATTTGAAATCTTTCAGATTGCCAGTGTTCCAGAATGGGAGTGAGTGAACGGTACATTACTTAGAATGAAGACTTTTATCTGCGCACTGAATACAGATTGGAAAGCCCACTTCAATGTTGCTGCCTGCCATAATAAAGCCTCTAATAAATGAGATGGCGGGTGCTGGTTTACGGATATTTCCTCAGCGCTGCCATCTCAAATATCCAATATGGAAAGGAAGAGTGGGAGAGGAATCATCTCCCAGAGATAAATGTTATCTGATCTCAACAGTACTAGGGACTGGGATTCATAGATCCATTTCAAGCCTTTCATTCAGGAAATACTAAATACCAGAGTAATTTTTATCTAAAGCATTTGATTTCTTTTGATACCGCTCATATCAGCAAGATATTCTCCGTGTTCATCATACAATCAAAGTTTTTGCCGTGAAAGCACTTATGGTTACACATTCTCTGCATGGTACCACTTTTAACTGTTCAGTTCATTGGACAAAGAGAGTATTACTGTTTGCCTTCACCTCTGCACAAAAGACAGAGTCCACAAGACAGAAATCTCATTCTAGAGCGACGCTGTGTGCCCTAGCTTGATCGCTGACCCAAACTCTCTCTGTCTCAATTAAGGCCTTGAGCTAGAGCCATTCCTCGGGCTTCACCGCTGAGCTCTAATGGCTCTTGCCTGCTTCAACTCAGCTGCCTATTAGCTTGCTTTCTCTCGACAAGAGGGGCATGCGGGGCAGTGTGCTCAGCAGAAGGAGAGGACTGCTTTCCCCCTGGATGGCCAAAAGTCCATTCGGATCGCATCACCTCTGTGTCACATGCTAGCTCTATGACCTTTCACGCTAAGGCCCAACAATAGGCCGGACACATCATATCAACGTCCCCTCCAGCAAACCTAACCTCAGTTTTATGAGTTATTCTCATATTTTCACTTCCTCTTACTGCCTGAGAATTTCAGAACACGTGACCGATGACTAAAAATAATGTAAAGGCAACAGCCAAGTCATTGCTTCAACTTTATTAACAGTTGTTTTACGTGATTTGGATGTTATTATTGATGTATTAAATCCACCTAATAATATTTGCTTGAACCCAGAGGCTAAGGGACATTTGTTGCTAAGTAGAAACATTACTGCCCTGTTAATTGGAGGTTAAGAGAACAATTAGGCATCCTGCAGAATGCTATGTGATTTAATAGATTTACAGCAACCCTTAAGCATAAGCACTTATCATGACAACAAAAACATTAGGAGGTCAGCAGAGCATCTGCGTATACAGTAAATGTCAGTGCAGATGAGGCTGTCGAGGGTTACAACAGAAAGGCCATGTAGCAGATGTCTTTTGATCTCAAGTCAGCCTTTTGTGCTTCAGCATTCATCCAAATTAATTTCCATCAATAGGGTATCGTAGTACACATTAGTTCATATGGGTAAAATGTTTAGCGGTGCACTTTGTTGAGCAGAGATAAATGGAGGTTCCTTTTCAATTCTGACGGTAGCAAATTATGGTTCTGACCCTCAGGTGGTGGAGTGACCTTCAAAGCTAATTATTCAAGAAAAACAAACACTCTTTATTGGGTCTAAATGAAACATGGATGATCTAACTAGCTTGTAGGTAAATATGAAGTCATTGTTTAATTTGAAAGAGAAAAACAAGAAATTTAATAATTTATTTTCTTCATTTTATTAAATTACCATGTTCTAAAAAAGTATAGAGAGCATTTGGGGAAACTGGCCTCCTGCAATATAATCTATGTACTACAGGCCTAAACACAGTTTTTTCAACAATTTAGGATTATTGTTTATCGACTTTCAGTCATGATGATAGACTCATATCATTTTACCCTTTTAAAATACTGGTTGTTTAATGAATGATTACACACATCTGTAATTAAAAAAGAACGAAATTATATATTGATTTTTTTTGCTTTACAAGTGACATGAGTTTTGTAATCAACTGTTCAACAGTTCATTACACTGATCATCAATTTGATTATTTTATACATTTGCATACACTTTAACTGAAGCTGACGATGAGTTAGTGAATAATAATTTGTACATGTGGAATTCAAATATCCTTAAAATGCTGTACTTATTTTAAGTTTTAGTTGAGACTGAAATTCAGAGTACCCTGAACATCCATTGTTTGTATTTCATCTCAAAAAAGCCCATTGTGTCATGGGTGCTATATTTGCCTTTTCTTTACATAAAAGGAAAGAGTATTCTCAATCCTGATATATACAGCAGCATTTTACAGAGTCAAAGAGAAATCATTCAGAATTTCAACCACCCACTGAATTTGTTGAAGCCGTAGGCAATTCACTCTACCTTGAGAAATGCCTATGCAAATTTCTCATATGACGACCAACTTACACACAGGTGATAAATGTCTGCTCAGATTAAACAGAGCGTCTGATTATGTGTCAGAGTGTTATATTCCTCCAGCAAGGTGTAACAGATGTCTGACCAGCCAATCTGCTTGATCACACTTTTTGGAAAGACACCCAGTTAACACAGTATCCCTTGGTATAGTATATTAAGCTAAGGGACAGATTGCTCTGTAGAACTCACAAGAACATGAAATCCTAAGCTCCAATGCTGCAGCATGTGGAAGTGTTTTCAATTGTTCCTTCACAATGTGTGGTTTGCCTGAATCAATTGCTACCTATTATGCTATTCTATTATGCTTTTATATTGCCGGGCCTTGTTGCAGTCCTACTGGTAAAATGTGCACGCTAGGAGATACGTTGTTCCTGTACCTCACGACTCCAAACAAGCAATGGTCTGCAGCCTGTCACTGCAAGCAAGGGTGCAGATGAGTAACATATCATCCAGTAATCCTATTTGGTATGATAACAGCAAATAGGATTACACCCATACATCAACAGGTCTTGTATTCTGAGTGACATAGACATCAAGGCATGAGAAGGTAACTTGTGTGCCAAAAAACTAAACTCTGATATCAAAGATGTGTTCAACTCTAAACATTCACTCTAAAGCATCTCAGCATTTAGTGCTACTTCCAACACAGTGCTTCCAGTTCAGATATTCCAGAAATGACTTTGTGAAAACTGTATATTGGATTTAAGAGATTTCACAGATCTATTTAGTTGTTCTCTGGGGCGAAGCAGTAATCTATAATAAGCTCAACTGGGATCCAGACTCTGGGTGTAAGGATTATAAATGTGTTTTGGAATGTTTTTTAGTATTACTTACTCAAAGAATGTTGTCCATCCATTTTCATTCGTCTTAGTTGCTAGCAGTCCTGAACTTCCATGGTAGGTCATTACAGCTAGTTCTTGACCCTGGGCAGCCAGAGTTTTAAGGGCATTGTTGGTGCCAATGGTGAACCAGAATGTCTGTCCATCAGGGACCATCAGCCACAGAGGCAACCCTGTTGTGTCACGTCGAATGGTCACTGTGTTCTTGTTCTTATCAGTAATGCTGCTCAGATCTCCTGCTCCGGTGTAGGTCAGATTGTAGAGGTGGTCTCCTGTAGTCAGACTTTGCGTGAAAATGTGGCTGCCATTAGAATCAAACAGATAGAGTTCATCATTAATGGGAGAGGACACCTCATACATGCTGAGAGGATTCAGATAGGGCTTGTTTTTGCGCACATAACGGATACGAATGTTGCCCAGATCTGCAATATAAAGCTCTCCATCTGGACACACTGCTAGAGAAGAGGGTGCATTCAGCTTAGCATCCTTGGCATAGCCCTCATCTCCAGAGTAACAATCACAGTTGGCATCATTCTTGCAGTCACAGCCACTTGGTGCTCCTGCAACCAGGGAGATCTCTCCATTGGTGGACACCTGTCGTACTCTGTTTATTTTCTTTTCATCTGACTCAGCAATGTACAAAATGCCATTGTGGGACACAGCCAAGGCATTGGCGGATTCCAGGGTGGCATGGATGGCCACTTTGCTCATGAGGAAATGGTCAATCCCAGGCACTTGGCAGTGCATGGGCCGGCCAGCTACAATACGGACTTGATGGTTTTCTGAGATTTGGAGTACTACGTTGTTGTCCAGGACGTACAGGGAGTTGTCCATGGGACTCACTGCCAGGTCTGTTGGCCACTCAAGACGCACCTAAGAAGAAAAAACACACCCAGAATATCAGCCTCAGGTCACAAAAACAGACCATACTCTTATTGATCCACACATTTTTCACTTTATCAGAGAGAAACAGTCCCTTAAGGGAAGAATCATTGAAAAGTGCTCACAAAAAAGATAGGCTGTTGTGAAAAAGGTGGGCTATCTCATAGCTTACGCTGGAAGCAAAAACTGTTTTGAAACGATTTATTATCTGATAAGGAGGAAAATAGCAGCTGGTGTACTGTTAAAAGGGGAAACACAAAAACATGATTTTTAAGATCAAAGATGATAACAATAGTGGTGAGGAATGGCAGAACGAGAGATCATTCAAATGATCAGATTAAGTAAAAAAAGCACACTGCAATTGATCATGAGAGCTCTGGAGGACTGGACTTCTGCATCTTTCACCTCTAGCGAGTCACTGTTTTTCCTTGCTTTAGGTTATTAATTTTGTAATGACAAGAAATCGCATGAGTCCTTGAAAAGAAACTGGAGCACACTTACAGAATGAAAGCCTAGCCTGCCTCTGGCCTCCTAAATTATGACTTATTGTTCTGCTAACAATGTATCAGGCTTTTAACAAATTGGAATGATTGGATCCATCCAATTTACTGGTCTCCCTCTCACTTATGATCCCAGGGGGATCTCTTAGGAACATAATATGAAGTGCCATATTTCAATAGAGGCCTTGGAGCACCAACAAAGGGGACTGATTAAAACCTGGACCAAAATACAAAGACAGGTTCAGGTTTAGGCAAACTATTAGAAAAGACTTGCCTTAACATTGTTTTGGATTCTTTGTCCCACAACTGTGAAATGGGAAGGTGAATTAATTTATTTAGCTGTTACTATGGATGACTTATTTGTCTTAATGACCTGGAAACGCAAATTGTGTAAACCTTTATCACCAGTATTGACAAAGGAGAAATCAGGTAAGTTGAACTTCAACGTGAAATACATTTTTACTTAGACCTTACCCTTGACAATATCTTACTCTTTAATTATGTGTTTTGGAAAAGAAACCTAAATTGTATACTTGAGGTAAACCAAGTATGCAGAAAGCTAAAATAAATACACAGATGCACCATGTAGAGTTCATTGTAAAAGAGTGTATGACTGCATAACAAAACAATAAGTTCACCAAAAACAACATTTGCAGTAAGAAAATGCAGGTTTCTGACTTGTGAATGCAAAAACATGAGGGTTCAAAAAGGTTCAGGGAAATGGTTTCCACCAATAAAAATGTGGAAAAAGTCAAGGTTGACACATAACATTCAACTTTTTTTGATGTGCTGCTCTGCATTACACAGCACAAAACACAGGGGTCCTCAAACAAAAAATATGACATTCAATAGCACACAGAGGAGCAGGTTGCTAACAGACAAAAGTTTTCTGGTAAAAGTCTGCCAGCCATATTATGGGTTTTATTAACCTGCTATTGACAAATATTCCTAATTTTAAAATTTAAAGGGCAACGCTCACACAATAATTAATCCAAAATTGACTGGGGATTTTATGGAGATGATTACTTGAATGTGTCTACACTCTTGGCACTGGTCATGTTCTTGAATCCCAGTCACAAGCAGAGCACTTGTCCACCTTTGATTGAGAAACAGCTTTGAGCATCACACACAGCTCACATCCCATAAACCTCTCATCATCCCATCATCCCCCATAAAACAGAGGAGGTTTATATAATAGGACACATACAACAAACAGCAGACTGACAATGGATACATGTCGTCTTTCAGTGAGCAGAAAATGCATTTACTTGGGAAATGAAGGGGAGACTTTCAATTTCTTAAAACCTATTTCTTGTCAACACTGGCGGTTAAATATTTCATGAGCCAGAGTGTGGAGTGGCTCGGGGGAGCTGCCTGTAAGGAGGTTTTCACGCCACTCTGACTGATGAGGGGATATTTCCCGAGCTGCTGTCCCATATGCTGTAACCCGATCATACCCTCCCCCTTATACAGTGGGGCAGCTGTCAGTAGTGCCTGCCTGACACAGCCGTCACCGGCAAAAATCCCCAAATCAGCCAAGAATGCGAGCCACCAACACAAAACTATTTTTAAATATATTTGAACTTGTGTTAGAACTATAATTTCATTTTCCATTAGCAATCTCTTCACTCTTTGCTCATAGCAGCATGATGCCTGTCTGAAGAAGAGTAATATGTCAATTTTTGAAGTCCCTCTAAGATTCGAATTGAATGTCACAGTCAGAGCCTTGATAAAGCTTTCTGAAGCTGCTAACACCCTTGAAATATGTTCAAGTGATCTTGTTTTAAGACATGGTTTCCCTCCATTTAAGTTTGAACTCAGCAGGGGATGCAGAGGAGATTTTCAAGACTTGAAACAGAAAATGGAACAGATTTCTGAAACAGCAAGGACCTAAGGCCTTGGCGTAAACAAATTAATACATTCTTGAACGAGGTCAAACTCTTGTCCTTTTGCACGATAATAAAAAGTTAAAAGAAGGAAAGGTTACAGAGCTACACATCGAATTAAGAGTGAGTTTTGCTGCAGTACGCTCGCTGCACAGATGGCATGGCAAGATAACAATGACCTCATCAGAGGAGGGAGCGAAATTTGACATAATTTTTTGCCCAGAACAGGTGAGGTACAACAAAAGTAATGACCACCACTGTGATGAGCCTTCTCCAGAGAAGCTCTGGTCCTAAGTGAGGGGTTGGGGAGTGTTTGAAGTAGGAAGCTATGTGCCCTGGATGAATTTTTAATGGATGCTTTTTACTGTCTGAGTGTCTCTGGCAGTGCTTGTGCGATTTGTCATCGTTGTATAGCTGCAGTCAGTCTGCCTGTATCCTCGCTGCTGTGGAGCTGGGATGGTGAGCATCTATAGGCGCTTGTGTTTGTGTGTGGGGAGGGGTAAGGGAGCAGCAAGCATGGGTCATGAGGGGGATGGAGTTCCCCCGGAGCTGGAAATGGACAGCTGGAGGCTTTGCTCCCTCCACTGAATACATCATTTCAGCACACAGAAAGCTTCTCTCCACTGGCATCGGCAGCCCCCTCAGGACCTGTTTGCTAGTCGTACTCGATAACATACACGATGGGGCAAGAAAAAACCAGTGCATGCACATGAAGCAGGGCTTAGACATCAATCAAATTAAACCCAGGAATATTTTTTTCATAACAGTAAAACTAAAACAATAATAGATACTGTTTCAAACTATACATAATTGCATTATTAGGATTACAAATTACTGCTATGTCATGGTATTGAAAAACTATGTCCTGAAGGTGTCATGGAGAAAAAATAAAGTGTGCTCTCAATTTAATAATTTGTGTTCTTGAATTAATAATTTTTGATAGACACTCATTGTCCAGCTCTGTCTCTCAATCCCTCGCCGCCCATACAAAGCCACAAAGCCACACCTTAATGAAAAAATGTACATATGTATGATGGGTGAACCCGACAAAGGCTCCAGCTCTGCGGCTGCTAAAGGGCTTAAGCTACTCAATATTTTTCACTGCACTCACAAATAATAGCCCCAAAATAAAAATATATTAGACCGGATGATGTTGTAGCCTGATATGAAACGAATATCTAACTGTCCGTCATAAATTACAACCAATCACATGATGCCTGGATTACCTGTACATAAATGTTAGCCTGTACAGTTAAATGTCAAAACGCATATTAATACTGTCAGTAAATTGAAGTTCACTGCTCACTGATGTGCTGAAGAGAGAAAGAAAGCTGTGTTCAGTAGGAGCACTCATTCTATTAACCAGTAAGCACTTCTACACTCACATGAACAGTTGCTACAACTGAAACTGCATGAGCGAAATTGACACAGACACCCCACAAGTTTTATTGCCTCACCACAGATTAAAAATATTAGAAATAAATGTAAATTAGATCAGATGATATTTCAGCCTGATACAGTATGACATCAGATATCTGAATGTCCGTCATAAGCCAATTACAAGATGCCTGACTCACAAAGCCATGCTTGTTGGAGACTTAAAGTTAAGTAGGCCACAGTTACTATTAAAAGGTAATATACATGAGTTTATCATAATGCAGTGTTTTAGTGTTTCTATGTCCAGCTGACAGTCAGACGAAAATTCAAAGCAGCACATGAGCGGCAGACCTACAGTCCAATATCAGCCCAAACATCATCAGTATCAGACCAAAACAATACTCAAGGAGCTTATCGCTAATACAGATTTTATTAAATTACAAATCTAGTCATCCATCAAGACTGCATCATCTTCGAGTAGTAACAGGAACCATGCCAGTAAGCGTGACCGACAGGTGGCCAGCAATTTCTCACATCCCTGGGGGTCCCAGGATCAGGACCTTGAACAGTGATTATGATCTACCTGTAAAGAAGGAGGCGGCTATGACTGCTCTATCTACTGATAGTCTTTCCTTTATCTCAACTGAACATTATTTAATATCATGGAAGTTTTTAGCTCATTGTAGGCCTGTTATACAATAGATATCTGCAGGTAGAGAAAAGTCCCTGGATAAATGAATCTAAAACATTTTAAATTTTGATTCTGATTGATGGCATTCCCCCAGAACATCTTCAGATACAAGACATTTCCAAACTGCACAAAGCCATTCACCAAATATGATTTTCTTTTTTTTTTTTTTTTTAAATCTAACCAATCGTGCCCCCTGCACACAAGAGGCTTTACTCTGCTTTCATCTAAACCAGGGTCGAGCCACCAGCTGTGGCCTTTGAGGCGTTTGAAGACGGTCCTATTTTTGCTCAATCCCAGATTTCAAATATTAAAACTTTAAATTAATTAGATCTGATGGTGTCTGAAATTAGCTATCTCACTGCCCATCACAATTAAACCAGTTAGGCTACATGGTTCTGGACCGTAACCTGGTTAAACAGGTGTGTTTTGGAGCAGCAGCTGGAGGCTCAGAGGAACTGTTTCCGCCGAATAGCTGAGCCAGACAGCACTGGAAAATATCAAAAGACAAGTTAATTACTGTCAGTAAATAGTATAAGTCACTGCTGCACAGAGAGGGGTACAGCTGTAGGCTGTATGGCACGTGCTCTCATGCTGTGCCACCTGTAAGCTCTGGTTTTACGCACAAGGTGATTTGGTTTTATGCACAAGGTGATACATCTAAATGGAGCTCTCAGTGTCTTAGTTGCAGTTTGGCTAACTGCAGAAAAACAGATGACAAAGTGTGTGTTGGGATTGCCCATGGACTGAAGAAAAAGCACATGCAAAGCTGATCATATTAGTAATGTTAACTAGCCAAAGCAAAAGTGTTTCATTTCACTGATTAGTGGAACTTGTTGGCAATGTGTGATATTCAGAGTCTGGACTTTTACCAACAGTAAAATAAAAAAAGCGACAGATCTGATGGAGCTCAAGGCACATCCTAAGGATGGCTTTATTCCAAAAGATATGACTGGATAAACTTGTAAACTCTCTGTTACAGCTTATCTGTCTGATGTAAAAAGTACCAAATGCCATTTACTATTAATTCGTAAATGATCCTGTCGCCCTGACGGGATAATTAATAACTATAAATAATTAATGAAGTTACACTGCTGTACCACGGTACATAAAAATGCCTATTCCTAATTTGGAGATGCTCGTGTCTTTCCTGCTGCTGAGTGATGGTTCCAGGTATTCCATAATTAATATAAATAAACTGATTACTCAGTGACATGTGAACATAATTGTTAAGATATATTATTCTAATGCATTACAGAATTGGTGAAATTGTAGATCATACATGAAAGGTATTTTAAGGATTTAGGGAGAGGTCTTTATGTGTGCCTCCCCCAACTAAAGCCACACAAACTGTGGCTTTTGTCTGGAATGTGGCATAAAAAGGCTGATGTTTAGACATTGTCCTGTGTGAGGAGGCAGCCTAGTTATTGATACAACTATGTTAAATTTTTTCATGAATGGATAGCTTTGTGGCTTTGTTTGGACGGTGATAGACAGAGCTTGAAAGCGGGTGTCTCATGACAAAAACAATATGCTATTAAATTGAGGCCACATATTTAGTAATTCGAGAGCACTAATTGTTAGATCCATGACACCTTCCGGGCTCTGTTCAAAACAACCCCTAACTAGCTGGATTGAATATTATAATGTCAGAAAAAAAAAAGGCTGCTAGAGTACGCAAAAAGTCTGTCTCGACAAAGGGAAGTCACTGAGCTGGGGAGTGATGTGACCTCAGTGCAGTGCCCTTGCCTAGGGGATGTGTTCTGTCTGATGTAGTGGTCTGGTACATATGTGTGCATATGTGTGTGTGCATGTGTTTGTGTGCATCAGTGAACATGTGTGCATAAATTGAAAGCCAGCGAGGTTATAGGTCATCCTCATCATCCCCCTACAGCTATAGGTCAAAGGCCTTTTGCACTTGGGGCTGTGTGGCCACTTGACACAGACATGGAAGCCCCCAGTAATACAGTGCCACCTCTGGTTTCAGCATGGCTCTATAGCCCAGTGCTATGTTTATTAGAGTTTCTGTGGGTTCCACCAGTCTGGACTGGACCCTTAACTGCCTATTTTCATTTTTTATTTGTATTTGCTTGTTAACCATAAGATGATTTAAATTGTGTAATTTACCAGGCTGGCACAGCTGTGTTTGGAGCTGCTTTCCTGAATTCATAATCTTCTGGACCAATGAGATTCATCTCAGGGAATCCAGACCATCCTTGGTTTAATGAATCTAACATCCTCCTCTTTGGTCACAGGGGCAGTTTTTGCATAAATTAGGTGCAACATGCAATTTTTTCTTTTACTACCACTACACAGACTTGCATTTTATCTGGTCCATATTATTTTTGCTTTTTCTTATCACACAGACAATATTATTGTACTTTTTATTGTGTGTATAGTATTTAAAACATCCTAACGTCATAATGTGTTTTTATGTTTTTTGCTGCATAACAAACTTCCTCTTGTTGAGTAATAACAGTCTGACCTGACCTGACCTAAATTCAGAAACTTTACTGGCTTAGGTGAACACAGGAAAACAGTATTCAGTCGGAAAACTGTCAGTAGAGTCCCAGCAGAGTGCTACAAGCCTGTAGGCTCTAACTGCCTTCCTCTACCTTAGCATTACAAGTCCTGTGAATATAAAAGTGGAGAAAAAAATGTAGATCAAAACTAGACTCAGAACCACTAGATTCAGGCTTCTGAGTACAGGTTGCATCTGAAATGGGAATGTAAGCAGCCTGGATACTGGGGTCAGTCAAGGAGACTGGTGTAGGTTGAGAGACAGCAAGACACATGCCGGCTGCCCGGGTCAGGGAGGTCGTACCTGAGAGATGTCCATCACAGCATCGCAGCTGAGAGGTCGGGCAGAGGTCAGGTCATTGAAGCCCAGAAGAGTAGAGATGATACCATTCTGATCAATCCTGCGAATCATGGTCCCATCCACAAAGAAGATTACTCCGTACTTATCCACGGTAATGCCTGCAGATAAAAAGTCACCCAATGCAGAGAAGAGGAAAATATCCATCAGTTATTTTGTTTATCTGTGCCTTAATGAGAGGACAGAGCACCACTAAATGACAATTAAGCACTATTCACAATAAAAATTAAAGACGGCAATAAAAGCTAATGTGAGGATTGATTTTTTAAATCAATATTGGAGAACAATAGAAACATCAAAATAGATGAAGAGTACTGTATGTATTGATTCAATTACAACAAAAATTTAATCAGTGCAGTGTCTTTCTCTCATGCTCTCTAGGCCTTAAACAACAACACAACCAAGAATACTAACCTTAGCTATGCACATCTCTGTATTTTTCTATTACTTCAGGGTCTGTTAAACTATATTCAAGCAGCACTGAACATGAATACATGTTGCACATTTCAGTGTGATTCACAATGTCATCCCAATGGAGGACAAAAAGTAAGCATGTGATCTAATGACTAATGCATCATACAGATATGGAAGCAACAAGAAAAAAGAAGGGGATATTATAAAAAAATGAATCGAGTTATATAATAGCTGAAGCTAGCGAGCAACATGTGATGGAGCTAAGAGAAGAGAATTGAATGCATGAAAACTGTAGAGTATTGAACAAGCCTCTGTTACTGCTGTATTCAACTACCCAGCAGTGTAGTCTACTTGAAAAGAACAGACAAAACAAGAACCCCAACTGACTGTGTGCACACTACATTGATTATAATAGCATCCATACAATACCTCTTGGGTTAGTGAGAGTGGCATCGACAGCCTTTCCTCCATCCCCGCAACGAGTGTCATCATATGGGAGACACTGGTCACCAGTGCCTGCCACCAGCTCCAGATTCTTGGCCACATCTTTCACAACATTCAGCGATTTCACCTTGAACACCTTCCTGCTGCTGGTGTCCGAAAGGTACACAGCACCGTTCACTGGACTGGTGGCCAGGTAGTACTTATGAGCAGGGCTGTTGCTGAGAGAGGGGGAAAGAGAGGAAGAAGCCCAAGTCAATAAAGCTGGAAGGGCTACAGTGCTTTCAATAAGAAACATTGTGTAATACAATTAAAATGGATTCAAAAGCCATTTAGAGAGTCAATTGGGCACAATTACAGTTTAAACCAAGGACATGGAAAAAGAAAAATAGAATGAGATTAAACATGGCAAAATAGAATAAGATTAAACATGACATAATGGTGGAGCTTAGAACTCATCTACAATACAGTCAGCTTAGTTAGAAATCCCTGTTGTCAAAAGAGAGAAAATTTCACTTGTCAGAATATATGTGTATAGACACAGTAGACATATGTGAACGTACTGTATAGGTATTGATAGAGATACATATGTCTAGCTTCTTTCAAACTATTGAAACAGTAATGCTGGAGGGGATCCAGAGTTAGAAAGACAAAGAGAAACAAGGGTCTAGTGGGACTCAGTCAGTGGGGTACACTGGATCCTTAGACATAAATCCTAATTACTCCCCTATCCCTGACCCTGAAATCTTTGTGATATCATCTGAAAACAACAGTATGAAACCACGGTGTGTATACAGTAGCAGTAGCCTGGTTAATGCTAGAAGAAGTACAAACAAGTATGTTTTCCATTTCCCTTGGGATTTCTTTTTGCAGAAATACAAATGCATAGCTGAAGCAGCAATCCAAATACACTATGCATCCATCAGGCAGAAATTCCAGCACAGAAAAAACATCCTATTAAACTTCCAACCAAGTCAACAAAAAAATCCTTCATATCCACAGGAGGTTGCCCAACCTGACAGACAGACAATAGAACCAAATATAACCAATCCTGCTGTGGCGGGACGCATGCAATCTATTGGCATACTCCAGACAGAATAGGTGTCAGAAAACAAAGATGACTGTAGACAAATCCATAGTAGTACAAATGAAGTGACAGAGAGGACTATTTCTATTAGAAACCTGCTCCTGCTTGTAATAAACACAGGGTCTTCTGCTGAAAAATCAAACCATGACAGATTATAACTTAAAACCTAAGCCCAATGGTACTATGCATTACTGGATGGTGGAGACTATTGGCAGAACTGATCTTATTTTGAAAGTGGCAGATTTGACTGACAGATTTGATAGACTTCCCATATATACAGCACATGGCACAGATGGTACTTGGATAAGAGGTCCTTTCTCTACAGCTGCCACCAATGTAAAAAAACAGCTGAGCAATCCCTTTCAACTAGTTGTATTAGTTGATTTTAAGAAAATGTATCAACAATTTGGCTATTAAACACATAAATCATTTAATCTTACATCAAGCAAAAAGTCAAAAGTCCAGCTTTACAAATGTGATCATGTCCTTTTTCCAGTTGTAAACAAACTTGAATACTTTTATAATTGAATATCTTTGGGTTTTTGACTGTTGGTCAGAAAAACAAGGAATTAGTAACAGGTTTAGCAACGTAGTGGTTAGCCCACCTTAAAGATGACCAGTGTTATCAGGGCAGGATACAGCACAGTTCTGCCAGATCTGATAAGCATTACGGAGAAACCTGTCAGCAGGGCGTCATTCAAAGTGGATTAAGACAGAATTTCAACTTTAACCTTGAGGGTTCTTTTAGGGCTTATGGTTGGTATGACAGTGCCAAAGCTTATATTTTTATAATACAACAAGAAGAAAGACCAGTGGGTCTGTGGAATTGTCAACTCCAGTGCATACTTTTAAATGACAATTGACCTTCAATGAATCAGTGATGACAGGACTCTGCAGCAAACCTCAGGCACACATGTCACAATCAGCCTACTGACCAAGTTGACTGATAGTTGGTCTACAATAGATTCCAGGTACATCCGACTGGCTTAGAAAAACGACTTTCTGTCTTAGAGTAGGTCAGTAGCAACCCTCAATAACTGGATTCCACTTTGCATTTTATCTACCATGTGCAATCAGCTGATACCTTATCAGCTCCCAGTTGCATGTAGAACAGTGTTGGTCCCCCCCAGTGTTTGAAACTATGAGGTGTTATTCCTTGACCTTGAGCTATGGCCACATACTCCATCTATATTCACTGACAACATCTAGTTTGTAGAAGATAATTGGATTTTGCTGCATGCTGGCACGGCAATGGAGGGAGCGTGGTTGGAGTGGATGGGGACATCCTTAGTAGGGGGTCAATGAACACTGTAGTGAGATCACCCACCTCCCGTCCCTATCGCTAGCTCACACATGAAAAGGAGGCAGCCACACGTTTTATACAGACACATGCTGTGTTTTCCTGGATAAATCTCCTTTTTAATATGCAAATGTGTTTGGAGTGCTGAGACCAAAGGGATGGTGCGTTGACGTTTTGCAAAAGCGCACAACTGTGTATGGAATGTGTAAATTAGTCTACGTAAGCATATTAACATGTCTGTTCTGCACAAAGACATTTGCAGAATTAAGACTGAGAAAAGATAGCTGCAGAAAAGGCAATAGAGTGCTTCTGAGTGTTTTGTTAATGTGGTCACTTTGGAAAATAGAGGTCAGTGACCAGCATCACTTGGCTTTTCATCCTCAGTTTGACTACATGTTCCCCAGCTGAAGTCATGACCCTCTGATAGAAAATCAATCAATAGCCCTTTGCCTAAGACATGGTATCTAAAGACAGCACATAGAGAGTTCCCTCACCCACACCTGCCAAGGAAAATGATTGTGTTTGTATTTTAAGCCCATGATCAAATCTTCTCTCAGTAGCCATTTTAGTAGGCTCATCTAGCTAGGTAAATAAAACCTTTATGAAACTTATAATATTCAGTTTTTCTATTGACACGGTCAGGAAGATGTTGATTTAATTATAGCATTTTTTAACCTTTATTATAGCGTGCAGTACACTGTATCTGCATGTAAAGGTGTTTGACAAATAATATCTCTCTTTCTTGCAGTGCAGTTGTGTTGGCAATGCAATGTATGCTCTATATCCCACTATTCCTTGATAGAGTCCACAATAATTTAATTAAAGAGATATATTAAAAATACTAGATTATTCAATACTTCATACATGATTTGCGGTAATAATATGAATTTCAGTTTATTGGACAGGGTAATTTAACCTCCATTATAAATCCTGAGGAAAAGTGTAGCCTCAACTGAGCCAACAATCAGCTGCATTCGGTCTTTGCAATCACACATACAGCTGCAAACACACGGTTTGAACAAGGCTCTGAATCCAGAGATTAAGTAAGCTCTGGAGACATAGTTAAACCACCAAATCCACAGCTTTATGAAGATGAAAATCACTCAGTCAGTATCTAAAGATATGATCTTCTAGCTGCTCACAACTGCATGTCTGAAATGGGCTCAAAAGGTCACTTTGTACCCTTTTCTGTATAAATTTAAGCAAATACTGCATTGCTTACCTATGCCTGAAGTCTTTATTTCTGTCAGAGTTTGCCAAAAGCAGCAGAAAATGAGAGAGGAAGAGAAAGGTATGTTAGTTGTTAGTGGATAGAATTAAAAAACAGTTGTTAGTGGACAGAATTAATTAAAAGAGAATCATGACAAAACATTATATTTCTTATCTACTCTTGTCTACTACTTAATCTTTTCCTGGAACATCTTCTGTTAAGACCCCATTACATCCTCTTCAGCCCATATCAGGGCCAAACTCCAGCTGATACAGGTGGATGAGAGAGGCAGGACCATCAATCCTGGGCCTTTAGGGCATTTCTGTCTATCTCAATCGACCTTAGTGGTTTATGACCTGTGTGCAAGCCCATCTGAGCTCATGGTCCTGAGTGAATGTTAGTAGGCTATTCCTCCTTTACCTGAGCTCCAGGACGCTGGTGACGTTCCCTGTGGTGAAAATCCTCCTCACATAGTTGAAGTCGCCCACGTACAGACTTCCATCTGAGCCACAGGCCAGAGCCACAGGGGCCAGCAGCTTGTTTCCATCAGCAAGGCCATTACAGCTGGGGCAGGAGATGCTGCGCCTGCGCCCGTTCCCCATCACGCTGCCGATTACAGGAGGCTGCTGAGAGATGAAGACGTTCTCCCCATTGCCCATATGAAGAATACCTGATGAGGACACAGGAAAGAAACAAATAACACCTGCAACCAGTTTAGGTTGAGCAGAATTTGAAGACTGGGCTCTATTTTTCTAAAATTGGACGCAAGCAAAAAAGCAAGCACAGACAAGGGGAGCAAGTGAAAATGGGTGTGGTCAACAGGTTAAAGCTAATTTTAACAATTTTGGTAACGAGAGGTGGGCTTAAACAACAGGCAGTTAAATCCGCTTCTCTAATCTTCATAAAAAGCAGAGTGTTTTCTAATAAGCTTGGAAGTGCATCCAGGCCAGCTTCAACCGAGAAAAACCTTCTTAGAGAGGCATTATTATACAGCAGCCCAATAATGAATACACAGCAACCAAAACATGCAACCAATAGCACCTGATGTCTCATTTCATGTTGAATTTACAAATTAGGAGGCGCTAACAATTCTGTCCATGTGAAATGATGTACCAAACCCATATTACAAGAAACTGTTACTGTTTATGCAGTACAAAATATGAAATGTGTTACCATAATTAGTAACTGTTGACTGTGCTTTTTACCACAGTAATTACAAAGTTTGCATTAGTCATATCTAGGTATGTTTATATGCATTTATTAATCCCACTTGTACTAATTGTTCGCAATTAACGCTGTTCAAACTACAGAACTTCTTATTTGATTGTACAAACAAAATACTGTTTAAGTCTTGCTTAAATAATAGATGCTGCTAAATTTTTGAAGGACCTCAAGACACACCTTGATGCTGCCATCTACACTTGCAGTAACTTGATATAAACTTGGAATCTTTAGTCTGGTGTGTAGAGATGTATGGAGGGCTATATAAATATGTTTGCAATTCCATGTCAGAAGATTTCAGTTAATTAAGATACCCATGCTGCTTGTTGTGTGTGTAATAATGTGCAGTGCAGTTAATAAGTGGCAAGCAAAAAGATTCAAATGGGATACTCATGTTGCTCTTTCAGATAGGTAAGTAGGCAACTGCCTACTGATGGGAAATTGGTAGAATAGCTCAGATTTTTCTAACGCTCTAATGTTGCAACTGCCTGTCTCCCCATGGCTCAAGACTGCTTAATTAAATTTTAAATGTATATAATGTATGATGTATATAATATAATGTAGATTACATTTTTAAAAGAGAGTGAAAGTCACTACACAGATAAGAATCTGGTGTGATTTCAAATAGGGGTGTGTGTGTGTGCACCTCTGCCAACTGAAAATTACTCTGTGTGCCCATGTTTGTAATAAGAGGTGGTCTTAGCGGATGAAAACACAGGCACAATTTCACGCCAAAATGGGGACCAAAAAGCCCCTGGCACAAGTGGAATCTCTTGGAGCTAGAAAATTACCACACAGGCACAATCACAAAAAATTGACTTGCTCAGATTAAAAATGGTATTGTGCTTGCCTTTCTACCTCTGTCGGCTCTGTGCATGAACAAAAATACAGCCATACGAACAGTGTATGTGCAGGCATTCAGGCATGCACCCACACACACGCACACTATGTTTCCATTAGTCTTGCCAATCTACTCCTGGAAAATGTTCAAATATGTAAATGCAAAGATGTTTCTGCTGCCCAATCAATGTAATCATATTTGAAATTCAGCATCTGCATGTCTGCTGTAGTTTTTCTGCTTCTGATGGTACTTGGTGACCTGAGTTCTTTGAGCGGCACAACATTTGGTCTATCAGAAAAGATCAGCCAAGCATCCCCTTCCTGGGACGTGATTTAATCTTAGGGGCTGCTGCTGCTGGGAGTAGCAGACTGACAGCAATTAAATTAGGGATGATTCTAAAAATGCTGGGCATGAACAAGACATAGAGGTGCCAAAGGGGAGGATGGGGTAGAGGAACTGGCAGTGGAGGTGGTGAGGGGACAAAGAGCAGGTCTCTCCCTTCTTCAGACTCAGCGGGTTTAGTGTGACAGATCAAAGTGCCACCTTCCTGAGCATTTTTCATATAAGTATGCCTCATCTCCTCTGATGAGCCCTTCCAGACACAAACAGACTGTGAATCCTAGCTAGTGACAGGTGCTGCCCAAAGTTTTTCTCTCTTCAGTCCTACTCCTACCTTTCAGGAGTAATTTGCTGGCAATAAGAAAATTGACCCCCCTCACCTAAAAATGGACAGCGGTAATAAAAAAGTCAGATCTATCTAAGGCTACATGACACTTCTGAAAAGCCTTAAAATACAAGACAGGGAAGACAATTCAATGTTACACTAAAAGCATCATCTAAGGCACTGGGTGGACATGGTGCCACTTACCTGCACTCTTGGGAACATTCAGAATATGATCTGATCCGATCCGAGTCATTTAATGTTGAGTATCTGCCAATACCGAGTCCTGGTCCAATACTTTTCCTATCCTATAATTTTTTTGAATAATACTGTGCCCAGTGCACAGTTCCAGTACATTAAAGTTATTAATTGCAATTCATATTGCATCAACAAATGCCTGCGTCGAAGTTGTTGTTTAACGTTCTTTAATTTTTTTACACAATAAAGTATAAAATAACAAACCCTCTAATCTTTTTGGTCGTGTTGCTGTCTGGAGGGAGTTTCTCTCTCCAGCGTTTGGTGCTTCGGTGCAGCAGTTACCTGAGTTACCTGAATGAACTGTCTGTATTCTGTTTAGTGTTTATTTCTGTCATCTCTACATCTTTTGTGCAGATTACCGTAGTTAATTACTCTTATTGGCTTTTTATCCGCAGGACTTTTGTTGCACTCGCAGTGGCGTGTTGAGTTTGGTTGTGTCGGATCTCTACCACTTTTGTCCTCCGAGCTCTCTCCTCTTCTCCTGCTCTTACACACACAGAGCTCAAAGTGGAGGAAAGAAACAGCGAGGCTTCACTGTGCATGAAAGCTTCATGAGTAAAAACAGCTGTGTGACAGCTGACGTAAAACAAAAGATCGAATCAGATCAATAAACCTCAACATAGCTGATATCCATCATTGAGATTGGATCAGCACATCCCTATTGAAATGCAATAAGGAGTGGCTAACTAAACTAAACTAAATGTTTATATCTTAACAAATGACAAATTCTATTATTGAGTCCTTATTATTTAATTTCATAAATCGAGTTTAAAAACTACTAATTAAATTCAATAAATGTCTTCACATTTGTAATTTCCTTGATATTAATGTAAAGTTATCTGCTTTTTGCTGGGTTCTTTTTAACGGCTGACACAAATTCTTTTAAAATTCCTCAAACAAGTACAACTGTAGTGGCACACTAAGTGTTTTTTACCTTAATGTGATCATTTTGAAACTTAACAATGCAATGAATAATTATTTTAAATAATTATTGCAGTATAAAATGATCCTTGATTTGTTTTAATGGATGAGTGGCTGAGAGGAGGAATTTAAAAAGGGTTTCCTAGTTGACTCACCACTCTGGATATTTAAAGCATGGTGCTTGTCTATAGTCCATCCTCCCAGTTTGGAGGCAGTGGTTTCGTAGCCCTGCAGAACAGCAGTCCTCTTCTCCCATAGAATAAGGTCTGGACATGACTCATACTCAAAACCCACAGATACTAAGGGAAGAAGCAAAGACAAAGCTAGTTAGTGAACCATGTGTGTTGTGGATAAAAATAAATAAATAAATAAATGCATTATATGCAATATATACATCATCACTTACCAAAAGCTTCAGACAAGCCATAGACCTTCTGGCTGTAGACGTCAGCCTTGTCCCACACAAAGTCATAAGAGAGGTTTGGGGCTGCAGGAAACCACTTTCTGAACAGCCTGCCTTCCACAGCCACCATAAGGTGAACCTTCATCAAGTTGAAAGGGATTGTGGAGTAGGTGAGGGTCACCCTCAGTATTGACTTGTAACCTGGGGTCCTGCTGCTTAAATAGCCGAGTTTCATTTCTGTCCCTGGTATAGGCACTTCCTCCTGTAGAGACTATGGGGAAAAAAACAAAGCTTGTCATTAAAGGAACACATCAAAAGTGACATAAATACTTAAGCTGGCTGACATGAATTGTAAATATAAAACTGATTAGAATTCTGTTTTCTTTACAGTACGGTACGATTAATAACATGTCTTTGCGTGTCCTTTATTTCACGCTGGTTATGAATTTGTCATTTCTTTGGTCAATAGCCACTATAACCTTTGTTACATATTTTTCATAGCCTTGCCTCCAAATATCTAGACCCATGGGAAGATTAGAAACATCAATTAGAGGACAATTATGTTCATGCATTACGGAGAATCCGATGAAGGATTTCTTCATTATGTACTTCAGTCATAATTAATTTAATAATAGCCAGTCCTTCATTAGGACAATGGTCTTTGCCGCAATCCATATGACAATGGCATCAAATGAGTGCCCTTGGGCTCAGAGGTTGCACAATCCAATAATATATGGAGTAATAAAAGTTTAGCTAGAGACAACATCGTGGCCATCATCGAGGTCAGATGTGTAACCTCTTGATGATACAAGAGTAGGTCAGCACTCAGACATTGTATGGTGTTCGCATTTAGGATCAAGGGTCGACACCACTGGTCTGGTTGACCAACTCCTCTCTTCTCTAATTGAGTCACCTCTTATCGACTGTCCCCGCAGTACAGAACAAGATGTAAAGTAACAAATTAACAGCTACTCAAAGCGTCATTGGTTGGAGGACATGTCACTTACAGTATGATGTGTTTCTTTTTAAATGTTCACAGAGATGCCCGGTTAATTGATCAGAATTCCTTTAAAAGAACAAGTGTAAACCAGATGATGTCCCTGTATTGTGCTTTTACAGCTCAACGAATAGCAAAGACAAGGCAACTATAAATAGACAAGACTGCATACTAAACTCAGTGATATGCCATAAATCTTATGAAGCAAGTGGGAGACAAAGTAATTAGAGAAGGGCACAGAGATGCCTGTTAGACATACAGTAGCCACACATTCACCTGCACACAAAAGCTTACCACAAGTGTGTGCGTGCACCAACAAGACACATTGTGTGTGTAGACAGATATCACAATATATACAGTTATGAAATATAAAAGCAAATCCTTTCCAGTAGTACTTGTATGCTTAACCTGGGAGACTGCAACCCACGAGAAATTAAAAATGTCCAGGCTGTTTTCTGTGTGCGATGTAATCATTATCACTCTGCAGTGAGACAGTACAATGCACATTGTAAATCGCCCAAGTTCTGCAGACCAATTACACTAGAGAGATAAAATCACACCACTGCCATGAGCCAGAGTTACTATTACACTTGTACTTGATGAATAGTCTGCAGAGTCTCTCCCAGATGTGTGGCATGAATCATTTGAAGGAGAGACCCATGTAGATCAAAACCTCCAGGGCAATGAATAGGTTCAGAGTAGTCACCTGGATTTCGGGTACGACGGTTCGCCTTTCATAGCAGGAGCCAGCGAATGCGGTGAGTGGAGCTGGGGATACCACAGGGCTGGGCCTGGTAAAGCTGCTGAGGTCACAGCTAGGGATGTCATTCTCCTCATGCCGCATGACGATGGTATCCATGACAAAGAAGCGTCCCCACGGCAACCAGAGAGTGTGCTCCTGGGTGATGAATGGAGCGCGCTCAAAGTGCAGGGCTATAGCTATGCCCCCATTGGTCACCAAGTCAAAACTGGAACACAGACGTGCACAATGTCAAGAGAGGATGAATGTTGATACAGATACAGTGAAGATAAATTACATTTTTTTTTCAAATAACTGAAAATCCCCATTAGCAATGCATGTAATCTGTGTGGAGGATTAAGCCACAATTTACAGGGAATATAATGTATGTAATGTATTATAAATATGTATATAATTAAGTGTTGTTATGATGGATCAAACAGTAATAAATTCATGTTCTAATAAATGAAGGATGTTAAGAAAGTATGCTATTTTACTATTAAGCATTATCTTTCATGCACACGGAGGCTGCAAATACAATAGGCTGATTAGTCACAATGTCAGAAGCATATTTCTTAATTACTGTTATAATCCGTAGATTTTATGTAAAGAATAAAAAATAGTAGATGCATGCTTTAAGTTCAACCATGACTGTGTCACCCCCATGCGTGTAATGTACTGGTCCTGTGCTCACATTTATTTGTGAGAGAGAGAGATTTGTGCTGCAGGATGGGGCAGCCGCCACTTCTCTATCGATCCCTTAGATGAAGGCTGTCCACTCTAACATCAGTCTAAAAGCCCTGCAATGCAATCCCATCTGCTGTTGCATTTAAGGGCCTCTGTCTCTGGTCTGACCTGAGTGGGTCTCAGTAAACAGGCTGCACTCGGCACATCATCTCCCACTGCTGCATGGGGACAACAGCATGCCCGCACCTGCACTGGACTTCTGCATGTCACTTCTTTCTAAGAGCCAATTAACACCTGGTCACCTACAGGCCCCTGGGAAAGGGCCTCATTCTCACAAGGGAAGCGTCTTTTCCAAATTAAAGCTAAAGAAGCAGGTCCAAATACTGGCCTCTAATCCAGGTAACCTCCCTTTTGGTTTAAGCTACTATATAAAGGATCTGCTCAGTACTTCCCTTAAGGGTAAACATCTGATTGGCTGTGGTGATAAACAATAGTTTGTTCCACCCTTGGTGTTTTGCCCTTGGCTGGGTGTGAGTGGAGTGAGTTCGTCCAGCAGTACAGACGCTGCAGAGCAGATCTAGTGCTGCCGTGATCCATCAGTAGCCATACAGCTGCAGCCGGTCAGTCTGCGTGACACCTGGCAGGCTCAGGCTATGCAACACTACTAGACAGACACTCATGGACAGCGTGGCCAATCGATGAAGGGATTCACTGGCTGTTATCAATCATGACAACAGCCTTAAGCCATGTGACAAAACTTATTAAGCTACCTACAACAGCCTTGCTTGCTTTTTGCCCTCAGGGAATGCATCAAGCTCAAAGAGTTAACCCTGCCAATGAACTTGGCATGCCTCATTCAAATTATACGCAATCATTTCTCAGCCAATGTATACTTGTAATGAACCGGATTATATCTACTTGATGTTAAAGTGAATCAAGGACACAGTAAAAAGTTATTAAGAATGAATAATGACTGTATAGATGCTCAAGTAATAGAAACTCGATGTATGATCAAAGTGGATGAAAGAACACTCATGTAACTTTCTCACCGACCATTTGTAAACTTTATAAAACTCAATAACACATTGGTGTCGTCTCTGACAAGGTTGCTGTATGTATACAGGAAACAATTAACCCCCAAAACATAAACAAAGATAGTAATAATAATTAAGGATAATTAATAATAATAAGTGCATGTGAGATGTGTACATTATCTATTAGGATGGATCTTTTAACAAACTGCCAAGTATACAGTGGATTTCCCATACATCATGGCTTCTATAGAAATCCTCACAAGCACCTAATAATGTAAGAAGCTGGAATCCACATCAGCATTTTACTCATTATTGGAGAAAAGCATAAAAGGGAACAGGTGTGTCTCATTGCTCAGCCAGTCAGAAAATGGCTACATAGCTGTAAAGAAACTAAACTAACCTCTTTTGTTTAGGCCAGTAAACTTTTCAAGACAGTGGAAAAGGTAATTTAAAAAACTAAGCCCTTGGACAATAAAGAACACATCATAAAAATGAGTTGAGACAGCTTTCCCATTTCTAAGTGGCTGAACAGGTGCATTTCTGATTTCACGCTGCACTGAGCCAGTTTACAGTGATTGCAGGGGAGTTGCAGTAGACTGGGCATGTTTACAGGGGAACCTGGGAGATGGAGTAGTGTTTACACATACGTATGCTGGAAGGGAGAAAAGAGTATAGAGCTTTGCGAAGGAAAAATTGAGTGATGCATAAGAAAAATGGGACACGCATAAATAGGAAAAGGATAGAGATGAGGGAAGCCAGTGCAGTGGAAAGGACATGAGACCTGGGCTCAAGGAAAGTACAGGAAATATGTGAAAGAGCAGTGCCCAGAAAGGAAAGGCTTAAGGGCAGTGGGAGATTGGAGGACGAAGAGCGTGAAGGGATGGAGAGCAGATGAAATAAGTGAGGAAGGTGAAGATGATGAGGTGGAGATGAGAGATTTTTGTAAAACTAGGAAGAAGAGGAGACCGACAAGAAGATGGAAGGAATGAAGAGAAGCAAGAATGATCAAGATCAAACCCACGGCTAAGATGTGGGCCTTTCGAGTGTTAGTGACTGATAAAAGTGTCAGGAGGAAGTGGGGCTTGGAGAGCAAACACCAATTCATGCTGTGCTGTGATAGAAGGGCTTGGTTTGCCACAAGGTCTTATTAACACTGACTACTTTGAGAGATACAGGAGCATTCACATTTGCTAACATCTATCAGTGCAATAACCATAGCACTGTAATTGCAGGTTGTGAGTATGTACTGTATGTGTGTGCAATCTGATGCAAAAACCATATTCAGAAAAGAACAGAAATTATACAGACAACATCAGCCAACCTTTTTCTGTCAGGCCTTTCTCTTTCATTCCACGAAAGACATTGAAACCAGTCTGAAACCAAGTTTTTGTCTGGATTTCTTTGAGTAACTCTCCTGGTGGCAAAGCAGCTGGCACAGAGTCGTTTAAAGAAAGCCAAACAGAGCGGACTTTTTCCACTTGTTTTATCCGAACACTTCAAAAGAACAATTTATCTTTCTCCAAAGGGGTTCTAGTGGTACTGTAATGAAACAACAAGAAGCTAGACGATGAATTTATTGACAAGGTTTCCTGTGTCTTGCAGAGGCAGAAGATATGTGGAGTTGTCTGAGGAAGATAGTGGTAATGATCCATGTCAATCAATGGCAAAAAAAGTATGATTAAGTTACAACAAGAGTGGAGACAGACGCAAAGCAAATTAATTGCAGGTCTGTGGCCTAAACTTAAATGTCTCTTAATTCTCTCAATCCTCCATTGTCAAATAAATAATGTCCATCTGCACTATGCTTCATAGCCCCAGTGAGCTGCTTTGAATTGGCATATTTTATTCTTTCCCCTCCCTGCTGTTACTGAAGCATAACTTATGAGTGTACCAGAAGGGCTTTGTTTGATTTCTCTGGGAATTGAGCCGAGAACTCCAAAATTGGACCAAATGAAAGCACAAAGCAGATCAATAGCAGCACAGTTTGCAGTGGCAACTGTGTTTTCTCCTTCAATCATTAGAATTCAGCACAGCTAGACAACACTATTTGACAATAATATAAATATCATTGTCACATCTCTGCATAGCATATTTAGGCAGCGGTTAGTGGCATTTGCATTGCATCCCTTGTTTTGGTGTGTGTATCAATATAGAGAAGAGAGCTCTTACCTTCCATCCTGCCTAGTGATTGTGTAACCATAGGATGGGTTGTTGATGAAACTGATATTGACTCCAACCAGTGGTGTTCCATCCGAGGTCACTACTTGTCCACGAATGACACAAGCATGGCTGCATGGGAGAGACCAACACAGTTACAATGACAAAATACTTTTCAACCAAACCTTCTACATACAGGTACACCAGTACAAAGACAATCCAAAACAACAACCCTTGTAAATTAGTGGTAACACTGGATTGAATTATATTGTTGCATTTCTAACATAGTCGGTTATATGTAAAATCGGGATGGATAACAGTAAAGTTGAAAAAATACGCAATAAGTATGGATTTTATCAAAACTGAATACTGTACAAAATAAAAGCAAATCATAACAGGAACAGAACAAGCCAACACCTCCATGGATGTCTCTAAGGGGTTTTCTATCCAGAATGGAAGGATAATGAGATAAGGAAGCTTTACTTTTCTTTCGCTCTAATTAAAAAAAAGAGGATTTATCTTTTCCATTACAGAATACAAGAGAGGGTATATAATAGGACTGCAGATTGCAAGACTTGCTTGGCTGGTTATCAAGACCTCGACAGATTTCCAGACTGACATCAGGTCTCCAGAAGCTGCATAAATTAGATCTGATCATCAGTCTCCACCAATCAATAGTGGGAAGTCATCCAAATTCACCTCCTAATCTTACTGAACTGATGAGTTGAGACCTTGCTGTATCACGTCTCCCTCGTCGAGTTCTGCCCTCATCATTAGCAAGGCCCAACTCATGGTCAGCCATCGTTTCTGTAGTCGTTTGCAAAAAATCCCCTAACAAATGCCTTACTGCCACTTCTTCATTAGGCCATGGCTATTTTTAATACATTTGGGTCTTAAACACTGCCACGGACTGGAAACAATTAACACTAGTGTGTTAGTAGCTGCCCTCAACATGTCCTTACCAGAGGCAAGATCATTCACCCCACACTATCCTGGTCCCCAGGAACCCAGTTTTATGTTAATTAGGCCGGGTCCCCTTCAGAAGACCTTGGCTGTCCACCACTGCACTGTAAACAACCAAGGAGATACTGCTCTGAATCCATGGGCTCATACCCAAAGATCTATCTGGGTGCATTTACATAGAATTACTACTAAAGTTAACCTAGCACTGGCCTGGCTGTCTACGATTAATCATTCATGCCGACAGTTTATTTTAGAGTCTTGTTTGAAGAGGCAATCATCCACATTTTCTTCAGATGGAGCTGTGAAAGTGGAACTATCTCCTTCCTGCCTCTGTGAACCACATAGGGAGATGATTCCTCGCTGTCAAGACAAATGATTTAAATATTGACATCAAATACGACAGAAAGAAAGAGCAGCAAAGGAAGCGTGAAGCATTTGCTGAAGAAACTTCCCCTCCATACGGGATTTCACTAGTCCAAGAGGATTCACAAAGTCAAAAGGGACTTCACAATATCTCCTACCTCCAGTTTATCATACATCATCCACAGAGGGCAAAATGAGGACATGTGAAAAATAAACAGGTGAAGCCCCTGGAGTCAGCAAGAAATCATCTCTGGTTTATGCTCTTTAAAGAGGGAGTATTATGGATAACAAGACTTTTGCCATTGATCTCATGGAAGTAATGTTAACACATGAAGCTGACGCACCTCGCCACTTCACTAACTTTTCAACACGATAAACCTGCACCCTTTGAACAAGCCGTTCTGAACTGATTCTTTATTCAGTGTCACAACTGGAAAAAAGAACTATCAAACTGAGGGTGTGAATCAAGTTTGCTGTTAGGTATGTTTTAGGGTTTTGAGGAGGGCCAGTCATACTTAGAGCTAATTACAGAAGTTTTTCATGAACAATTCTACTGTATGAGATGGGTGAGTAGCTAGTCACTTTTAATAAAACCGAACAACCTTTAGAGAAAAACAAAATGTAACAAATAAGCGTCAAAGACATACAGTTGTCACACAGTAATTGTGAAGAAACTACACTGAAAAAAACATAAATGCATGCCAGACTTAAGTATAGAGAACTTTCAGTGAGCAAGGCTAATAAATGGTACCATCACCACAGAAGCAACAAAAACATCATTACCCACGCAAATGACTTGATTATAGGGTAAACCCTCCAGCAAATATAAGCATGTCACTGCAGCCCTCTCTTCCCCTGCCGGTATGCTACCAAACACACTGAAGAACGTAAAATGAGGAGACGTCAATGTACATTTTTTGCTCCCAAATATATAATGCTTCTGGACGGGATAGAGCGCACTGAGAACCAAACAAACAAGACATTTTCTGACACTAATGGCCTGATGCTAATAAAAGAGTTATAAATAAAATAATAAAAGTGCAAGCCTGTAAATGAAGCAAATGGCTTCTGCCTTACTATTATAAGCCAGCTATCAATCTTTTCCCAAATTGTTCCATGGACAAAGTCCCTGTTTACTATTCTAGTCAGCATCCACTGCTGTGCCTTGGCAGTCTCTTGTATTATGTGTCATGGTGGAGAGTCGAGACATTTTATGCAGTGGCAGATGCTTTATTCAGTGGCACCTTTGCAGCTTTTTGTGGTGGGAAACATCAGAAATAGCAGTCCAACATGTCTACTACCATGAGGAAGTGGTTAATGGATCAATAAAGAGATGATCAAGTGACCAGGGCAGGGATATCAGTAAGAAGCTGAGACCATGCCTGTGAGGCTCATCTGCAGCCCTGAGCCCCCTGTCATAACCGCTCATATCTGTCGGTGGGTGGGGAATGAATACCAAACATGAATAATAGATTATCACTGATATTTTTAGGTGAGTCGAGGCCTCCAATCTTTCAGCTCATCTCTGAATTCTTGATTTTACTTATTTATGGCTGCATCTTCTTGTGAGAGAGACAAGAGTATTACTCAACCCTCTACGCCTCTTCCTCTGTCCAGTGAAGAACTGCAAAATATTGAGTGGTTCTTGAAAGCCAGAAAAATTGTCAATGAGGGAAAATGTCACAAAGTGTGTTACAAGAGCTTTTCTCAAGTATCAGCTGACACTACGACAAAAAGTTCAAAAACAGGCCGAGTTTGACTTTGATGACTGTTATTGTAATTCATATGGGTTTTTTTTTTCTAACTGCAGACGAAATCGGTACTGATGCATGATTGTATGCAGATAGCTAACAAAGGAATAAAACATTCTGACTACAGCAAGTGTAGATAAAAAACATGTTTTTCTACAGACAATGAGGTAAAATCTAATGCTGTCTGAATTACGTTAGCAAACATCACATTATTCACACATCTCAACAAGCACCAAGATGTGTTGTGTTGCAAATCATACTAAAGGAAATGATCCTGCTTGAGGACACTTTTGAAATCGATTTTCCCTTCAAGAACAAAGCAACAGCTCTGCTGGACTAAAAATAGGGATGTCTGAAACCACAACCTTCTGCCATCTTTTTTGAAAAAAAGAAGAAAAAGAAGAAGTAAAAAAACTCAAATAACAACTCCACGCTGGGAAGTTGGTTTGATTTATCTGCTTTTTTTTTTTTTTACACAATTTTATGAAATTTTAAATATTATATTTATTCTCAAATTATTTTGTTTTGACTGTTGTTGGTTTGTTTCACAGCAGTATAGTCATGCCAGAATGAGAGAGATCTACAAGCAAGTGGGATGCAAATAAGGTGACACAGCCTCACAAGCGATTAAAGATGAAAAGAGAAGGAGACAAAGGAAACAAGAGGCAGGGGAATCTTATGGGACTTTGACAGCCATCCTGCCTGATATGAAAGCATCTCAGATTCTATGGCTGGGGTGTCGTGAGCCCTGCCTCTGGGAGTGGGCCTCAGATGCATTACAGTAAAAGTAATCACAATACATGAATATGAGATGCCTTTCATGCCAGGGAATGCTCCTTGCTTTTTGCCACATTCTACATTTGTCCATCATGATCTGTCCATCATCCTTCTAGCTATGCATGCCACCGGTCCCTACCCATTTCAGCCTCCATTGCCTATAGCTGCCTCCCTTCCCACGCACAGACATTTTGTTCTTGGTTAAAAAAAGCAAATGTTTCACATTTGCTAACATCTATCAGTGCAATAACCATAGCACTGTAATTGCACTGGCCTATATTAATAATGTAAAAAAAAAAGAAAATCCACTGATTGATTTGTGCTTGCACCTGAAATGGCATTACTTGACATAAAAAGTGAAAAGCTATAATGCATATTCAGATTAGATCACTGTAAAAAAAAACAAAAAAGAAAAACAATGCAAATGCGCAGAGCTACACAACTGTGTATACAATCGAAGTCAAGCATCCTGAGTAGCTGAATCAAAATGTGAAACATATTAAATCCAGCAATTACTAATTTAACTGACTCAACTGAATGAGTATGATCTCACATGAAATTGATGCATGAAAAACAAATGCTGAGGCAGAAAAAAAGATAATTTAGTTCAATATTGATGTCAGAAACCCCTTTCCAGGAAAATAATAGCTTTTGTCTTGTTACAGAATGTTGCACTGGGTGGTGTCTGGTGGGAGTAATGCACAAGTCACTCACTTTCCATCGAAGGGGTTGGCTCCAGGGATGATGTGGGTGCTGTCCCTTCCCACGAGGAAGTGCACCCGGTCATAGAAAGTCTGCAGGTTGTTCTGTGCAGAGGACATCTGTGTCTCCTGGATGATGTCCAGGGGGTCCGGGGAGCCCACACACAGAGAGGTGGTGTGACAGGTTGCCTGCAGACAGCAGTCTGGATCCATGCAGTCCACCAGGCCATCTGACAAGGTCAAACAAGTCACACACAACCTCTCATTAAACAACAGCCTGGACCCACACCTGGCAAAAAAGACTAAGCACATATATTTATATATACATGAGTCATTGGGGCATTATTCATTTTGACTGTTGTTTTGCTACATGATTAGAGCCATGTTATGTACGTCTCGTCCGGGAGAACATTTCAACACCTCTATCTGTAATTTAGATGAAATAAAACAAGACAGAGAGAGCTGCTGTGCAATGCACTTTACTTTGTTGAAGTGGGTCATTGGACTCCCTACCCTTTGCTTTCAGGGGCCTATCTGGCCAGATGGGTGATAAAAATAAAACCTGCTGTCAGGAGTCAGTCAAATCCCCAGCAGCGCCCTGTCTTTGCCAGTGAGAGCCCTATGGTCCCTGCACAGTGATGGGGAGACAAACAGCCCTGCATAAATAAGGGATGCTAGCACATAGCTCAAGTCTAGAATGAGGTCTGGAAGAAAGGAAGTCACGTCTTCCACTTGGCCTCAAGAGTGGTTCAGCCCCCTGGCTGGCTCTGTGTGTGTGCCTGGCTCTGCTCGGGGCTAGTTAGAGGGCAGAGCAGGGACTTCCTCCTGGGGCCAATGCATGCTCGGGGCCTCAGGCCAGCTACTCTGCTTTTTAATAAAAACCTGTTGTCCAGGTGACTGACTGGAAGCCATTCCTCATCCTCACCTGCATTAGATTACAACTGAGCCTGGAAAGTATAAAGCAGGTACAGTATACTCTGAAGAATAACATGGTTAATTTTATAGTAAAACAAACTCTAGTTAAGAGTCCCTGTTGCTGCTTGGCCAGTGTCAGAAGACACTGCTGTGTGTTGTTTGTGATTTTACCTCCATCGTTGTCCTTGACATCACTGCAGGCAGTTTCCATTGAGGTGTCACAGCCATTGCCCCTCCAGCCCAGCTGGCACACACAGTACCAGCCATTGTTACCCAGAGTGCACCTACCATTTCCATTGCACAAACCGGGACAGCCCTCTGTGTAACAAAAAAGGACAAAGACAGAGGTCACCACAGAATATCAAATAAAGCAGGTTTAATGGGTAACGGATAAATACTGTATATTGTTTGTGAACAAATATCAACAATAAAACAGTGACAACAATGTGTGCTTGTTGATGACAATGGTTTGTTGCTAATAGTTCTCTGATAGCAATAGACTAAAGTCATTTTAAGGTTTTAAATGAGTTAGGGTGGCTATAATGACCCTCAGCTGAAGTTGATTAATTTGATACACCTTTTGTGAAGCTTCTAATATCCCTTTGCAGTAAAATCAGATAAGAGGGATCTTCTAAATCAATATTCACTCATTACTACAGTAGATTGGCCTCCTGTATATATGCAACTACAGCTGGGTAATGAGAGTAGTGGTGTACTGTATATGCTGGCATTTTTGCACATAATTGGACCCGTTTTTATGTGATTTTCGAATGCGACCATCATTATGATCACAGCATTACTGCTACTGTTGTCTACAAAAAAGAATGAGCTGCAACAAACGGCATTAATTATTGAAAAAAGGTCTATATCATTATGTGCTCTCTTTTTTGTTGTCTCCAGACTCTTCTTGGCGATCAATAAGATTATTCCTTCAGGTATAGTGTGTGTTCTGTCACTAAGAGAATGCAAAATAAGATAGTAGAAAGTGGATAAGGCTGAGCTCAATAGCAATATGCAGGGGAGGACTTTGCTAGCTACTAACTGTGTTCCCGGGCATGTGACCCCAGGGAAGCTAAAAGCAGGCTGGAGCAGAACGACAGGTGAAACACTCCTCTGTTTCTCTCTGGATAGGTCTTCACAAGGGCAAAGTAGATCAGAGGATTAACTCGCCCATTTTTGTAGGGCTGTTTGGCATTTATCTGGTACCTTATGATTCCTATCCCCTCGCTGAGGCAGAGGCAGAGGGTAACTTCTCAAGATATCAAACACACAAGTCTGTCACAGTTTGTGTTGTTAGCAAGCTGCCTTGATAGAGAGAATGTTAAGCTGACCCATTTTATCAACTAAAGAGACTGGGGCAGCTCTTACATCACACAGGGAGAATAAGAGTGGGAGAATGAGAGAGCAAGAAAGGAAGAGAGATGGGTGCGGTGAATGGGAGACATGTATTAAGGGAGAAAGATCAGTCGAAGGAAGAAACAGTCATGAGAAAGAAAGCAGATAAGTATTTAGGGAGATAAGAAGCAGCACCAAGAATAGATGTGTGTGTAGATCACATGGTTAGTCGAGTGATGCATCGGTTGCATTTCGGGTTGTTGCAATACAGAGAAAGGACAGCATCCTGACATGAGTCATACTGCAGCCATGGATACATGAAAAATCCACATTTATACATATTATTGCACATATATTCCTTAAATTGATGATTTAAAAAATAAAATCCCCAAAAGCAGAACTACATTTCAATGTATTAAAATAACAAAAATAGAACAGAAACACAGTTTTTGTTGAAGGGCTCCTTAGAATCTTTGGCAAAAAAGGTAAATACAAAAGGAGCAACCAGAATTAAGACTGTTGAATAATTGGGATGAATACAAATTTTAAGAAAAAATAAATAATTCTGTCTCCATTTTCTTTTTTTTCCCCTGAAGAAACGGAGTCACTGTTGAAGGCTAATGCTATTAGAGAGTGTCTTGCCTCCTAGATACGTCTGGGCATTAGCCATCCTTTTATTGAGCAAATGGACAAAACAACTCTGGTTAGACCAGTGGAGACAGATGATTAGTAAGCTCCCAATGTTTATTACAAGGATAAATAAAGATCCGCTCTCTGTTGGCACCAGTTCAACTTAATTGGCAGCCCTTTCAGAAAAGAGCCCCTGCTGAGCCCTGCCCAAGCCTGCCTGAAACAGCTCCAAACGTGAGGCTGCAAGTGTTCGAAGAACTCCTCTGGCAGCCGCTCTCATGCCAGGTGGTCCATTACCAAGGACACAGTGAGAGTGAGAGAGGGTGCTGGAGGCAGAGAGGCAGGGTTGCTGCAGAGCCTCCACCCCCTGCTTGCCCTGCACCAACCAGACCATGAACTCTTTTAATTAGAGAGGATGCGGCCTCAGCACCTATCAGGCCCTGCTCACAGCTGCACACTCATCCATAATGCATGGCACAGGTTATGAAGCCCCTTTCCCAACATTCCCCTATTGAGAAAGCAAGGCCGAACACAAACCAAATATTCAACACATAAAGAAAGCAGCGCAACGTGACTCACCAGGTGCGAAAGTGCTAAGTGGAGATTACTGTGTGACAATATGGCAAAAAGTTGATGGGAGGTGGGGATCTTTAGAATGAGTTGTTTGAGGCAACAAGAGGTGCAGAGTATTTGCACATGTCAATGTAGAGGAAGAGCATGGTGTGTGTGCATGATTTGTTAAATGCTGGCTGGAGTTACAATGGGAGGAGGGCAAAATAGAAGGAAGGAGGAATGCCATACCTTTCACTACCTTATCCAGATAGTGAGCTTGGGAGATAAAAGACAGGACATATAAGGGAGGTTTGAACAGTGCCACTTCCATGACAAGACAGCAAGGCAAGGTGTTAGTTTACATTACAAAAGGTAAATAAAAAAAAAGAAAAGTGCCGTCATGAAGCCAAGTCATGCATTACAAGCAAAACAACAAATACAACCCAACACAGAGGGAGAGGGATGGAGACGGAAAGAAGACGGGGGGGGGGTTGTGGAACACAGAGAAAGAGAATGAGAGAAGGAGAGAGAGAGGGAGCAATAAGGAAAGACAGGGTAAAAAGTGATATGTTCAGAAAGAACATTTCAATCTGTCCCCATTTATCAACTGCCGGGATCGGCAGAATATCTCAGGGGAGTATTTCAAAAGCATCGTGATTGATGCACATATTACCAGCCTTAAATCTCGCAAGCAATATCGTACAGGAGGTCAGGATGTTGAACAAAAAGCGCTTTTAATCTTGAAACATCTCTATAGAGGATGAGGTCACCAGAGGCTTAGGCAACGGCATGGCCATTGGACCTCCTGTGCTCCACAGCATGGGGCTTGGGGCCAGAGCTCTCAATAATGAAAATTGATTTAAATTGAGATCTTTGGCTTCTTAACGGATGACACTGAGGAATATTCTTGTCGAGGGAGTGGGGATCTCAATATGGCACTTATAAAAGGCCCATCAATAATGTAAGACCAGCATATAAAACATTCACAGACTGAGTCAATGCTCTGCACTCAGGCAGCTCTGCTCCGAGATATGCATGAGGGTACTGTGAGAAAAATTATTTTCATCTACTTGAATATGGAATAAAGCTTTCACCTATAAGACTAGCGTTCTCAACTTTTGTCCCACTTCCCTATTGACTCATATGTGTGGGAGCTGCAAATTTCTGTTCACTGAAAGGCTGTGGCAGAGGGGGAAGAGATGGCCATTGTGATCCCACTTCTTCTCTGATGCTTGACTGGTTGGTTCACAGAATGATAATGAGTGAGCTACCATGTTAGCTGTCAAAAATTCAGCGGTGGATTTTTTACTTGTACTCTTTTAAATGCTGGTCGATGTGGAGCTTATTTTTTAACATATATTCTGTTGGGTAGTTTAACTTACCTTATAGTGCATCATATATGATTGGCACATATTTTGTATTTTAAATCAACATTCAAGAAAATGTGAAGTAAAAAATATGTATAAGGGAAGTATAAAGAAAGAAATGTATTGGAAATACTCAAGTAAAGTAACAATATCTCAAAATTATTCTTAAGTATACTACTTAAATGTAATGTGCTTAAATGTATTCGGATATTTTCTAACAATAAAACAAAGAAATAAAAAAGAAAAGAAAGAAGAGGAGAGAAGAGAATAGAAGAGAATTTATGCAACACAGGAACAGAATGGTAAAGTTGCAATCTTGCAAAGCAGGCATCACGTAGCATGTCCTCTGGATGGTCTGCTCTGAATGTCTAGAGGAGGTTTGACAGTCCAGACATCAAATATCATGAAGCTTACTGTATTAAAACACTTGTCTTAATAAGCTCAAGTTAACAATGAAACTGTCAAACCTCACAACATCCATCACCGTTAAAATATCTTGCCGTCCTTTTGGCAGTGGGCATTTCAAACAGAGGAGAGAGGTCACAAACAGAGGTCAACTACTGCTTACTTATGATAACAACTTGGCTGCATCCGTTGTTGCTAGTATTAACGTATTACTGCACTCACTAGTCCCTTATGACAAACAAATTTTCACAATGGGAATGCCACCTCTTCAGGAAGTTCAAAAAAGCAAACATACTGGAAGTACATTTTCAATATAAAGTGTTGTGTACACATTTGTGTACACCCAAAGTTCAGTTGGCTCCTTCTAGCTCTTATCTGTTCTCTCTTTAAAGGATTTCAACAAAAATAAAAAGAGTCAACATTATCAGCTCATGAACCCCTCTGTTAAAGGATTATGAAATCCACTACAAAACACACAGCACTAAACAACTTTACTTTCTGGCAACAGAAAAAAATAAAAAACTCAGTCAAAACTCTTTTTTGGGGTTTAAGCAAGTCAAGGTTTTCAAGAAAGCTCTTGACATTTCAGTGAAGGTCTTGAAAACTTAATTTCTGCAAGTCTTTAGAGGAGAATAATTGTAAGTATAAACATAGAGCCAAAAGTGGTGGTTGACCTGCTCACAATGACTAAAGACTCACATGTCAGCATTTCAAATTAATAGTAAATGGAAAGGGAGCAAAGAAAGAGATGAGGAAAAGGATGAGTAAAATGAAAGGACACCTTAGCACATTCCCACATTAAAATGCATGAAGGCAAGCCTCAGATCCTTGAGTAAACCTGTTCATGCTTTACCGAGTTGCACAAATTCAATTAAGCATGCTTTCCCCTCTCTTTTCCAACTGGACCCTTCCCCTCACACCCACCGCTTCATACACACGCAGGCAGACAGACAGCCTATGCCTTTGTTGGTCACCCAAACACACAAGCATACACACACACACAGAGTCCCCCACCCAAAGCAAAACCTCTTCCCATCCTACCAATAGTGCAGTGTTCTCCATTCCAACCCGGACTGCATTCACATTTGCCGTCCTTGCAAGTGCCATGCTCGTTGCAGCGAGGGTGACACGCCCTCTGGTCACACCCAGTGCCCATCCAGCCGTCGTCACAGCGGCAGCTGCCCGACACACAAATGCCATGGCCACCACAGTCCGCTGCACAAATCTCTGTGGGAGACAGGGACATAGAAAAAGACAAAAAAGAGAGTGGGGGAAGACAGACAGAAAGGAAGGAAGGGGGGTGGAAATGGGATGGAAAGGGAAGACAAGGCGGTGTCGGGACAAGGCAACAAGGGTGAAGAAAAGACAAATCCAGGAGTTATTGTCAAGGAAAGGCGGCCACGCTCCACTACCTTGTCTGATGGCAGCTGAAAAGAAATTCCTGCACCTCATAAGGGGCAATCCTTTTTGACAATACAAATCTAATAAGTCCATTACAAAGAAAAGACATGGATTGTGGAGGCCTAAGCAGACTTATTCTCCTTTTTGCCTCTACTTCTCTTTGTAAATTCACCTCTTTCTGCCAAAAGGGGTAAAGAGGAAAAGATACACAGTTGGAAACATTATCAGCTCTTCTATTTTGTTCAAACTGTAAATTGTACTGTATTTCCTTTGTTGCACATGCAATGTTCATAGCTTCACATGCTATTTATGGGCTACAGGCAGCAAGTAAGGTTCCACAGATTAATTTAAGGCACGGGATGTCAATATGCTGGTTTTATTCTACTGAAGTGCAGCGTACCAGAGGAAGAAGTACATTTGTGGAATAAGGGAGACTGAGAGACAGAGCCACAGTAAAGCTTGGCTGGCGCTATTGTGTGGCAGCTGAAAGACCTCCCTGACAGGCTGTGATAGAGCCTGGGACATTACCCACGTCTCATGAACTCGAGGGAGAGTATGACAAGACGAAAGCTCAAAGAAATTAAACACTGACAGATTTATTATGAATCTCATTGAAATGTTAACCTCTTTATTAACTATTCTGTTTAAAAAAGAGGCTTAGCAGTATGGGCAACGAGGAACAATGACCATGTATTACAGGCTTATTAGCCAAGCCAATTCGAATATGACCACAGGGGACCAAACTGGAGGTAAAATCTTTTAATAAGTCAATTACTGCCTTTACAGTGCCTATTTTGTCATTGCTACAAATTAAATTTGAGTGGTATTTTCAGCCACAAACCATAACATGACATTACCAGCTTAAAACGCTTTTTAAAAAATCACTCTCCCCTGCTAATTACAGCTCAGCACTTTGTTAAACTACGAAAATGCTAATTTTTACATCTGACTTTTAAACACACACACACACACACACACACACACACACACACACACACACACACACACACACACACAATATCAGAATAGGATTCATTTACAGAGGTTTGCTATCAATAATTTTCAAACAGTTTATTGTGGAACTGGCCATCTACTTCCTCTAAAGACGATATTAACACAGTTAAATAGGAAGTGCTAATAAACATAATGGACATCTTGAGTGATTTTATTAGCATATACAGTATGTTGAAAAACTGGCCGTACCCCTTCCTTTCTCAGAAATATAAGAATACATACTGGTCAGAGAAAAGAAACTAAAACAGACTGTGAGACAACTGTTCAATTGGAACAGAGGAGAAAGCTTTGACGTGATAAAGATGCAATTACAGCCTGCAGGCAGACCCTCATTATCCTAGGCCAGAGGAGTCCACAGTGAGAAATCCCCCCATCCCCATGATGGCCGTAACCATTTGCACTAAAGGGCCATGTAAACAAACTTTCCTCTGGGTGGGAGAATGGCAAAAATGGCATAAAAACACACATATTAAAGGACATAAAACCTCAGGCATTGTTTTATGGCTTGTAACAGTATTACTACCAACTGTGCACACCCAGGTTGTACTGTCCCAAAGCCACAGGAGAAAATGAGTTTGTGACTCAAAAGTATTAGGGGGGAGAGGAATCTTGAAAGATGTATTGAAAGCTTTCCATCTTTTTCTTCCCCCAGTCTGCAAGGTTATAGCTACTGGTTGTGCAACCACACTACCAAGCTTAGTGTTGTATTAAACCACAGAAAGCTCTACAATGAACAGGATAAAGGAGGATAAAGAGCCAACTCATCATCATTTACAGAGCTCTTTCTCTGCGAGGCAAACTCAGACTAACTGCCCATTTCCCTCAAAATCCCTGGGATTACCTAATAGGTCATTGTGTCTGTCTGGAATATAAAGGGATTTGTCGATCCAAGTGCCTGCTGGACTAAAACTCTTATATTAGAAATATTTTGTGTGAATACAAATTATTTTGTCTAAATGAAAGCAGCTGAAGGCTGCAACTGTATCAGCCTCTACAAAAACCGAGCTGATGTACTGATTACCAACACATCAGAGGCCTGTTCAAACTGAGCTATCTAAAGCTTTAATCTGCCAGAGAATGATCAGAAAACATGAATTAATTCTCATATGAGCATTTATATGTGTGGAAAATTGTTAAATTCTTCAGGTGTCTTTAATAAAAAAACATTGAAAAAACAGCACTTTTTTTCATGGACATTTGCATCTGCCAACACTGCAAGTCAGTGATGTTAGACACTAACATTTGACAGCTCTTTAACAATCTACCACTGAGTTCACTGAGGGCTTTCAGTAAAATACTTCTTTTATAAGTTTGAGCAGGCAGACTGCTGTCAGACCTAAACCTAAATTGTGCAGGACTTATTTTCATCCTTAGAGCCTTAAGAAGGTGTATTCTAGCTATAAAGCTGTATCTTATGTTCAGCCTATTCTTGACTACCAAGAGAGAACATGCCCCATGGACAAAATGAACACAATGGGAACAATCCTCCAGAGCCAATGTGAAGAAAGCCAGAACTCAAGAAAGAGCATTAACTTGCATTAGATCATTCCTCTGACAATATCCCTGCTATGCGTGTTTCCCTATTTTCTGTGGTTGACAGCTAACTATGTGGAGATTGAAGATGAAACCATTTGTAAAATAAATACATTTAGAGAAAAATCAAGAGTTTGATTGCTAGCTGTGGACCTCCAACTGATCATTCATGTGAATAATTGATGCTTTCATGCAAGCCATTTTCTTTTAACATAATCAGGAATGTTTACTTCTTCAAGCAATTATCAAAGTTATACTGAATCAAGCAGTGGAATAAATTCCAACAAAAAGGCAGAGATTGTTATCAGAGATTAACAGATAGAGATGTCAAAGTTATTACATGTTGTTGCTGTTCATTGTGTGGTATTAAACTAAAGTCAAAAATATTGTTAGAAATTACACTAGTGAAAATATTTACTGACAGTGATGACTATTTGTCAGGAGCTGAGGATGAACATGTGTGACGGATTACATAACTGATAAGTGTATAACTACAAATGTATGATCATCTGAACATGGCTGTGATAAAACTGAATCCTTCAACTGATGTTATTTCTGTCTAACGTTAAATTATGAATGTTTTTTACATGATATAGTTTTTATATAAAGGCACGGAAGAAAAAAAAAACAGTCTTGACTTATTTAATGTAACTTATACAATATTTTCTGTGAATGTATTTACTTTAATTTAGAGCTAAATCAACTCTGATCTGTGAAAGGGAATTCTGCCAATGTTTATTCTCATCTGAGGGAAGCACTCACCTGTAGAGCAGTCATGGCCTGTCCAGTTGGGATCACAGCTGCAGGTTCCGGTTTCTGCCAGGAAAGCTCCGTGTCCAGAGCACTGGTCCATGCAGGAAGCCCTGGGGCTCTCACATCCTGGCCCGCCCCACCCCACAAAGCAGTGGCACTCTCCCTGGACACATACCCCTCGGCCTGAGCATGTTGGGTCCAGGCAGTCCACTAAAAGGGTTCCAAAGAGACAGTGTCAGAAACACCAGTCACCTGCTGTTTCCCTCTTTCAGAGGCAACATAGCGTTTCTATTTGAGCCTGAGTAGAATGACAAGTGCAGTGGCCTGCAGCTCAACTGCAGCTGCATCTAGCTTAGCACATGTTGAATGAATGTACAGAGTGAACACACAGAAAATGATGCAAGGAGGCCCACTTCATCTAGAACCGGAGACAAGATTTACAAACAAGCAAATTAAATGGCTGTTTTCACACTGGGGCTTATGCCACCAACCTACAGGTACTGCCCACGCTCCTGCTGGCACTTTCCCATCATCTCAAAATAAAAAAATGCCTCCCAAAGAGCTACAGTGCCTTAATAAAAGCCTGTTTCTCTAAAATGAAAGCCACAATGATGAGTAGTTCAAAGCAGGAAAAACCAAAACTCACATTTAAAGAATGTAAAGAAGAAAATGGGGTAAAGTAAGGAAAAAGCATGGGGCAAGAGTTAGACTTCCTGGACAAGAAGGCATGCTCAAGTCTAGTTTACAGAAACCTTGCTCTGGCATTCCTCTGCTGCATATTTTTGTTTACACTGCATCAGTGTACACTGTATCGGTTCAATTAGTATGCAAATATCAAATGAATGCCTGTTTCTATTGCATCTCTTCCCTTGACATGTTGTTAAATGAGTGCTCATTTTGTAAGGCACAAGAGTTGTGGGAGCACACAATCATGATAATAACATTATTTCTACAAGACAATATCTGCGTGGTACACACAGATGGCAAATGGGCGCCAAGTAGCAGCAATGTCTAGCCACTGAGAGCAGCAGGCCGCTCTGTGGCAGCTCCCCTTTACCATGACATAAATGGCTATAGAGGCCGTTATAGTAAGACAAACAGGATCTCTCGCCTCTTAGCAGATGGTTTGGGCACAAGGCACAAAGATCATAGGCTAACTGACAAGAAACTCTCTCCTGGCAATTAATCATTGTGCCTGAAGGTCGCACGGAAGAAAGGTAAAAATGTTAAAGGGCCCTCGTCCACATTCCCCTCCACTCCTTATGGCTAACACTCCACCCAAAATAGAATGGGGGCCTATGGATGTCACAAACCCCCATTTATCAAACTCCCAGGGGCCATTTTTCATCTTGAAATGAGAGCCTTCAAGAGCTGACAAACACAATGGCTCCTTCAATCTTATCTGGTCAAGCCTTATCCAGCATCATGAATGTGGACTTCCTAATGGATTAACATCAGACTTTTTGTCTGAATTTCAGACAATAAATGGACTGTTTCGATTAATGTAATGCCTTATGTCCATGATTTATACAGGAAAAGTCACCTAGGATGCATATTGCATAAGTGTTATGGCTATAATGCTCTTCATAAAGGATGTCCTGTCTTTACTACTGGACAGACTGTTAAATAAGCGATACCAACTTAATAGCCGTTCCCATTATTCTTTTAAAATGTCAAGCACTAACAAGCTAATATGGTGGTTACAGCAGCCAAATTATGCACAATTTCATAAGTTTGGGATACATTACCATGACTTATTAAAACAATCACCTTCTTCACAGTTTTCCCCTTTGTAGCCAGGGTTGCAGATACAGGTTCCCACGATACAAGTCCCATGGCTACTGCATGTGATGTCAATGCACTGGTTGGTGGGAACGTCGCACTCGGAGCCCTTCCAGCCGCTGTGACACATGCAGCGACCTTTAAGGTATTGACCATTCCCACTGCATAGCACTGGACAGGCGGCTTTGAAAAGAGCAGACAGCATACATCCATTTGAATGGACCCCTCCAACCATAGCTTCAAAGAATAGGGGAGTGTGTGCTAAAGCCACGATCTGACAATGAACTTCTGACCAAAATACTAAAAGGTTTCCTTTTTAGTGTACAATATCCAGCACAAAGTACTGCACTTTGGCATCCAGTGCAGATGTGACCCAAATTTGAACAAAACCAAACAATAATCTAATATCTTCACAATGGCTGTTAATAATAATAATAATAATAATAATAATAATAATAATAAAAGAATTGAATAAAAAGTATATATGTACTATAATATAATATGGTGCAGCTCAACAGATGGATAACAGAGAGCAGTATATGTAAAGATGTAACAACAGTATCATTCTACTAAACACAGGCTAAAGTAGTTTTTATGTTATTTTAATTTCGCAAACAATTAAATCTTGGTTTACATGATTGAAAACATTTGTCAAAACCTTCCTATAATCTAAACTTCTCTTCTCTATACAGTTAATCTAGAGTTATTTTATATGCAACACAATCTACATTAAGAGGTAAAAATGAATAATTGGGAGTAGTACTGCCTAATTAATAAGAAAGATTTGAAGTACAATAAAAAGTAATTGTAAGACAAAATTGCTTCGTTCTGGTCATGCAATGAATAGAATTTGGTCAGAACCCTAAAACGTTGTGTATCTAAATGATGCAGATCAATAAAGACATTATGACTGAGTGTGTGACTCACCTCGCCCACAGTCAGGTCCTTTGAATCCTAAAAAGCAGTGGCATGTTCCAGCAACACAGTCACCGTTCCCAAAGCAGTTACTGGGACAGTCATCAATAGAATCTGCAAGAGAGCAATCAGGAGCTTTTCTGAGTAATGTGGTTTGAAAAACAATTTTCCTCCCACTCATTTTCTCTGGGTTGATTATTATTCCTTTGCTAATGACAGTGATAAGCACAGGCTCCCATCCTGTCAACATTCTATTTCACTGCAAAACATTTTTGAGTGTTACTCATATTTCACCCAAATGGAAGAATTCCTACAAAGAGTAAACATATTCGGCTCATCTTGGCTTCTACCAAAGTCACAAAGCAAATTCTCAGAAGTTCCGCACTGGACGTGATAAGTGACATGCATCATTTGACAAACCTAATTTGACGCTTTTATGGCACACTGCAACCAGGAGTTTTGAAGCATCAGCAACACTGGAACCTGCATTTCCCCACTGCCATGGATAATGTTACTGGATCATATTTTCTCCTATGGACTGATTTTTCATTCTGCTTTATGTATTTGCAGGAACAATGAGTAGGCCTTGCAGACTACTTTGTGTTTCTGTTTTGTCTATTCATCATAATGCTACAAACCAAATAACCTGCAGTAAATGTGTGTGTGTGTGTGTGTGTGTGTGTGTAGATATATTTATATATATATTGTTTTTCATCTTAACTTTATAATGTGTTCTATCAATTGTATTCAATCAAATCTTGAAAACAAACACTACACTACTTCTGTATAAAAATGAAACAATGTAAATTGCACTGGGATATACCAAATGTTTCTTGGCATCTTGTCTAAATCTAATTGGGCTCAAATAATTGGCCCCGAATCATTTTCTACACAGTCACTGGTGTAGATAGATAGATGCCTCACCATGTTAAAAAATTGCAAGACACAATGTTGTGTTGTCTTTTAGCATGTCATTCTAAAAATAAAAAGAGTAGCTTGTGCGACAATTGCAACCCTTACAAAAAATTTAAAAATGCTTTAAAAAAATAATCGTAACATTAGTGTAGACTGTAGAACATTGTATAGCAACTTTAGCAACCAATTTCCTCCTGCGGGATCAATAAAGTATTTCTGATTATGATTATGATTCGAGTGAAGTGGAAATAATTTTGCTGTGATGAAGACCTCCTGGCAGAAACATGTGGGCTCTCAATGTGACTGCTCTGTTTACCTGCTTCTAAGCCTTTACAATAAATGTTCTTTTAATACTTTAACATTGTCATCCGTCCCCTCTTTACCTTGCAAGTTCCTAGAATATAATATGGTCACGGCCTTGAGTGGCTACATACATTTCTTTGTTTCCTAACAAAGCAAAAACATTTGTGTGTCTCTCCATAATTTCCTCTATTGATCCCGCTAACTAAATCAAATAAATTGACAAAATAATTATTTCTACTACCATGTTCTGACACGCTTTTATTAGACATAAGAGAGACCACTGATCTCTGAGGCACTCGACAGCAGCAGAATACTGAAACATGATGCTCACTGAATTAAGTCTGAAATGGTGCTGAAAAATATTCAATCTTGTCCATTGCCTTCAGGCAGCAGAAGCTCTGAGGCAAAACTTACTGAACAAAGAATCTCTTGTGCTCCACAAAGGGCTAGAAATGTGAGCCATGGATTCAGCTTCCCTTTACTCTGGAGAGTCAATCATCACTGAGGATGCAACGCAAGACAGAGAGAAAAGAGAGCGAGAGAGAGAGGGAGAAAAAGATAGAGGCAGACAAGGGATACAATGAAAAGAGAGGGGTAGGCAGTGAGCAGAGAAACGCTGCTGATGTTTTCAGTGCTGCAGGCTCGCCGTTGCCATGTTGGGTTAGTGAGGGGATGCAGGGGAGACTATCCTCTGGGGTGGTGGAGGCAAATCAGCATTTTGGTGGGGTTTTGATGGCTTCCAACAAGAACATCTACCTACAATAGGAACCCCAAGCTTTTTTGCTCAATGCTAGTGAATGCAGCAGTGTGGGTGTGTGTGGTTGACAGAAATTCCTCCCAGAAGTACAATTATGCAGGACAGGTTTCTGGCGTGTATATAGGGACAAAAAAAGTAAGTGTGGCTGTAATTTATTGTTCAAAATGTAAAGCACTGAAAGATCCAACATGAGCTACAATCTACTGACATATTAAGCGGGTAGGTATTCGACATTATTTTATCTTATGTATTTCTTTGGTGAACAACAAACCATCAAATCGAACATATTTAATTGAGTAATCGTAAACTGCAGTGCTCCCATGCTGAATTCTGACGCAGTTTAGTAGACTACGCACTCCCCATGTCTATTGCCTCTGTTTCCACTGAGAGTAGGCAGGGGAGGCCATGAATATCTCTTAGCCACACACTCGACATAGGCCAACGCATAAATCATGGATTCAAGCAGAGCTTCATTGAAATTCATTACCCTTCATATCAGGGGAGCTAACTATTGTGCGAGGCTCTCCAGTCGGTGAGGACAGAGTAGCGTGCAGGAGGCAGGTTTAATCAGTGCCTTGCCATGCTCTCAGATGATGCTTAGCACCTTTGAATGATGGGCGGTTGTGTAAAGAGAGAGCCACTGCTGTAGAGTGAGACAGGATATAGAGTAAGACATTGGTGCTGGGTCTTTGCTTCCCTTTGCTTTGCTCCCCTGTATAGGAAGCCGTGTCTGGGTTGAAGCATGTCTGGCACCAGGCAGCGGGGACAAATGGCTTCATGCTCCAGAGGGCTGTGATACAAAACATTCACTAGGACACATTTCACATTGCCATGGAGCCACAGCCAAGTAATGAGGAGCAGCCCAGATTAAAGACAGGGGCGCTCCATCCCCAGATGTATTATGGCGTGGCTATGTGCAACAAGCAAGCCTTTCATTTAATACACATGAAGAGCATAAGGTGTCCCACTGACAGTAAAATAAGACATTTTTTCCTTCCAACACTGTCACTAAAGTAATTTAACTGCTAGTGTCGTATAAACAATGCTGCGTGTGTCTTTCAATGTGCCTGTTCTAGATATTGTTCACATATATTTCTATGCCTGGGCTGCTCTATTTGAAGGTCAACTCTATCCCTGCACAGCTCAATACAATTCAGGCAGTTGGTGAGATTCAATTTCTGCTGAAGGGCACTTAACCGGTGACCCATTTTAGAAAGGGCCCCTATGCCTCCCTCTGAGCTCCTGTGGGCAGATCAGCTCTGATACAAATGAACAGAGGCAGAATTCTAGCTCTGACTAACACTGCCCCACCCCATCCTATCCCCATTCCCATTCGTTGCACAGAATACCTTATCTAGTTGTGTTTTCTCTGATGCAAACCACAGGAGGCCTTCGTGCACACCCAGTCAAGAAGAAATAAGCTAAAGTAAACGTACTGCCCTGACTCCCCCTCCTTGTGTCATATCATATATTAAGTATTGAATTACAGCTGTTGTTGGCACAGCAAGGGGGGCATCTCTTGCCTGTCTCCACTTGGTGTTACATTGGTGTTGAGGACAGCTTCTCATCGATCTGCTGCCTGGCACAGCCCCTGTCACAGATGGACTCTGGCCCAGGAGCTTTTAATTAAAGAGCATGTGAGAACAGCTCCCAGCTGCCATCCCTGTGAAAGTCGACACCTCGGGCCCTCTCACACCTTGCTTGATACAGCAGTACTAATCAAAGGCGCTTTAGGGAGAACAAAGAGGAGCGTACAAAATGAAATCACCTCCACAAAGAGGGACGTATGTCTGAAACACAGCCTCGTGCCATACAGAGTTAGTCAGAGGAGAGAAACATCTTCCCTACTTTGATATATGGAAAGTAGATGGAAATTGGAGCAAATCATGATCAAAAATGGCACTAGCAGGAGGGTACAATCATACTTTGAATTGTATGCAAATGGTTCCCAGAAGCTGGACCCCTGATTCGCTCAGAAGACACTCAGGGTAATGAGGATATTATGATCTCTCAATGCCCTACTCAGGGGCATGGCAGGATAGCACTGATGTCCTGATTTTTGTAATATTCAACTTCACCTTGATTAACCTGCACTTCCCTTGACTATTGAAATCTGCCAAAAACTGCCTCTGACTCATGCCCCAAGTCTGGGCTGTTTGCTGTGGAGTGCTGCTGGTTGGTATTATAGGGATTATGTGGATTGCTATTACAGGTTTCAGCAGCAGGTCATGCCCAGGGCACTCACCTATGGCAGTAGTCAGGAAGGAGACAGTTTCAGTTTCTTTTCCGTCGTTGTAGATGGCCAAGTGCCAGATGCCCGAGTCCATGTACTGGATAAAACCTGTGTCGTGTGTGGTGATGGGTACCAGGCTCCGCTGCATAGCCACAGGCCCCTCCAGACCATGGATGTCCTGGGCAAGGAGCCGCCGCCCATCCAAAAGCTCCACAAAGTCAAACTGCAGACAGACACACAGAAAGTGAGAAAGACTGATAGATGGACCGCAGACACCCCATTAGAGTGACACATGAGACTTGAGTGCTTTCAGCCCTCTTTATAACGAAGCATCATTTGGTCTGCATGAATAACTCATCATTCCAGAGGAGCTTGAGTAAGTCTTGGCACATCGTGGCTGGATGGGCTGTGATAATTTCCACATATCTTATATGAAAGCCTTGTTTAAAACTATTAAAGAGAAAAAAGGAAAGCTGGGGGAAACATTTTTAAAGCTAGTGTTTACCAAATAACATCTGCAACGATTTGCTTCATATTAGTAGTAACTCAATGAATACCAATGAGACGGCATTTCATTTTCATCTACATAAAGAAGGGAATCGTGATTCATCTGCCACTCTATGTGTAATCAGTCACAGCACGAAAACTCTCCTCTACATTATTTCTTTTGAAGTAAAAATAGAGGAAAGAGACAAACATGAACTTTTGACTGAAAATAAATCACATTGGACATTAATGCAAACAAAAATGCTATGAACAATTTGTTGAACTGCAGTTACATTTACAGCAGAAATCTAAACTCTGTGAACCAAGCAGTCAGAAATGATTAATAACATGATATATCTGATTCTGTGCTGCACATAGATGGGAAATTAGTGTAAAGAAAAATCTCCCTTTCTTGGCCCCTGAGCCCCATATCTTTGTGTGATTCATTGATGATATTGAACCTGAAAGAAATTTGCCATAAATCCTTTCTGCAACAAAGAAAGTGATTCATAATACAATAGAGAGATTTATGAATTGGTTTATATTCCTGACACGTTTCTACATGGTTAGAAAGATTTTTTTAAACAATATCCCAATTCATATTCTGTAACAGAGGAAGAATGGAAAATGAAGCTGAGTCCTTATACTATGCAGACATGATTGTAAATTATTTCAGTCTTACACTTATAATTCACTATTGTCTTCAAAATTGCCCTCTCATACAACTAATGAGCACAACAGAATACAATAGACAGTTGTGTAGTAACAAATCCATGGGTGTCAGTGATATTCAGATAGTTCCCACCTGTGTGTGTGACGGAGGTAGACCTCTCCTTCCATAGATTCCCACTAAGGCATCTTTGCTTAGGGACACATTAAACTTCAGGTACATGGGATGATCAATGAAGACCTGGGACCTCCAGAAGATACCAGGAGGAATCTGCTGCGCGACCTTGCGCCCCACGTCAATCTCCCCCATATCTATATAGCTGTCATCTGGGAACAAGCTGTCCAATTTGCCTGCATTGCACACAAAGTAAATCGGTCAAAGAGATCACACCATTAATCCAGCATGTGGAGGGCAGAGGGAGTCAGTCTGCTGAAGCATGATAGTCTGACCATATCACAGATATTCAATCACATCCCTGACAGCAGGAGAAAAAAAATGTTAAGAATGACCATTGACAGCAATTCCAGTCCCAATTCCAGTGGAAGAGAGAGTACAAAAGCAAAATAATCAGATTGAACAAGTCTGGTCCTCAAACAAAATTCTAGTTATGTCCTGAAGTGTTTGGCGTTGATTCTTCTGAAATTGCAGATAAAGAAATCCTATTTAAACTGAAATGATGAAATATGCTTCAATACCTGGTTGCATTAATTACTTCAAGGCACTGACATCCTATCAAACTAGGCTAATTTAGTTGAGGTTCCTGGCTCAGATATGGTAGGTTTGTGTTTTTTTATGATCTGTACACTTTCATAAATCTTGTTCATCAAAGTAAATAATGATGAAAGGTTCTAAAATTAGGATTTAAAAGGTTGAACATATGGAGAGGAAATTGTACAGAAAATACTGGAGAAAATACAACTGCTGCAATATTGTGATAAAATATAGTTAAAATTAAAGTAAAAGTAATAAAGTGAAAATGGGAATTATGGTAGAGAGGGATCTCTAATGGAAGTACCCGCTCAGGTACTAGCACATCCACTGCCAAAAATTGTCCATATGCTCCATAATACACCTTATATTGGACTCCGTGGAAATGGCAACATCTGTTTGCCCATGTAGATGAGCTAATTTCAGCAGCGATGTCTACTAAAGCAGACGTCCATACAAACTACCTCCAGGACTTGGTGGCAGACACGGCTTTAGGTTACACGTGGCACGGCAGATGGCAGTCTTCTCAAAAGTCCATCAGTGGCAATGGGTTTTATCAGAGTAGACAGGACACACTCCCCGTCTCCCAGATCTGGGCTTTACATAATGCTACAACACACAGGCTCATTTTCCACATGTTGGGGTGTGTTTGTATTTATGCAGCACATTAATGGTGTACTCATCAGGCTGTTTAAATAAATCATAAGCCGAGACCAGTGATAATGGGCCTCATGGTTAAATAAATGGCTGTTGCACTGCAAGCTAAACTACAACATAATGCTTTGATGGAAAGACAATACTCAGAGAGAGAACTACACTGAATTTCAACACGGTGCACATCTGCATCACCTTGATAAAACATTAGATAGCTCATCATTGTTACTGTTGACAGCAGTGCAGAATGAGACTTATTTAGAAAACTATGGCTATTGATTTCCTATCAGCAATGGCTGCCATGCAGAGTCTAAGCTCAGCTGTAGTCATGCTTGTTGTTAGCTAAACACACTTTCTGCTGTCTGGCAAATGAAAAAGACAACTCCTGGATTCATCTATATGGTAATGACCCCATCTTCTACCTATTGTAGTCTGCCATTGGTAAATCACATGGTTAAATCTGGGCCCATTTGTTCAAGAATGGAACAGAGCAAACTTTCCTCGAGTCGAGCAGTTGGTACCGTGGGGTGAGCACATGCTTTCTTTGGCTGCCAGGAAAGGCAGCCCAGACTAGGAGATGAAAGGATCACATCCGTTCTGAAGAGGACAGAGTGGCTAATCCCCCTCCAGCCCCTGGATACTCTGTCCCTTAAGCTGTCCCATTTTCTCCCTCCAGGAACAAATAACACTTTCCCACTTACAACAACTTTCATAGGATTACAATGCAGATCTGTTTGCATACCATGGAGACGAGTGAACACAATGTGAAACTGGATGACAAAATAATAACAAACTTGCTTGAGCTCCAAAATGTCATCTGTAAACTCTAAGATTTAAAAAACTTTTTCCTTGTGCAATGTTGTTCTTCTCTGATGTGGGTGCAACCGTGTATTACAGTGAATAGAGAGTTACCCAAATCTGCTGCATTTAGGTTGGTTTATTAAGTATTAAATATTTGTTTAAGTATTATTTTGAAAGAAAAAGACAACACACACATACAAAATTATTATGTGTATTCAATAAAAATACATTATCCTTATAAAAAGTGCACTTACTGTCATCTTTCCCCTTGCGGTCAGGTATTTCCAAGCCTGTGTTGCCTAGTGGTGGCAAGCTCAGATCAGTAGGAAAAGGTAGGCCACTTGTATTGTCCTCTGAAAGCTGATACATCTGTCTTTGCATGGGTTGCAGGTGCCAGTTTAATCCAAAAAGGTGCATGGCTGAAATATTAAACATGAGACAGACATAAGACTCGGAATTATTAATGTTATTATTACTTAAATGCATTTTATTTAAGCAAAAACCTATACACAATAAATTAAATACAAAGTAACCCCCCCAAATTTATTTGGTAATTAACCAAGGTGGCAGCTGTGAGGTGGAGGAAAAGGAAGTAAATTCCAAAGGATAAAGAACAAAACAAGGTTTAATGGTTAATGGCCTTTTTTGCTGAGCAGTAAGACCAGAAGATGAATGCTACCCTGACCTCATGAGACAACATCTGTCTCACCACACCAACAACGGCATGGACCATCCCCAGTGCCCTGTCATTTTTCCAACCCCATTACCTTTCCAATCCCTTGCAAAAGTAAGGGACAAAAGAAAAAAAAACACATCAGCAGGGAGACACCAGGGGTGTTTCAATGTGAACACAGTGGATGAAGTATGCTGATATTTTACAAGGTCGACAAAAGAAATGTCCTTTGGAACAATGGCAGCAGAGTGCAGGACAGAGGAGGAGGGGCTGACCATGACAGATCACCAATAAGAGAATGGACAAGACGAGCTTAGCAAGGCAAAAGCCACCTTGGAAGTCAACAGTCAGCAGAAAAGGCCCGGAAACTCAATATAGCTATTTTATTGGTTTGTTGGTTCTCTTAAGCTCCTCGAGTAAATAACCATGCAATTCAATTATAAAGAGTGAAATTATCTGACAGTTTTAGACCGAACCTGTGAGTATGACCTCTCCAGTCCTCTTAATCTTGTTTTCTTCTTTCAAATGTGTTCTAATTTTTTTCTTTTTTTTTAATTAACTACTTCATGTAACCAGTAAGTGACTGTTTAAACAACATAGAGAATGATTGTACTTGTCATTAGTTGAATACATAGAAAAAAATAAAACTAATTTGTTAGTCGGACTTGCAGATCTTATTATAATACCACTCCAACACGTGCATTAATTAAAACAACTTATAATCAACTTCTTCATGAAATTTAGTTTGATTACACCTACAAATTATTTTCTTTGGTTCAAAAGCATTACTGTTATTTTATTTATATTAAGTACATTACTTATTTAGATAAATTGTGCCAATTAACAAGTGAACAAATTAACTGTTTTAATTTACCCACAAGAGAGAATGTGGTGAGAACACAATGACCGCGACTGGGGTCCTTAAAATTTAGTTTGTCCATCAGCAATATACACAAACACTTGATGTAAGTGCACAATATAATATTGCCTCACTGAAAACCTACTCTACTTCATGCATGTCTGCTAATGAAAGTATTTTAACTCCTTCAAAGCTAGAATGGAAAGACACAGGAACTGTGCCTTCAGTGTGGCAGCAGACTAAGGAACTACAAGCTCAAATTTTCTGGCCGTTATCTCAAGTATGACGATATTATGTTGGTTTTTATTACTGGAATATGCACACAACTGTTGAGCAACTTCTTCTTGGAAACACTTGAGAATGTGTAGGTGAAAACAGGCTCTTTGTGCATCTAATAAGTAACAGTAATGTGCAGCAGAACCAGGTGCTTCTCAAAATAAAAACAACAAACTTGAGATGAAAGAAGTACGAGAGCACACTGATTGATCTGCAGCAAACAGGTTAATAGTCATCTACCAAACTGAAGATCCTACATTGCTTTATAGATATTGTATTAAATAACATAAGTGATTCCCAAGAGTACAAGGAGGTTTAATTGTCTGGGCTCAACTATTAATGTAAAATTGACTGAAACCACCATAAGAACATGACAAGTGGCAAATCAAATCAAACTATAGTGTCTGAAGAATGGAATACATTGGGTGGTTTCCAGAGGAAACTTCATCAAAAACAGATATATTAGAGAACACCACCCTACATGGTTCCTCCATTTAGATCTCTATAAGTAGTTGGCTCAAGAGTAAGACTTTTTTATAAAACTGAATGTGCACTACACATTCAAAGAATACCTAATGTTTTCATGATGCACAAACAGTACCATATGTTAACTGAAATATCAAGAAAAAGATAGGTAGTAACAGTGTAGTTATCAGGGAAAATGCCTTAAAAACATTCCCTTAGATGATGAAAGTTCAACTGCAATACCAGCATCTGTTCTGTGTCTGTCCAGTGCCTATGGAAGTGACTGTGTCAGTGGAGGACAACCAGTGAAGAGACAGATGGCTTTATTTGTCATTTTGTAAGCTCCAGAAAGACATTCCTTTTGATTTGTAGCTCTACATTGACTGGCGAAATGGAAAAAGAGTCAGTCTATGTTGCTGGCAGAACCATTGAAAAGTCACCAGGCAGGGTGTCATTCCAAGTGTCCTAGTAATCACGTCTTTGTGAGACCCGTTCTTCATCCCATTTGTCCCTGAGGCCTCTAATGGAAAACGGTTGAAGAGTCCTCCCATCCATAAAGATTTACTTGAACGCCTTCTTGGTATCTATGATATGCAGAGCATTGGATGTGGGCCAGGGAAGAGCCTCCTGATTTTGTTTTGCTTGCATTTCAAACTTTGCAAACACTATGCAATGACACTCAGAAGGCTGCTGCAATTGGCTGCAAAATGAAGACAGGTTGTAGGAATAACAAGGTACTTCTAATGAGATGGCTACAGGCAGAGACAAGCTGTGTCTGTGTTCCAGTGATGGCACTGACCTGTCAAGAGTACTGAACTTCGTAGCATCGCCCATTTTTTTCTGAGCACATGTTGTGCCCTCCTTTCGCTTATCTCTTGGCAGGAAGTTGGGTCACGCCATGTGCCAATTAGGGAACAGAGGTACTGTAGTACATTACTGTAGTGAAGACTTCTCAGCCAATCTGAGGAAGTCAGTGCTTATTGCTGTGGGTCATCTGCCAGCATCCCTGTGCTTCTATCCTCTGATCTGAAGAGCACTTTCCAACTAGTGCACCCTTCAAGGGAAGCTATTATGAGTATGAACTCTTTTTTTCTCATCTTAGTGGTCCTAATCAAATACTGTGAGCATCTAAGAAAGGTAAACTATCTTGAGGTAAGCCATCAGTTGCTCATTTCTCACCTTACTACATTTATACTTCTCTTACATTTGTAGTCTGTGTTGTATATCACCACTCACTGCAATATAATGTTGCAGATCACTATAATTAGCACGGAAATATCCATTACCAACAACACTTTTGTAAATGCAGTTGTTAATTTATTTTAAATATCCTTCTTAATGTTTAATTGTTTATTATGTTTGCCTGCTTTCAAAATTTATTTCATTTAGTTTTTAGTAAATTTTATTAAATAATCGTGTACAGCTGACTGGAGTTTATTCTTTGTTTGTGCTTTTGTTTAGTTAATGCTTTCATTTTCAGTGTATCAGCAAACAAGCTTTTCATACTTTTCATCATTGTGTTTGGAATTTGTATTTTATGTGCACTGACCATATAAAAGCTTCAGCAATCCTGTCCATCTGCCACTAAATGTCAAAGTCAAAACTGGGTTTGGGTTGTGTGAATGAAGCTTGCTTGTCAATGCATAAATATTTCTTAAAACACATGAAGAAAATAATTGGCAATGTTAGACTATATTTGCAAATGGAAAATTGAAAAATTGAAAAGCATCATCACTAATGCTATTTACTTGTAACAATATACAGCCAGACGTGCATTGCTGCATGTTAACAGCTATATGTGGCTAACGCACTTGCTAATTTTCACTAATTAGTAGCAATGATAGGAGGATGTTCATTGTTTCAACTGATGTTTGCTAGTAACATAAAAGTACATATTGTTTTGTTGGTTTACATCCATACAACACATGGAATGTTATGTTGGCATAACATGACATAGGACAAACAATATTAGCATGCCAAAATATTACTATAACCTAGCAAACTTAGTCGGGTTATATAGCTGTGCACCATGGCACATATTTAAGAAATAGGAGTTTCACTGGAAGCAAAATAAATGCTTTTTCCTGGTTCTTATCGTAGTCCAGAAATAGATTAACCTTTTGTACTTGAATGAGTTTTGGTCTTTAGATATACTGGTAGGTAATATTTAATATTGATTTAACATTCATAATAAAAGCAGTGGAATATTTCCTTAAGCTTACAAATAAGCCAACTGAGCACTTTTTTTCATTTAGAATAACATCAATATTGATATATCAAATATCACATTGGCATAATGAAAAAGCCAAAATGAAACAATATTATATTATTCTGAAGAACTGAAAGATGGAAAAATAGGTAAAATGTGTTGCAGAGTTAGATGATCATGCAGTGAAAAATGTTCTTGGCCCCAACGTCTTTGTCCTTGCTAGATACCCAGGGTGAATGGAAGTGAACACAGGAGGATACTGATGACCTTAAAATGAGGAACATATAACAAATGTGCTAATGAACAAGCGACCACAGAGAAAGTAGTGCCATCTTAAACCCCCGACCTTTTTGCACTTCAAAATGTGCCAATTTACAAAGCTGTGACAAAATAAAACCATACTGCAAGTCAAAACATCTGTCATGAGGCATAATTGGGTTCATTAGACATCTCACCCAGAGTTCCCAATTACAGGCCTCAATAATTAATTGCACTTGAAATTAAATGTATTTTCTCATCAGCCTTTAATTAAACATGGCCCTCGTTCTTGATTGGAAATTCCGATCTTAGGGTGAGGTTTGGTCTCCAACATGTTTACTTGTGGTGCATCGGGAGATGGTATGAGTTTTGCAGAGTATAATTACATAGTCTGATTAAGCACTATCAGGCTGATGGAGCTCTCTGGCTTTTGGCCAAGTCACAAACAGTAAACTGTAGACACATACTGTATCTCTACTTCTACAGCCAAACCACACTACTGATGCCAAAATAAGCAAAACCAGAACTTGCTCACACCCACTGTCATTGATTTGAAATTGCTGGATATGTAGATAATCACCATAAGCAGCCACCATCTGATTCTGGTTTTTCAATCTAGCGCTCTTCTGAATTTCAAATGAAACAATTTAAATGGCTCTGGTGACAAAAAAAATGAATAATCAGATTTTAGCTCGTTTGGCCTCAAGAACAAGCAGAAATGATAGCTTTCGTGATTGTTACGGCATAATGTATACCTAGAACAAATGTCCTCAATGAAGAATCCATTTATCTCACTGAGGCCATGCAGAAGTATCAGGCTGTCCTTTCATTGACTTCTCATGAACTACAATGTTCTCACCATCCTTCTATTTGAAAAACTATTTCTTTCTCTATGCGAGACTGAATTCAACAGTGTAACCATTTATATGTTAAACAGGTATTCACAATCAGATGTATTTTATATGAGAAAATATATTAAATAGAAGTGTGTATGAACTCCTCATTTGAATTTGTAACAATGGTCCAGGCAGAACTTTCATTACTTGAATAAAAAAGGTACTGCCAGCTTTTTCTTGTAGATCACCACGCCTTAACAACTGTCTGCCAATCGAGGCAACAATGATATTCAACAATATCTAAATGCAGACCTCAAACATACCTGTTTGACACTACATTTCAAGAATCTTCACCTGTCTTCTTCTCTCCCCTTGGTGCACTACAGGAACACTATATCCTAAACTCTGTCCTTTGTTATGCTTCCTTCCAACTCTGGTCCTGTTCATCATAATATCCTCATCTCCAATGGTAGCCAAGTCCATAGCACTAATTCAGTCATTGTGTGATTTACTTGCCCCCAAACCTGTTGCTTTGTAACCTTAAATGGCTCAAAACATTTCGACTGGAAGAAACCGACCTCACATTTTCACTGGAACTTTATATTACCCACAATCCTTGCTTTTTCTCATTCCTTCTCTAACTGACCACACTGTTACTTTGGATGTTGCTGCTATTATTGCGAACCTATGAACTCCCCTGTATCATCTTTTAGTTTTAAAGTAATAACACATACTCTCTTATAAACAAATGTGTGTTTGCTATGCTACCACTGATTGATTTAACAACAGTAAAATCCAACCATCAATTAAAATGTTGGGAACACCTGTTTCAAACGCCAAGTCTTGGGAAGAATGAAAAGAAAAAAAGAAAAGAAAAAACCTCTGTCTCTCATGAATACTTACATTTTACATTTCTGGCAGAGCAACAGCTTGTTTGGAATAAACATAAGATGAACTGGGTAGTCAGCATGGGCAGTGATAGCCAGCATGGTTGAACAGACCAGAACGAAAATCAACATAAAATCCAAGCTGAGTCGGGAGTACAGTTTACTATGTGATCTCAGAGAAATATACAGAAATAACATCAAAGCAATTAACTGCAGAATCCACTGACACAAACTTAAATAAAACTGCTTACACAATATTTCACATTTACTCATAAAAGTTTGAGTAAACGGTCTTCTATACAGATCACACATATTAAGTTAGACACTCTATTATCGGTATATATATATATATATATATCATTCTCTTACAACAGTCAAAAAGAACAGAACTGATTTAATAGCATAACTCAGATATCACAGCTGGTAGTACTTATCCAGCTGGGACCTGGTTATGCTGGTCAGAGACTCTTAAATCAAATAAGATGAATATTCTAAATCTGCAGTTCTCTCTAGTGTAATGGTTGATGCCTTTTTTAATTCATTCCCTATCTGACCTATTCACAATAACAAGAAAGTGGACTGCCCATTTGAACAGATTCAGTCAACCCAATCTATGAATGATAATGTTATTACGGACAAGGTGTGTGGGCGAGGAGTCAATCTATGAGTCCCTATATAACTGCACATATGAGGAGCAGAGTGCATATTCAACACTATTAAAAGGGATGATAGAGGGAACACAATAGAGCATGGACTCATCCTGTGTCCACAGTTAAGTGGGGGTGGGGCTGGGGGCGGATAGGTAGAGGCACCCACCCCGGTGTGCAGAAGCATCAGAGGTGACTCACCAATGAAGTAGGCCAACAGGAACAGCAGTGTTACTGAGATGAGGATGGCACTGAGAGCAGCACATTTCCAGTTGCAGTGCTTATAGGGTTTCTTCAGGCTGAAGGCAGGTCGAGAGAAAGTGTTTCGAGGCAGAGGGCGTGGGGGAGGGGAGTACACCGTGCTGGAGGTCAAAGGGTATCCCGGTGATGTTGTGCAATACATCGGTGATGTTCCACCCGGTTTGAACAGGAAGTGCCTGGAAAAAACAAATTTTCTTGTTAGTCTTATCATAAACACTAATTTCTCAGGGATGTCTATCTTAATATTGTAGGCTGTGTATTCAAGTGCAGTCCCTTCCACTGGTAAATAATTCTGTTTCCAAGCGCATTCGATACTGTTACCATAGTCACGCTTCTGCTAGATTAGTGAGAATACTAAAGCATACTGGGTTGTGCTCAGTCGAAACTGTGAATCAATAATAAATCTAATTTACAGGACTAGTGACCGCAGCTGGCGCTTGTTTACGTATTCATGCCAGCGTGGCGAAGAGTAATTCCCAGTAACTATGTGTCAAGACTGTCCAGATGAGAGATACAGTATATGAGGTTGCTGCATGGAGTTGAGCAGATTTATTCGCCCTTGAAGAACATGGCTGGCTATCTGAAAAAACATGTGTAGAGCTGCATGTCCAAGAGCCGTATGAGCAGCCCATCAGAGAGTCAGTGGCAGGGCACTGTTGTCAAGGCCATTTTACAGACAAGTTTACAAGAAGCTCTCGAGTGACAGTGACATGAACGTGATTGAATGTCACATTACAATGTATGATGTGGAAAGTCACTCAGACCATATTTTATCTATAAATATCAGGACAAATCTCTGACGTATCGTATTCTAGCAATAGCAGATAACATGGGCAACTGTGTTTCATAAAGCCGTCATGCTCAACATTAATCAAAAGCAATACAACCCAACAATGTGACTTAATGCAAATTGTTAGTTGTATTAAACAGGGAAGGGACACATATTCTAGCACTGCAGGAGACATACACTGATGATTGACAGCATTTCAAAACAGAGGATGTTTGATGGAAAAATAGCGCAGGCATCACTATTGTTTTCGTGGCAAAGCAGATTCTGACAGTAGTGTGAGCCAGATAGCAAACATGCAACATACCCGTCGTTGTACGAGGCATCATGCCGTGCTGATGCCAGAATGTCCATCTCAATGAGGTTGTCCTGTAAAGTCTCTAGGAATGTCTGCTTTGCTAAGTTTCTACACACAGGTGGAAAGATGGATATGAGGCTAGTGTGAGATGTGCGTGCAAGAAACACAGAAATGCCAATACAGTATGTGATCACCAAGCAACATCAACAACAACAACTGACAAATGGAGATCAAGACGGACGGCGTGGGACAAAGAAACCAAGGCCCTTATGGAACTACTTCTACAAAGGTGTGAGACAAAAAACATCTATCTCTCTTGTTCCCCTTATTTGGGCACTGCCATACCTTGTTTTGTACGAGCCCTGCCCTTCTCTGCAAGCGTCTTGCTCCTCTCTGATAAACATTAGAGTATTCTGGCTCCTTTAAGGTTGTGATTGGAAGAAAACAATGCATCACTTACAAATAAGAGCCTTAAGGTTTACTAACACTTAATTCAGACAAAACACTTTTTAATATCGTAATTTCATTCTTAATTACAAATAAATTTGTCACTAAAGTTTCATAGTTTTCACGCTGGATAATGTCCTGAAGTACAGTGTTTTTTTCATTTAGTGGTTGCCCCAGTCCAAAAAACACATTTTCAGTTAATTTTCTACAGGCGCACGTCTCATTTCTCCCATAATGCACTCCCACCTATGAGAGCTCTGTTCCATAAGGAAATACTGCAGCAATGCAATGGAGAAATTAACTGTCCACATGCAATGGGCAGGCTGAACACGTTCAGTAGTACAAGAGAAAAGCCTTGTTTTTGATCCCCTCCTTAAAGGCCAGTAGACTGTCCGTGGTCTCTCAAGCTTGTGTTTTGGGGAAGAATGCAACTTTTAATGAAGAGGGAAGAATCTCTAAAGAAAATGGTAGGAGCAGGATATTATCTACCAGAGCAGAATTTATCAGGGCCATTAAATTTCACAAAAATGATGAGAGAGGGCCATTGTAATACTATTAACTAAGTAAAGGTGACATTTAATATTTCTGTGTCCGTGTGGATGTTACTAATGGTTTAAATTTCATTATTGAAACTTTAGTAGCTGATCTTTTTTCAAGGCAGTAGGTCATAAAGACTTCATATGTGGTTTGAGCAGCACTCTTGCCTGTTGCAGATTCATTCTCCTCACCATCTGTTTTCTGCTCCACAGGGAATACCTTTGCAGGATTAACTTTGGAGCTGGATGACGTGTAATCATTCATTATACCAGTAACTGTCCTTCTACTACCTGAAATTGATGCTCATTTTCCTGTTGACTGAACCGTCTCACAAAAACTGAAGGAAGAGATAGTAATTCTGTTCATGGCTGGTTGTTTAGCCATGCCAAATTAGCTATTAGCTATTCTCCTGTCAACAGCAATTTCATTTATGGCAACGAGTTTACTATATACGCTATAGACCAGGGCTGCCCAAAGTGGGGCCCGTAGACCAAAGTTGGCCCACCGTAAGGTTCAATGTGCCCCCCCCAGGATTCCTACTCTCATTTTTCATAATCTGAGCACAGAGGGCAGAGTGACAGTTTGCACAGGAAGTCAGTCAATTAAGGGAACTTGGGATCTTAGTACCATTTTGCATCTTCACTATACAGAACAATAGGCCTTTCAGGTTCAAGGAAAAAAGTTTGGGCACCCCTGCTATAGACAATAGTGTGGTCTTAAGTTTTACACTGGATTGCTCAGAATAGACTGTAATAATTAAATCATATAAAAAAAAGCGGAATTTATTTTTTATCTGTAATAACTTCCTTAAAAATCCATTTAGGCTACATGAGGTATTTCATTTAAATTTGCTCAGCTGGTAACCTGGGCACACTGAGAAGTTAGGTCTTGTTTGTGGAGTTTTTCTGCTGCCAGCAGAGCAATGTGATCATTACGAGGGTTGTGATAATTTGCCTTGCTATTCTTGATTTCATACCGCCTTACAATAAGACCAGCAGAAGAAATACCAACGGATATTCCCTTTGTTCCAATAACACTTGACAGATCTACTTCACACAAGGGCCTCCTATTGAGAAATGTGCTAGAGAACTGAATACTGATTAATATGAAATAAATAAAACTCGAGGCTGAAGTGGAGGAGCTATGAAGCCTGCTCACGGGAGCCTGACTGTAATTTTGCAAGAACTGTTTCATATCCAACACGATTATAATTACTCTACTGTTTAAACTCAATAGCTTCCACTGTTAGGATTGCTAACATTAGACGAAACCAAAAGACCCAAAAACAGGACTTTTCTCTTGCTTGCAACAAAATCATGTTCATCAAAAATGTAGGCCTTGTCCCCTAGCAGGATAGTTTCCTTTTTATTGCTTTGCTCCTTGTTAGCACTGTGGTAATTTAATATAGAGCAGACAGCATGAAAACCTTTGTTAAATGGCACCAGCTCAAGCTCACTCTTACAGACGCCAACAACTCTATACATTGTCAGGGAGACAAGTTACACAGTACCTTGTTTCCAGGGGGATGTTGCTGTTGAGTAGCCAGTTGTCCTGTGCACTGCCGGAGTCTTGACCGCTGGCCGGACCCTCAGGGGGAACTGAGCTGTCTGTGGGCGCTGGACTTGGGTTGCTCCGTGGTGTGTAGTTGCCTCTGTTCAAGGAGTTAATGGAGGCTGCATGGTGCTGATGATTGGGCGAGTGGGTGTGGGAGAGTGGTAGAGGAGGCGTCCGCAGTCGAGAGTGGTTTTGAAACGCTCCGTCTAAAAGCAAAGAGAAAGGAAATAAAACGTTAAAAAAAAGTTACAGCATTTTAAAAGAAAAACATTTCTATTCATTTATCGTTTGTTTTGAAGCACTTTTGGATCTTGGTTACCTTTGGAAGCACAATCAAAGACAAATAGATTCACAGTTTCTTTGCCAACACAGAGTTTTGAAACTGCTGCAGATCCACTGATGATGCCAAAATTCACACTCCAAAAGATATGTGAAAGTGTGTATGTGTGTGTGTGTGTGTGTGTGTGTGTGCAGACAGGGAAAGAATAGCCTGGTGTTATTTTAAGTACCTGAGCTTCAAGCATTCTGACTGATGAATGACCCATAGTGTCACCAGCAGCCCATAAATTAACACCTAAACTATAGACTAATTTTATTGGAAGCTGCAGAGCTTACGTGAACCACTGTTAAAACAAATCCCTCTTCTGCTCATTATTTCTCCCAACTGGGAGTGTGCTCTGCCTCCCGCAGAGACATGAGACTGTTAACTCAGACCAGACACTGGCTCTTGTGTAAACAGAGGAGCTGGACTCTTCTTGAAACAGACCAATTTTTTAGGCTTTTCTGACATGTATTTGGCCCTGAAAGGATGTTTGAGCATGTCTAGTCTTTTCATAATAAACAGCCTGTTTCACTCTTTCTTGTGCATTTTTTTAGTACTGCCACAGCCAAACAGAAGCAAATTCAAGATTTGAAACAGAAAGCGACAAGTAACAGCATTAGCCAACGATCACAAAAAGACATTATTAGAAGTGACTACAGTGGTCATGTTTTAGACATATTTCCTTTTTAGGTCTTTTACCAGGGCTGTTGTCACTTTACATCAGAGCATTTTAAACTATTAGATACGAAGAAAAACAGATTGTATCCATTGGTTCTACTGTATATCCACGATTTGATACACTCTTCTTCACAAGATAGAAGACCAATGTCTTTGTGCACTCTGTATCCATTTATTTCCACATCTGCTAAGTCATTCATCAATCAATGAACTTCTGTCTTTACACAGAGTGAAAGAGTGTCTTTTTCTTTATAGCAGCAACCCTCTTTTATTTCACAGATATCCACAACACTAAATTGCCAATTTACAGCAGAGAGAGTGGAATATAGACACACAGAAGGCTTATTTTGTATAATCAGCTTCTTCATTAAAGTGACATCCACTCGCGCCACTCAAAAAGCAAAGAGTCATTTTAGATTTTTCAGGGGTCAGGAACATGAAACTGCCATATCCACATGTGTCAATCAAGGGAGATTGATAAGCTGTCAAGGTGCAAAACTGACTGAGAACAAAGTAGCATTAAGCTTCAGTGTTTTAGGCATTTTAGGAAAGAGCCTATTGTGTTCACAGGTGATGTGCTAACAAATGGCTCAGCAAGAAAAAACAAGACAAAAATGTACTGTCCTGTAGTTAATCCTCAAGCTCCTGCTAATGTCTCTTCCTGCAAGGCTTTCAACATGCATGAGCTTTACAGGAAGCTTGACAATTCTACACAGTCACCATTTCTATTTATACTAGCCATCAACAAAAAAGGAGAGAACAGTCATTTTCACATTCAGACTCCATTTTGAACCTGGCTCAGTGCCACACAGTCCAAATATTTTATAGGATGAACCACTGACAGAAATCATTTTATTTCTTTTTCATTTTGCAGAGAGTGCTACATCAAGCATCTGTTGCATTGACAGATGTTCCATACTGAGGACGCTTCTGCACAACACTGCCCTCGTAATTAGCTGAGCCACTGAGAGAGAGGCACACCACAGTCCTGATTAACAATAGACTGGTGTGAGGTAAAACCACACAGTTGTTGATGACCTCCCTCCTGCTCAGTAATGTACCTGATCCCTAAAGCCATTAATAAGGTTATGCTAATTCGATACAGAGACAGCACAGACATACGCAGAGAAATATATCACAAGGACAAATGCATCACTGCTCTGGAACGCATTTACTGCTCGGTAAACAAATACTTTACTTCCTATGATGATCAAGAAAATGTGGGGCAACAAGTAATTCATTTCTCTAACACTTGGTAATTTTTTTTTTCTGAGGACCATACTTGCAACGAACATTTAGATCCATGCTTCAGCCTAAAAAGATACCATGGAAATGAATCAATATTAATAAATACTTTTTTACTGCAAAGCTACAGTATGGCCTAGTAATATACTGTTAGGTATTCCTGTTATTTAACTAAATTGCTATGCAGGTTTACTCAATTGTAACATAACTCATAAATATTGGATTACAATCTAATCCAAATTTAAATCAAGTCTTCCAGTGTACCTGGATTAAGTTACATTTTAATATAATTATTTTATAATTTATGTAGTGCTCGGCTGGAAGTTCAAATGTTTGCATACATTATAATCTGTCATAAACTTTGCAGTATTATAAAGTATTACGAAGGATGTTGTACATGTATTCCCTTTCAAATATGTTACAGTCTACACAGAAGTCTTGCGAAACTTCACTTGCCAACTTATTTGCATATAAGTCACCACGATTATCATGCTTTGTAGAGCATGTTCTACAGAAAGGGAACTAGATAAGCACTGAATCATGATTAAAATTCACTACCTGACTGTATGCATGCTTGTCCTTGTTCAACCAATAACCCTTCAACAGCCAGGTAAGTAGTCACTGTTATTTTTGTGGAAATAAAAGGAAAGACGAAGGAATAATGAGACAAAGCACAGGGCAACACGACCCCCACAGATGTGGTGATTCAGCAACAATTATTCACTACTATCCAAAGGACAGAAAAAATAAATGGTTTTCTATTGACCTGCTTTGCACAACGAAATAGGCAAGAAAAGGAGATTCATTTGTTATCAGAGAGACAGAGAAGGAAGACTTTGCTACAATAGCGAAACTTTCACATGGCATTCAAAACAGAAAGCCTAAAGATATCTATTCAGTCTGAGAATGTGGGTTTTTCATTTTTCTTTCTAACAGATGTATGCAATGGTTAAGGCCTCCTGACGCTATTCTAGACAAGTAATTAAGGCAAATTCACTTCATTAGCTAGGACCTCACCCCCCACCCTGAGAGATAACAGGAACGTCTGCCTAATGGTAAGTTGTTATAAATTGCTGGGAGACAACTTTCTAACTTGTGAGTTATCAAATAGCTACACTATGAAAACTAATGGTGAGTTCCAAGAGTTTTCATTAATGAAACAAGATATTTCAAACACATTAAAATAATTAAACAGCTGCAAAACTAAGTTATGGTTTAAGGAACAAGTTACTAGTCTTTGGTTGAGGATTGGGAATGCAGGATTTTAAGAAGTATTTGTCATCATTCTAAGATTTCTGAGCCTGTTCAATATTTACTCAACTACTTAACTTGAAAAATGATTGTGAATCACTGTGTGTGTTTTGATGCTGATCCCATACCAGATGTAGAATAAATTAAATATAGCTCTAAATAAAGTTCTGTTATTAAAATTACAAACATAGATTGTGCAGCCTTGGAAGACTCTCTGACTGCAATCTATTTCTAAAAAGTTGACGTTGAATTTATTGAATTAATTAATCAAATCATACAAATTATGAAATCTGGGCGATTGCCACACTTCCCTTATAAGTGTGTAGGAGTGTCCTTGGCCAATAGCCCTGTTGTTGTAACTGCAAAACAGCTATTTCGATTCAAATGTATAAATAAATGTAAGCATGTTGAAGCTTTTATAAAGAGTAACTTTTTTTGTGTGATTTCAGCAACACCATACGACATAAGAAGAGCTACTTATCTTGCACAAGAGATGTACAGAAAGTTGTAATTAATGAGTTAGTGAAATACATTTTGTTTCTTGTATTACATTTTAGCAAAATAGCACACTGACATCGACTTGTCAGTAATGATGCCACTCTACAAGTGAGAGGTACTTCTGCAAATCTCACCCTCCACATCAGCCGGTATTATGTCCTGCCTGACTACTGACTAAAATCAGCAACTGTAGTCATGGAAACAATTTAATACACTGCACTATAGCAGTACATCTGCAGTATATCTGTATATGTAAAGGATCAACCTTTATTTCATTGGACACATATTTCAGTGGATATGTTGTTATCAGATGGTAGCTGTTGTAAGTATATAGCGCTTAAGTTGTTAGGAGCAATCAGTGCATGCTATGTCAAGTAATCTGTATGCACTATGTGATGTTCAAATGGTAAACTGATTTATTTGATGGTACACACAGTAACTGTAATGTTGCACTCTTGGACTGCTTTTCCGCAGTAAGTAAATTCCTAAAAATGTACGAAGTTTGATTTATAGAAAAACCTTCAAACTACCTATACTGGTTGGTAACTGCACATAAAAAAGGTTTCAGTGACATCATTTTGTCACATTTGGTTACATATGGAGGAACACTGGGTTCCGACTTAATTTGCCACTCTGTGCCATGTCAAGGGAGAAGGTCTATTTCGGAACAAGGATAAGGATAAAATCCAGAGCACTAATGGTCACACCTGATGAAATAAAGTGATATGACATGCCCCGGACACCCGATCATCCACTGAGGTGTGAGCCATTCGATACAGAATTAATCAAAAGCTATCCAGCGCCTAGATAAATCATTAAATCTTGCTTACTGCTGCAGCCCCTATGGCTAATCACAGGAGCAAAATTTCCAGTTGAGTAGCATTTGTCTATAAAAATACAAATAGAATTTGTCATGAAGGCAGTGAAGCTGCACTCTCTCCAGGCTCCCCGAAACTCGTTCTCTCTGCTGGCCCTGCTGTTTCCTACACCATTAGAAAAGTCTGAAGGGAAGAGCCATGCGGGAATACTAGCTGTCTTTCCTGGACTCATTTGAGAGGTAACAGGTACCACAAACAACACATGGTGGGTATAAGGCTCAGCTCTCCACTGGCTCTCTCTATGGGAATAAGGGGAGAAAGACCTTCTGGAATCTGAACATAAGCTCACCTTCATTACTAACTGGAGGAGAAAAATCCTGCTTTTGTATAAGTATGTAACATCCTGCCCTGAGCTTTCACTGAGGACACCAAATGAGGTATGTAACTAAAAAAACAAGTTTCATACAATATATTCTATGCACATGTGGAGTAAAATGGTAATACACTGCAAAAGTAAACTTAAATATAAAAATGTAAATAGCGTATACAAACAACATGAAAAAAAATCAATTTATGAGCCAAACCTTTTAAAATAAAATAAAATACAAACATAAATTTTTTCAAACTGAGGTTTACCACAGTGCAACCTAATCCATTAGGACTTGTCCTGGCATATGTTCCTCTCTCCCTTTCTGAGATCAAATGGATTTTCTGTCATTCTTTGAGCTGCCTTAGCAAGAACAAGACAAGTGGTTATGTATGCTCTGTTCTGTATGTCACTCTGCTGCATATCCATCAAGAGGTTGAAGATTTTGTTAGAGGGCACAGATGGTCTGCAATTATCATGGAATGAAAGTAATGCATCTCAATTTATGTCAATGAAAAGAAGATATGTAGGTATGCAAAATGCATTATCCATGGTCTCTGTGCACTGACAAACAGCAAGTTGAATGGAACTGGACAAATTGTCTGTTGGCTCCAGTTCATTGATAACTCAGCATCAACATCAAGAGAAACCGATTCCTTTTGATATGTCAACTCAAAACTGAAATCTCACATATTCAGAAAAACAGGGGCATGGCATGCAAGTGCCATGTGTTACTCATTAAATTATTATTTAGCCTCAGATAGTTTCATTCCTCATGGTGTCTGTGGGTGAATTACTTTCTGGGATGACCTCTTTTAACCACATTTCCCCGGTCCTTGCAGACACAGGGGGATGATTAAGCAGTTCAAATGAAGACTTATTTGAATTCAAACACAACCACGTCCCCAAGCCTTCTACCCGGCTCAGCATTCCTGCTTTGTCAGCTGTGAGGTGGTGGTGTGCTGGCCCTTTCACCAGGGAGCCCGGCTGCACTGAAGCCAACACTGGCCGACCCCATGCTGTTTTGCATTAAGAGATGCTAATACTGGGAGGTTGCAGTGTCTCAGATCTTGCGGCTCAGCGTGGCAGCGGGCTCCCACTGGCAGTCTCCCCAGGAAGAAGCCCCTCAGAGTAAGCCGAGGGCCACAGTGAAACACATGCTTCACAAAAGGACTGCAGGCTTCAGCGAGCAACCTCGTCAGCCTTACAGAAACCCTGGCTCAGTGTTCTTCCAAATGAAAACAGGATCCTGAAAAAAATTAAATAAACACTGCAGCCTTGGAGGCTACTAATGTGAATAACGATATGCTGCTGAGAACGTTTACTTGTTCAAAATCCAGCAGAACATTTTAAGTCCTGTATGTGGGCTCAAAGATGACCTTGAGCAAATGTAATCTGAAGTGATAAAAAGCCACCTGTTTTCCAGTGCAACAGATATACTATGAGCCAATTATTTTAGGCATACATAGTTTTCTGTGGTTGTTTACTGACCGTAAAAAAGTAAATATTTCCTGCACCATGTCAACTCTAAATTTGAATATTTCTTGAATAACTGACCTGTGTGTCAAAGAGATCTGATTTGATATTCCAGTCATTTTTACCATGGTGGCTTTTAAATTACCTTTTTTGCTCATGTAATTCCCACTGAAAACCTGAGATGCATACTTAATTCCAGATTACATTACACTTGGCAATGTGAAGCCATTTTTCTTCCTTCAACCAGAATTCCAACCACTGCATAAATCAGAAAACATTAGAATTCCTTTTCCATAAATTTGATTAGACAATTCAAATTTTTGATCTTTGGTTTAATCATATTGGCTTATCAGTTGTGTGTCCATAACCCTATTCTGTATGTCACTTTCTACACAACCTATTTGGTTCACTCTCGTTTTGTCACATTGAGAAGATGAGGTTTATGTAGCTGAAGGGAACAGTGTCGCTACACATTGAACAAGTTTTAATGAAGTCATTTCATTCCCTGAAATGGTGAAGCCAGCCTGGGTTGATAGAGTTAGTTAGATATACTATTTCCCACAAAAGCTTTGGGGGTTGGAAATATTTTATATAATGAACCACCAGATATCACTTGTTCCTTAGCGAAAATCTGCACACAAAACTGAACAAGGCAAATACTAAAAATAAAGGACAATATCTAACATGCAAATGGTCATTTTTACTTCATCAACTGTATTAGAAATCACTTTTTCATTAAAGTCAAGTGGCTGCTACAAAGAACAGCCAATAGAAGGACATTGTGTTAAGAGTAACATTTATAACCAAAACTGTTGCATGATTTACTACTTATTCAAATGTAACTACTAGGTAGGCAAGGTGAAAGGTCCTCGGAATGGACAAGAGCATCAATATCAAGAGTACGGGTTTTATGTTATGAAGTTATTAAAGTGGCAAAAGGCTTTGCACCCACTAGCAAGAAAAAACACAGAAACATGCTCTACTTTGCAACTTAAAAGGAATTTTATAAAGCCTGTGGGTGACTAAGGTAGCAACTAGAGCTGGGGATATTCGTCCTCAGTCCTCTCCTACCCCTTACTGACAGCCCGGGGCCAACCTAAATGCTGCACCTATGCAAATCAGTGTCATTGTTATGAGACAAATCTGCCGCGGTAAAGGCCATTCCCCCAATTCATGTCCCCTTAAGCACAGTCATGTCACTGCTGGGTGACCAGCGTGTTGCTACTGTGGAATTAGGGGGGAGATTTGCGACGGGATTAATAACTCATTCTCCTGGCTTTCTGAGCAGGCAGCTGGGGCAGTTTGAGTTTGATGTAATTCAACCCTTTGGGTAGTTAACTTGGAAGCTTGATCAATTATTTAGACCATTTTATTTTGTTTTGTGCTTGCCATGCCAGTGGGATAAGCAAATACCTGCTGTAGTTGAATGGCATCAACATTCAAACATAAAAAAATACCCTATTCTGCATGCAAATTGATGACTTATAGGATAAATGTAGCATACATTGCTGAGTTTGAATGACAACTTTTTATATTTTCATGTTGATGGATAATAAACAAGAATACATAACCGGCTACACTACACACAACTGTGATATTTTGTGACCATAATAATAAATCTGGTTACTTGAGGTTACCTTAAGGAAATAGGAGCCATGTGTAACACACTGCTACTTCATAAACCTACCGTCCATGTTTTACAGTCATGGAATTTTTGTCAACTGTCAACACCATGTTTGCAGTTTGAGTGCAAATGTCATTCTGTCAGTTTGAATGAGAGTTAAGTCAACAGCAGGAGACACTGAGTGTTTCAAGAGGAATGAGTAGCTGACATTTATTAATGAGAAACCACATTGGGAACTTTCAAACCTAATCTTACTCAAGAAGTGCTGGTTGAGTTTGAGTTGTTATCAAAACACAAAAATATAATGTGTCTTTCATGGGGATAACACACTTTTAATATAGGTTAAAAGGAGTTCATCCTTGCAGTGATATATGATGATAAAGCAGGGGCTACATTAAACCTCGTATGAAGAAACCGTCTTTATTTCTTGCTTATTTCCTATCTGAGGTGCGGAGGATGCACGCAGGCTGTTGTTTCTGAAGGTTCTATAGAAGGACTGGAGATGGTTACTCCCACCAGCACACACTGAAACTGAAGAGAAATATCTGTGACAAATATCTCCTACTGAACCAAAATCGTCCATCTCTTTGAGTGGGACTCTGAACTTTGCAGACCTTGCTTCAAAGAGTTCTGTGCATTTCCAGAGGCTACATATCGACTCAAAGTTTCAACTCTCTTTCATGGTGCTCAGAAAAAAAAGGGACATATTCTTGCCCATAGCCATCTGCATGACCTATAACACAACATATCCAGGAGCAGGGAAAGGCTAACCTCTAGAAAGCAACAGTAGTTTGAAAACCAACTCACCATCAGCAGTTGCAGTGGCAGGAGCATACAGGTTCCCTGAGCCAGTTTTAACTAAGAATGAATTGGGGCCAAACTCATCCTCAGAGTCAGAGTCCTGGGCTGGCTGAGCCGCACAGTTACCTAGCAACCCTCCCTGGCTCTCATTGGCTGCAATGGAAGGGGGAGGGTATGGGAGCTGCTCAACGGGGGAGGAGGAGGCGGATGAACAATGCAGCGGAGGACCTGTGGACCACAAACAGAGACAACACATGGGGGGGAAATGAAACACACCCAAACACCGGCAACATCACATAGGAGAAGAACACGCACACACATACACACACACACATAGGCAAGACTTAACTCTGACACTTCAAAAACAAACAGGGACACATCTGCCTTTGTCTCCGCCACCTCACCCCAGCTGGGAAGAACAATACAAACAACTGAAATGACTTTGAGATAGAATAGAAAAGGCAAATGCCTGGCACTGGTTTAGAGAAATAAAAACAACAAAACACCTTTTTGGGATGTTAAATGCAAAAAAGGAGAACAATTCCAGGTTACAATGCTCAAAAAAAAAGAAAGAAAAGAAAGAAAAACAGAGCCGATCAGTTAGGGTGTCTGCATGCATCAAAGCAGAGCCTATATAACATCTACTGAAATATAACAAAAAAACACTGTAAATTCTAGACATGCTCAGTTATGAAATTCTTACAGAATAATACCATCTAACATAACTGCACTCCTCCAAACTACAAAAATTATATTAGCAGATTCATATTTGTGTACTTTGCAGCAGGCACATGAATAATATGTTCCAAGATATGGTGGGGTTGTTAATACCCCCTCCTGAGGAAATACATATAACCCCTGCCAGCCAAGAAATGAATCCAACCTGAACCAATCCTTCCTATTTCTTCTGTACTCTGTGTCCATCTCGGCTTTCCTACTTGTCAGTAATATAAAATACCACAGGGATTAGACTGACCACTCACCTTAACAGCAGAATATGAATAATTTACAGTTGTGATTATTTATAACCCTTGTTAAATACCAATATGCAACCCTAATTCCTACATACGAATATCATACGATTCCTCCTTTCAAAGCTTATTGGCTACAATCCCTGTGGTGTCATGGAATGTTAAATCTCCACAGAGGTACTGCTCCACACTGAAAATGGAGTACTTAAGTAACGTGACTGCAGCGAGCAAAACCATCAGTTTGGTGCTCGCCCCATCTTCCCATCAGTCCGTCGGTCTTGATGTTGAAATTCCTGCTGACTCTACTGTCATCCGTCAGGAGAGATAAATTTCCTCTCGCTCTGTAATGATCCCTGAAGAGTATTAAAGTACGACTCACTGACTCGCATCTAATTAGGAAACAATTAGTGATACTAACATATCAGCCACAGCCCTACACAAGCAGCAAATGTCCACTGCCCCTGAGAGTCACAGTTTGTGCTTTACATATACTTCACACCACACACTTCATTTCTCTCTCAGTCCTCTAATGCCAGTGCAGGTAATGGGTGCAGAGGCACAGTTGCCATACTGTGGGGTAATGACCGTGACACTGTTGTTCTTGAGTATACAGCAATGTACAACAGGGATAGCAAGAACTGTTGAAAAGAGCATCATTACAAGTCATTCCCAGAATCCCTCAGATACATCTAAGGACTGCATTTAGTGTGCGTCAAAACAACAACACTTAGCAGCTGAACAGCGAACCACTCATTGAGCTAGTATCTGCCGTTATGAAAGACCAGAGGCAAGATTGAAATTCTTGACATGAAAGACAAAAATGAGCTGCACCAGGTCTTGGACCAAATATTACAGCATTTTCCTTCAAGAGAGAATTAATCAATGAGACAAGAAAAGATTAAAGTCCTCTAAAAATGATCAAAGTCATAACCTAAATGAGGTCAAGGTAGTCATGCTCGGCAGCCATTAGTCTTTTGCGCAGAGGTTTTACTGTCTCACTGTGTTTAATTAATGCCGACTTGCACAAGCCACATGCACCTGAAGTCACAGACAGGGCTTCTGCAGGCGAGAAGCTATAGCTTGAGATGGCCGGAGAAGTTTCTCTGGCTGCCAGATTTGATTGCCTTTGCCTTCACTCACTATATTACAGCAGCAAAAGGGGACCTTTACTTAGGAGCCCTTGGACCATGCTGCTGCTTTAGTTCCTGCCAGCTTCAGGAAGTGTTACTGTCTGTTTTTGGCCTGACTTCAAACACAGACCACCACCAACTGCATTAAAGGTCTTCATCAACTCATTAGCAACCCAATTAAAAGAATGAACAAATAGATTGGTTACTGTGATCAGGTAAGAATAACTGCTAATATTATATTATAGTGTTTAGTGCAACAACTTTTCCAAGGACAGAACACATTTTGGAATATAACTAATGTTCTAATCCAGAGTAACTCACTAAAGATGTACAATTTAATCCAGAACTGGTTGTATTAAAGATTCAATGACAATGAAATATTACATTCTGCACACTTAAGATTTATTTTGATGAAATTCATTTCAAAAAACTTTAAAAAGTAGAATAGTTCCACAGTATAAGTTGTAAAACATAACAAAAGAGGTTCAGCCAACAACCATCAAAGCAACAGTTCAAAGAATGACATTTATTTTCAAGGGAAAAACGATAACAGAATGTGGTAAAGTATGAGAGACAGAAGCTGAACAGCGGAGGAAACATGCGAAGGTGGGCGGCTATGCATCAATATTTTTTACAACCCTAGAACTTAAATAAGCAAGTAGGTGTTTTATGTTGTGCTCTAAAACTTTGAGATGACACATGAATGTTGACGGGCATATACTGGCTGCTGCAGAGATAGAACTTAGATCATTTGGTTGCGGGGTAATTTCTGCTACTATGGGGCCACCCTGATGTTAACTATAGAGTGATTGCAAAGCTGATTAAATATAATGACCAAAAGTAGTACTGGCACTATGAAACACATATTCCATAATGTTATACGTACTTGTGTATCATGTATCATGCTATCATGTAGCAATATATATTGTGATATAGTACATTTTCTTGAGTGGTATTATAGCTAACACATATGCAGAAATCCTGAAAATCCAATATTAACATAAAACAGGCATGTTCATTGCTATGCAGCATTCCCTGCGATTATCTAATACAACTACAGAAAACATCAAATATTAGTCATCTACCAGCAAATAGAAACAGGAAAATGAAACCTTTGTTCGTCTTAAAAATCAATACCCAAGCACATCATCAGTGTTTGTATCTACAGCATTCCTTCACACAACTGCTACTGTATCTCATACCTTTAACATCAGAACTGCCTAGTGTCAAAAACTGACAGCAAAATAATTACTGTATTATATAGCTTCATAAGTAAATTAGGGCTATTTATATATATATATATGTTTTTCAATTCTTCATAAATGTCACAAACCAGTGAAAAATAATTAGACATCATTTCTAGATAACAAGGTCCAGAACCTAAAGACATGTACAATTACAAAGAAATTACAAAAAAGCTGAAGCCAGCTTCATTAATGACGTTAACAATTAACAAATCCTTTAAACTGCTTTTTTATTATTTTCTGTCAATCAACAAATCAGTTAATCAACTAATTGCTTCTGCACCGAAGTCAATAAATAATTACAAACTGCAAAAGGATTTGTGGATACACCTTGTGCAAATACATCTGACAACCTCTGTATGTTATGTTAATGAGATCAGTCTGTGTATGCATGAATGTGTGCTTTGGGTTGTGTATCTGTGTTGACTAATGAGTGGAGGCAGGAAGAGACATCAGCACAATTGTTGAAGGTGTTCACACCCACTGCAGTCATTAATGGAGGGAGCTATGCAGAATTATGGATTTAAAACTATGACCCCAATCACAATGATCAAGTTTGTACACGAGAAAGGGGCAGAATCAGTAATTATCACTGTTCGAATATACACATGAAAATGTATGTAAAAAAAATCTTGTTATTTGAGAAGGCTTTGCTGGCTAAGAGAGAGAGAATTAAATCAGGTAAATAGAGAATATAATTTAGAGGGAGAATGTAATCGAGTGAAAGGAAAATCGAGTAAGAAGAGTCAACATCTTTCATCCCGAGAGTCCTGATCTTTAGTTCTCGCTCTTTCTCTCTCTTTCTTTCTTTCTCTCTCTCTCTCTCTCTCTGTCTCTCAAAACCTGGCTAATCTGTTTTATTTTGCCTCTAACTGCTATAAATTCTGAAGCTAGACATAGACATTTAGATATATGCAAGGAGATAAAAGCTGTCATTCCTCCAATACACAACATGGTACATAAGATCTATGACTACCTTAGTTAAATGTACTGCACACCCAATACCGAGCAAGGTGAAGCATATGTGTGACTCCACGGTGACAACAGGAATTATCTGTTTGCTCAAGGACTTAAGCTGCGGGCAGCGTCTATAAAAAATGCAGTGTATTTGGAGATGAAACTGAAGAAAAAAACAAACATCTCGGCGCCTGTCCTGTACCATCAACTGATGCCATGTGGCATACAAAGCATACAGGATGCAGAGGAATGACTCAGAGTCTCAGCAGGGACTGAGTGTCATCATCGCACTGCTACTCTCTTATTGTAAAATGCGGCTTGAGTTGAATCTCTATTTTAACACCCAGCGGGATGGTCTGCATGTCGGATTAATTTTGTAAAAAAATCATCTTCATCATTTTATTCAATGCCAATGCTAAAATTAACTCTAATTATTCTAAAACGACGCCAGGGCCAACAAGAAAAAAAATCTCAATAATGTGTCTAACCACATTGACTTGGAACAGTCTTTAACTTTTGTACATGGGTGCGTGAAAGGTTGGCAGTTTGTCTTTGGAAGTTCAGGTAAATGTTGCGTAATCTGCTTCTGGCACCAATTTTGTCATCCAGTGTACGTGGAGTGGAATTCACTCCAAGATGTGATAGCATATTTAAATCTTTTGTCATATTTTCAGCTGTGTCTTTATACTGACTGCTACCACCACCATCAAGGGCAAGACCATGAACATTTATTCAGATTTTCCCTATCATTGTAACTGTTCTTAGTATATTTGCATGTGGAGGTCAGACCTCTATCTCTGTGTGGGCACATGGTACAAGTGGCATTTCCTGAGGGGCAGTGGGTTTTGTTCCTTGACTGTGCCTAGTATCTTGCAGAGCAAATCACCAATGTGCTGCTGTTTGCTAGTAATGCTCCCCCTAGTGCCAATTGCAAACCAGCAGTGCATTGTAATTTTGGTGTCAAGATTCACCACATTTTGCGTCCTTCCTGCTTGGACCAAGTCAACAACACACAATGCTCACCGCATGCAGGGTCTGTGCTATTTGCATCACTAATAGACCTTCCATGTAGTGTAGCAGAGCCTTTCCAGTGAGCCAAAATGCACGGATTCAGCACCATAGACATGTTTGACCTGACTTGAAAAGAACCTTAATTAGACTACTATTTCCCTGCTTTTTCTTGTCAAAATGGCTGCTGTAAAAAGGGTCTATTGGTGGAGGTACAACTCTCTCCAAAATCTGACAGACCCCTTTTATGTATCTTTTGCTTGTCTGCTTCACTTTCATTATACAGTCTTCAATCAGCAGACATCTAATTGCACAGATAAAAAAAAAAAAAGGGTTTTTTGATTATGGGAGCAATGCCAGGAAGGCATGCTAAAGATTAATGTCTAATTCTTAGCAGCATCTGTCAGCCACAACAGCTTTCATGTATGAAGGCCTTCCCTTTTAGCTGATTAACTCTCTTTGGATCCATCTGAGGGCAGCAGGTATGTGATTATGTGCACCCGATCCACCAGTAACCTTTATTAAATGCAACCCGCACCAGGCTGTTGCAGAATTAACACAAAAACTTATGTATTCTTGTGCAAATTAAACTTGTCAGTTATATCTCAGTATTCTTGCCAGTTTGATGCAGTATATGGAATAAAAATCAGCTACATCCCCAGAACCTTGTTTTAAATGCGTGCTTATTGTTAATCCTACATGCAATGTTAATGTGAATGGTCGGGCCAAACAACATTTTTACAGGGTAGGTAATCATAATGAGTCATGAGCAGTGTGTACACAGTAGTTCTAAGTGAAAATGAACCATGAGTTTTCATGTTGCTTAGACTAGAACACTATGTCATAATAACTAATTCACACTGTAGTGTGAGTATTGCTATGAAGCAATAAGTCTATTCAAAGAGCAAAAGAAAACAGTTGGTTTTACAAATAAGCCTATTATGTCAAAGCTTATACAAATAAAGGTCTATTAATTGAGTTATATTTGCCTACAAGGTACCTTAATTGGATATTTAATAGCTTTTGAAATTGCCTGAGCATCATCAATTCCCTTTTCCGCATTCCAACTTTGTGCCCCTAATGATGTCCTGTTGCTTAGCTATAGTGGCCATGTGTACAATCTGCAACACAAATGCTCACTAGTCAGGCTCAAGTTGTCCTGGAAATGTTGTGTGATACAAAGGCTTTACAGCTGCTTAACCCATGAAAGGAAGCTTGATACCCTTTTTGATTTTTACTAACTGACTGGCAGTATTTGAGCTCTTCTATGACTTATTAAATGTTCCCTCTTGCCTACTATATCACTGCTCTTGGTTTGGATTGAACTTCAAAGTCTGTACAAAGTCAGTGTTAGTCCTGCCTTTTGTGTCACTGACAGTCTTAGAAATTCGACATCTTCATCACTGAAGGAAATAAAGCCCTGTAGTGGAGGTTTTGCAATGTTGCAATGCTGAAATATGGGGACTATACCAACAGGCTATCTAGGGCTGGGGAACATGATTATATACAGTATAATATAGTATGAAATTTATCTGTCAAACATTTTGCTGTTTTTTCATTTCATTAGGACACAATCTGCAATGTTGCAAATCAATAAGCAGGACGGTTTATTAGTGATACTGGATTTACAGGATATTTAGTACCGTCATCTTTCAGGTATTTGATTCACTAGAGCCCATCTGGGTAATTCGATCGATAAATATTTTTTCACTAAAACTTCCAGAAAGTGTACTATGTAACAATATATTGATTGTAGATAATACTGGCTAACCAGTAAACATTTGACTATATTTAAGTTGACATATAGGGTGTCCTAACTTACAGTTGTAAGGTAAAATTAGATTTATTCTGGTAAGCTGTTTTGATTTGGTTACTCTCTATTGTACATTCGGTTTTGGCCTGTGAGCCTGTGATTTGTAGGTCTCTTTCAATAACAGAATGAATTACACATTTACCCTGCCAAATGTAACTATTAATTTAACTTAAACTATTCATCACTGTTAACATTAATTCAATGACTTACATTTTTCTGCTGTTTGATAACAACACTATGCAAAAACAGGCAAGGTTATTACAGCTGATCAATGAGAAGGGATATTAACAGTTATTTTGGCTGAAGGCAAAATTTTCACTCTCTTTATTACTTGGGGGCTTATAAGCAATAAAGGAAATGGAGAGGTTGAAACTGCAAGTAATCATGACGTGGCTTAAACAACTGATGATGCTGAAGAAGTGGATTCAGGATAGTGCATAATCATTTATCAGATTAATTCAAGTTTTGCATTTACTTCTATGTTTTGGGAAAATGTTCATGTGCTTGTAAGCCATTGGTGTTTGTGCTCAGGTAATAATTACACTTATCAGACCTCTACAGGCGATTCAAACAAGATGGTTTAATTCTGGTTTTTGCATTATTAGGATTCCCAAATTGACATAATTGTTTTCTATTGCACAGCTTGAAGCCACAACTAGCCTTTTATTAAATTAATACTTGATAGGTGATCTCATCTCAGTAAAAAAAACAAAAAACTAATGAGACAGTGTGAAGCTCAAGGGGACAGTTTTGAAAAAGTCACAAGCCAAATGCAGCAAATGCAAGTGGTAAACTGCCTTGTAAACAAATGTTTCATCTTTATAAAATATTTGTTTCCCACTTTTCTATTAAAGCAAAATCAAACTATTAGTATATTTTTCATCATCTATTCAAGGCTATGCTAAACATGTGCCTGCTCCAGGATAACAAGAATTTCCCATTTCCCAGTTGATATGGTGCAAGTCTATAAATCTGTAAGGTAAACTGTAATTCTGCAGGACACTGCACATATAGTCGAACACCCTACCCCAAACTGCACGACAAAATCACAAACAGACACATAGACACACTTACAGAGGAAGTGGGAAATGAGCTTTTATGAACCAACATTGGAAAAATGATAAAAAATTCTCTGACGGTGCCGTTTACCTGCTAGGAATCAATATCATAATAACAGAGAGTGAACATAATGCGTGATAAGGTTGAAAACAAATTGTAAATACCCATAAATGTTTTTTTTTATAGACAAGACCATTACTGAGAAAATGGAAATTATATTTGTGTAATAAAAAAGCATTACCACAGAAGGCACAATTCCATTTAAGGCTGACCCACAACATTTCTATCAGCACTTTAAACCCAGCCTCCATTACTTACAACTACTGTATGCTCTTAAAGAGATGTTGAATGCTGAATTATAAATGGATGGTTAGAATAAATCCAGAAAACAAGTAAAAAATCTCTGTCCATTAATACAGCTATTGCAGTGCTTGCAAACAGTTTGGACAATAGAAACAGAAGTGAGTGATTTAGATCAAATTGTCACATTTTCCATAAACATGTTCACAGGCTATAGGCTCCAGATAGATCCGACCTCTACCCCTTTACTCCACTTTAAATTACACCAATTTAAGGAATTACTCAGTCCGATTCATCAGCATGGAGGAGGAGGGAAATATCCAACCAAGATTAAAAAAAAAAAAAGCAGCAGCAGTGGCACACAAGCCTTAGCACACAGCAGACTACTGATGCCAGTGGCTTTCCAGAGTATCACCTAGGAAGATGAAAAGGAGGCCAGAGTGGCTGAGACTAGAGATGGCGTTTCCTCTCTGGGTGAATATAAGCACAGACTTCTTCCCCAGTCATCCTTTCCCCACATCCCTGCCTGGCTTCTGCCACGCTCATCCATCCAGTCCACTCTATTTCTCTGTGTTGGAGAGACAGTGTGCCCTGCATCCAGCCGAAGGACACCATCTGTTTCGAGGGTGAATCAGACTGGGAATGTGAAACTGAAATCCTAAATGAACTGAATGGAAATTTCTTCTGTTTGAGGAGAAACGTTACTACTGCTGCACTGCCACCTTCACAGATAAATCCAGGAGAACACTTTAAGTGTTACCCATAAGAAATGTTCATTGGACACCTACAATAAATGAAGAACACAGTGTGCAGGCCAGTTGAACCAGGTCAAGACAGCATAGCTCATGCTAAACAATTAAGTTTTTAAACTGCTCTTAAATAACTGAGTAATCACTTCTTTTCTTGAGTAATCTGAGTAATCACTAATTGATCCATTTTAAAGACCTTAGTCTTTAGGACTCAAGCCCGAAATTTCTGCTCTTTACTTCACTAGTCTTTTGAGTCAATGTTAGTTCTGATGAGGTCTGACATAGCTAAATCCCTCCATGCAGCCCCATTCAACCATCCCTGGGGCTTTCTTTGTTCTAGGATAAAAAGTAACAATCTCCTCACCTCTCGCTGTTAACAGCATCCTGCAGGCATGTGATGGCTGTTTTTAAGGATCTCTTGGTCAACACGAGTGTTTGTAACTGACATTGTGACAGGATATCTTCTCTAACAGCACAGAAAAAGTAGCATAAAAACAGGCTTATAAACGCATCCACACCCATTTGGCGAATCCTCTGCAGAGGATTCCGGACTTCAAAGATGTGCACATGGTAATCTGCTTTAAATGGATGTTTCTGGGCCTCTATCATAGCTCAATCATCAACTGAGCCGACTTAAACCGTGGCTGAAAAAACAATGCTAATAGTGGATAATTATCAGCTTTTACTCCGTCTGCACTAGCTGCTCTATTCCCTCTCCCATCACACATAGAGGCTGGTGAATAAACACAATGGCATGAATAAATAATGACCCCACAATCCTCTTAAGGTCCCCGAATAGTGAGGGAAAAAAGACAAAAGTTTACTTTTGGTGTTTGAGAGCAAGCGGAGCCTGAAATTGTAAGCGACTCATTAGGGCTACATGTGGCTTGCCTGGGGCCTTGCTGAACAAAGATGGCACCATCCCCATCCTGTCATTCCTCAGCGCACTCTAGGCCTGGCCTAATAAAATTCTAAAGTATACCCTTAAGAAACAGCTACATTCCAAATAAAAGACAGTAAAGAGCTTAAGCACTGCCTTTAAAAAAAATTGAAAACCTTCACATCTTCCAAACTTTCTTCTTGAATCAAAATTGTATTAGACTGAGTGGGAATTCTCTGAGTACTGAGAAGGCCACCTTTACTTGATGTGTGCAAATTTTGCTATGCTGTGTATAAACATCATAGTAATATGTATGCTTTCATGCTAAAGGAGCATACCTGTCAAAACATTATTTCCTCGTCTCATCATGCTCTCCAGATAGCTTACATAAAAGCCCACTGTTTTTTATTTCAGACACTTTGTCAGTGTTAAAGAATTGATTTGTGTGTGCCTCCCAGCTCCCACTGAGTGCATGACAGTTCAAAAGGCTATCTAAAATACAAGCTGCCAAGAGGTTTGTGTTTCTAAGTGCTTATATAATTCATACCATGATAAAACTAAAGCTACTGAGAGTTTGCAACATGGCAAATAAGGTTTGTTATTATATTACAGAAATAGTTATAAAAATTTAAGGACAATATAAGGCTTGCTACATCACTTGTAGAGAAATAGGAATCATGATCAAGTATGAATTAAACACAGAGGTAGTGGTAAGACTGTAATGATGAAAAATAACGAATGAAGACAGGAAACCTTTTCCAGAGCCTTAATTTTAGAGACTTAGTTAGAACTGTAGTCAAGAGAACCAATATGCCTTTTTTACTGTAACATGATTATAAGACTTTTAAACCTGCTATCTTATCACTACTAACCTCAGTCAATTCAATCCATAAATAAATATAAATGTTGTTGTCCTGACATGATCTTTATGATTGAGGTCAATCAATTTTTAATTGATCAGTAGCAGTTATATGAAACCTGATCCATTTTGAGCCCTTTGTTTATTGTACTTCAGCTATGGGTCGTATTGGTACCTATGATGCTTTTTTTTTTTAGAATCAAATGCATTGTTGTTAAATGCCTTTTTCCTCAATGCTTAAAAATGACAGCAGACTATCAGGGACTAATTAAGGGTGGTATCTTGCTGTGAGCAATATACATAGTGTATTCTCTGACAGTTCTCCTGGATGTGTATATTCTGATCAAGCCAGAAGCATAAGCACAACCTCATTTTTATCCCACTTCATTTTTTTCATATTTAATTTAAATTATATTTTTATGTTGTCATACCTGTTTTGTTTTTTTTATCTTACACATAAATGCAACATGTTATAGTTTTGCTTTGCTGTCCTGAGTACACAGAGCACCCATGCATCAGTCAAACTGTATAATAAAAGGTTCACCCAATGAATGGAAAAAATCCTGGCCTAGCAGCATTGTGTGACCCTTAATCAAATCACCTTTTGCAGTGGTGCAGTTGTGCCTTTGCAAGTTTGAACTAAAAATATATCATCATCACAGTCCAAGGTTGCATTAGGCTACGAGGCCCTTCCCTTTTACTTTCTTCAGTGCTGCATCTTCACTGTCTTTCGAGCAATATTGACATCAAAAAGACGATGCAATCTATTACAAGGGTGGAAACTGAATACAATTAAAAAACCACAGCAATTACAGTCTGACCCAGGATCGAAAGCACCAAGCATCCAATTAGTGATGTACACTAACAAGCTGTTACTTGCAGCCTCGTGCTAGGTGAAATATATACATTCTGTATAAGAAATAGATAATTCTTTAAAACTTTCACAAATTCAAAATTGCTTCTAGACTATAGTCAGAATCATCCCTCAGCCTTGATAACAAACAAATAAACGTAGTGCCCTTTAACAATATAACCAATGTTAACATAAAAGATACTCTTTTGTCCTCACTTTTCTGGTCCACATCCACAAAAGCCTTCTAATACCTTTGTTTGACATTTTAAAAACAACTGCCATCCACTCCTAAGCTCAGTGTGGAAATGTTTCTGGCTGTCCTGGATTTCCCATTAGCCCTAAATGCTAAAACCGCTACACATCCAACCTACTATTAGTGCTCAGCTAGTAATAAGTGAGTTTAAATGGTCTAAATAGCTCAAAGTGTGTCTATGCCAAAATGTGGTAATTCACACAGGCAAGCATCAAGGTTTGAAGACAGAGAGAATGCAGCTCTGGTGTGACCTGCTGCAGAAGCTTGCAATTCATACAGCTGAGATAAGACTAGTGTTTCCAGTGTGACAGCAGTACTTTAGTGGAACCACTGAAGGCAGAGAGAAAAAAATCTAAAGCTTATGTCCTGAGCTATTTTCTTCAACATGCACAGGCTGTGAAATTTCACTGTGTCTAGCTACTTTCACAGGGAAAAAACTAATCCAGGAAGAACCTGAGCTGTCCAGCACAACAAGGTTTTGGAATTGCAGGGTCTTTACGTGAGTGAAAATCGTATGTGTGCACTACCCCTATATTTAAGTGTGCTAATCTTATTTTGAATCATGCAGTACTGACAAACCCTGAGAGCAAAAGCGGGAATGTTGCAAATAATTAATGATACAGCTATGCTCACAGATGACAAGACTGTGTCACACAGACATACTCTGTACATATTCCACATGGTTCAAAGTAAAAAGTAAAAGGAAGCACAATTGTTGTGCCGTTACTGTCATTGATACCTGTCATCTGCATCTTCTGAAAATCTATTATTGTATTGTATGTGTTTTTATACTCAAAGGTGCTTTGATGTTAGATAGTTGTTATGTGTGTAGTTTTACAGTTTTAAATATTCTGCACATGGATGTAATACATATGACCATACAGTGGTCACATTATGTGTGTTTTAACTTTATAACACATGTCAAGTATCCAATGTTGTATGGTGAAGTGACGGGCCATTGTCTAAACATACCAGAGCTGGTGTTTACTGAAGAATCTTTTGCAAATCAAGCAGCCCTGAAAGTTTTATACCTGGATGTGTATCAGAGACTCGGTCATATCAGAGGTGACTAATGAGAGAAATCTCAGCATGGAAGTTTAATTATTTCTATCTCATACTAGGGCAACAGCACGTTATGATGTCTCCTTCCTCAGGCTCAAAAACAACTGCTAATTGCTTCCACTACAGATAACTGGCCATTCAGAGCAATCTGAAATGTTCTTGCAAGAGTCTTGTATACAATGTTTAAAAGCATAAAATAAGAAAAGATAATTAAGATGTGATATGACACTTTGTGTGCTCAATGGAATGGGGGTATGAGGTGAAAAAAAAATTACATTTCACAGCCATGAGTGCAAATAAGGACCAATCATACTTCTGTGGCTGATATTGAGTACTGATCTGATACCAGTGCTCTTTTTTTCCCTTTTAAATTAAAAATATGTTTGCCTCACTGGGTGGAAATGATTAGACTCTAACCACACAACACTTCATAAATATAAGTGGTATATGTTGATTATATTGTTGTAGAATGTCAACTCTAAACTCTTTTTTTTTCCTTCCAATTATATAACAAAACAACTTTGTATTGTGTATTTAATTTCAGTTGAATTTGGCTGATACCTGATCTGTTTGATAAAGTGCTTAATATATGTGCTGATACAAATCCAGAATATTAAATCAGTGCTTTTTGTGCTATTTGTATCCCATTTTAAACAGGGACAGTTTTTTCTAAAACCACCATAAATATAACATGAGCATATATAATTGACTCCATGTTAAATGGATATTGCTAAGAGAGGGATAGAAGTTATGAGACTGGGTTAGGATGATTCTCCATAGAGGAGGGCTCATCCTGCTCCATGTTGTGCTTTGAGCTGTCGTGAGGCCCCTGAGCCTTGGTGGTAAGATGGGCCCTGATGTGCTGTTGGTTTAGACTGTCAGAGGCACTGGCAGGGAGCGGGTATGCAACTCCACAGATAACAGACCAAAACTGTCCACAAGGGCCTCTAAAACCCAGCAAATTAGCCTGCAAATGAGCCAGAGAATATCTCTACTAATCCATGATCTGAGCAGAGGCTCTGCCAAAAAGTAAACAAATAAATAACTTCACAAGAAATACTGGGGGTGGAAATAACCACGGCTGTGAGCTGGGAAACCACTAGTGATTTCTTTGAAGCATCATTTCGCCTGATATTCTGCTGCTGCGATGCCTGTGACTGTTTCAGAACAAGCTTCCATGTTGTGCTCGATGTGGATGCAGCAAAATTACAGATCCCAATATTACAGAAAACAATGTCCCCTACAGCAAATGATCACAGTCTATGTGTCTCTATCACAGATGCCAAAAGGAAATGATGCATCAAAATACCACAGTTTTACAAATGCTATTATATTTGTCTCCACAGTAAAACGGATATGATTACCAATCCTAATTATATAAATTGTCTCTGTGTTTTGTTAAAACACAAATTATATTTGTCATTTTTTTGGTTACTTAGCAAATACAAAATATGTCTGTCAAAGAGAGCCAATTATTGTTTGTCTAAACAACTCTTACTGTTTTACTTTATTTGATCTTTGTTTCAACAAGCTTATGACTTGCGCCCTGAAATTTAGGATATAGGACTTATTTCTGAGACTAAGAATGTAAATTGATTTTTTTTTAACCAAAATTTAGGAAAGGCTAATTAAAGGAGAATGTTAAAGTTAGCAGCTAATGCTTATGTTGTTTCTGTTGTTACATAAAGATGTGAGTATTTTGTATTTATTCTCAATTTGAGCCTTTCATGTTTCTTGTCAGTTTTGCGACCTGGAACTTGTACAGTAGTAAAGCAGATTAAGGTTTATGTTACTGTAAATACTGACATTTTACAGAATATTCTGTGTTACAGAGAATTACAAGCCAGGGCTGTGATCAATTGTAAAACCTTGCAGAGAAGTGGTGCAAGGTAAAGGGAAGCACTCCAAATAGTCTGTTAAAACATTCAAGGTAAGCTATCGCACTCAAAATATGTCACTTAATTTTCTCAATTTCAGTTTCAGCGTGCACACATTACAGTCCACCGCAATGCAAAGTCATTTCCATGCCATACTATTATAAATTTATGATTATGTTTCAATTGCTAAAATAAGACCATCACATAAAACTGTTTTATATGAACCATTAAAGGCTACTGTATAAAAACAATAAAGATTAAAAAAAGAAAGGCTTTACCAACCTCATTAAATACATAATTAAAACAAAAGAGCAATAACGTGCTTGTTGTTTTGCATGAATTTGGATTTTTTTTTCAGTTATTTAAAACAAAAACCCAGAAAAACCAGACAGTATCTCACATATGATAATTGATTTTCTTGTGTTATGTGTGTGTGTGTGTGTGTGTGTGTGTGTGTGTGTGTGTGTGTGTGTGTGTATTTTTGCCTACACATATATGCTATTGCTACTCCAAGGTCATAATAAGAAACCCCATCTCTGTGGTCCCACCACACTACTGTAAAACATGCCCCAATGAATCCAGCTCTGGTCTAAAGGAAACGTCTTGTCTAATTGGAAGTCTGATTTTACTTCACCCCACCGGCTCCTAATATGGTAGCAAAGCCTAAGGGAATCAGTTCAAAGATAAAACACATCATAAATGTGGGGTGTACATCAAAGATATTTGCTTATTCACCTCTGGAGGGCGTGGCCATCAGCCCTGGTAATGCAGCATGCGCAGTCTATGAGGTACAGGATTAAGGTGCATCGGTTTTGTATCAAATTGTAAAAATGCTGCTCGGTCTGTGGTTACATCATAAAACTATTATGCAGAGAGTATGCCTACAATGTGATTCCTTAGTTTCATTCATCTGTTGCCAATAACTCAAATGTAGTGCAGTGAATAAGGACCAAAGAAACCCTACCAAAGAAAACATTTAATTGTGTTAGTCATACTAGACGGCGGTATAGGTTGTAAAAAACAATGTTCATTTAGACATTGCAACACTAATATTTCTGTGTCTTATGCAAACTCATATTTTTCCTTTGCCTGGGTCTATTTGAAAAATACAACACTACATCTAACATAATAATAACGATTATTAGAATTAAATTCCTTATAATAAATACCCTGAGCAATCACCCTCAAGTAGTAGGTGTTTTTCTATTAAAAGGGAAACGTGGCGTGGGCCAAGAATAACAAGAGTGAACAGAACTGAACAAACGTTCTTTCAATCACTATCAACATGGTTAGGGGACAGGCTGATGTATTCCCCACTCAAGTTAAAATCTGCGAGAGATTCACTTTTCAAAGCCTGTCAGCCTTTTGGGGCTGTGACATGTTTCCACGAGGAACACCTGTCCCTCATAGACAGTCATGCTATGTTCAAAGATTCAGTAACTGAGAACCACCCTGGAGCTCTTAACCTCAATCTTTCAACAGTTCAAAGTTTCTTCAGACTCTTGAACCCTCCAACAACAATCTGATACAGGTAGTAAGGAAATAAATCATCGTCACTGTGGAGTTACTGCACTGACTGCACATTTTTTTGTTTCATAGTCTGTTGAAAAAGCAATTCTTATTATTATTATTATTACATACACAAATTATTTTTTTATTCTAGTGCTATTAGTAGAAGAAGTTCTAAGATTAGAAGAAGATGATGATGATGAAGAAGAAGAAGAAGAGGTAGAAGATATAATTGCAGAAGTGATAGCTTTATTGTTTTAGTGGAGTATTTCTAGAAGTAGTTATTCAATGCTATTATTAGTCATTTTAGGATTTGTGTAATTGTGTGCAAAGCAGACCAGCTTCATTAACATAATACAACATAATAATAATAATAGTAAGGCACTTTGTATGTCAATATGAAAATGTAAGGTTATCAGCAACAATGAAGGCAGAAAAAATATTTTCTCAACAGCATTTAAAAATGCAGAAAATAGGCTGTGCATGGTAAATCCACATGAAAAGAGTGGCCACTTTCCATCTGAAAAACTCAACATCAATAAATATTGCTCCTACCCCAGCGTGATCACATCAGCACATTAGCCACTATGTGCTTTGAAGGTAAAAATGCTGATTGATGACTCGTATTTAATCATGCAGAACAAAAACCCGAGTTGAATTAAGAAACCAGACCATCATTCATCTTCAAGTCCTGTTTTTTGCAACGCATTAGTCAGTGGAGGAGCCTCAAAAGTGTGTTGTTCCCATACTTGCTTTGTGTGATAAAGACATGGGCATGTGAAATGCAAGAAAAAGTATGGATAAACAGAATATTTTAAACTTCCCATGAAGTCTACTGCTGGCCTATAAAAAAGACAGTACTAATATATTTTTGATAATAATCATACCATTATGTTTTCTACAAATAAGCTTCTTTCAGTTTAAGATATTTTCCAAGATCAAATTGGTCCTCTCCTCAAAAAAAAATTGGAAATTGTCATGTGTATATTTATTGCATCAAGTCTATTTTAATGCAGTTCCCTTTACATTATAATAAACCCAATCTTCAGCTCATCTGGAGAGAGCAGCCAGTGATTCAGCTCGCACTAAAAATAAGAATACACCAATCACACCAATACTTGCGTCATTCCTCTGGAAACCTGAGAGTCAGGCTTAAGATTTTCTTGAGTACTTTTAAAGCTCAGATGGTTCTGGGTCGACCTGTCAATACATTCTGTCAACATCATTCTTAAAATATAATTTTTGTATTATTATTATTATTATTATTATTATTATTATTATTATAAGTAGTAGTAGTAGTAGTAGTAGTATCAAAGTTGTGTACTGTGTAATGATTTTGTTGGTGCTAAAACACAACCAACAGTCAAGACTGTGGTCTAATGCAATTCAAATAAATTTTATGAAAATCAGAGTTGATTTAGTGATTTCAGAAGTGTGTGAAGATCTCAACCGAAACCTGTGTGCAGTGTGCAGCAGAAAATTAAAATACAACTGAAAGGTTGCGGAGGGACTTTCACTAGAATATTTCACTGGCATTCCTAGAGGTTTTGCCCTGAAGCAATGCCTACAGCTACCAGGATTTCAATAATGAGCAATAATAAAAAAAATAATCCAACTCCAAAAACTAAATATCACACATTTGAGTCCTACACTGTATAATTGTCTGGCATTCATTGGCATAAAAAAACAATATTTAAATAAAACACTGCTCTGAATAAAACTACAATGTAAGGACAACTGGCATTGCTAAATCACACTTTAGAACAAGATCAAAGCTTGGTTTTATTTACATAACATATACACAGTATATCCTTAATCAATATAGAACAGATCTACCAGGAGGATGGAGTACGGGAAAGACAAGTCAGTACACAACTAACCCACTGGAACTAATTACATTTTGTCTGTAGAAAAATACCAGTGTCAGTCACACAAGTATTTTTCTATCAACAGGAACTGTGCAGGCCTTAGCTGAATTATTTCTCTCCGTAGGTTATGAAACACATGAATACCAACAGTCCCTCAGCAGGCTTTCGTGGCCTATCTCCACTGCCGGTTCTCATGGTTACAGAAACGTAATAGTCTAGCCATGACAGTGGGAGAAAGTTGGGATTAGAGAACACATCTGGATAAGCTGTAATAGGGTAAAACGCAAGAACAGCAGCCCTCTCCCAAACCCAGCAGGTTGAGCTTGCCTCCTTGCTGTTCAGTCTCTGTAGGATGTGCAATGACTCAGCAGTCGTTGGCTGCTGGAAGTGTCCTCAAGGGGCACCCTAGGGACCAGAGGCATGCTGGGTAACAGACACACACACACGTACCTGTACACACTGCATGAATGCACTTTAAACGCTAAGCCATACACATGCACAGGGCATCTTTGTTGCCATCCATCTATATGTGTTTACACAACACACACATGCACACATTAACAATCAGCACTGAACATAATTACTTATTACTGATTGAACTGATTTGTCTATAGTGATACACTTACTTTGCATTGCATTGCAACAACTGTTCTTTGTCTAACCGTCATGCAGTAGGTTAGAATGAAAAGAAAGGTAGCAACTAATTTTATCATTACATCCCAACTGGAATGAGTCTTAATATAGCACATCATTTTCAGCAAGGGTTTTTATTCACAGTATATAAGAGATCCCTTAAAATCACTTAAGTATCAAGACAATTGTTCAAAAACTGCTATCGCTTATTTGCATGCATTAAAACCAGGGTCAAGTAAGTCACGTGTGCAAAGGGGGAGAACTGCCCAGCGGCTTGAATACATTAAAGCAGAGTAAATGGTTTGTTGATTTAAAGAGATTAAAGCACACACAAGCAGGCCTGCTCGATGGATTTTAATTAACTTGCCATATATAAATTGTATGTTATCAGGCATTACTGAATTAAATGCTGAATACAAGTGCTCTTTCTGCTTGGGTGAGTTGAATAAAAAGCTACTTAGAATCTCGATTGGCTCTCCCAGATGTAGCATGATGCTGCAGCTACGGGTGCTCTGAATACATTCCAGCATATCAACCCCTGAACAGCCATCCAAGGAGATTCTCTTTAATTATGTACAATACAGCCAAATTCAAGTCCCCTGGCATCTCAGATGATCAAGCAGAGGGATGCCACGTTCTCTCCCTGAGTCATTCGGGCAAATGGATTCCACTTCCAAGAGTCATTTCTGTCAGTTATAATAAGAAGCTAATACATAATGTGACACACTCTGAAATGCAAAACTATTCACAAGGTTCTCTGCAAGGCTGTGCAGGGGCAATTAGAATTTTGCCGCTAGGCCCTTGATGAGTTCCTCTATCTCCGAAGTGTCCTGGGAACAGTATCATAAATCTGCCAGTTAATATGCATGATTTAGGTTTGTGTTTAACTTTGCATAATGTGAAACAGAACTTACATTTTACCCACATAGCACCTCTGTGTAAAAAAAAATGGAAGAGAATCCATTTTGGCTGAAACTCAGGTAAACAAATGCAGACAGGAGTAGGCACTGTAGACACTAAAGGGGTATGTGGGTAAAGGAAATCTGTCTGTCAGGTACTGCCTCGACACGGCACTGAATTTACTCCAAGAGATTTTTCTTTCAGTGTATACACTAAGCAATTACTAAGTTGTAACTGAGTTTACCGACAAATAAGTGCTGGGGGACTGAGCTGAGTATCCAAATGGCATTTCTGCTTCCAAACAGAATTCTGTAATCTCAGGACTTTACAGCACACTAATCGACAATTTGAATAAGAGTATCTTCAGCAGAACTGCTATTATCTTCTGGCATTTTCAGGCACTTGACATGGCTCACATACTCCCTGAGCTCAAATGACCTTCTGAACAAGCACACAGGCTCATCTGGCCCTTAGGGGAAACACCAATCCCCAGAACGATGAATTCAATACATATGGCTTCCCACTTCCTGGCACTAATTTCACAAGAAACCTGCCAGACCAGTTCTCTTAAAAGTCCACACAGGATTCGCACACTGCAACATAAGCAAGAACGAAAGAATAAAATATCTGGGAAAGATTAACAGCAGAGGTAATAGTATGCCAAACGTCTGGCTGTACTGGAAGACTTGTAATTGTCTTTTCTCCAAGAGTCAAAATTGTAAATATGTTGGCCTTTAGCCAATTTCTGAAAAAAAGCTAAGTTTAATAAAAATGTCAAGTTCAATTTGGTGAGACTGAAACAGTGTGTACCAAGACATGTACAAAGACAGAAGAGATGCAACTCATCTTGTGACTGTATGGATTCCAGTTGAGCATGATCAAAAACTAAACAAATCTAAACCAACATAATCATCATTTAGTCTTAGACTGCACAATGCAGAACAGTCTAGCTTTTGTTTATCGTTGTCTCAAAGACATAGCACGTCATTCTGCTTCAGTGTACAGGAACGTGGTAATACAAATATATTCCTTTTCAACATCAAACTCAAATCCACATGGAAAAAGACACAGTGTAAGAACTGGCAGAGAAGAGTAAAAGAGGAAAGTGCCCTACCGTTTTCTGTGTTCTCGTGTTCAGTGTCAGTGAGAGTTAGATTGGAGTTTGCCCTGCTGGAGAGGCACGAGCTGCGGCCTGACTTGGTGTTGCTGCGGCCCCATAATCTGACCGCATGCTCTGGCGACATGATGCCGTCTGTCTCCGTGTCTGCATCTGAGCCCACACTGACTGAGTAGTCGCGGTGTGGCATCCCCAGGTCAGTCCTGTACGTGGCTACGTGGGATGGGAGACCCTCTCCAAAGCCAAGGTTTCGAAGGGAAAAGTCTGCTCCTGCAGCAAGCCAATAAATACAAGGCTCTGGTAATTAAATCTGCCACTAACTGCATCACTTAACATAATGAACTGTATTCATTGCAGAAAAAGATGACAGCAATATCCTGGCCTTGAGAGGTGCAGTAATCATTTAAAAGCAAAACCTTCACAAGCAATAGTTGTGGAGTTACATGAGTTACATTTCGTATTTAAAGACCCTATGCACAACATTCTTATGTGATTATAACACCATTAGCATCTTTCAATGTGCTGCTTTCACCATATTCATCTCAGTATCCTGATGTCAGGCCCAATTCCTACCACAAGGAGATACCAGAGTAGGACATTTTTTTTAGATCTTATACAATGGGGATGTTTTGCATTAGCGTTTGTCTTTCATTCTTAAGCAGGAGCAGTTTGGAAGAGCGGGTTGTCCACTGATCAGAAGGTTGGCCTTAAGCAAAATACTGAGCCTCACATTGCTCCCGATGCTGATGTCTGATTGTGTATGAATGAATTACTTTCCGTTTGTGATGGCCTTTGTCATTACTGTATGAATGGGTTAATGTGGCATGTAGTGTACAGTGCTTTGAGCGGTCAGAAGATTAGAAAGTACAGTCCATTGGCAGAAACGTTTTCATTTGTGGATAATCACCCGAAAATAAGAATTGTTCTGTTTTCATTAACTTAGAAATTTTTATCTACAAAGGAAGTCAGTCCTCTTCCACAGAGTCTGCTGTTCTTACAGTAGATCACAATGGACAAATCCTGGCTGGTAGCTTTGCAGCAACCATAGTTGGTTGCAATCCGCAACTTCACTGCTAGATGCCACAAAAACCTACACACTTTAAAGGTCGTATTTTAAAAATGAGACATCACTCTCTTCAATTTTCTCTCTCCTAGGTTTTCTACCGAGTCAGGGGACCTGTAAAGCAGTCACTGGTGATTTGAGAATCTCACTACATTTTGTAACTGCTGAAAATGAAAAAAATACAATAAAAATAAATCAAAGAAAATAAAATCCTACAATGGCAGACCTATGGTCCAGTTACCTCAACAGTGCTATCACATCTGATTTGAACTTAAATGATCAATAATATATCTGAACGAGCAGGTGAAGGTATGCATGTCTTCCATGAAGTTTTTAACACTGGCATGGTAAGTTCAATCCCTGGCCACCTCTGTTAATAGTCACACAATGTGGTGTGACCTCTACAGTGACTGAATGTGAATTACCATGAGACCTCATTAAAAAGCAATGATGCATATATTGAGACCAAGCAGTAACTTGCCCTTAACCTAATAATCGGTGTTTTCATGTCATTATGAACTGCTTATATACTTAAAGATGAACTGTACTGATATCAATGACTGTCTCTTCTATTGACATAATACCACAGTATTTTTAATATATATAGCACACTTAAAGCTAACCTTGCCGGTTGAACTCGTCCACCTCGTGATGAACCATTTCCTTGACACGGCTCCCGTAGGCCATCCTTGAGTCATGGTCGAAGGCCTTGAGTGTTTCGCTGGAGCTGTAAGATTTGGGGTTGGGTTTGCCGTCCTCGCTGTCTGCTGAGGAGCTGGTGTAACGGCGCTCTGTGTCCTGCCGGGCAGTGAGTGAGCGGTAAGGTCTACGTTCCTTCACTTCCATGGCTGCCTCCACACTATTTTCAACATCAAATGTGGTTACAATGCCAGTTTAGTTTGAGTGATTCTGTGGAAGAAAAACACACAAAAATAAAGATACTTGACGTATGAAAAGATGCCTGACAGCAGTGTTAATATTATTAGTATTAAATGTAATCTTCTCATAATGCATCATCAAACATATAATCAATTGCAACCATGATTAACAATTATTTTAAGAGGTATAATCTTAAACAATTTAAAGATTATTGATCATTTTAAAGTAGAAATCCCTGATTCTATACATGCACTCACTCACACACACACACACACACACACACAGTTACCCAAGCAACTGTGAAAATAAAGAAATGCAAATGCATGTTTGCAAAAAGCTGTGTATGCATGGCTCAGCACGCACAGGGAGAGCATGAAGAACCACCAGGATTAGATTTAATAAAATACGGCACAACAAATCTTGCACCTATAAAGTTTACGGTGCAAGTCTGCCACAAATATTCTATTTTATGTGCCATATAGAAATGCTGGGCCTCCAGCATCTGTAAAAGTGACAGGTGTCCTTCCATGAATTGTGTTGTTTATAAGTTACAAATCATCACCAGTTGAAAACCGAGGAGCCAAACAAATCTAGGACTACACTGAACCAGCAGAGATGATTAAAATCTGAAACATAAAACCCCAACTGTCAAATAGCACACCAAGCATAAGATCAATAGAAGGAGGGAATTTTAGCATTTAGCTATGTGCCGCATTTTACATTCTTGCCTTGAAGGACAAAATAAATAAATAAACATGCTTTAAAATATATTTAAACATAATTGTTTTTGGTTTTGCTATTTACTATTTATTTTTCAGTTTAAAAAAAGGAAAAAAACAATAAAAGACCCTGACTGAAGAATATAAATTAATGTGTAATATTACAGTTGTTAACTGATGATGCCTTGCAAACAGCTCTTTCAAAGCGACCACATGGTTTAAAGATATTGAGTTGGATTAACAAATGTCAATGTGGATATAATGTGATTAAAGGCTTGGTCACTGTTTACTTTGAGGCTCAATTACCGAACAGGGAATTAGTGAGTCAGATATTGCAGCAATATAATATACTTCCAAATGCAATGTCATGATGATATAGCCATAATTATATATCATGAGCTGAAAGCCTTATCATTCATGCTGCAGGATTCTACTTCCATTCTACTTGCCCCCACACTTGAAAATGTATTTTACTATAAGCAAAACAAAGATGTAAGTCACTGGATAAGAGAACACAGCTCTTTAAAAAATGGATAAAAAACTACTACTGGCAAATCTGGGAGTTTTTACTGACAATATGCCTGTGTTGTTCAGACAAGGATTTTTCCACAAGATAAGCTCTTTATGAATACTGTATGAGATTTGTTCCGGACAGAACAGTAAACAATAATCCCTAGTGAACTATATTTGCCCCTGCCTCGAAAAAAAAACTTTTTATTGAAGACACCATTGTTGGGTTTTGGGGTTTCTTTTTGTATGTATTGACAGCTGAAAAGATCCTGGTGATTAATGACTTGGGGCCTCAATACCAGGACCTCTGCCACATGGGGGGAAGAAAATGCTCCCACTCTGCAACTGCAAGAGCACTTCAGCTGCTCCCAAGATTTCAAATGCAGCTTGTATGGGTTGCTAATTTTTACCTTTTTGCTCAAGAGCCTTGATGCTATGCAAATGTGAGTGAGCGGAGAACAAGCAGCTTTCTAAAGTTTCAAGAATGTTCTGTAAAGTGTATTGTTTTTGTTTCCAAAGAGCTAGGCTCAGTGCTTCGGCCATCTCTCTTCTGTACAGCCCTTCCTCCTCATTATTAATCGGCTGGTATGCAATGAGATGTACCGTTGAGGCCATGGGAAACCCAAAGGAGTTTTTCAAAGAAGCAACAGGCCATACACGATAACTGATGATATGGGAGGCAAATGTGGGTCCTGTAAACATATCTTGCTTGACTACAGCAATCAGAATTTTCACACAAAGCATATTGTAAAACTAAACAGTGCTCTTCTTCATAAATAGGCTACATCTGGCATTATCATTGTGTTTCAGCGCCAGAGAGCAAAGCTGTTGTTCATCTGTCTAAGTCTAAATCCTGGGAGAAGGAGCCAAAACAAAGAAAATGCCATTGTTGTATTATTTTAATGTACTGGTACGTAAAAATAATAAACAGAAGGTTTTATTTAACCATGATATCTCAACACTTCATAAGAAACAGAAGAAAGAACTGATAAGAGGACTATTTTTAAAGTGTTATTATCATCTCATAGTAAGACACAGGGGACTGAAAGTAGAAGCTTGAAACACTGAAGGAGAAGGTTAATGAGGGTACATTCACAAAGTCTCAGAAACGGTATTTACAAAGAGTGAAAAATGACTGCCATGGATTGAAATCTCTGAAATCAAGATAACAATCACATGCCTTTATTTCAAAGACAAAGTTCGTCTAAAGCTTGAGCTGCAGAGCTTGAGCAGAGCCAAAGAGAAGCTAACTGCATATCTATGCAATGATCCAAAATCAATTGAGGTCTCTCTGGAAAGACAAAAGAAATGATGGATGGTCTGTTTTCCACTCTAAACCAATTGCACACTCTACATTTTTCAATTGAATTGTCTATAGTTGGCCAGGTTAGAGTCAGAAGTGTCTGGGGGGGTAAAGCAAATGTTTAACAGTTGTAAGTAGAGTAATAATGCAGTTTTTCTATAGGAAGTGTTGCAGGGAGCAATGAACTATGAATTATGTCAATTGAGATCCTTGATGCATGTGACTACAGACTTAAACATAAATGTGATCAACAAAAAAAAATCATTTTCATAAAGAGATGAACAACCTAGTAAGCATAGCCTATGTGTGAAGGTATGAATGTTTGTCACCTGAGTAAGTTGGCCATGGCAGAAATTATCATCTGAATCATTCTTTCCTTCAAGGTGTCTATGGTGTATCCATCAGCTAAGAACAAATTATGTACATCAGAATGTTCTGAATAGGTCATCACAGATATTTTTGGAAACACTTAAGCTTTTCAATAAAAAGTTAAATCAAAAATGGTTTCAATTGACATTTGAGGAAAGTGGTTGTATACAGAACACGTACACATATGGGTCAAATTGCTACAGACAGCATATGATCAGTAGCATAGGCATATTGTCTGTCTGGTATCAAGAGTTCATTTTTTATGCTGTGTGTACAATTTCACTGCCTATGATCAAAGATTAAAACCAGTTTAATATACCGGACAGTAGGCAGAGCTTATGCTGCCGCAGTGAAAAGCTTAAAGTGCTGCCAGTGTCAGAGGGAAAGCACCTACCTCAGCCATCAACCACAAACACACTTAAATACCATTTGGATAAAAATATTTAAACACACCTTCAGTTAAAGGGTTCTGATTATTTTTAACCCAGGCCATTATTACCCCAATTTCTATAGTCTATGTATGACAATTTTGTGTTAAAAATGTAATCATCTTTGGCACTAAATCTTTGCATACGGCCAGTTCACCACTGGCACTGTATTTAAATATGCCCTCAAATGATTTTCAGGAGCAAAATGTAGCATTTTTTTAATGCTGCAACAATGGATTATTTTAATTATTATTAATCAAGAAAATGTCAGAGAGTAGTGAATAAAATCCCATCTTAAAACTGTTTATTCTGTTTACCAATACAAAAACCAAAGATATTCAACACACAATAAAAGAAAATTGAGTTTTGAGTCCTATGATTTATGCTTGCTGAGAATAAATAACACTAGCATCTGCGCTGTATTAAGTTGAGTTTTTTTCTGTTTGTGTTCAATTCATACTGGATAGTCAGTTCCTCTTCACTCCCCAAGACCAAGTGACGCTAAAGAAGATAACTAAAGTTGTAAAAATGCAAGCAGGCTAAAAAGTTTGTAGGTTCAGAGGTGCCCCTCGAAGCAATGGCAGCATCTCACACCGCTCAAAATCTGTCAAACCAACCCATAAAACAAACCACCCACAGTGGGATCAGCGGGTTACAGAAGCCCCTGTTAAAACACTCGCTGAGGTTTTTGCTGGGCAGATCGTTGTGACCATTGCTCCAGTGTCAGGAGTTAGTTAAATATGGGATCTAAATACGTGGGAGGCGTTTGGGGTACAATATAAATGCAAATGGCTCGGTACTATCCATCAAACAATTAGCAGTGTGCTGAGAATTGCTATTCAGTGCTGCTGCATATAAATCTAGCCTTCAATCTGCACACAACCCTGTTTTCCATGATAATTAACCGCTTGCTGCTCTTTACATGTCATAGATTTTCCATGCAGAATCCAAGACTAAATGCTAACTAACATTTTTGGGCAACACAGAAAACAGACAGAGCAACACATGCACAATGACAAATCCCTTGGTAGTATAATATAAGATGATTACAGATTACTTGTCTGTGAAATCACTTAATTACTTAGTATTATTACTAATTACTATCACTAAGATTGAGACATAATGTGTTACTGATTAGTGATGACATTTTCAGACGAATGACTGATGATATACAGAGCATGAGCTGAATATTTTTTGGAGGACTATAGCTTTTCAATACAGGGAGCCCACACTAACATTTCAACATATTATAAGTAAGCATATAAATGTCAACACTCTTTAACAAATCAAACCCAAATCACATTTATGATTTATGCAAAAATATCTAATCATATGTTTTTCTACCAATTATAGACAACATATACAAGACATCCAACTTTTTAAAATATATTTTTGCTGTATTTTATTATCTAACCTGGTCACGTAGTGAAAGGATTAGTGACAGTTAACTCACAACACTGCAGACAAACATATACTCACAAAAGCAGCCTGTAGAGCAACAGAGAGGAAATTTGGGCAGATATCAAGAACATTGTCTACAAGTTCCATTGAGAGCAAGGAAAGCTCCATACAGGAACCACTTACTTCTATTCTGGAAATCTTTCACATGCCTAGGCTCTATAGAAAAACCTCCTCGGTCAACAGAAAGGTGTGTTTTCAATAGAGGAAAAAAGACTTGGGTGGATGGGGTAGGGGGCTCAATGGCTTGCCAAACAATATCTGAATTCTGTAGTGCTAATGCAGGCTGGGGAGAGGAGGGGGCATTGTGGATGTGGAGGGGGGTGGGGGGGGCATCTCAGCAGCCGGCTCCTTCCGGGATCAAAAGCGAGCCCCGCCAGCGAATAAAACAGAATGCGTAAAAGCCTTAACATAAACAAAAGTAGCCTGGGACCGCCGCTGCAGCACGCTCCCTGCTACTAATCACTCTAAGCAATTCAAGGTTTAGTCCTGACAGAGAGAGCAGGCAATGGAATAATGTCTTTAAACCGGCCTGGTAAATAACAGGGAGAAGCAGTCTATTTACAAACACTTTCTGCATTGATGTACAGCCCCGACCTTGGTTAAATGCAGCAAAATCTTAGCAGTGCTATGTCAGGCTGAAATGTTCACTTATCCATTATCAATATTATCAATTTTGCTGCCTTGCTACCGCAGTATAGGTGTAGATGAAGTATAGCACGTGAGTAATGATCCAGTTACATACGTTATCCTTAAATTAATTAAAGTAAATAAGTAATCTGGACTCATAAGGTTCACTATAGGCCTGAGGAACAACAGAGACAACAGATACATTTGAAATTCTTGCAGGTTTAAAAGAGGACCTCTCCACTCCACTGAAGTGCTTCTGTTCCCAAGCACGTCTACTGAGTGCACAGATCACCCTGGTGGTGACCTGTCTCTCATTAGTCAACGATTAATGCCCATTATCCTGCAAAGGCTAGACCTGAGTTTGATGTATAGTTTGGCCTGCAGTGAAACCAAACCTAATACCAGCTAAGCAATAATCAACTTACTGTAAACGTACTACTCTCAAACCTACTGTTACAAATGTTTGAGGTTTGCAGCTGTAGCCTGAGGAAGGTCTATGGGACCGAAAGGCTGCAAATAAATGATGCTCTGAACAAACATATTTCATGTGCTGTTTCCAAGCCTTAAGGGCTGGTTCAGTGGAATTGCAACAGATTTTCTCACTACATGTAAATTGTGTCTGTTTCATATGCCAGGTTTTGAGGTATCTGCCTTTGAGATTTCAGCCACTCCCCGAAAATACAATGGAGGTGAATAGTTTAATTTCTGGAGCTTGAAAATGTACATTTCCAAAAATATCAATGTCTCTGTTAATATGAATAATCCTCAAACCTTGTGGTCATCAGTTTTAATATATATATATGTATATATTCTTATATAACACTACTTACAGTCAGAAGTAAGTTTTCTTTGGTAATATAACCACCAAAATGTGGGCTAATGAGGGTAAGAAAAGGCAATAATTATTATGAGCCAATGCCGTCACAGCACGTAGATTGATGTAGATTTCACATACTTTATATTAACCTCTGCGCCAAGATCAGCTAGCATGCCTCAGTCTCCTCTAACAGTGGTTGGACCACACACTGTTAATTTAGTACTTAATAGCAATGCATTCAACATCTTTCAGGTGACATTATATGCTTTCTGGCAGCTATAATGGAGGCACTCTGCTGTTTGGAAACATTGTCTGGGAACAGCTGATTGAATTTCTAAATGTATGACTTAGCCATCTGAACAGATTTTAGCAGACGCAATTAATTAATACTTTTTTTTAGCTGAGAGGTGATCATTTTGCTTTTGATCGTCTCTGAATATCTGAGAAATTTTGCAGTTCTGCTGTATCAACTCAGTAATGTAATATTGCCACTAATAATAATAATAATAATAATAATAATAATAATAATAATATTCCTTATGCATGTATTACATAACACAATTCATGCATAAGATGGAAACAAAGTCCTTAACAGAAAAGCAGATAATGATGATATTATCCAATGCACCAGTGACTTTATCAAATGTCACTTGCCTTGGTCTCATTATATAAAATAACTGGTTGTACTGTACAGACCTGTTTTGTATTGGCCTTGATGTTACCACTCAAAATGATGCAAAATGAGGTGAAAGCAAATGTTTATTGTTTTTTTACCAAGCACTTTATTAGCTTTCCATTCAACCCTGAGAGTAGGCTGCCTCTGTAATTTAAAAGACTCTGAAGAGTACTAAAGGTACAGAATTGAAAGCAGGTTATTCCCATGCTACTGACATTATAGTCAAATAGAAAAATGAAATGCCTGCAGTTTCTTGGAAAATCCAATATTCACAAAATGAGTCACTGATGTTATCACACCTTAATGCCACTAATGATCCTGCAGTTTACTAGATCCAAACATGGTCCATAAATTGTGTTTAGTAGTGTAACACAGTAATGTGAGTGTAACATTCCACTAAGTCGGTTAAAATACATTTATTTACTTAACATTTTGTTAAAAAGCATCTGTTCAAAGAAAGATAGAAATAAACCAAGGACTAATCTGAATAGATGATAATCACTGTCCTGCATACATGATTACACAAAGGCAAAGACGTAGAGGAAAAAATAAATAAAAAGCAGATACAGTAAATTAAATCCAGACAAGACAGATTTTAGTTGATTCATGGCATCAGAATTTGTCTCAAATGTGTCTCAAGTGACCACTTGTGTTTGGATTTCACTTCCCTGCCCAATATTCATGTAAATCACTTCCATTTCTGTAGGCCAGACAGAACTGACTACAGATGAAGTCTGTATTCACAGCACACAACATGCAGCACATTGTCGCATACATCCCTACATAAGTGGCTCCAGCATTTTGAATATGAATACGTCCTCAAAGAGTTGTAGGTTCAGTCACACCCATTTAGAGCTGTCCCTGTATGCCAGGTTAAGGCAAGACCAATAAATGCCCACTGTGTTGCTCTTATAGTGCAACCTAGGTGGAAGAACTCCCCTCAAAGACACTGTGAGATAGTACCATTGTACTGCTGGATACCAATTACAATCCACTCACAATGGGATTCCTGATATTTCCTCATGACACGTAACTCATGTATGCCCACAGTAGAGAAGTGCACTGCAAAGATCACAGACTTTGTAAAGTCTTCCAGCCACCCATCACCACTGTCATCAGCAGGAGTTCCTAGCTCAAGAGGGAACTAGTCATTTCCTTTAAACCTCACTGGATTTTCCTGAGACGTTCTGAATTCTGTGTAAAAAATCACATAATATATAGTATCTTAGCTGTTCACAATAAAATAATTTTTTTGCTGAGCACTGAAAATGAGTAATAGAAAACTACCAAACAGTGGGAAGTGCTGTATTCGTTTCAAGTAAAAGCATCAATCAATCAAATTAACTGGACTAATTAGGTTTTCTCACAACAGCAATAATATGGATCTTAGCTGGGCTTTGAAAAATGATTTAGCTAACATGGCGCGCTTGAGAAGATATAAATATGAGAACCATGTGAGAACCCAATGCACAACAAGCAGCAAGCACAACTGTGTTGTTAGAGACAATAAAACCAGCGGCTGTTCAATATCAACAGTAAAAAATCAGCACACACAGCAAAGCCAGACAGAGGGTTCCTGCATGGTAATGATCTTACTCTAAGTGCCTAACTGAGTCATCTCCGCAAGCCCTGCTTTGACAACCACACACCTCCCACATCTCCCATCTCAGCAGCCTCTGGGTGGGGCTAATCACGCTGTAGCTTCATCATCGACTGGATGACAGCACTGGCTGTAAAGATGCTATGTCTAGAAGGCGTGGCTGCTGCAGTGGCCTACTGTAAACACACAGTGGTTGTTTTCTAGAGCTGAAAACAGAACATCACAACATCACATTAAAAAAACAAGGCCTTTTATAGAGCACGAAGAATGAAATTCATTTTGCCATCCTTTCAGTGCTGCAGCGGAGACAAGAATCCTGAGAGGATTTTCCTGGGGCACTGAGAGTTGGTGTATGCTGATTTGCCCCTAACTGATTATGACATGAAATGGCTGACGGGTAGCTTGGCAGTGCTGTGTTGACCTGCACAATCCCCTTCTTTTGCCTCCAAGGCACCAGAGGTCTGCACTCTCTGATCCCAGTGGCTGAGCATTAGACAGTGCTGAGGCTTGTAAAAAGCCTTATGCACAAACTCCTGTGCAATTTCTTTTTTCAGCTTATCTACTATCAGTCTTTAATGCAGCTTTTATTCCCCAGTGAAAGCCCCATGTTGCATGTTATGAAAACAAACAAAAAAACAAAATCAAAGTTATGTGTTGTGTCTTTTTTTCTGTCATCTTGATTGTTGATGCATAAGAGGGAAATGCCCTTTCATCTATCAGGGCAGGGCACAGCATCCTCCTATATATAAATTTAATTCTCCAAGTAAATTAGGATTGATCACCACAGCTCTAGGCCACAATCAGCATCCATGATCTAATCAGGGCCCGGCCCTAGACAGAAAAGGATACTTCCATAAATAAAAACCATATGAGAGCCAGCAAGTGCCCATAACACTAGGGTGAAATTTGATTACCCTCTCCCTCTCCACAGGTGTGCTTTTAGCCTCCTACCTTCAAAGACTGCCAGTCTGACATAATGCCACACTATGTGCATCCTCACTGTTGTTTTCCTGCACTAAGGGTTTTACATCATACTTGCATCAGCGGATGTGAGCACCACATGCTGGAGTCACTGCTAAGCAGGCCATGCCCATGGAAGACTGGCTGAGGACGATTCCAGGGAGACAGGATCTGTCAGGAGCTCCTTGCCCAGCGACACCCAGGGTAATAAATTACCCAGAATTAACACGTCATCCTGCGCTCCACACAGCAGCCGCACTCCACTCACGCCATGCTGCTTAATGGATCTATTAACCAAATGGATACAGGGGTAAACTGCTTTCAGAGCTGAAATTCTTTATTGGTATAGGCTAACAACATAGGCTGTGAGACTTTTTTTAAGATAAAAAGCACATTCTTGGTTATGAAATGCAACATTATTTAGTGTAAGATCCTTTTGCTTTATGGAGTTTTTTTCCCCACTGACTTACACATTTTTAACACATCATCTATGTTGGAGTAGTTATGACATCCTGTACTTCAGACAGAAAATCTGTGCAAACAGAAAGCACTATGAAATGACAGCATGCTCAGAAGCCACCCGCAGCGCTCCCCTGTCACCTGTTTGGGAATTCCTCTGAGATGTGTCTCTACGGCCATTAAAAGCATACTCTACTGTTGATGCCTGTCACTGATAGCAGGGGATATTTAGTAGGGAATTCAAAATGCCAGTCGTGAAGCCTGTATCTCCTTGGCATCTTTGGCACCCAACCAGCACTGTGACACGTTGACAGCGTGGCACACAGAACCAGGCAATTTTTGACCAGTGCTCACTCATCACATAAGGTAAATACAGATAAGAGAGAGGTTCATAGATTCTCTCATTTCTTTTGGACTTAGCAGACACGTTTTGACCATGGTGTAGGTGATAGGCACTGTTAAAATGAACACTCATCCTTTGCAAAAAATAAAAAAAGAATAAAATGAATACTATACAGTATGTGAGACGATATGAGGTTAAAATGCCTTTTTTCTCGTGGGCTGAAACTGGTATGGACGACACTACCAATATTCCCTTCTACTTTATCTCCCTGCCATTAGAATAGCAGCAACATTTCTTCCCCCTAAGCTTCATCTTTCCTTTTTTCCACTATTTGCATATTTTGCCTGCATCAAGAAGAAACTAGACCTCTGGAGTCACAATGAAATTTTTATAAGTAAGAAAGCATGAAACCTGAAAAGCATAAAACTATGAAATCTGAGTTATAAAACCTTACTGAAAAGTTATGCATAATGTTGGTAGTTGCTGCAATGTAAAAATTTTAATTTATGACACTGCTTCATGCACAAACTGGAAGAGATCAGTCACAAGTCACCAAAGGCTGTTACATTATGTGCAGTTTAGTGCCGTCTACCAACAGATTTCTTGTTGATTCTTGTTAAATTCAAGAATGAACTGTGACAATCCTGACTAAAGGCTTTCTATAGTATTTATATTCATCAATGTATATTTTTTCTTTTAAAAAAAATACAATCAAAGTAACACATGGTTTTGTCCTAATTATCTAGTCCTTGCTTTTCTTTGGCCCAGACTGTTATCTGACTCAACCTCTAATGAAATTTAAGATACCACTTATATGGATCAGTTAGGTAACAAAACTGGAGAACAATGAGTGATGAGAAAAAGTGTGGGAAAGAGGGAAAGGGTGGGTATCAGTCACTGTTAATTTGAATTACTGGATTAAAATAGAAATACAAGCCACATCCGTTTCTCGCCACATAATTGCCTCTGCTTTTTTCTTAACTTATTTAACCCGTTTTCACCTTTTTCCCTGTTTTTTCAGGACATACCATATAACATGACATTTGACATGAGACAACACAGTAGAGCTACACTTTTCATAAATAATTTTTCAAGAATAAATCCCTTCACGCTGAAGGGTCACAAAATTAGACCCTGATTAAGAGATAAATCTTCCAATTGCATCCACATTATCAAAAGATAAAATCTGCAGGATAGAAGCATTCCAGTGGGCAAGTCTCTTAAAATGCTGTAAACCTCAGCCTAGCTTGTAAAGAATCCAACCATTACTGAAAGAAGACTGCCACACAAGACCACATCCAATTTGTGAGGAGTTAAGTGGGAAGGAACTGCCATTAAAATTGACTTTTTTGAAAGTGTAATAACTGCAGACTTAATGTAGCCACTGAGACCAATTCAAATTTTGAGTACCCTGGACAACAGCATTTTAAATTCGGTCTGATTTAAATATGTCAAATGTAGAAAACCAAGTTAAGCCAGAATACATAACCAAGTACCAATCATATATATATATATATAATTTATATAATTGGTACTTGGTTAAAAAATATATTTTGCATTTTGTTCTTTTAGTTCAAGTCTAAAGTAAATAAAAACATTAATTTGAAAAAGTTAATACAGTGCAAATGAAAAGATCATGAGCGTGTCACAAAATGTTTATGAGGTAGAGGAAAGTTGATCTTTACATCTACCAACTTTTTACCAGTTGTTTAGAGGATATCAATTTATCTCAGTCTCATTACTCACTGACGAAGAATAGCATCGTAAAACTTTTTGTATACGACCGAAGAAAGTGTCGAGCATCAAGGTTCAAAAGAGGGAAGACCTGCTCACGTGTGCTCATTGTCTCCTGTTTAAGTGGGGTCAAGATAGACCACATTCAATCATGAGCATGAAGCCTCACCAAAAAACACCCGCTCTTAACCCGGCATACCACGCAGCATCTGTCCAGGACAAAGACAAGCTTTAACCGCCTGCACTTAAGGTGCTCTCTCTTGAAACCTCTTATGAGGTGGACTTGCTTAAAGTTTAATGGGAAAGCTCATACAAAGTACAGGACCTGGTAAGAAAACCTAAACTCTAACCATCGCTCTGGATCTGACACAGCGCGTTAGGGCATACATTACTACATGAGACAGAAAGATCTGGAGGCAAAGGAAGAAGTGAATAAAAATACTGAACAAATAACACTTAATTGAGGTCAGTGTGATTGAACGCTGCAAGGCTAGGATGGCTTTAGCATAGGTTCCAGATGGCAGGCTGTTATTTCACTGTGCCCTGCTAATACTGCAGGATTCGATGCTGGTAACCTGAGAGTCCCTTGGGCCCCCCGGCTCCTCCACTGCACTGAAATCAGGGCCAGGCTCCCTCCGCTGCTACTCTGCAGGTTTACTCAACTTCGAAAGGGGGAGTGTTTGGGTATGGTAGTGGAGGAGGGTGTGTGTGTGTGTGTGTGTGTGTGTGTGTGTGTGTGTGTGTGTGTGTCGAGGTGGGGGTTGTGCAGTAGTGCTGGAACAAAGCATGTTAACACCATCGCCGTGTTTAACAAGTTTGGAAACAAGCAGGGGTTTCCTTCAAATCCTCATTGGACGGTGTTTCACCTCTCCTTGACAGCAGTAGAGATTACCAGAGTTTACAATCATCTTTCTTCCCTGTGCTGACTCACAGTAAACTGTGGGAAACCCACTCATTCTGTCATCTAAATGTCTCATTGCTAATTCCTCAGAAGAATTGGGAAGAAACACACAAATCGATGATGAATCTTTGGAGATGTCTTTAAAGCCATTACATTCATGAAGTGTTTTCAATGTTATGTTAAGATGAGAACATTTGAGAGTCGAGGCCACCGCTGAGAACTGAAGCAATTAGGTCCGAGTATAAGCTTGTTCCTTTTAGTTAACGCTGTTGTTTCCTTAAAAGTTAGCCAACCATTTGAATCAGACTCTAATTTACCTTAAGAATGTAAACCTTCCTAAATCTTCCTTCCTAAGAAAAAAAGGAAGGCATAGGGTCCAGCACCATGGGGTCCTAAACTTGAGTAAATAACTTAATACAATGAATACTTTACAAAAAAAGCAATTACAGCTGGGAATAACTTATTCCTGCCTTAATTTAAAAATCATAAACTACATAAAATACGCAGTGTGGAAAAATACCTCTAGATAAACTTACTTATATGGTGTATTTGTATGAATGTAGTATATAGCCATTTTCACACAAGACTTAGCCTATAGTCTATGATGCTGCAAAGTCAGCTAATTATGAATCAGCCCCCCAACCTCTGTCTGCATTAATGCATCCATACTGAATCATTTTATAGTCAACCAGAATTAAGGTATGTCAGGATCAAAACAATGTACAAAAACAATATGGGATGCAACAAAATCCTCTGACCCAAGTTTTGTGTATAATAGAGAGATGTATGTATTTTATTTAAATATGAATGAAACTGCAGAGTTGAACCTTTTCTAGATAATCTTTGTCACTCATTTCAGCACTAACAATGACCACAAAACATGTACAGTAGCAGTCATTTGACACCGTCTGACACCTTAATTAAGTTAAATAATGTTAATAGTCTTTTATTTCACTAGGTCATTTGCTCTTTGACCTTCAACATGAGAAAACAGAATGAAAACGATGTTCACTGATCCAGATTGTATGAGTCCAGACTGATCTGTCATTATCCAGCATTGAAAATTACGGCATGACCGAAGGCCAAACTGGGGTTTCGAAGATCAATAGTCTGTTTGAATGACGCGGTATTCAAATAAAGTACACAGACCAGACACACCACAGCGGCTCAAGAAATAAGACGGATGCTTCCTGCAACTCAACATTTATAAATTATTTTAAAAATTTTTTAAAAAATGTGTGGTATGCTGATCTTGCTGTGTTATTAGGCAGCATAAATATAAATAAGACTGAGCGAGACCCTGAAGCTGCCATGGTGGAAGAATCACATTTTGTGGAAAATCACAAGCTTGATGAAAATATAAATCTTTATGATGAAGCATGATGCATTGCTCTAATAATGAAATATACTGTATATGTACTATATAAGCTTTATATATTTATTTTTTAGATCTATCTTTGCAGGCAAAATGATTTGTTGCCTCCTTTCTGCACTTAATATGACCATACCTCTTCTTTATACCCACAAACTGCTAAACCAGATTCATGTGATCCAGATTCCTGCATTTCCATGGTAAGAAGTGGTGGAATGAAAGTCTAATTTTAATGTGTTTTTTAAGCCATTTTAAGCATGTTTTAAACCCTTTTGATTTTTTTAATGACGTATAATATTTTACTATTAAGAAACAGATGAGCAATCTCTGAGATTTGATTTCATAAGTGGGAGATTTTATAGGCTCCTGCTCAATAAAGCTACTTATTTTATAAGCAGGAGCTCCTATGAGATAAGACCAGACCTTGCTGGTCGAAACAGGCAAGATCACAATTTAAAATGTATATATTTTTTACTTGTCTATTTACTTCTCCTATTCTATTTATTTACTTTTGTTTAGCTTTCACCTTTTTGGTTTTGACTGTAAAACAAAAACACGTGGACAGCTCAGTGTCTTTACGTGTCTCTTTTTGTGCCAACCTCTAGAATCTAAGATATTCTACAACTGTTAATATGCAAAATAATTTAGCTGAGATCACCCCTGACCAGTTATACAAGAAACAAACACAGCTGGGGACCAGTATCACTGATATTGGGTAAAAACCTTATAATAATGTACTTGACATTTTTTTCTTTATATATAGATCTAAGAAATGTTTTTTTTGCCATGTACTACATCACACTGAAACACTTAAACATAAACATAGATTGTTCTCAGCCCACAGAACACAGAGTCCTTGACCTGACGTTAACAAATAAAAAATAAATAACTAAAACAGGAGTTATGAGCTTTTCAGCTGACAGCAATAAATAATCCCTGCTACAGTATGGGTCAAGCTGTGTGTTATAGCACAGCAGTTTCCTTTACTATAATATTCTTCTAATTCAGCACAACAGCAGCCTTCCTAGTCATGATCTAAATCACATAAGCTCCTTCAATGTTTCTGCTTGTGTTCAGGCGCATGCAAAACATTTCAGGCACATACAGAGCTCCACTTACAGCTATGAGGGAGCTGGCCTGGAATACTAAAAGCTCGGGAAGAAAATACAGGCAATTTATGGCTTTGAGTCATACCAACAATATACAGTCTGCACAGAACTTTCACCCTGTGTTACCGTAGCTGCGGCTTTTCATACCTCCTGTCTAACATTCTTTTCAATTTTCATATTTTACTAACACAGACTTTAACACCACAGCCTAGTACCTATATCGTTTAATTTACATGGCTTAGCACCATCTGGTCTTTGTTGTTTCTGGAAGTATGCCACATATTTAAGTCTTCTGTAATACACTGACCTTGGGTTACTGCAACAGCAAAACTGCCACAAAAAAAAATAGATTAATAACTCAAAGAGTTGATTCAAAGAGAACTTTTACATTACAATACAATACTTTATGTTTATCAATACTCATCTTTAGACCCTGATTGGGAATACTTATATCTGCCAGAGTCAGATCATAGTAGGAATTTAAATAAGACCATATAGTGACATCATGCATCAAATGCATAATTGGTTGACCCGTAAAACATTAAATTATTTGACACCTGTTTTACATTTAAAGTGAAAAACCTACTTGCAGGTGACAAAAATAAAATAATGGAATAATTCATTGTATGTGTAACATGTCACTATAAAATGATTACTGCGACACTTTTTGCCTTGATGATTATTTGCATACTTCAGAGCCATCGCTATTGATTACCATCACTACTCAGATGGAAAACTGAGAAAGTACTTTTTCTTGGGGTTAGCAAATTTGCCATGCTATCGGCCCAGTTGGCCCATGCACAATAACTAATAACTTCCATGTTTGCTTCTAATTACTATACAATCCAAACGGAGCCAGGAAAAACTGGGGGAATGCAAAATCCCTGCTTTAAAATGAGCCCAAAAAGCAAGAAAGCATTTCAACCAAGTTGTTCATTTTACACAACACTGCATTGAACAATGAGAAGCCGAGCAATAGAGACATGAAGCGGTGTGTGGGTGGCACAGTGGGCTAGAGGGAGAGACAGAGATGTGCCAGAGCTCTTTTTCTCCTGATTAAAACAGTTCTTTTTTTTTCATACACTCAGAAATTACGGAACAAAAATGAGAAAATAGTCAGCCGATTTACTTTCCTAACCTTAATCTGATCCGAGTCATTGCAAGGGAGCCACATATACTACTCCCTAATGTTTGCACTACTGCCTACAATGTGACATTTCGACAATATACTTCTCAAATCAGCTTCTTTTGGACATGTTTTGGGAGCAAACAGTCTCTGTTCTGCTGGAAAACCCTCCACCTATAGCAGCAGCTGAATATGGAGTGACTTTAACAATAGATTTAATATAAAAATGATGCAACATGGGAGTCAGCTGAGATTAAGAGGGTTCATCATACAGTAACCACCATGTTACTCGAGAGCACATGAAACATTGGAATCACCAATAAAGAATATAATCAGCTGGTAAAACAGCCAGATTACCAAAACTAACCCAGCTATAAGGTGCATTTATTGATTTTATAGATGGTTAGGACTAAAAGGCAGGTAGATGTAACAGAAAATATTTGCACCTGTACATCCATAAAGTGACAACAAAGCTCTCTTACATTTACCAGTCTCCTGATATGCAATCTCTTTTTTTTTTTTTTTTTTTTTTTACCAGAGTAAGAGGGGGCTGGGGCTCTTCTATTTTTGCAGTGCCACTTTATGATTTAGGCTGATAGGTTGCATGTATGTTTTACATAAAAATACTTTGTGCAGCTTTAAGCGAATGCTACGAACTGGAAAAGGCTATAAGGGCACTTGGGAGAGTCAGTGGTTTTGAAGTGCACTGAGCAACTCTGTTGATCTACAGTGTTGGTGCATGCGTGCTGTGGCAACCCCATTACTTATTCAACAGTGCACATGTACTACATATCAAACGGCAGCAAAATAGTTGAACATGCAAGTAGGATATCTGAAAATGCAAGCTGGCTGTGAAATTAAGAATATGCTCTCTGATCCAAGAATACATTGCATATTTGAGTAAAAGGTCACAAGCCTATGCAGAGGACCATCAAACGGTTTCTATGCTCTGTAACTTCCTTCAGCAGCAATGCTCATCTTATTAGTGTTTTCTGCCCAAAGGTCATTCAATTAATCAAATCATTCAAAGTACTGTTTAAATGATTTCAACAATTTTGAACACCACTTCAAAAAATTTACACAAAAGTAAATGATGCCAAATTAGGAGCTGATGTCCACTAAAGCTACACGCTTCCATTGATATACGATACCCAACAGTCAACACACCAATGCTGGTGAAATAATTTTGGAAGTCTTTGGACATAATCAACTGTAGCTTTAAGAAGGGCTTAGCTTAATATTTAAAGGGCAACTTCACTTCACTTCAGTGTTGTCTGGCCAAGCCCAGCTGTACTGCAACATTGCAATCAGGGTTGCTCACCAGAGTGTAGTTTAAGTTACCCAACTCAAAAACATTTGTCAACATAGGAATTCAACTAACCACAGCTGGTGTTATTCATGGAGAATTCTACCAATTTCCATGAGTACTGTGGTTGAGGGTTTGATATTCCAATCATTACAGTATAATTTAACCTTCATATAACCAAAGAGTATCCAAGTGCAACATAATCTAGGAATGTTGTTAGATGTGGTTGTAAAAATGAAATGCTAAAGTGCAATTTATAAAAAAATAAATTTGTGTCTATGCAATTTATATGATAGTGTACCTGAACATCACAGAAAACAAAAAAGCATGGAAGCAGTTGGCCCTAGCTTTACTCCACTGACAGGTAAAACAATCTGTCACCTCATGCATTGTAACACCTGGGTGCTCATTGAGATACGACACTGTGAAACAATTTCAGCACTGAAAACAGAAACAAAATGTCAGCACACCTCTCAAAATGTCAGTGTTCTTCAAATTTATTTTCTTAACACATATTCTCACTATCACAAGGCTTCATACTTTTAACGTACTAAGTAAATACTGCTGTGCAAAATATATATATATATTTATATTTAATATGTTAAGGCTGTTGAATATGTTCCAAAAGAAGTGTGTGTCCTCTATGAAAGAGCTCAAATTGAAGTAAATAACATGCCAGCCCTCTGAGCTTTCCCCCAACTCGGCCATTCAGATGCATTCACTGAAAAATAGAGGGAAAAAAAACATTTATTGTCAGTCACAGTGTGTTTTTATTCAATTTCACCAAATACAAAAAGCTGGTTAAGACCCATAGGCCTGTTTGAATTGCCTCCTGCTCCAGCTCTGTCATGTCTTCGTCAAGACGCTGAGGTACAAATTAGACACAAACAGTTTATAATCTGCCCTTTCTCTGTTTCTCTCGCGCTCGCTCTTCATCACTTATTTTTACTCTGTTGCACATACACACACACAGAACATTGCACACACAAAAACACAGTGATGTGCAGACACTGCATTAAGACTGTTGTTGTGGGAAAAAAAATGGTTGTATTTAAAAAGATATGCAAGCTGTTTGAACAGAACTGAATAGACCTAGTGTATTTTTAACTGGAAACTGAATGTTTTGATTATTATACAGTACAGATTAATTTTATTTTCAGATAACTAACAAACAATACCTGGATAACAAACAGTATCTTATAACTTAATGCACTGGAAGCAACAGAGTGAGTAGCTTATAGCTGTTTGTTGGTATTTGACAAGAAACCCATCAAAAACTAATGAATGTGTTTTAAAAGCAGCAGTTCTGGACATATTTTTGTTTTTGTGTTGTTGTTTTTTTAATACTGCAGCTAGAGCATGTTACATCCCTAGGATAGCTGCAATTTAATATGATAGAAAAACAATATTTCAGTTGCCTTAATAGCAATAGTAAATGTTGGCTTTTCAACAGAGCAGAATACAATGCAGCAACATAGACCCAGTGAGTTTTGAGTAAGAGGCGAGTCTCTCACATGTGATTGGGTCTGCTGCTGCTTCCCGATATTGCTCACACTGCATGTACAACCCACATCAGAACTTGGCAGCGGAAGTTTGAAAAGTGGCCGATGATATGCAACTGTAATGCTGGTTTTCCATTGGCATGATATTGCACGCCTCAGTGGCAATTAACTTCCATTTGCACTCCACCCTCACAGCAGGGGGTCACCACGCTGACGCACAACATAACAGTGCTTGGGAGAAGGGCCAAGCCACAATGGGTTTTTGCCATCAACCGAACTCGTTGGACGTCATGCAGAACTTGGCACAATATATTGAGTTGCATGTGTGGTCAAACGATTGTATATTTAGATTTCAGTAACCATCGTAATGTGTGAAGTCACTATTCTTTGGAGCTTTTCTTTGCTCCTACAATTCCAGTTCTTACTTCTGTCTCAGAGGTAGTAGCATCTGTATTTTCCAAATTGGCCCCTGCTCTTTGAGCTATTATGAAGGGTTTTTGTAAGTGTAAACGCTAAATATAAAAGCCCTACACTGGAGAATCACTAGAAAGCTTTTATTGTGAGGCTGTTGCTGGATATATTACGTTCTGGATTTAGAGAATTGCAAACTCCTTGTTTGTTAGAAACTTCTTTATTTGGATATTTTAGCACTTTTTTGTGGGTGGATAAATATAAATATTGCAAGGCTTAAATGAAAGAAATAATACAGCTACAATTACAGCAGTTTACGGGAAGAAGTGCAGAGACTTATGGTAGTTTGGATGAACTTAATCTCCATCACATCGCCAAAGTAAGCAGTCTTCTGCGATTTTGTTGGAAACAATGGCAGTGCTGTGTTTGCATTGTGACCACGGCTGCACACTGCTTGACACAGTACAAAAGCCCAGCCTGATGAATCTCTGCCATTAGAGGATCCACAAGAATTTCTAGAAGGGAGAGAGGATACACTAGAAAATCAGATTCACATTCACCGTGACCATACAGTATTTTACCTTATTAGCTGCACGTATAAATGTGTGTCCTACATACAGACAGTGCTAGCCAGGGACTGCGTTGATATTTTGCCAGCCATTCTCTCATAAATACAACAAAAAAAATGAACATCTCTACCTCGACTTGTTGGAACACAGTATTACATGTTGCTATAATTGGCATATAAGCCTTTCTTTTCAGTATAAAAGCCATGACTGGCATAGTTACATGGAACATCTCTCTCCATCTCTGTGTGAGTACTGTATGTACTCCTGCATAGCACTTTTTGCTGGAATTGCTTGTCTAGACAACTTGTCAAGGTAAATATTCCCTGAGCTCTTAAATATCACAGCTTGACCTGCTGTGTATTTAGCTGTCATGGTTCGCTGAGGTTTTCATGATCTACGAAAGGAGCACAACTAGTTGGTCTGGTCACATTTTACCACTCACTGGGTTACCCTGATGACTCATATACTCATATACATTGTATTATACAATACAGTGTTTTAGTATGTTACATTTTTGATAGTGAATGCCTTCATGAAAAATTGCTTATTCCAGAAATGACTCATTACCCACAACCTAGTTACAAACAGCAATGTGAGCAACTTTCTTTTACATCTGAGCCATATTAGCAAATTCATTTCTGAACATGAAAGAAGTAAAAGTAAGGGAGCCTAAAAGGATTTTGTGATTTTAATATTAATAAAGACCTATACAGGTACACTTCCTTAAATGTGTTAACTATATCGTTGTTCTTATCTGTTTTCTTTGAACCAAATTGTAGCAACCTGATCTCAGGCCAGAGGGATTAAGGAAAAAAAACCTCCAAGAACTGAAAAGATTTTTGTCAACTAATTAACACCCTCATCTTGAATCTTAAATAGACCGCTTAACATCAAAGCTGCTCAATTTTACACCTTACCACACAGGAATTATCTCCTCACTGGTGTGAAATGCCATTAATACAAATGCTTTGGATACCATAAGCCGAGAGAACCATGCTTTTACATAATGGTTGCCATACTGGAACCATGTCTATAAATGCAACTGTTTAATGTTTGGATAAGGGCAACTAAATCATGCCCACATGCAATTTATAGTGGTAACACTGGGGGACTAACAAGCCAGGCAAGAGACAAGTTCATTTGGTTCAGTAATAATAATGTGAGATGAAAATGTGAAAAGATATGTAGTAGAATGTATAGATGATTCTACAACAAAATGATATTACAAACTCATGCAGTTTCATTTGGGTATGTTTAATTTGCATTTATTGTTTGGAGTCTGGTGGGTATTCTTTGGGAGAAACAAACTGTTTTTGTTTATAGAAATGGGCTCTGTATAAAAGCAGCTCCACAGATAACCTTAAGCCATATTGTACCGGTAAATGTTGAGAATGTATCATGCCACACCATTTGAGGAGCATGCTAACAAGCCAGAGTCTTCCTGGTGGGCTACTACATTTGATTACTGATAATATATGTTACTAAGACAGCTTAATGAATTGGATTCAAGTACTGTACTAGTGGAGGAAGATACGGCAAACTGTCGCATATAATGACACTGCACTGAACAACAATCTAAGTAGGTTTGCAAGACTGCCTTCATTTATAACACCACCATTTTCAGCGATCAAAGGACTGATAAATCTCAGTATGCTGGCATTTTCCCATAATAACAATAACTAAATAAGTTATATTAAATACATACAGTGAGTAATATTCATGTGTCTGTCACTTTCTGTTCTCATGATGCCTTAAATTGGCTTTCTAATGATTTTTGGGACTTTTCCGACCTGATGAAGAGACAACCTGGGCTAGAACCAATGTACTATTGCTAAATGAATTAAAGAAATGCTTTAAAAAGGAAGGATTGTGACAGTGTTGCGACGGACAGTATCTACTTTTTGTTTTACACCGTGATTGCTGGACTTCCTGGACTAAACTATCTGCAGTGGCTATGTGTGAGCTGGGCTGCTGATGTCAAAACAGGGCTAGGGTACGCAACACAGGGAAGTCAGTACCAATGAAAAGCAGCAAAGAACAATCAAAATGGACAGCTCATCGAGATGAGTGACAAACGCTGGGAAAGTTGACCAACTGGACATAAGAAACACAGAACAACCCTTATACTTCAGGCCTTTTTTCCCCTATATTCTAGAAATGTGCCTCTGAATCTGGCCCCAATGTGTCTTGCTCACAGACACTTTGGCAGACCGGATGAAATGCCAGCATGGGGGTCTGAAGATCATACAGGAGACTTTCCCAATACAATAGCAGTTGCAACATTTGATATGACTATGAATAAAATATATAATAATTGCATGCCTAGTTTGGAATTTGTTGGTCTCAGCTCTCACACAAACAATATCTACTTGTACTAATAGATCATGAAATAAATAAAAACAAAGCAAAGACTCTATTATCATGCCAAAGCACTGTGTTGTTGCTTGGTCTTGCATGCAACAAGTGCATCTTGGCAGAGCAATGTCAGCAGCAGCCAAAATCTTCTATCCCTTTCAACATTGTTGATACCATTAGTTCCAGGACAACATGAAAGTATCAAGTTGCTCAAAACATTCCCTTAAATGAAACATAACTAGCTTGCATGTGTATTATCTTAGATTTCTTTAGAGCTGTCTCTAAATGCATCCAAAATGTAACTATCAGTCCGCTTGAACAACCTCTTCCAATAATCCATGCAAATATATTTGGTTAGAATGGTGAGAGAAAAATATATAAACAAGACATAGAACACACTGGTGGTCATATATGTTGTGTCACAATTTTGTAAAGTAGAGGTCAGCAGACTCAGCTTCCATTTTCAGTGATGGCATTTCATATTTGAAAAATGAGGCCTGTCACTAAATGTCATCTTACCGCCTCTTTGTCATCTCATCACTCTTTTCACAACTTGTCACATTGAAGACCAGTCTGTGACATGAGCAAACTGTTACCTTCCTTCCAGGCAGGCTACTGGGCTTTATTAATATTTATAGAATAACAGCTAAAGGCCAGCCCCCTTGAGAGCTATCACTCCACTTTGCTGCGTAACACTTGCAAAATATATTGACAACTCTTTTCAGCACTCCCCTGCTCCTGGAAACCTACTTATGCAGATGGGCAGCAGGTCCAAAAAATATGACCGTTTTCTGCAGGAACAAAGAAAAGGACTCCCATTTGATTTAATAACTTGCACAACTAAGGAAGCTGAAGTACATTTTTGAAAGAGTTGAAAAGGAAATTTTAAAAGAAATGGGACTGAAAGTGATTGTTACTGAATTTTTTAAAAAAAGAGGCACAATCATGACGTTATGATGTCTGGTTGGATGAATAAAACAGGGCTTGTTGGCAGAACTCTGACATCTCAGCCAGCCAGTTTGAGCCAGTTTTCAGTCAAAAGTTTGGCCCTGGCCCTTTACAATGCAGAGAGAACCTTCTCATGTCACTTGTCTCTTGTCAAATATAAACACTTGTAAAGCTGTCCCTTGAGGTGAAGTGACATGCACATGGACATAATCAAAGGGATCCCCTTTGATTATGTCCATGTGCATGTCACTTTAGTTTCCTTCGTGAGATGCTATCTGATTGCTTGGATTAGTGAGACAGAAAGAACACAGACCGCAAAATTATTTAATCACTCTTTTGCCCAAATAAATGTTTCCAGAGCCATCCTCATGGCTACAGGCAGTCTATACTATCCGATGATATCGTGGTTACTCTAGCATGTTCACCAAGCGTACTACATCAAATCAACTTTTAACTTTCAGGTAGCAGCAGTCAGTAAACTCTTGGTGTGGGAGAAGTTATATTCCCCTACCTTTGAGAATAGCTGCTATTTTATAGACATCCAGCTGACTTAACATCCAGATCACATAAAAAAAAAATCATCCATGTGATCATCTAACTACAAGGGGAAAATGAAATGAACTACCCAAAAAGTATCCCTTTAATCAAGGCTAAATACATATCCTGTGAAATTGTTTTATTACTCATTAACTTCACTAGTTTAGGAAGCATATAAAATTACTTGCAATCAATTTCGAAGACAAGGTACTAACAGATGCTGACAGGAAGCTGGTGCCAGCCAACTCAAAAACAGCTCTGATCTGAAAATATTTTAATGTCTTAGGGGGCTTAATCAGTGAGGAGTATGATAAGCTTCTAAATGTCCTGCACCTTCCCTTTAATGTAGCCCTAATTTGTATCCTTTAAAAATGCCTCTGTCGTAGCAATCACAGCTTAAACTCACAGCAACAAATTAGCATGAGATCAGACAGGAATTCTGCACTGAAGTCAAGCACTGTGAAGTTAAACCTCACAAATGGTCTGCAATGCTAGTTAAACTTCCGTAGGCCTCCCTCAGTCACAGAACATTTTCATAGCTACTTTGCTGAAAGCCTTTTTCTCAAGAGCAATCTAGTATACAGCAGTTTCATTTGCAATGCAAAGAACCAACTACATCCATGGTCATTAATGTATTATGATTGCATAAAAAATGCATGTTGTTTGTCCACCTATTGCAACCACTGTACAACCAATAAATGACATACAGATTAAACCGGGGCAGTTAAATTACAGCATATTACATTTTAACATTTTAATAACCAAGATATATAACATGGTGATCATCCAGACATCCATGTGTTTCTTTTGTTCATCAAACACAGCTAAGGCTGTTCAAATGATCAATGAAACAACTTTATTTTATTGGGGTTACTCACTAAATTAGAAAAGCAACGGATCAGATTTCATGCACTACATACAGCTGACAAGTCACTGTTCAGCACTGACCAGATATCAGCCATGCTCATGTAAACAGTATGCACAATACTGCTAAAAACAGCAACAACAAAAAACACAATGGCAGTTTATTAAACCCACTACTCACTGCTGTGATAGGGAAAAATGAAAAATGCCACATTCATAACTCAGTACAATTAGAAAATCAGTTGATATATTTTTTATGAGCTGCTACCATTCCCCTAAAAATCCTTAGTAATACTGTTTTAGATATTAGTAAGCTGCATTGCCATACATTAATTGTAAACAATTTAAGGTCTTGATAGTGCTGTAGTCATATTATCATTCAAAACATTAACCAGCCATACTGACTGCAGCCTTACTGTACAGTATATGTTGCTTTTCCGACTGTAAATCACTAGGGTTTAATTACCTGCAAATTAACTGCCGTTTCACTATCTTGCATAAGATTATCCTGTTCATGATGAAATGCCACTAGGGAGGCTGTTCTGATGGGAGGATTCGAAGATGCAGAAAATATAAGGTACCATTTTGTTAGTCTGATAGCTGCAAGGAATGTGATGCCTGTCAGCTAAATCAGCCTCACAACGTGACCTTCAAACACGTAAGGACATCTTATTATTCCTGTCACTTTTTTCAAGTTCAACACGAGTTGAAGTTCAGTTATCAAATTACTAGCTTTTTTATCTGCTGTCCATAGCTGCAGCGAGCCACAGTATACACACAACAACATGAGTGGGGCAATTTGCTGCAGTGCATTTAACTCTAGTGGTGTAAAACACATTGACCCGACAGTTGGGCAGAGTCAGTCTGTGAGCAGTAGTTGGGAGCAGTTTGAAATGGTCAGCCTCAATTTCTCTCCATCACTGGAGAGTTTTTTAGTGCATGATGGGCAATCAAACACAAAGGTTTGTAAGGCCAGCAATGCCAAATCTGTTCTATTAGAGCAAATTGTTTGATGACGCATTTTTTAAGCATTTTCTTTTGCTTTTCACTTTCTCCGTTACCTTGATTCGTTCATCCATTTTACTCGCACATGCAGGCAAAATCTGCCAAACACCAAAAGAAAAAAAAAAATCATTAGTCACACTTGTGTGATTATGATCTTGCTAGCCTTATCAACATTTGATTTATGTGTCTGTAGTGCATGTAAACTACACCTGAATCTGCTTTGCTGCCTGTAATGCCTTTTTAGTGAGACAACATTATGCAAGTGAACACACAGATTAGACCAGCACACTGTGTAATGTAGGCTAATTGGGATAATCATGCCATCACAGTAACCAGCTAGCATTGTATACTGTAAATTTAAGAAACAAAAGAATGTTGACATGATAAATATAAAAAGTTGGCTTAGATACAACAAAAATATTTGTTGGACCTTATTCCTGTTTCAACAGCTGTATTTGCAAATAGCGAGTTTCATGGTTAGATAAAAAGAACTGAATATATGTGCATTTGTGTAGCATGGAAACAATTTTTTGGGTTTTGTGTTGTGTACACGCAAAGATACTGACAATGCTGCTTCCATTTTATTGATAGTCAGGTTTGACATGCTTTAATTAGGACAAGCCAGAGCCTCCATCATGAATCTACTATCTGACTACATCCTAGTGTTCAGGAAACACTCTTGAATGTGCTTGGCAAGAGCATCATACTCTGAGTATATGGGGATATGCTAAGAGAACAGTGTTGGCACCACTAAGTGCACCTGGTCCTGTGAAATGGCTTCATATTATTTGGCTGTTAACAACCGTGCAAGGCAACCATCAGATCTAATGACCCTCCCGAGATGGCTGCTCATCCCATTACTGGTCCAGAACCATGTTTAAAAGTGGAAACGAGACACTGTCAGTCGAAGGCATCGTTACGCTCTATACTTCCAAACCTCCTCTAATGTACAAAAAAGAAAAGATTTAAAAACAACTAATCAGACCATAAGACGTTTTGGCTGCTCAAATGTAAAGGTCTTCCTATACACCAGGCAATGCACAGTGTGTTTGTATTTGCACACTGCCGCTGAAAGTATCAGTTTTGTGAATTTCAAAGATGTAGGGTTTTTTTAAGACCGTGGAGAAGGGACTTTGATTTAATTCTGGGGTAATTCTAGGGCTGTAGAGCAACTACCTTGTTAAGTGCGTCTACAGCTTCTTCAACCACTGTTCAATTTCCATTTTCACAAATGCCCTTCTTGCCACTCGCATCTGAAATTCAATGTTCTAACTAATTTGCCTTCTTCTTCTTGTCTTGTGTTTGCCTGTGAGAACTCACATGCTGACACATCTAACATATCCAATCAAAATAAGACTACTTTGCATCAAAATGCAAGCATCTGGTCTGTTTCATTTGCCTAAGATTGAAATACTCCTAGATATGCGGAAATGTCCTTTTTTCCTCCACACCCTGCTGCAATTTTGCGACCTTCCCATAGTAACTGTTGACATAATGAATGGATCTTTATATGTCACCTACAGAAGCAGGCAATAGACCTAATACCTTTTTTTTGGTTTCCTTCATAAATGTGTATTCATTTAGTAAAACTGTTAATAAGGGCTGAAATAAATTACTACTATACCCACTACTACATAAACAAGAAAAAACATCCCTCAGACAAAATAAAATTGGGGAGCTGGTGAGAATTACTTACAAAAGTGCATCTTCTGTGTAACACACATGAAGGACTGTTTGCATTATTAATGTAAGAGATGCAGGATTAATACATGAAGTCTTCCAACAAGGCCATCACTGTAGATGTGCTCTCACTTTAACTACCCCCCAGTCTACTCTGAGTATAAGCTGCTCTGTGAAATATTTAAAAAAATGATTTTAAATTAAATGGATAGCAGAAGAAAAAACTTGAACAGGATAATGCTCTGCTGAGGCACAGAGCAGACAAGAATATACCAAAGTAAAGAATGTCAGGATAATGAGTACCACACCTGCAGATTGCCATTAGCTTCAGCAGCAAGGAGAGTCATCTTAAAAATTGCTACATGTGTACTATGAAATGTCGGACACAAAGGGGAGTCTGTTGCTGTCTGCCCAGGAGGAGAAATACTACCCCGTGTCTGGGAGCTCAAGTGCATAATTTCAACCCCTAACTCACTTCTAAAGTACTTTGTTTGAGTGATTCTGACTTTCAGAGCACCAAACAGGTGTAAGATTCCAGTTCTTTGAAAAATGAATTTGACAGTTTTAAAGAAACAAAGTGCAACACATACAAAGTTATTATTAAAATGGCTTATCCCTCATTAAAATGCAAAAAAAAAAAAAAGGTACCTACAAAAAGGCTCCCTTCACATGTCCTTTTACCAGGGGGTTTGGATTTCTTTTAATCTTAATCAATGATATGGATACCAGTATATATAAGTCAGTGCAGTAGTGTTTCAGCATTAATACAGCAAAGTTAAGTTCTAGATTTATTTTTCTTTTGGAGCAAACAACACCAAGGTGAAATTTTCAGGCTCTTTAGTTATTTAAAACGTCCTTAGCTTTTTACATGTTTGTTTAGATGCCTGTCACTTTACATCACCATCTTAGAAGGAACCCATGAACTTTCTAAAAAAACGCCAAACACACATACTGCCTCAAACAAACTACTGTATTCTATTTTTACAGGCAGGTCAGGTCAACAATGGCCACAAAAATAACTTTCACTTAAATGTTCTGCTTGTCTAATTAGAACGACGCAGCACACAGAACACATAATAAAGATTTGTTATAATGCCTGAGGTATAAATCCGAGGTTTCTGTATATATGTAGGGACTATCAGAGGACAATTGTGATTACCCACATAGAAATTACTGCTTTGCAACAATCAGTTGGTCACTTGGTGACACCACATGCTTATGATTTCGGCAGTGTCCTCAACTTATCACACAAAGTCTGGAGCTGTCCTGTCAACATTTGGAAAAATGAGGGGGCTGTGTGTGTGTGAGTGTGTGGGTGAGAGAGAGAGAGAGAGAAAGAGAGAGGTGGGTGGGGGTGCAGTGACCAGCTTTCATGTCCAATAAAGTGGTGTAATTGTGACAGCTACCCATTAGTTCTATGTGTGATAAATCACAAGATGACAGACTGCAGCTTCAACTAAACATAATGCTCTAGGCTAGAAAATCAACCTCTCCTTGTGTTGCGTTTACTCAAGGCTGCTGAATTGAAAAAGCAGGTATGTAGGGATCACCGACTGTACAAATCAACAGGAAAAACGGATGTATAATATACAGGTAAATATAAAATATCGTAATTTCTACTTCACTGACACAGAGAACAATTTAATTTAAAGGTTCCCTCCTGCATGTAAAGCAGGTAAATGCCTCTTTACAGATCACTGATTATCTTCAACGAACAACACATCATCTCTATTGTCATGCTCTTCCCACTCAGCCACACAAGATCATGGAGAACGTAGTCTTCACCATCCACACTATCTATTTCCCTCAAATGCAACCATTCCCTCCCTAGATGACCATACAGATCTCACAACAATTATTACTTGAAATACACTGTATCCCCATAGAAAACTCCAGAGGGACAGAAGCATTTCATTGTTTCCTCTCTGTCATCGTTCTGCCCCCGAACGCTGCCAACGTTAGTTCAAACACAACAATCGTTTATGGAATGTAACAAGGTCCAACTGCAACTTACATGTCATCTTTCTTTCAGCAATCTGTCCTTTGGAGAATAGCTGCACGTTCAGTTCACAATGAAACAACAACAAAGACGAAAAGACAAGCAACAGATTTTTCATTTGTGATCACAAAGGGAGGGTTGTTTCGCCTCTTATCATGCAGAGAACTAGTGCTGAGGCTGCTTCTCAGAGCTCATCAGCACGACAAAGACAACGGGGAGAATGCAGGCTTGTTCTACAAAGGTTAACCTCGACGGGACCTAACAACTTCAGACTTCTCATCTGAAGCCTCCACGAAACACTTGCCATGGAGGACGAGGGCCCCCGGATTCCCTTGGATTTAACCTCTAATATCTGAGGTCATGCACCCTGCTACGGCCAATAGTGGCACTTGGGAGCTCTCCTATATTCAAAAAATCCCTCCACACACAGAGAGTAGTTTCTTAATGGTCTGGATGTCTGAGGCATTTCCTGGGAAAAGTTTTCTTCAATTTCTAATCAATTTTTTAAACTTTCTAGATCACAATGGGGCAGTTACACTTTTGGGATACCAACTGATTAAAAAAAATAATTCTTTGACACAAAGGTGTAAAACTGTCTTTTCTCCCCAACTCTTAAGTATACTTTTGTTTATATCTGAAAACATTCTCCATTCATTTATAACACCAATAATCTCTATTAATGTGATGTAGCGAAAGCCCAAATTCTACAAGCAGCATGAGTACTACTACATCACTACACTCAGAGGTGTGTGTGTGTGTGTGTGTGTGTTGTTCTTACAAGTTGCCCAATCAGAGTGCAGAGCTGGTCTAAGCTGTGCGTAGGGCCCCAACAATGACTCCCAGGGGTCCTACTCACGCTTTTACTCCTCCAGTCTCAAATGATTGTGAACTCCAGAACATTCAAATGGAGTTTTTCTTAATTTAATTGGTCTGATTACGACCGCCTGTAATGATGCAGTTTTTAAGGCTTTGGCTCACAAATTTAACAAGAAAAAAAAAAAACACCTAATCAAACTGTGGTGAATTGAAAATGTAATTTGATATGACTTTAATAATAACACTATAGTTTTTTGAAGATTTACTATTTGAAATTGTGGCATTTCTTAGAAGAAACCCCTTTATGAATTGTATTATAATTATACTGTAGGAGAACTATCAGTTGTGTATTCCTCCCTAAGCCTTACTCCAATTAAAGCAAGACCACCACTCAGACACAGACACAATTCACTGGGTAGGTACTGCGACCACACTGTGGCGTAGAGGCTACTACAAAGTTGAATATGGACTCACTTGTAAAAAAAATAAAATATATTTAAAAAACGAAAAGAAAAAGGGGGTGCTATAGTCCATATCCCAACCATAACAAATCTGCAGTTCCCTTTCTATGCCTTTAAATACAAACAAACAAGCGGTTCTTGATGGAACTCGCACTATTCAGAGACACTGTCACAGAAGACAAGGTTAGAGCACATACAGCAGGGCACTTTAACCCACCTCTAAATTCAGAAAGCAAGTCCTCATCCGTCTTCATCCGTTATTTATGTACCTATCTCACATCATTTAGGACGCGCTGCAGCCATTCCTGCTCCCCGAGCCCGCTGTGAAAGGCAACTGTGGACTTTTTTCTGATCCCTCACCAGCTATCAAATGCGCACAGTGCGATGTTAAAGGCGATCTACAAAAAAAACCCCTTCAGGCTGCTTAAAAACCGAGGAGCAGGTAGCCCCACCGTAGCCGCACCGTTCCCGAAGCACCGTAAATCTCTCCCTGCCCGAGGAATAGCGTGCGGGTAAATGGACAGATTTATTTTAAAAGAAAAAACAGCATAAACAAACGGCGAAAGGGGCAACAATAAAAGCCCGTGTGTAGTGCAACTGATCGCGGCTACCTACATTAGTTCTCCGTATTCTCTCCGCTACTGCGTGATGCTTGTGTGCAGCTGTTTTTTTTTTTTTTTCCCCTTTTTTCTGCAACACTGGCAAGAAATCTCACTAAAAATTAACCTTACCATTCTGAAGACACGTCCAATGTAGCAGGCCTGTCCCGTTGACAATTCAAACCAAATATAGTCTGGGGTGACCCCCCAAAAAGATAAGCCCTTATGCTTCTTACTTCGTCTCCTTCTCCTTCTCCTTCTTCTTCCCTCCCTTTCGTTTTGATAGTACCCAGAGCAGGCGAGTGTATTTCCACTGTGCACGACACGGTACGGTAGGAGAAAAAATCCTCCTCCTCCTCCTCCTCCTCCTCCTTCTGCTGATCCAAGGTGCTGCTGCTGCTGCTGCTGCTCACAGCGCTCTCAGAGAGCCACACATGGACGAGGGAGGCAGCCGTCCAAAGACACCCATTAGCATGCACAGACCTAATTGAACGCCGTGGAAATCCTTCGGGAGAAATATGTGAAATAGTCCCCGGACACACAGTGGGAGATAAGGTGACACGCCAGCCGATATGCTGGGGAATGACAAGCTGCGTGGTCCCTCACTATTACGAGTTTTGGAGCAGGGATGAGTGTGCGACTGTGCGTGGTCGCCCCCTTCGGTACTACGCTATAGTCCCTCCAAATACCCGCCTGTTCTTCTTTTTCCTGCCCGTCTTTTCAGGATATTATTCTGTGTCATTTTCCCCTCACACACGGAAGGGCTCTCCATATAGGGACATATATACAAATAGAGTAACACATTGCGAGGGACAAAACATTTAACTAGTAAGGGCTTCCGGACATATCTATGACTTACTGTAGTGAGTCTAAAGTATAACTGATGTCTTCCTATTAAGACTTACTCACATTATGACTTAGTATTGCATAATTATTACCAATTATTAGGTCATAATCAATCAATATATAACAATATATTGTCATAATAGCATGTCTGGTGGCAGGCCTGGTATTTTTTTTGGACTCAGTATTGCATTATATTAGTAATTATTAAGTCATCATCAATCAAAATGAAGACTTAGTGTTGCATACTGTAATTGTGTCTTACCACTTTGTAACCCGTATGTATGTTTGTATAGATAGATAGATAAATAGATAGATATACTTTATAAATCCCAGAAGGATTATATAGATATGGGTTTTTTGGGGGTTTGTTTTTACGTCTTTTCATTCTTTATTTGTTATTATTTCTGTTTACTTCTTTTTCTATGTGTATGTGAGCTGATTTGTATGAACACATTTATACAGATATATTTTTGTATTGTATGGATGTCGGGCTGTACACACATTTACCAATTGGTCTACTTCTTTGGGGGTGGGGGGTTTGGGTGGATGATGGACTGATGTGTTTGAAAATAAAAAAGACCTTGATGAATTTGTGTCTTACCACAAGTCATGATGTGTACCGGGTGTTACTGGAAGTGATCATGTGAAATGACTTTCTGTAATCTGTTTTATGGATATGTCACATCATTTTAACTGACTGATGAGGATGTCCTCTAAGAAAACAATAAACCGGCTTTTAAACAAACATTCTATCGATCAAATCTTTAAGTATGACTCATGATACACTAAGTCATGATTAGAAGAGACAAAGTCATATAAAGTCTAAGTTTTGAAGTCATAACTGTGATACTAAATCACAATCATGATCAAGGCTTTTATATTTTTAAGACAGAATTAATGATGATTCCTAAAAGAGGGGTTTTAGCGTTCCTAAATTTTCACCAGTTCATCTATTTATTTACCTGACAGGGATTTAATTACGCTTTCTTTTCATAAATAATGACATGTTTTGGGGTAAATATATAATCAGCTGTGTTTGACTTGTTTGTGAATTCTTGATAAATATTTAAGAAGGAACAGCAACATCTGCTGAATATTAACAGTGATATTTAAACAATCTTCAGTTTTCAGTCGGATAGTGTGAGTGAACGGTCACGTTTTAGGATTGAGCTACTAACGGGCTCCCTCATGTCTTAATAGGCAGCTAAAATTTTCCAATATAGAACTAAATATTTCAGCATTTGACAAGTGTTTTCTTCAACCTATACTGAAACCTCTGACACTAGAGTTTGGTAGGTTAGCGAGGAAAAAGACCATCTGTCTTGTTCCATGTGACAACACTTCTGTCTGGCCAGGTTTTGATCCTAAATCCATTGCCATATACTTATCTCCAATTCCTAGTTTCTCCTTGTGGGTTAAAAAGGCCGGTCAAGAGTTCCTGGCCCTGGAAGTGTGTTTGGTCACCCAGAGAACAAGAGAGGGGCCATGTGTGGCCTTTAATTCACTGCATTGTCTGCCAAAAGCTAATCTTGGCCAGGCTCAGAGTCTTACTGCTCACAGGCTGTGAATGGATGAGTGAAAAGTTAAATATGCTTTCAAATGTAAAACTGAAGACTGGCCTTGTATTGTGGCCGTGTCATTGTGGGAATGTGAGATTTGCCGTTGACCCAGGCAACAGGAGGAGAGGGGCCAGTTTTAAGTTTGAGAAGCTGCATTCAGGCTCATGTTTGCAGGCAGCAGGCTGTAATTCACTGGTTACGCACCACTTTTCATGTGGCCCCATGTGTGAAAAATAAATTGATGCAGGTTACATCTTGTACCTCACAGTGGTAGTCTGTACTCAACCATCAAACAGAATTGGTGGCATAGTGTACATCATATACCAAATCCACATATTTTAAAGCTGAGTTCTATAATGTGACCTGCATGATTCACCAATTCTGCTGTATTTATCCAGCCAGCTACAAACTCTAATCATTGTTTGATCTCATGTTTTAAAGAACTTTGCTATTTTATCTAATCTTTAATAGGCCTACCATTTAAGCGACTATAATCGATATTTTTGTAAATGTGTAAACAATGTGACACTGTGAAAGGGGTCACTCATAGTGATGAACCCACAAAGACAATGTACCCACATTTTGCAGCCTATGTCTTTTCAGTTTTGGTCCCTTTCATAGTGTTGTTTCGAAGGCAGCAGGCAGATGTTTTCAGCAAAAAAGCTCTAAAAACCCACTATATACTTCCCAGCACCATAAACAGCAGTTAGCAGCTATAGCTGGTGAACACTGTGGAGTATTTAGTAGCTAAAAAGCCAGATATTTGCCTCAAGAGTTTGTAGAGAACAAAAACAGTTAAAATAAAGTGAATATTACTCACTTGGCCAAAAACATAAATCAAAACCAATGATAATTTAAATTTCTTTATAGCTCCTTGGTGGGTAAATAAGCAACAGTTTCATCATATTAACTTAAAAGGTGACAAAATGGGTTGCCCCTGTAGCTCACCTCAGGGTGTGTTCCACGTATCAAAGTTGAGTTCTTACGGCAGCAGCCCAGCATGGGCCCATTGATGCATATATTCCCTCTCACTCCCCTACCTCTCCCGACTCTCTCTCTCTCTCTCTCTCTCTCTATATATATATATATATATATATATATATATATATATATATATATATATATAAAAAGTGATGATGTCAGTGGCGTGTTCACAACTTGTTCCTGCAGCACCCAAGTGACCAAAAAAACCCTGCTATTAAAGGTTTACAGTAAAATAAGATGCAACATTAATGATCTCTGTGCTGAACTGAGTTTAAAATAAAACAGTCATTTGAACATATAATAGTAACAGCATTGGCAGAGGTTAAGCAATACTGCATTCAAAAGTTATAAAATGTCCACAGTAGAATCTAGAAAGCACTTAGAGAGTGCAAACCTCTGCCAACACTGAACATTATTCCTGTCACTTAATTTTTAATTGATGATTTCTTGACCATCCCCTTGGGATCTTGAATTAAGTCTGCATCTCCATTAGTTTCAGTAGTTCGGTAGTTATGGCTACAAAATATGCTGTCTATTGGAAGTCCTACACCTGGATCTGAGATTTCCTGTTTGCAGTCAGAACTACAGTTCTAACTAACAGAGGCAAAAACACTTGAGGCAGTGCAAACTTAAGACTAAGATGAACTGAATGTGTATAATATGTACTAAGAATATGAAATTGGTGCTCTGAGAAATAAGTTTCAAAATGATACAAAAGAGAAAGCAAGACGCTATATATCAACCAATGTATTCATATCACAACTATACAGCTGCTATCACCAAACTCCAGATGGAGATACAGTGCAGTACCTGTTCAGAGAAGTGTCAATTATGCAACGTTAATGTGCATGGTTGTCTACTCTCATAATCTCTGTTATAATTAGAACATGCTGTATACAGTATATAGATGGAGACAGTATACAAAAAAATCTTTTAACTGTCTTACTGATGATCTATTGCTCTTAACTTTGTTATTAGATAGTGGAAGTATCAAATATCAGATCAATGACATTGAAACTGAAATTGAAATCTGAGGTAACAATATAAATGATAGTCTATTTAAAGCCATATAGAATTCAGTGTTATTAATCAATAGCATATAGTAGATTTCAGTATGTTTCTGAATCACTTACTCAATTGCTATGTATTGCTATGTGTCAATTGTTTGATTTTAGTCTGCAGCACTGTGTTCTGGAATATCCAAAGGAAAAAAAAATTGTTTGCTTTTGAATCAAGGCTCAGTGCTGTAACTCAAATTATATGCCCCATAAAACTCCTAATTAGGGAATGCTTGGCTATGCTGTACTCCCACTCCCTGTCTTCTTTTTTCCTTTCACTTTCCCATTTCTTTGTTAATGAACAAAGGAAATCATTAGAAAACAAAAGCAAATTGTATGTGGGATTCGTTTTTTATATTGGTAATGCTAAATAACATGAGTGACATGTTGTTGTATAGCATCTTATCTGCCACAGCAAACCATATTTTGGGAGATGAGTACTTTCAATGGGCTATTTATCTTTCACTGACTATACTTAAAACTACGCTGGACTTATTCTAATATAGCTAACAAATGCCTCATGAAGCTAAACCAAATGTAGGTGTATAAAGAAAAGGTACCCATAATTGAGGCTGTGTAGAACCAATTATTTTATAATTTACCTTACAAACATCACTTTAGCTTGAATTAACTTCCATGGTCAGCCCACAATAAATCTTTCCAACAATATTTATCTCTCAGTGGAGCCACAAATATGTTTGCTGTAAACCTTAGCTTCAGTTTGAACATCCACAAGCTTAAACCCTATGAACATGAGGAGATACTGTTAGCATTATTATTGCTTTGTGCAGCTCACTTATTAAAGCCTCTCGATGAGTCAGATTCAGTGCATCAGTGTCAGAACTATAATGGCTGCTTTACTAGCAAGAATGCTAGCGGTATAAGGCTAGCAATTACCACACTTTGCCATTACCGCTGCACACAGATTTACAATTAATTTTTTTAAATTATATTTTACATCATCAATTTTAGATGGTGCTTGGATACATAAAATTATATGATGTCAATTTGAACATAACTGCACTTAATGGCTGTAAGAAAAGAAACTAAGAACAGACATTATTATGACACTGAGAGGCACACAAATGCACAAAAACTCAAATATTAAAGTTATTCTCTGTAATAAGTATTATATCAGAGAAGATGCTTAAAGTAAACAAATAGGCAGACTGTTCCCAGCAATGTTATTTTCATCTTGTAAAACTGTGAGTCACAACCACTTGTTTTCCTCAAAGAGAGAACAAAATTGTAAGTGTGCGCCCATTTAGAAGTATCTAAGAATAAGGGGAAATTGTGAAAGGTTTTGACATTTACAATTGCCACTTAAAACTGATTAGGTTTGGAATTCATATTATTTATTGGTTCAATATCAGACCTAATAAAAGATTTCTAAGAACCACCATTACCTCAATTACACTCAGCTATACAAACCTGAGGCACCAACTACATGATATAGTGCTCATTGCGGTACAGCAAAACATCTCTGCGATAACCCTTATTTACTCTAAATCACCTTTCCAGCTCATTGGTCTTGATTTGGAAGCACATTTGGACCTAAAATGTTTGGTAAATTACTATTAGAGAAACTTTGAGCTGTGATGAACCACCCATTATTCTTCAGCTTTATTTCTAAATTGGCCACTTAAGAGCAACTTGGCCTGAGCCTGAGCCTTTGTAAATTCAGACCCTGTTTAGGGTTTGCATTTCATTTAGCCCTGCTGCCTTCTCTGATTGCCACTTTCAGTGCAGCTGAAGAAAACAATTTTTAGAACCTTCTCCGTTTTTTGATATTCTCTCAAGATCCTTGTGTTGACAGCAAGTGAAATACCACTTCCAATTGTTTGTTTGTTTGCTTTCAATTTTAGCAAACCAGTTTGAGGATTTTCTCTTCAAATTGCCAAGCCAAACCCTGCTTCCATCACAACTTTCTTGCATGGCAAACTTTCACAGCAGTTCTCATGCTTGTCAATTCTAAACTATTCCCCTCAAACTGTAATAGGATCAGGGCTCCGAGCTGCTGCCACATGATTGATGAAAGATTAAAAGCATTGTTGAGATTGAAGGCACATTTAGCTCCCTGCTGAAGTCCAATTTCTTGTCCTTGTGCTGGCAGTAGGACTGCCACCATGCAGATGAGAAGATCACTGCAGTGAATGACGATGATGTGAAATGGTTGAGAGAAAGTCTTGGAGACATGGCAACAGGGACAAGCAGGCAATCATTTGTAATCGAACTATTCTCTTTCCTCAGGAGAACTCGTATCAGTAATACTCATGGAGGTGAGGGAAAAAATAAGACTAAGGAAAAAAATAGTAAGAAGAGAAGAAAAAAATAAAACCTTCAGCTTTCAAATGGCTGTGAATTTATGTGATAATAGTGCTGATTTCTGCTGTTAGTGTTCATGTACTTGTTTAACCCCACAGGAAACAAATGACAGTTTCTTGATTGAAGACAAATGGCCTTACACAAACCCAATTATCAACTTTTTCTTCTAGAAGCTGTAGCAGTCAAGAGCATTCCCATGTGCCTTAGTTTTGTCCTTCATGCATAAGTACATGTACGTTTGATTTATATTAAGCAGTGTACAAGGATCTTGTGAGTTGTTCCTTAATTTCAACACTGTTAATAAAATGTAGAACAACTGGCCTATCAATCACAACCTTAAGATATATATATTTAAGATGTCTCAAATAAAGGCAAAGGTTGAAGGATTGAGCTTAACAGGAATTTTCTTTCTGACATGCTAAACACATATGATCAACTGTCAGTTCTGTTCTCCCGCAGGGTATCCACTCAAGTTGAATGTGTAGGAATCCTGTAATTAGAGGTCATACTGCTAAATAAAGAATGTGCAGTCGACTGAAATTAGGTGGTAACTTATCATTTTCATGGAGTAGGGTGTTCTCAGTTGTGTCATGCAATTATGCGGGGCGTACCATAACTTAAGCACCTTGAAGTGTCATCTAGTCATTAACGCTGGACAGATTCACTTTATCGAAGCACTTTTATTAAAGTATTTATTGACTTTATAAAGCTGCAGCATATTGCACATTGTGTGATTGCGGCCACACTGTGCTTCATGCGAAGGCTAGCACACTGGCTGACTTATTCGTCTGAAACAGTAACGCTGTGTGAGTTTTGCCCTTGAAGTTCTGTCATCCCTGTGACCTGAGCCATTACTCTGTGGAGGCAGCATATGATTAGTGGCGACCAACAGAGATAACGACTGCATGTCCGTCAAAATCAAGTCGCAGCTCAGTGCCCTGACTGTGTTGTCTTAATATGAGCTGAAGTGTCGTGTCAGGGTCTAAGGTCAATTCACCGATTCAGCAGTGCATTAAGTCAGTGCCTAAGCCAGCTCACCACTACCAACATTTATTAATATGTGGCTCTAAGCAGAAAATAGCTGTAACATGTCACCAGAGACACCTTCAGAAACAAGCTATTTGAGAAGTACAGCAGTGTATGCACTGATGCATGCAAATATGTTGGATGCAATTCAGAGATGAATTATAAAGTAGGCTTAGCTTGCAATAAATTACACACACTCATGCAGGGGTGGACACTTACACATACGTCATTATAAAGTCTGAGCAGTGCAACAACTTTTTTTTTTTCTTGACCAATTTCGTTCAATTGTAGAAGAAAGACAGGATCCTTGTTGAGTCATCTGCAATTGATAGAGACAATTGAAAGAGACCATCTCCAAGCAGAGTGCTGCCTCTTTCAGAGGTAGAGAAAAAGCCCTTGATCAGTTCATGGTTTATGGTCTGAATATGAATGTAATCAGGATTTTTTGCTTGGATCCCACTTTAAAGACCACTCAAAGCCATCAGCTATTATCAGCCAGTGAGCAGTGTCTGTGTTCTGACCTCATCCACTGCACCGTCCCTCACAAAATGGCTGAGTTATGACTGGCATAGAGGGGAGCTGAGCTGCTCGCTTGTAAATTAGTGTGGTGCGTAACAGAGTCTTCATGCGTGTCACGAACAGCCCATCATTACTTTTACAGGGGTTGATTTGAGTCACAGCCTAACATATGGGTTATGATGCCTCAGACCGTTGACACAGTATGTATTATAAGAACAGATGCATCCCAAAAAATACAATACTGAATCAAGTGTGTGTTATGTAAATAGGGAATTTTTTTGATTTTGTTGTGACATATCTAGTCATGCACAACATAGATAATGTCACAGGGTACAGTATTTCATATGAATGCATGATTCCTTGCTTAAGGCTTTAATTACAATATAAGCATGATTCATTCACTGAAGTCATACAATATGTCACACATCGCTTGAAGCTTAATGTACAGAAAAGGCAATATCTTCTTATTGTAGGTTAACATTCACATTTTGATCTGAAAATGTCTTAATGTAAAACCAATACTCAAAAATATTTGGGGTAAAATATTGTTCTAAAATGCTAGATTTTCAAAAAAGCTTTAAGTGAGTGTTCAGTATTAACTGTAATATGCATGTCTTTGTTCATAGGCCTAGTTAAATCACCATCTTCTATTCTCTATTTCAGTCTTCTCACATTAAAGTCACATAAACAGCATATAAATTATTCCATCTTTAACTGTTATCACCTAGACTACAGTCTCCAAAGACACCAACTGCAAACTCCAGTTGGTGTTTTGAAGATAGTGTGTCCATATTACTGTGTAATAAAAACCGTGTAGCAACATGTGTCAAACTTCACACATTCTCACAGTCCTTGCAGCTGATTTTATTGAACATACCTTTCTCTATTGACTCTAAAAAGTAACACGGTGGGAAAAAGTAATTTCAGTAGCAAAAAATGATTTAACATTTTACCAGTAAACCTCACATAACACAGAACTGATCAGGCCAGACTATTTGCACTATGAGGACGATTAAGGCATACAATCTCACATTTGTGACTCCAGCTTTCTCTGGATGAAACGCTTACTTGATGTTAATTATGATACTGTTTTGTTACTGAAAGACACCTTTTGATTTGTCACTTCGGGTAGGTGTAGAAGTGTCTGTACCTGTTTGCAGGACTTCATTTGGGTTTCCACAGTAGCTTGGATCTGTCCAGTCAGTAGAGACTGGGTGTTTAGCTCTAATGCAATCCAACTTGGTGGCTTAGGCTGGCAAGACAAGGATAAGTTTACATTTAATTCTTGCCTAAAGCAGCTTGAACATAGCCTATCTGAGCCAGCCTAAATCTTGAAGGTTCAGTTATTCTCATGAAGTATTAGCCTAGAAAACAACCCCTGAAAATCAACAGAGCTTGGCAGCTAAAGCCGGTCTAATCAGTAAGCTGGGTAGATGTTTGATGATGACGACAATTACTAGAATTGCATTTTGAAATAAAACATAACACCAACTCTTCATTTCCAAACTCTCAAAACACATGAGCAACTGATTTAAACATAGGCACATAGGCATCCAAAACTGTGCGTGGCCAATTTCTCACACTTAACACTGTCAGAGACCAATTAGCCACCGTGTGTTGTCGAGTTTAAAAACCTGACAACAACCCAAAGACAGTCCAGGCAGCTGCTGGTCTGCTGTAGGAGGCATTCAAGGTGAGCACTTCTCATCTCATCATCTTTCAGGAGTTAGAAACTAATCCAATCCACTGTAAAGTCATTTTGATATGCTCTGAATCCAAGCAATGACTATTGTCCTAGCCTCACTTAAATGAGCTAGCTTTTACATATTTTGGGAAATGAATTTAGTACTAGCACAGATTTTAACAAATAAAATAATAAAACTAATAAATACTGATGTCACAGTCTGAGTATTAGGCAACATGAGGAAGGGATGTAGTGGAATTCGAGCTTGCCCCATTGTCTTCATTGTTAACATTCAGTGGAGTAATTAGGCTATTTTATCAATGGTTTGGCTAAGAGACTCTTTGCTGCACTCAAGACAAAGTGTCTCGCAAAGTGTTTGACAGTGGTTTTCACTGTGTGTGAATCAGCTAATATACACTGTCGCTAAGAAAAACAAAACCTCACAAGCCAGCCACCACCAGATACAAATGGGTTTGAATAAAAACATTTTTAGTATGCTTAACAGTGATTTTTACTTTTTACATACTGATACTTTCAAATTATGAGGGTCCACTGCTAATTGTCATTCCTGTCAGTAATTTCTTTAATTAAAGCCAAATATACCCATTAAGAAGCTTTGTCCTCTTTGTCGATTTCTAATCGGCTCATTATTGTCTGAGCTTAATAATGAGTTTAACATTACTAGATGATGTAAGAATTCTAAGAATTCTACTGATGCCTGAGTTTAAGATGATACAATAAAGGGGACATTCTTGAAACATTATTCAGAGGTTAAAACTATTTTGAAATATACAGTAGATCATGATTTAGAAGTATTCAGTAAAATCTCATATTTTGACTGGTACTGTTTAAAAAACAATTGAAAAAGAAGAAAATGTACAGATATGAAATCTTGTGTTAAATGTTTAATCAAATATTAATAGTTTAATAGTTAATTTCAGACAATAAAAAGTCATATTGTACTTTAATTCACTGGCCATTCTATATCTATTCAAGGGTCAGAGTTTTGTATGTTGTGGTGCTGATTTCCATAGCACTTAAGTGTTTTTTCTGGCTTCCTCAAGTATTAATGTGCAACTGTAAATATCAAATTTGTAACTTAATAAAAAATGGTCAATATGTCATCGACAGAAATCACCACAAATATTGTAGTTTAACCTTTAATTATCCTGGGAAGGTTGACTTTCCCTGTAGAATTTTATTCCATAATACAGATATAATATGTGATCAATATTATGGAAAGTATATAAGATATCCCATGTTCAGCCATTCTCAGTACTACGAACCAGCATAAAACACATTCTGTATCACACATTATGTTATTTTGAATTGTTAAAAGCAGTATTTATGCAGTATGCAGTAAATAAGATTACATGCAAACTGAACATTTTTTGAATTTTTCTGTGATTTTATTTTATCTTTTTCATCTGACTTTCCAAGCAAAGTGTGTTGCAAAAAACAGTGTCTTAATATGTACTCCCAAAAAAGCTCCAAGATTTTCAGAAGGAATATGACTTTTCACTCTTCAATCAGTTTCCCCACATCAAGTCCAAATCCTTGAACAACTGAAAGGTCCTTTTGTTGACAACTAGTCAGAGATTGGCAGAAACTATTTTGATCCGCATAGAAGAGCATCTTCCATCATATGTGTTTGTACCAAATTAGCACCGATGCAGAAGCGCTCTATCCTATTAAGTATTGACCAGTGAAGACTGTGTTTCCACCCCCTCGCTTATTGCCTCCAGCAAAGATCGTGTGAGATGACCCGACATGTCATGTGACCCCATCCAGGGCAGCACCTGTGAGTTTCCAGAGAGCACCGTGCCTGATAAATGAGTCTGCGGTGACGAGCAGCTGATGGAGTGGCTAGCAAAGGTCATGATGCTTGGGGAAGCTCCATTCTGCTCTCTCATTTCAATTTGGACCAACGCCGCCTTTTGCAAATGCTTGATAACCTCAGCCAAAGGTCAGCCCGGTGGAACCAAAATCCATCATTTGGTTCAGGCTCTACCTTTTCTATTACCTAGAGTTCAAAAGCAACTTGTTGGTTGAAGCAACACTGGATAAAAAAACGAAGGCATCTAATTTAGTGCACTGTGTGTCTGCCAAATTAGGTTGCATGCTGCTTGCACTTAGGTGTAGCTACTGACTAACAAGGCCCCACAGGGTGGTTAGTAGCAATAGATGCTGGAAGCACGAAGAGCATTTGTGTATTTTTTTTTCCCTTGATGAATATTACTTTTTCGCTTTTATGCACCCATTGAGTTTTAACATCACTTCACACACAGGAGTTGAGCATTATTTAAGATTGCTTTCGATATCGTAAAGCCTCTAATTTTTAGGGAGAAGATAGCTCTTTAGCACACAATAGGGATTTTTAATAGTCCAGAATATGATTTTTGTTCTTTTTATCATCTTTACACCTTTGCTTTGGTGATATCTGCACATTGCTTCTAAGCTCCAATCTTCCTTGTTTATGCTATATTTTTCTATTTCTGCACACAGTGTTTGTGAGCATGTGTATGCATGAGAGAGCCACACACAGAGAAAGAGAGAAAGATACAGGAAGAGTTGAGGTGAAAAAAAGAGGGAGAGTGCAATTTGTATGGCAGTGCAGACACCTTGCAGCACATATGGACACAGGGGACAATTGACCTGAACGCTGTCTGCACTCACCCATACTCACAGCTGAAGATGGCCTTGATAAAATGTCATCTTTCAAATGGTCATGTGGCAAGCTATGGCCCCGTAGTCAGCCTGCACCCAAGACTGGCTCCATAGATGGAGGAGGCAGGTGTGAATACTTTGAAAATAATGCCCTTTGCCATCTCCTGCAGTTAAAATTTGCATCATAGAGAACAACTGTAAAATGTCAGCGGTCAATCAATTCTAATAATCTTGGGCGCAGAATATAAAGCAGAGCATATCCATGGTGTTGATAGAAAATGTAATGAAATGACCCCTTGTCCCCAAGAAAAAGAGAGAAAACTCATTTGCTTCACAGAGTCAGTTTTAAGAAGGGAAAATGTGAGGGGCAATTCATCCATGGAAATTAAACATATCCCTGGGGTAACATATCTAAATATGCAGGCAAAATTCTTTTTTTTCTTTTTCTTTCAGTGTTTTCTAGTGTTGCAAGTGGAACAACATGTAGTTAGCGGGGGCTGTTCTATTTTCATTTGTTTGCATTTAAAAATAAAATCCGACTTGGGGCAGTTGAACATTATTCACAGGATTTACAAAAGCACCATAAGCTATACATGATAACAGTACAGAGCTGTTGAACAAAGCCATTTTACAACGGCCTATTGAATTCTGCCCAAGTTCAGATCCTCAGGTCATTAGGGAGCCACACGTGTGGCTGGCTGCGCATTCCAAAGCTAGCTGGGTACGATTGTTTGGCTCAGTTCTTTACTTCATTAATGCACATGAACTGCTCCCAGGCACCCTCGTCAATGCTAATGAGCATATTAGTTTGCTCCGAGGCCAGCCACTGTCTTTTGATCAAGTTAATATTGGTCGAAGATGCAGGGAACCTAGCACAAAAAGGACAGAGGGGAGAGGAAGATTTTGCATCTTTAAGTCAAAGGGTTAGGTTCTTTCCTGGCTAGACCAGGTGATTAAAAACCAGGCAGCTCCAGTAGTTTTCTTTGTGCTCCAAAGCAAGAATTTGGTAATTTCTCCAGCAAGTGAACTAAACAAAAAGAACGTTTTCTATATGCCCTATGGTGAAAAAGAAGCAATCTGCTCTGCTTTAATGGTGCCAGTTCATTAGCATTTGATTTTGAGCTGAGCTTTGCAGTCATATCCCAATGCATGACTTCACTTCCTCATGTGCTATATTTATGACCTAAAGTGATACTCCGCTCAAAATGTATCTTTTGAGAATGAAACACTCACCAACTGAACTGTTGTCAGATGAAGGAGCAATCACTATAATGCATGTGCCTTCTGAGATAAAATGGGTATGTAGAAATGTTCGCCAAAAATATGACATATTGACCAGATGGATGGATGGTGGAGAAGCAGATAATGCTGGGGGAGTGGTCCTTTTTTCCTCCAATGAAGACCTATCACCCTTGGAATTCCTTGTATGCATTTATCAACCCATGGTAACCGCTTTGAAATGACATTTTTCTGTTACATGGACTATCATTTTAATGTCACTTTGATAGTATTGCAAGTTGAAAAAATAATCTAAATGAAACATAAAACTCTTGGATTTGATAAGTACACTTGTAAATAGTGTAAAAGTGATTATAAATATATTGACATGCCAGATATTGTCTTATTTGTACAGCTTAGTTTCTTTCTCTAATTAGTATTATTGTGTATTATTACTTGATGCGGATTGATTACAACTATGTTAAGAGGAAAAAGTCCTTTCAGAGGGTGTGAAACACTCAATACTTTACAAACAGCCCACACACAGCGAGTCTCAAAAGAGCAATATTGCCATAGGTGGGAGAGAAAATGCACCCTGAACACTGCGCAGAGAGCTGAGCCAGAAAATGACAGATCCATCTCAGCTACTTAAAAACACATCACATTAATAAAAGCAAAAATGACTGATTACTTACATTGCACTTGATTCATTTTACACCCACTCGCCTTCACAGTTGCACGCACACAAGTGCACCCACACACACACACACACCATAAGTGTGCTTATAGTGATGACCACAAAGGAAAACAGACGGTCTGCATCATACTAGGGAGTTCAGAACATACTTGGCTCATATACTGTGGCAGTTCTCTCACATTATGACAATCTGTCTCCCACACGACTTCACAATGAAACGGGTGAAGGCACAGAGTGAAATAATGTTGTAAGAAGCTGCAAAGTTAGATATTTATGAGAGTTATATGGGGTTGAGGCTGGACACAGGTCAGTAAGCGAGCAGAATACATGTACAGCAAATAATGAGGATGGACAGTATCTATTCACATAAATATTCTTGTGTTTATAACTTCATGTGCCAAAACCAGCAGTGATCAAATCATGTCCAGAGAGTAAACAGTCCGTAACAGAAAGGGAATAGTGAAGGAGGGAGTCTGAGACAAAAGGAGCCGTGGGTGATGATAGATGGGGGTGAAAAAGCATGAATCTGGCCAGGATCACAGGCATCCATCCCCACCTGTCAGAGAGTGACTCATTTCCAAGTGGGAGCTGGGCACTGGCAAGCCGAGTGCCTCAGGTCAAAAGAGCCGCTTGGGTTACAGCGAGGTCTTCTGTACTGGCTGGGAGATAATGGCTGGGAGCTTACATGACACACCATGCACACCACCTTGTTACAGAGGCTGTCCCGGCAGTAGAACCACACATCTGATCAATCACACCAGGAGTCATCACTGCTGCTAATACAGAATGTGCATCTCTCAGAATTGGCTGAAGTAAGTCAGTATCCATCTATATAACGGAGAGCAGGATGCCATTTATGTTCCTGACAGAAACCTCTTAGAGGACTGCATGTAAGGAATGTGTTGCTCATACACTGTAGAGTATTTCAGGGACATTATAGCAACATTCTTCAGTCTAACTGATTATAGTAATAATGTTAATGTTTCCTAATGAATACCAAGTCACGCTGAGAATGATCACAACAAAGGCAGTGTTTTCTGAACTGTGTTTGACCAATTCCTCTTCATCTACATTCTCTATTGGCATTCCTCTGCAGGATAAAATATATAACTACTATATTACTACTATAGCTATAACTGTCACTACTAGTGCTATTACCAAACGTCCATAAGCATTATTAGTACTACTAGCTTCTTCTACAGCCACTACTGCTGTTGCTACTAGAGGTAATACTACTGAAAGTGCTACTGTTGTTGAGAGTGTTACTACGTCTACAAGCACTAAGGATGTGACAGTTACTATTGCAACACTAGAACTGCACATTCACTGCTATTACTACCTGTACTACATATATTCCTTATACTAATACTAGCTACTAGTTGTACTACTACGACTACTATCATAATAATGCAGAGAGAACCTTTTAATTTTTTTCTTCACAACAAAATAAAAAACCAGCAGAGCAATTTAAAACAGAGTAAGTAGAAATTATATAGTAGTAAAACTAAAAGAACAGAGTGAAAGACCAAAGACTAGAATAAATATTCCTTATGAATACCAAGTCACGCTGAGAATGATCACAACAAAGGCAGTGTTTTCTGAACTGTGTTTGACCAATTCCTCTTCATCTACATTCTCTATTGGCATTCCTCTGCAGGATAAAATATATAACTACTATATTACTACTATAGCTATAACTGTCACTACTAGTGCTATTACCAAGCGTCCATAAGCATTATTAGTACTACTAGCTTCTTCTACAGCCACTACTGCTGTTGCTACTAGAGGTAATACTACTGAAAGTGCTACTGTTGTTGAGAGTGTTACTACGTCTACAAGCACTAAGGATGTGACAGTTACTATTGCAACACTAGAACTGCACATTCACTGCTATTACTACCTGTACTACATATATTCCTTATACTAATACTAGCTACTAGTTGTACTACTACGACTACTATCATAATAATGCAGAGAGAACCTTTTAATTTTTTTCTTCACAACAAAATAAAAAACCAGCAGAGCAATTTAAAACAGAGTAAGTAGAAATTATATAGTAGTAAAACTAAAAGAACAGAGTGAAAGACCAAAGACTAGAATAAATATTCTGATCAAGCCAGATTCATAAAATCATTCCAAAGTTATGAAAAATAAAGTAGTCTAGAGATACAAAAACGACTTCAAGAAATAAATTAATTTGCCCAGCGAGATCTTCTACAGCAGGCTGTTTCAAAGCCACAGGGACCTCATAGAAAAAGACCTGATTGCATTTTGTTTGCAGTACAGCCTGTGGAAATACTAATGCAAAGGCCAAATAATAGCATAATGAAGTGTCTCCAATAGCTCTACTATCTTAAATGACTCAGGCCTCTATAACGAAACAAAAAAATTATCAGTGTTATCAGAATAACACAGGGTAATGATCCCTTAGTGTGGGATCCTGTGACCACCATCGCAATAAACTTGAACACTGGATTATAGGTTAAGTTGCTCTCTGAACTGTGCCGAAATGACATCCACCTCTTCGATACCTTCCTCCGCTCATTGCTGTAATAAAATAAATTTAATGTCTCTGACCTCTGCTCTAATAATGACAGATGCTGGTAATTATGGTGGTTTAGGAGCTAAAATTTAGATTTTTGTTTAAGCTAAAAGCTCAAAATAGAAATGTAATTTAATAAATACAGTAATCTGTATTATAGTTTACGTATATTGATTTTGAAACATACTAATTACTGTGGGTGAATCTTTTTCTAACAAAAAGTTTGCCGAATTTCTTTGTTCATGCATGGCTCTGAATGATCTTACAGCTCCAGATGACACTACCTATATTGAAAATCCTGCTATAAAAGTCTGATACAGATAGATGAATGACCAGGGTCATGCTGTATAGTCAGCAAGGTATTTTTTTTTAAAGAAGTATAGCTTCAGGCGTAAGCAGCCACTGTGTCATGATTGGTAATATTCGGATTTACAGGTACTGGTGATTGTATGTATGTGTAAAGGAGACACTGTTCCATTATTTAATGGCTGAAAATCTTGGTATTAAAGGCTCAACTCTTCCACTGTACTTCTCCTGTCTTTCCTCTAACACCTCACAAAAGTGTCAAAGAGTGAAGATAGAAAATGGAAAGAGGTAAGTAATTGTCCCCCATGCCCACGTCGTATCCAACCAGCATCATCAATCTCAAATATGGCGGGTCACTCGTTATGAGCATTTTTTTGTCAAGTTGGTCAGATTTACCTTTTGATCTACAGTACTTTGTTACAGATAACAACTGAAACTGAAGGGTTGCATTCAGTTGGTAGGAAGAGCTTGCTGCTGATGCATTCGCAAGCTGTCCTTTGTATTATACCTTTAACTTACTGTACATGGTAGTATGGATGACCAGGTGTACAAACACAAATCTTTTCCTGTGACACTGAAAATATGACACTGTGGTTACCACAGTCCTTTATCACACTTCTTTCTTTGTGGCATCTCCTGCTGTATGAGCATAATCGTCTTTCATTTACTGTAAAAGTCAAAGTTTGGCATCCCTGAATAGCAGCCTCAAACATCAACCTAATGCATGAGCTTTATCATACATTTCTTTTCTGACTTTTCTGACTTTTCCTGACTTTTAGTCAGGGAAAGTTTGCTAAGTTAACAGGTGAATCATTTCTTTTATATATGTTGCTAACAAACTCAGACTTATTTTGTGTTCTTGGATGACGACTGAGTGTGGAAAACAGTAGGTCTATCAATGTGCTTGTGAAATTATAATTGCATATTGCTGAGCTGTCAGCAGGCTCCAGGCTTTTTTTTAGCTTGATGATCATGTTTTTTTGAGTTTATCTTAGATGCTCAGAAATATTTACAGAGCTGAGCATTGTAGAATTTTTCACTGATGTAAGAGCATGTGGACCCTCAAACCAAGTCAAAATGTGAATATCATGTTTGGGTTAGGGTTAATGAATCAGTTTTTTTTAATCAGGGTCCATCTCTGTGTAGTGGAGTGATTACAGCTGTTCCCAAGGTGTATTTTTGTCAATACCCTTCATTGGTCTCCAGGAAAATTTTTTTTTCCTTTTCTGTCGCTTTCTGCAAACATATTATGCTGTGTGATACTGATGAAAGCATCACAGTATCATTTGGAAACAGGGTCACGTATTTCTTTAAGGTGTAAATTAGTTCCCCATAAAATGAGCTGCAAATATTACTTTCAAAATTGTGCCAAGCTGTAACCAATTAAAGTGCTCAAATAGTCTTCTTATTATGATAAGAACTTGTGACCATTGTTAAAAGCTGATAAGTTGAGAGAAGAATTGTAACTGCCACTGAATGACTGCAAAACTAAATATACTCAGGATTATAACAGACATGGAAGATATTTCCTTTTACAGGGATCCAAAATATCTGTTCCATTGAACAGCTAATTAAAGTGTAACGCTAGGACAATAAGGACACACACGGGGCACTGTTATTGATAAGAGGGTATTGGAGAAATGGAGAAAAATTATATTGAATACACAAGCACTTTCACTAGATATGCTATTCTTTCTTTTAAAAATCTCATAGTGTTACAAATACATTTTTTTCCCTTGAAAAGAAGAACAAGGGGGAAAAAAAGGCATGATACGGTCAAACTCTCATGAGGAGAGTGGCTCTGCCCAACAAACTATGTCAGTCGCGAGGTTACCAAACTCACAAGGAGAGTGCAGGACTATTTTAGCCTCAGACAGAAAATACAACATCCCTTAAACCAGTTTAATAAGCCTCCGGAATCCCAAAGGTTCCCGCGGGTGGAAACCAGGGGCTTGTCCTGACAGGGGGGTAGGTCCTGCTTCTTGTCCACTGCCTAGGGAGGTGTGTGTAATGCAGAGGGAGCAGCTGAGAAAACATTTCAGTGGAGACAGACAGTCCAAACCTGCCCTTTCCCAGCAGCTGGAATAATAAATGCTTTGATTTAAGGTGGTTTAAATCTACCTCTGAGGAACACAAATAATCTTAAACTACAGAGAAACTATCAGTGGAGTAAAGCCTTTATTATGTATTATGTGTAGCTCTTTAAATCATGCAACATCAGTGGCAGTTTTATGTTTAAGATATTAAAAGGGAAAAAAAACACACTATAACCTAAAAAGAAAATCTGCTTTTGTAAATGTTTTGGTTCACATTTGTGACGATAAATTATCATTGCTGTTGACATCTCCTTTTTTATTTCTTAAATTTGAGCTTTCCCGGGTGCCACTGCTTCTATTTTTTCTTCAGCTCGGATTCCTATCACATCTAATGCTAACTAACCTGTTCTTCATTCATCCCTATACTTAGTCAGAACAAGTAAAAGCAATCAGAAAAGCATTTCTTACAAGGTGTTTGTTTAACATACATTGGCGAGTAAGAGTCAATTAAAGTGTCAAACATTATGCTGAGAAGAACTTTGAACTGGTTGCAAAAATACAGTATAAATGCCATAAACTGTATCAATGTGTGTGCATGCTCTTCACTTTACTGATTTATTGAAACTATTCTGGTTTGGGGGCAGTTTTGTAATTTTAATGTAGTCATGTATTAGATAATACTGTGGTTGGCAGCCTATAATCAATATCTTTCCACCCTCTCATGTCACAGTTAAATAAAGTCCAAACTCACCATGTCATTGGATCAGCAGCCTAGATATTTCCAAGCTTTAGTTCAATTAAAACACTGAGATGTCAAATTGTTGAGGTTTGATCAAATAAACATCAGAAAATGTAATAGACAAAACAACCACAATGCTGTGTAATATGATTGATGGTTAAATCAGTTTCTGAGAGCAGGATTACACTTGACACGTTTAAAGCGGTATTCATAAGATCTAAATTGTGCATATTTGCCGAGACTAGGCTTTGAGGCCCAGTCAACACTCAATTAACCTATTAAACTAATTTCATCTTGTTCTATCGTCATGCCAAATTGCCTTTCTGTATATCATACAAGCCATGTATATTCCTTTAAATACAGCTAAATCACCAATCTGATCAGCTGTCAGTGGACTATTTCTGCATCCACAAATTGAAAGACGACATTAGCAAGCTGGAAAATGGACATGGAAAGCAGACTGATGGGCCAGAGGGAGGCTGAATGGAAAACTGTCACTGGGTCCCTTGATACAGAAAATTACTGGCACATCGAGTTCATCTTCATCAAGATGTTCATAGCAAGTGCTACAAACCTTTTAACTCTCCCCCAACAGAGATGACAAAATACTACAGTATGTACTTGTCTATGAAAATTATGGAATTAAGTGCTCTTTTAGGTAAGTGCATTACAGAACTCTTCAGAGAGCTAAAAGGCAAATTAAATGCGAAAAAAGAGAGCACTAGTTTTTAATTATTTTCTATGCAAAATAGAGCATTGGGATATATTCAGTGCTTCTTGTTCTTTAGGTCAGGGAGAGTCCATGGTTTATTAAACTGACCAAACAGACATGCACAGAGCAAAGAAGGAGAAATAAATATATGAGAGCAGAGGCAAAATGTAATTAAGGGACAGAAAATGGATTTTTCAACCTCTGTCTTGATGATCTACTGTTTGCCCACATTTAAGGATTTCTATTTATACAGCAAGTTAAAGGGCCAGGAGCAAAAGGGAAGAGACGTGACTGAATGTCAAATTAGGATCATTGTGTCAAACATGGTTGTAGGACAAGTTTCTTGAAATGTTCTGATCACATGAAAGGCTATTCTGGTTTGTGGGGGTAAGGATTAGATGATATTGGACAAAAATGCTTGTTACAGATTCAATTGTGTCAAATATACTGATACTCTACTTGAGTGAAACAACATTATAAACTGTGGAGTGTACCCACCTTTCCATCTCTGCATTATGCACCATGCTCTCGTCCTACTCATTCTGCTGTGTTTTCATTTTAACAGCACAACAGAAGGCATTTGCATAATATTATGTGCTTATAATTGTGTGCATCTGAGGGTCATTTTGTTGTGCTGTCACTACTGGCTACTGAGCAGGATTTTCTTAGGCCTGGGCCCGTGTACAGCTTAATTTTATGTGAAAAAAAAAAATCCATCTTCAGATTTTCTGTTTCTAGTGGTTTAGGATAATCACCACTGCCTTTGGTTGGTTGCAGATACATCAGTAAATTCCAAAGCACAAATACAAGAGGGAAATAGGGCCAAAGAGAGAGAGGGAGAGAGAGATACACAGGAAAACAGAGAACATGAGGCGAGGAAGAGGAATTGTGGAGATATTGACAGTGTTAGAAGCTTGGAAATAGATGGCGGGCAAAACCTTCCAGCCTTCAGGAAAACAGAAGAGGTATCTTTAATCGGGTGGTGAAATTGCTCGAGTAAAGGTAGAGACAGGCCTTGCTCTCAATTCAGGCGCCTCACCTCTGAAACTTCATTCAACTTTGATGGAGTCGTTGTCATTGTGTGAGACTCAAAGGCCAGTGGAAAACCTCAGTATCATACATAACAGAAATACCTCAGCAAATCATTCTATATACTTTGGAGTTTAAACTTTAAAATTACTGCATTTATGGACATCAGTGAAAATAAGAATTACCGCTGGCTTCCAGTGGCAGTCATTTCCTTGTCACTTAAATGGAGATGTGTCCTCTGTGCTCTAATTATTTCAGACAGTGTTTCATGTGACTGCATAAATTTAAAGCATTCTGTATGATGAGATTCTTCAGATAATGTCTAATGGTTGTGCTACTGCTAAACTCAAAGCCACTGGATAAACAAATCAATCAAGTGACTGCCATATATGCTCAATTATAACGTAGTCAAGGATGTCCTACTTCTTAATTCAGACTGCGTTGCCTTGAACATGATATCTTGTTTTGCATGAATAGTCAGAGTTATTTAGTGTCTGTGCATGTGGCATATTTCAAGTCCACAGGCAGGTGATCTTAATGCATTGTGTTGAGGCTAAATTCACTGAGAAAATCATCAGAGTTCATATTGCATTTGCAAACTTTGCTGCCACTCATGAGATTTATCTGCAAGTAATTGCATATTTTAAAAGTATGCACCCATTACCGTCTGTTCAGACAGGCTGGCTGTCTGTCACATGGAAAGTGGGCTTCCTCCTGCCACAGAAGGTTAAAACCTGTCAAGATTTGGGCCAGGCCAACTGTCCCCCATTCTGCACACTGATCTGGCCAATGAGCTGTCCTTGTTTATTCTGGTAACATGACTATAACTTTCAGGAGAGTAAAATCCTTTCTGAAAAACTGTACCACACCCCAGTATATTAAGAAAAAGGTTCTGTTGGTCTACTTCTGAAAAACATGCCTATACTATTCTTTTTTTTTTTAGTTACAAACAACTGGCTAAAAGGGCAAAGTAACCAAATATGAGTAGAGTGAGGTTTTATTTAAAGAAAGAATGAGAAGGATTTGTCGGTTACGGTTTGTAAACACAACAGTCAAAGCTGGCCTCTCCTCCCTGGCTCAACAACACCATGAGTCTATACACTATCTGTACACTTCAGGCCAAAACATTTATTAATAATTCAATCCGACATTCATCTAGAATGAAATTTTCTTGTTCAAAACATAAAAAAAGATTCAATGTTAATGGATGCTGCTGCACAAATGTAATGGCATGGTTACTCTGTTAACAGCCTCACATTGTGTAGCCACTGCAATGAAGTGGTGCATGGTTGGCGTGAGTGTGAAAGACAGATCAGTGTAGTAGTATTAATGGGAGTCCCTCTGCCAGGGAGCTTTGCTGACCTTGGTCTTATCTCTACGACCTCATGCATGATTGATAAATAAAAATGAAACTCAAGATGTCTTCCAAAGGCGAGGTATCTAATCTCATTATGAGCTGGTTCTTTTGGCAAAAATCAGAACAGACCTGGTTGGTCTTGGCTGGCGAGGCATTTAATTTTGCAGCAGTTCTACTGTTTACGCACTGTCAGACAGGGACCAGAGATACAAAACAATATCTCTGCGACTTCTCTACCCTCAAAGACAATTGAATTCACTGATGGGTCAATAAATATTCCATCTCCCTAGTAATAAAACACATGTATTAGCTAGCAGTTCTCGCTCTCCTCCATGTACAGTGCAAAGTGAAAAAATTTACTTCATGTGGGAATTTAAACATGCATCACCACTTTGCCTTGAGCCATTTGTTTACAGTCAGGCTTATGAATTATTAAAATAGAAAATACAGTGTTTACCCATGATATCACAAGGCCGTCTGAAGCTGCAAATCTGCATTCAATGTTGTCAACTTAAGTGTCACAGATGTGTCACCATAGAAATTTGGTTTTCAGCTGCATGTGCACTACTGTTTGATTGTTTTCCAGTGCTGCAGAATAAAAACTGAGGACTTTATTCGAGCTGAATGGTTAGTTTTTTCTCCTACATGAAAAACCACCATTGCTGCAAATGTTTGTCTCAGTCATTATATGTAGCCACAACATATAAGATTATAATAGCCGTGTAACAATCTTTCTTTCATAACAGGGGGTATTGTTTTGAACTGTTAATCAATAATTCTCCCAGCCAATGAGACTGTCTGGAAATGTTTATTCATAGATTCTCATATTCATTTCAAAGCTAACTCCGATGGCTGATAACTTCAAGATGAATTACTCTGCAACAGTGTATATGGCTATTAGTAGTCTATTCATATGACCTACCAGAGGGTTTTACCGGGCAGTGTAACATAAAACCAGAGGAATTGTTTTCATGTCTCTGCCTATGGTCTGCCTGTGAGTAATGATTACCCATGTAATTACTTCCATGAACATATCCACTAACAGAAAACCATGTGCAGTATATTATTTCATAATAGCACATCAAGGTAAACTTTTTGGTATGATTAGGGCAAGTCTGTTCAAAATGATTTTTACTGTTGGTACTGGCATCTTCAAAGGCAGACGTGATGTACAACATTAGATGTACCAGACTGCCTGATGTTTTGCCTCACACTACACACATACACCTTGTTTTCTCTCTCTGTCTGTGTTCACATCAGGCATGAATTGAACTACTTAGTTTTCTCAACCTCTATATAATTTACTTTTGTTTGAGCATGAATGAAATGGCCCCAAAAATGTACATCTAGACAACCACAAGTCCTCCAAGTAAATTGGTTTGTAAGGAATAAGAACAAACCAAAGGGGATATGGGGACTGGGGAAGAGAAATTTCTTAATTCTAAAAAAGTTTTCAACTGATGTTTACAGTAGGTAAGGCGCATTACAGTAAAGAAAGCAGACAAATCCATCTCGCCTGGCTAAAGTTACAGGAACTAGAATCTGCCCCAGGGAAAGTATCTTATTTCGCAGGTTTACAGGTTAACAAAACGCCAATGTGATCACAGCCAATAATCTAATGCCTAGGATCGAATATCACAGCAGAATTTTTGTGTCTTTTGTTATCCAAACACAAATCCAGATGAAAAAGGACAATAAATCTGATCTGTATCTGAGCTTTAGTGTGCCCAGTTAAGTAAACTACATAATGTTTTCTCCATTGGAGGACCAGAGGGAAATACAGCATTTACAGTATCTTTGTGTGTCCTATCTTGCACTCTATATTTACACACACACACACACACACACACACACACACACACACACACACACACACACACACACACACACACACACACGTTATTTTTGAGGCATTTTTATAATTTTGGGTTCTGTTCGTCATTATGATTCTGTACAGTACTGTGAACCATTGAAATTTTGTTTGCCTTTTTTTAAAATTACTTTCTGAGTCTTTCTTTTCCTCCTGTGATCTTTTGACATTCTATGTATTTTATTAATGTTACTGCTGTAAAATACACACATAGTAATGATATTAATGATTATGAATCTATTATAAATCTCCTGGTGTACTGGTGATGAGCAACCAAACTTAACCTTGGCAATGGTATAACAATGTCTTTAATACTGGCACTGATTAATTCAGCTAGACATTAAATAGTATTATGGTGTGCCCTGATAGCTCACCTGTTAGAGCTGGCACCCCAAGTACAAAGACTGAGTCCTTGCTGCAGCAGTCATGGCCTTCGACTCTGACCGGAGGCCCTTTGCTGCGTGTTAACCCCCCACCCCTTCCTGTCACTCTACAGCTGTCACTATCAATTACAGGCAATAAAAGCCCCGAAAATATTAGAAAAGACATTAAATAACTTGTCATTTCAACTTACAAATACTATTGCATTCTCTTGGCTGGAAACCTGCTGTAATGTTAAGTGTGAGATCCAGCCTTTGTACCATTGAAGTCAATTCGACTTTTATCTGAATTAGTCAAATGGAGTTATTGAACTTAGGTACATATTTGATGCAAAGTAATTTAATTTATCCTTGTCAAATAAAATACATATGTGGTGAAGTACAGACATACAACCAGGCATGAGAAAACAAACAAATAAATGAAAATATACCTATTTAAGGAAGACAGGGGCAAGATACTTTTTTTTTTTCTTGTAACAGCTGTTAGGAGTGAGTGTAACAGCATGGCAAGAAATGGTTCAGCAGCACTGGTGTGTATATATGATGGATGACGAGAAAGTTCCCCTCTATACTTGTGGCTCTGACCTTGTTGGTGCTAATGTTACATGTAGGCTTATCCTGACCTGTTCCAGATAAAGAGAGGCTAACCTCATCAATGTACCCCCCAACACCCCAACACCCCTATCAGTCAGCCTTTTACACCAGGACAGCAAAAGCAAAGGATCTGGGAAGTTGAAGGGCATTTAAGGCTCCAACAATACAAAAGAATATGTCTCCGAAAATATATTTTCCCCAGGTGCCAAAATGAACAGCACCTGGATTTAGAATATTCACAAGCACAATATTGCACGTGCAGTGATAGGTGTGCATTCAGTGCACTATTTTGAGTTAGTCATGTTTCCAATAATGGAATAATGACTTCACAATTGGACAATCTAGTCCATCAGTAGCTTCATTCACGTCATAATCCAAAAGTGGTCACTGAACTGTTAAATTGAATTTATATTTATTCATGATCTGCCAACTGCAAAGGTTATCCACGCAGGTGCCAGGGGAGAGTAAGTCATGTGACCCTGACACAAAAATTATTTTTTGATACCCTGTAATGTTGGCAGAGTAATAACTCCAATTATGTGCACCATGATGGTGACTTTCATAGACTTTAAAGTGATACTAAAAATAGCCATAGAAAAAAAGATAAAAGATGTAGAACTTTTTTTCCTGATGGATAATGTAGTATCCAGATTGGAACACTGAACCAAAAACACAGATCCCAGTTCCCAATTAGTAAATATTTTAGAAGTTGAAATACTAACTTATCATATAGATAGCTAGATAGATAGCTAGATAGCTAGATAGATAGATAGATAGATAGATAGATAGATAGATAGATAGATAGACTTATTAATCCCCAAAGGGAAATTGGGTATCATTAATCTTTTAGCAGATCTGATATAATGGACCCCCTGCAAATGTTGTATTCACAGTGTGCAGGCACTACAAAGCTCTTTTGAATAACTCGTGTTAAGTAGAATGTTATGCTGAAGATAGAATTAAGTAGCCACAGCTTACCTAAAAAGAGCATTCTGTAATATCTAAAATACTGTACTGTAAGTATAAACATACCAACCAGCTAAAGACAGTGGGAGAATAAAAATTGTTAATCAACAAAACTGTGGTATCAGGTCATATTCAGAGTGAAGTTTTAATGAAAATAGTATAGTTATGTGTCTCATAGGCATTTGCACAGAAACCAACTCACATTACGTTTCTGCATTTCAATCCACACATTCATGGTACAAAGACTGTAACTGTCTTAAAAGACATATTGTATGCTAGGGAGGTACATTCAAATCCTTCTACAATTATAAATTCAATATTCAATCACCAAGTGCATTCAAGCAGCACAACATATACCATGATTGCAACTGTCTACGAGATGTAGTGACTGTCCAGTGGTGTACTAGATCAGCGTATCATGAGGTAGTTATACTGAACGGAAAGCGACATGTGAAATTAATTATGTGCATTGTAGAGCATGGACATAAGTCTTGGGTGGTGTTGTGTAGGAGGACTGAATTCCCACTGGGTTGCAGATGATGTGAATAATGACAGATTGTCCACATGACACTGCTAATAATAGCGTACACACTTTGATTTTGTAGTCCTGATTCAGAAAGGATGCTAACTGCCTCACATTTGATTCTGCCTATAATTCTGAAGATTTTACAACAAATGTCATCTGACACAATACTAATGCTTACCAACAGGAACTGTAGTTAAAGTGTTACATATATGAAAGGTATATGACGTAATGGAATGCATCTAAGAACCTCCTTGAAAATACTATTTACTTAATATATGGGTTTAATGACAAATGCAGAATATTATTTGAATTCATTCATAATCCTATTTTAAAAGAAGACAGGGAGAAATGAATTATTGTTTTTCAAAACCAAGGGAATTATTACAGAACTGGAATTTATAAAGAACTTTACCTTTTATAAATCCAACCAATAGTAGACACTAGACAATAATTTGTAAAAGGACAACTTGACATTGCCAAAGTGACAATTTGTCTTTTTGGGTACATCAATTGCCAACAAAAATTCCACCCAAAAATTCTCATAATAATCAGGATGTCCCAAACAAGCCCAGGAGCTCAAGATGGCCCTTGAACAGGGGGGCACCAACCCTCTTACAGTCACGGGCAATGCGGCTCTATTATGACCATGCCAATGTGCCAATCCTGGAAACACCAGTGAAAGCCAAATTGGTTGCCCAATCATTTAGTAAGTGCCTGGCCCTACAGTTTGGTGGGTTGTCCATTTACCAGCCAGCAAAACTGATTACTTTTAATGAGCATTTTTTTGTCTTTTAGAGCCAACTGTATAGAATCCACAGCAGAGTGTGGAAATGTGCTGCTAATAAACAGCAAAATTGACTGCCTGCATATTAGTTTTAAAATTAGTGCATTTAAAAGTCTGCAGCAAAGGAGCTAAAGGGAATGGGTCTTTTGTCAGTTATTTGCACGTGTCTTTACAAAATTTCAGCCACTTCACACTGGTATTGGGCTGTAGCCCTGAAAAACTATGGACCATCTTCCAGACAAAATAAGATGTGGACCAATCCAAAACTGAGCCATGTATTCAATGGTACAGGGCCAAATGTTTCACCCCACTCCAAACCTGACCATTATTTGACTACAGTGGATTCAACACCAAGATCTGATATAAACTTATCGTCACGGCGATATGAACATGCACCATAAACACATCACAAAAGACCGCCCTTTATTATCACACTCTGCAGCCTCTCTGCTTGCTCTTATTTGGGGCTAGGCTTCCCTACACACACACACACACACACACACACACAAACTGAACCTAGTCAGTGGACAGTAGATCAGAGTCCGCAGACACTGAAGTATGTAGGGCTGAGACGATATGCTTATCTCCTGATTAAATACGATCAAGATACTTGGGATGCCACAACTTAGAGTTAGTCACCCAGTGTAATTTAAGGAAGACTGTCAGTGTGGTCTAGAATGGCATGTTGCTGATAGATTTTTCAAATGTCATTTGCTTTGGCCACGATAACTATGATTCTATTAATCTCATTTAAAAAGCTTCATTACGCAAAATTGTAAAAATTTCAGTGGACCAGGAAAAATGATTGAAATCTTGAAAAATCGAAACCACCTGAATGTACGCTATTGTGACCTGCAGCTCACAGCAACTGAACACTTGGCACATCTCTGCGTGCAGTAACCTGTAATCACTGTGTGTGCTGAAGACTCTCCTCACGACTCCCAGTTCTTTTATGACATTTCAATCTTCCCCCTCTATCAACACTAAAAGGCAGCGCTCATCTTTCAGCTTACACTAAAACATATCTCACCAGTCCACATCGCTCTCCTCTTCCCAGACCTCTTCTATTACCGACACATACTGTACGTGAGCCTGTGTTAGAACTGATCTTTAAATCTATTGCAATTTTAACTGATACTCCCAATTAATTGAATACTCTGCAGTTTATGCACTTTGAATGAGAAACATTTTAAGAATTATAATTTTACAGTGTTTAGTGAGTAACCATTTTTCACAAACACTGTGGTGTTCAAATTTAACTTGTGACAGCCATCTGACAACAGAACAAGCTGTAATGATTCTGAACAACAACCAGCATGAGACTGAACACAGTTCATTTATTTCAACACAGTATAACATCACACAAGTCTTGTTCAAAACACAAAACTACCAAATTCACAAAACAAATACTCCCAGACTTAATAATGCAACAGATAATGTGTAATGTTAACAGTTACTTACAAGTGAACTCCATACAAACCTGCTCCTCTTCCTCTGTTTCATGCCTTTCCTGTCCCCTGCCTGAACCATGTGTTCATCCCCAGAGTCATAGTCCTGGTCGCAGGCCCCAGTTCAAGCTCCCAGTCTGGGTACAGACAGCTAGTAGGACTGCTAACTAGCTAATGGCAGCAGCTAGTACAGTTAGCATATGCAACAGTGCACCGGTAAGTGCTTCCCTGTGTTACAAAAGAAAAGGTCTGTATTGCAACAATCCCCTGATACCTTCCGGTGACAAGGCACAGCTCCCAAACGGGATTTGACATTGTTTTTGTTTTTCTTGCGACTATCCAACTTATGAAAAGTGAGTCGACTAGGACTCTTCTCAGCGACCAATGATTTAGTCAACTATTAGTTTGTTCTTATTTACTGCTAATACTTACTGTGAGAGGTTTTACTCGCTGAAAGACATTCATCAGAATCATAATTTTGTTAATTGCCAAATAGGTAGGTAGCAATTGATGCATAACATATACAAATACAAATATACAAATATACAAATCACACAAAAATCGCACAGAAAAATAAAGTAATTTCAAAATATATATAGATAAAGAGAAGAAAGATAAGAAGAGAAAAGTATCATGTTCATGTATACTGTTCACTTTTACTGTCAGTGTGAACTGAGTGACATGTTCTTATTGCAACTTTGTGATTCTATAGGGTTCTCACCTGTGTCTGCACTTAAATGCAAGTCTTCTTGGAGCCTGTCATGTCTATACACTAATTAGAGTATACGCCGGTGCTTTCATGAGCTGCAATTTACATTGTAATGGTTTATTCAAATTTTTTTCTGCAGAGACATTCAGAAGCAGATTTCCAGTCAAAGGCAGAGGTGCCTTTCAGTTCACTTAAAACAGTACAGTATGTACAAAACATTTAGGAGGATCTATTGACAGAAATGGAATATCATATAGGTATGTTTTCATCAGTGAATAATCACCTGAATATAGGAATCACTGTGTTTCTTGAACCACCATCTTTCTACAATAACCCAGCTAACGTTACATGGCAGCCATAGCAGTTCATTTTGTGACTACTTTCTCATTTAACTTAGTGAATTAAGGATTTATTTCAACTAAACCAGCGTTATTGGAAAGATAGTGTATTTTACAATTATCTGCTAAGGTAGATTAGTGGTTTTGTCAATGGAGTCTGGTCAGCTGTATTGCCATGATTGTTTTGGTCTGAGATCCTGGTGCTCTAATATGACATCTGGTGGCAAGTGAATTTCACCACTATGAATATTATTATATTATAAGCAGGAATGGAATATAATATTCATTGGTATGTTTTTATTAGTGTATAAACGACTGAAAAAATAAATTGTTATGTTTTCCTTACATTAGAATGAGCTGTTTGTGTTTCTGCCAGTATATCCCCCTGAGTCTCCACCAACATTTTCTTGAGCTGCTAAATACAATACTATGTTCACCATTGTTAATTCTGTCTAGTTATTTATCCTGGAAATCTGAGGCTTGCATAAATAGGCTTTTTTATTATTACTGCCCCTGCAGGCCTTTTATTAGAAACTTCACTTCATTAGAGAGGAAAATTTCAGTCTCCTGTGCTTTGAATGGCTACCATCCACTGCAACCAACTCTATAAGGCTTCTGTATGGTACAACAATGTAAGACTCAACATTAAATTCTGTTGCTCCCTACAGTATCAAAAACAGATTCCTGCAGTTTTATTTTTTATGTATTACAGAGCAATGGTGAAACTAGTCCATTGCAGAGGCAGAAACACTGTAGAGTGTCTGTATAGCTGATGTGCCAACCTTGTTTATTGTCCTTAGTGCAGGGACTTTCACTTGTGGTTTGTCACATATTTCAGTCACAAATGTAAACATCAATTAAATTTAGATTGAATAGAGTTAATGGCAATGGATACCTACTAAACTGTAATTTTGATTCATGATCATATAGTTTATTTGGGTATATTTTATTTTTACGTGTGATTGACAATGTGTCATAGTCTGTGTAGCTCCCTCTAAGCTCTGAATTATATATAATTAGGTACAGCAAGGTAAATAATGTGTGCTGGAAAGTGTCAGTTCAGCTCTGCCATTCTTAGAAAGGGTCAATTTGCTTTGATCCTCTCTCTCTTTGATCTTGGAATTAAATCAATATTACTGACCTACTGTTACATTAATAATTACTTTACATACTGTAACTAATTTAACAACAGCAAATATAATATATGGTGGGGAATTGATTGCTTAAAATAAATAAATACCTTCAAACATGAATAATGTAAATCAACATTACAAGTACTCACTCTACCAAATTACTGTGGCATAAGACTTTAAAATGGAAGATAAATATAGTGTCATTTGGACATTCAGAATGGCTGCTAACAGGGTTGTTATTGTCAACGGCATGTCAGCAGAGCTTGTCATTCTCACATCGAATCAGTGAATGTACCTGTTTTAAAGGGCATTTTCTGAATCCATGCGGCTTTAGGAAGCGTGCAATTAACACTTGGATTTTGCAATAAAGCAACTATTTTCCTGTGCAGTGCTCAACTTGACTCATATGAATTTCTTATACAGTATACAAGGAAGAAACGCTGCACTTTTAGCTGAAGCAATAAAGGTAAATATGTGTTTGCCCTTGCAATGTAATCTTACAATGCATTCAGAAACATGATCAATAAGTCAACAGGTGTCCATACATTTCCTATAGAAGAGCAGTGACAGATCAACCCAAGAGTGTGTTGGCCTTGACATGCTGGCCACAGCTGAACATTTTCCTGTCAAAGTCCATTCAGGTTTCAGCACTTCGTTGTTTCCCTACTGTTATGACCATTTGAAGTTCTCTTATTTTATTTGAAAGAATTGTTGGAATCAATGAAAAGTTATTTTCTTCCACTAGATGTGATATAATAATGTAATGGCTGCAGAAAACTGACACAGTCACAGTGAAAAGTTGAAAAAAGAAAGCAGGACATAATATACCTCAAAATTTGCACATTTAAGCACATCAGAAACAATTAATCTGAACCAAAACATTTTTGATAAATGTAATAGCAATGTGTCGGTTCAGAAGCATTGTCCTGGTTACTCAGTATTATCCACAGACCTTGCTGTGGACTGTGTTCATGGTTTCTAATGGAAACTGTTGACTCCAGTGCATTTCAAATTCTACACTCATTGTTACCTATTGTTACCTTATCTCTTGCTCTTGCTTGCTTGCTTAGCATTGTTAGCTCGTCACAATGATGTAACCTAAGAAAGTGTTTCTCTTTGCCTAATCAAGATTTTGTATGTGGACCACTATAAGCACCACACATGGTCAGAAGAGAGCACATAAACCTAGCTGAACAGGGGGTCAGTATACATTGAAACTCCCAAATTATTTTATTAATTCATATTTTTTATTAATATTTGTATGTACAAACGTTTGAAATATACAGTTTAGACCCTTACAGCTGTTGATGTCTGTAAACTAGACTACATTAGTACTCACTACATCAATTTACAGCGTCATTGCATGTCTATTTCAGGAACAATGGCTTATTTTCCACTTCTTTCATACTGCAACATTTTTCTTTTCACTGCTTTTGTGTGCTGAATATAAGAAGTATATTACAGTGTGTCAGTATTTCTAATAGAAGCCCTGTTATGGCTGTGAAACTGCATTCTTGTCTTGCGTAAGTGTGGGAGGTTTGTATGTGTGTGTGTGTGTGTGCATGTGTGTCATTGTGTAGGAGTTCATGTGAGTGAGAGCATGTTTTCTAGTTAAGGTGCTCACTTTTTGACTTTAAATCTAGTACCCGTGGCTGTGTGACAGTCAGGCTATGACACGATTTAACTATTTTTGTATGATTTAAAGTAATAATATTCATTCACACACAACTGTATTACTGTAAATTACATCTGTGTCAACGGAAAATTCTACAAATGCAGATGTGACAGAATGGTAACCCTATACTGTATGAATACTGAATTTATTGCCAAGGCACACAGCAAGTAGGGCAGGATGTTAAGGTTTTGAATGATTTTTTTTGGCATGAATTAGTTTTTTGCCATAGTTTTGCTCTGGTAAATAATGATGCAGTGGAAGTTGTTGTTTTTCCAGACAAGTTGCTCTATTCAAAAGTAAAGAATAACACAGGCTCTGCAAACAGATTATTGTGACCAAACCTTTTGCTTTGCCTAACACCTTTGGGAATGTGGGTGGATATCACCGATCCTGGTATCAGCAAATTATCCTTACCATCAGGGTCCTTCTCTCCCTCCTATAAATATATTAATATGCATAGTAATGTCATGAGGAAAAAAGCATGTTATATTCTTGTGTGTATAGCACATGCTATATGATTAGACTTAATTAATCCCCTGTTGTATGTTTTCTCTCCCATCTGTTGCATGTGCCACACAGTAAAGACTCCAAAGGGAAACACAGCACAATAATTATCACTCTCATGCCGACAATTCACTGTTGGTTACTTTCCCTTGTGGTACACATACTTATTGTTTATTGCTTTCAGATCTGTGTATCTAATTAGACTCAATAAAGAAAGGTGCACAATTACATTATTTAAAGAACAGTCAAACATTTTGAGACATTTATTTTCCTGTCTTCTTACATAGGTCCAGGGTGGTATCTTGGCACAAAGTGTGGAAGCAAGGGTAAGACCACAGTTTAAATCAAATGGACCGCCTTGTCTGAAAGGCTGAACGTAATTGGTGTTTGTTTTGAACTGCTGATGACCAGGTGACATGATGACTTTCATGTACTACTTTAACTAACACAGCGCTTCATTCCTAAACGGTGCTCACGTTGCAAAATATGAAATGCCAAAAGATTTGACAGTGCCTCTTATGATTCCAGTAGTAAGAGCAATAATATGTTGCCAGGTAGTCATCTCTAGCATGGTACTAAATTACTATAGTACTAAATTGCACAGTTTTGTCCTTTTAATGTTCATATAGAGCACAGATGACTGTTTATACAGTCCAACATCCTCCATTCAAGGTTGTTTTCACCACACTTGCCTTCAGTGTTCTGATATCCATCTGCATAGACTATAATGGATACTATTTGATGATTTGTACTGCATTATCCTGATCTAGTTTAAGGCCATAACTTCTATGGTTCTAGTCTGACAACTTCAGATTTTCACTTGTGGAGGTCAAAACGTTTTGGGAGATCTATGACTGTGTAAAAATATTTAGCACCTTTTCTTTATGGAGCACATTAAGTTATTTTAACTTGAAATTAATATGATTTATAAGTAAAGTGGTAACAAATTAGCTATTTATAACTCAAAGTAAAAAGTTGTTTTGTCTTCTCCATTTGAATGAATTGAATTTTTTAAGCTGTAGCAGGTTAAAGGTCCAGTGAGTAGAATTTAGTGGCATCTAGAAGTGTCGTTCCAGAATGCAACTCCCTCACTTCAGCCCTCCGTTCTAAGCATGAAGGAGAAACGCACTGGACCTTTAAGTGATTATTTGACAAGCATAAACCTAACATCTGCATGGCCCGACTTAACATCTGCAGGACAGTTTACGTGCAAAATGCTTTGGCCCTCTCTTGGCATGAGTTAGAATATTGATCTTGTCTTCTTGACGACAACCAAGAGTCAGCTGTAATTGATCCAAATCAATTAGAGCACCAAGTTTCCTGATAGCCATCAGGAAACTTCACAGTGTGAAAGCCAATAGTATCTGAGAATGCACTCGTTTTCTTGTGTGCACACAGACACTCTCTTAGCTGATGCCAAAGCACTTGAATTCATAAATTATATATAAGGTGGACTCAGTTCTGAGCACACAGGACGATATAATTGTTACACATTATTTGATGCGGCAAATCTGAGGCAGACAATCAGATCAGATCTGATTAGAAGTCAACAAAACCACCATCATGATGGGTATCATTTTCATTTCATTTTAAATCTAATGTTTCATGAATACAAGAGGAAAAAAAGACACTAAACTGGGCTCACAACCACCCACAGAATTGCCTGGCATGTACATATATAGTCACCTAAGAACAATATATGCCTGGACAAACTTGTCAAACAATATAAGAACGAGAAACAAAAAGAGGAAGCAAACAGACAAACATGATTGGGCACTGCCGGCTGCAAAGCTGCCATCTAAAATATACAGTAACATTATTCTGAACATGATCTGAGCAACTGTTTTATAAAATGAATGGCTGCTCTATCTCCTGAATTGAGAAATAGTTTTTCTTGGTGAGGCTCAAAAATTAAGCCAACTAGATGTTTAACACGTCCCCTTTACTGAAAACTAGCACAATAACAGATTATTTCCGTAAATGACATCCATTAATTCCAAGTGTTGTGTCTTCCCTTAATGGATAAAGGTTTTCTTGGGGCTATTCAGTGTTTAATTCCCTGTGCAATACTACTTATCATCATTTTATTAGAGTCTAATGTAATTCCTAGAAGCAGGCCTTTTTAGATGGTTAGATCGGCAGTGATACATCCAGTAGGCTACAACATGATGAAAACAAACAGCATTTTCTAATTTCTAAAAGCACAAAACAAAACCTACTGATTCACTGCCAAAGCAGACATACTCTGTTTGCCGTTGCCAAAGACATAAACTGTTTTTGGTACCCTGATTCATCCTTCCCATATGTTAATAAGGTCTGCTTGCACAAACATTTTCACACTCACTAAAATTACTACTCTTAGAGCTCATATTACTGTGGGTTCACGAGGGATTCTCTGTATCTCAGACATAAGATTAGCTACAATTTACAAAAGAAAAATCTCTCCTATTCTAGTGCTATCAGTTGAGAACAAACAACAACTATGTGCTACACAAACACAGATCATTCCAATGCAGCAGCATCGGAGACATGCCACTACAGGCTGTCCATTATCATTGTTTTTGGCTGGTTTCACACATCTTCAGGCACAAAATATGTTTACAGGGTCAATCACCTGCCACCTACTCAGTCTGAGTAATTGGAAATGACAACTGTTACATATTGCATTTCCAGCAGAGAGCAAATTTGGTTAGCGGTTCTGTGCTTCAGTAAATACTTATTGCATCAGCAAGGTCCTTTGCACTTTACATAAGCAGCTGCTCAAATGACCTCAAGATGCTGTTGCAATGAATTTACTTTGCATAGCACGTCTAACAGTAGCCAGTGAAAAAACCACATGACATGTGACAAAAAGTGGCCTTTAAAAAGTGTCTATACTTGGAAAGCAAACAAATGTGATGTGTGTATGTAAGGCAGAGCAGTCAGTAACATCAGTACCCATCACACCTTTCATAGTGTTGTTGTCATTGTAATGACTCCTAAAAAAAAAAAGTAATTGAGTTGAATTTGTAAAATGTAGATGATAAATGCAAAGTCAAGTATTTGCCAGAGCCAGTGTGTTTCATAAATAAAGAATGAAGAATTAACAGAAAGCAAAATTGCAGAGCCATTTGCTTAACATAAAAAAATGACTTTGACTGAGTGTTTTAACACAGCATTTATGTAAGCTTTGGTACACTCTAGTTCAGCTTTTAGAATAATGAAAGCTAATCACAAAGATTGTGTGTGTCCTTCACTCAGCTCGCCTGAAATAACATTAACAGCCCCGCAATACAGCAGTACTACTTGTTTCAATTAGTGCTGAAGTGCAATTAACAAAAGTAATGAGAAGTACTCTGCATTTTTTGGTCCATATGCACTGTAGGGTAAGAACGAAAACATGACTTTATTAATAAGGGAGTTCATTTGTCGGCTTATCTCTGAGGGAATTGATACATAAAAAAAACCCAAAGAGGGAAACAAGATGTTCATGTTCATTGTTCACAGAAATGATCATGTCCAAAACTATTTTTATTTCACACGCATTTTCAATCCTCGTGTGAGAGCTTTGCTTAGGAGCTCCTGCCAGCAGAAGTGGGCGTGTTTGAGATGGTTAAGCGTGCATGGATTAAACTGTGTCAATCATTTGATGCATTCTAAGTAAACAAGATGGGACACTATAATAACACCAGTGTTGTATGAGGGTTTCTTTATGCTGCAGGTTATTTCATATAATAGAACTAAAAATTATGAAAATTTACTGTAAAGTGACTCGCATTTCATTAAACAGTCAGTGTTGTGAAGTAGAGGACATCATTTCACTGCTCCCTAATGTATAGTAAAGTCCTGTCACATAATATAATTTGCTGCTAAAAGAAAACACAAAACAAAAACAGAGCGATCTGGGTGGCCTAATTGTTTTACATTACCCTTACTGCATGTGAACCTCTTCTTTCTCTACACATATTTCCTGTTGTTGTCCACTATCATATATTCAATTATAATATCTTCAAAAAAAAAAATATGATGATGTTGATATGGACACTAAACAGATGCTTGCAGTTTAGATGATTCTGGCCTGAATATGATATCTTTTTAGCTAAAGCCTTTAAATGAATGAATTATACTTCATATTTGTATATTCAGTAGTCAAAGGTTGCTTTTTTTGCATTGATGAAAAATGCAAGACCAAACAAGGAGTTTCTGAAGTGAGATGATGAGAATGATTACTGGTGCCTGTGGTGAGCAGACTTAACAGTACTGGTCTATTCTTTTAATATAGGTGTATGATAAGTGTATTTAACCATTCCATAAAAGCATAACAGTGCTGCTTGTTTCACCTCTCCCTTCACTTATACCTTATGAAATTAAAAATGACCTTTATGTCAACAAAACAACATTCATAGGGTAATAAAAAATGGTGACTTGACCACTCAGGATCTTACAATAATCAGTAGGACAAGAGTTAAACAACTGTTTCATTATCTACATAAAAACAGGGAAAAGATTTGAAGTTATGGTATTCATGTATGATTTGCAAGAGATATCAGATGATCCCTCCCTCCCTGACACAATTTCTCAAGTAACGCAATTGCTAAATCTTCGTTTGTTTTTCTATCCACATAACTATATACAGCCATACAGCTCTCTGTGTTTTGCACAGACGATTATTACACGGTTTGGAAAGAGAAAATAGCAAGGGGCAAAGAGACAGGCCAGAAAAACAAAGCGTCCAACATTTGGGATCATTTTAAGCTGAAACATAACAAAAACTGTGTGAGTGTGTCTCTTGTAAAACCTAACTAGCTTACCACAATAGCAGGCGTCTGTGTGAAGCTGGCTAGTTAGCAGCTACATGGCAATGTTTATCCGCGCAAAAAAAATCCTAAGAGAAAACACCATCAATCACCTGATCGCATGCGGCTTCCAGCTCTGCAGCTCTGAAACGCTGAGGAAACACTGAAACCAATGCATTTTTCATTTGGAGAGGCCTGTGTTATTTTCTCTTTTGTGTATGTATTTATATATAGTATTGCTCTTTATGAAACAAAAGTATTTCTTATCTGATAACTTGATTAATTGCTGGAATAATCAGTGGAATACTCCCTAGCAGCTATAGCTACAATGCAGCTTTTAGATTGGAATCAGGCTGTGAAACAGAACATATGGACAGACGTATTATAGCTATTAGAGGATTAATATCTTATCTAATCTTAATATCAGCACAAGATTAATATTAACATCAGTATAATAGGATGAACCAGATCTGAGGGTGGACAAGGTCATAGTAACCTTTTCAGCTGAATCCATGCATGTCGAGTTTCTTCATCCAAGGGTGCAGAGCCAGTCAAGGACTGCTGTGAAATGTTAACCAGCTGTGTCAAGGGCCAAGCCCCCGTAGTAAAAAAGTTTTGTACAAACAGAATATTATACGAGACATGTGCCATCAATTTGTTACTTTAAACCCAGCTGCTGACTTTAAATTTTAAAATGTAAATAGTAAGCAAATCTGTTTTCACAAGGATTATTACTTTATGTTTTGCATTTTGGAAGTGTTGCACAACTCATCATCCAGAATTTTGCAACTTTCTTCGACTCTGAGGAGCGCCTTCATTTCTGTTCTGCACCCAGTTGTAGAACAGTTGTGTCCATCATCACCCACACTCAAAATGTATGCAGGACAGAGCTTTACTTTATAGCTGATTCACTTAAATCAAGACATTTTTCTGCTTTCACGTTCATTGTACTGCATGTCTGCTTTATTGTTAAACTTACACAACTGTTAGCAAGATTGCAACAGACTGTGGAAACTATTTTTTTATCTTAAAATACAGAGAATTACACATCGCCACCATCCACACATGCACCAATAAACACCCTATGGTCTTACCTTTAATGCATCTATGAAATATGCCTTGCATATTATGGTCCTTTTGTACAGCTTTTTAGTCTTTACACCTAAGAACAGTTAGCCTACAGCACATATTTTGTGCGATAAATCCTAAAATGCTAATTCCAATGCAAATGTTTTCGGCTATTCCTTTTGCATTCCAACAGGCACTGCTGGTCAAACATAAATGAAAAGAAAACAACTAATTTATGCAAATTTTTACGTTGTTAGCAGTCTAATGAATTTTAATGCAGGTTATCAATTCTAGAGCAAGCATTTCACAAGAAAATAAGAGGCTTTGCCTTACTAAGCTGCTGTCTGCTGTGCAAGCTATCAGTCAAAGAGGATATTAACAGAGCATGGGAAACCACTTTAATCAAATTTGTCCAAAGAAACAAAACAAAGATCATCTGCTGTCTTTCTTTTAAACATCCATACTATCCTTGAACCGCTTAAATGATTTTGTGCATTATGTTATTTCACAACTGCATATATAAAACAATTCATGGATTGTCCTTACCATTAAGATGAAAATATATATTATTATAAATGAGTTGACAACAAGAAATATATGATGAAAGGTGAATATTTTTGTCAATTGCAGTAGATTAAATCACATTCATACTCTGATTTAATTGACATAAGTGGGAAAACAAGCATCACACACTAGAGCTTTTCCCCCCCTCTTTATATTTTAGCTCTGATGTCTCTGCAGATATAGCACTCTACAGAAAGGACTCCCTGAAGCGTGTAAACAAGCAAACAATAAGTCATTTTCCAAACAGAAAGTACTGACTACTTACTTTAATTAACTTTTTTTCATCTACTCATAAAGGCCACAAGGGAAGTCAAAGTCTTTTTTGTTTACCTAGTAAAGACCAAAAGCAAGTAAAGACAGAAAATGTGTGTTATGAAGGTTATGGCGCAGTGGTCCAGAATATTTAATGTAAATAAAGCTGGCAACCACTTAATCCCACAGGAAAATGAAAAGTGACTTAACTGCTGCGGGGGAGGGAAAATGGGCCTTCAAGTTGTGACCATGCATGATTATCAAGTGTGGATAAGGAAATGTATTACTGGCCTGGAGATAGGCTCTATTATTTATGTGGATTAATTATCAGGTTTGTAATGGAAACAATCACTTAATGTTATCGTAATAAATTAGAAAATTACATTTAAATCTTCGGCTTGGGAGGTAGTTTCATACCAGTACTGATTCATCAGGATGTGAGGGTAAACTTCATTTACATACTGGTTCTTAAAAGACACTTTAAAGACTTAATAAACTCATGACAACGTTCTCACACCGGTGCTGTTGAGTAAGCAGGGAGACTTTATATAAGGGTACAGACAGAGCACACACAAAAATACCTTTTATAGCTCAAAGTCTTATTAAAATGTCATTTGAGGTAAAGGAATTTTGTCCATTTGGTATTAGTCTCCTAGGTGAATAACCTAACCTTTAATCTGACCACTCTTTCAAATGAAAGACTAAAGGGATATGATGGCTAAGGACAACAGGCTCAAACAATAGGGAGACATAAACCTATCAAGACAGAAAGAATTCTCATTTAGTGGAGGAATGCCTACAACTTATTTCTAGCTACAGTTGCTTTTCTCTATGATCTTACACGCTCTGCAGGTAATTTAAGTTCATACTGTAGTTTAATTGTTTCCTACAATTTACTCTGAAATAATTTCAATGACAACAGCAGGCATGGCCGTACATGTGGTGCACTGATTGGTTTGACTACTTAGCATAATGCAAGGCAGCAACACCCTTGGGTGAAATCATTTCAGAGTGTGGCCAGACATATCGCACGCTGTGATCTAATGGTGGACCTACTACACCAATGAGTCACATGTTCACTCTGAGATTTATCGCTCTCTTTTTGTTTGGAGGTTACCCGGCTGAAACACAGCCTGAAATAAAATGTGTGGAGCTTCTCATCTTCCTTTGACACTATCTAGTCTCTCCTCTTCCCTGAAGACACAGTTTCAGTTTTATGTCTACTGAATTGAGCAGTGATGTGGGGGCAACATCTTTGTTTTGCACTCTAAATAATGAGGCAAGGTGATTGCGCTGATGTAATAAAAAACATAACCTACTCTTCACTGGATTAATACTGTATGCATTCCTCATCTTGACAACGAGGTTGAGAAAGATTTCTTCCTATATTTGTTAAGCATGACTATGCAAATAATTGTATTTGTCCTTTTTTGAAAGAGCAGTTTTGCCTAGTGCTGTCCTTTCCTTTCTCAGAGGAGATGACCTTTTGGTGTATGTAAAGCCATTCATCTGTAGCGCACTGCTCTGACACAAGAGCCGAATGATAATGCATTGATGCTGTCAAGCAGAACCTTTTATAATAAAGTTGAACCACAGTGCAGAGATGATTCAGGGGTCCAAGTTATTTTAAGTTACATTTTCAAGTTACATTCAAGGTGTACACAACTATGATACTGCTTATTAGCAAAGTTTGTCAGCTAAATATGATGTCAGCAGCTAGCAGCAACTACCACAGTCTCGAGATAAAGCCGACGCAGAAGTACCTTAAAGTGCTTTGACAGTGAAGGCCTCTAGATGCAGGCTCAAAATAATCCCTGGTTCCATGTAACTCCTGGTCAAAAGCCTCTCTCTAGAAATACTAAATCAATATTTTTTTCCATTAAATCATTAAGGACCTGTGTGAAAGGAAGCACCCCACAGTCCAGCACTGGTTTGCACCAGTTATGGTTGCACCACAGTTACTTGGAGCATATCCTCACTAGTTTGGATGTAAAAACATAACTAAGACAAGTCAATGAACAAAGATAGAGTTTCATCACCACTGTTACCATTAGCATTAGCTCTTTGGCTGGCATGAGCCACCTGGCATCTCAGCATACAATCGCAAAGTAGTGAAAATATTGAAATACCATATCAATAAATTAGGTCTCTACTGAATTATGGTGTTGTAATTAATTTAAAAAATGTTGCTGTGTGGCAGAGAAACAGCTGTTTATAGTATAAGTCCTAGGGAATGTGTAACTATTTAGTTTTTACTTGGAATTATGTTGTGACTTATCTCTGTGGTGCAACCGCTTCTATTTTAGTAATGCATAAATCACAACTTAGTAATAATTTACATTAAAACTAGGCTAAGTTTTAACTTCAACACAGCTGGTGCAACAGGCTCCTAAAAGCAAAGATGATGCTTGAATCCGCAAACCAGCTCAAGTGCAAACTAAAAGTCACACCTTGCTACGTCCATCTTTATATACCGGGTGTACACTATATGGTCAGCAGTAGTCACACTTTAAAAACTATTTTCAAATTGTCCTTTATGTGACACGCATAGAACATGCCATGCAGTGCTCAACCTTTTGATACACTGTTGTTGTTCACACAAAGTCAAGTCCTCTGTGCCTTATAAAAACTGTTCTTAATAAGGACACAGAAGGTGCCATTATTGCTCAATCTGATGGATGAGCTGTTGGCTGGAATGTGAAACCGCCCTGGCCCCTGCTTTGGTTCAAGAAAGTGCTATTCCTCGAGGGGAGACATGCTGTGATTGAAGTATTTACGACAAGACAGAAATGTGATGGCACAGAGAATGTGGGTGACAGTGACGCATGACTGAACAGATTACTGTGTACAGACTGTAGAGCGGCCCTTTGAATTGTGATGCCTCACTTTATTGTGCTGAGGTTAAAAGGCTCACCTATCAGGGAGCTGCATTACTCTACCCCCTGCTCTTTTTGATATAGCAGAGCACAGAACAAAGACCATGTCAGCAAAGCCAGGCGATCCCCAACAGACGCTTTGGTAAAACTAAAGATTCACTGTGACAAGACGTTGACCAAGACTGATGGAAAGACAGTTTCCCTAACATCTAGATGTCTTCTAGTGCATGATAAAATATGCCTGCCTCAAAGCACTCATTATTTTGCACAACCACCAAAAGTCTGTTCATGTAATATAGCCAGAGTTGAAAAGTGCTCTCCCCTGGACAAGAACCTGTTTTAAAAGCAGGAGATACTGCTTAATGCAGTACAGCGCTTTTAGCAAATGCAGATGACTACTTGAATAAGTGCAGTTTCTCCATATCTATGGTTAATATTAATCATGAAGAGTAGCTTTACTGTTCTTGATAAAAGCAAATAGAAAAAAATAGATGGAAAATCTTACTGACTTGGTTCCTCCTGGAAATGTTGCATATTCCTCTTCCTAATTATTTGTGCTCTTTGAATGATTTAATAAAGAATAATGTTTCACTGATCTCAGGGATAGTTAAAAAAAAAAAAACTAATTAGCATTAACCCAATGCAGGAGCTGATCAATTGACACTGGTTACATTTCTTGGCTCTATAATATTCAATATGACTGAAGAGATACACGACCCAAAGTGCACTCCTGCTCTAAAATAACCTAGCAACACACACTCTATGCAGAGTCCACTGCAGTTTTTGCACTGTGTTTAAAAAATGAATAAATAAAGCAAATACGCTGCACAGTTAACAAAGATATATGACCTGAACACATTTTGTTAAACAAGATAAATCCCTTTTACCATATTTGAAAACAATGCACTGCATGCAAAGAGTAAACAAATATTGTACATCTTCCAAACTCAGAGTTGAGACATAACTCATTAGTGTGCAGAGGAAAAGTAGAAAACAGCAAAGAATGCAGGCACAAAAGTCGCCAGGCACTGCGCTGCACTACGTTGTCGCGCCTCCTTGCTTGAGTTCACTCAATCGCTTAATGTTAACAGGTGTTAAACTCCATCCACATTTTCTAGGAAATCTGACCTGGTGGCACACAATGTAAAATCACAAGAAGAGGAAGCAGATCCTCTCATTGTTGGTCAGTTTAAATTGTTTCCTGTAGTTTTCTCAAATCTCAAAGTGAATATAGTAATTATTTATTTGTGCTAAATTACATGTCGCACCAAGCATGAAACAATTGCTCATATTATTCGATGCATATGGCATAGCAACCCAGATGAAAACACCTGATAAAACTGTTTAATAGCTTTTAAAGCCCCTTTTCCCCACTGCATTTGACGCACATACCCAACATTTTACCTGATGAATTTCAAGAACAACCCATTCTCATTACCAGACAAAGTAATAATACGAGACAAGAGACTAAATACTATCTGACATTACATTAGTTTCATCATGACAATGACACTATTATTTAGACAAGTGAGAGCCTCATTACTGACTGATTGGCTGTCCTGTCCGTTAGTGAAGATAAATGGACCCAGCATTTTCATGTCTACACGTCTCTTTGTCTCATCTGTCCACGAGACCCCTATCTGTTTGCTTCATCTCACGTGTCATAAAGACGTGAACTAAAACATACTGACTTTGAAAGAGAGTACTATGCTCTCTTCAAGAATACAAGTGTACCTCTTGTGGATTTTACACAGCTGCAGACACATATCTGTCTGTTCCATTTCAAGGGAAGCTGACACAGAATGATGTACATATCAGTGTCAGGATATAAATCCTGCTGTCAGTCTCAGCTGTTGCTATCAGTTTATGTCCTGTGAAAATGAAATGGTTACCTGAGCAGATCACCACTACTTAGACTGATTGTTCACACTGTTACACAGCTGTGAAGTCATCTCCTTCCCTTACTGCAGGGCATTTTTTAAATACATTGGCAGTAATAAAAGGGGGCCTGCGGGAGTAGAAAGCATTTTCAGTAAAACGCCAAGGCCACACAGACTTTTGACTTTATCGCTTTTACTTGGTGTACAGCAAAAGCCTGTTCCTGACATTGCTTTTTAGTTTCAATAGCCATTGCTGCTATAATCATAATTTGTAAAGGAGAAAAAAAAACTAATATTTGGCTGTAAGTCAGACTCAGCAGGATGAATTAATAGGCTCCATGGTAACTGATTTATCAAATGGACAACCATGTCTTGCTGACCTGTTTTTCTTTCCTATCCCTGCATAAAAATATTCCCATGTTCAGATACTCTTACATTGTATAAAATTTCATCAATATGTGATAGTCAGTGCATTTTAGGAGTTATTTTATAGTGAACAGTTGTCATTTCATTTCAGTTTTTTTCAGATTTTGTACATTTCCGAGGCTAGTGACAACCTCCTATCCTCTGATGTTGCTTTCAGTGGTGGGTGTTGTGTGTAGGTGGGGAAAGTGATAGTGATAGCGATAGCGACAGTGATAGTGAGAGCAAGAGATCAAAATTTTCCAGTCGAGGAAAAGTAAGAGTTATATCCCTTACTCAAACTGTATCACACCTTGTGTCTGTATTGCATTATTGTCTGTAGAAGCTACTGTCAGCAGAAAAAATGGTATCTCTGCCATCATTTCTTGAATTTCCCTCAGGATAAATAAAGTATCTATCTAGTTATCTATACTGCCATGGATTTCCTTCTTGAATGAGAGCTGAACATCAATGCAGAATAGTGAAACTAGAGAGAATTTTTCAATTCAGTGTTGGTGTTTTTAATAATCTCATAGAATTTCTGCTTTCAAACTGTATTGTAACTTGGAAATACCTCAATGATATTTCACACTGTTTGGTCAGTTATTCATGATTCTAAGAAAATCACCGCCCGACATCAAATGAAAACAGACAAAGTGCTTTCTACCCTCTAAACTTAAAACCAGCTATAATCAATAATTCTGTGTTAACAGTGGATCCCACAACTACTTCTATGTGAACGGAGTTGCTCATAGTCATAAACTCAAGGAGAATTATCACCTCCACAGTTCCGCTCACCTTAACTACAGTGCAATTTAGCTTCTTTCACCTCATTGTTCTGGTTTTGGCCTGCAATTTTATTGTTTAGGTTTAGTCCCACTGCACTAATAGTGTCTTTCAGCAGCAAGAGGCAGCTGTTTCCAGAAAATAATCTCTTAAAACCAACTGGTCCCTAACTTCCCAGCACAAAACAGCAGATAGATAAAGTTGGAGACGACCTGGTCAACAGTAGAACATTCAACATCTGAGGAATAAGATACTCATGTCAGGACTAAGCAGAGACAAAGCAAACCTTAAAGGAGAGTTAATATTGGGCTTATGTTCACCAGGTGGCCATAAATATTCCAAATCAATACTAATGATGCTCTGTATTTTCAAGGCAATGCAAATGCAAATAAACAACTGTTTGCTAACAAGTTTGCCATATCGACATAAAAGGTGATAATGTGCGAGTGTTTAAGACTTTCTTCTGCTGCCCCAAAGTGACCGAAAATAATTCAGGTTTAATTATAGAAATGTGAATTGCTGTAATTACCATTATGTGCTGTGAGGAACCATGGTAATGTGATGTAAAGAGTCAGGTACCTTGGTTCAATTCCCCCTTGTTGGCAAGCATCCACTCTGCTGTAGTTCTCTTGAGCAAGAAGCTGCAGCCCATCTAACAGGCACTTACTTCTCAGTAACTGTCCTTAATATAAAGTAACAAAACATTAATTGATCAACAGGTTTTCCCAGAAGTTTTAAGTGATGTTACAGTGTAGTACCCTATATTCTTTGCTTATGGGTCTGTCGGTTCTATCAGATCTGGGGTGGAAAGTAGAAGATAATACAATCTGTCATGTTACCTTACGACTTGTCACCATTCTCTTTTTTTCCCCATTTCTCACACTGTGACAAGCTGACAATGATATTTTTGGCCCTGAGACATATCTCCAGGTAATTGGTTCCTCACCTCTCACCTAATGGGAGGTGTGAGCTGTTCTGCTACCACATGCTCACAAGTTTAAGGTGAGCTGCTGTGGGTCAGGAGCACCTAATGTCCTCAGATTTAAAGCAGGGGGTCCAGCTGCTTATTATCTGTAGGCAAGACAACGATGCGTGTGATACAAACAGTAATGGGAGTGAAATGTATTTCATTATAACATTAAAACCTCTGATCTTGTTCTGTGTGTATTTGTTTCATACCCTTTTTTCCTGACCAATAACTAATACCAATACTAATATTGATACTGATACTGATATTAATAGATAAATACCCCTGCATAAAATGGAAAAAAATATTTCCATGCATATTCAATTAATCATTTGAAAACTTGTTTAACCACCTTAATTAATTCATAGTGTGTAACATAACATATACACAGTTTTGCAATTTGTATTTTACATATGTTCAATCCAGAGTTTGACTTTTAATTCAATTATAAGTTCAGTCTTATCTGTAGCAGTAGCTGGGATTGGTTTTGATTCAGAGGCAGCGAAATTCAACATATGTTTTCTCCTTTCCCTTTTCATTAGATTGCTTTCTTGCTAGAGCAGACAGGCGTTGAGACAGGGGAAATGCATTACCACTGCAAGATGAGTCTTCAAAATATATCCAGTGAGGGTTTCCGGGGAGGGATACCTAGTCACGTTGTGTTTGCAGAATTAGTTTTGAAAAATCAGGGTAGGCACCAGGATCTGATCAGACCTTAGGCGAATGGCTATGAATGGGTGTTCTACTCTTATTCTGACTTTCAACCAATGCAGGCATTGAATAATGCATAAACTCTCAACAGGATGATGTGATAGAAAACACAGTCGGCCAAAGCCATGTCTGGTAGGCTACCAGCCTGATTCAGCCTTAGTGAATGTCACTGGTTTCCAACACACTTACTGGAGTGATACCAGTATTTTAATGTCCCTTTTGATGCACAGAGATATGATTATTGTAAAATTATCTTTGTTGTTGCTCTCTGAACATATATAATTTTAATAATTACATTTTTTTCCTTACATTTTTCTTATGGTTTTCTTTATCTCTCTTTTCTTTTCTTTTTTTAGATTATAACTGCCCTTTAAAGCCTAGTTTTAACCTAATATTACCTTTTTTATCCACTCTTTTTACATACATATTTTCAGAAATATATATATTCTCTATCTGCTAATTGCAAAACACATTTTTGAACAGCTGTATCTACTAACACTGCTATGTGCTTTACGGCACAGGTAATTGGGATCCTAGCAAATAAACAAATATTACAAACAATATTCAGTCCCAAGATGCCATGTTTTTTATGACTGCTGCATTGCATATACCAACATTAACAATACATGGTTTGTAAAGGCGAATCCACCAATGGATGTAGAAAATTAGAGCTAGAAGAGTGCACTCAGGCAACAGATGGTGAAGCACCTATTGCATGCTACCATAACTGCCAGATGCAATTATATGGAGATCTTCAAGTTTATATATATATAGCGAGAGAGAGAGAGAGAGAGAGAGAGAGAGAGAGAGAGAGAGAGAGAGAGAGGACCCCTAATTGTGACATTTTGTTGTGTCTCATTTCAAATGTACAGATTTCTGTACATCTTAAAGGAGCAATAAAAGATGAAAGGAGGACTGATCTCCAATAATTTATAGGATTCTGACTGTTGAAGCGTCAACTCTGGGGTTATCGAGTTGTCTAGTTTATTTTGTGATCTTGCCTGTAAGTTAGGTCATGTCTCAATGTGATACTGTACAGTGCCTTCAGGATAAGATAATAGATTTGTGTAGTTTTGTTTCAGTTTTCTTTAAGGTGCACAGGATAGTGTAATGTTTGTATAACTGTATAAACTCAATAGGGACATTTTATTCTATTATTTATTTAGAACGTTACAAGCAACTAGGTGGCTTTATAACAATATAATAAATACAGACATTTTTGAAGAAGCCTGCATGTCCGAGTAAAAGTTAGCTATTCAGAAGGTTAACGTTTAAAGCTTAAAACGTAAAGCTGATTAGATCTGCCCCCAGTAACTACACAAGTAACCTATCATGTTCAATTTCTCATGTTTATAACAAACAAGATGTCATTAAAAATCAGTTCAATATTAAGTGTGTTACAGTTGATTTTTTAGTTAAGTCTACGACATATAGCAGTGGTCATGCGTTTGCTCCAGCTCCTACAGTCAAGATGGCGGCAAAGATAACATTTACAGGGAATTATTCATATTGTGCATAACTTTAGTGGATTATAACATATCGGTTATGGAATTAATTTAATGGTCCAGTTCAAAATGAGACCAAAGTTTACGATAGATATCAGTTTTTAAACCATGACAATGACCAAAATGTAGCCTGCAACAGACGAGGTAAACCTTGTTTTTAGCGTAGCAGTTGTTGATCACTTGCGGGTCCTAGCAGCCGGTTTAGAGGAGTGAGGAGTCAGCAGTCGGCATAAAACAGAGCAGTCCATAAAATATGTTTTTCAAGGTTTTTTAAAAATTGTGAATCTCTGCAACTAGAGGTCCTTGAGCATACAGTCGTAAATGTGCACAACATTTTTGGTGCAGTAGTATGACAGAGCATAGCTGGGAACAGATACACACACACACACACACACACACACACACACACACAAAACCACACTCATAATCACCTCTGTAGGCTATGCCTGGTGAGATAAAAAGCCCACAGGAGTCCACACAATCCACATTTTCTAAACACATCATACAAATAACTGACAATGCTCATTGACTGAAAATAATAGTAATGATAAAAGCGCAGTAGATAAATATTTTGTAGAGGTGTGCTTGACACAGAAACAGTTGCCAGCAAAACAATACTACTATCAGTAAATTTAGGAATTTTAACTAGCTGTTGTCCAGCTGTGATAACAAATAGAAAAAAAAAACTCTGGCTGAAGGCATTTTGTCTTCCCTAGCATCCTGCCAGTTTTGTTCCACTGCCCATTTGTCAACAGTGATGTCCAATCGCTCAGTGCCAGGCGGGCAAATCAGCACCTTGTCACTTTCGAAATGACAATTTGAGTCTCAGTCAAGTCTGCAACCAGTTTGTGCCTTACAGCCACTCACTACCTCAAAACAAGTACTAAAAATAAAGCCAGCCAATCTGAAAGCGCAGGCTTGCATGCAATCTACAGAACTGACCACATTAGAGCTCAGGGGTGACTTTGGGATTGAGGACATTTCTTTTTATTTATCAGAAGCAGCAATGCAAAGTTGAATCGGAAGACTGGAAACCTCTGCGGCAGCTTACTGGACAGCGTGACAAAATGTCAGTTTCATCTCATAGCAAAATAATCTAAAAGCTAGAGGATCTGTCATGGTCAATCAGCCATGTAATATAAGCAATCTAAGATAAATATGGAGCCCTAGCAGTCTTAATGCACAAATTGAAGACATACACTATTTTAAATGATGTGAACGCAGTCACAAAGCCAATCTCATTCTGGCAATTAATGCTGAAGCCATCCTATGATTACCATATCAGTCAACCCACAAAGAATTTTGTCACTTTTAGTTTTCCGTGCCCTGTGATTGTTATCATGAGTTGTAAATATTCCACACACTGATGTAGACATGTTCAGCTTAGTCAGAGTTAACAGTCAGTTTCACAGAGAAGAGGATAAATTCAAACATAGATGCTAAAGTCTGTTATCTTGAAGCAAATGTGCAATTGCCTGGTGGCACAGCTTTTGATCGTCTGACAGCTAACTCATTAAAAATCCTTTGGATGTACTGAATGTTGCAAAGAAGCATTTCAACACTTCTTTTGTATCGGCTAGGTGTTCATAATAAGCTGTTGTTGCAACAAAGGCAAGAATCCTGTAAAACCACTTCGAAATCAAATCGCTAGGCATTTTTATTTTTTATAAAGTATTGTATTGACAAAAAGAGGGTCTATCTGATAGCAGGATTATCTGTACTACAGTCTTCCTTTGATTGCCTGAGTCTGAAATTCATATCTATAGCATTTTCTCCGCCTCCCACCTTCATGTGCTTTATGTTTCTTAAGCGACTGGTGTCCATGTTGCACACAGTGATGCAGTGAAAATACAGTGGGTGTCATTTTTACCTACATCTGCCTGTGCTTGCTTTCATGAGTGGTCTCATTTTTGTTAACAGGACACACTTAAGCTCTCACTCCACATCAGGTCTGACTCTCTCTTGACCGCTTTCTATTGTTTTACATTTTCTCCTCTTAACTCAATGCTAGAAATATGTTATTCACAGCTCAAAGCTGTCTATAAATCATTGCTACCAATATCAATGTCAGAAGATTAACTATGGCAAAACACAACAGCCTCATATAGTGGGATAATTTAGTTCTGAGAATTTCATCTTTCTTTATCCATTAAGTATATTAATCCATAAATCCAACCAAACCTATCTGTACTTCCTCAACATTTGAGGACACAAATGTCCCTCAATACTTATAAACAAATACGTGTAAACAAATGGGAGCCAGTCTTTCAAACCAAAGCACTCCTAGGCTTAACCAAAATAATATAATGTAAATTGAATTAAAAAAATTCACACTAACGTTAACTAAAATATTTTTACTTAACGTGATTTTCAGAAACAAAACATGTATTGCAGTGATTTGTATTTCGATTAGACAAATTGTTCCCAAAATGACATGGAAATAAGCACTTGTCTAAAGAAATCATCAAATCACTGTGAGAGCAGAAATGTGAAAGATATTTTTCATTGTAGTTTTTTTTTTTTTTCTGGCAATAAGCAATTGACACTGCTAAGTACATATGTATGTGAGCAGTAAAATAAAGCCTGCCAACCCTCTTTGCTAAGCACTCAGTGGATATGGTTGTTCCAGTCACAACATAAGAACTGAAGGCTGTCTTAGGGTAAAGGTGAGCTTTGAATATTTCACCTGAAATTAGATTTATGTAAATGCAAAATTGGGTGCCAAACACTCTGCTGGGCTGTTTATTCATCAAGTGAATTGGCTAAAAATGAATGATGACTTGTGCTCTGGCAGTCAACATGGACCCTCAAAGAGACCAGATGATTGATATGCTCAATCCCACTTTATTTGATTAACTTCTGTTCCCAGTTTAGAGAGACATGTGAGATCTCACCGAATTTAGAAAAGGGAAAACATTTGATTAATTCTGTGATGAATTGAAATGACCACTGACATCTTTGTAACAGTGTATAATCCATTGTTTGACATTAATGTGATAGGTAAGACCTTTCCAAAGCATCCAAATCAGAGTAGCAGACAAGAAGTTCTTTCGTCAGCCTGTCATACTTGTGTTTGTTAGATTGCAAGGTTTTAGAAAGAAGACTCTCTTTTTTTCTGAGTTTTCAATTATGTGGATCTACAGAAAAGGGAGATGGAATTTAATTTTAAAAAATAGTTGTGCTTTAAAAAGTAAACCGAAATTAGTTGGGCTGCTGATGTCTACCTGGAATATAGTTTAGTATAGTTTATAATGAAAGTCAATTATTTTGGGGAAGATTGACAGTTGTGAGCAGACTCCAATAAAAAGATTAAGCAATGTGCTTAAGAGGATGACCATTGCTGAGCAAAATCAATACATCTGCACTTACATTGCATTTCGAATATGTCAATTATAGTCAGGTAAAAAAATAAATAAAAATGAAACAGTCACTCTATTGCACACGACTATAATGTCCAACTTATTCACAGAGTTATGTCACAACATCATGCAGCAAAAAGCACAAGATGAGATGTTTGGGAAAGGAATCTGATTATAAAAGGAATGTAGGGCATTGAAACTGTAACTGTATGCATGCCAGAAACTCACCCAAGAGAACATGATATTATTCAGCCGTCACCTATATAGAGGGATAGAAAACACACACATAAGGATAAAGAACAGTTTTCTTTGATAATAACTCAATACCAAGGTAAAATGTGATGTTATATATTGTTTTTCCACAATATGATCATTTATTAATAAATCAGTAGGCTAAATGTTGTAAATTTCACTGCTACATGATACCATTTGATTTTCAAATATCACCAAGGCCAGAGAGAAATAAACTATTATGTTGTTTCAGGCTGTTTGTGCCTCACAATATCATATGGAGTTGCAGACAGCTTAGAGATAAATAAATATACAGTGCATGATAAATCTCAGAAACGCTGGAGGTCATTTAACAGCACTTGTAATGTTTTGAAGGTATTTCCAGAATTCTTCTTTTTTTTTTTTCTTCTTCTTAAGATTTTCCAACAATCTGGATCAACAGATACTGTGCCCACTGAACCATGAAAATGATTTTAACCTGTTTCCCTACTCTACCTCTGATTGGCTTAGCCTGACGATGACGATGATGTTTCTCACGTAACCCCTGCTGTCAGAAAGCAGGAAGTTAAAACTGTAAAAACAAAGAAGCTTGCTTGATGTGAAATAGCTCGATTTGTATGTCCCATTAAAATAAAAAAGTTTTATTTTTAAGTAGCCTACATTTATACTAATCTCTAATGGGACATGTCCATTCATTTTCATTTGGATTAAAGATTAAGAAAATATCTTTAATTAGCTTGTTGAAAGTGTGAGTCTATAAAATTAGCATGTCAAAACGATTCATCTTTATTGAAGTATAATGCTTAGCTTTGACAAGTTGTTAGCTGGAAGCATCATACTCACTTTTCTGTTGCTTAACAAGCTCTTAAGAAATACAATTCAGATTAAACGACCACAGCCATAAATTTGCATATTATTATATGTTGAAAGCATTAAGACAATATAAACAATGTGAAGTCTAGCTAAAAGTCAGCTCTTTGGCACTTGGAGGCAATTCAGTTCAGTGATGTGTTTTTAATGATATTTTAGGAATAGGCTATTAAGGTTACTTTCTCCACTCTCATCGCCATGCACTTTATGCTGTTTTCTACATGACAATGTAGAGTAGTGTGCTGATATATTCTCATTTCCTTAACTAAGCTGTATGGAACACATGGGGAGCTATATATTACGTTACATTACACATGTTATTATTCATTTTCTGTTTACATTTAAGACAAGTGATAAGCACACCTTCAGTAAACCAAAATATGTCAATGATAAAGCAAAATTTTAAAATTAATACTTTGGGCCAAAAGATTTTTGCCTCGTCACAGTAAATTATTTGATCTTGTGCTTTATGATGGTACCTTGGGTCAGTGTTTTAATCATAGCAGAGAACATTCTTCCAAAGTAACTTTGATGTTTACTGTGTAGTGCAGAGAAGGATTCATGGACGCTTTGTGGCATGGATAAAGTCTCCAAAGTAGAACTTTCTGGCCTTAATGAGGCCAGTCTCGCAGCGTATGAGCGTACTTGATCTCCGAACACGTCGCACTTCTGTGTGATCGTACACATCAGAGTGTGAGATACTCTAAAAGGAGTCAGAGCACTGGAGCCAAGTCGCCGGCTTGATATGCTTATTATGGCTGAAGTAAAGAGGTAAGCCTTATCACCCAGACTGCGAGGGATGGTAGCTTGATGTTTTCATTGCATAATTCAGAATGTCATTACATCAATATTCAATTTACAATTCTTATTTTGTTTCCAAACTGAAATTCCAATGTTACCACCATTACATGTAATGGTTCACTTCAATATTACAATTACTGCTTGATTTAGTTGCAACAAACTGATGGGGATAACAAGATGATTTTCTCTGGCCATAGTATGCTGTTATGCCATAACCATGAATTCATTCAGTACCAGGTGTTCTGGATTTTTTTCTCCGCAAGGAACTCAAATGAGAATTGTATTTCTGTCCCTTGGAGCTAGGCTCATTAACATCACTTTGAAAAACAGAAGAGCCACTAGATAGGCCCTGAGCCCTGGTGAAGGCTGTGGGCCTGCCATGTGTGGGCTGTTTGCCTCAATAGAGCTTGTTGAAGTTCTTCATATCCTTTTGAATATCAACTCTAATTCTTATTGCCACAGCATAGTGATGCAACACACCCACAGAAGGACATTGAATATTTAGCTTCAAAACCCATTTAAGATAAATCTGTTATTGTACAAGTCATGGTCAACACTGATTGTGTTAATTTAATGGAAATTACCGTCTTAATACATTTTACAATAAGTACCCCCAAGCTTCATCCTATTATGTTTTATAAAATACCATGGAAAAATGTGGATCTCAATATAAGATATTATGCTTTATCTGGCTTTATCGACTCTGATGAGAGAACAAGCTAATGATTTTTTGATTACATTTCTTGATTTAGCTTTTTATCCAACAATAATTCTTGCAGTAACTGGTACGTTCAACAGTTGATATCTCAGAAAAAGGGTTTGAATTGACAATCAACACATGCTGCATGCTATAATAAAGGCATGCATATAACTATGTTTGCAAAGATGGAATGACAGGGCAGAAAATAGGCCTGTCAAGGTGAATGACACCTCATATTTCTATGTTTAATTCACAGCAAATAAGCACCTGAAGCTTTACTGGAAATGAAGACAAAGTGCTTCAGTCCCTCTAATTTGGAATCTACTGTTTTTTTGTTTTTTTTCCCCCACAGTGGCCAAACAAATCACAAAAACAAGTCTGTGCCTTATAATTATATCATATTAGAACTTTGCATATTCTTTGACTATAGCATACTGTGACACAATCAGGGGAATTTGGTCTCCTACACAAGTTTAATTTGTTTAATAGCTTTTCAATATTGATTGTTTAACTGCTAATCTGGTACCACAGCTTTTCAGCAAATGCACAGATCTGGAGTGACACCACAATCTGTGCTCCATGACTGGCACATCAGCCTGCTGTCAGTCAGCCTGTCAGTAGTGCAACAGTGCCATCTATGGTGGCATAGCAAAGGAGTCTGGTCATCCATAACATAATGATGACTTGATTGGACCTCAGTTCCCTAATCATTACCATGCCAATGAAGAATGGTTTGTCCATATTAGTAAAAATGAGTGTTTTTATGCCTGACAAAACCTAATGACATAGAGAGGTGTATGTAATGTGCTGGAACCCCATTATGTCTTGGCAACACATCTTAATAATCTCTGGACATTGACCCTCTCTTCGCAAAAAGGACGTTCACCCTCACCACCCTTTATAAAAGGCTGCTATTAACCCCCAGATTACAGTGGCCATGAGCTCTTTTTATACCTTGACATAGTATCGGAAATGTGAAATGCTGTAAGGAGATTGGAGGCAATGCAAGCAGTAATGGAGCATACAATTTAGCAATTTGCATGCTGTGATAGGTAGAGAGACAAGACCATCATTGTCATTCACTCATTTCCAAGGTCATAGAGTACTTCCTGAAATCTGGGTTGGTGAACTTTAGAATAATCAAGCTTGTGCAGGGGGAGAAATTGCTTTTACACCCTTACACACAAAAGTCAGTCAAACTATGCTCCCATTGGGAACGGGTATTTTTAATTAAAACAAAGTTATGTAGTTGTGTAATTAAAGTCAGAATAATAATACATTCTTTAATTATGAAGTTCACTCAGTAAGGTCTCACTGATTAGATGCCCAAATATGGATGAGATTAACAAGATGTGACATAGAAAAAATAGGCACAGGAGATGCTGCAACTCTATCAGGAAATATTCGTTCCCTGGGGTTTATAGGCTTACAGGGATTTGAGGGGATATTACTCATTTCATTTTAGAAGAGTGTGACATCCCTCTTTATGTAAATGAAACAATCAATATCAAATTAATAAACCTTTTAAAAGCATACTTCTTAATGATTTCCTGAAATGCAGCAGAAAGAACAGAATTTAAAATCCATATTAAAATGCATTGAATAAAGCCCCTCCTCACACCTCAAATTCCAGTTTTCAAATCCAATTTGAGGTTTTAATCAGAAATTGCTATGCCTCCATAACCTGGTATTCATCAGTGAAGAACAAAAAGCAATTATCAGCCATTCACACGTGGTGCCTTTTTAAAAATCCTTCGACATTGATTACATAAGAAAAATGGAAAATGCTTAGTTGATTCAACATCCTTCATTATCACATTCATGGAAATACAAATACCAAAAGGTCTTGCATGCAGTTAAATGAACAAGTAGAAGACAAGAGCAGGATTCATATGCCACTTGTCAATTCTCATTTTAGTTTATGTGGGGTCACATGCACACTCAATTTATGATGGCAATGAAACCTAAAAATAATTGGGCATTGTGCTTATAATGGAATTCCAGGGCCATTGGGGGCAGAGTGTTGCCCACCTCATGACAGCATAAAACAAATTCTTGACCAAAGAATGGGTTTGCTTTAATTCAGTTCCATAACATACTGAAATCCAACACAAACATCGCTTCCAGTGGGGGAATGAAGTCCATTAGGCTGCAGCAGATGTATTTCAGTAGCTTGGAAACTCCACCAAAGGCATCTATATAAGCATACATTTTTGCCGTGCATGCTTTCTACCAAATGACCTTCCCTTCACACTGAGTCCATACTGAGCAACAGCTTTTACAATCATATTCATGGGGCCTGCTTTATGGGACTCATAAGGCCACCTTCATCCAGGAGCATAATATGTTTGTGTGAGGGGTATAAAGCACATAATGTGCAATAAAATATGTCCTTTAATGAACTTTATAGAAAGATTGAAGCGACCACACTGCCATAAGTATGAGGCACATAAAAAATGGCTAATGGCAACTTCCTGTACAACTGCTATTAGGGAAAGTGAACTGTCTGGTCTTCACCTCTCCACTGCTTTACTGTTGAAAGATTAGAAATCCAAATACAAAGTCAAGGATCATGCAACCCAAGCTCCCATTAATTATTTTCTCAGAACAAGCTACTGTTAAAGGTACCAGGGGTTAATTGTTGGAATCTTTAGGCTTTAAAAATAGACATAATAAATGATTTAGTAATTCCAAACTGATGAACATGTCTGGCCTGAAAAAATAACTCCACAACATGTTTAACTTTGAACTCCATTTACAGTTTGTCTTGGGTTTGATCGGAAGTTATCTTATCAAATCAAGCCTACGGAAATCTATTGCATGCAGTGAATCCGGCCAGCATATGATGGATGATGGCGGTGAAGGAGCTGAGAGGACTGGTGGACAGGGCAGACCCTTACACCTGAGCAGCCAGGGATGGCTTGGCCACATGCTGTTCGCATCATTACACAGCCTCAGCCTAGACCTCTGGTGCCGCCCTGATTGATGGGCTCCACCAGGCCAAACGGCCCAATGGAGGCGTTCCATCCAGACTATAGCCCAGCCCATCCATCTTGAGTCCCTAGTAGAGAGTCACGTTACTGTACGTCTTGTCTGGGCTGGGCTGCTCAGCCTTAATCCCACTACCTGATTAAATGGGCCGCTGGGTGCAGTGAGGGCAGGATTCAATATTGTAAGCTAAATTGCCAGTGACGAACCTGGAAGTGGGACTGCATACAAAATAAATAAAACACAAAATGTCAGTTTATTATGATATCATATTATGATCCTCACATGCACCATGTAATTCACTGTGTCAGAGAAAACTGTGTCTATATGTTTATAGAGGATGGCAGTGATCCAAAAAACAATGATTTTTAAAATAATTTCCACACTTTGTTGATTTCCACACCTATCTGCATAAGGTATAGGGTCAATAATGTGGATGAAGACTCAATTCAAAAGAGCCTGATGATGGGAAAGCATGTCTTTGGGGAGAGGCAAACAGTTTCAATGGGAGGTACAAAACTGCTGTTAACCACAAAAACTTTTCTGCCCTTTAATTATGTGTACATAATGGCATTGCATTATCTTAATTAGGTGAAAAAGTAATTTTTCATTTAATTGTTTTCTCTCGCAGATGTTGAGGGAAAATGGGCTGGATGGGTTTGGAACCGTAAATTGTTTGTGGCCTAGTAGAAACATAAAGAAAAAAGTAAAATGTATATGCTCTGAAGTTGTTGTTTTTTTCCTTTTAGTTATTTTTTTAATAAGCAGCATGCATAGTGCATCTGTGGTTGAATGTACGGAAGGCAAGGTAATGACAACAACGATGATAAGCCAGTTTATCAAATCAAGGGTTATGGTATTATACATAAGCTGTACAAAATCCACTTTGCTGTGTATTAGATAACATAATCCCAATCAGAATGGTTTTGAAGCAGCAGACATATGCTGCAAATAAAGTTAGATTACATTAGTTTAGATACGGTAATAACATTTCTGCTTTGGTTTATTGCAGAGCAATGTTTTGGCTCCTCTCTGTGGGAGTATTTGCCAAAATAAAAGATCTGAGTCCTATCAGCAATTGATAATATCTATCTTGTGCTCATTTCTTAACACAGAGGGGGGGAACAACACGAATTGCCCACTGAAAGCAATTCCTTCTATTTACTTTAAAAGACATCTTCAAATTTTCTGATCGAGCACTTAGTATCCATAGCACTTGCATGCATCATCATGCAACCTGTGAGATCTTTTTGAGTACAATTACTGGCAAGCCATTTCTCCATCCACAGGGAAGGAATGGCTATAACAAATGAATGCCTTCCCGCTGCCCCTTTGGATGCTCTGCTACTGCAGCCAGATGCAGCAACCAGATGCACACAGCTTGTCTGCTACCTTGCCGCTTCAATAACTCTCATTACGGTAATTGTTGCTTAATGTTTTCATAATCTGCTGCTTACAGGAAACTGTTTTCCTTTCTCTAATATCATAGCTGCCTCCCCATGGTCCTATTCTCAATGCTATTTTTTAAAATTCTTTATTTATTTATTTTCATGCCAATAATGAATCGGGAACTGTCCCAGCTGGCTGCTTTCCCTGATCGAACAAAGTATCAGGCAGAAGTGCTGCTGGTTTGAATGAGCGACAGAGCCATCAGAGAAAGGCCAATGGATTCCACTCTTCTGATTTAATGAGTCACTCACATGCCATGTTGGCACCAGCTCCCAGCATCTGGCACTTGGGTGGCCATGCACATTCACAGAGTTTACTTACATTTCACCTCTGCCGTTACTCAGAATGAGTGATTGCCTACTTAGCCCTGCTCTACAGGGCGTTTCCATCCTACAAACACACACACTTTGACATATTTGGTTGAAGTGATAATCTCAAGATCACAAGGCAGAGATTAACTCTATTACAGCCTGCATATAGGGCAATAAATTGGTTGATTTCCATGTGAAGATTTGTGATCAAAAATTACCGTTAAAACCTCTTTGCAATGCATCGACAATTGCCCACTTATCACCTTCATATCATACAGTATATTGAAGCTAGAGTGGCTGATGCTTACTTTTTGCAAAATTGACACTATTTCAGGCCATTGTATAGCACTGCAGGGCAAGGCCATAACACTTCGATATCTTTACTATAAACATACTCTATATCTAAGTAAAGGCACCTGAAGCCAGAGACCACATCCATTTTTCAGGTTTTCAGGATGGATGTATAGGATCTAATAATACAGTTCCTCCTCACATATATACAGATAATAAGAGTAAATCACACATATTTAAATTAAAGGTATAGTGTCCTCAGTATCTGTCTAAGGCATATGTGTTATCAACTTCAACTCTTGAAGCTTGGATTGTCCATCCTCATGCCTCATAATTTACTTATTAACAGGGGTGAAAACATGAATAGTGTGAAGTTAAACACTTACAGTAATTGTGTGCTCTTAATGTCACCTGGCAGCAAGTGCGTGAACAATTAGTCACAACTTTGCCTACTTAGCGTTTTGATTAAAAACAAGAAAATAAATCAGCACGCCAACATTTTATCATTTAAATAAAAAGACATTTTTACTATAGTTAACTCACATAGCAGTGCAGTGTGAAGTCTGTAGACTTTTTTCTTGTGTTGAAATTAGATCAGAGTTCTGTTATATGATAAAAGTTGTAGTTTTAGAGCCACAAGTAGCACACAAAACCAATGCAGGATAAAGGAATGTTAACAAAAGTTAGTTAGTTAGACATTTCAAGTTTCCCCTCTCTAGGTCAGTGCTAATACATTTGCATTTCTAATAATTAAGTTTCAGCATCGACCAAAATATGTTCTGTGTTCATAAATGAGGATGGTATTTGAAATCTGTGATAATGTTTTCAAGAGACCCCTGAGTTTGCTATCAGCAATAATGATGACTGACCAATCCATCTGTGGATCATTCATTTCTCTCTAATTATCTCACATGTGCATTCTGCCTGCCTGTGACATTTAGCAAGGGCTTTTTCGATAAGTCACAGGGTGGACCGAGATGCCATTAGGTGATAAGGTTCATTTATTGTGGGGCTCTCATCAGCACATTTTCCTGCCTTAAGGCATAAAATACAATCCACACTGATTAGCATCAGCCCCATATCAGGAGAAACATAATAGCCCCTCTCTGAAGGTGAACCTTTTGAGGGCACAATCTTTACTCAGTGCAGACAATTGCCACAGATTTTTTGCAGTTAGTGGATTATCGCTCTGGCTTTGTGTTCGGAGTGTTGCTCACACACAGGGGAAGGAGTTGTTTTGTATTCACATAATGTCGGAATTCTGTAATTTTAACCATTAAGTAACGGTATGTCCTTCATACTTATAGTTTGTACCTTGATGTAATGTTGCTGTCAAGGTTTATTAATTGATATAAAGACAAATTAGAATCAAGCCAGCCAAGTGTTTCACCACACTCTGTAATTGAAATGAACCAGCCCCTTGTTTGCCCTTGGGAACGAGTGCCTTAAAAAATAGCTGTGAGTTTGTTTTACCTATAGCAGCGCTGATAAGCTTCCTGTATCTGTATCCATTCAAATATAACATTACAGAGGGTTTAATGATACAATATGCCTTTTTTCCCCACTACGCTTTGCTGGCTTACTATCAGATGTGATCCATTACAAGCTGCAGTGACACGATTTAATAATGAAGTTGATTATGTAAGAGAAACCACCTCCAGCGGTTGTTAGTGGATGTTATGGTTAGGATAGCTAATTAGTTGGGTTGGTTGTCTTTGATTTATATAGTCTTTCCTATCATTCCTTAATCAGCTGAAAGCAATGATCCATGAGGAGACAAAACCCATTTAATTACAAAACCTGTGATCGTGACAGAAATGCCAAGCTCTGTGAGGGGTGTTTAAAACTTACATGAGATTGTCACATTTTCTACATTGATAATTCAGATAATTGACTTGTAATTAGAAACATTACATTGTTTAGGGAGTATCAAGACAACATGTGAGTGAATCACTTACTTAGAGCAGGAGATCTAAGAGCAAGACCATAAATCAGTTTGGCAAGCATCTGCTCCAGATCTGTGTTTGTTTTCTAAAGCAGGTTGAGTCTGAGAATAACATGAGCCACACAATGTATTGATTAACAAACACGCACTTAATCATCATGTACTAATAACTAGTAGACCTGTATACTCAATTCACCATTTTCCTGTTTAATGTGGCACAATATGGGTTTATACATTTTGGGATGAAATGTGCGTCAACATAAAATGCAGCTGATTTACAGTAAACACTACCATATGGACAAGTGGCGTTTTCTAATGTTACAGATCTGAGATCATTATGCCACTATAAACACAAAACAAACAGAGGACCGGCTGCCTCAGAGGGCCTTAAAAGAGCAACAGAGGAGAAGTCAGGAGGGACATCGGTTCGATCAGTGGCAAGGGAGTAGAAAGGAGCCAGAACATGAAACTGAAGAGATATATTGAGAAAATCAATAAGCAAAAGAACTGCTGTGTACAAGTTATGACAGATGGACACACACATGCACACTCTCTCACCCAGACTGTGCAAACATCATTCTGACTGTTGTGTTGTTGAGCCAAGTTTTGTTTGCTGATATCCTTTTGGAAATCACAACCATATGAGTACAATATGTTGAATTAAATACAAGCTTTGTTTTTAGAATGTTATGGAAGAAAAATGTGATGGTTCTTTAAAAGGACAGATTTAAATTCTTTAGACTAAAATAAAGCTTGTTGATGTTGCATCGCATCATTATCGATCTGACTGATACAATATTTGGAAAACTTGCATTCTACAGTATAAAAAAGTTACACTTGCAGCTCAGGACAAAACTAAGCAAACCTAGTTGTGCTAGACCAGCCTACTGGTAAGATACACCAGAAATATAAAAACACCTATGATGTAATGCAGTGCAATACACCCGTGATCAATCATGTGCTTGGTTGCTCAAGTTATTGTATCCAGTTTACTTTCTCTTTTGGGAACTTAAGCTCAGATTTGCTTCATTTAGTTATCCGCAGATGTAAATCCATGCTCTGTACCCATTGGTACTCATACTGTAAGCTCCTCCTGCTGTTGAAGTCAGTGTCAGTATACCAGCATTTTCTCACTGTGCAACATTCGACAGCTATTCGACAGCCTTTAAGAACACATCAAATTAGTATACCACTAGGTTATTCTACAGCAGTTAGATACAATAGATGAAAGATGTGTTTTACATACATATTTTTTGCCTAAAGGCTAATGTCATGCTGGTTACAGAATCAAACCCTTGAGTAGGGATGGTTTAGTGTTGATCTTTTGGGAATAACAGATTTGTTTTCCAAACAGTCAGTAACCATGGCGAAGACATCATCATCATGCCAAAGCATGTCTCATTCCCTGCAGCAGGAAGCAGCAGGGCATGGGAAGACCAGCAGACCACGAGTCCTCCCACTGTCTCTCTGCTGTTCAGAATACAAGGGCACCTCTGACCAGAGGACGGCCAGCCTGTAAAAAGTTAAAACCCAACCGAACACACTGTTAAGAACACAGCTATTGGCAAGTATTATATGGTGCTGAAGATGTGATGTAATGTTACATTGAAATATTTCCAATTTGGCTGTGATTTATTAAATAATGGAAGAGTGTTAAATTTGTTAAAATGTAAATACATAAAAACATCATGTTTTGATGCCATTGACTCAGAATGGGCTTGTCTCTGTAACCTGTTTTAGTGTGCCAGTGTTCAACAGTCAAACAGGAAGAAATCCCAGAGATGCCAATTTCACCACTGATCAGCATCAGCAGACCAGAATGCAATGTACCCACAAGACCTTGTGTTTTGAGTGGGGGTGTGGCTGCAATCACACTCTGGCTAGCTATATTTATACTTTAAGCCCATGCAAACACCTTTGATTGAATGTAACAAGTTCATTCCAGTGGCTGTTAGAAGCCCAGCAAGAACCATAAGAAATGACTATGTAGTAGTAGTTGGAAAGGCACATTTGAGTGAAAGTGGGTTTACTAAAAATAGTAAACTCCACTTCATAAAAAGTTCATCAAAAAATAATACACAAACTGATGATATCTAAGTATCTGAGGGTGGATTTTTTTTCTCCAATTTAAACCAGCACTCAGAGCCCGTTCCCTTGATCATTCATTTTCCTTCTCGAGTTGATGAAGCATTATTTTTTTCATGCTATTATTAGTTCACGCTTTCAGTTTCATCAGTAACTCCAAAGCTATTTCACGATAATCTCTGGGATGACATTGAGATGGTATTACAGTGTGTTCCTTGCTTCCACATTGCCAAAGCCTCTACGGCAAAGCAGTATAGTACCAATGCATTACAGTGCATCTAATATAGCCTGCACAGCATGGGTATCACTGAGAGATTACTTTCAGAGACATGTGGCTCATTAAATTGTAATGTCATGTATTTAGACAATTCTTTGAAGTGAAACTGTCCACCTTTGATATTGTCTTCATTTCCCGGAGCAGAGGTTTATGCGAGAACACTAATGGTCCGTTACTTTGATTTACATCTGCATGACAAAAGCACCTTTCCTGTTATTACCTTTTCTAGAAATATACAGCAGAATTGTCCTTTGTATACTTTCTATCAATCATGATAGAGGCAGCATCTTGTGAGGCAAAGGGATATGAGAGAAAGGGATGAGGCAAAATCCTTCGAGGACAACGTAATGTTTTCTGGCTTTTATCTCATTTTGTTAACTCATTACATGTCAAACATCACATGCAGTGAAATACATTACAGAAATACAGTGTGTCTGTTGAATGACTTTGTCTTTTAGAGTTTGTATTCCAGACTTTATTAATGCACAATCTCTTGATTTTCATTAAAGGAGAGGCATGTTCATCTGCCCTGCCCCCTGCATTTATCAG